>NW_025963990.1:4860879-6110003 GCF_023055435.1 Haliotis rufescens
GGATAATTCTATTTAAAGATGTATGTGTTATCAGAGGTACGTTTCGTTTGAAAGGTCTCATTGAGACTGAGTCTATTTTACAAGACACCGTCTACATATCCTGAGTCGTACCATGGATAGACCTCAAACCACAAGCATGGCTAAGACGGTAATAAAGGCTCGACCCACGGCATCATGTTGCTTAAGATACTGCGTTTGTGCCAAAGCGTGGCTTCCACTGACAATACGCTAGACAGTCGCATTAATTGCCTTGCATACTCAACATTTCATATTTATATTTTGATGCAAAATCACACGTTTTCGAGTGGGAAGTGACTGGTTCTGAGCAGCGAACAGAAAGCCTTTTGTCTCACTTTTCAGTCAAGCCTGCTTCATCTCAACGCAGCGCACAGATTCGATACAGTGGCCGTTCAGAAAGCTTTACTTTCAAAATCCCAGCCTGTGCCGATTTGTTATGGCACTTCACTTGGTTGACTTTCATTTCAGAACCGTCCTGCAATGAGGAATCACAAGCAAAATCAAAATTGACATGGTGATTGAGTCCCGCATGCTTAACACGTTTAAGAAAACTGTGGATATATGAAGGACTTGTTTTAATCATGAGTCTTGAAATGAGGATCATCAGACAAATAAATGTGTGCAAAAGTGCTCAATAAAATAGCCTGAAGATGAAGAGCCTCCACGTCAATCAAACCATGCTCTCCCATCATAACTGGTAAATATAAGCGATTGAGGCAAGAGCGAGGGTGGTGTGATCTAATGACTCACATGATTCTTCGCGTGAGGATACCCTGAATTTCTTGTTTCTTTGTAGACTGCCCGAAGGTTTTCCTTGATATGTCCCTAACCTGCATCCCGAAGTACGTATAGGCCTGACCTTCCCCGAGATGGCTAATAACTCCTCCTCCAAGTAAACTGACAGATCCTCCCTCGTCTACCTTGCGTTTCAGATGAAGAATGTTGCATTTGTCGAACCCAAAGAACATGCCGATATCATAAGCAAAGGACTCGAGAATGAGTATCTGTTTATTCAGTGTGGAATCTCCATTTGGCAAATAGTTCAATGTCATCTATGTAAAGGAGGTGAGTAAGGGTGAGTGGGTGTTGGGGATCTGTGCTGAGGAGGTCCAGGATGATGACCCCCCTCTTTGCAGAGCAAAAAGCTCAAAGGATTTAGTGAGTAACAGAAAAGCAAAGGACTAAAACAATCGCCCTGAAATATTCTTCTTATAATAGAAATAGGTTCCGAAGTCACCACCTGTACCCGCGAATACGTCTCAAGCTGAGTTGACCAGCAATTCACTAAAGACTTGAGTAAAACAAGAAGTCGCTCGGGAAGGTCAGTGCATTCCAGTGACTTCAGAATCCATTCGAGGTACACAATCATAAGCTTTTCCGTAGTCTATCCAACAGATTGAGAGGTTACGGTGGTAGGTTTTAGCCTCTTCAGGGAACATTTTCTGAACTGGCTCCTTTCTGCTCCATGTAAATAATGTCACTAGAAGCGTTTGTAAATAGTTTGTACTGTGTATTCAGACAAGTAATAGGGCGGAAGATTTTAGGGTCAGTAAAATCGCCTTTCTTTCTGAGAAGCATTGTGCCACCTTTGCACAACCAAGGCGGAACAACCCCTGTATCCACAAGAGAATTGAAACTGAAGTATGAAGAATGGTGTTTGGACACAAGGGAACAGTTTCCAAAACCGGTTTCGAATACCATCAGGCCCTGGCGTCGTGTTAGATTTGGACTTTTATTTACCCTTTACAGGCAATCGGGTGAAATGAAACACACCAATGGTGACTTTATTTTGGCAGGTACATTATTATTGTAATAATCCACCGTTGGTTCCTCGAGGTTGCAGTTGCCGGTTTTGACCACAACTGTTTCCAAAACCTTTCACTGGAATCCATGGTGGGTCTTTTCTCATCACTACCATTGGTTGCACTTGATTGCCTGTAAAACTGTTTTCATAAGATTTTAACAGTTTATTGTGTTTTTCTTATCCCAATTTCACTTCCCGTCTGTCCAAACCTTCAACTTTGCCTCCAGAGAATCAAGAATTTGATTAAGAATTTTCCCTTTTGTTTTGTTGTTCTTTGTTTTTGAATTTGTCCAATTCGTCTTTTGGCGTTTTGACATTGATTGCCCTGAGGAAGGTAATTTCATGCAAAGTTCTGTCCACGATAAAACTTTCTTCGTTTCATTTAGTTGTATCTGTAACCGTGTTTCCTTTTGATGTTTTTCGTTTATTAACCTTTTATGGTTCATTGTATTTAGCAACTGTATAGAGTTCCTCCAGCGTTCGAGCAGCAACATGAACGCAACAGTTAATGTCATGCTAAAGTCAGTCCGCATTAAGAGTGACTGAAATAATGTCATTTAATTTATCAAGTTGATTCTGTGGAATGATTGGTTTAATTGTTTAAATGGCCTCTGTTTCTCAATCGGTAAATTACAGAATGACATGAACAAAATATGCAACGGATCATCAGAAAGATCACTTACAGAAGTGGGGTCGAAATCGGCAGAAAACTCAAAATCTTCGAGGCTCCATCAGGAATTTCATTTCGGGAGCCCCTGTGTGGGCCATCAGTGACAACTGCATTAGGTAATTTAATGCGAACGCAATTTCGGGTCTGCTACTGTTGGAACTGAGGGTTCTTGCAATGGCACCTGACGAGTGTTGGTTCACCAGGTTCACGACGCATGTAACAGCTGTATTCGCCGGAGCTGGTCACGAATATTGTGCTCTGTCAGATATGCATAGATTGGCAATGCTTTGTCCGAATACATCTTCAGTGATGTACCATTTATTCGTGGCATTTCTGGCCATCATGTTGCTTTCTGGACTTTAATTGGTGCTCCCAAGATATTCTTGGATGGGTTCTGTGCCTCCCACTGTGGCACGTCCAATCTCCAGTTTGGTTGGTTTGTATACCGGAGGGAGGCTGTCTGGGCTGCGGAGTCGAAAGACGATTTTCCCGTCGTTCTGTAAACTGGTGTGAAATAAAAAAGAGGGTTTAGGTGATTCTGGCAGTCAGGCTGATAAGGCTCATCATACACAGTCCAGACAGCTAGTGTGACTTCTCCCAGGTAGCGCGGCTTTGTTTTTCATGAATCTTGTCTATCACATTAGTATCAAAAGGGACCGAAAATTCAATGATATAAATTATTTAATTTGATTTAAACAAAAGAAAAGATCAAGCATAACACTGTCATAACAAGAAGTACCATGGTATGACACTACCATAAACAAAGGCACCACGTACAACACTGACATAAACAGAAGCACCACATGTAACGCTGCCATAAACAGAAGTACCAAGTATAACACTGCTATAAACAGAAGCACCATGTATAACACTGCTATAAACAGAAGCACCAAGTATAACACTACCATAAACTGAAGCACCATGTATGACACTGCCATGCGCAGGGGCACCACGTATAACACTGACCAAACAGTAGCACCAAGTATAACACTTTCATAAACAGAAGCACCATGTATAAGACTGTAATACACAGAAGCACCAAGTATAGCACTGCCATAGACAGAAGCACAACATGTAACACTGCCATAAACATAAGCACTAAGAATAACACTGCCATAAACAGAAGCACTAAGAATAACACTGCCATAAACAGAAGCACCAAGGATAACACTGCCATAAACAGAAGCACCAAGTATAACACTACCATAAACAGAAGCACCAAGGATAACACTACCATAAACAGAAGCACCAAGTATAACACTACCATAAACAGAAGCACCAAGTATAAAACTACCATAAACAGAAGCACCAAGTATAACACTGCCATAGACAGAAGCACCAAGTATAACACTACCATAAACAGAAGCACCAAGTATAACACTGCCATAGACAGAAGCACCACATGTAACACTGCCATAAACAGAAGCACTAAGAATAACACTGCCATAAACAGAAGCACTAAGAATAACACTGCCATAAACAGAAGCACCAAGGATACCACTACCATAAACAGAAGCACCAAGTATAACACTACCATAAACAGAAGCACCAAGTATAACACTGCCATAGACAGAAGCACCAAGTATAACACTACCATAAACAGAAGCACCAAGTATAACACTGCCATAGACAGAAGCACCACATGTAACACTGCCATAAACAGAAGCACTAAGAATAACACTGCCATAAACAGAAGCACTAAGAATAACACTGCCATAAACAGAAGCACCAAGGATACCACTACCATAAACAGAAGCACCAAGTATAACACTACCATAAAGAGAAGCACCAAGTATAACACTACCATAAACAGAAGCACCAAGGATAACACTACCATAAACAGAAGCACCAAGGATAACACTATCATAAACAGAAGCACCAAGTGTATCATTGCCTTAAACAGAAGCACCAAGTATAACACTACCATAAACAGAAGCACCAAGGATAACACTACCATAAACAGAAGCACCAAGGATAACACTACCATAAACAGAAGCACAACGTGTAACACTGCCATAAACAGAAGCACCAAGTATAACACTACCATAAACAGAAGCACCAAGGATAACACTACCATAAACAGAAGCACCAAGGATAACACTGCCATAAACAGAAGCACCATGTGTATCACTGCCATAAACAGAAGCACCATGTATAACACTTCCTTAAGCAACTACACAGGGCGAACTCACTGTTGTGCATCAAAATGCATAATGATTTCTACAGCGCTAGTTCGAGTGTGTTATGTGTTTTGAGAGTTGAGTTAGTCATTATTGGTCAATCGCTAACAGCTGTTGTAGAGGCCAAATCGCTCGTTGTATTTAAAACACATTAAATTACCATCGGTTTAAAATTATGCTTTAGACAGGTCGAGTGGCAAAGCAAATAATTCTCAAGCATGTGATGAACGTTAATGCTAGTGTTATCTCTTTAAAACTTCAAAGACGAAATGTTAAAAATTCTGATCTGACCCTACCAACGCCATTTGCTATAACCAACCTCAGTTGTGGCTGATGAACTAATTCAGTTAGCCTCGTCAACATTTCTCCTACCAATGTGATTGATATCCACGTTTGAAAAGAAAACCAAGAAACGAAGCAATACATTAAGTCCAGGCTATTTCGCTGCCTTAGGAAATCACCTTCCACCTTCGACTGAGACATTAGCACTTGCAAATTTCAACATTAACACCGGGAACCTGTTGCAGGCCATGCTGCCTGGCGTTAGGGCCACAAAGCAGCACATTCAATTGTAATTGACCTCGCAGCAATAGGAGAAAATTTCTGTTGAGAGGAAGTTCAACTTTGGTAATTAAGTGACGATGAAGTCATTGTGTAACATTAAGAAGGCTTCGTTACATTTGCTACCCTTATTCAACATGATTTATGGATTTTCCGAATCTTTAACAGTGTTGTAACACGCAATTCATTAATAGCCTCATCACAATTGAACATGGTTCTAATATCCAATTACGCCATCCAATATATGCATTGACGTTAGCATTCAACGACCCGTGAAGATGCTCAGCATCAAATGGAATCAAATCTATATATACCAAGTTTGAACCAACACAATTGATACCTTGTTGGTCCTCCTGTCATAGCCTATTCGAAAATCCATCAAATTTTGTATATTATGTTAGCTGGAACACTCCCATAAGTTTTCAATAATTTCTATTCAATGCGATTAATTTCAGGTCTTCTTTTAGAAGTGATACACATAAGGAATAGGATATATATGGATGGCAGCTTCTTTATTATGAGGTTTATTATTTTATTCTTTAAACCTGAGAAAAATAAATTCCAGTTTTGAGAACTGATTATTAAAAAAAACTACATTACCATATATTCCTAAATGATTGAAATCGTGCAGCACGTTTACGATCATGTTGATTGTGTAAAAGCTTAACCTCGCTTTGAACAGAAGTTTATTGACATGTCCTTGCTACTTTAAAAAGAATCACGAAATATCGCGATGATTGGTTGGCTGGTTGGTTGGCTTGTTGGTTAACGCCGCACTCAGCAATATTCCAGCTATATGACGGCGGACTGTAAATAATCGAGTCCGGACCAGACAATCCAGTGATTGATATCATGCGCATAGATCAACGCAATTGGGATCGATGACATGCATCAACCAAGTTAGGGAGCCAGACCAACCGATCCCGTTAGTCGCCTTTTACGACAAGCATAGTTACCTTTTACGGCAAGCATGGGTTGCTGAAGACCTATCCTACCTCGGAATCGCGCGATGAATCAACGAAGATAGCTGCATGTGTGCTGATACTTATGAAGCGAAAACAAGCGGTTCCGCCAATGAGCAACAATTCACAGAGTAAAATTTTTTTGCAAAGTTTGCTTTTCAGGAAATGTCTCTTTTCTCAGCGATAAACATTGTCCTTGAATTTTGATCAGTGGTTACAATCCGACTGAGGATCGGTAGTCATGTGACTGCGAGCGGTTATACCAAGCAGCATTTTCCCGTCTACATTTCACAACGATTGAAGTTTGAGGTTTTTTTTCACGTGAACAATTAAATTGTGTTTGCATCTGTTTGTGAGGGGTGCTGCCGGTGGGACAGGATACGTTGACCTTTTCGCGAACACCTGGTGTCATCATTATTTCATAGTGATACATAGAAATCATGATCATGATATCGTCAGAATCGTAACAATCGACATTGCTTTTGACAGCAATTTATGAGGAAAATGGAAAGGGTTTTGTCGCTTTCATTAGAAAGAGCACTTTGAAGTTTTTGACATAACTGTAAGTAATTTTCAGACCAGACAACCCAGTGATTGACATCATGAACATCGATCCACGCAATTGGGACACGATGACATGCATCAACCAAGTCAGCGAGCTTGACCACCCGCTCCCGTTAGTCGCCTCTTACGACAAGAATGTCGCCTTTTACGGACAGCATGGGTTGCTGAAGACCTATTCCACTCCGGATATTCACGGGTTTGTCCCTTCATGCTGGACGACAAGTGACACGGGGCATGGTGAAAAGTTCACAAGAACTCCCCCTTTGACTTGCACATCACTTAGCTGTTAAACAATTTCTTTGAACAGGCCATATTCATTGATTTAAACGCGAAGTGCTATGCCAAGTCATGAGCAATAACACATCCACAATCTGGCAGAGTTGAGACTGAATGACGAAACATGACGAGCATTTCTCCTTTGCTAGGAAACACTATGGAAATGAGATTATTTCACTGGAGATGTTTTGTTAGACATGCATGACGGCTTCCTAATTCATTTTCATTACAACCAAAATAAACCACCCAAAAGCCTTTCATCGCTACAACAGGTAAGAACGTTTTATAATACAAGGTCAAATATATTTACAGGATACACTGGCATAAAGTCAGCATGCAGGTGGGTTAACACAGAACGCAGCAAGTATAGAAAAAAATGTATAATAATTTGAGATACAGTCGTCATGCATGTAGTTTTACGTATCAAACAATCATCATACTTGGACTCAGCGTGCATGAAGTTTTACGTATCGTGCAATCAGCAAACAGCTAGGTTGACATGTTGTGCAATCAGCAAACATCTAGGTTGACATGTCGTGCAATCAGACAACAGCTAGGTTGACATGTCGTGCAATCAGAAAACAGCTAGGTTGACATGTCGTGCAATCAGCAAACAGCTAGGTTGACATGTCGTGCAATCAGCAAACAGCTAGGTTGACATGTCGTGCAATCAGCAAACAGCTAGGTTGACTTGTCGTGCAACCAGCAAACAACTAGGTTGACATGTCGTGCAATCAGCGTACATGTAGGTCAGACCCGTGAAGATCCGAGGCAGAATAGGTTTTCAGCAATCCGTGCTTGCTGTAAAAGGCGACTACACTACGTCGGGTGGTCAGGCTCGCTGACTTTGTTGATGGATGTCATCGTATCCCAATTGCGTAGAACAATGCTCTGGTCCAGATTGTCTGGTCCGGATTATTTACAGACCGCCGTCATATAGCTGGAATATTGCTGTGTGCAGCTTTAAACAACAACAAAACAAACAAACAAACAAATCAAAACGAAGAAACATGTTTGTTAACATGCCGTGGAATCAGCGTACGTGTAAGTTAACGTGTCATATAAGTGAACATGACATACGGTCAATATACATTACGTGAATATGACATACAGTTGGTGTACAAGTACGTGAACATGGCATACAGTCGGTATGGTATACATTGTCAATTCACGTCAGTTGCAATCGAGGAGTAAGGTATTCTATAGTGCAACCGACTTGTTAAGCCCTGCATTCCATGGCTTGCGGTTGCTGCAGTCTGCTGACACTATTTTCAAATTTTACGACGGAAAACACCTCTACTCCCAACCACAAGCGACACAGCAACTCAGCTATGTTTGCATGGTTAACTCGACCTCACAATGCACTGTGGAATGTTTACTGTCACGTGATTAAACAACCAAATGTATGTATAAACATGAGTCATATCCTACGTATTGCTGCATGGGATATTCGATAAATACGCACACAGAAAGAAAGTATAAGCCTTATCAAACACTTAACTATCACTATCTTTTTTAGTGGTGTTTAAGTATGTTTAAAAAGAATGTTGTCTATTAACGTAGCACACCTGCCAGTTAGACTTGTTCAAAGATATTCAATTTACGGTGCTGCTTGTTAAAGATTTGACTAAAAAAGCATCTCCATTAAAACACTCTGGTTAGCCTTGAAGTTATCAGAACACAGGGTTAGTCTTAACGTCATCAAAGCACAGGGTTAGTCTTAACGTCATCAAATTACTAACGTCATCAAAACAAGGGTAGTCTGAACGTCATCCAAACGGTTAGTCTTAACGTCATCAAAATACAGGGTTAGTCTTAAAGCCCTTAAAACACAAGGTTAGTCTTAACGCCATAAAAACACAGGGTTAGTCTTAACGTCATCAAAACACAGGGTTAATCTTAACGTCATAAAAACACAGGGTTAGTCTTAACGTCATCAAAATACAGGGTTAGTCTTAAAGCCATTAAAACACAAGGTTAGTCTCAACGTCATCAAAACACAGGGTTAGTCTTAACGTTATCAAAGTACAGGGTTAGTCTTAAAGCCATTAAAACACAAGGTTAGTCTTAACGTCATAAATCACAGGGTTAGTCTTAACGTCATCAAAATACAGGGTTAGTCTTAAAGCCATTAAAATACAGGGTTAGTCTTAAAGCCATTAAAACACAAGGTTAGTCTTAACGTCATCAAAACACAAGGTTAGTTTAACAGTCGGCACTTTAGAAAAGTAATTAAGTTTGCTCTGCCCCAATGTGTAGTGTAATAAAAATATAAAGTATAGCTTTGCTCTGAACTACCATAGTGTCCACGTGGCGCTTCTTTTAAGTACAGGGTGGTCGGGAAGCCTGGTGGTTAAATAAAGCGTTCGCTCGTCACGCCGAAGACCCCGGTTCGATTCCCGACATGGGTACAATGTGTGAAGCCCATTTCTGGTGTCCCCCGCCGTGATATTGCTGGAATATTGCTAAAAGCGGCGTAAAACCATACTCAGTCAGTCAGTCTTTTAAGTACACATAGAGGTAACTTTATTTCGTAAGTACAGAAAGTAACATGTAAGTTGACATGTTACACACGTAGGTTACCCTGTCGTTATACAGCATCAAACCTAAAATAGTGTGTTTATAGTGTAGTACACAATGTAGCTACATTCGTCGTTTCACCAAATCATTCATAATTCTTCATCAACTTTATAAACCCGCATTATTGCAAAATAATTGAAAATCGTAAATTGAAAGTGTGTACATTCCTAACGTGAAATTACTTGTTTCAAATCACAGTTCAACCTTCAGATGAACAGGTGGGTTGATAAAGCTCCTGAACTATTTAATCCTGTCTCCAAACCATATGTCTAAAGCGGTATACAACTCGTAAGGATTCAAGTGCAGAAATATGTTACAGACAAGTACCTCTCTTAACAGTGCAATGAATCAATTTCACTGCAACAACATTGCAGGACTGAGACATCCTTTAGTTCAGATTTATGTGGTGTTACCGCAGACTTCATCAGTGACGTGAGACATTTCTGGGGTAAAAAAAAAGAAAAAAGGTAACCCCAGTTTGTGTAAGCTAATGAAGGACTATTTCCTCCGTGGCTTTGATTTTAAGATCAAACGAGTCAATACTACAACACGTTCATTGATGGCCCAGGCAACATGTAAACATTCACTTTGAAGTACGAACCTTAACTAGTTTCCTCTCTATTCATAACGTGTATAATTAGTTTCGAGTTGAGCCTCACTGAACAGGGCTGTACCCCGACGTTGTGTAAGGCCTGCCACTGTTTAATGTAAAGAATAATCAACAGAGATAATATGAAAAAAACGTGACAGGTTGATTTTCCTCTGAAAACTTTATGGCTGTTGCACTTGTATTTAGAAGCAATGTTTATGACATTCACGATACGTTACCATCAAGATATGATGAATGTTAATGCTGAACCTGCATTTACATTCCGAGCTGCTGATCGCTATGTTTGAAGTATTTGTCTCTGTGGGTGACATTTACAAGACGGTGTTCTCCTATCCTAAACCATCAATATGCTAAGACGCACTAATTTCCCCTGCGCCGCACCTTGCTGCGTAACTTGAACAAAACAATCTGTCAGAATTAACCAATTGATTTAGGAGAAGTGCAAAGGACGGGCATATAACCAGAACCGCTGATTGGGAATGATCATAATTGAAAATCTCTACTGAGGAAGACTGGTACAGCGGGATAGCTGGCAAGATACTTGGCGCAGGAGTCTCTGCCTTCGTAGACGCTGCTTGAACGACGCCTGGTATTTTACCATTGGTCAAGCTAGCTTTCTAGACTCCCTTCCCCATTGGCCAGGCGTCCTTTCCTAGTTCAGTGACAGAGCATGGAGCAGTCAGAGTGAGATTACTTGTATAGTTGCAGACAACACACAGCTTAGCCCCATCATTTTTCTAAGGTAGTCGATCATTTCCTGTAGACCAAGGCTATTGGAAGACTTCAGCGGCCCAGAATCCACTTGAAAGAGGCCTGCTTCGTGAGGCCCATCTACGGAAGCATACATTCACTATTACGTTGGACTTCTGAGAGCAGCTTCTTTTGACAAGAAGGACTTTGATTAGCTAACTCTTTGCAACGTCTGAAATCCTGAGATTTCCAACCTTCTGTCTTGGACTGTGTTTCAAGGCTGGCAGCTTTTCGTCTGGACTTATTCTTGTTCTGACATTGAGGACAGGACGGACGGAAGTAATCAGATTAGCCGAGGTATGTTGATCATTGTGATGTGGAGCCGCGTTGAGCATGCTTTAGAACACGCTAGAAATATTTGTTAAGGTAACTCTGTCTATTTGAACATTATCACAGAAACAGTTGCCATGAAATTAACTAACATCATTCATGATGATAATTACCCGAAACCGCCAGATAATGACACGCGATGGAAGCTAGGACTATCAGTGTTGACGTCTAAAACATACATCAAAAGACACCTTTCTCTTAATACTTATTTTAACTGTAAGAGACGTCATACCATGTTTACATTAAAACAAAATTTTTCAGTCCCAGGAAACACTGTACTTAGTAACAACATTCAAATCCGTTTATCCACAAACCACTCAAATTGATCACTGAACAAAACTGAAGTATAAACATAATGCGTTCCCATTAATGTGAGAGACGAACAGGGTTTCAATGAACATCAATGGTTTCATTGGACTTCAATTATTTCAATGGACTTCAATGGTTTCAATGTAGTATAAGATATAGCATATGTTGATATTTATCGTACCATGAATATGCTCGGATGATATGTCAATGTACCAATATATTATAAATTAGTGCTGTGGTTTTATTGGAAACAATGACGTTATATTGCTATTGACGTGATATTGATGTTTATATAAGAGATTCAAGTTAATGTGTCAGCTGCAATATATCAGTTCATTAACTACCTGCGTGCAGTGCGAATATACATTGGGATGTTTCACGACCACATTAACTTAATATCCACTTTGGCTTGGAAGATGCATGCATGAGTACCTCTGCTCTGTTTAAGCAAGCCTAGAATAAGCTGATGTTTGCTGAATCTCCTGGGATTACTGTTTAATTGATTGACAAAAGTATAGCTCCAATGTGCAGATCCAATGCTTTTAATTCTGTGTACTCTGTTTCTGTTTCCACAACACAACTGACTGTAATCACACATGTCCTGATGTTGTTTGTGTTCCAACATGTCTAACAGTACAAAACATTAAAACGGCGACAGAAAATAACTTTATAGATCCACGTAACCAGAAACTGTCCTCCCGAAGGTTATCAGGCAAACATGTGAAGGAAAACCTTCACACATGGTGTAAACAACATCGGATAGTTTGAACTATTGGAATATTAAAGCCGATGGAATAAATCAATCATTAATATTGGAAGCTTTGGCCCTAGGGGAAAAGAGTAATTATAGAGCTTTATACTTTAAACATTCTAGGAGTACGAGTTCTTCGACCCATCTTTCCGTAGCTTTGTTAACGGGGTCGTGGCCATGTTGTCCCAGCATGAGCTCGAGGAGACAGTTACACCATGAATATGTCTTCAAAGTACCTGGTCACGGTGTCAACGTCACTTAGCAGTACCCGGTCACCGTGTCAAAGTCACTTAACAATACCCGGTCAACGCGACAACGTCACTTAACAGTACCCGGTCACCGTGTCAACGTCACTACATAGTACCCGGTCACTGTGTCAACGTCACCTAACAATACCAGGTCACCGTGTCACCGTCACTTAGCAGTACCCGGTCAACGCGACAACGTCATTTAGCAGTACCCGGACACAGTGTCAACGTCACTACACAATACCCGGTCGCTGTGTCAACGTCACTTCACAATACCCGGTCACCGTGTCAACGTCACTACAAAGTACCCGGTCACCGTGTCAACGTCACTACACAGTACCCGGTCACCGTGTCATCGTCACTACATAGTATACGGTCACCGTGTCAACGTCACTACACAGTACCCAGTCACCGTGTCAACGTTGCTTAACAATACCCGGTCACCGTGTCAACGTGTCTTAACAATACCTGGTCACTGTGTCAACGTCACTTAACAGTACCCAGTCACCTTGTCAACGTCACTTAACAATACCCGGTCACCGTGTCAACGTCACTTAACAATACCCGGTCACCGTGTCAACGTCACTACACAGTACCCGGTTAACGTATAAACATCACTTCATAGTACCCAGTCAACGCGACGTCAGCATAAAATACCCGGTCACTTTGAGAAAGTTATACCGAACCTATTACGTCCACTGTTTCAAATTTGAAGATGTATTATATTGAAATATGTTAAATACGGGACGTGACATTATGGCATTAAAGATCCCAACCATGAGGTCATGACATGCAGACCTCGCACAGGAGGGACATCGTCTCAGAACACATGCACGTAATAACAATAGAGTCATCTCCCTTTGACTAATGTGCTATCGCGATCGGAGAACCTACCTGTCATCACTAACTGCAGACAGGCATACTGTTGATATGATCATGTGGTCCATCTGTCAACTGTTTACATGACACACCCGTGTGTGTAAAAATATCACACCCAAGAAAGGATTTTACTTTCGATTGCTGTACATCGAAAAATAAAATAGGGAATATTAATCGCTGTTAAAGCGATTCTTATGTGTATAGAATCTTGTGCATTTTTACACAAACAGTGAAGGCTTATCATGTGGTTGCTTATATAACACTGTTTGTGGTCGCGCATTTTCCATCTGTTTGAAGCGGCAATTTTTCGCGCTGACCATTGTATGGACAAACATGTTATTTAGCCACTTACTTCCTCGACCCCGTTTAGTATACGGTTATTATTACGTGGAAGCGACAATAAGAGTAAGACATATGTAGGTCGGTATTTGACCCTGCAATGTATCACATTGGTGACAAAAAAGTGTCAGGACAATATTCTTTATGTATTGCAAAGATATTTATATATGCTCAAGGATGAATGCAATGTGTCAGGACAATATTCTTTATGTATTGCAAAGATACGTATATATGCTCAAGGATGAATGCAATGTGTCAGGACCATATTCTTTATGTATTGCAAAAATATTTATATATGCTTAAGGATGAATGCAATGTGTCAGGACAATATTCTTTATGTATTGCAAAGATATTTATATATGCTCAAGGACGAATGCAATGTGTCAGGACAATATTCTTTATGTATTGCATAGATTTTTATATATGCTCAAGGATGAATGCAATGTGTCAGGACAATATTCTTTATGTATTGTATAGATTTTTATATATGCTCAAGGATGAATGCAATGTGTCAGGACAATATTCTTTATGTATTGCAAAGATATTTATATATGCTCAAGGATGAATGCAATGTGTCAGGACAATATTCTTTATGTATTGCAAAGATATTTATATATGCTTAAGGATGAATGCAATGTGTCAGGACAATATTCTTTATGTATTGCAAGATATTTATATATGCTCAAGGATGAATGCAATGTGTCAGGACAATATTCTTTATGTATTGCAAAGATATTTATATATGCTCAAGGATGAATGCAATGTGTCAGGACAATATTCTTTATGTATTGCAAAGATATTTATATATGCTCAAGGATGAATGCAATGTGTCAGGACAATATTCTTTATGTATTGCATAGATTTTTATATATGCTCAAGGATGAATGCAATGTGTCAGGACAATATTCTTTATGTATTGCAAAGAAATTTATATATGCTCAAGGATGAATGCAATGTGTCAGGACCATATTCTTTATGTATTGCAAAAATATTTATATATGCTTAAGGATGAATGCAATGTGTCAGGACAATATTCTTTATGTATTGCAAAGATATTTATATATGCTCAAGGATGAATGCAATGTGTCAGGACAATATTCTTTATGTATTGCATAGATTTTTATATATGCTCAAGGATGAATGCAATGTGTCAGGACAATATTCTTTATGTATTGCAAAGATACGTATATATGCTCAAGGATGAATGCAATGTGTCAGGACCATATTCTTTATGTATTGCAAAAATATTTATATATGCTCAAGGATGAATGCAATGTGTCAGGACAATATTCTTTATGTATTGCAAAGATATTTATATATGCTCAAGGATGAATGCAATGTGTCAGGACAATATTCTTTATGTATTGCATAGATTTTTATATATGCTCAAGGATGAATGCAATGTGTCAGGACAATATTCTTTATGTATTGCAAAGATATTTATATATGTTCAAGGATGAATGCAATGTAGAGTGGGTGACCCAGTCCCGTTTACCTTATTAACAAGATTCATCTACATCCTCGTGAGTTTGAGCAGCGTGGTGACCGCATACACATAAATGTGCTTGTGGTCTACACTGGCCCCAGCCACGGCATATGAGTTGATGGTACTCTTAAGGCAGAGAATATGTCAACTTCTTTATTATGAGGAACACAACGTTTCGGAGTATATGCTTACTCCTTCATCAGGTGAATGAATGCCATGAGGCTGAGAGCATATATATGTAAACAGATGATTGGCGCTGATGGGTGTTTAGCAATGGTCAATGGAAGCCAACACTTTACAGTAATTAGATGGTACTCTTGTTTAAAGTGTCACAGACTAAATAGCACTCTGTCTGGATAGCGCATATCTATTTAATGAGTTATAACTTCTAAACCACTTCATTTTTACGATCCCTTGGGTCGTGTCTTTGGATCAAGTCCATATGTCAAATGTCCATGGCTACGCAATATTCTCTTCGTCTGTCCCTGGTTGCCCGTTATATATATATATATATATATATATATATATATATATATATATATATATATATATATATATATATATATATATATTATATATAGGATATATATTTCCTTTATATATATACAGAAAAAACAGTCCAGATATTCGTACTTGTCAAAACTCCTTTATCCACACAAGATCTTTCGCCGTTCAACGGCTCTTCGGGTGTAATAAAAACTTTAACTTGCATTGTAGTCCTAGGCGACGCATAACAGTAGTATTTGTGGCGTCATAATGCCTATGGTGTAATAGTGACAATAGAGGGAGAAGTAAAACGTAGTCCTAGGCGACAGCCAACGTTATGCGTTATGGTATATTTAAAAACCACCCAAGGAAGTCTTTGTCTTCATTCTAAACTAATTCCCCAGTCGACATACACGTTGACAAACGTTTTCTTACACGAATAGCATAATTCAATATGTAAAGGACATAGAATGGCATGTCGATGACAACACAAGCCCATGACATTTTGCATATGATGGCGACTGTGGTCGTGGCGTTGATTCCCGCATGGTGTGACGCAGTGGAGAAATAACAAAGCAAGAACGCCGATAACTCAATACTGGCAATGGTGGTGCACTGAAGATGCGGATGCTGGTATAAGCCTGGCTTTGAATTCTGATGCAGCATAGCAAGACAAGACAAGACAAGACAATAATTTATTTGCGTCTCACCCATAAGGTACATTGTACAATATACATATAAATCAAAACATGTTTAAAACTTACGGCCAGTCGTAATAAAACGACTTATGAGAGACGATATGATCATAAAACCAACTTGTGTACTAAAATGAATATACATACAATATGTACATCATAAATATAAAATAGATCGGCGCTTCAATAAAATATCATAGCAGGTTTTGGCCACGTAAAAAGTGAGATCAGAGCTAGATAGAAGTAATGTAAATTGCTCACAGTAGGAATAGCCTTTGAAATACGGATCAGTAAAAGTACATCGTTTAAGAAGATCTGTTCTCACATCATTATATAGTGGGCATAAAAGTAAGACGTGTATCTCGTCCTCCACACAGTCTCCACAGTTAAAACAAAATCGCTCTTCTGATGGAATATTAGAATAGCAAGAGCTAACAATTTGTTTGCCCCTGCGTTCAAAATGGCCAGATTACCGTGCAAGACGGAATGGACGCTGTAGTGCCACAACATTTGTCCAAGATACATCAGTATTTGACATAACAATTTGACAATTAAAACCAAGGATTTTACAGCAGGGAACACTCATCATTATAGATGACTTTGTAACGAGTGGAGTTTGTGTAGTGTATGGTTCACTAACCACTTTAACCTTATCAAATACATACACAAATCCTTTTTAATGGAAAGTAGCAAAATGTATTTTTTTCTGTTTTGCCGTTAAGAACGTCATTCTTTCAGACTCCACTGTGTCTGTAGAACATTATACGATTACATGATTTCGTGTCTTCTTTGCATAAAATTTAGTACATCAACATTATTATCGAACTGGGATTTTACAATTTAATTGAAATCAATTCCTCATGTTCACTTGTTCGTTATGTCATTATATTTAAGAAATAAACGACCAGGGGGAGTTATTTATCGTACTATATAATATGCAGAGAGATTAAGTCAGGAGGGGCGCTGCCCCAAGTGGTTTATTCTCCCTGCATGGTTTTATTGTACGATAAACAACGACCACGAGTCGTTTATTTCTTATATGAGGTATCAACATTATGTACAGCTTCTTTAAGGACTTTGATGAATGGTACCAATTTTAAACATATTTACCCAAATTTAAATACCGATGACTCCTTGAATAGAATCCGACCTCGGAAATGTCGGACATGTCCATTCAAGTTTGGTATTTCCCGCATATTCTCACAATCCTCACGTCAATTCTCTGTACCTTTTCTCCTAATATCGATTAGCACATCTCTCCCACTTTTGGAGGAGATCATGCGACCACTGCGTTTATCTGCGTACCCCAGCTACATCTATAGGGAACACTTCACTGGACGCTTCCCTGTCAAAACTAACGTCGTCCAATATATGACGACATCAGGTTGCAAACTCATATTCGAATCTCAAGAAATGACGTCACATTTGATAATAGCCAAGTATTAAGCATGAGTGTTATAAGTTTTAGAAACTGTTATCGTATCCCAATTGCATGGATCGATACTCCTGATGTCAATCACTGAATGAGTGGGTTTTCCCACAATTGCAAGCATTGGATTGTCCGGCCCAGACTCGGCTATCTACATACCTCCTTAGTATATGTGTACGTCTGTTACTATTGTTACATACGTGTTGGTCTGTGTTACTAGTTCTACATGTGAATTTGTGTTACTATTCCTACATATGTGTCTGTGTCTTGCTATTTCTACATATGTGTCTGTGTCTTGCTATTTCTACATCTGTGTCTGTGTGTTACTATTTCTACATATGTGGCTGTGTGTTACTATATCTACATACGCCTCCGCCTGTTACAATTTCTACATATGCGTATGCAGAAATGGTAACACAGACACTGGCTGTGTGTTACTATTTCTACATATGTGGCTGTGTGTTACTATTTCTACATACGCTTCCGCGTGTTACTATTTCTACATATGCATTCTTGTCTTACTATTTCTACATAATTATGCGTCCTTGTGTTACTATTTCTACATATGTATCTGTGTGTTACTATTTCTACATATGCGTCTGTGTGTTACTATTTCTACATATGCGTTCTTGTGTTACTATTTCTACGCGTGTCTGTATGTTACTATTTCTATATACGCCTCCGTATGTTACTATTTCTACATATGCGCCTGTGTTACTATTTCTACATAGTATTACGCCTCCGTGTGTTACTATTTCTACTTTATTGTATACCAGTAACACTATCATCATGTCATTGGAAATAGACGTGGTTACATACGTTCAGTTAACTCTCGGCTTTGAGGAATACATCCCCCGAAATAATAATCTGTAAATACCAGTAGTCAGGAATATTTGTCACATGTAGATGTAAATATGATGTTAGACGCGTTACGATATTTATTATTCTCAACTGCAAGTTTAACGAGTTTTGATCTCAACAGTTCAGTAAAGAAAATGTTGTTCGAGTGTTTATTCATATTTTTAGTTGTTTTAAGTGACGAATAGCTATCGGAAAAATAATATCTTTGAATCTGAAGATACATTATTCAAAATTTTCAGCCTACTTGAAAGTTGGATAAAAAATAGGTGACCTTGTCAGTTTAATCAGTAAGATGTCTTTCACGAATAGTGTCAATTTGTTTCCTTCAGATCAACACTTGAGCAAAATACTTAAAAAGCAATCAAATTATTTATAGCATTCCAAATGAACTTCTCTTATACGGTGTGCTGCGGTTCAAAGAAAGCTGCGGTTACCCGTCTCCTCCATCACCTACAGTGTCCGATGTAAAAAGTCCGACTTCATTTGCCGATATCAATACACATGGCATTAAACTACTTCGCTTGACGTTGGTATCAGCGCCAGCAGAGAGGCCGGGCGCTCACTGTACAGGAGAGCCATGGTATCGAGGCTTCATCTCGTTTGCCTTGGTTCCCCGTGGCGGTGTACTGGCTGGGTTCTGAACATTCCCAGATATGTGTAAGATAAAGAAACATGCACGAGATATGTGCTTACACCCCAGTGCCTCCTCGAGTTGTTTGGACAGATATAAATACGGAAGATCAGCTCACTGATGCAAATTGAAGCGAGTGAGTCAGCGAGATTTTATGACGCTTACAGCAGTATCGCGACGGGAGACTTCAGGAGTAATCATAAGTTTCACATATAACTGCAGGGCCGTTTGTAAAGGGGATTTTTCGTTGTATTATTAATACGTATGCGGTGTTTCTAACCAAAATCTATTGGATGTTGAGCAGACTGTCATGAAAATAACCTAGTGTATAACACAGTTAAGGTTGTTAACAAGAATTGATGTATGCTCAACGGCATCGACAGTGTTAAACCAAGGCAAATAGTACCTGTGTGCTTTATATCGTTTAGAGTGAATCATTGAACACACACTGACGTATGCTGAATGTAGAATGCAGGTTTGTTTTTAGTTAAAGAAAAAGACTTTATTATGTATCTAATCTAATGTATTCAGCATTTCAACAAATAATCCGGTGCAGACTGAATATTAAATACAATGTAATTAACAAAACGAGATGTGTATGTAAACACATTCAACATCGTATTCAGTGTTGAAATCACAAGTACTAGTCTTTTCAGTGTTTGAACAGAACTATTGTTTGTTGAACGTCTTTTAAACATATTTACACAAATAGCATGTCTTGTTTGCGCAGTAATCATAACAGATAAATCATATTGTTTGTCTTCAGATATGGAATATTATTTGTCTATGATAAATGTTCATTTCATACTGGTGTGGAAACTATCCTGCGCCATAATCAAATTGATTGTGGGCAATGCGTTCCCGCTGTCGTCTTTTGCGAGTCTGGTGATGGTTACCTGGGTAATTAATTAACACGCTGTTTATGGCAGGCGTCACGCATGTTAGGGAACATTTTGATTTATGAAAAACGCCCTTGTAAACACCTTGTTATCACGTAAAGTACATAGGCACCGTGCGTTGTGTACTCACAACTGAAAATCGAGTACACATTAATCAAGTGACTAGGGTAATAATGGTTTCGCTTTTGAGAATTTACATGGTGAATGAAATCTGACGCTTTCCGCATTGGTTTAGTTTGGATGTATCGCTAGAAACGCACCATTATAAAAAATGGCCAAATGTAACACCAGTTATATTTGGGATAACACTTTCTTAATAAAGTACAGATTCTAGTACTTATTGGGGTTGAGTCTCATCCGGGATTCGAGTGAGTGAGTGAGTATGGTTTTACGCCGCTTTTTAGCAATATTCCAGCAATATCACGGCGGGGGACACCAGAAATGGGCTTCACACATTGTACCCATGTCGGGAATCGTACCCGGGTCTTTGGCGTGACGAGCGAACGCTTTAACCACTAGGCTACCAGATCGCCCCTCCGGGATTCGAACCAACACTGCCAGAATGAGGCGCCTAATTACCAGCACACAATATCTGCGATCTGACCCACTCAGCCACCGAGGCTCCCACTAAAAAAGGTCCGACAACTGGTAGTGTAGATCATGTACTTTGTGTACCCCTCTGACAAGTGTAAATTGGCACGGTTCCCATGGCCGAAAGCTATGAACACAATACCATTGAGAAAGTGGTCCAATGTAACAAATGTTATATTTGGGATAACCCTTTCCTAGTAAAGTACAGATTCTCGTACTTTTCGCCGGTTCGAACATCATGCCAGTATAGCGTGGCTTGCAAGTTAAATGGGAAGTGCGAAGTATCGCTAATCGAGGGACGTTTACCAAATAAAGTGCCTTGCTGACATCATAAGGATCATAAACAGGGCGATTCGATTCCGAGGCCACAGAAATATGTTCCTGACGCGGCTAGGGGATACAACTCATGTCAAAAAAATCAGATAACTGTATTCGGGAGTGTGATTACCAAACAGTACTGATCACAACCGACTTGTCAAGTGTTAGTTGTGGTGAATGGGGTTCAATAGTATTGCACTTATAAGGGTAATATGGTATCATATTAAATGTTCTCATTGTTGTTGAACAATGTTCCCTTGTCAGGCGGAAACCCTCGGTACCAAAGCCATCTTAGCGCTCAGGTGATTGTAACTCTTATACCTTAATGTAGACTTACGACAGTTGCAGCACTATTACGTTTGTACAACGTTTGTACAACGGTGAGTGAGTGAGTGAGTGAGTGAGTTGGGTTTAACGCCGCTTTTAACAGTATTCCAGTCATATCACGGCGTGTCAGCTTAATGTTGGAGGAAAGCCCGAAGTGATGCAGGTCGTTTACCACTTCGGTGAAACCTACGAGCACAGGTATGGTGCTGACAAACCTAGAAACATAATCGGGGCGAACCGGGATTCGAACCCACAATCATAGGCCTAAGGGACGCAACTCTGGACAGCGAATCGCGGCGCCTTAGACGCCTGGGCCACCCGTGCCCCCTTGTTCTATCATCCTAGTTCATCATAGTAACGTGTGAAATATGGTCTCACTCCGTATGATGCGGCTGAAATATTACACAATATCCACATTGATGTCCACAGTGGAATACAAATATTGCTATTATGGTCTAGAGATGAGATGCAACTTTTCAAAATGAACATTTTGTAAACATAAAAATGAGACAATATTTGGAGAAGGCGCTGGTGCATTTAGTAGTATTTTAAGTGATATTAGGTGCACAGCTAGAGCGGGTGATGATTTTTGTTTCCAGTCTCAGATCTATAGGGCATTTCAACAGAAAGTGTTCCTCGTCTTCTATTTATGATATTACAGAATGTCTAATTCCTTCTGCTGACGGAGTGTTTGAGTATTTCCCCCTCTTAATCTGAAAGCCGTGCTTAATTCCGAATTTGTCTCCTATTTTCCCGAGGTGTCTGGTTTAGTGGATGGGGCTTGGTCAGTTTCAATGAAGTATATGGACCTGAACCTTTCATGTACATGATGATAGATACTTTGATGACACACGACATGTTCCAGGGCGCACCATCGTCGTCAGGGGCCTGCTACATCACTGACAACGACTGTCCGTCACGACTGACTGACTGGCCGACTGAGTATGGTTTTACGCCGCTTTTAGCAATATTCCAGCAATATCACGGCGGGGGACACCAGAAATGGGCCTCACACATTGTACCCATGTCGGGAATCGAACCCGGGTCTTCGGCGTGACGAGCGAACGCTTTAACCACTAGGCTACCCGACCGCCCCCTGTCCGTCACGAAGGACATTAACCGCGCAAATAATGACGGCTGTAACAATAAATTGCGCTGGGTGCAAATATGTTGTACCTTGATAACACTTGATGATGATGTAGATAGTTTCTGTGGTAATATAGGAACAATGTTTACCGCCGCGACTCGAAATACTACAAATATCAAAGCGCTGATGACAGTTTGACTAGTCAATTCGTCAGAAAACTTGACAGATACTTCTTGTATATATATATATATATATATATATATATATATATATATATATATATTTATCATATAATGGGTAGGTTTCTCGGCAGGATAAAGCCAACGGATAAAAACGATATCCGTTGGGGTCATATGCGGATAGAGATGCAAATATCAAAGGTCAAGTAGGGACTACTTTCACTGTTTATAAACAAGCATGGCGTCGCCCTCGTCATTCGGCGATCGAGTCAGAATTAACCATCGGGAATCTGGATAAACTACAGGGATAATTGCTATCATTATCAAAAGAACAGTCTAATATACTGAAAATCAGTGTCTAACTGTGACGTAGCTAAGGCATTTTATAAGTTTTGGCAACTTTGAAGATATAAATTTCGAAACAATTTTGCGAGGGCACGAGGCCTAGCCAAGCGGGATCAGTAGCCATATCTGTGCTTGTTCACCTCTGCGGCTTGAAACCTTCTCCACACATTAAAACAGTTGGATTTGGCCGAAATATTTTTGAATTGTTACCGTGTTTCGTTTTGTCGCTGTTTGAACATCTGACTACCCTTCTGAACGTTATGACAGGACAGACCGACTGTCAACAACGTCTGACCGTGGCCGTGACGTCTCATAGACTAGGGTTAGAGTAGCTTCCCTTTGACAAAGGGCAGTTACTCTAGCTGACAGACCGATGGATTGCCACGAAAGGCAATTAAAAACAATTGTTTTGCGTATATGTTGCTTCGCCACTGTATAAGATTTATAAGAAACAGATTTCAGTTGGAACTATATTGGCTACTGTCATTGTCCGACTGACACATCACTTACTCTGTGACGTAATAAATATTAATGCGCGCATTCCCGGAAAACTCGCAATGTTTCGGTAATGTTTGTGAGAGAGGGAAAGCGATTCTCAAGCACAGAATTAAAGAATGACATTATATGATAAAGAGGTTATCACGCTTGTGTGTTTGTGGATGGTAAATATCCTGCATTAGGAATAAACACTATGTATTTAGCTCGCCGAGGCTCGCTAAATACAATGTTTATTCCTAATGCAGGATATTTACCATCCACAAACACACTCGCGTGATAACCTCTATTTATTCTCACTGCAGTGTTTTATTGTACGATAAACAAAGATCACGAGTCGTCTATGTCTTATATGAGATCTCAACATTATGTACAGCCTCTTTAAGTATGATGATAAAATGTGCAATCTTTAAAAGTATTCACCCTTATTTAAACAATGATGACTCCTTGAAAAAAAAACCCCGACCTCGGAAATGTCGGACAAGTCCATTTTATAAATGCACAGGTGGGTATTTCCCGCTTATTCTCACAATCCTCGAGTCGAATACCTGTACCTTTTCTCCCAAAACCGATTGTCATATCTCTCCCGCTTTTGGATGGATGCGAACGTTCGGCCATCGGGTTTATCTGCGTTGCCCAGCTACATCTATGGGAAACAACTCACTGGACACTCCCCTCTCAAAAATAAGGTCGTCCAATACGACGTCTCCAAGTTGCGCGCGGATGTTCGAATCTCCATAAATTACGTCATAATAGAGCAATTTTTAATCGTGAAATAAATCAGACTTCGTTCCTCATTGTTCTTTGCGATTTATCGCGTTTTGATATTAACCAAAAAACTTTCGTGAGGGTACTTGTGGTATATTTAGAAGGATGGGTAATGTGGCTTACCAGGGAATGTATCCAAACCTATATTCTTCCTCTTCTTCTCGTAAGTATATATGGGCAGGGATATTCGGACGTATAGAGCTCTGAACATGGATTTCTTGTCTTTACTAAATTATTTGACATGCATTGCTAAGAAGTTGACGAATGACAAAGTAGAGATAATATATGGATAACAACTTCTTTTCATAGTACGTAGCATTATAAATATTGCCCTAATCACAACATCAACTTGGAAAACGTCCAAATCCTCTCTAACAACCTCCATGAGTTCACTAAAGGAAACTGACTAACAGAAGCAATCCACATTCGCCGCCACAAGCCATCAATCAACAGAGATCAAGGCTTATCATCCCATCCGCCTACTATGAACTCATTAAGCAATAATCACCCCAGCTATGTACACTTAATCCTATTCAATTGGCTTCCTGTCTTATTGACTTCCTCATCATGTGTTCTCTGTCCATCATGTTGTTACAGTTTTATCTTTCTGTTGTCATTGTTTAACCTACTGACGTTAATCTCTCTGATGTATGCAATTGTTGTGACTGTTAATCCTCCACCTACTATATATGCAATCGATACCATGCTCATTATTACCTTTAGTAAATAGAGATAAAACGCAAAATCAAAGCCTCTATATCCCGAAGACGGCAAGCCCAATGGGACGCAAGTAAGATCGGCAGATGGCTATACAAAATTCAACCTAAGATCCAACAAAGGGAACTCATACTCAAATGAAAGGAAAATTGAAATTGGCATCTCATGATCATGCCTGAGTCTCGGTCACAAATAGCACTATGACAAGGTTTGTTCATCTTGCAATCAGGCTGAAACCATTGTGTTACTAGAATGTCAAAACCACGCCTCAGCCCGGGCGTCGGTTTAAAAAAAAATTGCACTTAGATCCGCTATCTGTCATAGATCTCTCCTAAAGCCAAGAGATGCAATAGCGAAGGCGAAACTAACTCTGTTTCTGAGAGATAGAAAGCCACTCGAACATATATAAACAGAGCAGCCAGGGATAAAAATTAAATTATATCAACATACGAAAATAGAAATCATATCAATACAAAAACAGAAAGTATGTGAATACGAAACTCACATTAAATATGTGTACCCAACTCACACGAGTCCCAAAGAGGGACAGGTCAGCCGAAATTGCTTAGGCAGAAGGCGACCTCTGAAACACTTGATGCATCAACAACGCTGATTATTCTCCGTGTACGAAATCTCCAATTACAGTAAGTAAGTCGTTATTCAGCCTTGTTTGACAACGGCATAAGGATCTATACCGAAACGTGGCCTTTGCAGTAAATAAAGAAGTTGTTATCAACAAATTTGTTGTCTTTGCTAGTTTGTGATACTGTTCAAAGCGGTGTTAAACCCAACTTACTCACTAAATTACCTTGTTGAGGCATTTAAAACGAAGTTCTTCATGTGTTCTTGTTTCACATGATCTTAACGCTTTCAAATATCCTATTCAGGGATGCTTTGTCCGAAGTCTAGCATTACAACAGAAACGGCATTCTCGTTTTACGTTTGAATACCAGCCCAGGGCACAGGAACCATATACAGTATTTGGAATATGAATATAGACGTTCATATTTCGAAGTAATTAAGAATATCATTTCAAAACGAATTGTCCATCACAAAAACATTTTGCTGCATCCCGGAGACATCAACGGACGAAAGGAGTCACATTCACTCACGAGTTTCACTTGGTGTCTGATTTACCAAAGATTTTGGGACAGGATACTCCAAGAAACAAAAACCTTCACAAAGATAGCATTTTGCTGTATTCTGGTGATGAGATTCCTTAACAATAATAAACTAAAAACCACCGAACGCCATCTGGATCCTGCGAGGCGGCATTGTTTCACCATGAGTTGGTCAGATGGTTGGGTTTAAAGTCGCTTTTAACAGTAATTTCAAGTTATATCACGGCGTACCAGCTTAATTATAATGTGGGGGGAAAGCCCAAAGGGATGCAGGTCTCAGACGTTTACCACTTCGATGAATCCCACGGGCATGGGTATGGTGCTGACAAACCTAGACACATAATCGGGTCGAACAGGGATTCGAACCCACAATTTCTGGCTTGCCCAAAGGACGCAACTCTGCACGGTGAATCCCGGCGCCTTAGACGACTGGTCTACCCGTGCCCCATGGTTCTGATGAAAAAGAACATAGTCATGTCTGATTATTTATTCTAGGTAATGTTGAGTGGTATCGGAATGTGTTGGATAACAGGGATATTGTGGTATTTTGACATTTGTAACGTTTCGAACGTTACTTGTTCTAGTTCAGTGAATTAATAATATCACATATTTAGGGGTATGCGTGGCCCAATCGTCAAATTCTCTGTGCAGAGTTGCGTTCTTTAGCTGTACCAGGATTCAAAGAGATCGAATTCCAGATCCTCATCCATTATACCGCATTGGTGTCCGTTCTGCAAGGCATCTTAATAGATCATGTGATCAGACTCGGAGACTAGGCTAATTGCGTGTCATTTGCGTGTTTCCCGACGACATAAATCGTGGCTCATGATATCAGTCATTTGATTGTCTGGTCCAGACTCGATTAATTCGTCATAGAGTTGAATGTTGTTGACTCTGCGCTAAAAACAAAACAAATCAATAAATAATATATATATGACCTCGTGCAGATACGGCAAATAATTTCTTGTGTTTAATGATCTCCTCAAACACTTTAACGACAAAATACGTCGTCAATAATATTTTAGGGGCGGTCGGGTAGCCTAGTTGTTAAAGCGTTCGCTCAACACGCCGACATGGGTACAATGTGTGAAGCCCATTTCTGGTGTCCCCCGCCGTGATATTGCTGGAATATTGTTAAAAGCGGCGGAAACCCATACTCACTCACTCACTCACTCACTCACTCACTCACTCACTCACTCACTCACTCACTCACCCACCCACTCACTCACTCACTCACTCACTCACTCACTCACTCACTCACTCACTCACTCAATAATATGTGAAATGAGCCGCCATGCGCGAAGACCTCCACACAGCGACACACATGCACATGATACGATCTCATGTGCCCGAAGCTGAACACATTAAAACACTGTTCTGATACTGAACGGCCGCGTTGCTCTGTTTGACGTCGAAACTAACGCGCAACACTATTACCTCTGGCGTGTTAATTACCAGAAAACTCCTAAAACATGTTTATCGACTATCTGGTCTCTTTCATCTTACATTCGTGTATGTTCCGACTCTAACAGACAGGGCAATAGTACTTGTCAAGAGTTATTTTTGTTTAAATACCAACCGCTTTACAAATAGTTGCCAGTCCGACAAAAGCACAGCCATGGCTCCTGCCGAGTCAGGGAGAGGTTGGTAAATCATTCAAATTAAATCCTTAACTTCCTTGTTTTTATGCCACAGTTCCAATTATCTCATTTTGGGTTTTGCCCGAATGAATTTAACGTTGTGTATCTGTAGCGTTTTGATCGATATTGACGAAATATACAGCTACGAAGCCAGCTCAACCTCAGAGGTGTCCCAGACAAGGCTGTACGCTTCCTCCTTCTCTTATCGTTGAAGAATACTGTGTGAGGGTGACTCTCATCATTCGTATTCTGGTTTAAGTGGTTTGTAATTGGCACTGCCTATTGGCTACTTAATGTCAACTAAACCACGAGAGCTGTCACATTGAATGGTCGGTCTTAACCTCCTGGATTTCAGCTATGCAAATGAAGATTGATTATGGTTCAACACTATAGGAGAATGTAACTCGCTATCTTTATCATCATTGCTTCAGAGGGTTCAAACAGAAAGCTAATTAGGCGAGAAAATATGACATTAGAGAACGAAAGAGTCGTTGGGGAAATTGATAACCGGAGATTGACAGTAATGACTTTCGGCTAACGTATTTTAAGAATAATAAAGTGATGATAAAATCAACGTCTTATTGCAAAATTCATGACGTTTTTACAAACTTGAATATTTATCGGCAGAAAAGACATGATAGTTGAAAGTGGACATTCACATTATTAAAGGCGTATACGTTGATTTCATCGAATCTTTAGTTACATCTTTCACAGGGTACTCACGTCCATCTCAACCTTACCGAAACTGGAACAGGATGGATGAGTAGGGCCCAACAGTATACACGCAGGTCAGGGGACCAACTGATTTATTTACTTGATTGTCCAGGATGGTATTTGCTGGGCGTGGCAATCACTGTCAGAGTTCACGAGGACTTTAGGTTAATATAAGGATTGTTGCATCTACATCCATTATTCATGCGTTATCTCCCCCCAACGAATTAAGATGGTGGAATATATTTACATTGGTTGTTAGAGAGGGTAATAAGGGTTGTACACGGAGGAGGTTGTTGGTTTAGATGAGGGATATGTACCACAATGATGTGGAATAACACTATCCACATTGCCTTAATATCGTGTCGTAAAATACACTTGTGTCGTAAAATGCCTTCTGGTTTATAGATATTCCCTGGGCCGGAGTGTGACAGACTCATAGTCTGGTTTTAAAGCCAAAAGGTGTCGTGTCTGTGATGTTAATACCAATATTTCATCATTCTAGGGTTTTATTGTGTATATGCTTGACTAGACCGGCTTCAGTATATTACATCACACTGTGTATTGGCAGTTCAGCCTCTGTGTATACAATAAGAGGACTACAATGTTTGTCAGTGGTAAACAGTTTTCGGTCGCAGGTTCAATTCATGAAATGTTTGCAGCACATCCATCAAAAATAATTCCTCTGGTACTTTCCAGCATAAAACCTGGGCACGTACTGTTCATAAATGATCTCACATGAGAGACTTTGATCGATAAGATAAAACTTGCTTGGCATCAGGGGCCACTCCGTGTGTAAGATAGCTGTGTCACATGGGATATATGTGTAGTAGAAATATGCAAGATATATGGTATGTTTGATAGGAATGTAGCAAGGAGTGTATAAGAGGCATGTAAAATGTATGGTATGTATGCAGAATGCCATGGTGTGGGACGTATGGATCGTTCAAAGGATGCATGCAGTATGTATGATAGCTTTGCAGCCTTGAAGTATCTCACTCTCTTGTTTTGCAAATATTGGCATATGAAGTATATTATGTCAAATTCTTCCTGTCTTCCCATCATTTCATTTAGACAGAAAGCAATGTTAGGATTTTATCAAGCCTGAGTGTTGACTTCTGAAGCGGCCTATAAAGCCTTAGTCAGGAACAGCGTGTTTTGGAGATATTTGGCACCCTCAATAATATCTTTGGGTGGCGTTCTAAAGTCGCTGAATTGTTCCAGTGTGATGAATAATGTATGCTGTTACCGTGTTACTGTGGTAATCGGACCTCAACACTGAACATACCCACAAATTCATGTTTATGTGTTAAAGTTTGCATGCAGTCACGGATAGTATATGCAGCTTGTGTGTGTATACACACAGTGCTGTATTGATTGATTTCACGAACGCTGGTGTAGGCATCGAATGGTGCATACGCTAGTTTGTTGCACATAAGCTCACGTAGGCTTCTAATTGTGCATTCGTTAGTTTGTTGTCGTTAGTTTGTTGCACATTAACTTATGTGCTAGGCGTCGAATTGTACATTCGGTAGTTTGTTGCACATAAGCTCACGTAGGCTTCCACTTGTGCATTCGTTAGTTTGTTGCACTTTAACTTATGTGCTAGGCGTCGAATTGTACATTCGGTAGTTTGTTGCACATAAGCTCACGTGGGCTTCTAATTGTGCATTCAGTAGTTTGTTGCACATTAGCTTATGTGCTCGGCGTCGAATTGTACATTCGGTAGTTTGTTGCACATAAGCTCACGTAGGCTTCTAATTGTACATTCGGTAGTTTGTTGCACATTAGCTTATGTGCTAGGCGTCGAATTGTACATTCGGTAGTTTGTTGCACATAAGCTCACGTAGGCTTCTAATTGTGCATTCGTTAGTTTGTTGCACATTAACTTATGTGCTAGGCTGCGAATTATACATTCGGTAGTTTGTTGCACATAAGCTCACGTAGGCTTCTAATTGTGCATTCGGTAGTTTGTTGCACATTAGCTTATGTGCTAGGCATCGAATGGTGCATACGTTAGTTTGTTGCACATAAGCTCACGTAGGCGTCGAATTTTACATTCGGTAGCTTGTTGCACATTAGCTTATGTGCTAGGCATCGAATTGTACATTCGGTAGTTTGTTTCACATAGGCTTATGTCCTAGGCGTCGAATTGTACATTCGGTAGTTTGTTTCACATAGGCTTATGTAGGCATCGAATTGTGCATTCGTTAATTTGTTGCACATTATTTAGTATAGGTGTCGAATTGTGCTATCGGTAGTTTGTTGCAATTGACCTAGTGTAGGAATGTATTGGTGCACTCTTTGATTATTTATTCTTTTATGCTAACGCAAGACGTATGTATCGAGTGATGCCTTTGTTACTTTATCACACGTAGGCTTCTTTAGGCATCGAATGGGATGGCTGGTTACGTAGGCTGGTGTAGGTAGGGATAGTGACATTATTATATTTTTGAAGAATTGGGGGACTAGGCATTGATGGAGATGGTATAAGTTTATTGCTTAAATTCTATGTAGGCCCAACATATACTACGGTGGTTTTCCGTTAGACACCCTTAGGCACTAACTACAAATCACCTATCGTAAGCCGGGAAACATTTTCTTTGGAAGACAGAGACCATAAATGTTGAAATATAAAAATAAATTACCAACATGCAGAACACATAACGACATGTATATAATTCCTTTTCGAAAGGACGAAAATGACTGGTTACATTCTGTTGTGATGTCTTTAAAGTCTCCTGAATTAATTAGATTTGAATCGGATTTCCGAAGCAAAACATTATCGTGACGTGTTGATTGATTCGCCTATCATGCACACATCCGGTTTTCTCTCCGTGCAGCAGGCTATAACCCGATGTACCTTCAAGTTATTTAGTCGTGTAATGTTCTTGATAATTACAATTTTTATGTTGCATTGCTGTCACAATAATCACGATCTATGTTACATCGCCTTGTTTTAATACACCACGAGCTTTAGAAAAAAAACAACGTGTTGCTCGAGCTACCATGCACAAATATCACAAACGTCTATTGTTGAGAAGAGTTAAAACGGATGGTTTGTTCAAGTGCTGGCGCAATTATGCTCTTGCAACTGAATTCCATTTTTTTTGTCTTTTCAACTAAAACGTGTATTACTCACTGGCAATATGTCGTCAACAACCTCTTAAATGCGTTGTATGAAACAGCATCCTTTTCTTCGTCTTGACAAGCGATGAGTTCGTGTAATACAATTACTAGTTTTCCCATGGTGGTTACTGTCACTCAGTTCCTTTTCAAGTCAGGCTGTTGTCACCCATCTCCAATCCTGTCGACGGAACGATGGCCAAAGAACAAATAGTTCCAACTGTTTTCTTTCAATTTACTCAATGGTCACTCGAATTAGTGAAAATGTTTTATACAACCATAATCCCCTGCTTACCAAACACCAATATCAATTGTTGAAGGTGAACGCCAAACAAGACACAGTGCTACCTGAGGCTAATGACTGTTTGACAAGTACACAGAATCTGTGGCAAGTCTGGCCTAATTACCACGAGAAATTGATACCATTTTAACGAGCGGTTAAAAAAGATATCTGGTTTTAACAACTAAGCAATGATCAGCCGTCAGAAACAGGAATGCGGATGGCTGCAAGGCTGACGCTCCCTGTGGAGTGTTAAGAGCACAACAAATGCAAGCATGTGTGAGATTATTGCTCAGTTGGAGCGACACTGCTGGCAGTGATGTGGTACATTATGATCTACCTTGAAGAGTAGGCTAATAATGTTCTGATAACACCATCTGAAGATAAAATACGGACCCTTCGGCCCCTGTTCAATTTGCCCCGAATAAGATCTTTCTTGTCAGAATTCATTGTTTGAGTTATATGGCTAATTACTCAGAAGGATTTGACAATTTTAAGCCCGTAGGGAGAAAGGAGTTCTTTGAGATATATTTCTTACAGCATTGTTCGAGGAGCTAATTATGTGACGTTCATCAAAAGCGGTTGATCCTGTTTCGAGAGGCCTGGTGGTGACACATTGCTGAATTGAGGAAGACAGCAACTGTAGTGTCTCTGACGGGAGATAATGTTACATGCATTTGACCGCTGACATTCGTCGAGAAACGTTTTATATAACATGGTTCAAGTGTCTCTTTGATGACTGTGAATGGCTGGTAAAATATATTATTTTTCATTTTGGTCATTCACAATGCCAATAACGTTATATCCATGTTTACAAATATTTGCAAGAGAATTATGAAACAACCGAGAGACAAATGCAACAATGTGTAATGGATAGAGGATTATTGATTTAACGTCGCGTCCAAGATTATTGCACTTATATAGCGACGTGCATGCACGTGTGTGTGTGGCTGCTTGTACTAATCCGGACTGATGCCGATTTATCGTTCTAGCACACTGAGATACCATGCCGCAGTTTAACATGAATACCCCACTCAGACACAGTACACTGACACCGAGCCGACCAGTCCTTGTCTTAACCCCTTAATGCCGAGCGCCAGACAGGGTAACATAAAGTACCATCTTTTAACGTCTTTTGGTATGACGCGGCCGGGGATTCGAACCCCGGACCTTCCGCTCTCCGGTTGGACGATCTACCTCTGGACCACGGAGGCGGTGCTCTTAGTCTGGACTTATGCTGGCTTTATATTGCTAGCCCACTGAGATACAATGTCACAGTTTAACATAGATATCCCACTCAGAAACAGTATAAGGACTCAGATATCCCTTAACGCCTTTTTGTGTAACGCGACCGTGGAATCGAAACACCGACTTTCCCCTCTATACCACAGTGGCGCTCTGTAATGAATGTGGACACCAGAATCATCAATGACGCCATTAATAAATGCCTCTCAAAAGCCTGGCAGGATGGATGCTCTGCACCTATTATAATGCAGCTTCATGTGGAAAGAATGCTAGACTAACATTTAGTCTATGAAATCTTATATTACACAATATCCTTCTTGACTCTAAAACTAATTAAAAAATTCCCTATTCCGATTTCATAAAGAGCCAGCTAGACCTTTCTAGACTTGCTTTTTGTATGCGTTTCTAGATTTTATTTTTTTTATAAAATAAATATATTCCACAGTCATGATGCAGGACTATAGAATTCCAACGTACGAGTTAACGATTGTCATGGTAGGATAATTTTAATTCGACCTAGAATAACCTGTAAGAATCCCTTAAGTTACCTGCCTTCTACGTTGTTTGTAAGGGGCAATTGTAGCGTACCAACTCGTATTTTGGGCAATAAACTTCTTTTCATTCACACACAGTGCAATACGCATTACACATTAAATGTAGATAAGCTGCCTGTCGTTTTTCGGTAGGTTACAACTTGCATTTTTAAGATGGGACGCAACGCAATTTGTTCAGTACAGTCTATCTATGTCACCATCTATATGTAGGCACCAAATCAAAATGAAGCTGTTCTGTTCAAGGGTGTAATTTTATTGCTTGTTGCTGGACGCTTATCATTGGGTTCAGTATGTTACTGACCCATCCCCTGAGGGACTAGTTCAAAAGTTCGATGTAGGATAAAACACTTAACTCTTTAAGTAAAAACTTAATTCTGAATATGTTTAATGCCTGTGTTAAGTAGCCTCTTTTGTCACACATTTCTTGTGTTTTGCTCTGCTTTTTATTAACGTTTATCAACTGAAGTTAAATTTACTACGTGTTGAAAATCATTTGTAGGTTTTTTTATAAATACTAGTAGATATATTTTGTATTGAACACTATATTACGCACTGCACTAGATGGACTTACCACTTTTGTAGCAAAACCTAAAAACTCGTTTTGTGGAAAGATTGGATGCAATTAATGACAAGTCCTAACTCCATATGAATGAAAATAGTACCGGTTTTGTCTTGCACACACAAACACACACACACACACACACACACACACACACACACACATACACACACACACACACACACACACACACACACACACACACACACACACACACACACACACACACACACACACACACACACACACACACACACACACCACCCTGAACTTAAGGAATTAAGATATTTATCCGACATCTAACTTTTGAGCTGGTCCCTTACCTTGACACGTTCATCACGTGCACTGATAGATTACCAGTAGCCAAAGTCATAATTAAAAAGGCTATAAACTGATGTTGCCAGTAAGAGCTAACATGAAGAACTCTACAATAATGTGATTAAATTGATGGACCAAACAGGTTGTTGGCTTTGTAATTACGTTCTTATCTCTGAAGCCATTTTGACGACACCCCTGTGAGTTGGAGTACCTATTGGTGCACGATAACAACGATGGGTATGACGCCATGGTGCCTGAAATCAGTAAATACACATGCACAAACTGAAAAGATTATATGCACATGGCAAGATATTGAGCACCATGTATTGTAATATATCTGATGAAAAATAGTTATTTTTAGAAAACGAACATTTAATGAACAGTGATTGACACAGAATTACGGATGCCTTTTAGGGCCATTTGTTTTTTTTCGATACTAAGTTGAAATTTCAAAATATTAAGTTGAAATTTCAAGATACTAAGTTGAAATTTTAAGATACTGAGTTGAAATTTCAAGATAATATCTTAATAATAATAATAATAATAATTATAATCTCAATATAGTATCTTGAAATTTCAACTAAGTAAAATTAAAAAGAACAAATGGCTCTAAAAGGCTTCCGTACGGATTTCGAATTCGATTAAATAATGACGTGTTTTGTAACTGTTCCACGGCAATAGTTGTTTGACTTCAATTGCTTCTTTTGTTTCTTTGTTTCATATCTCATGCCCCACTATTGGTGACCGTTTACTTAAGAGATTAACGACGAGTGGGAGTTAATTTTTTTCTTATTTGAAATCTCAACTTTATGTACAATCTCAGAATCTATAAAAAAATGCACAAGCTTTAACAACATTTACCCATATTTTAATGATGACGACTCCCTGAATACCACCCGACCTCGGCAATGTCGGACAAGTCTGTTATATAAACAAGTGGGTTATGTTTTGTATTTCCCGGATATTCTCACAATCCTCACGTTGATTGTCTGTACCTCTTCTCACAATACCGATTGTCACATCTCTCCCACGTTTGGATGCGACCCTTCGGCCATTGCGTTTATCTGCGTTGCCGCGTTACATCTATAGGGATACTCACTAGATACACTCATCAAAAAAAGAAACGCACAGGTAGATTTTAGTAAATTTATTAAACCTAATAAAGTCGATATATTGAATTTAATATCATAGATACAAATATGAAATTTTGGAGCTCGATAGTCACATGTTGTCGTTGTACAAAGGCATTGAAAACTGTTCATTGTCATGTCACATAAGGCCACAAGGTTGCGCTGAACTCAGCATCTCGTGTGACCGCCCCGGGCAGCAATCACGGTTCTGTATTCTTCGACACTGACTGGATAAGTGTACGAATTCTGTCCTGCGGAATTCTGCGCCATTCTGCTTGTAACGCGTTTGCAAGTTGTGGGAATTTCTGCGGCGTGCTCTGTCGTTGATGTACACGTCGATCGATTCACCCCAGGGGTGTTCGATTGGGTTGAGATCTGGAGATCTCGACGTCCAGGGCAAAACGTTGGTGTTGGCATTATGAGGTAGTCTAACGTGAAACAAGCTGTGGGTGGTGGAGCGTTGTTCTGTTGAAAGAGCTCCCTCTGGCGGTCAATGTTTGGACGAAAGTGAGGTTGAAGAATTTGATTCATGTTGCGATTTGCTGTCAAATTTCCCTGAACCACAACCAAGTCAGATCTCCTGTTGTAGGATATGGCCCCCGTCCCATGACACTACCGCCACCGAATTTGTCGAATTCACGTACACAATACGGGGCAAAACGCTCATTTCGACGACAATAAACACGTTGTCTTCCATCTCGCCGGTGAAGAAGAAATCGAGATTCAGCGCTAAACCACACTCGTCTCCAGTTTCTCAAATTCCAAGGTTGCAATGTATGGCACCAACGCAAGCGTCGCTGTCGATGGATCTATTGCAAAACAGGGACGATAACTGGTCTTCTGGGTCGGATTCCAGCCTCGCGAAGGTGGTTTCTGACAATCTGGTCCGATATCCTCTTCAAACCAGGGATGCGTCCTGCAGTCTCCGTAGCTGTGGCATTGCGATGACGTAGGTGGAACAGTCGAATGTAGCGATCCTGCGCAGGGGTGGTAACTCTTGGTCGGCTGGTTCTCAGACGGTCTGCAGTGGAATTGAACTGTGTGTATCTGACAATAAAATCAGTGATTTCGTATGGTAATGGAAAGGGTTTTGTTGGTTCAATTCAAAGAGACCAATCACAGTCCAATAGTATCAAAAGAGATCCCCATCATGACCACTTCAACACTGTAAATTGTAAAATCCACGGTCACTCCAATTATGGACAGGTGGGAACCGGCGTTCCATGTCGCTCCTCTCCCGTGAATAGCTACATTGCGGCTAATGCGGCGTTAAGCAGTGATCATTCACCCATTATGTTTGTCCGAAGCATGGCAATGGCTCTATATGTCTCTTCCATTACCAATCCAAATATGCTCTGAGCGGTTGCATGCTGAAGCTGTTCTACGGAGGTGATGTGACTCTGTGTATTCAAATAAAGAACAGTACGACGTTTTAAATACTTTCCTCACAAAGCACCAAGTAAATACTATGACATTGAGTAAATTACTAATCAAGTCATTCTGGCTGCTGGCGTGATAAACGCGACGAGAGTAGGTCTGAAGATTTGCAACTGAAGGTGTAGTTGGTCCATCATTAATGCTGACCATTTACACGTTATTGTGGAAACGAGTCGACCAGAAGAATAATTGTGTACTTGGTACGTAGAAACAATTTTATGGATAACAGCTCCTTTAATACTGTGAAGAGCGACGTTTCGGTATAGGTCCTTATACCGTTGTCAAGCAAGACTGAATGAGGGACATAGTATAAAATATATAAAGTCGGTGGAGGATTACATTACAGCAATTGCATACATGAGTGGGATAATTTTGGTAGGTGTTGACAACAAAGGGATATACTGTGTCAACACGATGGACAGAGAACACATAGGTGGAAGCCAATAGGGACATGAAGCCAATAAACAGGATAAGTGATTATTGCTTGATGAGTTCATAGTAGGCGGATGCGATGAAATAGCCTTGATCTCTGTTGATTGATGGCTTGTGGCGGCGAATGTGGACTGCTGCTGTTAATTTTCATTTAGTGAAATCATGGAAGTTGTTGGAGAGGATTTGGACAACAACCTCCATGATTTCACTAAAAGAAAACTTTTCTCTCATTCTCACTCTCTAGCTCAGTCTCGCTTTCCTTTCTCACTGTTTGTCTTTCCTCTCTGTATTGCTCCTCTCTCTCTCTTTCTTTTCTCACTTCTGTCTAGCTCCCCCCCCCCCCCCCCCCCTCTCTCTCCCTCTCTCCAGCTCACTCTCCTAAATACGAATACGGCCTTACAATCCGTCAACAAGTCCATACCAATCTACAGACACACAGAACGTTCTCAAGAATGAGGTGCTGTTCATATAAGCACGGCCTTTGAGCTGCACTTCTGTAAGTTCTCAACCAACCAATTTATTCTTTGCCAAGCAGTCAGGTCTAATATTGCACGATTGATCTGTCTGTTTCGTTATCAGTCAACTGACGTTTGGAAGTTTAAATTGATATCAAACAATTCAATCTCGCTGTCAGGCCTGCAACATGACATATATCCAAAGTGACACTCAGACTGGAATAGATCCTTTAACATGTTAAAAGAACCCCACTCTCTTCATATGCAAAGACCTTGCGGTTACAAAAGTCTGGCTTATTGTCGTTCTATTACTCATGAAATTAGAGAAAAATGTTTTCCGGATTTTCTGAGTTTCTTATAGTGAGACCCGGTGATGAAGCGTGTGCGTGATCTGTCGATATACGAGACATCTTCACATCGAGAACAGACATTACACTGTTCGATTATAAATAGTGTCAGTTTTCTTTAGTTGTGTAGTTTACTGCTGTGAACGCAACAGTATGACAGAAATTCGATATAAGGTGGAACACCAGATTGCATTTTTTCTACGACCTTTTTTTCAAAATTGATGATGTGTATTTCTCCCAATACACGCCAAGTTGGATAAATGTTTTAACGATCTCAAAGTCGATTGAATCAATAAACACAGTCTCACGCAATGATGCTCGCGACAAATCGTGACGTCACGGTTTTCCGTGAACCCAAGACGAGGGTCAGCAAAGACGCCTGAAGTCGCTGTGAAGAGTTACGTCCCCTAGGTGTGCCATAATCGTAGGTTCGAATTCCCGCCCCCTCTCATTCATCACCACTCGCCCCTTTCCGTAACCTGCAAGAAGACTCGTCCCCCGATCGATGATTGTGATGTGCGAAAATACGACAAACCAATCAGAATGATCGTATTATTTCAAGTTCTTCGTTAAAGAATCCCTCAGAAATAATTTTTGAGTTTACATATGTCTTGCATCTAAAAATATTCCCAAGACACAGTTAAATATGTTCAACCATACCGTATAATTTCGCATGTCCCGATGTGCTTTAAATTGCATCTAAAATATATATTATATATGGGGAAATATATGTTAACCATTACGCAACGAGTTGACAATTGTTTTAGGTATGCCCGTTTGCGCTAAGACGGAACCCGGTCGCAAAAATGGCCATGAGAGGAGCAAGGGTCGCTATTCGGCTTGTCCCTGAATAACACGAGTTGGTCACGAATGGTCCCCTCTGATTCTATTTCTACATAGAGGCTGGTCACATCATACCCGTGCTCGTGGGTTTCGTAGGGGTGGTAAACATCACATTGATCCTTCCTCTCCATGCTCCCTCCACACACGTGTCTGTATGGCAATTCTCATCAAAACAAGACTTGTGAATTCAACCTCCCTTCACCAACTGTAACCGTATGCGCCAGGCACATTCTGACGAACACTGTAAACTACGGTTATAACGTTGGTTGGTTGGTTTGCTGTTTAACGCCGCACTCAGCAATATTCCAGCTATATGACGGCGGTCTGTAAATAATCGAGTCTGGACCAGACAATCCAGTGACTATTATCATGGGCATCGATCCACGCAATTGGGATCGATGACATGTATCAACCAAGTCAGCGAGCCTGACCACCCGATCCCGTTAGTCGCCTTTTACGACAAGCTTAGTCGCCTTTTACGGCAAGTATGGGTTGCTGAAGACCTATTCTACCCTGGAATCTTCACGGGTCTCGGTTGTAACGAACTCAAATAATCACTAGTTTTAGTTCGTTATAACCGTAGTTCGTTATAAGCATATATACAGCATAACTACAGCAAATAATCGGGACAAAAAAGTAAGTTCGTTACATCCGTCAGTTCGTTATAAGCGTGTTCGTTATAAGCGTAGTTTACTGTACTCAGATTGGCTTTCTTTATCAGTTCAATCAGAATGTCCTCAAAATACTAGCACCATCACAATGTCCACACTAAGGACCATTATTTGGCCAGACAAAATAGGTCGGGTAAGATACAAGATATATGTGTTAATACAAATATACCGTGACAAGAGTGATGAATATAGACACGCTATACGTGAGCGTATATTAGGATTTCGTGACGGCGATGATAGCCGCTGGAACCATTTAGCCAGAAAGTGCTGGTTGTCAGGGTATCTCCACTGATATACACTGCTGTGCAATCAGGACGAACTGTTCTCAGGAACATTTCTGTTGAACTGATACAGCAGATAGTAGAGGGGGGACGTATCATTCACCAATGGTCATATCTGATGCACATCTTTACGTACACGTAACAGTCCTACTATCTGTCAAGTTCATGTTCCTTAACGTTCTTGTCACACACAAACATATTCCCTGAAACGAATTGTTTCCACGATTAGATCGCCAATATGAAATGTCATAGATAAAGTGCCGTAATTTGGTAAACACCGTGGGGGTTTCAGACTAGAATAGGTCCCCAACAACCTATCAAGGACGTATTGGGCGACAGAATGGATTTGGATGGTAAGATTGCGTGTCATCGTACACCGTCGGCGTAGATCAATGTTTCAAGTATCAGTAACTCGTGTGTCTGGTCCAGACACTAGTATTTAAAGGCTAACGTCATATCACTGCAATGTTGATAGTGCAAAGTTAAACAGCAAACAGACATACAGATAATATTCGCTGAAAAACACACTTATTCATCTCAATGATTCATCATCGAAACAGAACAGAATCCAATCATAACTTTTGTTTGCCAAATTGGTCCCGTCAGACGGGCTGCGTGGGGGCCAACTTTGAAAGTACGTACACTTCAATCAGTAGATATTTCTTCTAACTGATGGGATAAGTGTCTGTGTCTGTGTCTGTGTCTAACTTGTCATTACATCTGCCTGTAATGTTATCTACTTGCTGATGTGGGCGGCGGGGTAGCCTAGCGGTTAAAGCGATCGCTCGTCACGCCGAAGACCCGGGTTCGATTCTCGACATGGGTACAATGTGTGAAGCCCATTTCTGGTATCCCCCGCCTGCTGAAATATTGCTAAAAGTGGCGTAAAACCAAAAATGACTCAGTTGCTGCTGTAGTCGAGTCTTGTCGCCCTCTCGAGTAACTCCTTTTGTTTGCTTTTATCAATCAGTGATCTTGTGAAATAATTTGTCAAGTGTTTTGTTGCTTGCTTATGGTTCTATACACACCTGCACCCTGATCACTCTGGTCGCCATATCGTGTGGGATATCAGTAGTCTTTTTAATGTTTATATCGTTCACAAATCGAAAAAAACACGAACGGGTCCAAAAACTACGGTTTTCGTATTTGAGTTATTTCAGCAACTGGCCGTGTCGGTTCGTGCTTCCCGTGCGTTTTGTTGGAGCGTAAGTGTCACTCGCGTCGAAAAACCAGTTTAGTTACGATCTAATGACCGCTTCACTTCCCTCGAGGGGCGATCGGGTAGCCTCGTGGTTAAATCGTTCGCTCGTCACGCCGGAGACCCGGGTTCGATTCCCGACATAGGTACAGTGTTTGAAGCCTTATTTCTGGTGTCCCCCGCCATGATATTCCTGGTATATTGCTAAAGGCGGCGTAAAACTATACTCACTCACTCATGCTTACCTCGATTTAATTGTTCGGGTTCCGTCAACATTCAGCAAAGCTCGGCGATCGTCGTTGTCGTCGTTCCTTTGCATGATACACGTATACTTTATTCTCTAGCGATTTGAAGACACACTTTATCATGTATTGATTTCATATATGTTATTTCATATATGTTTGCTACCTCATTCATATGTTGGAAATGATTTTGCGACTTTGATTTGCACACATTTGGGTCATTATTTTGTACTTGTAAATATTTCACATGTATTTATAGTCAAATAATTGTACATATCAGGTTGTAAATCTTTAGTGGCACCGAAAGATAGCTTGTGTTCAGCGCTTTATGTTGGTACTTACATATCCCGTATTGGTTTAGTAGTGAGTTCGCCATTCGCGTTTTCCCTATGTTAAGAAACACACTTTGTTCAGCTCGCCAAGCTTTGACATTCCCCGACTTACCAGGAATTGTTGTCCTGTTCGACATCCGCCAACACGTATAAAACCCATGTCATGTGTTTTTACGGGTCATCTTGCTACTAGGTGGTCTCCCGTTCGTACGTGATCACAGAGCGGTGTTTATAGTACCGAATTTCTCTGGATTTATTGAGTGAGTGAGTGCGTTGGGTTTAACGCCGCTTTTAACATTATTCAAGTTACATCGCGGCGTGTCAGCTTGATGTAGGAGGAAAGCCCGAAGTGATGCAGGTCTCAGACGTTAACCACTTCGGTGAAACCCACGAGCACGGGCATGGTGCTGACAAACCTAGAAACATAATCGGGGCGAACCGGGATTCGAACCCATAATCATAGGTTTCTGGCGTGCCCAAGGGACGCATCTCTGCACAGCGAATCGCGGCGCCTTAGACAACTGGGCCACCCGTGCCCCCTCTGGATCTATTGAGCTAAAATTATTACCTAGGGTTTTCCCTACCCCGTTGTTCTAGTAATCAGTGGATAACCAACCTTCCCGCGATTGTCTAGTTTAGGCCAAGTACTTATTTTCCATCTGGAGATTTCGCTTTTGGTCAAACAGCCATTTTTAATGATTGTGAGTCCAGAGACTCCGTAGGCCAAGACTCTTATATCTTCGGGAAGTTTATCCATAAATGTGTTACCCTTCACGGTTCCTGAAGGCGAAATTTCATCTTAATCTCATCGTAGTCGTCGATCTGGTGTTATAACTAGTACATGTATACAGGACGGTCATCTCTTATCCAAGTGGTGTTTGACATTTGAGACACTTGTAGTGCAGATATGTCCCAATAATACACTCCAACCAATATACAACAGCGACACCCAGGATGCCTCCACCGCAAGACTATCGGGACACTTGGGTCATAGGTTCGAATGCCTTGAGTGGAACACCCACGTGCGGTAGGGTACAACTCATGAACATGACGTAGTTGTAGTGGAAAGTTGTAAAAATGTGGCGTTTGCGCGAGCTATTCTTTATACTCTGTTTCGCTTCGCCGGTTTCTTTCTCATCTTTCCCTTTTTAATTCATTGTCATTCGTCATCAATCTATTACAATAAAATTCCTTCTCTGAGGGCTGAAAGACTTGAGATGATTTATTTGAATGCTTCACTTTGGTAGACACAACAACATGAACTCTTGTAATGAGGACGTGATCACGTCTGGCCTTAATCTCATTAAAATCAGATCTAAGTTCTCGCTGCCGCTGAACAAAGATCTGAAAACATCCCATTGCGGGTCACGTCAGAACGACCTTTCGCGAACTTCAGTTAATCAGAAAGCAGCTTTCTCGAGCTTTACGACATTGGTTTAAACCTGGCGACTTCGATTTCAGACTACGCTTGAAAAATACGTTGACACTGTTCTCAATTTTGAAAACTGAACAATGGAGTGAGTGAGTGAGTATGGTTTTACGCCGCTTTTAGCAATATTCCAGCAATATCACGGCGAGGGGCACCAGAAATGGGCTTCACACATTGTACCCATGTCGGGAATCGAACCCGGGCCTTTGGCGTGACGAGCGAACACTTTAACAACTAGGCTACCCGACCGCCCCACTCGAACAAACGAACATTTTGGATGTCCAATATATGGTTGAGATTGTCTGGCAGTGCTTCCAACGTACTGACCCAAGCCTCCTCCGTTCAAATGTTTCTCCCATGGAAGCAAGAGATAGATGATGACTTTGACGGAATCAGTCGTACAGGTCGTAACTGTCGTTCGGAATACCCCGTTTTAACATTTTCGAGGTTGCATGATTAGAAAACACATTCCGACTGTCACTTTCATGATCTGGTAAGCTACGCTTTGATTGGTCGGATAAAAAGGTCGTTCTGACATGACCCGTAATGGGATCAGTGGATGGAGTCAGTTTTCAGCAGCTTGACTACAGAGAGCTTCTAGGGCTTCCGCCCTGCCCCTCACTGAAGCATATTTACATGTGGTGTCTGTCTCCTTAGGCACATGGCCTTGCTGTATTTATCCAGTAGTGAATGGATACCCCGTAGGATAGATGGTAGTGCGAGTGTTCTAGCAACTCCCAGGCAGCATGGGTTGTATACTCCCCAGGGAGCTGAGAATGAAAAGTTAAAAGTGATCCACTGACTGGGGTAATAGATTCAATCAATGGGTTGTAGATTGATAAGACAAGGATACGGATGTTGATTGAAATACATTGAATTCAACTCCTCACAACTCTATTCTGAAATCGCCACCATACTAATAGCGGCCCATGCTCACACGAGCAGGCGGTTTTACATGCTACACGCAAAGTGAGGATTAAATATAGGATTAGTATTGGCCTAGTGTTTATTAAGAAGGATGTTCTAGTCCATTTGTTCCAAGTGAATGCACTTCAATTCGAGAACTGCTGTTGATTACTGCAATTGATTGTCCTCTGTATTAGCTAGCCACTCCACACAATGATAATTAAAGGCTCTGGTACAATCGTAAAGAGCTTCAGGAAGAACTGGCAGATCGTGACACTCAGAGAGGATATTAACGTCAAATGACAGGTATGTCAAAGAAGGTAATCTCGTGTAATTGCCAATCAATCTAATTATTATGCTTGGAAATCCTCGTTTGTTGTCTAACAGAGAATATTTTTCATGTTTATTGCATATATAGGCAGTAAGGATTTTCAAATGAAACGAACCTTATCTCTGTTTGAAGAGGCGAAAAGTTTAATAATATTCGTTTGATGTTTGAATTGGAAAAAAATCCTTCTCAACCAATCAGATATTATCCTGCATGCTTACAACATCTTTATGTTCGGTTATTTGAGACGCCGACTTTCCAAAGGTTGATCTTTAAATTTAATGAAGATATAATAGTATATATGGTTGCGATGAAATTAATTTGCTTTTTTTTAACAAATTTCGGAATATAAGTCACTACATTAAAATTAAACTGAAGATTTTTTTCATGTACCAGATTAAATCTACTATATTGACATAAGTGAACATTGCCAGAAACAAATATTTCATTATATAGTTGAAAGAACTTTCTCGTCAATACGTATTATAAGGACGTTCTAGTCCATGTGTTCCAAGTGAATGCACTACAGTTCAAGAAAAGCAGTTGATTACTGCAATTGATTGTCCTCTTTTTTAACTAGCCACTCCACACAATGATAATTAAGGGTTCGGTACAATTGTAAAGAGGCTCAGGAAGAACGGGCAAATCGTGACACTCAGAGAGGATATTAACGTCTTATGACAGGTATGTCAAAGAAGGTAATTTCGCGTAATAGCCAATCAATCGAATTATTATGCTTGGAAATCCGCGATTGTTGTCTAACAGAGAATATGTTTCATGTATATTGCATATATAGGCAGTAAGGATTTTCAATTGAAACGAACCTTATCTCTGTTTGAAGAGACGAAAAGTTTCATAATATTCGTTTGATGTTTGAATTATTATCCTACATGCTTACAACGTCTTTATGTTCAATTATTTGAAAAGCCGATTTTCCAAAGGTTGATCTTTAAATTTAATGTAGATATAATAGCATATATGGCTGCGATGAAATTAATTTGTTTTTTTAAACACAATTCAGAATACAAGTCATCACATTAAAATTAAACTGAAGAATTATTTGAAATATTTAATTAATTGGTTTCATGTACCAGATTAAATCAATCTACTATACTGACAGGAGTGAACATTGCCAGAAATAAATATTTAATTATATTGTTGAAAGAAAATTCTCGTCTTTACGTAATAATCAGATATTTGATATTAGGTTTAGTATATTTCTGAAACCATTATAAATATTCTTAGACCGCTGATATACGTTAGGGGTATCTTAGAACAATTGCTGTTACATTGATATAAAGGGGAAGTGTACACACAAAAATCACTTTCTATCTTTTTCTAAACAAAACGCAATTTTAGAATTAGTTAGTATCTGTGTTTGAAAATATACTCATTTTTTTCACAGTGAAAGTAGGAAGCTCACAATAGTGTGAAAATGATATGCCGTTATGAGGCCTTCGTTTTTCGAGCTAAACAGGCCTGAGTTATCCCCCTTAGATTATGACGTAATTGGTGCCAATTCAACTGGGTCCCTGTCTATTCTAAACGCAAAAGATATCAAGTACCAGTTTGTGGTAAAACAACATGGCCTACGACACATTCCGGCGCAGTGGTGACTCAGCATAACACTATGCTGGCTGGCATCTGAGACGCTAGAATCACACACCTGTACCTACACCACGTGAAGCGGCTCTAACAAAGCATGATGACGTCATAATGTTTATCAATTGGCACCAATGACGTCATATTGTAAGGGGCATAAGCCATGGTGTTTTTGTTATGGAAATAGAACACTTGATAAATGTGAAAAATATAAATCATTTTAATGCAAAAAATATGTCAATTATTAGTGATATTTTTATATTTTTGTCTATGACACTTCTAGGTTAACACTTTTAATGTGGAAAAAGTACAAGAAAAATAGGTTCATTTCCGTGTGAACTTGCCCTTTAACGTAGCCAGTATTTGATAAGAGACAGGGGTTTGCTTCACGCGTTCGGGCGACGGGTCTGGTTGAATATCTAGGTCCATCTTCATCGTCAGTGGTTTCAACAAGACACAGAATATAAATGAAAGCTCAATTTGGGCCATGTTGGTCGAATCAGCCTATACAGGTGACAGGGTTGTGTGTTTATCAACTTGAAGATGTACGTTCCATGCCCATCTACTGAGTTTCACTTAACTGATGGTAGAGACTGCTGTCCAATATTAAAGACCTATGTACTAATGCTGTAGTTATCTGACAGACAAACAATTATTCAGCACCACATGATTACATCTTAGTAACCAAGTTGTTGCAACGAGAGTATGTTACCGCCGTCTGAGTGACAACGATCACCATAATCAGCCGTACCGCCATCTGGCAATCTTACGGGTATTTCCGTTAGGTGAAATTCGAGGAGTGTAACCTCATCTTTAACGAAGTTAGTCAAGTCTTTACGTGCCTGCCACTCCCAATGAAGACGTTATAAAGCTGAGCATACTACTTTTGTAAAAGAGAATAGTATCTTTCAATGAAGCTAATGCAATTGAATGTGTTGATGCACGACCAGGGCATTGTCTAGACGGACGAGTAAATCCATTGCCTCACAATAACACCACATCATAACACTATAACTGATCTACTTAAGTGATGTCTTTGAGATTGTAAAATGCCCTCTCTTCTCTACATCCGGTCGATTATAGGATCATGATTAATGACTTGCTGCCCGGAAATTACACTGGATCCAATGACCTTCAGCCCTTTAGTTAATACGAGATGCGGGAAGACTTGCCCGTAAGATCCGGGCTCTCTGGCAAAGCTTAAGTCCGACTAGAAGTCGGTGTGTTTCTAAAATGAAATTTAGTACATTGACTGCTTGTTTGTATCTTAATGTGGGCTTTGCTGAGTGGGCGTCTTTATCCTTTGGCAAGTGAACATGGGAAAACTAGTGAGTGAGTGAGTTGGGTTTAACACAGTTTGTAACGCCGTGTTCCAGTTATATCACGGCGTGTCAGCTTAATATGTGTCGCGTCTACATGAACCGTCTGCCAACACTTGTGATTTAAATTCATATTTGAGACCTCTCCCCACTCATGTGATTTACATGCATGTTTCAGATATCTCCTCACTCATGTGATTTACATGCATGTTTCACACCTCTCACAACACATGTGATTTACATGCATGCTAACACCTCTCACAACATTTGTGATTTACATTCATATTTGAGACCTCTCCTCACTCATGTGATTTACATGCATGTTTCACACCTCTCACTACACATGTAATTTACATGCATGTTTCACACCTCTCACGACACATGTGATTTACATGCATGTTTCAGATATCTCACGACGCATGTGATTTACATGCATGTTTCAGATATCTCACAAAACATGTGATTTCGAGCATGTTTCAGATCTCTCACAACACATGTGATTTACATGCATGTTTCAGATATCTCACAACACATGTGATTTACATGCATGTTTAACACCTCTAATAACACATGTAATTTACATGCATGTTTCAGATCTCTCACAACACATGTGATTTACTCGCATGTTTCACACCTCTCACAACACATGTAATTTACATGCATGTTTCAGATCTCTCACATTACATATGATTAACATGGATGTTTCACACCTCTCATATTACATGTGATTGACATGCATGTTTCACACCTCTCACAACATATGTGATTTACATGCATGTTTCACACCTCTCACAACACGTGCAATTTACATGCATGTTTCAGATCGCTCCCCACGCATTTGATTTACATGCATGTTTTAGATCTATCACCACAACTCCCAGAGTACACAGAATTGCAATTCGATTTCCAAACTATCTTTAAGCATATTTTTATCCAATGATTGACAGTATTATTGCTATTCTTGGTAAAATGGTTATTGCTCTTTGTAAATACACATACTTCAGACTGATGGCAGACAAATATATATTCCATGTTTAAAAATGACAAATGACAGCCATTGCTCTCATGACATAACGTCCAGTGTAGGAGGTATTAAGTTACATATTGGGATGGAAATAACCATCTTCCCGTCGGTCCCGGATATCATACAGACCACCATTACCTCGAACAAAGACACTGAACACGGCCCTAGCGAGTGTCGACGTGAGAAGGCTTCAACACAAGGAGATTCTAATTTCGTGCATTTCCTAACCATTAGAAAGACGGAGCAGGCATGTAATCTCTCGTGTGATTATTTTTGACATTTACAGATGATCATGTATATCATCCCTTCACCGAGGAATGTATTACTCGCAGCCTTAGTGGTAGTTTTTTTTCAAATATTATTTCAGGATCCATGCTTTACCCTCCGTGTCTACAGCCTCAGGCCCTTTGCGAGGGATTATGTGTCTGCACGAATATGTGATATTGCATAACGTTAGAACAATACTATTCTGGTGGTTTATAATTGATCTCCCTCTGCAAATGTTAACTTAGATGACTGTCTTCACACAGGACGGATATCGCAGGGTCGTTGGCAACACTTATGTAGAACGAGTCCTCAATAAATTACGTGATGAAGGAGATAGTCAGAAACTTCAGCTCCTTGAGTTATTGACAATTAGGTGTGGTACCTGTTTTTAATACCGCTCTGCGTATCAACTACCATCTCCAAATGACATGGAAACAGATCAATGGATATCTATGAAACTAAAAACCATTAATCCAGTATCATAACCCCTTGGCCCGATTCGCTGGCGATAAGACACATCACAAATACCCATAAACTGGTTCGATGATCACTTCATTATTAGGATATCAATTTCAATCAGAATCACGCAGTGCCCATGTCGTCGCCCTTATGGGAACATGTCAGTATCATGTCAATATCACTTCCGTTGTCTTTCATCTCTGTAAGTCTGCATGCATGACTCTCCACGCGTCCTCCGTCCCTCTCAGCATAATGGCAAATCACCGAGACGTGCTTGGGATAAAAAGTGAGGTTATTATTTGTAATTAATTAGTCCACGGCCTCTGTTTGCATTCTGGCTCATATTTATCGGGTTTCCTCTATACCAGAACAAGTGGCAACATCTTCTATCTCAGACTAATATTTCCATAACCGATTGATTAGTCTAGCGTGTGCCACAAGCGGAGTCAATATGATGTCAAACTACATCATAGGATCTATTGAGATGGAATCAGTCCTTCTATTCTTATATCATCATCTTTATCACACCGCCTCGCAGGGCTCCATCTTCCTCTGTTGAGAACTGTGTCGCCATTGCAAGGCAAGCGCCTTCATAAAGGGGTCCTCTTGAATGATAGCCAATCATCTCTGTTCAGTATCGTTGTCAGCTTTGGTGATACATTCAGCTCATCCCATTGTTATCAATTATTCTAATGAGATACAATGTTTCTATTTGTACATCAGACGAAAATATACACGGGAAAACATATTTTCTGGAGCGCACATGACCTTCCGGTGTATACTTGGAATATGAATGTATTGGTTATTGACAGATGGTCCTCGTCAGTATACGAATACTCCATATATAACAATTCAGTTAAGTTACTAAACGTCTTAAGCATGTGATAATTATTCTTATATGATTTCAATATTTGTGCGATCGAGTAATTCATATTTCTGAGCAATTAAGTAACTGAATATACTAAATATGTTCATAATTCATATATAACTAAAACAAAGCAGGTTCAAATATATACTATTTCTAAGCAATTATGTAACTGAACGTACTAAATATGTTTTATAAGTATCCTTATATAGCTACAAATATCAGTACCTCCGAGTAATTAATATTTCTGAGCGATTAAGTAACTAAACATACTAAATATGTTATAAGTATCCTCATATACCTAAAAATATCAGTACGTTTGAGTAATGAATATTTCAGAGCATGTAAGTAACTAAACATACTAAATATATTATACGTATCCAAATATATATAAAATATCAGTACGTTCGTGTATTTAATATGTCTGAGCAATTAAAAAACGAAACATACTAAATATGTTTAAAGTTATTCTTCTACAACTAAATTATCAGTACGTTCGTGTATTTAATATTTCTGAGCAATTCAATAACTAAACATACCACATATGTAATATTTATCTTTATGTAGCTAAAATATCAGCAGGTTCGAGTTTTTTCTGCTCGCACGGAGAAACACTGGTTCTTAACATGGACACCACGCGTGAAGCCCGTTTCTGGTGTTCCTCGCTGTGGTATTGACATTTGTAAAAGCGGCGTAAAACCTGACTGACTCAATAGTCTTGGAGTTACGCACATCACCAACACGCTGCCTTCTCGCTGGTAACACAACGTGCTGCTAATGGTACGGTGGTGTTCCTGAAACTGGATGACTTTGATACAATCTGGGGATCCAGAGGAGAATAATTTCCAAATACTTTGTCGCTCTTTTGATATAAAGAATTGGATCCATGTCCAGGTTCGGTTGTTTGGGTATCGTCATATCCAACGGTGTGCTAAATATCAACCACTGTTTAACTAATTTGGCCTCGGTTACATTTAGACCGCTGTAATATGTTTGGCTGATGCAGCCGTGGTTACATTCATACCACTGTGATATGTGTGACTGATCTAACCTCGGTTACATTCATACCGCTGTAATATCTTTGGCTTATCCAGCCTCGGATACATTCATACCGCTGTAATATGTTTGAATGATCTAGCCTCGGATACATTCATACCGCTGTAATATGTTTGACTAATCCAGCCTCGGTTACATTCATACCACTGTAATATGTTTGACTAATCCAGCCTCGGTTACATTCATATCGCTGTAATATGTTTGACTGATCAAGCCTCGGATACATTCATATCGCTGTAATATGTTCGGCTTATCCAGCCTTGGATACATTCATACAGCTGTAATATGTTTGACTAATCCAGCCTCGGTTACATTCATACTGCTGTAATATATTTGGCTGATCCACCCTCGGATTCATTCATATCGCTGTAATATGTTTTGACTGATCCAGCCTCGGTTACATTCATACTGCTGTAATATATTTGGCTGATCCACCCTCAGATACATTCATATCGCTGTAATATGTTTGACTGATCAAGCCTCGGATACATTCATATCGCTGTAATATGTTCGGCTTATCCAGCCTTGGATACACTCATACCGCTGTAATATGTTTGACTATCACTTTCAAATTGTGGTGATACCAGGTATTGGCGAATAGATGCGCGTATCCTGTCTTACCGGTGGCACCGTCACAAACACATGCAAAGACAAGTCAACTGTTCATCTGAATAAAACAACACAAGAACGTTTGTTTACAAGAAAAATAGGGAATTGCATGGGGCATCATTTTTGTCATTGATGCGTCAAATTTGGATATGGAGTCCCCATGTCTACCATAAAGCCTTTTGAAAGTTTTACTGAAGCCTTGAATGTTGTAACCTTGATCAAACTACTTCTGAGCAAGCGTAGAATGGCGCTCTTTAAAATCGTAGTAGGAAGAGCATGCTTGATTGTATCTTAAAACTTGTGACATGTAAACACCAAAGGCTGGAGCTGCTGGAATATTTCTCGACAAAAAGGAAAAGTTGACTATAGGAAAGTTGAAGTCATCCTTCTTGTCCTTCAGTCTTGTGGAGAGTGTTTTGTCATTCTGAATTGTTATGCATAGATCTAAATAAGAAACCTATAAGCGGTCTCACTGGTCTCCTTTATTTCTGGTTCATCCTTTAAAAGTGATGTAATCATTAAAGTACACAGGTTTCGTAGAGGGAGAATCACAGAGGAATAACTTGATGTCAGAACACAATAATAGGCAAACAAAGCTGATATATAACTATTGTGTGATTGTGTAGCACTCATCAGGATTTCCATAGAGCAATGACTGCAATGACTACAATGACTGCAATGAATACATTGAATGAACAATTCCAGACCCATGTCTGTGATGGAACACATACTACAATATGAATCCCACGACGCTGACCTGAAGAACATAGCAATACTTTGAAGTGAGTGAGTTGGATTTAACACCACTTTTAACAGTGTTTCAGTTATATCACGGCTTGTCAGTTTAATGTGGGAGGAAAGCCCGAAGGGATGCAGGTCTCAGACGTTTACCACTTCGATGAATCCCACGAGCACGGGTAAGGTGCTGACAAACCTTGAAACATAATCTGAGCGAACCTTGATTGCAACTCACAGTCAATGGTTTCTGGCGTGCCCAAGGGACGCAAATCTACACAGCGAAATGCGGCGACTCAGACAAATGGGCCACTCGTGCCCCTTTGAAATGACCTTAAACGACGTGGCTGAGATATAATGGTACTAATATTCACATTTTATGTTCAAGAAAAATATACACCATGCATACACGGTAGTATCCCTTGTGGTAGGGATGTGTATCTATCAGACACAAATATATGGACGCTGTATCAACCACTTACACCGTATCTGTTCAAGTATATGCATGAATGCATCAATGTCAACGGAGATGATTAATGAATTAGTTCGATATTGAGTATGTTTTATTCAGCTGTCGTCGGACTAACAAGGAAATTAAAAGTGTCGGCACCCAGACATTGATATGAACACTCCCTCTGAGTAGAACTGTAGAGTAATTACTTTATATATACACTGAATCTCTGAGAGGCTTCCGTCCTTACAGAAACCTTATAAATGATGAAAACCACGAAGTGTCTGTGGCTAGAAGTAAGGACTTGACCCAGTACTCTATTATCACAACATATGGTATCAGACTTCACGCCAATCACAGAATAAGTCATCCATTTCATAGCAATGTTGGCGTAATTGTTGAAACACGCTTGAGTTACCTACCTTGCAAACCTCATTGCCTCTCTAGTATGCTTTGGAATTGGATTGTAGGCGATAAGATGTCATTAATATAATCTGGTTTCTTAACATGTACACTGAAACCCGTCGTTGACATACAGTTCACAGAGCGGGAGCGCTCAGTATGTTAGGGGTCCCAACACGAGCATTGATCTGTCAGAAATGAACAATTATTCAATTCTGTCAAAAAATGTGAGGCCCTGAAGATACGGGCTATGTATATACATGTATGGGTGAAAAGAAAAAGAATTATGGATGTCAACTTATTTATTATGAGAAACACAACGATTCGAAGTATATACTTACTCCTTCATCGAGTGAAAAGGGAGTGAATAATGGATGTCACCTTGTTTATTATAAGGAAAACAACATTTCGGAGTATATACTTACTCCTTCATTGGGTGAAAGGGAAGTGAATTGTGGATGTCATCTTGTTTATTATAAGTAAAACAACATTTCGGAGTATATACTTACTCATTCATCGGATGAAAATGAAGTGAATTATGGACGTCAACTTGTTTATTATAAGGAAAACAACATTTCGGAGTATATACTTACTCATTCATCGGGGGGCGGTCGGGTAGCCTAGTGGTTAAAGCGTTCGCTCGTCACGCCGAAGACCCGGGTTCGATTCCCGTCATGGGTACAATGTGTGAAGCCCATTTCTGGTGTCTCCCCGCCGTGATATTGCTGGAATATTGCTAAAAGCGGCGTAAAATCAAACTCACTCACTCACTCATTCATCGGATGAAAATGAAGTGAATTATGGACGTCAACTTGTTTATTATAAGGAAAACAACATTTCTGAGTATATACTTACTCATTCATCGGATGAAAATGAAGTGAATTATGGACGTCAACTTGTTTATTATAAGGAAAACAACATTTCGGAGTACTAGTATATACTTACTCCTTCATCAGGTGAACTACTCATGTCAACATCATGGAACTTGTGTCTTCGCCCGTGTTCTCTGAGGTCACTCTGGTGAGACGTGTCACAATTGTTGACGTATGTAGTCATCCTACTGTGCATTATTCAATAATTTCATGCTTTAAAGTTTACACTGTTTCTTTCATGCTGATTGGCTGAATGGGTAGTCACATGATCTGATATTTGGAGTTCACACTCCTGTGAACGGACTGGAAAGTTCACACGATGTGAACAATTCTTTTTGTGTGAAATTGATCGTGTGAACTTCTGTCGGAACTACTTTCCGGGGTTTCCCCGAATTCTCGACCGGTGTTTACAATCAACTCGTTTTTTCTATTTTCTTTTTAATCCCTGCATTTATCAGCAATGTATTCAATTTAGTCTTTTTGCCTTGTCTTGTAACATTTCATCTGACTTAAAAATAAATAAATGCTTTGGTTCTGGTGTTTAATGTCGTCTAGCTGCTAGATAAAACAAATTGGATTGTCCTCACGGTAATTTGGATGGAAAGGCTATCTTTCAATACTAATAACGCAAGTGAAGAAAATGAATTCTGTAAACTTACTGAGTTGAACGAAATTGATTTATTGAGAGATATTGACTTTGATGACTTGTTTTCGAAAATGACAGGAATCTAGCACCAATGAAAAAAATGTGTCGTACGCTGCTCAGATGTGGCCGCAGTGGTTACACTTTTGTGTGAACCTCCTTGCAAGCTCGGGGGCCACACAGTTTAACCAGCGCTTTTAAATCGTTTTTAAATGGGAGGAATCATCAGTGGTTGCAGATTCGGCATACAAAAGGCCTGTCGTAACGCAGGAAGTACTGTCCGAAGATGCTTGAACCTACATCTGATGAAAGTAGCACTTTGCACATGGACAGTCGATCTTCGAAGAAAAGCCCATTTGTGCCCCTCACACAATCAATCACTAGTTTGCAAGGCTTAAACCATATCATCTCGACTGCAACCGTTGCGTTGGAACAGAGAGGGGAATTTTAGCTGCTATGTTATTTAGTTGTTTCTGAGCACGTCTCGCTGCAAGACGTCAACAACGGCGTATTGGAAAATGAACAACCAGCAAAGCCCCATTTCAACCTACACTAGTTGAAATATGAAGGCTGTGAAAAGGGAACGGACACGGGCGAGTTGGTGTGTCGTCAACGTGAACATACGTAAGTGGATTAATGAAGGTCAAAGGGAAGGAATGACAGTTTGAATAAACAAAACACGATGACACTGTTTGGTGTAAAAAAGCGCTACTTTTCGCCCCACATTTGCAAATTCCAAAACAATGATTAATAGCAAATGGATACTGTAATTCACAGGACTTTAAACTCAAACGAGGATAAAAACGAGGCTTGGAATCTTCGTGGAGAATTCCAGGGCCTCGTTCCACAAACCTAGGGCTTGGACGATGGTAGCTCCCATACTTTAACATTGACTTAAGAGATCCGTACCGCTAAGAACGTATGGTTGGTTGGTTGGTTTGTTGTTTAACGCCGCACTCAGCAATATTCCAGCTATATGACGGCGGTTTGTAAATAATCGAGTCTGGACCAGACAATCCGGTGATTAATGTCATGAGCATCGATCCACGTTTGGGATCGATGACATGCATCAACCAAGCCATACTTGCCTTTAATTATGCATGAAATGTGTGATGATCTTACTTATAGAATTGTCAGGTGTGAGTTTAGGTGCTCAATTCTTGTAAGTTACCCCTTGCCATGGGCTTACAATGCATATGCATGTTACAAGTAGATAGTGATTGACATCATGAGCATCGATCCACGCTATTGGGATACGATGGCATGCATCAACCACCCGATCCCGTTAGTCGCCTCCTACGACAAGCATAGTCACCTGTTACGGCAAGCATGGGTTGCTGAAGACCAATTCTACCCCGGAATCTTCACGGGTTTAAGAACGTATGGTAATGGCCCTGGTCTGCATGACCTTGTTCAGGCTATTTATTGAACAACGACCACTGAATGTGATGCATAACAGGTGTGAATAATGTAATCATGAATGTATTACTAGAGCCGCAAGTCGAACGATAGATCATATTATATGGATCCACATCCATACATAGCTACACACAAGATATATGTCGACAAAGAATAATCAGTAGCTTGTAATTACCGTGTAAGAGCGAAACATCAATATTTTTTTTGAGACAGGCATTAAATCACTGATTACGTAGGAATGTCTATGTGACACATTTCGACCCTTCTATTAACGTATGCCTGATTAACGCATTATTAATGCTACTATTGGAGTATCGTTTTATGATGGTTGTTGGTAATATATCCGTGGTTAATGTGGCAAGTATTCCAAGAATATGAAGACTGTATCGGTCATGATGATGGTGATGGTGATGGTGATGGTGATGGTGATGGTGGTGTTTTATTTATGTGTTTTTTTCGGGGGGGGGGGGGGGACTGTATGAAGACTCATGCACATACAGTATGTCTTGCTAACTTAAATATTTTGAGTCAAACTGTTTTTGTTATTTTTTCGGAAACAATTCCGCTGATAAAGCACAAATTGCCCAAAGCTACAGTCACCATTTGAACTTTATATGTGACAAATATGTTATCATTTTTTCAAATATTTGTGTTCATAAATTAGCCAAAGAAATTCATGCGGAAGCAACAGGGTGTGTTCAAAACAACGTTCGATCTGAGCATAAAAGCTTTAAGTTCGTTGTAAATAGCTGTTGCTATGTTTGTTTCAGAACCAGCAGGGTTTAAGTAATCCTTGGCACGCACGGAGGCCAGATTCCATCTTCAACATGATAAAAACGTACACTGAAATCCTTGATCTGCCTGCAGGCTAAAAGCGGCGTGTAACTTTAGACACGTTTTCTCTTAACTATTGACTCAAGATATACATAGATCCATACATCTATTCAAACATTAACGTTCGTCTTTTAAGAGTTGTTTTATGGCCGGAGAGTTGTTTGGTCAGTGGAGTAATGCTATCATTTTCTGTTTGAAAACTAGCTACATGTGTCATATTAACAGTTATTATGGCTATCGGACAGCAGGATAATGCCATCGTTACGACGTTATGCCTCTTATATTTTTCTTAGGGTTGATCAATACGACGTTTCTTAGTAAATGACATGTTGTTTTTTTCAAATTGAAGAATATTTTCCTCATTCAACTGCGAAAAATTGATGTGTTCCTCCGAAACCTCTGACAAATTTCGCCTGATCAATTCTTCAATGGGGATATAATGCTAAGAAAATGGAAAATGGAAGCCAAATGTATAATGATCATCTTTTTTCTGTGACAGGTATTCTCAGACTGTTTTCAGATAATATCAACAGAGTGTCCAGGCAGTACAAGAAAAGAGCTTCTCACGTTGACAAAACGGTATTGTATTGATTGCCGAAGGCAGCGCGTCATGCATAGTGGCTATGTGATTGGCGTGCTAAATGCGGTCTGTAATCCAGCCAAGTTTCTCCATGTAAGCTTTCACAAGTACAGGAAGTCTCTCTCAGTCCACGGAGTTTTATCACAGCTAATTACACACACTAATTACTCGAAAAGGGACAGGTATAGATCAGCGACGTCATTGTCGCGAACACGTCTTCAGCGTCCCGACGGCACGTTGCTGCCGTCGCCACTCGCGCGATGTTAACTACCAAAGGTCATCAGCCATGTTTCTGATACAAATACTAAAGAACAGCCGCATACATACATGTGTGGGAATCCAGTGGGGCACACAGCGGATGATGCTAAAAATTGAATGGTTCGAGGGGTAAGCGTGAGGTGACGGTACGCGTCGACTTTAATGCAGCACTTGCTGTATCCCTGCTCTGGTACAGGTCTTCACGCCATCTGCATGTTTCTGATACCCTCTAAACATTTGGGGTAGGTATAGGCTACGATCATTGACACCCTCTTAACATTTGGGGTAGGTATAGGCTACGATCATTGATACCCTCTAAACATTTGGGGTAGGTATAGGCTACGATCATTGATACCCTCTAAACATTTGGGGTAGGTATAGGCTACGATCATTTAAGAAGGTGCACTCACCTTTGTGTGGTGTGTGTGTTGTTTGTCACGACGTCACTATTACTATTCAATGCCCAACTCCTTAAGGAAGAAACACAGCTGCAATAACATGGCGTCCATATAACGATGTAACGTAATTAGTGACGAGTTTGCAGTAAAGGTAGAATCAATGACAGGTTGTACATAAATATGGGACAAAGAGTTCCGAACACAGTAAAGATTCTGGGAGACTACCGCACCATGGTTATATATAGTTTTATTTATTTCATTTAAAAATCAATAAAAACTTCATTGTGGTTATGTTATTCTGAGAATCCATTATATTTCCAGACACTGAAATATTATGTTCTTCAGTCCGAGTTGAAAGTGAAAGTTCACAGTTTGATGCCATAAAAATGCCATGACTATTCCAGACAGACGCTGACGTATGACCCATAATCCAACAAGCTGTTGAGAAATATACAGACATTGATTGAAACAATCCCAAAAGTTCAGTTTTGCTATAGTATGACGTCAACGTGAATTCCACAGTGTCATAATACATCAATAAAAACGCCAAGATCTCACGGAAGAACAGGTTTGTTTTTCTTGAACAGATCAATGGGACAAAACTTCACAGATTGTGCTGAAACAGTTGCAGTCATAATAAACCACGGTCATGACTGAGTGGCTATAAGGAAGCAATATCAGCAACAACACAATTTGTACGAACTGGGAGGTTTCAGTGCGGGTAGATTGAAAAATTCTAATCCTTACAAAGAAGGAATAGCGTAATATTGAAAACTGTTGCTGACATTACATGCCATGACAGTCTGTTTGTAACCATAGAAGGAATGCTATGGGCGAAGTATAGCAACTGGAAGATCAATCCATGTAGAACAGTCATGCTCTTCTAGTCAAGTGCTTATCTTAACTGAAGTTATAGTGATACAAACTGAGTGGAAAAGCATTGTTTGGGTAGAATGAGGTTAGAAAGGTCTTACCAATAGCGCGGATCGATGCTTATGATATTAATCACTGGATCGTCTGGTACAGACTCGAATATTTACAAACCGCCGTCATATATCTGGAATATTGCTGAGTAAGGCGTTAAACAACAAATAAACAAACAAAACATCCGGGGTAGAATAGGTCTTCAGCAACCCATGCTTGCCGTAAAAGACGACTATGCTTGTCGTTAGAGGCGACTAACGGGATCTGGTGGTTGATGCATGCCATCGTATCCCAATAGCATGGATCGATGCTCATGATGTCAATCACTATCTACTTGCAACATGCATATGCATTGTAAGCCCATGGCAAGGGGTAACTTACAAGAATTGAGCACTTAAACTCACACCTGACAATTCTATAAGTAAGATCATCACACATTTCATGCATAATTAAAGGCAAGTATGGCTTGGTTGATGCATGTCATCGATCCCAAACGTGGATCGATGCTCATGACATTAATCACCGGATTGTCTGGTCCAGACTCGATTATTTACAGACCGCCGTCATATAGCTGGAATATTGCTGAGTGCGGCGTTAAACAACAAACCAACCAACCAACCATACGTTCTTAGCGCTACGGATCTCTTAAGTCAATGTTAAAGTACGGGAGCTACCATCGTCCAAGCCCTAGGTTTGTGGAACGAGGCCCTGGAATCCTCCACGAAGATTCCAAGACTCGTTTTTATCCTCGTTTGAGTTTAAAGTCCTGTGAATTACAGTATCCATTTGCTATTAATCATTGTTTTGGAATTTGCAAATGTGGGGCGAAAAGTAGCGCTTTTTTACACCAAACAGTGTCATCGTGTTTTGTTTATTCAAACTGTCAAGAATTCAGCAATTAAACTCACACCTGACAATTCTATAAGTAAGATCATCACACATTTCATGCATAATTATAGGCAAGTATGGCTTAAAATTATCCTATACATATATATGACGAAAACGGAAGCATCTCATCTTTCTACAGCGAATACACAACGTCGTATTGGGGAACCGCCTCCGTGGTCTAGTGGTAGAGCGTCCGCCCGGAGAGCGGAAGGTCCGAGGTTCGCCCGGCCGCGTCATACTAGAAATCTGGTACTTGTTGTTACCCTGTCTGGCGCTCGGCATAAAGGGGCTAAAACAAATACTCGTCGGCTCTGAGGGAGTATACTGTGTCTTAGTAGGGTATTCATGTTAAACTTTGGTGTGTCTCAGTGGGCAAACACTATAAACTCGGCATCAGTCCGGACTTGTAAAAACAGCCACACAAACACGCACACACGTGCATGGACGTAGTTATATAAGTGCCATAATCTTAATTGCGACGTTAAACCCCATTTCCACCATTTACTCCCATGCATCATGGTATAGTAATGACTGATTCATGCGGTAATACGTGATTACATAATTATACAGATGTTTTATTTAACATGTTTGTGTTACATGGGGAGAGATCGTAATTAATGGAAACATTTCCTGTTAGAAATCATTATCATTGTTTTGACCGAGTTTTATGCCAAGTTTAAATTAATGGCCATGTGACAATCATGTTCATTTTCTTATGTAGATTTTTTAGTAAAAATATCACAAAAGATACCCAGATGCTCAAGGTCATAGACCCAATGACCAAGGGTAGATATTAAAAAAATAAATTCATTTTAGAATATACCCATATGACCATATGCCCCAGTGCCCCTATGCCCGGCATCGGCTCGTCCAATAACTGTCCAACTGTACATGATTCTGCAGCGTTAGATGTTTGACGTTTTATATTCTTTGACTTTGGTGACTGGTCAGGTGGGTTAGCAGCCAGATTGGATTCAAGATTTTCAGAGTACATTTTGCGATGTTTTGTGCACATTTCTTCAAAGCCCTACTCTTCTGTACCTACTGATTTAAAATACCTTTCTATGAATTTCTCTTCCATGTTATTTAGCTTTAATGCAAGATGGCGTATTTTGTTTCGAACCGGAAGTGACATGATTATTGCAGGACGTGTTCATGACTTTGTTTAAACTTGAACTAGAACATCGTAGTTTTGTTTTAAAAGTTCTAATGACGAAAGAATTGGTTTTCCGAAACCTGTGACAAACCAGAGGTACCAATTACTTTACTTCAAGCTAGAATCATGGGACGTTCTTGTTAAATGCTGAAAACTGTGTTTTCCGAAACTGGACAATAGGTAATCCAAATTGGATGTACTAATACATCTTTTTACAAATGGAGCTATAGAACCGTTGGTCTTTCTCGCATAAAGTTCAAATGCAGCAAAAAGCGACATGATTCAACTGGACGTACTAATGACTTTGTTTTGAACAGAGCTAGATCAAAGGGACTCTCGTCTTAAATTCTTTTGCAGTAAGAATGTGTTTTCCGAATCCTGTAGTGACATGATCCAAACTGCTAGGAGAGCGGGTATAAATGTTCTAAGCCTGACAAAACAAAACCAACAGTGCAAGTGTTTGGCACTTGGTGCCAGGTCTGGTGAGTATGTAGGGTGAGGAAGCGCTTCGAACCCACATTGTCGCACAGTGCTCAGCCTTTGCAAGTCGGGAGGTGTGAGACGAGGCATTGCCATGAAGTAGTAGAACTCCAGCAGTCAGCATTCCTCGCGACTTTTCTTTGATAGGATCTCTCAGGCGATGAAGCAAATCAGCAAAGTAGGCCCGTGTAATCGTCTTTTGGCTTTCTAAGTAAAAATCAACGAGAATCACACGCTTCGCATCCAAGAATACAGTGGCCATGATTTTCTTCACTGATCTTGAGGACTTGAATTTTGAATTTCTGCCATTCCATGGATTGACGTTTGGACTCAAATCGTCCTCAATTAGTTTTAAATGTTCTCTGGCAATGTCTTTTCTTTTTTTCTTGAGATCAGAATTTAGAAACGTTGGCACCCAACGAACAGATATTGTATTCATCTGTACCCTTGCATGAATTATAGTTTCGATGGATCCATGGTTTAGACCAGTGTTTTTCTCAAGTACAGCAAAGATAATACGTCTATCTGACAGTATACGTTGTTCTTTCTCCTTGATTGAATCTGCATTTGATGGAAGCTGAGGGACGTCGTCATCATCAAGGCTTGTTCTCCCAGCCTTAAACACAGCGACCCAACAGTGGAATAGCTAGGGCATTTATCCCCATACATTTGTGACATGCAGTCATGAATTTCATGAAGCCCTTTTCTCTGAAGTCAATAGTTGATGGCTGCTCGGTACTCGTTCTTTTCCATTTCTGTGTCCATTTGGACCCTATCACGTTCAACTGACTGTCACTAAATATACAATTGGCCTCAACAGGCCTAATGCACTTCCAATGAACTACACAAACAATGTGAAACATTGCCCAGTTCATTTTGTTACGGCCGATAGATGAACGGTTATGTCAGGCTTAGAACGTTTTGAAAAGCCCTCGAAAAAGTACTTATAACCTTCCATAAAGGCCTTGCCCATAATACATTCTTAATGTATGTGTTTTCAGAAACCGGAAGAGCAGACGTATGGATATTAAATAAATAAGCCATCAATAACTTCTGTTCAGTGCTTTTGTTGTCTGCTCAGCAAAATAAAATAATAGAACATATGTCAATGTTGATAATCCAACACGAAGAAGTATCATTTGGAGCCCGTTTGAATGTTTTCAGCTATATTGATAAAGTATAGTTCATTCCAATCACTCACGATTTAACAGGTAATCATGGGCAATGAAGAAATGTTGTGCTAAATAAAAGACAATCTGTTTTAGTTTCATCATTTACGTAACCTTGATGCTTTTGTTTTGATGTCAATTATGATGATGGGAAGTTGATCATGGGAGGCATTTAAATACGCACCGGTTGGTCTGTCCGAGAAACGATAACAAATAGGACTTGACGTTTGCTGTGTGAGTGGAAATGTACCAGAGCAAGGCGCCCGACGTATCAAGTCGGTCTTTCGTAGCTTGTACTCATGTGAGATCTAGGACATTCGAACTTACGCGACCTCTACCCTTACCGACCTCTTTTTTTTAACCAGGGAGGGTAAATATTTTCATAAGCATAATTACTTCTCTTCGCCACCTAAGGCATGGTGGGGGCAATGGTGGCCCAGTCGTCTAAGGTGTCGCGATTCTGGATCGACTCGGGCTTTCCTCAAACCCAACTCACTCACTCACTCACTTAGACATGGTAACGACGATTGCAGGTTTATCTGACCCTGCATGGAAAATAATATTGCAGTTAGGACAAGCAAACATCAAGAGAAACAGTACAATCCATCGGGCAGATTGACAAGGAAGTTAGCGACACCATCGGTCTTATCATAGGCTAAGCGAAACAACCAAAGCAATGTACAGAGTGTAAGAAATATGAACCATTGCGCTGTGAAGTAACGTTCAAAGGAAAATACATGCTTTTGCACTGCGTTACGTCCACTCGATTCCACACCACGCGTCACAGTAGAAGCAACAGCACCAAGATCAGATACATCCAGGACAAGAGCTGTCAAATCGGGGCCGCTTCTATGATGAGAGAGAAGGGTTGAACATCTGACAGTCGCTGCACGTACCGTCTTAGTCAGTTCAATCTTAATGCTACGTTCACGGTTCCAATTCTTTCTTTGTCTGTCAGATCCCAAAAGTTCGTATGAATCACCAAGGAGAGAAGGAACTTTTCGTGGCCTTTTCAGACATTACATGGCTGATGTGGTAAGAGAAACTTGGTTTTTTTGAGAGTCACAGAATATTGACTGATTATTGGCAAAATAAGAAATCGACTTGCTCGGAAGAAACCGAAAGCGAATACATGTAATCTTTAATGTATTACATTTAGTCATTTATTTTATTGCTGGAGCGGATTTTTTTTATCTTCGGGTTTTTTCGTCTCTGATTTCATGGGAATCGTACACTATTAAAATTGATTTTTATGTAGTAACAAAGGAAAAACGGTTTGGAAAATTCATTTGGTTCACGTGGGTAGCACAGAATACTTGTAGAAAATCAGTATTACTGTAAATGTTCTGCTAATGTCATATTCAATTTATCAGATGATAAATTGCAGCCGATGTAATAACATTATGTTTATTAGTTTCATAACATCAATATTCAACTTGCATCTCTTGGGACAAAGTTGATTCGAATATGTTAATCCGAAGTTTCAAATCACACTGACATTCTTCTTAATCTAATATTTCTTGGAGTAAGTATTTCTTCCTAATCCTAGTCTGTAGGCAGTTTAGGATATCATTTGAAGTAGGTTCTAAAATCTGAAAGTTTACGAATTGTGGCTATATAATTACAGTCGCGGAATGAAAAAAAAAAATTCGACTTTAACAGCATATTTATTTTAAATAATTGGCTTAAAGTGGCAAGAATTTTGTTTGTGTTTTCAACGCCGCACTCAACAATAGTTCAGCTATATGACAGAGGTCAGTAAATAATCGAGTCTGGACCAGACAATACGATGGCATGCATCAACCATGTCCGCGAGTACCCGATCCCGTAAGTCGGGTTGCTGAAGACCAACAGAAATATGGATCTCCACGTGTTAAAGTGCCATCAAACATACAGTCAAATGCATACAACTCTACGTTTGACGCCAAAGTACTAATGTGCATTTCCTAAACGAGTACGCTTCTACTACCAGGATTGGTAACGAAGGACAAAACTTATGTCAGTGTGGAGACTTGGGTCTTCAGCAACCAATGCAACTAACAAGATTGGTTGATCAGGCGCGTAGATCGATACCCGTGATGTCAGTCGCTGGATTGTCTGGTCCATATTCGATCTTTTAAAGACCGTCGTCACATAGCTGGATTATGGCTGGGTACGGCGTTAAACAACAAACAAACAAACATCTGTTAAATGCCAAATAAGAAGCAGAATGCCAATACGTTCACACGTGTTTTTATTGTGTGGTATTTCCATTGTCAGATTTTCCTGTACAGAAACCAAAAGGATTAGCCCATCAATCACTATACCCAAATCTCAATAACAGAAAGCGAAACACTGTCTCCATAACGACAAAAACAAAACACTGTCTCCATAACGAAAAAAGCACGCACAATAGCTGAAACCCACTAGGCTGAGACAAGAGAAATTGCCAGCGTTAGGCATAAATACTCAGCACTTGTCATATTCTATAACGCTCAGTTACACAATTTAGTCACTGCAAATTGCCCATTGGCGTAACGGTTTGCAATAGTTTACTGATGCGCAGGACAACACGTTTTTTTTGTCCTGTTTGATATCAGCCTATAGCGTTAAAGGCCTTCAGTAAACAGCCAGGCTTCTGAACAAGGTGCATCCACAAGCCTGACCGCACAATCTCGTCAGAATCGTTGTGTCTTACTTAATGAAACTCCTGTTCTACATTGTCGCCCTCGAGTTCCAATCATTAAACCGTTGGGGATTGCTGGGATCAATCATTCCAAATAAAACCTATACTTCTTCCACGATTTACGCAAACGTGTTTGTTCTAATTATCCCTAGTTTATAGGAAGCAGTTTGGGGATTGATCTAGTTGGCTACAGCTGGGCGATTGAAGTCGTACATGATCCCAGTCATTCCGGCCTCAACACGCATGTATCACCGCCAGGCTGACCGGTGTCTTGCACTGACGTCAAACAGATCTCAATCCCTCGTTGGTGTACACTCACATAAGATACATATATCTTGATTTCGTCGTGACGTGGTCTGCTTTTCCAAAAGAACACAACAATCATGTTTCATTCGGATTTCTCTAAACGTTGTTTTTATCTCGCGGTGTTACCATATAATAAAGCAAACTGACGAAAAATGTGTCATTATACTTATATCCTTTTTATATTTTGAAGAAGAATTATATGAACACAAAATGACATTTGGAAAGAGGTCAAATGTAACAAATGCTATATTTGTGATAACACGTTCCAAGTAAAGTGGAAGCCTCGGTTGAGTGGTTAGAACGCTGACGGGACTCAACCCTAAAAAGTACGAGAATCTGTACAAATATAACATTTGTGATAAAGAAGAATGACGATTCAAACTACTTTATTTTATCAATATATCGGTTTTATGTTTTGGTTTCTACTGACATCCATTGACGTCGATTCACGATTCATATATTTCATACAAAGATACAAACAACTGAAAAATCGACAAAAAGGTTTTATTTTGATTTTAAAAAATCACAGAAAAACTATTTCTTTTAAGCCAAAGAGTAACAAATGAAAGTTCCATAAAAGCGTCAATCTACAAAGGCTGGCACTGTGGCAACAGCATAAATCTTGGATAACTCAGTCATTATTTGAAACCTGTGATGTGCATCCAAACCAAGAAATTTAATGCCAATAGTTCTCATCAGAATATTTAACATCATTAATAAGTGTGATACAGCTATATGCATCAGCAAATTCCTCCTCGATATACCATGAAGGCTGAATAGACTAAAATAAGGACCAACACCGAATTTACATAGAAAAACGGATAGGAATTGTTATATACAATACCATCAGACTGTACAGTAATACGTGAACATTATTTATGAGTACTAATTATAACAAAACTGCTGCTCTGAAAATGGATTCTTTCCTCTGCTCACTACAGTGAACTGTGAAATTGCGGGCCCTAGGCTCCTTGAGACGTCATGTGCACGTCACCTGTCATGAAAAACTTGTTGATATGATTCATGTGGTATCGCCTAAAGTACCCGTATCAAATACGTCACCATCGAATAACCATTTCGTGTTATTTTTTTCATTTTTAGCCACTATTAATCATGAGTGTTAACGTTCTTTTGCCTGGAACTCTATGAGCTCCCATATTTCATAGACTTCATGGTGATTCCCAACAAAGGCGAGTGTCAGTTATGACAGTATCCCGGCGGACACGACAAGGGGAACTAGAAGTAAACTTGAGTTTGAATGACTCTTGTCGTACAAATTGTAAAATTCATTCATTGACTTGACACTTCTTTTCTTTTTCAAATTAGCTTCAGTTTCGTATCGTACTATGAACGATGCTATCGATCCTGTACACGACCCCTGTTTGTAAAATATGATCAAAGAAACCACACACTTGAAAACTGTATTTGACCAAACAATTAGAAACGTTGTCAAAGCGTTGCTAAGCTGAAAACAGTCGCAATAACACTGCAAACGTGAGGTAAAAAAACAAGCTATCTACCCGTATCAAATATATTACCTGCATCAAGTAACCATTTCTTGTTTTATTCATTTGTAGCCACCATCAAACATTTGGGTATACCTTCGTTTGCCTGACAGTCGTTTACCATCAAATGACTGCTTTCTGATTACATTGCTTAAGTCTCCTTGCTTTAGAGGACTTGGGTGATGATTTACCTGTTTGTGGCATGTCAGAGGACGTGTTGCCACTCAAAGGGACGTGCAGCGTACCAATGGTAGTTCTGATCCTGGTCTCGAGAACAAACAGTTATCACCGAAGGACCAAATATTCACTTGCCAATTTGGCTTTGAGTCTGGTCACACTTTGGAAATATTTCAGCCACAAATTCTTTAAATGTACCCATGCTTGGACTAGACAGTCGCAGAGGTAGTTTTACGGCCAGCTCTGCTGTGATCGTGTGATCTTCACGAACGATGGATGCCACAAGCAGAAACAGAAAATAATCATCCGTTTGTCATCACTGTCATATAATTCAAGTTAATTTTTTAATAATTTGTATTGGAAATCGTAGCTTCGTGTGTGTTTGTTTCTTATCTTTCCTTGTGACTATGATATGATTGTGAATGCCTTTGGGCATCGCCACTTCGATATGATTGAACAATACAATGACGTAACTTCCCTTGGGGGTCTGTGTTACCTCTCACTGGAAATGTGGTTGAGTATTTGCCTCTTGTAAACTGCGTAATTTATCTAATTTAGAAATATGACAGGTGACGTATGTGCCTCGTCCATCTAGACTGTAGAGATTGATATTACTGACCCTGGCGTTATGTGTCTGGTTTGGCGGGATATAGTCGATATCCAGCTTACAGATAGTAATTCAATCCTAATGAAGTGTCAGTTTGACGAGAAATGAAATTGATTTCTTTGGCAGCTGAGTGCGGGCTGCTGAGATGCAGGTTCATGCCACTGTATTTATTTATCTTTATCAAAAGGTGTATCGTCGTGAAAAACGCACTCTCGATCTTTTTGGTCATCCAGATGCACATGGGTTTGCCTCCAGGGACAGGGAGGATGTAGAATATATCCCATCGAGTTCCAGCCTTCAGCACCAGTCATGGCAATCAGCTTGGTAAGAAATGGTCGTTCTTTGCCTCCGACACCAGGTGTCATTATCATCATGACAGCGAACCATTTTGACATTCATGTTTTATCGCATTTGGTGGCAAAAATACGTTTTTGCTGTCTTTTCCTGCCATTGACATTTGATTTGATTCGCCCTGGGCTGAAGGCTCATTAGTCAGGCCTAGCGAGGAAAGTAACGCTGTTTATCCTTGAACTACCATTCTGTCTTGGGATCATTTTATAAGAGTAACGTTATATTAAATACTACTGAAGTATTTTCCCTGTTAAAGCACCTGCTATAATGTTGTATCAGTGATGGGATAGTGTAATAGTTACCGTTATTCTCCAACAATGAATATTCAACACTAAATCAAAACCTAGGCGGCCCTCCAAATGGTTGAGACTTTCTTTTCTTTTCTGTCAGAGCTTCAAACGAATTTTGGTCCTGGAAGGTGGAGCTAATGAATCGCCCCAGACACACAACATGATATCAACTAGTCGCACTTTAACACATCCATTCGGTCATATAATTTCCTATTTTAAACACGAGACCAGTAGCATCGTACATAGTATGATATGATACTATGGCTATTTTGAAAAGAAAAGAAATGTCAAACCAACACAATCAATTTAATGAAGATCTGATTGCACAATCCAGTCGCCAGCAGTTTTATATACATTATAGTACGCTATTCGGATTAACATTTTGTAAAACGACAACAGGAGAACTCAGAGCGTAGTTGGCTACACATTGTGCACAACATTTTGTATGTTTTATACATTTTGTGACATTAAAGAATCTCCATGTGATACATCTCTTTGAGGTACTATGACGTCACACAGTGTAAAGAGGTGATCTTTCGATCTACATTGAACCATGCACAGTGTTTCTATGCCTTTTTCGAGCGGTCGTTCTTTTTACATGGGGTTTTGATAATATTAGCGCTGGATAATTCAACAGTGAACAAAGCGATCTCGGGTGACTGTATTCCTGGGGATATTATCGCTCCCATTTCAGTAGGTTTAGCAAGTTCCGTGCAGGTTATTTAGAGGAACAGACGATTATTTCCGTAATTTGGCCTCATTACATTTAACACGTGGTTTACAAATATGATGTCCGATGCAAACCCCGTGTTGTTATCAGGTGAACAATTGACTTGTCTTTGCATGTGTTTGTGACGATGCACCGGTGAGGCAGGATACGTTCACCTTTTTGCGAACACCTGGTGTCATCACTATGTTATAATAATTCGTAAACACCTGCTCATGATACACTCGGAATCGTTCATTAGACTTTCGGCAGAGATTTCTATTGGATATGGAAAGAGTTTTGAAGCTGTTGTTTATATGTTTATTCTTTACGCTTGTGTTTGAGGGCGAAAAGTGTTTTTAGATATACAAGATCACATGCTCATTGTGTGAGTTGCAGGAACTTGACAATGTAATGTTCAATTTAAGTTGACATTTCAATTGTGTAAAATTTATTATTATGGGATTTGTTTTTGTACAAACAAAAAATGAAATGAATGTATTTCATTTTCATTAAAGCCGTTATCATAATAACGACATCGTGCTTCTGCGGTTTCTTTTAATTTCTTCTTGCGAAGTAAATTAATCTTAAGTGGCACATGTACGCTGTCAAACTGCCTTAATCCTTTCCCTAGTTTAATATGACACAGAGGTGATGGCGCGGCCCCACGTACATGAATCCTCCCACGTAGCAACATACTCGACTTTCCACTGATTAATTAGAACAGCTTTCAAGACAATACAGGGCCAGTGGCGTGTTACAGTCAAGCTCATGTCATTATCGCGACAATATAGGTTATAATGTAATATGCTGCTCAATCATCACCTGGCTGTAATGAGCTCTGTGGAACGTTGAGTGCGATCACATGGCGCTCCGTCGCTGAAGGTGGCTAGGTCAAGGTGTTCTGGATGACCACTGACTCGACAGTCCAATCGTCTCTTATTAAGGCACAAGCAATGCGTAGAATTATCCGATATTTGCATGCTCACATAAGCATTTTGTCCACTTTACAGTTGAAACGATTGATCCCATTGAGCCTTCGTGAGCCCTTTGCGGGGTCAGCCTGTTCTAATTACTTAACGATTGAAAGCCTGGTCCACCAAGGGCTGCCTTGGCCGTATTGAGCAGTATAGAATTAATGAGGCAACATCGCCCGCCACCAGCAACTCATGAATCACATTGCCTCAAATATTTCCTAAACGTCTATATTTCCCAACACTCGAAAATCAACACTTAGGGCAATTTTTAAGCCTGTCTTTTGTTTTGGAAGGGCCCGATCACGCCTAATCTTCCTATAGAGCAGCGGAGATTGATCCGCGATTGATTTAACACGGAATTATTGTGCCAAAGGCGTTCGGTATTTCGGAAGAAGAATGACCATAGAATCCCGATGTATTGACACTTGCCTCTGAGTAGCATCCCCTCTGATTACCTGACCCCCTCCACTGCATCCTCCCCCGCTCCCCTACCCATCCTCTCAAGGCGGTTTATTATCCTCTTCTTAATGATTACACTCGGCATTTCAAATGGTGAGTACGAGCCGGACATTATCCACACATTGGAAGGTCGTATTGCACACAAGTCACATTGGACCGTAAAGTGTGTGTGTGTCACTGTGAAGACACTACTGGCCTTCAATTAAGGCTCGGTGGGATAGTTCGGTGGATTAAGCGTTTGCTTGTCACACCGACGGCCCGGGTTTGTTTTTTCACGAGTTTTGTTTGTTTGTCGAATTCAAAATTCAGCTGAATGATGGCGGTCTGTAAATTATCGGGTTACGAAGACCAAATCAGAAAGCCTGACTACCCAATCCCGTTAGTCTCTTCTAACGACAAGCATAGGTTGCTGAAGACCAATTGTAACCAGGATGTTCCCTGGGGGCCACATGGGTACAGTGTGTGAAGCCAGTTTGTGAGTGAGTGAGTGAGTGAGTGAGTGAGTGAGTTGGGTTTAACGCCGCTTTTAACAGTATTCCAGTTATATCACGGCGTGTCTGCTTAATGTGGGAGGAAAGCCCGAAGTGATGCAGGTCTCAGACGTTTACCACTTCAGTGAAACCCACGAGCACGGGTTTGGTGCTGACAAACCTAGAAACATAATCGGGGCGAACCGGGATTCGAACCCACAATCATAGGTTTCTGGCGTGCCCAAGGGACGCAACTCTGCACAGCGAATCGCGGCGCCTTAGACGACTGGGCCACCCGTGCCCCCAGCCAGTTTGTGGTTTACCCAACACGTATTGCTGGATTATTACTTCAAGAGGGGTCAGCTATGTTCACGAACTCAATAAAATATTCAGGAGCTGTTAGGTAGTCTATAGTGGTTACGAATTCGGCTTGTCATGCTGAAGGTCCGTGTTCGATTATTTCAAATTATAGGTGGCCGTATTTTCGAATATCCACTTTATTGTCAAGATGCGAAAATTTGATCGGATGGTGAGGCCTCGGTGATCTCACTTGATTGTGCGTCATAGTATCCTCACGGCGTTGAAAGTTGCTGTTTAAACACTGCTTGTTTAGATCAGAATTCTTAAAGCCTTTGATATCCTTATAGCTTGAAATCCTTTGATAAGAGGTCTTAAGCACATGATCAAATAAGTACAGGAAAAATATTTCATTTCTTTAAAGAGCTTAATCAGGGATCACAACGTGATGACAAAGAAATTGTAAATCACAATGATGTTGACTTGTAAATCAAGTCAACCGCCGGTGAATTGAAAAACAATGAGACGTGTGGTTTAGATTGAATACACATTAAACACATCAAACGTTCTGTCCATGTGATGCTGCAAGTCCATGTTAAGCTGTCCAGCCTTACGCTTATGTATACGTTTTTTCCCTCGGGTCTGGGAGGCAGACTACACTGTCGGCAGCATGTAATATAAATACAAGTTTTACATACAAAGCTAGGCTTGCTTGACAACGGTATGATGATCTATACCGAAACGTCGCCTTTACAGTAAATAAAGAAGTTATTATCCATAAATTATCCTTTAATTGTCTACTTTGTCATCCGTCAACTTCTAAGTAATTCCAACAAAGAATTCACGTATGTTTGACACTGGCGTTCTCCCTTAATCCTGACTTTTGTGCTCAATCAGACCAATCTTTAACAATAAAGGCAGCCAATGATGACTCTGACAATTACAGGAGATTTCTATTGTAAGCTGTCAAGGTAAATATTTCATGGTTGTGTTGAATTATCGGCTTCAAGCCTACCGTCACCTTTGTTTTTTAATTACACAAGAGCAAGCCGGGTTTGGGAACACAAAACTCATCCTTTGACAGTATGTTTATTCTAAAAGCGCTGATAGAATTTTACAATAATTTGAATAAGAAATTGCATTGTGTGTTTGTTGATTTTAGTAAAGCCTTTGATACAGTTTGGAGGAAAAGTGATAAAATCAAACATGAAAGGAAAATGCTTCACTGTCATATATAACATGTATCTGAATATTGAATCATTTATTTCACAATGGTGATGTGACGGGTATTTTCAGTTGGACGATAAGGCGAAAATTTGTCACCTTTCTTGTTAGCACTGTATCTGTAGAAACCTTTCTCTCAGAAAATGGTTTAAAGGGACTGCAAACTGACTGTGCATTATCGATTCTCTTGGTTTGTATGTTAAAGTTGTATTAATATTATATGCTGACGACACTGTGGTCTGCCTCAAAGACCTCAGAGAAAAAAACACACCAATGAGTCAAAAATGATTTGACAAGTCAAGATCCTGAAATTTATGCTTGTTCTGGTCTTCATATGGATTTTATCTTTTTTTGTTTTGTAGATATAATTTTATCTTTAAATAAGATAACTTCATTTCTGGGACTGAATGTCAGTCTAACGACACTGTGTTAATGACAGAAACTCCAAATGATCTAAGAATATCTATATTACTGTATAAATAATGTATGACTCTATTTGAAGAATACTGTAATGAAAGGAGTCTGAAACTTAATGAAGATTAGACAAGGCTTGTACTATTTCGCATACGACCGTCAAATAAGGCATAGCAGTTTATGTTAAATAATAATGTTCTCCAGATTGTGAAAGAAATGGTGTGTATTGTTTACAAACACCGGAAGATGTTGCAAAGCCGAGATAAGACTGACAGATGAGGCAATGAAGGCTGTGGATGCAATATGTTAAGAACAATTAGAGTGGGAGAAATACCTATCGATAATCAGCTTAATCCATTCAACCAATCTGTTCAGACCATATTGTTAAATGGTTCAGAAACATCGAGAAACCAATAATTAAGGAACATGTAGATTCATAATTTTGTGAATATATACTTTCACTGAAACAGTCACGCCAGATTATATGGCGTTTGGTGAACTGGGAAGAATACACTGAGCATTTTCATTGAAGTGAGAATGGTAGCATATTGGTGTCAATTATCATCATCTGATAATACTGTTCTAAGAATTACTAACAGACTGATGTTTTATGTATTTCATGTAAATCAAGACAACAACTTTCAAATTTCGGATGATACGAAACAGTTTTGCAAAAATATGGGTTTAAATTACATTTGGTTACCTCAAAGGTTTTCCAGTTCGTCTGAACTTTCGGGTTCAAGCAGTTCTGAATCATCAGGGTTTTCAGCATTGGAGAGATTCCAAAATATATTCATCAAAATGACATTTTTATAATATTTATAAAGAAATACTTCCCCTGGAGCCACACTTCTATTATAACCGTCTGACCTACGTATTTGTGCTTTAGAACTTCTAATCCCCAGTTACCTGTTTAAACTGGGAGAAGGTACATGAGTTAAATAGGAGAAAATGTACAGTGTATAGAAATGCAATCAGTAACGAGTTGCACTTGTTATTGGAATGTTCCAGAGTATCAGAAATCAGTTGCTTCCAGATAACTACAGTAACATGTTGTCAATCACTGGATTGTCTGGCCCAGACTCGATTATTTACACACCGCCGTCATATGTCAGGAATATTGCTGAGTGCGGCGTGAAACAACAAAGAAACAAACATCAAACGTGGCACAGAGTCAACCAAACGTTGCTTCAGTGATTCCTGCAGTGTGTTTCCATTCTCCGTGTTACTTCTCTGACAGCCGGCAGTAGCAAGGAAAGGAAAGCAATGTGGTATCGGATCAGGTGCCCGTCGATCTTAGTACTACGACTGTCGTAGGTCTATATAAAAGTATGGAAGTTACGATCTTTGCACTGCGATCGCTTTGTGCAACGAGAGCCACTTACGTACAGGTGTTCAGCCCCACTGTCTTAAATGCAACAGAAAAGTATTAAAAAGAAAGTCCTTACAAATATCCTGTAGTCCCTGGGTAATAGCTAATGGTTACTGTGATTAGCACTGATGAGCGAATACCTCTCACATTTTAATGGTGAGTTGGTTTTAACGCCGCTTTTGACATTATTCCAGTTATACCACGGCGTGTCAGCTTAATGTGTGAGGAAAGCCCGAAGTGATGCAGGTCTCGGACGTTTACCACTTCGGTGAAACTCACGAGCACGGGTATGGCGCTGACAAACCTAGAAACATAATCGGGACGAACCGGAATTTGAACCCACAATCATAGGTGTCTGGCGTGCCCAAGACGCAACTCTGCGGCGCCTAAGACGACTGGGCCACCCGTGCCCCCTTTTTAATGGTAGTAGGGATAGCAGGTGGATGAGGTATAAGACGTAAAGTATAAGAGAAGAAGTGTGAAGGAGTTAGGGGTGACAAAGTAGACACAATTTATTGATAACAACTTCTTTAATACTGTAAAGTCGAAGTTTCGGTAAAGATTCTTATACCGTCACGCAAGATCGAAAATGGAACACTGTACACAATATATATAGTAGGTTGAGGATTAACAGTAGATACAGAAGGATAGTCATTCACAACATGATGGACAGAACACATAGGTGGATGCCAATGAGAAATGAAGCCAATTAAACAGGATAAGTCTTATATCCTCCTGTTGTCATTACCTACTCATGTTATCCCACTCAGGAATGCAATTGTTGTTACTGTTAATCCTCTACTGTTAATCATCCATCTACTGTGTACATTATTAACATTTTCTTATTAGTCTTGCTTGACAAAACTGTAAGGATCTGTACCGAAACGTCGCCTTTTACAGTACTAAAGAAGTTGTTATCCATACCTTGTGTCTACTTTGTCATCCGTCAACTTCTAATTAATGCCTATCAAACAATTCGAGTTAGGGGTGTTATGAGGGAGATATAATTTGGCCCTGGGGCCATTTTCAACATAAGTCAAGACGATTTGTCCCAGTGACCCATGTGAAACTGAGGCAGTGTCCCTGTATGATTCGTCACCATTACCTGCCTGTCTGATAATCAAATGAGAATTTAAAGACTTTTACGCCTATCCTCTTATACGCAAAAGCACGATGAAGTCACAGTGGATATGTAACAGTTCAGTCGGAGCATATTTTTCCTAATTTTTTTAAAGAACAAAGTGGAAGAGATACAATACTTCATATGTTTTATGTAAAATCCAAATGCCCTTTAGCAGCAAGAAGAGTATCTTTATTTAAACAGTACTCAAACAGCAAAATGCGGAATGTTATGTCAGGGTAGAAGAGCCAAGCAATCTATGCATGAGACCCATCGTCTCAGGAGCTAATAGCACAGACCAATGTCTAAGTAATGTCATAGATAACATCCTGAAGCCGTTAGCCTAGAAGGTGCGGAGACGATATAGACGTTCTGAATCATTTACCAAAAAGCATACCAGAAGATACAATATAGGGCACCTTTTGATGTTACAAGTTTACATACTAATGTTCCGCATGAGTTGGAACTAGATGCCATCGCATACTGGATTACGAGAACACGAGACGAGATTGACGAATGTTTCTCCGAAAAAGTCATCTTGAAATCAATGCGATTGATTTTTCGGACAGTACATTTGATTTTATCGCGAATTTCTACCAATAAACAAAAAGTAGAACAATGGGCACAAAGATGGCTCCAGCTTACGCCATCCAAGTGATGGGTTACCTAGAAGAGACAATGAATTCCAATTGCTACATATATTTGACGATTCTTCTGTTAAAGAATGTGCGAGATAAATGCAGACTCTATCACTCTTGGTGACTGTTTTATCATATGGCTGTCAAGTTTCAAGATACGGAAGCAACATGACAATCGCAATTTTCTACACCGATCAGTGATCATGACGTTCACTAAGGAGACGGACTAACAAATAATTGCACTTTTAGATGTGAGGATTATCAAGCGAAATACAATTAAGGTGAGGTGATGTGAGGTGAAATGGGACTTAACGTCGCGACCAAGATTATGGCACTTACATAGCGACGTGAATGCACGTATGTGTGTGTGGCTGCTTGTACTAGTCCGGACTGATGCCGATTTATAGTGCTATCCCACTGAGATACCGTGCCACAGTTTAGCACGAATACCCCACTCAGACACAGTCTACAGACTCCGAGCCGAGCAGTCCTTGTTTAAGCCCCTTAATGTCGAACGCCAGGCAGGGTAACAACAAGTACCATCTTGTAACATCTTTTGGTAGGACGCGACCGGGATCGAACCCCGGACCTTCCGCTCTCCGGGCGGACGCGCTACCAAGGACCATAGAGGCGGTCACTACAAGTACGACTGACATCATCAGTATCCACAGTTTCATTCCATCATCTCATCCTCGCCACACACAGATAAATATTCCCTAGTGTATGGCAAGAAGAATATGCAGTTATGCATATTATTGATTCCTTTGAACGTTCTTAAGGAAGGTCAAGGCATAGATTGATGAAAACGAAAACCAAGTCCCAGAACTAGATGGCTATTGTGTGTGACTCTGTATAACCCTAGAAATTGCAATCTAATTCCCGTTGTAGGCACTTGTATTCCAGTTGTATTGGAAAGCGAAAAGATAAAAAGTAGATTAATTACGTGTAAATGTATTCACAGCACAGGACAGCCATAGAATCTAAAAAGATTGTTGTGTTCACCAAATTATATTCCTGTTCAACTTGACAAGATTGTTAGCTCATGTGATATACCGGCGTTGCATGCCCCTTCATAATTGAAGGCGGTAAGGTTTTATACCAATTGGTAAAATGGTAAAATATTTAAGGTCAAAACATGACTTGACGCAGCAGAAGTGTGATTTGTATCATAAGATGTGCAGTTGTGGATGAAATTACAACAGCCAAACTGGAATGGAATTCAAAGACTGTGTTACTGAACATGAACAACAGACATTTAAAATGAGTGGACACATTGATCGATGTGGAAATGGAAAGTTTCCGATTTTTTTCCATTTTACAACCTATTTAGAGATACCCATACACACAAAAGGCTGGTCATATAACTATTGCCATGCAATATGTTTTACAAAACATTTTATTAAAGCTTTTCGCGAACACCTGGTGTCATCATTGTTTGATAGTGATTCATGGACACATGGTCGTGATATAGTCGGAATCGTTCAATGGACTCTGCTTGATATAAGAGCTATCTTATGAATCCGGAAAGCGTAATTACATACTAGAGTACAGTTTCTGTACTTCAATATGAGAGTACTTTAGAAAAGACCAAACGTTGCTAGTCAGAGTGAGTGAGTGAGTTTGGTTTTACGCCGCTTTTAGCAATATTCCAGCAATATCACGGCGGGGGACACCAAAAATGGGCTTCACACATTGTACCCATGTCGGGATTCGAACCCTGGTCTTCAGGGTGACGAGCGAACGCTTTAACCACTAGGCTACCCGACCGCCCGTTGCCAGTCAGAAATGTCATACAGGATACGAATTAAAAATTGATTTTTTTGTATGGAAATATGATAATTATAATCAGCTTACATCATGACTGGAGAAAACTGATAGGCAAAGCGGAGTCTAAAGGTTTTGTATGCGATTGATGTTTCGGACAATACATTTGATATTAACGCGAAATTCTACCAACAAACAAAAGGTAGAACCATGGGCACAAAGATGGCTCCAGCGTACGCCATCCCAGTAATGGGTTACCTAGAAGAGACAGTATATTCCAGCTGCTACACATATTTGACGATTCTTCTGTTAAAGAATGTGCGAGATAAATGAAGACTCTATCACTCTTGATGACTGTTTTATCATATGTCCGAAATAGCAATCGCATTGATTTCATGATCCTTTTTCAGAGAAACTTTCGTCAATCTCGTCTCGTGTTTTCTTTATCCAGCACGTGCACAGAAGAGAGCACCTCAAACAGATAGACACTACTGCAACATACTTAAAAGAGACGAAGCTCTAGGTACTTGGCACTCCAAACACATTCTGTGTACATGCACCTTACCCCCACCCCCCACACCACCCCACGCCCACCCTTTGTTTTCCGTCTGTGTCAGTATGAACATACTTAAATAATAACCTATAACTTAGTGCAACACGTTTCTGTCCACAAAGAACAATTGATATACGGTAAAGTGATCTGAAACATGATACTGCAGCGGTAATAGCAGCAAATCAATAGAAATATAATGGCTTTTATCAATTTAATCAGAACGTTTTACCGTTAATCAGCAGAGAAACGAGAGTGTAACGGAATCAAAAGTACCGCTCGTAAAACAAAACAATTTCCAGCCTAATGAGTTTCCCTTGGGTTTCCGTTACAATGCTCGCTTACTAAATAGAAAACAACAACATTTCTACCTGCGAGGTCGTAATTTCATATATACTCTTCAAAAAAAGAAAAGCAAAGCCAGATTTGTGTGAGGTAGGAAAATACATTTATTCGAGGAACCGTACAAGATATTGAGCCAAAATGTTGTGGAGAGAACACGTGGTGATTGTAGTCATCTCAGCTATCGGTACAAAGGAAAAGTCCAAGGTGATGTCAGCTACCATCAATAACTCCTATGTCACCCGTTGGAATCGATAGCGGCCTGACATCTCTTGCCCATGGAAGAGACGAGTATGCGAATCACATAGGTGAATGATAGCCCACTCAGCCTGCAACGCAAAAGCCAACTGCTGCAACGTCTTGGGTTGTGGTTGACGTTGGCGTAGCCGTCTATCCAATTCATCCCACAGATGCTCTATCGGGTTCAAATTCGTGGATCTGTAGGGCCAGGGGAGAACACCAACGTTGTTGTTGTGTAGACAGGCTCTTGTGATCCGTGCTGTATGCGGTCGAGCGTTGTCCTGCTGGAATACACCGTTGCGTTGGCTGCAATTGTGAGGACGTATGGTAGGAGCATTTCGTTGATGCATCGTTGAGCCGTAAGATTGCCCTAGATATGGACCAAATCTGTCCTGCCATGATGAGAGATAGGCGCCCACATCATAACGCTACCCCCACCAAACCTGCCCGCTTCCTGTACGCAGTTTCCGGCGTAACGTTCTTCCCGACGTCTGTAGACCCGTGCTCTTCCATCCCCTCGACGGAGGGGAAATCTTAATTTGTCGCTGAACAAGACCGTGCAGTACGTGCAGCTCCATGGCTCTTTTGTTAATGAACTGGTGCGTTTTTCCGAATCGTACACATTTCCCGACTAATGGTTTGCATGTCCTCGTTGTGACCATTTTGATCCGGTAAACACATTAAACCTCTTCATTTGGCACCTCAAATTGTGCTTCTATGGCCAAAAATATCCGTTTTGCGTTTCTTCTTTTTAAAGAGCATATTGACCTCAAAATTCATTATTATTTACCCTTAATAGGAACATCTCGAAGATAATGTGTCACTATGGAAAAGGTCAGCACTGCTGTTGCAATGAGATTGCTCTAGGGTCGTCCCAGTGTTGTCCTGGTCGGCCCCAATCACGCGAACTTCATGTATTTCCTATTAAGACGACTTATGGTTTAAAGGTATTAGGCGGGACATGATGGCTATCAATTCTCCTGACCGAGAGACCACCCTATATGCCCTCTGCACATACTGACCCTACATGGTGATAGAATCAGATGACCGGGGGTCCCTGTACCCTGACTGACACGATGTAAGTGACCTTCTCGTGACTTAGAGAAATATAAATGGATAGTGGTTTTAGAGGCTTACTGCAATTGTGGTTGACACAATTGATTTAATGCCGTTTGCAAGCTATATTGTTCTTCACGTTCCATTACTGGGCATTGTTTATATTAAATATTACGACAATCCATTTCACCAGTTTGACGATCTACTCATTTTTATTCGAAGTGGAGCCCCCAAAGGGGGCGGTTGGGTAGCCTAGTGGCGCCAAATGCTATTCTACTCCCTGGTACAATTTGTGAAAGTCATTCATGGGGTCCTCGGCTATGATGTAGCTGGAATAGTGTTAAAGCGACGAAAACCCCAACTAATTACTTATTTAATGTATGCCAATACCGTAGCGCAATCTTGCAATTTAGAACATGCCTCGACAGTTGTTTCAAATAAGGGTTTCAATAAAACGCGTCTGACTCCACACTTTGGCGATTACTCTTTAACCAAAGCATATTCCTCAACTGATATATGCCCCCTAGGGCTGGGACGGGTAACTCGGGTACCCGGGTCGGGTGGGTACTGAGTAGGACCCGAGTACCCACAGGACTACCCGGACCAGTGGTTAGTCATGTGATATATAGTTTAATGGCAAAAATTATCTAGAACTCTATGGTTACACTTCAAGTCACTAATGTTCCCAATTCTTTCTGACTATGCACCCATTCCTTCTGACTTTTCATATGGTCGCATAAAGATATAACTTAAGTCAACCTCAGTGTATGCATGACCAGATCGTTTAATACATGTATCTAGCTACGTTTAGCAAGTGCTGTGGTAAACAAAAATTACCAATCGGACATTTTGTATCTCTTGAGACCTACAGTGGGTACCCGGGTAGGGTCGGGTAATAAGGGGTTGGGTACCCGTATAGTAAATTTGGACTCGTCCCAGCCCTAGTGCACCCCTAGACTGTGTTTTGGCGTGATGGCAGAAGGAGAATCGCCTTTCATCAACAGGATCAGCACGACGGGATGATTTCAGCGGACATCCACTTAGCTGCTCATCAAAAAGACATTTCCGTGTGATAGTACCGTCTCGTTCCCGTAATTGCAGCCCCTAAGTCAAAATAGTAAAGCCATCCGAATTCGAAAGAAACGACCGGAGATTTCAGCTATTTCTTTGTTTTCAAAACGCACCTCAGGGCTAATCAACTGGAATTGTACACGACGTCTGGGGGTCATTTCGGTGTTCAGTCATACAGATTGTACATTCCAATCAAATGCAGAAGAAGAAACAAACCTGGTCTTTAAAAAGCATTTAGGAGTGATGACATTAAGAAGAGAAAATACGGATGTCAACTTCTTTGCCATGAGGACATATGTGCTTTCTCAATCAGGCGAATAGATGCCATGAGGAATAGAACATATTTATCATTTAACTTAAGCATTTATCCATGACATAAGCTTATGACATAAAAACATGTATGTCATACCCCAATGACATAAGTATGCAAATTAGATATGCAAATTAGATAACCGGAAGAGCGAGCGGTTTGATTTGAAACTATATATTATAAGTGAAGTTACACCAGAGATATAATCAGATTACACAGAATCGTTGTTGTTACCGTTATTAAAGTTTCAATTATTCTGCAAAAGTCTGTTCAAGTATTTTGTTTAAAATAATCCGAGGAACTTTTTTTCTCAGCGAATTGTTTATTTTGGTTTACATGGCTATGGAAAACATGTATCACTACGCACGATCTATACGTAAGAATTCGACAAGTTGCTGATGTTAAATTAGGTGAATTAGGACTGAATCCTCTTACTTTACAAATATATATGTCCATGTATAAATATTACCAGCGCCTGAGAAACATGGAATGTGACAGGTTCTTATTCGTTGCGAACCAGGAGGATATTCTTTTAGCCTCACCAAGACTGTTCAGGACATCTTCCATGAAATATCTGATGCAATACTTATTTCCCAAATCCATTAGTGTAATTGCCCCTTGCTCAAAATTCAATGAAGCTCTTCAAACAAAATTTAGGAATTTATTTCTCATTGAAAGTGACTAAGTAAACACTGATAGCTCCCATAAACTAAGGCATTTTGGACTTATTAAAGATACATTTGAACTTAAAAAATATGTTTCAGCTGTAAAATGTAAAGATCATAGATTAGCTTCAACTAATTGTTAAGAAATTAAGACTCAGTTGCCATAATCTGGAGTTTGAAAGAGGCAGGGACACTTACACCCCTGTCGACCATAGAATATGTAAATGATGTAACTTAAACAAGACAGAAGACGAAAAACACTTCCCTTTGTACTGTCCAAATTAGCGTTACGAAAGACAGTTACTTCTTTAAACGCCAGATTTATTAAACTGCCAAAATGATAATAAAATCTTTGCAAGTATCCTGAACCCCTGACCTGAAAAAGCAAAATATGTTTCACATATTATCTCTGACATGTTCATTAAAAGAACCTCTCTTATAGACAACATCTAGATATGACCTTAAATCTTTACTGTAACTATTGTGTCTTACCAATACAGTATCTACATTATTAAAGTGTACGCTGCCAGCCACCTCGTGATATATATAAATGTTTATACACCATGAATGAAAATAATATGTATTATCTCTATACATTATGTACATTATTTATATCTACCTCTCATGTCTATAGTTATATTTATTCTTAATATTTATATTTATTTATTTATTAGTTATATTTTGTACCCTGCCCTACAAGCGTGTTGTACTATAAACATTCTTGATTCTTGATTATTGATACTAGGGTTATAGTCAAAACGCAAGACACAAAACGCCGAATGAAAAAAAACCCATGCCAAATCGATAAAGATTAATACGGGACGTTTTGATGTGATGAATTTATAAAAATAAAGTGCATAAAAATAATTGAAATCTAGAAGTCATTTTGATTTTAGGACTGATAGCTGTTCAGCGGAGATTTTTTTATGGATGTGGAAAGGGTTTTGCCGCTTTTATTTATCTTACCAGGAGAATATGTCTATGTTGTTGTCTTTGACGAATATCTCACAAAGAGTGTCAGATTAGCTGTAAGTTGCATTTTAACATATAAACGTTTTAACTAGAAATCAAACGTTCTGGCCAAACAAAATCCCCTTAGCATCAACATGATAGTATGCATGCACTTTTGCATATATGAGCCCAAATATTTTGAAAGCAGCTGATAGACCTCACGGTTATTCCAAAGTAAGGCTAGTGACGGCTGTAACAATAAACCGGAGGACACGATAATGAGAAACGAGGAGTGAAGTTGAGTTTGAATTAGCAAACTTCTGAACGTAAAAGTCGTAAAATGTTGATTGATGATATTTGCCAGAATGTATTTCAGCGAGGGTACTGTAAAATGTTATTATTTGACGATTGGCGGAGATAATGTTATTAGTGCGTGTTATTTGATTACTAAATGATATTTAACGTGTACCGAATAAGAATGTTTTTATACATGCCAACCAATTTGTGATCTTGATTTTCTTGGATTTCGATATCAGTTGTTTGACCCTTTTGAAGGTTCGATCCCTCCTTCATCTGACAGATCTATGATTTGTTAAAATGTCAGTCGACAAGGTCGTTATCTAACTTCACGTCTAACTTCAAGGAAACATATTGCAAAGAAGTAAAACGTCAATTTCGACTGGAGTTTTAAACAAAAATCACATGTTCCAGAACATTACCAGGCTCTGAAACAGAAGAGATGTCACCTTCAACCCCCTCTCTCTCTACTTGATATTGAATGGTCAGTTCACTTCTCTGCCTATTAAACCTCCCACGGCCAATACAACATATATGTCCCTGTTTCCAAATGTATTAAACTTTGGTTAACATTGATAATAGCAAATTCACAAGGGAATGGGAAATATTCTTGAAATTTATTATCATGTCATTCTACACTGTCAAATATAATCCTATTTAAGAACATCGTTCTTCCTTGCCTCGCTGAAGTACGCTCACGCAAATGTGAAAAAACGTCTTGAAAGTCATAAACGTGGTGACATGTTATCATTCCAACATGGTAATGTTCATCTATTCTCACCAAACTGATTGCGACACATGACACCATAGTTTATAAAGTTTTCTGATATTTCTGAAGTTATGACTGTCACATGATGGCATCTGATGTGTTACACTGGAACCTGCAATCACAATAACACGCGGTTGCTCATGATGAGCGCGTTTTCATGTAATTTCGATACGTCCGATTCTTATAATCATACCAAATGGAAAACAACTATTTCTGGAACCTTGACATCTACGTGATGTTTCCAACATCACAGTACACAACATTGTGTCTTCAGCCACTCATAGCTACTAAATAGGTTTGCGTCAGTGCCCATAAACAAGATATTGAAACTATAGGCGGATGGTAACAGGATAAGAACACAATAAACTCATACTATTTTGAGCTAAAGGTTTCTGAAATTATTAATGTTGGTGATAATAATGATAATGGCTAAAGAATATATAAGAAAACAACAAAAAAACAAAAAAACAAGGAGGAGAATTTATTGATGTCAACTTCTTTATTATCAGGTGAATGAAGGGGTAAGCATATACTCCGAAACGTTGTGTTCCTCATTATAAAGAAGTTGACATCCACACATTCTCTTCCTTATGTGTATCACTTCTAAATGCCTTTCAAAGACTTGAATCGACAAAAAACAAGAAGTGTAATAAAGAATGTTTATGTTCACAGATCCATTATCTACTTTGTACATATCTTGATGCATATCACCTACATATTGTCCTTGCGTATTAATCTCCTAGACGATACTGCTTGGTTATGCGGGTATGAGGTCAGCCATAGCCCCACAAGTACCACCTGACAACATGGCTCACGCACACTGAGTGATTATTAATGAATCAAATGTTTCTTTCTGTGTGAATAATTTTGGATAGAAATAGTTCATTCTATTTTAAATTATGCCAGATACAGAAGGTATTACAGGTACGTAAGCTACATCAGTACAGTTTTCGCTGACAAAAAACACGGAAAGGAAAAAGGAGGAATGAATCAAGAAATATGATGTATCCGAATCGTTCCTTCCCACCATGTAAAATTGCAATGCAACTTTGATTTTCAGTGATCCATACAAATAATTTCAACCTCTATTGCCTTTTACGACTGATGGGATATATTTCGGTGATTATTCCAGACTAGTTATTCTCTTGGGTTGACGTTTCATATCTTAACGTGTTAATATATTTGATAGTTAGATCAGCACTGTCATATAAAAGCAAGTTTATATCAATGAGAACATTGGTATTGGCTACTATAGTGTATAATTCCTTGAACAAACCGACCCGTGAAAATTCCGGGGTAGAATAGGTCTTCAGCAACCCATACTTGCCCTGAAAGGCGACTATGCTTGTCGTAAAAGGCGACTAACGGGATCGGGTGGTCAGGTTGGTTGGTTGATACATGTCATCGATCCCAATTGCGTGGATCGATGTTCATGATGTCAATCACTGGATAGTCTGGTCCAGACTCGATTATTTTACAGACCGCCGTCATATAGCTGGAATATTGCCGAGTGCGGTGTTAAACAACAAACAAACAAACAAACTTGAATTTGTCATACGAGTTATAGTAAAGAAGAAAAAATGAAGGTTACAATGACGACCGTATTTCTAATGGGATCGAAATAGGTCGTACGTAAGTGTTGTTCGACAGTATCCATAACAACAACAACATCAAGTTGTCGGTTTGCGACTGTGAAGACTACCCTTGGACCCTTGAGGCTCCGTCCAACTCAAATATTGAATGGCGCTGTTGAAATGGTAATGGAGCGAGCAAAAGTTAGCAACTCTATATTTCGGGTTTGATATCACGCATGCAATATAGTGAGATGTGCAGTAGCCAGTTGTCAATATTTACTGTCTCTTCCATTACGGGGACTGAATTCAATTTAATAGCATAACGTCGTTGTGACCGACAGGCCTCTGAACCATTTGTCAGAAATCTGAGCAACTGGTTTTACGTGAGACATTCATATCAGGCGAGCTAACCTTGAACTCATGGGTGTCTGAACAGCCAGGATACTCTTTTCTCTTTCTCATCCCTTCCTACACAATCAGGAAGGAGTGTTCAACAAAACAATGACGCACCTCAATGAATGAGGGTGTAGATACAATATTTCTGAAATCATTATGTTATTTAAAATATGTTAAAGAAAATATGATATAGAACAAGGAGTAAGTGAGTGAGTGAGTGAGTATGGTTTTACGCCGCGTTTAGCAATATTCCAGCAATATCACGGCGGGGGACACCAGAAATGGGCTTCACACATTGTACCAATGTCGGGAATCGAACCCGGTTCTTCGGCGTGACGAGCGAACGCTTTAACCACTAGGCTACCCGACCGCCCCTATAGAACAAGGAAACGAAGTTAGCATCTCAATGATATCTCTGTCTCTTCACCCTGTGCATATTGAATTATACACCATTCAAAATGTTTATTTGAGTTTTGAATTTGCTTCATAGGCAAATATGAAGATTGTGATCTGTAACATAACCCTTGACACTCTATTGAGAACCCAGCTCAACGTATAATGGAAAAGTTTAATGAAGTTGAAACTGATACTCTCAGGAATTGACAATAGAGAAATAGTTGTTCAGCTATAGACCGATCAAAAAGGCATGGAATGTCTCGTGTGTGAAAGTGGTAGTAGTGTAGGACGCCATGGAATGTCTCGTGTGTGAAAGCGGTGGTAGTGTAGGACGCCATGGAATGTCTCGTGTGTGAAAGCGGTGGTAGTGTAGGACGCCATGGAATGTCTCTGTGTGAAAGCGGTGGTAGTGTAGGACGCCATGGAATGTCTCTGTGTGAAACTGGTTGTAGTGTAGGACGCCATGGAATGTCTCGTGTGAAAGCGGTAGTAGTGTAGGGAGCCAATGAATGGCTTGTGTGTGAAGGCGGTAGCAGTGTAGGACCTCATGGAATGTCTTGTGTGTGAAGGCGGTAGCAGTGTAGGACCCCATGGAATGTCTCGTGTGTGAAGGCGGTAGCAGTGTAGGACCCCATGGAATGTCTCGTGTGTGAAGGCGGTAGCAGTGTATGACCCCATGAAATGTCTCGTGTGTGAAGGCGGTAGCAGTGTAGGACCCCATGGAATGTCTCGTGTGTGAAGGCGGTAGCAGTGTAGGACCCCATGGAATGTCTCGTGTGTGAAGGCGGTAGCAGTGTAGGACCCCATGATATGTCTCGTGTGTGAAGGCGGTAGCAGTGTAGGACCCCATGAAATGTCTCGTGTGTGAAGGCGGTAGCAGTGTAGGACCTCATGGAATGTCTCGTGTGTGAAGGCGGTAGCAGTGTAGGACCTCATGGAATGTCTTGTGTGTGAAGGCGGTAGCAGTGTAGGACCCCATGGAATGTCTCGTGTGTGAAGGCGGTAGCAGTGTAGGACCCCATGGAATGTCTCGTGTGTGAAGGCGGTAGCAGTGTAGGACCTCATGGAATGTCTTGTGTGTGAAGGCGGTAGCAGTGTAGGACCCCATGGAATGTCTCGTGTGTGAAGGCGGTAGCAGTGTAGGACCCCATGAAATGTCTCGTGTGTGAAGGCGGTAGCAGTGTAGGACCTCATGGAATGTCTCGTGTGTGAAGGCGGTAGCAGTGTAGGACCCCATGGAATGTCTTGTGTGTGAAGGCGGTAGCAGTGTAGGACCTCATGGAATGTCTCGTGTGTGAAGGCGGTAGCAGTGTAGGACCTCGTGGAATGTCTCGTGTGTGAAAGCGGTGGTAGTGTAGGACCCCATGAAATGTCTCGTGTGTGAAGGCGGTAGCAGTGTAGGACCCCATGAAATGTCTCGTGTGTGAAGGCGGTAGCAGTGTAGGACCCCATGAAATGTCTCGTGTGTGGAAGCGGTAGTGGTGTATGACGCCATGAAATGTCTCGTGTGTGAACGCGGTAGAAGTGTAGGACCCCATGAAATGTCTCGTGTGTGGAAGCGGTAGTGGTGTATGACGCCATGTAATGTCTCGTGTGTGAAACTGGTTGTAGTGTAGGACGCCATGGAATGTCTCGTGTGAAAGCGGTAGTAGTGTAGGGAGCCAATGAATGGCTCGTGTGTGAAGGCGGTAGCAGTGTAGGACCCCATGGAATGACCCGTATGTGAAAGCGGCAATCTTGTATAGAACAACCAATTTTATCCATTATGTTTATGTAATATGTGCACTCCATTTAATGTGATACGTCTAATTAATGCCGTGCAACGCAGGGAAATTGCCACAACCTGATCTGAGATGTCCAAGAACAGAATGGTTAGCGTGAATCTCACAGCTTGTCCAACGCTTCCAGCCACGGCGCACCTGGCGCGCCGATAAATAAATCAATTCCTTGGCGTCCTTTTACCGAAATTTAGTTTCCACACAGCTAAACCTGCAATACCCACACGACCTTGCGCAGCTGGAGGACGGTCAAGTATGGAGGATCCCGCTCGTTTTATTCTCTCTTATCGCTCCCTGTGGACTCGCGTAAAACATTGTAGAAAGAAGTTAATTACACCGTATGATAGGGGATCATTGGCTTTTTGTTAAAACCAACGCGGTCGCAGTGGTTACATGTTGCTGATGATTTTTTACGGCAAAATACGTTTGAATGACCGATATTGAGTCATGCTGTAACAATATGCTATTTTTCAACATTTTGGATTTTTTAGGTTAAAACCGAACTTCGTTGGGTAATTGGTTTCTAAAATATATGGAATGTTATATTCTCAACGTCAGAGTGAAGTATATATGGAATGATCACCACCTCGGGGGGCTTGTTTTTTGTCTGTGAATGGAGACGGTCGATCCAATGATTTTTTTCCCAAAAAACTTTTTTACAGGACTTTAAAAATGTCTAGTGAACGAAAACTCGTTTTTGGTGAAAAAAAGATTTTTTTGATTTTCCTTTTATTTCTGGAATAAAGTACTTTTTTGCAACAAAATAACACCCTCTCCCTTTGTATAGGTATCAGCAGCAGTTGCAAAGCGGCTCTCCCCGACAGTTTTTCAGACAATAATGTATATTGATTTGCACCTGAAGAATCTAGTGGGTTGTCCATTAAACTTTCTAACAATATGTTATCCTGTGCACTTATATATTGCATATTTTTAATAATTATTTGTACCCATGTCTTGTTTAGTCATTGGCACGAACTGAATTTTCCAAAATGTTCTTAATGTACACTCTATATTTTCAAAATTAATATGCATCATATGCATCGAATTTATTTTTTTTATTCACCTGTACATTCCATGATAAAATGCTCGATATGCAATTATGTTCTATCTTTGTGTTCACGCTGTTATGTATCATAAGTTCTGTGAAACGATCTTTCTTGAGTGGGAACAACGGACAGTTTGGCATTGAATTACATAGGGAATGTAGATTTAGCTCACAAATCATTGACGGCTCGCCGCTGATAACAGTTAGATCGTGTTTTCGGCATAAAATAATAGTCATTTACATACCTTGACAGCTTTAGATGTGGCATGTGAAAAGTGCAACATTGTTGATGGGGTACATTTCGGAAAATCCAATTATTTTGACAGAGAGGAGACATTAACACTGCGACCAACGTGCACCGTTGTGTATTAAATATGTATGTAAAAATGTATAATTGTATGTTCATGTTCATGCATAACCGAGAGCTATGGTGGTGGCTTTGAAGAATGATGACGCCCAAAGACAGCCGTGTACAATGCCTTTGTTTTCATGCATATATATGTTCGTTGTTATTTAACACCGCGCTCAGCAATATTCCAACTATATGACGGCGTTCTGTAAATAATCGAGTCTGGACCAGACAATCCAGTGATTGATATCATGAGCATCGATTCACACAATTGGCATACGATGACATGCATCAACCAAGTCAGAGAGCCTGACCACTCGATCCCGTAATCGCCTCTTACGACAAGGGTGGGTTGCTGAAGATCTATTCTTCCCCGGATCTATTCGCACAGAAGTATGAACCAACTAATAACTTCTTCATTAAAAAAGTTTTTCCCAATTAATATATTGTCATATACAATATAGTTGTACTGAAATAGTTGTCAAATACATAAGTGTAAATATAATTCATTTCAAGGAGAACAAATATGGTAAAAACATGAGATGAACATTCGTCTTTGGGGACTTAATGTACAAACCATCCAATATAACATCACAACCAATTGTTTTGATAAATGACATCAGTAAATTCAGTTCTTGAGATAAAGAAACGCTATCGTTGCCATGACCTTCTTCGCAATCGTAACATAAAGGATAATAACAACGCAAATGAGTGTGTAGGTACATGTATGTATTGTATATATGATCAGTGATAACTGTGACTCCAACTATAACTATATACTTATTAATATTAATCTATTTACGTGGTCCCGCCTTTCAGGTTTCATCTTGTGCCTATGTTTTATTTCGTCCCGACTGCCATTTCACAATGAACAATAGCGTAGAATCTGGACATGACAGTTATCTGTTTAGATGCCGCCTAGTGTACACAGCAGATCAGAGACTTCATAGGCTCTTATACTCTGCCCCTCTTTCACGCATCGCGCAGACTCACTTTCGTTACAAAGACAGCTTTGGTGCAGGTCAGATCTGTTTGATTATATCGTCTTCAGCTTCCTAATCTATCACAGTAATGGCAAACCGCACATCCTTTCTCAGTGTTCTTAAGGCTGTAGGGTCGGATAATGATCTAGTCTTAATTACATTGATGTGATGCCAACGCCATAGATGTTACTGGAAGCATGATTCAGACTGCAAGGGTGTCTTGATACTTCAAAAGACAAACGTTTTCAGACTTGTATTTATGTTACTTGTTAATGATCCCAAGTGCACAGCGTTGTATCATGTTAGTACGTATATCTGCAACTGTCTTTGAGCTCTCGACAGCATTCAGTGTCTTGGTCCGCATGGTGATGTGTCCGTCAAGCTGTTACTGTTACGTGATGTAATGGTCATGCAATGAAAGGTTGTCATCGCGACCACGCATTCCAATCGCTGCTGAATTCTTAAGTGATTTCTACATTATCGTCCCGTTTCGGCGTGCGTGCGTGCGTGCGTGCGTGCGTGCGTGCGTGTGTGTGTGTTTGTGTGTGTGTGTGTGTGTGTGTGTATGTGTGTGTGAGTGTGTGCGGGGGATGGGTGGGGTGGGAATTTATATGAAGAGTAAAGAGTATATATATATATATATATATATATATATATATATATATATATATATATATATATATTTGATTAGAGCTACAAGAGTACGTTTTCATTTTTAATAAAACAAAACACCTTGCAAGAATGTATTCGTTCAATAATCTGAGGCATAATTCTTATTTTGCAAGCATTTCCCCCAAGGATATAAAATGCTCGGTCCCTAAGCCATAACTGACAATTTTATAGATGGAATTCTGTTCAGAGGTGAAATTCGATTTTTACTAACTTAGGTCACGTGTAACTTTAGGTGTTCCAGCCTTAGGGTATATAACATTGGCTTTCTTTAATGTTAACATATTTTGTTGCAGAACTTTTATCTTTGGAAAGGTAATAAAGGAAGCAGTGAAACGGAATGACGGTTAGCTGATTTCAAATGGGTTCGTGCTTCTCATTTTGTTAATACTTACTGATAATAAACTAACATATATTATGGATAGTATGAAAAAAGCCACTAAGAAACAAGTACATGTACAAGAACCTCTTTGACATAATAGGGGAGATCTCCTCACAATACGTTATTCATCAAAGGCAGGATCAAAGAATTCCTTCAAGAACATTAACGCCAGTCTGAGGTCAAAGAGGAATCTGATCAGCTAGTTTGGAATTAACTACAGCAAAACGACGAAGAGACATTTTTGAAAAATCACGTATCTAAGCTGTAAACGTGGTTTCTTCTGCCTCTCGGACAATGGTGTCAACGCAGTTGCGTAATAGTGTCACGCAAGTCTCAAGGGAAGCAGTTTGTCTGGGTGGTCGTTAAACATGGAAAACACCGTTATCACAACCACGATTGGCCCGGGGATGCCCATATCAATATATAGATGGAATTAGATCCATGTTTGCAGTCTGTGGTGTTTTCTTAACAATGTTTAGACTGGTATCGGGTCTCGATGATCGTCATTCTCCGTATGTCTCTCACACCGTTGTCTAAGCACGACGAAGGTCAAACAGAAAGATTGATGGAGGCACGCTCCACAACGTTTTAATTATATCTACACATCAAAGAGAAGATTCCCGTATTGAAAACAGACAATCTGATTGATCTCAGAAACGTAAATTGGGGAGCATAAAACGGTTTATAGATATGGGTTCTGCTTGACACCTTTTCTTCATTTGGAGGCGCATTCGAATTAGAAAGCCGTTGTTGGCACTGCGATTGGAGTGCAAACTTTCTTCACAAACACAACGCCGGGGATTTCGTATGGTATTTAAGCTTAAGACATCATGTATATCTTGATTTGATTTGTTATTTGGGAAGAATGTCTTATAACTAACACAATGTATTTGTCAAGGAAGAGAATGTATGGATGTCAACTTCTTTATTATGAGGAACACAACGTTTCGGAGAAGGAGTAAGCATATACTCCGAAACTTTGTTCATCATAATAAAGAAGTCGACATTCATAAATTCTCTTCCTTATGTGTATCACTTCTAAATGCCTTTCAAAGACTTGAATGTAACTGTTTTTCCAACATCAAAACTATACCTATAGGTATTCAAACAACACAGTGATGCTTTCAGAATTTATCAGAATTTGGATTTACGAGATATGTTCTTCCAGTTGGATATTTTAGTCATTATTTCCAAACAGTTATAATGTTATTTATGAACGGAAGTTGTCTTCGGATGCTAAAGCATACACATGGGTTTTTTACACTGATAAAGAAACTTTCTTCATGATAATATATATGGCTGATTTTCTTCTTTTCCTGATGAGAAATTGGATTAAGTTTTTCTTTTGCTCTGTGAAACAATCATAACAAAAATAATTATAAACTTTTGTCTAAAGAGATTTTTTCTGTCTCTATTTCCGTGCGAAATTGGTCACAAAATTATCCTGAAGGGAAAATGCAGTTTTTCGCTAAAGTAGACATTCAAGCTTCCCCGCTCAAAACGTAATAAGCAATAATGATACAAACGCCCAATGGTGATACGGCTTTGTTTTTCCCAAAAGTAAGCTTATGTCAGGACAAAAAATAAGAACATTATGCTGGAAGGAAATGTTTGGTAAAAATTATAATTGTTAAAAATGAAAAATCAGAAAAATAATTTTCCGGTCCCCGGATACGTAACGCGCTCACTATTTAAGCGTTTTTCTCTGCAAAATGTCCTGAATGACGACGTTAGATATATTACTCCTGGGGGAATTGCAGATGCAGTTAAATATATAAATAAGTTCATCAAAAATGGACGGATTCTTAAAAAAAATGTCATAGATGAATGTTGCTTTTAGGCAGTTTGTGTTCTCAGTGTTTTAAAACAAATTTGGGAACATATTTCAACAGTATCAAGACAGACTAAATGTGGCCAAACGAAATGCAGATTGTTTACATCAAAACATGGTGTTACCGCGGATACTGAGACGTCTAAGAGGCGCAACTTTGTAAAGCAATTATAGCCGATCAACCCATGTCTTACTGATTTTGAGGACACCTAGCTCTTGTCATCACTCCTTACCAGTGATCTATTCCTGTCATTTTCATCGTTATTTTGCTTTTTAGGCCGAAAAGATTCTGTTTAGGCAGTTAATCAAGATTCAGTAATCATTATATATTTACCTGAAGTGGGGCGATGTTATTGCTGGTGGATTGAATATCATCATTATATTAGTAGCATTTATTAAGTATGCTGAATAAACTACAAAAGGAATGTTAGGGCTGTGACATCAAACGTATCTTATTGTTTTTAGTTTCAACAAAATCTAGGTCTTCAGCAACCCATGCTTGCCGTAAAAGGCGACTATGCTTGTCGTAAAAGGCGACTAACGGGATCGGGTGGTCAGGCTCGCTGACTTGGTTGATGGATGTCATCGATCTCACTTGCGGGGATCGATGCTCATGATGTCAATCACTTGATTGTCTGGTCCAGACTCGATTATTTACAGACCGTCGTCATATAGCTGGAATATTGCTGAGTGCGTCGTTAAAAAAACAAAACAACAAAATATAACGCCACCCAAATGAATCGGTGGTCAAGCTGATATTCGATTGCGCAACATTGTACACCACGGCATGTATCATAACACCAATCATTCGGTTGCCTGATCCAGAATCGATTATGCACAGGCCGCCCTCATGAAGCTGGAACATGGATGAGTGCGGCGTTAAGAAACTAACAAACGCCATGACGCCACGAAAGCCTATGTCTGCAACAACAAGTTGCTCAAATCTATACTTGTATCACACAAAACCCGACGAATGGTCGCCCTTTTCCGAATTAGTTCAGCTATCTTGCAAACATAAATAACACTACATCACTATCATGACATCACTGTCGTATGCAGTGTACCAGAAGAAATGTCTACGTACTCTGGTAGTGTTGGCCTTGTTCAACATATGCCTTGTGTTTAAGCTTACATCCTTGGTGCTGCTTTAGAAATCATCTTCAGGGAGAGTTGACATGTTTTCATAGAGGTCAGACAGCGTTGAATTCAAGCTTATGATTCTGTCTTAAGAGATATAACTTCCTCGGAGTTCTCCTGGAGCGGAATAGTTAAGTTTCTCCTTCATTAGATTCGCCGTCCGCTGTCCTGGATACCGTATATTAATTGTGGTTAATTTGAATTGCAACATGAAATAGTCTAAGAAGTTATATTGTGTTAATCGGATGAGGCAGGTGCCCCTAACTAAGGAAGAATATACAGAATGGAATGAGTCATTTGATAAGAAGAAAGTGATCTTTTACGTTGATGCACTTAGGAAAATAGACTGAAAAACAACAAAATACAGAACACGATAAAAATACTGAAATTATACAGCTCCGGTGAGTATTTTATATTTGTAAGACGAATTGATATTTTTCCCATTTTGTACAACCGCTCAAAGGTAATCATCTGTGATTTATTACTTTCATTCAACGACTATAATGACAGCATCCTTGGGGTATGCTAATGACAGCTTGCATTGAAGGCTGGGGCGTCAGAACTCGCCCCCCGCGTATGGGAAATGAATAGCCCCGGTCCCTGTGCGTGTAACTGGATTTTCCGTCACTGTACTTTAAGAGTTGGCTGCGAATGGCAACTTCTCAGGACCTCTGGTGTTTACGAAAATGCTTCCTAATGACCTTGATCAAGCAATGGCGTCAATACAGCGTATCATAATGGCGTGTTCGTCTCCTGCGAAATATTCTGATACCCCACTGGTAGAATGGCATGATCACTATTGCAAGATTCGACTGAGTACCGTCGGGCATACCAATGTGTGTTGGGGTGTGTTACACACTGTCAATAGGTCTTCAGCAACCCATGCTTGTCGGAAGAGGCGACTAACGGGATCGGGTGGTCAGGCTCGCTGACTTGGTTGATGCATGTCATCGATCCCAATTGCGTGGATCGATGCTTATGATGTCAATCACAGGATTATCTGGTCCAGACTCGATTATTTACAGACCGCCGTCACACAGCTGGAATATTGCTGATCGGGGTATTTAACAACAAACAAACAGCTCAAACAACATACTGGCATTGATCATAATTCGTTCTCACGATTATCCAGTGAAAAGTACTCGCGCATCCTCGTTGGCTCGTTGATCCTTACCCTTAATACATTACATTGCCAAGGAAACAACCGATAGATAAATCAAATGACGATGGACTCTTCCGAGTTGAGATTACATTACATTGTCAAGGAAACTACCGATAGATAAATCAAATGACGGTAGACCCTTCCGATGGAGATAACATTACATTGCCAAGGAAACTACCAATATTTAAATCAATGACGGTGGACTCTTCCAAGTTGAGATTACATTACATCGCCAAGGAAACTACCGATAGATAAATCAAATGACGGTAGACCCTTCCGATGGAGATAACATTACATTGCCAAGGAAACTACGAATATTTAAAACAATGACGGTGGACTCTTCCAAGTTGAGATTACATTACACTGCCAAGAAAACAACCGGTAGATAAATCAAATGACGTTGGACTCTTCCAAGTGGAGAATTGCTTCCTTGGGGTATGCTATCAGATATATCTTCTACTGATGGGTATTTTGTTTCAATTTCAATTACTGTTGTCAGATACGAAACAGTGGCTACCAGACTGTTGGTGAGAAACTGTTGTTTGGGTGACGTGGAGATTGATCGTGTTCTGGTTTAGTCACTGACAAACAGGAGGTGTTTGCGACAAATGAACATGATTAGAAGGAGTCGTAGCGTGATATAGGTCGCCTGGTAGCCTATAGCTACTCGTTGTCGAGAAAACAGAAACTAATATTCACATTTCACGTTTTTACACAATTCCCAAAAAATGAATACACCAATAAATGCCATTCCACTTCCAGCCAGACACTCCAACGCAATGTCAATAGTGCCAACCACGGGAGATCTATATAAGCTTTACCGACGCCCGAGACGTGAATTTAACTGGAACAACTAAGTGATCACCATCATGAACCAAATTCCACGCCATCGGGGAATGGTAACACTCGGCCAGAACATGACGAAACGAGGAGACACATGGGCCACTTATACACACACACAAGGAATAGGGAAAAGACCTTGGTCGTAACAGCAGCCTTTACCGTTACTGTGATCAGCTGGGTGCAATTGAATCTTCTACTGTATCTTAGATACCACCGCTTATGACCCGCGAAGATCCGGGTAGAGAATAGGACTTCAGCAACCCATGCTTGTCGTAAGAGGCGACTAACGGGATCGGGTGGTCAGGCTCCCTGACTTGGTTGATGCATGTCATCGTATCCCCACGTATGCGTGGATCGGTGCTCACGATGTCAATCACTGAACTGTATGCTCCAAACTATTTACAGATCACTGTGTGCGGCGTCAAATAACAAAAAGGACGCAAGAAGATACCGCTTACCAAAGACACTATGTATCTTTGAAGAGGTTGCCCAATGACATATCGTTGAGGTTGTGCTATCAGTAAGCTTGACGAGCATGAGTGGTATACCAGAAACAACTGGTACCCTATAACTTGCATCGTTGTTTGTAATATGCATGACCAAAAGTCATATACAGGACACAACTGGCTGTCGGAATATGAATGTTTTATAAAAAATAAAACAGTAGGCAGATGTTAATTAACTTCAAATAAGTTCAATAAATGTCTGAAATGCATATCAGTATTAATTAAATCTCTCGCAAACAAGCACATTGTGCTGCATAAAAGAAGTAATTAATCGTGTTATTTAATCCCGTTAAGTACACAAGACATGTATTTGTCATCGCTGCTGCTATCGCTATTGTTGTTACCTCTTATCTGGCACTGCTGCCAGCTTGCCAAGCTCTCTGACTGCACTGCACCGCACCGCCAGGATGTCTCACAACCAGATGCCTCATGTATAACAATTGAAATGATGGTGAAGTGAGGTGAGCGTCCAGGATTATAGCACGTATATAGCCAAGTGAATGTACGTGTGTGTATGGCTGTGATAGTCCGAAATAATGCCGATTTTACAATGCACCAGTTTAACACGAATACCCAATTCATACAGCATACTGACTCTTAATCGATCAGTCGATTAGCACCGATCGCCAGGCAGGGTATCAACAAGTACCACCTTTTAGCATTTTGTAGTATAACGCAGCCGGGGATCGAACTCCGGACCTTTCTGTTCCCTCTCAGTATGGACATTACATCGAGATAGAATTATGTGAAGTATTATGTAACACTATGGCATTATCATATCATTGTCGTATAAAATATTAAATTCAACACATATTCATGTCAATAGTTTCGGTTTCTTCTTCTGTGAGCCTTGCTCCACGATGGTAAACTTGTTCACCTCAGTATCACTGTTAATGTTGTCAGTTTCCTGGATTATGTCGTCTTGAATGGATCTGAATAAGGAACAAATTCTCATATAAGAGTATAGTACAACAAGTATCTCCTAAGCGGGACATGTTTGCTCAGAGCTCACTGCTCAGAGGCCGCTATTCGATCCGAGGTCTGCAGCAAAAATCATTATAAATTGGAAATAATGGGATTTAAATTTCCCGATTTATGTTCGGCCGCAAGTCTCCAGCAAATGTCATTAAAAAATTGCCAAATGGAATTAAAACTTTTCCCAATTTAGTTCCGGCATCAAGTCTGCAGCAAATGTCGTTACAAATTCCAAAATGGAATTTAAAGTTTCCAAAAATGGGCTTCACACATTCTACCCATGTGAACAATGTAACCCTGGTCTTCCTAGAGACGCGCGAAAGCTTTAACCGCTAGGTTACCCCACCGCCCCTAACATATAACATAAATAGCTTACTTTATGCCATTGTAGATATAACCGTTTTTTTCACTGATACCAGGACGATTAAATAAGAAGGGGCTGTAAATGTTCACGATGAACACGGTAAGGAAAACACTTTATACAGGCAATGGTCGAAGTTTTCCCACCCAAATCTAATCATGGCATAGACAGACGTACATTAATGACCTCTTCTCCTATAATCTTTCCATATTGAAAGTATCGATGGCAAACATGGTATTTAATAGGCAATAAAGACAGGGTATTATGACAATATGGCCATATGATGACCCTTTCCACATCAGTGCACTGAAAGTAATAAGATCGATTGGAAATAAAGTAATTTGGAACAAAGGTCTATTTCCATTCATAACAAAACCAATTCACAAGTTCCAATTGACCAAAATGATATCCATGAAATGTGAGCGTCTGACTCTCCTGCTAGAGACTATCGCTGTGTAGACAGTGTTCGCTCACCTTTTCGCGAACACTTACTATCATCGAAGTTGATGGTGCTTTAAAGGACGCATGGTCATGATATACCGCATTCGACATAATAAGCGCAAAGGGCGCTCTCAAAATTAGAAATAGGGGACTCTTATTAGAATATTATTTTGGTGAAAAACAACAGATTTGAAGGATCGTAAATTTCGTTGTTTATGCTGACAGCCTGAAATGTTTATATACGACAGATATATTTTTTTCAGAATTTAATTTCCCATAATTAAGCATACATATAACACACGTAATTATACATGAATAAATATGTCTAGTGAACATTGATCATTCGGAAGGGGTGCTCATTGAGATTGTTCACTAGCCAATATATTAGCAAATATCGCAGTGGGCGCTTATTAGGGTGGGGCCCTTATTACGTCAAAATGGTTGTACAATAGACTCTGTTTTCAGAAAGGGTTGTTTTACTTTTCTTTAGCAGATATGCTTTACGAGAATGGGGTTTTGTAGCTATATCTTATATAAAGTGTGCTCTCGAATGTAATCATGGGGTATCATATAAGTTGGTCTCTACAACACTGACATATGGTCGAGATGGCGTATCTATGACCTCAAAATGAACAATGACAAGGTATATTCCAAGAGTTGTGATCAGCTTGATTTTTTCGCCAGTTATGGGGTTTCGTTGCAACCGAGTACTATGCTTTGCAAGCATGGTGGAACGATCTGTATCAGTACGATTGTGACGGGTACACATAAGCGTGTACACATGCTTACCAATCTCGCGAACATCTGGTGGCATCACTGATTTTCAGTTGCCTATTCATATAATTTCCACAGCTATTTGCTCTCAACGCCAAGTGGAATCTGTTTCCAGGATGGTTATTCTCTTGCACTGACTATTAATATTTACTGTTTGAAAGGTTATGATATTTAAGAAACCTTTCCCGTATGTACAAGTTCCTCCATTTTCAAATCCATTTTCAAATGTGACATCTCCATTTAATCTCTCATTCAACATAACACTTGAATAGAAGGATGCTCATGTGTTTGAAATGTTATTCAGTTTATCAGTTAATCTGTGAGCAGATTATATTCAGTAGTATGATAAAGAGTTACAAAAAGAGTCAGGTTGGCAATAAAGCCCATGGCTCTAAGTGTCTTCAGAACAATGCACGTTTCTCCAATAACAGTCTCAGAAGGATCTCGTCTTCCTGTTCTCGAGGTGCCTGATTACCCTTCTAGCTGAAACGGGATTCTGACGATAATATTTGCAAGCAATGCAAAACCATTTACTCAGTCACTAGAAAGGCATTCACTTTGAATGACACGCAAACTGAAAGGTCGTTTCCTGACCTTTCTGCTAAAAGCACGCCAGAAACCTATGATTGTTGGTTTGAATCCCGGTTCTACCCGATTATTCCTCTAGGTTTGTCAGAACCTGAACCGAGGGATACACCAATCTGACAAAGACCTGGGATCTACATCACTGAGGGCTTTCCTCCCACATAAAGCTGACGCGTCGTGATATAACTGGAATACTGTGAGAAAGGTGTAAAAGCCCATCTCACTCTCTACCTAAGTAAAACCATTTCCTTTTGCATCTGTGAAGATCCGGGGTAGTATAGGTCTTCAGCAACCCATGCTTGCCGTAGAAGGCGACTAACGGGATCGGGTGGTCATGCTCGCTGACTTGGTTGATTCATGTCATCGTATCCCAATTGCGTGGGCGGATGCTCATGACATTAGTCACTGGATTGTCTGGTCCACACTCGATTATTTACAAACCGCCGTCATATACCTGGATCATATACCTGGACTATTGCTGAGTGCGGCGTTAAACAACAAAGAAAGAAAGAAACAAACAAACTTTTGCAGCTGTCAACGGAGGGGATTGCTGTACTCCTCGGCTTCTGTGATCACGTCCACACAGAACAATTGACTTGTTGCGACTAGTCTCATGCTTTCTCAGATGTCTTTCCCTAATTATATATGATTTATCGAAAAAAATGTCACATAATGATTTCAAAATGAATATGATGTTTCAAATTTCAATTTAAATAACAATGCAAAGTTTGATGTTCATATTTATTAAAGATACAAATATTGTATTTCGCAAGGACATGTGCACGGCAGCAAGCTACTGTGTTTCGTGTAGCAAAGCATAGTTCGTATTTCAATACCATTAGGACCAGAACCATTGCTTTAATAACGTTATTGAATGGAGGATTGACATTTATTCGCAAAAGAAAGCAGATCAGGTGGTCTAGCCCCAAGGTTTGGATAACGTACCACGATAGCGTGATGCGGTGCTTATGACCCGATTTTTTACAGGCCGCCGTCACATAACTGCAATATTCGAATTACACACACACACACACACACACACACACAAACACACACACACACACACACACACACACACGGAATTGAAAATATACTTTTACAAAGAACATGGTCCTCGTGGTACTTGGACATTACAAGCCTCTGAGGTTCGTTTTGGCCATCAGCTTGGCATCCCTACAGGGAATGGAACAGGTGTTGGAAACACAGTTACGATTAGATTTAGGGGCGGTGCCGATGTGTTATCTCTGCTCCTGTCCATTTCATTCAAAATCCCGTTAATGTTCGTTTAGTATCTTTATGAACACATATATTTATCACATATTCCTTCTTATATCCTTGACGGAATTGAATTTTGTACATGTATGCATAGACAATGAGGTAAATTCAAAATGTCTAGGCCGGAGAATAGCCAGCCTCGATTACCTGTCGAAACAAATTCCATTGGGCGTTGTGTGTTTGTTGTGTAACGCCGCACAGCAATATTCAAGCTATAACACGGCTGTCCCCATACATAATCGAGTCTGGACCAGACAATCCAGTGATTGACATCATGAGCATCGATCCACGTGTTTGGGATCGATGACATGCCTCAACCAAGTCAGAGAGCTTGACCACCCGAATCCGTTAGTCGCCTCTTGCGACAAGCATAGTCGCCTTTTACGGCAAGCATGGGTTGCTGAAGACCTATTCTACCGTGGAGGGCTACTAGTGATGAAGATTATATAAATGGAGATTATGGACACGGGTTTTGTCACACCATTGAAATGTTTCTTTGCTCCTCATTTCTGTGATTTGAAAAAAAATAAACTGGCGAGGACACATTAACGTCATTCGTTGGTAACAAGGTCAGTTATAAGTTTAAAACGAGCATATCACCGGGTATTGATCATAGCATCATGTAAATACCAATACACAATGCTGTACAATGAAAAATTAACGCGAGCCTAACTTCTAATTGTTCGAGACACATTTCTCATAAAAATGAGTGAGTAAGTGAGTTTGGTTTAACGCCGCTTCTTCTTCTCCGCTTATTATTCCAGCAATATCACCGCGGGGAACACCAGAAACGGGCTTCACACATTGTACCCATGTCGGGAATCGAACCCGGGTCTTCGGTGTGACGAGCAAACGCTTTAACCACTGGGCCTATCGACCGCCCCTCATAAAAGATGTACGTGTCATCTCGAGGGATAATTTCAACGACTTACGGCTGTTTCATTATCTCAAACAAAAATGATTATTTTAAATGATAAAAGAATGACAGAACACCTTCCAAGAAACTAACATCGTGCTGCTTCTAATTACAAACATTATATCCCAGTGATTTATGAACAGAATGATTAACTGAAAGCATCAAAGCCCTTTGAGTATCAATGTCCTTATCCCTCAGACATCAATAGCCACGAAATCGATACAAAATGGAAGTATTAGTTTTAAAAAAACAACCTACACTCACGAATCACTCTTATTTCGAGGAAGACACGAAGTATTCGCGAAACACGTGAGTAGGACCTGCCGAACCGGAAGTACACGTTTCCATTAAGGTCAAGGTGAGAGTAGACGTCACGAGGCTCTCGAAAACAACCTATCCGTATTGTAGAGTATTAAGAAATTGCCGTTCACACGTCATAGTTCATCTTTTGTTGATATAATAGTATCACAGTAAGGCGATCTCCAGATTTTTTCGTGTAATGATTGTCTTTCATTTGGCATCTGAGTGAAAGGGACGGAGGTGCCGGGCGTATCAACTGTAAACACCGTGTTTGTTGTGTACAGAATAATCACACATATAAATACCCGACATTTCCATCAGCTCTTAAGTTGAGAAGCCTATCATTATGCCAAATCCGAAAAGGTTGTAGTTTCTTTGAAGTAAAGATTGTATTTGGTACTGTTCAGAAGAATATATTGAAAGCAGATATATTTCAGGTTAGCTAAACATGTTAAAGGTATTATGATAATAAGGTGAAATTATTTTTTTTTAAATCAAGAAAGAACAGGAAATATATAATTTGGTCTCTGGTGGTTACAAACAATTTGTTTGTAGTCTTGAATATAGAATGTGTTGTGAAAAAGACAATTTGAACGGCTCTCCCTTTCACAGATACTTTTGACTAAAGATAAACATGAACCCACTTACTTATCACACAGCATTGCATGAAAGTACACACCAGTCCCTTATGACTGAGCTATGTGTGTCACAGTCGCCAGCGAAACCATGTGGTGTATTCTATTTTGTTTTCTTTGCAAAAGACTTCACGAGGCGTTAATACTCCAGATGTATAATCATTTGCACGTGCGTCTTTTTTTCAAATGTTATATCTCAACAGAGTCTTTTCAGCTATATCTCAACAGAACCTGCTCAGTGAATCTCTTTTTCGCGTAGGCAACATATTCTGTGATTGCGTTTCCTTAAATAGATTTTATCATACCATGTAATAATATTAGTTATCGAAAGTTAATGTAAGAATGCGTAGTCTCATTTAGGATTTAATAATTGAAAATCTTGTTTTGTCCGTTAATGTCATTTTTGATTACTTGTACCTAAACCAATACTCATATGATTAAATCTTGATTTCCGCTTCATCGCAAACTCCAACGTTATTATAGTGTGGCCCTCGCTGTAAGAAAATTTATATACCAATCAACTCAAACAAACTATTTATTTTATGAGCATGTCCCTGTAGTACTGGGTTAGTACGCGTGACCTAAAACATGAAAATACACCATTTCTATCTCGTAAACAAAATAGTTTCTAAATACAGTAAACTACGGTTATAACGAACTCAAAGGGACTACTAATTTTAGTTCGTTATAGCCGTAGTTCGTTATAAGCATATATACAGCATAAATACAGCTAATAGTCGGGACCAAAAAGTAAGTTCGTTATATCCGTCAGTTCGTTATAAGCGTGTTCGTTATAACCGTAGTTTACTGTTTATATTAAAAAATATGCATATACATTTATTTCTCAAATTATTGTAGAGTGTTGATTGAAGCTACATGGTATCTGATACAAGCAGCGACGAAGAAGGTGGTCACACCACTACCTGATTAGTACATGATGTCACGACGCGTCGTAATACTTTGAAGTAAAGTATGGCCGAGTAACACCCGAATCGATTGGAACTTTTGGGTTTCTAATTATTGTTTCCGTCGTTTTTCATGTTCCTACTTGATTCAAACATGTCTGAATCTTGCCTTACAAAATAATCGGGAACATACTGTAAACAGCTGTGCGAGGACCTCTGCGGGTAGTATTTACATAACACACTCAATTCCTACTTGATTCAAACATGTCTGAATCTTGCCTTAAAAAGTAATCGGGAACATACTGTTAACAGCTGTGAGAGGACCTCTTCAGGTATTATTTACATAACACACTCAATTCCTACTTGATTCAAACATGTCTGAAACTTGCCTTACAAAGTAATCGGGAACATACTGTAAACAGCTGTGAGAGGACCTCTTCAGGTATTATTTACATAACTAACTCAATTCCTACTTGATTCAAACATGTCTGAATCTTGCCTTACAAAGTAATCGGGAACATACTGTTAACAGCTGTGAGAGGACCTCTTCAGGTATTATTTACATAACTAACTCAATTCCTACTTGATTCAAACATGTCTGAATCTTGCCTTACAAAGTAATCGGGAACATACTGTTAACAGCTGTGAGAGGACCTCTGCAGGTATTATTTACATAACACACTCAATTCCTACTTGATTCAAACATGTCTGAATCTTGCCTTACAAAGTAATCGGGAACATACTGTGAACAGCTATGAGAGGACCTCTGCAGGTATTATTTACATAACACACTCAATTCCTACTTGATTCAAACATGTCTGAATCTTGCCTTACAAAGTAATCGGGAACATACTGTAAACAGCTGTGAGAGGACCTCTGCAGGTATTATTTACATAACACACTCAATTCCTACTTGATTCAAACATGTCTGAATCTTGCCTTACAAAGTAAACGGGAACATACTGTAAACAGCTGTGAGAACACCTCTGCAGGTATTATTTACATTACACACTCAATTCCTACTTGATTCAAACATTTCAATATTGTAAATGGCATCTAACATGAACCAGCATTGCTCCAAACACATTGTATTGGTTTTACTTTGCACTTTCCAAGCGCCAGAGAATATTATGTGATTCACCGATTGTAGAGTGTTCAGCTGCATGACATGTTTACCAGCATCACTATATGACATTACATAGTAAATTGTCTCGAGACACACTAAATAGGAACACTCACGGTCATAACCAATAATGAAGACAGAGATGGCAGCGTCTCTGTTCAACGTCACCTCAACTGCGATAGTGATGTGCAGTTTTATTTGATTACGGGAGTATACCAATTACTGCGGTCACTATGCCATTATGGACCACTTCGGTTCACATAATGACATTATCTTTGTCACTGTGGTATCTTTGGTCATAGTGTCGGCTTCATAACGTAACATATCACACCAAACGTTTACAAAATGGCAATGAACGTGGAACAATAGTGTACACCTCTGATCAAAAGTATTTTCCTCTTTTATGGGAAACGTTCGTGATTATATGTTTTGCGAGATCGGCGGTACGCTACGCTATTTCCGCAAGCGTAGCGCTGGAAACGTGCCGCGTTAAGTCACGCCGGGTAGTGCAGTAATTATTGAAATGTACCGCGGCAGTCACTTAAGGGTAGTGAAGTAATTAGGTAAATGTACCTCTGCAGTCACTTAAGGGTAGTGCAGTAATTAGGTAAATGTACCGCGACAGTCACTTAAGGGTAGTGCAGTAATTAGGTAAATGTACCGCGACAGTCACTTAAGGGTAGTGCAGTAATTAGGTAAATGTACCTCTGCAGTCACTTAAGGGTAGTGAAGTAATGAGGTAAATGTACCTCTGCAGTCACTTAAGGGTAGTGAAGTAATGAGGTAAATGTACCTCTGCAGTCACTTAAGGGTAGTGAAGTAATGAGGTAAATGTACCTCTGCAGTCACTTAAGGGTAGTGCAGTAATTAGGTAAATGTACCTCTGCAGTCACGTTAGGTAGCGCAGAGACTAGGTAAATGTACCTCTGCAGTCACTTAAGGGTAGTGCAGTAATTAGGTAAATGTACCTCTGCAGTCACGTTAGGTAGCGCAGAGACTAGGTAAATGTACCTCTGCAGTCACTTAAGGGTAGTACAGTAATTAGGTAAATGTACCGCGACAGTCACTTAACGGTAGTGCAGTGACTTGGTAAATGTACCTCTGCAGTCACTTAAGGGTAGTGCAGTAATTAGGTAAATGTACCTCTGCAGTCACTTAAGGGTAGTGAAGTAATTAGGTAAATGTACCTCTGCAGTCACTTAAAGGTAGTGCAGTAATTAGGTAAATGTACCGCGGCATTTACGCAAGGGTAGAGCAGTAATTATGTAAACGTACCGCGGTTGTTGCAAGGGCTGTGTAGTAATTATGTAATCGTACCGCGGTTGTTACTAGGGCTATTTAGTAATAATGTAATCGTACCGCGACTATTCTACAAAGGTTTTGAGAAAGTGCCGTGATAGTTTCCGATACAGTAGCGCCGGAGAGAGGTAGTTATTTCTGAGCAGTAGTATATGTAACAGTTTCCAGGGTAGATGTCACGTGTGTCAGTACCAGTTATACGTGGTCTTCGCCAAAGAATTGATCAATTTGGAATTGTCTCGCTTCGGTGGTTGGACAACACAGTGGTTAAGCGTTAATGTTCGGCGTCCAACACCCGGATTCAATTTTCTATACATAATCATTTATTGAAGTTCATTCCCAGCAACTCACTCTATCATATTGCTGAAGTATTTCGTATTCGTCAAACCCTCAATGTCTTATGCGATTAGAGTGGTCATTCATTAATTATGAAACAAATCACAGTCCTGGATGCTCGCTGACTAATAGAATAAGCGATCGCTCTGCAGATGAACGTGCCTCTTGCACTTTAACACAGACATCGCTCTTCTGTGCAGGGTTGCATCGCTTTTGCTTTGCGAGAAACCTAGGCCTATGATATTGGGTTTGAATCCCGGTTCGCCCCGATTATGTTTTTCTAGGTTTAACAGAACCACCCCGTGCTAGATTTCACCTAAATGGTAAACGCACAACATCAGCATTACTTCGGGCGTTCTTGCCACATCAAGCTGACACGTTAGGATATAACTGAAATATTGTTCTCAGCAGCGTTAAATTAAACGCTTCCCGTGAAGATTCCGGGTTAGTATTGGTCTACAGCAACCCATGCTGGTCGTAAGAGGCGACTAACGGGATCGGGTTGTCAGGCTCGGTTGATGCATGTCATCGTATCCCAATTGCGTAGACAGATGCTCTTGATGTCAGACAATGGATTTTCTGGTCCAGATTCGGGTATTTACAGACCGCCGTCATATACCTGGAATATTGCTGAGTGCGGCGTTAAACAAACAAACAAACAAACAATAAATAAATAAATATGACACTTACTGACAGCGCTAAGATTGCTTTGTGGGTCGGGTTCCTGGTGTTATTGCATATCCGGCGATGATGTTCGGTATTTCGTGATGCAAGGGTGCATTTCTGTGAGGTCACCATAACCTCGCTTTACATTGTGTTTCCTACCCATTATACTGCGTGTAATACCGTGTGAATGACGACGTTTTTACGTTTCGGTATGATTATCAACTATACAAGCGTTATTAAGCTATTGGAGCAACAGCTCTTGGAAGGATTGCTGGCTGAAAAAGTAGATATTAAACTAAATTCCCCCATTATACGCTGTGGACTGCTATGGAATATGTCAATATCGATCATTATTTAATACCCAGTTGCTATAAAAGTAATTCTGGACGCGATAAACAGCTAATACCTCATCACGCGAGCTTACAATGTATTTAATGCAAATAACTATTGATGTTTCAAGCATGATCGTGATTGTATGTATATATAATTACATCACTATTCAAACATTTACTCAAATGTCAAATTTCCATCAGAGAAATGAATCATTTCCAAAAAGCTCGTCATTCAACTGGATTTTTGCCACACCGTTCTCGCCCCTGCTGCCCTTAGCTTACAGTGTCCTCAGGTCTCGAAAATAACATTATTTCTCCATTGTGTCCTCAAATTGTGTTATCTTGTTCGCTGCAGGTAGTCGGCCGTGAAGTGAACAGATCTGCGGACGTGTGGCAACTGCTTTGACCCTCCCTCTGGAGAGCGGATAGCAACAAGGATTAATGTTCACGTCCCCTACAGTCTAGGTAAGTTTTCATTTCCGTTTTTACATGCTATTAACCTCGTTGGGTTAATCCTTTTTGTTCACATGCGATGCAAGATGGTACCATAAATACTTCCTAATGAAGTACTGTGTTTCATTACTGCTCTGTCATGTGCATTGAAGGTTTCAGAGAGAGTACACGTAGGCATTGTGAGGGACATTAAGTGCCTTGCTAATCAATTGATAGCTGGATACAGTGATTGGGGAATTGCAGAATGAGTAAAAATCGTTTTCCAGTTTGCAGGGCCTTGAATTGAAAATCAATATTGACCATTGGAACATTAACGGAGGAGAAGAGGCGCTAATGTGTCATATATGTATTCGACAAATGTTTCTTCAGCATGATTCAGTTTAATCTTCAGGTAGAAGAACTGAAAATACAACTGACATATCTAGGTGAACAAATCGTGTCGTATAATTATTTCCTGAATTTCTTGAAATATGTGCCACTGTACACAAGTAAATCTCGGCTCTTGGAAAATAATGTGCCATTGTGAAGAATCAGGGCGACACACACACACACACACACACACACACACACACACACACACACACACACACACACACACACACACACACACATGGTTCTCGTGGCATTGGACATTACAAGCCTCTGAGGTTCGTTTTGGCAATCAGCTTGGCATACCCACAGGGTGCCTAAAACCCTGAATAGAACAGGTGTTGGAAACACAGTTACGATTAGATTTAGGGGCGGTGCCGATGTGTTATCTCTGCTCCTGTCCATTTCATTCAAAATCCCATTAATGTTCGTTTAGTATCTTTATGTACACATATATTTATCACATATTCCTTTTTATATCCTTGACGGAATTGAGTTTTGTACATGTATGCATAGACATGGAGGTAAATTCAAAATGTCTAGGCCGGAGAATAGCCAGCCTCGATTACCTGTCGAAACAAATTCCATTTGGCGTTGTGTGGTTATTGTTTAACGCCGCACAGCAATATTCAAGCTATAGCACGGCTGTCCCCATACATAGTCGAGTCTGGACCAGACAATCCAGTGATTGACATCATGAACATCGATCCACACACACACACACACACACACACACACACACACACACACACACACACACACACAATATATATATATATATATTGGGGAGGCAGACACAGGCTACCCGAACAAGAATAGAAAAGGATAGGTGTTGGAGGTAGGACCAATTTTGTCGATATTGCTTTAAACTTACATCCCACAACATGGCTGGTGCGAACTTTTATTTTCTTAACTTACTTTTATGGACAACACTAAACGTGGCATTCATTGGTCCTGGAGGTCGAATAAAAACGCACACTCCGGCGCAGTGGTGACTCAGAATAACACCACTGCCACAGGCTAGTTTGCATATCACGTGACTGGACTTTTCTCCTGTTTGAAAAACAAACGCGCTGTTTCAGAAATCAGTATAGAACAAACTAATGAAAGTATTTGGGGCGCTTTACATATTGTTTTGCATAATTATATAGATATGCTACTACAACTGCGACAGTTGCATGACAATATATATTTATACATCAAAGTGACCGTATCACTAGCTCTCCGATGACTGCACATGGAGCCGTACAACCAATTTAAACAAAGGATAGCTTCGCAAAAACAAGTAGATTTTCACGTGTTAGGATACTTTCTTAATGAACCGTAACCATATTTTGACATTTGTTTATGAAAATGTGTAGACTTGTCAAACATGAAACGGATGAAAAGCATATGCACGACTGTGATCATGAAAGATGTGACGAATCGTCACATGGCGCTGGCCTGTGGCAGAGGTACTATGCCTGCTGGCTGCCGCCCGCTTGGAACTCTGGGTAGGAGAGTGATAAAAATCGAATAGCGGCTACCTGAAGTCTGTTTGTGAAGTAAAATTGCTTCATCATGACCAGCAGGGGAGTTTGCTCTGTCATATATTGTCCAAACCAAATAGACGTGTCCCCCTGTTAATTCTCGAAATCAAGGACGTTACGCATGCGCACATATCACGGGACAATTTGCCCAATTATTTGTTTACAGCGTAAAACATGCTGCACAAAGCAACGGAGTTTTTAAGTTCTTTTTTAGGGTTCTGATAGATGACCTTGACCTTCAAGTTGTTGACATCTTTTTTCAAGGAGAAATCTAACACAGGTCTCACTTTCACAAAGCGATCTTAACGCTCGGATTAGTAACGATAATCTAAGCACGCAAAAATTGTCGTGGCTGTGACATCGGTCGGAATGAGTCGCCAAGGAGTTCGATCTGCCTTTCATGCCGTCAGCGGCATCAAGCATAAAGCATTGGGAAGTCCGACCCATAGGGTAGTACATTCATGAATTATGCAGCCATATTATACCACCATACTCCTTCATGGCGATATCGTTAGAGTGATAGGGTGAAATAGGTGTATGGTGTATGTGATCTACACCTATTTCCGCTACTTAATCAATCTCTTCAGGCCAACGTTTCCCCCAAGCATTATCTTGAGTTTGTGCACAAGCCATGTTATACGGTCTTCACTTACGAAGCTTTTGAGTAATGGGAACTGTGCACTTAAGCTTCCTAACAATGAGTCCGGCATATACTTTCAATCTTGCAAAGACGACCTTAATCGGAAACTGTCTGTTTAAATTTCCTGATAATTTCATTCAATAACACACCAAGCGCAAATGATGAAACGCCTAAAACAGCAATGTAAATAATACCGGGCTATCTCTATATACATCCTTATAGCGTGTACCATGGACTGGGAGCAAATTAAATTTGAGATTATCGCTGTATTTTATCTCTATCATTCAACGCGTGAAGAATACAAATCTGACAGGCAGTGGCCATTTTCCCGTCTGTGAAAGCTTCACCGAGAATGGCTTGTCAATATTGAGGCAACATTTCACTTCATTACAAAAGCAAACCAGAGGAACGACGAAAGGGCCGCAAGCACGAGTTGGTTGCAGCTATTTAAAACGCTAAGGAGGCGAATCTCTCGTGTCGCACTTACAGCTTGAAGTGTTTGGGCGAGAGAGGGCTTGTCACACAGATAGATGGTCCCATTGTCTCGTCCGCTATCTTGTCCAGCTGAGGCGGAGACGGCGTGGAGGGCACGGACGATCACAGAAGCTCCTGAATCCTGTGCCCAGAAAATTGGATCAGAGCACGCTTTGATTTACTGAAATGGTATCACTGTGTGCATTAACAACAGGTCTCACCATCTCTTTTGTCTGTGCTGAGGGCGGCATGGCCGGACAAGACACGTCTTTCCTTGTCACTGAGGCTCAGACGAAGATCTGACAGTTTTGGTTGAAGCTCAAAGACACAATCCTGGATATCGGGAGACATGACAATGTTTGAAATGTATGTGAAGAAACCCGTCTTCAAATAGGTCCTGTCTGGCAGCACGAATTGCTTATTGGTTCAAGCGTTCGCCCGTCACGCCGAAGACCCGGGTTCGATTCCCCACATGGGTGCAATGTGTGACACCCATTTCTGGTGTCCCCCGCCGTCATATTGCAGCAATTACCGCTAAGAGCGGCGTCAAACTATACTCACTCTATCTTGGTAATGGTTGTTGGTTGGTTGGTTTGTTGTTTAACGCCACACTCAGCAATATCTCAGCTATATGACGGCGGTCTGTAAATAATCGAGTCTGGACCAGACAATCCAGTGATTGATATCAAGAGCATCGATCCACGCAATTGGGATCAATGACATGCATCAGCCAAGTCAGCGAACCTGACCACCCGATCCCGTTAGTCGCATTTTACGACAAGCGTAGTCGCCTTTTACGGCAAGCATGGGTTGCTGAAGACATATTCTACCCCGGAATCTTTACGGGTCTCTTGGTAATGGAAGCGTGGCCTGGGAAAGATGGTGTTTAGGGTGTTGGGATATCTTGAGTGCGCCTGTCACATTCAAGTTTGCGGAACCGAACCCTGGTGTCCAACGTGTTCACCGAGCCACCAGACAACCCCACCGCATCTTTTCTGAGCGTATACAAGACACGTCTATATCGGCTACAACGTTCTCATCCTGTTTCCAGAAAATTTAGACTGGAACCCTTAATAAGTGTAAATGCCTTTTTAATGTGTAAACAGCTGGTAATGGCGTCTGTAAATAGTCGGCAAGAGAGTGCTTCTAGTGTGTGTTGTCATCCAAATACATGGCTCCTGATGAGGTTAACTTTCTAACTTCGCGTGTAATTACCACTGCGACTAAATCCGAGTTCTAAATCAGAGCATGGAGTTCACTACTTAAAGATCACGTGACATCCGGATGGTGTAAACTGGGAGACAGGCTTTCCAGATAATGATGCGCTCCGTTCTCGACGGCGGCTTATGTAACACAGCTGTGACGTCATTAGAATCAGTGACAGTTATGAAATAGTGCTTCGCCATTTTGCTAAGGGGCTCCAGGTGGAGTTCAACAATGGTATAAAATTGTTTTGAGGGCCTATTTAAAAAAATGATATAATCTAGGCTGATTTATCGGGTTTATCTGAACATTATCTATGCTTTCCGTTCTTGTCAAAGATGCATGGGAAATCAATATGGTACACCGTGATTATTGATTATATCATCCTGCAATATACTGATGTCAGTTTTTGACTGTTTCATCCTGGCATATACAGTCAGTGTTTGACTGTTTCAACCAGGTATAGATTCCTGTCAGTATTTGACTGTTCAGCCTGCAAAATACTCATGTCAGTGTTTGACTCTTTTATCCAGCAATATACTGATGTCATCCAAGTATATACTCATGTCAGTGTTTGACTATTTCTTCCTGGTATATACTGTCAGTGTTTGACTGTTTCATCCTGGCATATACAGTCGATGTTTGACTGTTTCAACCAAGTATAGACTTATGTCAGTGTTTGACTGTTTCATCCTGGTATAGCATCATGTTAGTATTTGACTATTTTATTCTGGAATATACTCATGTCAGTGGTTTACTGTTTCAACCTGGAATATATTCATGTCAGTGTTTGACTGTTTCGTCCGGGTATATACTCATGTCAGTGTTTGACTATTTCACCCTGGAATATACTCATGTCAGTGTTTGACTGTTTCATCCTGGTATATACTCATGTCAGTGTTTGACTATTTCACCCTGGAATATACTGTTGTCAGTATTTGACTGTTTCATCCTGGTATAGTATCATGTTAGTATTTGACTATTTTATTCTGGAATATACTCATGTCAGTGGTTTACGGCTTCATCCTGGTATAGACTCATGTTAGAATTTGACTGCTTCGTCCTGGTAAAGACTCATGTTAGAATTTTACTATTTCGCCCTGAAATATACTCATGTCAGTGTTTGACTGTTTCACCCTGGAATATACTCATGTCAGTGTTTGACTGTTTTACCCTGGTATATACTCATGTCAGTGTTTGACTGTTTCATCCTGAAATATACTCATGTCAGTGTTTGACTGTTTCACCCTGGAATATACTCATGTCAGTGTTTGACTGTTTCATCCTGGTATAGACTCATGTCAGTGTTTGACTGTTTCATCCTAGTATATACTCATGTCAGTGTTTGACTGTTTCATCCTAGTATAGACTCATGTCAGTGTTTGACTATTTCTTCCTGGTATATACTGTCAGTGTTTGACTGTTTCATCCTGGCATATACAGTCGATGTTTGACTGTTTCAACCAAGTATAGACTTATGTCAGTGTTTGACTGTTTCATCCTGGTATAGCATCATGTTAGTATTTGACTATTTTATTCTGGAATATACTCATGTCAGTGGTTTACTGTTTCAACCTGGAATATATTCATGTCAGTGTTTGACTGTTTCGTCCGGGTATATACTCATGTCAGTGTTTGACTATTTCACCCTGGAATATACTCATGTCAGTGTTTGACTGTTTCATCCTGGTATATACTCATGTCAGTGTTTGACTATTTCACCCTGGAATATACTGTTGTCAGTATTTGACTGTTTCATCCTGGTATAGTATCATGTTAGTATTTGACTATTTTATTCTGGAATATACTCATGTCAGTGGTTTACGGCTTCATCCTGGTATAGACTCATGTTAGAATTTGACTGCTTCGTCCTGGTAAAGACTCATGTTAGAATTTTACTATTTCGCCCTGAAATATACTCATGTCAGTGTTTGACTGTTTCACCCTGGAATATACTCATGTCAGTGTTTGACTGTTTTACCCTGGTATATACTCATGTCAGTGTTTGACTGTTTCATCCTGAAATATACTCATGTCAGTGTTTGACTGTTTCACCCTGGAATATACTCATGTCAGTGTTTGACTGTTTCATCCTGGTATAGACTCATGTCAGTGTTTGACTGTTTCATCCTAGTATATACTCATGTCAGTGTTTGACTGTTTCATCCTAGTATAGACTCATGTCAGTGTTTGACTGTTTCATCCTGGAATATACTCATGTCAGTGTTTGACTGTTTCACCCTGGAATATACTCATGTCAGTGTTTGACTGTTTCATCCTGGTATATACTTATGTCAATACGTGTAACATATGCCTTTACAATTTGTACGTTCACTTGTCAAATGCAAATCAATCACATTGCAATATTGCGCAACGAAATGAATGGCAAGTTCGAACTCACATCTAATGATATTGTGCTCGTGTTGGGAATGGATTTTTTTTTATAGAAAACAGTTTCATTTGAATCAAGAAAAAGTTAACTATGGCTTTGATATGTAAAGACAACATATATGTACGTTTCTTTAGATGATTGTCGGTTTTTGCAATAACTTTGCGAATGCCTTGATTGGTAAAAACAGAAATACCAACCTTATTCGGTATGGTATCGAGGGAATTGCAAGTGAGTGACGTTGGTACATAATTTCGTAGTTGAGGCAGTATGAGGCATCACGTCATGGATATTCATGGAAGTGCATCACGTGAAAAACCATGCGAAGGGATTCACGCACACATAAAAACCTGTATAATGTGGACCCATGTATATACCAAGCTAACAGCCGTATGATGAGGATTTAATAGTAAAGCACCAAGTTAACAGCTGTATTATGAGTATTCATAGTAAAGTACCAAGTTAAGAGCTGTATTATGAGTATTCATAGTAAAGTACCAAGTTAAGAGCTGTATTATGAGTATTCATAGTAAAGTACCAAGTTAACAGCCGTATGATGAGGATTTCATTGTAAAGCACCAAGTTAACAGCCGTATGGTGAGTATTCATAGTAAAGCACCAAGTTAACAGCTGTATGATGAAGATTTCATAGTAAAGTACCAAGTTAACATGCGTATGACAAGTATTCATAGTAAAGTACCAAGTTAACAGCTGTATGATGAGGATTTCATAGTAAAGCACCAAGTTAACAGCCGTATGATGAGTATTCATAGAAAAGTACCAAGTTAACAGCTGTATGATGAGGATGTCATAGTAAAGTACCAAGTTAACAGCTGTATGATGAAGATTTCATAGTAAAGTACCACGTAAACAGCTGTATGATGAGGATTTCATAGTAAAGCACCAAGTTAACAGCTGTATGATGAGGATTTCGTTGTAAGGCACAAGTTAACAGCCGTATGATGAGTATTCACAGTAAAGCACCAAGTTAACAGCCGTATGACGAGTATTCATAGTAAAGCACCAAGTTAACAGCTGTATGGTAAGGATTTGATAGTAATGCACCAAGTTAACAGCCGTATGATGAGATTTCATTGTAAAGCACCAAGTTAACATGCGTATGACGAGTATTCATAGAAAAGTACCAAGTTAACAGCTGTATGATGAGGATTTCATAGTAAAATACCAAGTGAACAGCTGTATGATGAGGATTTCATAGTAAAGCACCAAGTTAACAGCTGTATGATGAGGATTTCATAGTAAAGTACCAAATTAACAGCTGTATGATGAAGATTTCATAGTGAAGTACCACGTAAACAGCTGTATGATGAGGATTTCATAGTAAAGCACCAAGTTAACAGCCGTATGATGAGTATTCATAGAAAAGTACCAAGTTAACAGCCGTATGACGAATATTCATAGAAAAGTACCAAGTTAACAGCTGTATGATGAGGATTTCATAGTAAAGCACCAAGTTAACAGCTGTATGATGAGGATTTCATAGTAAAGTACCAAGTTAACAGCTGTATGATGAAGATTTCATTATAAAGTACCACGTAAACAGCTGTATGATGAGGATTTCATAGTAAAGCACCAAGTTAACAGCTGTATGATGAGGATTTCATAGTAAAGCACCAAGTTAACAGCTGTATGATGAGGATTTCATAGTAAAGCACCAAGTTAACAGCCGTATGATGAGGATGTCATAGTAAAGTACCAAGTTAACAGCCGTGTGACGAGGATGTCATAGTAAAGTACCAAGCTAACAGCTGTATGATGAGGATTTCATAGTAAAGTACCAAGTTAACAGCTGTATGATGAGTATGCATAGTAAAGCACCAAGTTAACAGCTGTATGATGAGGATTTTATGGTAACGTATCAAGTTAACAGCCGTATAACGAGTATTCATAGTAAAACACCAAGTTAAAAGCCGTGTTGTGAGTATTCATAGTCAAGTACCAAGTTCACAGCTGTATGATGAGGATTTCATAGTAAAGTACCAAGTTAACAGCCGTATGCTAAGTATTCATAGTAAAGTACCAAGTTAACAGCCGTGTGATGAGTATTCATAGTAAGGTACCAAGTTAACAGCTGTATTATGAGTATTCATAGTCAAGTACCAAGTTAACAGCCGTATGATGAGGATTTCATAGTAAAGTACCAAGTTAACAGCCGTATGCTAGGTAATCATAGTAAAGTACCAAGTTAACAGCCGTGTGATGAGTATTCATAGTAAAGTACCAAGTTAACAGCCGTTTGATGAGTATTCGCTTTAATCAGTTTTTCCGAAATGTTGTCAGCTAAAAGGCCCGTTGTGATGTGAGATTCAGACGTTTACTTCTTTGGTGAAAACCCCGAGCACGGGTATGGTGCTTGCATGTCAATGATTATTATCAGGGCGAATATGGAATTCGAACCCAGTATCACAGGATCACCATACGCCTAGGGGATGCAACCCTGCACAGCAAATTACCGTACCTCAGACGACTGGGCCACCAATAACCCCAGCCTATGCAATGTGATATCGGTCTACACTCAACCTCGTTGGCTCCTTGTGAGAGAAGAGTTTTCCCCTATGATAGGGAGTCTGTCAATAGAGTTGAAATTTCGGTGGTTCGATCCCCTGGCCGCGTCATACCGAAATACATTAAAAAATGATACTTGTTGTTACCCTGCCTGACCCTCGACAATAAAGGGGATAAAACAAGGACTTGTCGGCTCACTGTCAGTATACTGCTGTATGACCTCGCACTTTTAAACCGGCATTAGTCCGGACAAGCAGTCGCAAAAACACGTTCATTCTTAAACGCGACGACAAACGTCATTTCACCTCACCTCCAATATATCCTCTTGACCTTACTCGTCAAGATGGACCTGAAATTTTTTGTCACTGCGCTCAATCACACCATGATGTAAACGCCGACTATGAAACTTATTTTCAAGCTAACATAAAAAAATAAAAACAATAGCTATATTGTTATGACAGGTTCTTTGCATGCGTGCAATTTTACATGTCAAGAAAAGACAGGAAATTAGGTGGCGTGTAGGCTGCCATTATGATACCAGATTTGAGAAAAAAAATGAAGCGAGGATCAATACCAACAGTCATATGTAATTAGCTTTATCCCAGCTCCCCACAGAGCCATTACTCGTGAGTGTACTGTAGTGATGACGCCCTCTTCCCTGTCTATCAGCAGCTCGTAAAGACGCCTTGTGTGTTTGTCCAATGAATCTCCTTTCATCATCCCTTTCATTACGCTGAAATGCGTTTGATATTCATGGTACGACTGTAAAGAATAATAACGTGATAACGCACCGTTAGGAGTATGTATTGAAACACCGGTCACCTGGTCATGTCTCATTTACATACATTAATATATATATAAGAGGGAGAGAGAGAGAGAGAGAGGAAGAGAGAGAGATAGAGAGAGAGAGAGAGAAGAGAGAGGGAGAGAAAAGGGGAGAGGGAGAGGGGGAGGGGAAAAGAGAATAAGAGAGGAAATAGAGAGAAGAGAGAGGCGAGAAGGGGAGAGAGAGAAAAAGAACAAGAGAGAGGGGATGTGAATGAGAGAAGAAATGGAGAGAAGAAAGTGAATGAGAGAGGGGAAGAGAGTGAATGAGAGAGTGAGAGCAAAGAGAAGGAGAGAGAGGGGAGGGGAAAGGAGAAGGAGAGAGGAAATAGAGAGAAGAGAGAGGGCGAAAAGCGGGGAGAGTGAAAAAGAACAAGGGAGAGGGGATGTGAATGAGAGAAGAAATGGAGAGAAGAAAGGGAATGAGAGGGGAAGAAAGTGAATGAGAGAGTGAGAGCAAAGAGAAGGAGAGAGAGGGGAGGGGAAAGGAGAAGGAGAGAGGAAATAGAGAGAAGAGAGAGGGCGAGAAGAGGGGGAGAGAGAAAAAGAACAAGGGAGAGGGGGTATGAATGAGAGAAGAAATGGAGAGAAGAAAGAGAATGAGAGAGGGGAAGAGAGTGAATAAGGGAGTGAGAGCAAAGAGAAGGAGAGAGAGAGGAGGGTAGAAGGGAAGGAGAGTGAAAAATAGAGAGAGAGAGAGAGAGAGAGAGAGAGAGAGAGAGAGAGAGAGAGAGAGAGGGCAAACATTATTTCTTGAGGTCATAATTATTAACTAAACAACGTCGTGATCAATGTTAACCTGCATGTATTGATTGAAAGTTCACGTTGAATTGTTGTACAATTCTGACTGAAACGCAAAATAGGAAGGCTTTTAAAAAAAAACAATAGATACTAGTACTTGAAAAAGGAAGATTGTCCGAGTTTACAATATAGTAAACATATACATGTACCTTATCGTGTCTTTCGTTTCCCCCGTATATGTTTCTATCAACACAGCTAACCATGCAAGTTATAATTTGTAAATGCTTATGAAGAAGGTTTATTAAGTTGGTATAACTTCCACCCAATCCATTTCAATTTGTAAATAAAATAATTTGAATCCAAACCTCCTGAAGGCGATGTTTCCGGGCTGGAGGGTTCGTTAATATGGTTAGTGAGTTTTGTTGTGCTCCAGTGTAAGGTCGGTTCAACTATTTTACGGCGGTCTATTGTATTACCGGAACAGTATAATGAATAAACCATGAGTTTAATTAAATGTTTGAAGTCATCTCGAATTACCATATGCCCATCTCACATTTGATATTAACACATATGTGTAGACAACACATATCAAATGTGAGAGATGGACATAACGTAATTCGAGATGATTTCAAATGTCGTATCATTGAACTGGCCTAACAGTGAGTGAGATAGTTTTACGCAGCTTTTAGCAATATTCCAGCAATATCACGGCGGGGGACACCAGAAATGGGCTTCACACATTGTATCCATGTCGGGAATCGAACCCGGGTCTTCGGCGTGACGAGCGAACGCTTTAACCACTAGGCTACCCGACCGCCCCGAACTGGCCTAACAAAAACGCACAAAAAAGTATACAATTTACAGTTGGATTTAACAAATAAATTACAAACGTGTTATCGAAACGTTTTTAGACTGAAAACAGTGATATGGGTACAATGTGTGAAGCCCATTTCTGGTGTCCCCGCCGTGATATTGCTGGAATATTGCTAAAAGCGGCGTAAAACCATACTCACTCACTCACTCACTGAAAACAGTCCAGACGACAACTCTGATACTCATATCAAATAAACAACCATCGAATAACAATTTCTTTTTTTTCTTCTTTTTTTTCATTTGTAACCACCATCAAATATAGATGTATACTTTCTTTTGCCCTTCAGTTTTGCGTACATGTATTTTGACCAACTGCAAAAGGGTGTCAGTATGTAGTTGGTGCTTGCCTGTCAAACATCACGGTGCTTGTATTAGATATAAACCAATGATCCTATGGAGTATTAATCAGAGAGTGGCACACCTCTACTCCAGCAGCTGATACGCGATATCTTCCTCCAGTGACCGCCACATTGAGTGGCAAGTGAACTACATGTGATTACATCTGTATAAGAAGGACACAAGTCACGTTGGTCAAGCCCATAAACTCAGCCAAATGCATACGGCGTAAGTACCAACTTGTTCACAATAATCAGCGACGTGTTAGCGCCTATGCCAGCAGTAGGTGGGAACACATACGCCCCCGTTCGATACAACTTACAAACTACTCCCATGTTCCAAGCATCGTCTCAATACGGGGCCGCGCTCGGAGGTTAATATCGATTACTTCCCTTGTATGGGCGACGTCACGTGACTTTGATCGCTTCGTGGAGCCGGTCCGTATGCGAAGTGAGTGATCAGTTATAGGCAAGCTAGTTCGCGGATATAAAGGATTTCGTTTTGTGTACAACTGAGGAAGCCTTTTCGGAACATGGTACCGAGGCACTGGTAGAGGTAGTCGCGAAAGGTAGGGATACGAGATTTTGATTATTTCACATGATTTCTTTTTGTATTTATGGAATCGAGTCTAGATGTAAAAATAAAACTTTTACACAATTTGAGGATTTAAAATAGGAAAGTAAATAATTTCATCAGGTATGTATTGTTAACTTTGATCTTATCGTTTTCTGATAACTGTTCGTCCATATGGGCATCTGTGATACGTTGGGGTTGGACGGACAACAAGGAGAGACTTTGGGTTAAACCGTCGGCTAGCTCCGTTGTCTGTACACTTTTTAGGCGACGTTGTTTGACGATATCAAAGCATACAGATTAAGTGATGAGTTGTTCTTCAAATTCACTTGGCCCGCGTTTAGCCAGAGAAAACCATACGTTTCTAGAGACATTTCTGAGGATTGTAACTTGTTTTTATGAAATATATACATCGGGATTGTAATTCTTCAAACACAATCATAACCAAGCCTTGTTAGCCCCGTTATGATTCAATAATACAATATAACTGATATTCAGTTTGCTGGACACAATGATGACATTTGAGTGAGAGAAATTCAAAGAGATATTCCTTTGTAAAAATTTCCACCTTTAATTTGATTGGACAACATATATGAAAATAAATTGAATATTTACGATGTTTCTTAAAATCGATCTCATCAAGGATTTGGAAGTGACACATGAAAATAATAATTCGAAAATGCTATTTAATAATTCCTTTCACATAATACGCCATCTTCTTCCTGTAGTTCTCTATCGTTAGCTGCTTCATGCAAATCCTCCGTTAACTGTACACACAGCAGTGAGACAATAAACGTCTGGTTCTGGTCATCACGGAGATTGCAGGAGACCGAGAGCGAAGATGGTCGTTATTACAATGGATATATCGTCCGCATTTACCGGGGTGGCTTGCAGGCTTGCCAATGAGACAAAGTTATCAACAAGCTAGGTATACACTGTCAGACGCATGAGTTATTCATTCGGCACTGATTGTGGCCAAGCTGGAGGTTCTGTTACGAAGACATCTCATGTAAATTACCCGTTGGTCAGTCGTTAGAGACCAAAGAATTTTTTTGTAACACAAAATGGGTTTGTACCATCACAGATTGTTGAGATGGAATACATTCCGCTTCAGTGGTGTTACATATAGTATATAGGAGTCTAGTCTTTCTGGACAAATATGTATCATATTTTGTATCAGTTCTTAAATCTGACAAAACTGTCAGGTTATGTAAATGCTTTAAGGTAAATGTTCCTTGGTTTGCCTGAATTTATTATGTCATATACATGAACCTTTTGTCACATTATTTGGCAAGAAATCCAAATGAGCAATTATTTCTGATATATTTCCGGGCTTCGTTCTGTGGTCGATGCCACGGAATAATTATCGACACGTCTAGGGTACTCTCTTGTAAAGCTTGAGCTCCGTGAAGTAGCGTGTCAGCGAATTATGACCTTTCAATCATGCTAGGTGTAACTTGGCACGCGTGTCTCGATGCCAACGCGCTTTCCCCTTCAGGTGATGCATCGACTTACTATCTTCCTCTATAGGTCTTACACTAAATTTCGTATTCCATATGTATTTCATAATACCATTGCACATTGTTACAATTATTAGTCACACTCAATTGTAGTATATTTATTGGAATATTGCTATACAATTAACAATGGTTTGAGTACTTCTAGTTGGAGACAATGTTCTTCTAGAAATCTAGTAGTTACATGATATCTATTATATATATAAAATCATAAAGATGAATTTTATGACAATTATGACATCATGTCAAGAAACAAAATGTAGTGTATTCACTTAATAATCAAGAAAATATATCAACGGGGATATGTAATAAATCAAGTCAAGGTTGTTTGCCCATTCAGATGCAGGGCATGGAAACAGATCGCCTTCAATGAAGCTCATTGCTCTTTTCACCTAACGCAAACGATGAATGCCATCCAGGCAACCGTGGCATGCTGACATTTAGCTTTCTCCTCTTTTAAGGAAGGAAGCATGCCAACATTGTCAAATACTCTGACCGGGATAACATAATCTCACAGCGATGATGAGATTGTTCTCGATGATATTCTTCAGTGAAACGGATATGATCTGCGGATGGGATCTGCGGAAATGATCTGGAAATATTTTCGACACGATAATTAAACAGTACTTTATAAATTAGAATAATAAAAAAATGTTTGTTTTTTTAATTAGCTTGTAAACAAGTTTAAAGGAAGTAGCTGGTGTCCAATGCGTCCGATCAGGATGGTAACTGGAGCAAATATAATTCCAAACAGTTACGTGTATGTTACCTATCATTTCCTTCAGTCATTAATGTCACATAAATGTTGTTTCAATCACTGCTGCTTTTACACAAGGAGACTATCTCCATCTGATTTCTGTCAGACATCCGAAAATTCAAAAAGTATCTTCTCAGCGCAGCTTAAAGGCTATGATGGCAGGGTGGCGAAACCATCAACTGTTCGCGAAGAGGGGAACACTCCAAATCCTGGAGGTTATGCGCAGAGGGTTGGGGCAAGGCAGCTTCGTTGCTGTTTGCGATAAACTATGTGACCAGCATATTCGTCGTCAACCAATTCAAAGTATTTTCCATTTTATTGTATCTATTATTTATTACAGCAACATTACATAACTTTTGACATAAATCAATAGCCATATGTCGCCTCTCATATGAGACCACAATCTTGCTACCTTATCTGTAGAAAATATTCCGTGATGAAAAATGATGTGAAATTTAAAAAAGAAACTGAAAACAAAACCTTATCGATTTTCCCACGAGTTCACTTTGTCATATTCGTTAATAACAATGATTTGTTGTAACTTCACTTAGGTACTGGCTGCTGCCTTTATTAAGAATTCGATACGAGCTGATAAAGCACGTAGTACCATGGCGCCTGACAACGTTATTGTCCGAATACACTGGATGACGCACTCTCCCATCTGCTAAGGCTGGTTCCTACAGACGCCAAAGTGACGACCATGCAGTAGATGTTGTCATCTGAATGTAGTTAAAAGTCACAGACAGAGACACGGCCGTAGGTGTCAGCCTCAGCAACAGCAGGGTGTAGCGTTCAATGTCACAATAATCATGTTATGTCATCATATCAGTTCTCAACCAAGCAAATGGTAAGGTTATCCTTTCACTGCATCCTTTGTCGTCAATGCGGTTGGTATACAACCACGGCTACAGTGATTTGTATTTACACCAGACATGTTCTAAAAAGCGTCACGTTGTTACAGAGGAGATATGTCTTGTATGTCTAACAAGTCATAATCCCCCAAAAACGTATATATACACACGGTCGTCTAGTTGTTCCATCTCGCAGCATCACTTACGACACGTAACACCTATATATCTAAGGAAACATTATCCTCAAGAGCCTTGTTTGGAGGGGTAGGGTCAAGGGACCAGAGAGTGGGGTGTGGATGCGTGGATGGACAGGCGGGTCTCACAATTCGTTTTTATAGAGTAACCTCCCTTCAGCGAGTAGGATCCGGCTTGATGATGATCCTGGGTTTGAACCGAGCCATGATCCAGCCTCATTTTACTATTAGCAGTGATATAATTCGAGATACCATTCAAGTGAGTGTTGAACCCAGTTCATTCACTTATTAGACCGCCTCCGTGGTCTAGTGGTAGAGCGTCCGCCCGGAGAGCGGAAGGTCCGGGGTTCGATCCCCGTCCGCGTCATACCAAAAGACGTTCAAAGATGGTACTTGTTGTTACCCTGTCTGGCGCTCGGCATTAAGGGGTTAAAGCAAGGACTGGTCGGCTCGGAGTCAGTATACTGTGTCTGAGTGGGGTATTCATGTTAAACTGCGGCATGGTATCTCAGTGGGCTAGCACAATAAATCGGCATCGGTCCGGTCCAGTACAAGCAGCCACACACACACACACACGTGCATGCACGTCGCTATATAAGTGCAAAAATCTTGGACGCGACGTTAAACCCCCTTTCACCTCACCTCACCTCACTTATTAGCACCTGCACCTGAACCAATTGGCAGCTCCACGCGTGCTATTATAGAGGCGATCATGATGACGTCGGCATTCGGTTTCAAATGCGTACACCCGGTGGTGCCTTTGAGAGGTGTGACTGACGGCAAGGTGTGCTCATCACAAACGCCCTGTGTTAATTATACTACGACAGTGTCAGGTCTTATGACATAGTTCCCCTAGTGGCAATCGATAGTTACACAACACCATCCTCAATGAAAAACGGTCCTTTTCATAATTTGGACCAGAAAAATGGTAAAACAACTATTTGTGCTCCTTTCGCCTTCCCACAACAAATTACGTGTTTTGAGGAGTGACACGACAATTATCCCGTCCCTCAGAAAATATGTCTCCGCGCCCAAAATATTTGTCCCAAGTAAAATTTGTCACAGCCAGCCTACGTCGTCTTAATGAACTAATACAGTGTTATTGTTAAACAATCGCACAAGATAAACTCGATATATTTATGTGATCTTTTTATGAAGTCGTGTCTTCGCAAACCGGCAACAATGTTTGATAAATATACAAAGCTTGGGTAGAATGTTTGCTTGCAACCGTGAGCACACATGATTAGTCCAAAGAAGACAGCTCTCACTCAATTATCAATTCTTTTTAACCCCATAGGCAACATATACATGAGAAGAAAAAACCCATCTCAGAGCACATATTGTTTTTATTAAAATATAAAGGGTGCTGTGCATAAAAAGCTGTTCTATGTTAACCGTGGTTTTAATAATTAAAAGCATCCATTGTATACAGTCTCCGCGAGTCTTCTCTGGTCACGTTCTTCGCGGCGTTGGAAGGTTTCCGATTGAGATAATGAAGGTTGCTTTTGTGTATGGTTCTCGATAAACCATGATTTGTGAGACAGCTTCCAGTTTAGTTTTTCTTTGTTAGGTTAATGGGTTGTTCTAAATGCTCAATGCTTTCTGGAAGCGCGATCGACTCTTTTTTCGTATACGTATATACTGTTACCGGGGTACATACTCACTGAATGACGGTGACAAGGTTTACGTTGTTTTGGGAACCAGTACCACGGTAGAAAGATTGAGTTTCATATGTCAATTTGTATATACATTTCTGCAATGAAATGCTTTCGTTTTCTCGCTCAAGAGGAAAAGCCGCACACTAAATGCCTAAGCAGACGTCCGAGTTTTTTCTAGTCTCCCCCTAAAAGTGATGTGACATTTATAAAAGCATTCAACCAGTACTTTATCACCAGTCTGATATGTCTGGACATGTGTCCGGGGAGCCTTGTAACTTTCAATAGGCAATATCTCGTAAAGTATTCAACACTGACAATATTCATGGACACTGTTTCCACTGCCTTGGCAGTTTCAATAGAGCTAGCCCTGGAACCAGACTCTTTTAGCGCTTGACTTCCACAGTTGAACCCGACAGCTTCACTTCAAAAGCACCTATCGGTGCTGCAATTGTAATATACTGCCCAACTTCATGCTAGACAGAACATTGGATTTCTATTTGCCCCAGCTGACTTTATTTTCCGCCGTCGTCGACGTCGCGATGAGTGATATGAGTTAAGCAGTGTCCGTTGATTGCCACATGCTCTCAAGTGTTCACAACGCCAAATATACGACCATGGAAGAATCAGGTGTGATGAAGATTTTCCGTAATGAAATAATAAAAGAGAGGTCCATACGGAGAGACGGGCAATATCGCCGACGCTTGGCGCTTTAATTGCGGTGCGGGCACAAGTTGAGAACCGATAGAGTGGACAGTGGCATTAGGATCTTGTGGCGTTGCACACTCACAATCCCCTGATCACATCGATTAGCAGTAGGGAGAGGTTGTCCGCGGAACAAGCAATTGCGATTGTAAGTATGGTTTGTTTAAATGCTGTTTTGTTAATCCCTGTTGATAAGCTTTGTTTTGTTGTCAATTCTCAAACATGTTTGGTTTGATTTGGAAGCTTGTTACAGCTTATAATATTATGTTTTAGATTATATTGATTCAAGAAATATAATGTTGCCGTATTTAGCACATGTGTCTTTAGTACATTCTGCCAATGTGACTTGTGCTTCACGTCCATGTAGGGCAAATAAGGGTTTTATACACTGCTGTTAATACTCTTGCGTTTTGGGTTGGCGTGTGAAGTAATTTTCGAATGTATCATTTTCCTTGATGAGGTAGCCTTGGGGTTTAACATTCGCTCGTCATTAAGAAGGTCCGGGTTCAACATGGGACCAATTGAAGCCAGTTTCTGGTGTTCTGTTGATGTTGCTGGAATATTACCAAAGCGGCGTAAAACTGTACTCGCTTGCCCTTTGGCTGTGGTTTACTGGCACTCGATGGACTATTTTCAAGGAGTTAAATAATCCAAAAGCTGTTCCAGCCTCCAGTGGAGTCAATATGGAGTCGACCGCCTCCGTGATCTAGTGGTAAAGCGTCCGCCTGGAGAGCGGAAGGTCCGGGGTTTGTTCCCCGGCCGCGTCATACCAAAATACGTTTAAAGATGGTACTTGTTGTTACCCTGTCTGGCGCTCGGCATTAAGGGGCTAAACCAAGGACTGGCCGTCTTGGAGTCAGTATACTTTTTCTAAGTAGGGTATTCATGTAAAACTGCGGCATGGTATCTCATTAGGCTAGCACTGTAATATCGGCATTAGTCAGGACAAGCACAAGCAGCCACACACACACACGCACGCACGCACGCACGCACGCCCGCGCGCGCGCGGGCGCGCGTGCATGTACGTCGCTAGTCCTGCGCAATGACTGGAATATACTAAGACGAATCTACAAAGTAGACACAATTTATGGATAACAACTCCTTTAATACTGTAAAGGCGACGTTTCAGAAAAGATCCTCACACCGATGTCAAGAAAGACTAAGACAAGTCTCGTTTTCTTGATTCCACAACAGCAGAAGGGGAAGTTTCTTTTGAAATATCAAACAATTGGTTTAAAGAAGTGTTTTTATAGACCAAGTGGTAGTCTATCTGGTCGCTGTATACGTCCAATAGTGTTTCACGCGACGTTAAGCCCAATTTCACCTCGCTCGCCCCACCTCGTGGCTATGGAAAATGATAGACATTTAGCATCGCTTTTGAGTGAGTAAGTAAATGGTATATCGTGGCATGTGTGTTGACTGTGAAATCTGAGTGTCATCAACAACAGATTGTATTGATATATCAGCAGCTGCGATTGTTTGTGTAGTGTTCCATATAGTTGAAACCTACTCCAACAAGATCCAGAGCTGAGGTAACATCAATACACGACAACACAGAAGCAGGCTTCAAAATACTCCTTCCTCATGAACATTTTCAGTCTAATATTCTTTACACGTCAATTCACAACAACCTCGAAACGGGTCAAAATGCCCCTTTCTTATGAACAGTCTCATGTGCTTGAGTGAGTGAGTGAGTTGGGTTTAACGCCGCCTTTAACAGTATTCCATTGATATCACGGCGTGTAAGCTAATGTGGGAGGAAAGCCCAAAGTGATGCAGGTCTCAGACGTTCCTCTCTTCGGTGAAACCCACGAGCACGGTATGGTGCTGACAAACCTAGAAACATAATCGGAGCGAACCGAGATTTGAACCCATAATCATAGGTTCCTGGCGTGGACAAGGGACGCAACACACATCAAGGTAGGACATTGCCGTAGCTCCTCCCACAGAAATATTTCCACACTCATGTCCTTGACACATCATTTAAATTAGATTATAAATAGTGCTACTACATGAACATTCTCAGTCCCATGTGCTTAACATAGACAGACACATGAACATTCTCAGTCCCATGTGCTTAACATAGACAGATACATGAACATTCCCAGTCCCATGTGCTTAACATAGACAGACGCATGAACATTCTCAGTCCCAGTTGCTTAACATAGACAGCATGAACATTCTCAGTCCAATGTGCTTAACATAGACTGATACATGAACATTCTCAGTCCCATGTGCTTAACACAGACAGACACATGAACATTCTCAGTCCCATGTGCTTAACAAAGACAGACAGACAGATTGGGGTGTATTTAAGCATGTTCACACACGTACAAATTTGTTCTTTTATCGCCATCTTCTTATTATATGGCGTGCCTTCCTTACTACTTCACACTATTACAATTCCGTTGTATTCAAATAGTGTTCCTGCATGAACATTCTCAGTTTATACTCGACAGAGCTGACTGAAATCAGATAAGAATGATCACACCCTTTGATCAAAATGAATATCATCATGCACAGAGTTGATCATTTGTCATGGCTGGCATCAACCCCGTGTGTGTCTGGCCAGGATCATGAACAGACCGATGAGACGTAATAATAATACTGCTGACAGATCTAGAAGCACCGATTCTGCTTATTCAGCATAATTCCCGAATTTTCGGAAAGAGCTGGTGTCGCTGCTTTAATGGCTCAAGTGACTTTATGACGTGACTTGTGATCGTGTTCTTTGTCACGTTCGAAGCTGTCTCTAATTCTGTTCTTTTGAATATGACTGTAATTCGTTTCGTTCCATCTATGAATCTCAGTTTATCAAATTACGACTTTATCCAGCTGCATCTGTCTTGAATAAAAGTCAGTCCCACTACAATTTCCATCATTGAAGGATTGACTAACTGAATGAACGTAAATAAATACAACATTACATCTTTTGAATCTACATTCGATGCTGCATGAATAATGAATGATTAATGCGTTCTTCTCGCACACCTTTTTTTTAATCAACTTTACCGTTATCATAACTTGGTAACTTTGGCCCAGTTGTCTAATACCCCTTTCACATGCGCTTCTATACATATGTTTGTATATGTGCATACGTGTGTAGAAATACATACCATGAGTATTCTTGTCATGTGGACGCGTGTGAGTATATTTACACCAGGAGCAAATTTGCATCATGTCTGGAGCAGGTGCAAATGTAAATGTAAATTTGCACTGTGTGTATATGTTGCAATGTGAACGGTTATGTTAACGCAAGAGGATGATCTAATTAATATCTGTTCTTTGGCCGAAACCAAACAAATTGTCAACAGTTGCCAACTTTTATGCATAATATAAAGAGTTGAGCGGACAGTGTTTTCCTTTGGTTTCAAGGAGTCAAAACTTTGTGCACAAATAAAATCAAATATATGTTGCTTCACGCGAACATGTTCGGTGAAGTAACTCTCTTCTCATTCAACTTTGATTGGAAAACAACCTGTTTTGTGTTGTAAGTCATGGACAGACTGACGAATATGTGTATCTTACACAATTTACATACTTTATTTACACACCTAAGATGCTTTTCATGTGAACGCATAGTAAATTTACATATACACACGTATGTATAGTTACAAATGTGTAAAATTACTGACGTGTGTAAATGTTGTGCAAATGAAGGGGTATAAGGCACCTCAATACGTGGCGAGGTGGGACCCTTTTGCGTTCCAGATACTTGTGATCGGGTGTTCGAATCCCAGCCCAGACCGTATGATTATGTTTTTATGGTTTGTCAGCACCCAGTTTGTCGGTTTCACCGATGTGGTAAATGTCTAAGAGCTGCATCACTTCGGGTTTTTCGGCTACATGAACCTGAAACGCCATAACTGAAATACTGTTGAAGCACACTTACAACTTCAAGCTTGTGTCAGTTGCACAACGGGGTATGCCTACCATTCAGTGCTGTATCGGGGAAGGACGCACTGCTGCTGGATAACGAAGCACTGAATTCATGGCCAGAGACATTGTTTAGAGATTTAGGTAAAATTGTATGTTGTAGGTTATGTCAGAGGGCTCATCAGTAGACATCCATCTCAGTAATGGGATTAGACTTGCTCAAGTCTCTAAGGCAATACTTTTTAGTTTAAATCTTAATTTCTTGATTATATGAATATTAGGAACATGTTTTCTCCATAAAAGACTGGCGTTCTTACGCTTATGTAGACGGTAAGGGTAGGATTGCTACACTTCCATGGACTTATTTTTCAATACAGCAAGGAGCATGGCGCAAGGCTAGATCGTGATAGTCATGGTGGAATAACAACTTTATGGTACACAACTGCATCAATATCATCATGATACCCATAATAGTGTGTCTGTCACGTTTGACACGGCCAATATAAAGATATTCATACTTGTATACAGCGTTAAACCGAACTCGTTACTCCATCATACAGATTTGTCTGTCACGTGTCATGCGGCCAAAAAAGAGACATTCGTAATTGTATACGGCGTTAAACCCAACTCACTCAAACAGTTTTGTCTGTCACGTGTCCCATGACCAATATAGAGATAGTCGTAACTGTACACGCTGTCAAACCCAACTCTCTCACTCGTACAAATGTGCCGGTCACACGTCACACGACCAAAATGGAGATATCCGTATTTGTATACGGCGCTAAACCCAGCTGACTCACTCATACAATCGATTACAGCGGAAGCAATATCAATATGATTTATGTGTTTAACCGATGGAACACAATATTGAAATATTTACACCAACATACATTTATATTTGCCACGGTTGGACCAGGTGTCTTGGAGGTCTTCAGCAACCTATGCTTGCCGTGAAAGGCAACTATGATTGTGGTATAAGGCGACTAACGGGATCGGGTGGTCAGGATGGTTGATGCCTGTCATCGTATCCCAATTGCGTAGATCGATGCTCATGATGTCAATCCCTGGTATTAACATTTTCATCCTGGGGCAGAAGTCACCTGTTGCTCAGACAGTGTTATCATTTTCGGCTTAGGGTACATGCCACCTGTTGCTCAGACAGTGTTATCATTTTCGGCTTAGGGTACATGCCACCTGTTGCTCAGACAGTGTTATCATTTTCGGCTTAGGGTACATGCCACCTGTTGCTCAGGCAGTGTTATCATTTTCGGCTTTGGGTTCATGTTACCAGTTGCTCAGGCAGTGTTACCATTTTCGGCTAAGGGTACATGTCACCTGTTGCTCAGACAGTGTTGTCATTTTCGGCTGTGGGTACATGTTACCAGTTGCTCAGGCAGTGTTATCATTTTCGGCTTTGGGTACATGTCACCAGTTGCTCAGGCAGTGTTAATATTTTCGGCCTCGAATAGACGTTACGCATATCACAGACAATACTAAGCTAATAATGCTGGTATTTACGTATGTCACATGCGACAAAGACAATACTGACACAGTCAAACTAGTACATATGTCACTGGCTATAAAGTAAATATGGCAACAGTCATAATGATATATTAATGATGTGGCATAATCAATCAGTGTTTATTTTCGTAATGAGCAGGTCACATGTCTAGAATACATTAGGATGAGCAGTAAAGTATTGTTACATTGGGATACAATGACATGCATCAACCACGTCAGCGAGCCTGACAACCCGATCCCGTTACTCGCCTCTTACGAAAAGCACATTCACCTTTTACGGCAAGCATGGGTTGCCGAAGACCTATTCTACCCCGGATCTTCACAGATTCAAAGCGGCATTAAACCCAACTCACACACCTATTCTTGGCTGGTGATTGAAGTTGTGCCGCGTTGTCGCAAACGTCGAATACTTACTATGAAATATTTTAAGGCACTGACTGCAAGGATACAAACTGAGCATTTCGTTTGACACAGAACCATGATGTTTTGGAATCACTCACTCACTCAAGAAAAACACAAGAGAAAAACAAAACAAAACGGGAGTGTTAAGGACTTTCTGGACTGACATTTTCATTTAACATGATGATGCATTGAGAGAATTCGTTGCACTCGTATATGATAATAAAACCGTTTGTAATAGACACATACGGTGACCTATCGCTTAACAATAGCCGCAAATTATAAATGAATCATACATTTTCGCTGTACGTCATTTACGTGGCATATATGTATAAGCAATCAAAAACAAATCTTGTCAGTCATCATGCAACAAACGCCTTTACTTTGAACAGTTTCAGTAATAACCTGTCATTTCACATCAGAAGAAACATTTGTGTTTTCGGCACAGAGGCCGTGTCATGTTGGCATTGCTCTATTCATCTTAAAATATCGGAATATTAAACTTTTACATTTTCAACAAAAAACCGACTGAAGCTTTTGCGACATTTCCGAAGATGCAAAGAGGCTTGGAGGTTTCTTGACGGAGGTCTGTGTGTTTGATCTGGACGATGTTGTCATGTTCGTAACATGTGACCACGGCTAATGGAACCGCTGCCTGCGGGCACTAATGTCGTGAACGTTATAACTTGTCGGCTGTTTTCCCCATAAATTCTTTGAATGTTCTTTCATCTTGAGCGTCAAGGCCGAATAAGCGTGCTGCTTTTTATGTCATTCCATCTCCAGTATTTAGTTGATGAGCACACAGAGACACGCTTGCACTTTCTCACCCCACTCAGCATTAGCTCATCAATAGCAAGGTTTATTTCCGTAAGATGTACAATCCGACAGGTTGATTTTGTTCTTGAAAGCATTTCATATATTTTGCAATTGTATTTCTCTCTGGCTGTCATGTTAGACGTTAATGCAACGAGCGCATTTACAGTCTGTAAACCTGCAAACCCCAAAACACATTTTCTGATAAAAAACGGTTTGAGTGAGAGCAACCATTTCATAAATAATCTTCTGGATTACCCGCTGACAACAAATGACACAATTTATTTATGAAATGTAAATATCGGACTTTTATATCCGCTTCTAAACCTCCCGCTGTCATACGTTATCAGTGAGTGAGTTTGATTGGCGCCGCTTTCGGCGACATTCGAGAACATCATGGGGACATATTGGCATGTGTTATTAATGGGCACTATTCCTCATGCATTATGCCATAACCTATTGAGTGTTTTATTAATGGGCGCTATTTCTCATGCATTATGTCATAACATATTGAAGTGTTTTATTGATGGGTACGGATTCCTATGCTTTATGCCATAACATTTTGAATTGTTTTATTATGAGTACCATTTCTCGTGCGTTATGCCATAACATATTGATATGTTTTATTAATGGGTATTATTACTCGTGCATTAGGGCTGGCACGGTTGGTCCAGTCGTCTTAGGAGGCGCTATTCGCTGTGCAGAGTTGCGGCCCTTGGGCAGAAACCTAGGATCGTGGGTTCGGAAACCTTGGAAACCCGGTTATGTTTCTAGGCTTGTCAGCACCATACCAGTGGGTTTCATCAAAGTGGGAAATGTCTTAATTAGGCCTGTATAATTTTGGGCTTTCCTCTCATACTGGGCTATTATAACTGGAATAATGTTCGCAGTGGAGTTGAACCAAACTCACTCACTCACTCACTCACTCACTCTCGTGTATTGTGCCATAATATATTGACATTTTATTAATGGGTACTATTTCTCAAGAATTATGCCATAACAAATTAAAATGTTTTATTAATGTGTACTTTTCCCCATGCATTTTGCCATAACAAATTGGATTCTTTCAATAATTCGTAAGTATTTTCTTTCATATAAAGAACTTGTCTTATATTATTGAAAATAAAAAAAAACATATACGCAATTACAAATTGATTACACTATACTATACAATATACGTCAATTTTGCATTTTAAAATAATAACTGTTCACTGAAGGGAATATAAACATAAAGGTTATTCGTTAAAAGCCTGGGGTAGCCACGTTCTCCCTGAATTGTAGGTTATGAGTACCCTGATACAAATGCATACGTTCCAGCATTAATAGAAAGATGATGCGTAGTTTGTTTGGTAACGACATACCTAAGCCTCAATAGTCCGGTTGTCTATGCCCAATGCATTCTTGTTCCGTGAACATATGTTTCTTCTCAACAGGAAGCTGACAACTTTAAAACCGTCTTGAGTTTTCATGTTGACCTTTCAGTCGCCGTGGCAACTGCTAAAACTATCTTATCATGCACATGATTAAACATTTCGTTTCCACGGAAATGTTTTACTGTGGCGCTGCAGGTTGTAGCTGAGTGCTTACCGCGTCAACTCTTTGGATTTAGCACAGCCGGTACCGTGGGGCGGTCGGGTAGCCTAGTGGTTAAAGCGTTCGCTCGTCAAGCCGATGACCCGGGTTCGAATCCCGACATGGGTACAATGTGTGATGCCCATTTTTGGTGTCCCCCGGCGTGATATGTTGCTAAAAGCGGCGTAAAACCATACTCACTCACTCACAACCGGTACCACTATCACGTCGACTGTTGAGATTCCATGGCAACTGGATAAAGCGGGAGTAATTGTGTGTGACTGTGTGTGTTACTCTGAATGTGTGTTTGTGTGATTCTGTGTGTGTTCGTGTGTGACTGCCTGTGTTACTCTGAATGTGTGTTTGTGTGATTCTGTGTGTGTGCGTGTGTGACTGCCTGTGTTACTCTGAATGTGTGTTTTGTGTTATTCTGTGTGTGTGACTGTGTGTGTTACTCTGAATGTGTGTCTGTGTGATTCTGTGTGTGTGCATGTGTAACTGAATGTGTGTTTCTCTGAATGTGCGTTTGTGTGGTTCTGTGTGTCTGTTTGTGTGACTGTGTGTGTCTTACTCTGAATGTGTGTATGTGTGATTCTGTGTGTGTGCACGTGTAACTGAATGTGTCATTCTCTGAATGTGTCTTACTCTGAATGTGTGTTTGCGTGATTCTGTGTGCGTGTGTGTGACTATGTGTGTTACTCTGAATGTGTGTTTGTGTGATTATGTGTGTGTGCAAGTGCGCGTGTGTCCGTGTGTGACTCTGTGTGTGTTTCTCTCTGTGTGTATTTGTTTGAATGTTTGTATGTGTGTGTGTGTTGATTAACGCCTCACTCAGCAATATTCGAGCAATATTTCGGCGACATCTACATAATCAAGTCTGGACCAGAGGATCAAGTGAATGACCCACCCCCTTTGGGTTAAGTTATTGATTGAGGTTTTATGGTTGTGGGTTGAAGAGGCACATGTGGTTCAGTCATCTAATCCGCCAGAAACTTATTAACGTGGGTTCGAATCCCAGTTCGCCTTGATTATTTTTCTAGATTTTTCAACAACATACCAGTGCTCGTGGGCATCAAGTAGAACTTTCCTCTCAGCTGACACGCCATAATCTATCCGAAATACTGACGAAAGCGGCTTCAAGCCCAACTCACTCACTCACTCTGAGGTGGTGATTGAAATTGTGCCGTATTGTCGGTACTGTCTGCCACGCTCTATGGTACTACCTGAGTATTTCATTTGACGAAGAACGTAGTGTTCTATGTACTAATAGCTGCGAGGTTCAAATACACTTCCGGGCAAAAAAAGTACACACCAATGTTTGATGGTAGCTTAAAATGAAACAAACAAGAAATGGTTGTGTATTTGATCTGGTAATCATAGTTGTGTTTTGGACCTTAGGGTTGCAGTGTTTAGGCGACTGTTCTCAGCCTAGTACCGTTTTGATAATATATACTTGTAATAACTTGGTTAAATTAAAAAAGACACGAACTGAGAACTTCTGAAGAGCAATCAAACACCCATGAATCCGAAAATACATCTTTAGCCTGTATTAAATATAGAATCAAATGAGTCAGTTTGATTTAACGCCGCTTTGAACATTATTCCATTTATATCACAGCGTGACCGTTTATTGTGGAAGGACGGCACGAAGCGACGCGGGTCTCAGACCACGTTGGTCAAACTCACAAGCACGGGTATTGTGCTGACAAACCTAGAAACATTTTCGGGGCGAAGCTGTGCAAATCTGCACAGCAAATTCCGGCACCGTAGACGGCCGGGCCTCCCGTGGCCAAGGCATTCTTAAAAGAGGAGATACATACTGGTCAGCATACAAGCAATACTCAAAATGAGCTACAGTCTCACATATTTTATCAATGCATTGAGTAGTGTAACAAAGTCAACAGTCCAGAAACTGATCGGTATTCTTGGTGTCGTCGAGGTAACTCAAATATCTGCGTGATAGGTGAGTTTGACTGTTGGTCGTGATGTTATGCACTTTCGATTTGTGGTTGAACTTTCAGGCTTTTACCCAAACCGGATATCTCGATTACCGGATCAAAGGTTTCTTTATCGACCACATTGGCCTTGAAAGAGGTGTGAATGGGTACGGTTGTACTGGGTGGGGTTGGGTGGGGGTGGGGGTTGGGTGGGGGGGAGGGGGGGTGGGGTGGGGGGGGGGGGGGGGGGGCACTATAACGCGTTTTCGCACTTTTGACTCTTCACTGCTAACCAAAGTTCAGGAAAGCGAGAAAGAGAAACCCTTACAGTATTATAGATCGCCTTGAACAATATGACAGCACAGAATGACCGTAGACACAACGAATGAGCCTCGGAATGAAGAATGAGTTAATATATAAAACGGCCAGGCTACCCAGCCTTCCTCTTATACTGTTTGTTTGTTTTGGTTTGTTTGTTGTTGAACGCCGCACTTAGCAATGTTCCATTTATATAACGGCGCTCTGTAAATAATCGAGTGTGGACCAGACAATCCAGTGCTTGACACCATGAGCATCGATCTACGCAATTGGATACAATGACATGCATCAACCAAATCAGCGAGCCTGACCACCCTTCAACAAGCATTGTCGCCGTTTATGGCAAGTATGGGTTACTGAAGACCTATTCTTGCCCGGATCTTCACGGGCCCACACTTCATACTGACGACCAAGGTGTCGAGTACCCATCCGTTGCCCAGTCGTCTTGTATCCAGGTGAGCTCGTTCTTCATGAGGAAGTTAAAACCAGACCCCCCTGGTACCTCAGTGCAGTGGGTTTCCCTTACCAACATATTGCACAGTAGCTTAACATACACCTACACAACATATGTCTTGCAAAAGTGTTATTTATCTATTGCAGTCGTGTTCATCACACGAAGTAAAGGTTTAAGCAGAAAAAGATTTTTTAAGCAAATGTAAAAAGCAGTTGGGACTATACTTAATGACAAACTTGTCATAAAGAAGTCATGAGCTGGAATAAATCATTGCCACTGATGCCACGCGTATGACATGTCTGTCCTTAGGTTTATATCTCTCGGGGTATGGACGGGTTGTGTCTGCTTCGTGATATACTTTGTGACCAGGAACGAAATTCCCACGTCACCACTCGTGTCATCTTATAATCAATGTTCGAAGCATGTGTCACAATAAAAACGGAACTGGCATCACTGGGAAACACTCTAGCTTTTTTTGCTGCTTAAGGTCAAAGGGATAATCAAATCATCAATTAGGTCTTTGGCAACCAGCATACGAAGACCGGAGATAGCTTATCTGGAGTGCGAGTTGGATTGTGCACAGGTTAAGACAGTGCTAGCTCATTTGGAGGACGAGTTGTGTCGGGTGTTCAAAACAAGTACGAGTTGTGCCGGACATGGCGGAGAATAGGAGGAAGACCAGTAAGGCCGGGTTTGTGTAAGCTGAACATGTTGAATGATTGGAGGAAATTTAGCAGGAGGATGAGTAAGGCCGGGTTTGTGTAAGCTGGACATAGCAGGGGGATTAGTAAGGCCGGGTTTGTGTAAGCTGTACATGTAGAATGATTAGAGGAAATTTGGTAGGAGGACGAGTCAGGCCGGGTTTGTGTAAGCTGTACATGTTGAATGATTGGAGGAAATTTGGTAGGAGGACGAGTAAGGCCGGGTTTGTGTAAGCTGTACATGTAGAATGATTGGAGGACATTTGGTAGGAGGACCAATAAGGCCGGGTTTGTGTAAGCTGTACATGTAGAATGATTGGAGGAAATTTGGTAGGAGGACGAGTAAGGCCACGCATGTGTAAAGCTGTACATGTTGAATGATTGGAGGACATTTGGTAGGAGGACGAGTAAGGCCGGGTTTGTGTTAGCTGAACATGAAGGAGGACTGTGGAATACTTCATAGGAGGGCGAGTAAGACCAGTGAAGTGGGGTGTGTGGGTGTGGTTGTGGAGTGGGTGGGGGTGTGGGTTGTGGGTTGTGGGTGGCTGCATGATAATGCCGTTGTTGAGTGTTTTTTCTCCAGCTCATTTCATGACGTGGCCTCTGCCGCTGTTTCTAAATTACATTGTAAACGGTTTTATATCAACATTTCAAATGAAATCTCTTGGGCTCTTGAGTTGAGCAAGAAAAGTGTGTTTTAATGATGAAGGATTCGCCCAGAAAATGTTCAATCTATTAAAAGGGCATCTTATCCGTGTGTCCGTGGCAACCGCTGAACACTGACAGTTGTGCGAGGAAGCAGAATTAGTACACTTGTCGAACACTGATGAAAACTGGAATTGTTGTGGCAGGATTAATCTCACTGCATTATGCGTCAATCTTTGGTAAAAGACGGAATGGTAAATATCATGTATAATTCTATATTATTCCTTTACCTGGGAATCCATTCGTACAAATAACTGTGGTGACTCAAATTCCAGATTCTCAGCCATAGCCTAATGCGGCGTAGGAGTAGGAGAACACGTCCTTCGCATGTCGTACTTTGGGAGTCGTGTCTACTGTTATTTTACACAAGAAAGTTACCAAAACGACGTGCTAAACACGCTCCCACTTCCAAACCTCATCGTGTATTAGACGTGACATTATCAGGCTCTCCTGACGAAGTGGTCGAGAAGACTCTTACGCCGTATTTGGTGTGTGGACACCAGGGCTCTTCATATTGTACCCATGATGGGAATCGAAACCGGGTCATTAGCGTGGCAAGCCAACGCTTTAACAAGTAGGCTACCCAACCGACCCTCCAAAATTAGATCGCAAAACCTTTCAAATATCCGCATGTTCACGAGTAGGCACAACAGAATAGACAATTTCATGTACGTACATGTCTTCCTGATAAAATCACCGTGGTAAATATCATCACACTTAAGAATAGCTTAAATATCGACCGACTATTATTCCGGGAGAGTATTCAGTGGGCGATAATCGAACACAATCAGATATGTGTGTATCCAAATCATTCACAATACGTGTGAAGAGCTAAATGAACCTGCCTAAGACCAACTGAAAGTGGACGGTATGGTATTGCTTGCTTTGGAGACGGCCTGAAGCGAGTAACTCAAAATAAGCTTTTCGATTAATTTACCTATTGTCTAGGTCCCATTTACGATTTTCCTCCAGGATATTCAGTTCAGATTGCAAGTAATTCCCGGATTTGCTGCTTTGCGTGAAAATTAAAGCTCACGGCCAAAATATATCAACTTATCTGTCCTTGTCTACGCCAAATGAAGAACAGTCAGAGGCTGTTGACGTTAGGAGACCACAAAGCGTCACCCGCTACCCTGCAGTGTGTGTGTGTGTGTGTGCGCGTGTATCTGTATGTGTGTGTATGCATGTATGTATGTGTGTGTGAGTGTTTCTGTGTGAGTGTGTGTGTGTGTGTGTGTGTGTGTGTGAGTGTATGCGTGTGTGTGTGTGTGTGTGTGTGTGTGTGTGTGTGTGTGTGTGTGTGTGTGTGTGTGTGTGTGTGTGTGTGTGTGTGTGTGTGTGTAAGCGTGCGCGGCAGGCAGTGTGTATGTGTGCCAGAAAGCTTCACCCATTACTTGGTCAGTGTATGTGTGTGTGTGTGCGTATGTACGTGTGTGTATGTGCGTTAGACCAACAGAAAGCTTCACCCACTACCCTGCAGTCAGTGTGTGAATGTATATGTGTAGGTATGTGTGTGTATTTGCGCGCGTGTGTGTGCGTATGTGTGTGTACCAACAGAAAGCTTCACCCTCTACCCTGCAGTCAGTGTGTGAATGCATGTGTTTTATTATATGTGTATGTGTTTGTGTGTATTTGCGCGCGCGCGTGTGTGTGCGTATGTATGTGTACGTTAGACCAACAGAAAGCTTCACCCACTACCCTGCAGTCAGTGTGTGCCCTCAAAGAATGCACTCCACACACTCGAAGGAACAATATACTTCAGTTGTTACGTGTATTTTTTTTCAAGATAATTAGGCATTCAATAGCCATGTCATGCAAATGAGTGCATAGACTGGCCCTATTACTGCAATAAAATCACAACATATGGATAGCTTCCCGAGCACCTGGTACGTGTGAAGGATGCTAAACTAGCCAATCACTATTCAGCACTAAATGGCGCTTATTTAAGATTGTTTGTGCTCTGACACAGCCTCCATCGTTGATGAGACAAAGCAATACTGGACTCGACTGGATATTGAAATCAATTGTTTTTAATCACTATATTTATTATTGGATGGGTGTAGATTTACAAAACATCCAATTCATTCAAAATATGATCCAGTCATATCTTCAATCGTCTTCACTGCCGGTCCATCTCTTTGCAATATAGGGGGGCACGGGTGGCCCAGTCGTCTAAGGCGCCGCGATTCGCTGTGCAGAGTTGCGTCCCCTGGGCACGCCAGAAACCTATGATTGTGGGTTCGAATCCCGGTTCGCCCCGATTATGTTTCTAGGTTTGTCAGCACCATACCCGTGCTCGTGGGTTTCACCGAAGTGGCAAACGTCTGAGACCTGCATCTCTTCGGGCTTTCCTCCTACATTAAGCTGACACACCGCGATATAACTGGAATACTGTTAAAAGCGGCGTTAAACACAACTCACTCACTTACTTTGCAATATAGTGTTGTATAACCAAGACTGGTCCCAATGTTGGCCCCCGCAGCAAGGTAACCGCTTTTGGCAAACAGTCGACGTCCGAAACACATGCTACAGATCCGGGCCCCGTCCCACAAAGCGATCATAACGCTAAGTGATCGCACCTCCCATACTTTAACATAGGCATACGGTAGTCGCAATGCTACGATCGCTTTGAGGAACGGGGCCCGTACCATATCCGGTACTAGGTACGCATGCGCAACGTCCTGAATTGGGGATGTAAACAACAAGTCATGTCTATATCACGGATGCTCGTTTTGGTCATTATGAAAACATGGTGTTATTTTTTTACTTCCCTCTCAAACCTAAGGAAGCAGGTTATTTGTTTTCCATGCCAAGGACAAATTAATCCTATGTTTAGTGTCGTCAAATCACACCCCACAAGAAAACCTTCCCGCATGTCTTTCCGTTCAGCAAAAGAGTCCTGTCAACCTTAACTATGCCACACGTCACTTCCGGTTCCGGTTCCGGCTTCGACCAACAGAGCAATATGATAAAAGTGTAACCTTGTCCGCTCTATTGTTAATCCCTTGCTAAGAAGGCAACGCATCGACAATGAACGTGATAAAACGTGGTCTCATCGCCCAGTCTGAAAAACATCGTAACATTCGGAAAGCTGTATGAATTTGTTCTTTTTGCATGTGTTGGAGGCGGCTCCGCACATGCAAAGGTAATCCAGTCTATTAGCGAGAGTATTCCTTCTTGCCTATTAAAGGGGCTTAAGTAACGATGAGGTATCGCATAGCGGGGAAAGAAATACCGCACCGTGCTGTAATCTATAGATCAGCGTAGTGCGATCCTACATTAGACGCGTATTAGCGCAGATAGGAACGCTACATTCAATAATAAAATGTTCCTCCGATTCTGACAAATGCCGCATTTAATGTGTACCGCGAGCAGATATTGTCTCTGAGGTCATGCGTCTCTGAATGGAACTAGTTCCTTTAGTTTTATCCCCCCTCGTTTGATCAGCTGTGACTGTATTATGTGTCCTCTGAGACCTTTGGGACTTAGTCACATTGCGGAAATTGAATGGGCAAAAAGTTCCGTGCTTCAAGTTAGCCACACTCATCTGAGATTTCACGAGATTTCCCGATAAATGCGTTGTTTAATACCGGTTTAGTACCTATGACACGTCGGTGTATTTTTCGCAGGGTAAAGATTTTTTCCTATTCCAATCTATGTGTACGAGACGCTGGCATGTGACAGGTTGATTGTACAGTAAATTTTCTCATGACCTTTAAGTGCTAATAAGGAAGTTGGCCAAGAACCCGCTTGAGACGCCATAGGAACAGACTCCGGAGACCCGGGGAATTACGGATTAGCTGACGCCAACAGATTCCTGTTCTTCATTCTGCGATTCTTGCGTCCGTTAGGTTCATCCTGTGCCAGTGTGATAACGCAACTCTTGATCCAAAAAGACGTCATCTCTGAAACCTTTAGCTGCGTTAAATATTCTGTATGTGCCTTCTTTGAAATGAAGATCAGGAGTGTCAGTTCGGTTCACAGAACGAATTGTATTTTATCATATCACCAGCTTTGGTGCTTTCACCGTTTGAAATTTTCAGAATATGTCCGAAAGCTCCACTGAATGATGTCTAAGAGGAATACCACTAATCTACTCTCTTAGGGACTGGGTAGCGTATGAATGGCGTCCTCTATTTATTCCCTTCTGAGGTTCATGTGTGAACCCCTCCCCCCCCAAAAAAAAACCCCGCGTTTGTCAGTTGCGGTAAATTTTAACCCCCTCAGTCACTCACTACCATGTCACCGTGTTTTCATCAACGCCATCTCTACAATGTAAATGATGCAAACAGGCTTATTTTATTTGCATCTTTTGGCTGGGAATTTTTTATATCTCTACCCAAAATGTTGAAATCATAAAATTCTCTCTTCCACTTGACACACTGGCTTTATTGAAAATTAATATATTACATTTCCCCCAGAATTGTTTTACTCCTTTCAAACAACAAAAAAAGTTTGTATTAAAACACTGTGTGGAAACATTCTCTGTTCGAAACACAAATCCAAGACAAAACCTCACCCCTTTCATAGACTTTACGGGCGGTCGGGTGGCCTAGTGGTTAAAGCGTTTGCTCGTCACGCCGAAGACCAGGGGTCGATTCCCGACATGGGTACAATGTGTGAAGCCCATTTCTGGTGTCCCCCGTGATATTGCTGGAATGTTGCTAAACTCGGCGTAAAACCATACTCACTCACTCAAAACGTCAATACCATACGTGATATCTTACTGTAAGTAATTACAAAGACAACTACAAATAAACGGAAAGAAGAGCGTCACCTTAAATAAGAACAATTATCCCATACAAATTACATTTTGAGGTTGTCACTCATGATTTGAATCCTGTTCCTCATTGGCCTCCAGAACTGGAATGCTGGGGTTGTGACTGACCAGTGCCAGCGTCTGTGAATAGAGGGTGTAATTACTGTACAATTGTCGACTAATTCCATAGCTGCTGAGCAGGAAATTATCTGACAAATCCACTTACCACGAGTGTGGCGCCGCGACATCTGTCACGAACGCTGTAACAGTACCTCTGTGCCATGTTTATTTAACTTTTCATCAAATCTCAAGTGCCCCTGTAATGTTTGGCTTGCAGTTTTAGCTGTCACGATGGTGTTTGTGATTCCTGTTGAATTCCCATGCAATCAGGTTCAATGGGGTCTCTACTGTAGTCACAGGGTACTACTAGAAGTTCAACATGGATACGCCACTCAAACACAGTATACTGACTCAGAACCGACAAGGGGTTCGTTCCAGAAAGTTACCGCAGCACTAAGGTGATGGTAACTCCTATACATTAACATAGACTTACGTGCTATGATTGCATAATAGAACGGAGTCCAGTCCTTATTTTATCCCTTACTGCCGAATGTCAGACAGGGTAACAACATCTTGCGTCATCCCCTCGCTACAATCCTCATTCCCATCTATCCTTATCTATCCTCTGACATATTTAACTCTCTTCCAAGCATATTTTCCAGATGAATTGTAATATGTTAAATAAGACATTTAGGAAATGGATTGGCAAGAACATATATTGATGGCAAAAAGATGCACTCAAAGTGAGGATATTAGAGGGTTTTAGTTTAAGATTATTCACTACATTCTTACATCTAACAAATATTTATATCAATTGGATATGTTGACTCTCCTTTGTGTACTTTCTGTACAAATCATCCTGAAACTATAATCCATATGTTATATGAGTGTGAACATGTAAGAAAGATTTGGGGGAAACTGTATATTTGGATAACATCCGTTGTGGAAGGAACCATTGATTGGAACAGAGAAAATGTTTTGGTTGGATTTCAAGGCACACACAACAACCCATTGAATATTGTACTTTTAATAACAAAACAAGTAATATAAAGACAATGTAGGAAAGGATTGCCACATTTTGAACACATACAGCATGAAATATTCAGTTATTACAATGCTACAAATGTATTGTCATTTACAAATTGTAACTATTCTTTTTCAGTTTCTGATCTTCCTTCCACACTTTGTTTAAAAACCCATCTGTAGGACACACTGATACAGTACGTTGACTTTATGGGCAAGAGTTTATATGTATGAAAAGCTGTACACTTCTTGAATACCATGTACCACAATTATATATATGCTGTACCTGCTGTGATGAATAAAGAAGGGAAAAATATTTTCCAGATAAATTGGCCCTTACATACTATATATAGAAGCAAATATATATCCACAGTGTATTGGTGTGACACGTTATTGCCGTAACCAGACAGTTTATGTTGTATGCAGGTCTCTGGGTTGCGTAGTACATAACGATCATACGGTTGTCGTAACTTCACTCTTTACAATTGGCTTACGACGTTAGTAGTGCTAGGACAATTTATTGAACAAAGACCAGACCCGTTGCTCATTTGTAAAATGCATTGCAAGTGACTTGTATGCAAATTACCTGTTTTGTAACATGTGTGGACATTTTGAAAAATTTAATTCAACATCCCTTTTCTTGATTTGCGCAACTTGTGGAAAACATAATCAGATCTTGTAAATAATTTTTTTTAATGTTTTAAGGTACCCTTCTTTAACAGCGACAATGTTAACGATATGTTTGTTTCAAAAGAATACATGATGAGGGCCCGTGGCTTTGATGTGGGATTTTAGACATGAAAACACGAATGTACACGTAAGATAATTCGTTATTCTAATATTTCCAACTGATATGTTAAGAAATACAATGGAAAAACCATTATGTAACGTCAAACCTGACAAGAAACTTTCACGAGGGACAACCGATCAGTGCGACGAGGCTATTAGAAATGGATAGCATGCCAGGTCTTTGAATATCATTGACAGATGCACGGGTATGCATAGAACTTAAATCGTGGTCTATGGGGACAAATTTGTCGAAAATAATTCATCACGCATGTAACTGTTTCAAGATGCCGACGATGAACTAGCCCGGTGATGGTGAAGACGGAAATAGTCCCTGGTTTTGCGATTGGTCGTCGTTCTTCTTGTAAAGGTCATATAAGCCCAGCTCTTCGGATCCGTACAAACAGCCATGCATCACAAAACGTACACCTTTATGCAACTTCTGGTTTATTGCATATATCGACGTTTCGATGCAGGTTCTTATACCGTTATCACGTTGGAGTACTGTTATCCATGATGTTGTACGTTCGTTTTCTTACCTACTCACTGACGTTGAGAGTTTGTCGAAGACGTTGACTGTGATAATATTTTCCAAATCCATCTTGATAAGGTGTAAGAACCTACATCGAAACGTCACTATATGCAATATACCAGAAGTTGTTATCCATAAAGTTGTACATTTTCTTACATACTCACCAACTTATAGAATGCCAATCAAAACTAAACAATCATACGTTGAGAGTTTGTAGAGGACGTTGATATTGAGGATATTTTTCAAAATCACATTCTGAGTTAGAATGATATGCATTGATTGTTGGACAAGACATATGTGTTAATTTGTCTCAAAAAGTAATGCAAGAGTGAGTGAGTATGGTTTTACGCCGCTTTTAGCGATATTCCAGCAAGTTCACTGCGGGGGACACCAGAAATTGGCGTCAAACAATTTAACCCATTAGGGGATTCGAACCCGGGTTTTCGGCGTGACAAGCTGACGCTTTTACCACAAGGTTTCTCTCGGCAAGCATGGGAGGTACGACAAATGTAACCTTTGTTTTTGGCTACATGTTCCACACAATAAAGGAAAAAAAGCTTTTATATTTCTCGTTTACGTTAATCTAATTATTGCATCTGTACATCCCAAATTAACGTGATGAGTAATGATAGTTCACTCACAAGCACTGTAAAACACGTCCCTAAAGACATTGCTACTGTTCTGTATATCATTCTTAATGTCAGTGTCGGGGGTCAAGGAACCACGGGGGGAATGGTTGGTTGTTGGTTGGTTTGTTGTTTAACGCCGCACTCAGCAATATTCCAGCTATATGACGGCGGTCTGTAAATAATCGAGTTTGGACCATACAATCCAGTGATTAATATCATGAGCATCGATCCACGCAATTGGGATCGATGACATGCATCAACCAAGTCAGCGAGCCTGACCACCCGATTCCGTTAGTCGCCTTTTACGACAAGCATGGGTTCCTGAAGACCAGTTCTACCCCGGAATCTTCAGTGTCCATTTTTCTGTGCGACCTTAAGGTGAAAAAACAATTTTGCTAGTTATATGCTATGGTGTGAAATTATGCTTTTCTCGATTCTAAGGTTAGAACGCACTTTAAACCGCGTTCTTCACACATTTTATTGATATTACATTGTCCTCATTGGTAATTAAACATTCGGGCCATCTCCTCTACCGTGGATACAACCATTGATGAAAGGAGCGTATTGTGTGGTCTATCGACATTGGGACAGACTGTTCCATCGGGGATTTACTGTGGGAATGCTGAACGCTAATAAGGGAACAAGAAGATCTGGTTCCGAAGCCTATATTGCCGATGCTGTTCTCGACATGACTGTGGATGTATCTAGCTACTTGTGGTATAGGAGGGACGACTGGTACATAGTGTCTACTTGGGTCCATCTGTTTCGCCCTAGCTCAAGTAGGAATATTTTAACAGCAAGATCTACCAACACAACTGAAGAAAGACGTTTTAATGAAATCATGCCAGACCAATATTTCCCACTCTGGCACTAGGCTCGCTTGTCTATTGAGTCTGTGACGGCTCTTGTCAGACGTCCACTTCACAACAGGAATGCATTTACTAGATTATTTCCACCTGAAACCAACAAAGACGGCACTGACGCTACGTCAACGTCAAGATATCTTCACATATGGTGATCTATAGTCAGACACATCTTGACCCAATCGTGGTACATCATGGGGAGTGCTTTCAAAAAATAGATCAGAGAACTTTGACAGATAGATGTATGTCTGTTTGAAGTATTGCATTTCCCACTACGAGGGCTGGTCCAAAAGTTCAAAGCCTGACAAACTTTCAACTATGGGCCATAACAAAGTGAATTAGTCAATGTAGTACTTTGTTTGAGGAGTTCATTACAAGTGTATTTGGTCTGTTGAGGCCGTTTGGATATAAGGGACAGCCAGTTGAACGTGATAGGGGTCCACATGGACACAGAAATGGAAAAGAACGAGTACTCAGCAGTCATCAGGTATTTGACTTCAGAGAAAAGTACTTCCCTCGAAATTCATGACCGCATGGCACAAATGAATGGGAAGAGGTGCCCCAGCTTTTCCACTGTTAAATGTTTGGCAGCTAAGTTTCAGGCTGGGAGAACAAGCCTTGATGATGACTCTAGGTCTGAGCGTCCCTCATCTTCAATCAATGAAGTTTGAATCAAGGAGATAGAAAAACTTATTCTGTCAGATAGACGTCTTACCATTGCTGAACTTGAGGAAGACACGGGTCTAAACTATAGATACATCGAAACTATTATCCATGCACATTTACAGATGAATAAGCTATTAAGATTTCTGCTCGTTGATGCCAAATTTTTCCAAATTCTGATCTCAAGGAAAAACGAACAGACATTGCCAGAGATTATTTTAAGCTAATTGAGGAGGATTTCGTCAAATTGAAAAAGTATTAGTGTACGGGTGATGAAGCATTGGTATACCACTATGATCTCGAGTCAAAACGTCAATCAATCATTCCACTTCTCCGGCACCAAAGAAATTCAAGTCTTCTATCTACAGATCAGTGAAGAAAGTTATAGCCACTGTATTCTGGGATGCAAAGTGTGTGATCCTTGTTGATTACTTAGACATCAAAAGACGATTACCGGTGCCTACTATGCTAAATTTCTTCATCGCCGGAGAGATTTTATCAAAGGAAATCCGCGAAGAATATGACTCCTGGAGTTCTACTATTTCACGACAATGCCTCTTCTCGCACCTCTCGACTTGCAAAGGCCGTTGTGCGACAATGTGGGTTCGAAGAGCTTCCTGACCCTCCATACTCGCAAGACTTGGCAGCAAGTGATTTCCACCTGTTTACAAAACTTGTAAACACCTTAGTGGAAAGTGCTATGACGACAACGATGACCTCAAAGCTGCCGTGAATTGGTTTTTCAGGGTGGCTTCAGAAAACTTCTTCCTGACTTGAATTGAAAAGCTTCACTATCGGTATGAGAAGTGTTTTGAAAAGCAGTGAGATTATGTTGAAAAATAAAATTAAAACAATTTTCACAATTGTTGATATTGTTTGTTAGGCTTAGAACGTTTTGACGAGCCCTAGTAAATTAGCAATAATGATTGAAAGATCGGGTGTAATGATAAGTATTTGCACATGTGAATTTTATTGATCCTCATAGTTCATTGATAAAGTAACGTCATTGGAGTATTACTGTATTTAGTTTCGATGTGTTTCTGTTTTACTTATGACGAGGGGTGATATTATAAGTAGTAGACTAATCACCATGGGAATGTATTTATCGGGAATATCCAATCGGATCGGGATGCAGAAGCGTCCGCGAGATACAATCATAATCCCCGAGGGATAAGCTCAAACGAATTTAGGTTCAGGTGCGAAGCGGTTTTTGATTGACATATTTCTATACGATTATGTGTTTATGTCTAGGCTCTGTGCATCACGCACATCTAAGATCAGTGTTTAAATGCATTACATGACGGCTTTTCCCAGTAAGGAGCATGGGTTGCAGAGATTATAGAGATGAGCACAGTGCCTGCGCCATTACGTCAGGGTTTTCCAGTTGAACACTTCTGTGTGGAAACTGGACAGCTACAGCAGATATTTTCAGTTAATACCATGAGCATTAATATCATTCCTTAAAACAATGTAATCTTTATGACAGAAAATTTATCTTATTTTACAGTTTGAAAAAAAAGTCTCAAATATTTTCGGAGACAATTTTTTTTCGATTAAATCTTATTGTTGAAGATCACATTATGTGATAGATGACATTGTGGGACGTCATATTATATCATTGTTGGCATCATTGAGTGACGTCACGTTATGCCATATATTGACATCATCGTGGGGCATCATATCATGTGATAAATGCTTCATTGTGTGACGTCACATCACGTGATTGTTGCCTTCATGCTGAAATTGCCAGTCCTTGGAGAATATGATTCAATACAAAAGACAATCTTCTTGACGACACGAAACACACATCAAGACATATTTACGACTGTGTTTGAATCGTATTAATATTACAACATTCGTGTCAGAATTCTCTATTTTCATGTTCTTGTTCTGGAAATACACCAATCGTGGCTCTCAGGGCAGGCGTGTGGTTAATATGGCACGTCTTGACGTCTCATGTTTGACACGTCGTGCTAATGACGTTAAGGGATTGACCGTGTTGATATCACATGGCACTGTCGAATTAAGCGTCAGAGACAATCAGGATGCGTCGTCAAAATTGCAATTGTAATTGAGAACGTTATACCACGGAATTCTATTTGTAAACGAGTTTTCATTTGGAATTTTAAAATTCTAGCCTTACCTCGTCGGTTCCGAATGACGTTCCTTGGTCCCAAATAATCAGTAACTCCCACAAATCAAAAACACATAATGTTTAATGACATTGTGAACATGAAGGTTACGCCAATGTTCGGTGGTGCTACACTCTTTCTTCGTGTCGTGCAATGGTCGAGAGAAAAGCTGTAAAATGTGTCTCTCTGGGAGCCAACGAGGTAATCAAGGACGTGATGATGCAATATGTTCCCCTGACAAATGGTCCAGCAAGCTAGTACAATACGGGGGAAATGAAATTACCATGTATTTTAAGTTACGTTATAATTACATTGAATATATTTAAATACAATATTTATGTCGGTCTGCCGGTTATAAAGTTTTTCACATTCCTCGGAGAAAGCAATTTGATATTTCGCAATAACCGCAGTCATTAGGGAAGTAGATTCCACTGCATAACCTCCAATTTAACCTCATCTTTCAACAAATTAGAATGCGGTGCACGCTCACATTTTATTAGTATTATTCTAAGCTCGCTTTATTGTAATATCATTTCGCCGTTTGAAACAACAAATCATTATTAGCTCTTGAATAGATCGATGTGAAGCAATATGCTACTGAGACCCTTATCACTCCCACAGCCAGGACGCCCTCTCTCACACACTAGTCCCTTTAACACACAAGACGCTCTCTCACACACACACCTTTCACACACAGTCACTCCCACACACAATACTCTCTCTCCACACACACACCTTTCACACACAGTCACTCTCACACACAAGAGGCTCTCTCCACACACACACCTTTCACACACAGTCACTCTCAAACAAGACGCTCTCTCCACACACATACCTTTCACACACAGTCACTCTCACACAAGAGGCTCTCTCCACACACATACCTTTCACACACAGTCACTCTCATACAAGACGCTCTCTCCACACACACCCCTTTCACACACAGTCACTCTCACACAAGACGCTCTCTCCACACACACACCTTTCACACACAGACACTCTCACACAAGAGGCTCTCTCCACACACACATCTTTCACACACAGTCACTCTCACACAAGACGCTCTCTCCACACACATACCTTTCAAACACAGTCACTCTCACACAAGACGCTCTCTCCACACACACACCTTTCACACACAGTCACTCTCACATACAAGAGGCTCTCTCCACACACACACCTTTCACACACAGCCACTCTCACACAAGAGGCTCTCTCCATACACACACCTTTCACACACAGTCACTCTCACACACACAACGCCCTCACACACACGGCACTCTATCACACACAAGGAACCCTCGCACACACGTCACTCACACACACAGGTCACTCACACACACCCTCGCACACACAGGTCACTCACACACAAGACATGGAACCCTCACACACAGGTCACTCACACACACCCTCGCACACACAGGTCGCTCACACACACACAAGGCAACCTCACACACAGGTCACTCACACACATCCTCACACACAGGCCACACACACACAAGGCACCCTCGCACACACATATCACTCTCTCACACACACACACACACACAAGGCACCCTCACACGCACAGGTCACTCACAGACACAAGACGCCCTCACACACAAACAGGACGCTCTCTCACGCACGGTCACTCACACATAAAAGACGCCCTCTCACACATAGTCACACTCACACACAGGTTACTCACAGACAGATCACACACACGTCACTCAGACACAGATCACTCAGACAGACAGGTCACTCACACACACACAGGTCTCTCTCACACATAGGTCTCTCTCGCAGACATATCACTCGCTGACAGACATACCGCCATCCCACAACCCTAGTCCACTGTCTCACACAGGCTACTCTCACTCAAACACCATATTCACTCAAAAACAATGTCAACCCCGCCCAATATTACATACAAATACAGATACAATGTAAGCAAGATGTGACCAATACTGAAAACGGTGGAACACAATTTCCAGAGCTTCCACACTTGACATGTACGTGGTACGTTGATTGTCATTATTATAAAGTTTTTGACATATGAACTGATGAATGTGTCAGCGTGGAAGGCAGTACTTTGTCCAACAATCTTCCTGTTTCCATTTCCAATGACCCACGGACACGCCACCCACTAACATAACAGCTAGTGTCGGCATGTCCCACCCATAGTTCAACAACGTAATCAGCCACAAAGACACTTCATGGTGTATCAGATACTACCGTTCCAAATGGTAATCATTCATAACTATGATAAATTGTAAATTTACTTTGGTCACGGTATGCTCCGCCAAGCTGTCTTCAAGAATGTGTAATACAATCGGAGAGAATGTGATTACGAGGCACATCCCCCCATTAGGGAACGGGTAGATAATAATCTATTTCTCCAATGCAATTTCTGAAACATTAAGACCGTATGGGGGCGTAAACGTCTGTGAATAGAGGCTATTACTTTTAAGACTGTCCAGTTTTTAAGCTATTTTATTAAAAAGTTTGTTCATTAAAATATTACCTCTGAAAAACATCACATTCCATTATCTCGGGGAACTGTATGAGGTGAAACAAGATGAATAAAAGATGAGAAATTTATGAAAAATCTCTTTAAAGCTACAAAATGCTGAAAGGGTTTTGAAAGTGTTTTGGCGAATGGCGGGCATCAATGTAATGCTAGTTATGTAAAATCACTCACTTCCACCACAAGCGCTTTACGCACAATAGATCCCCCAATCTTCTGCAGATTTCTCCATCAATCATACACCAATCACCAGAGAAAGCATGTTTTAGATGGAGACTCTCAGATATTGTACCGTGTTTAGGAGCCATTATCTAGCGCCGATCACAATTACACCCGTCAGTCACACAGAGCACTATTCCACATATCCGTCACCAGACAATATTCTTTTCAAAGTTATACCAAGAAAATAAACCTGTCAAAAGATAGAATAAATGGTCTCTGCAACGGTCCCTGACTCCGTACATTTGTAGCTCAGCAATGAACATATATATTCTGGTCACGTGATGACTATTACTTTGTTTATTGTTTAAAGTGCCTCGTTAACTCGTTAACAATAACTAAAATAAATAAATAACATAACGATTGCACGACTAACAAATATTTTATTCGAGTCTCACCTCTTCATAATATACAACATTAATAGAAATTCTACATACATTACGACATATATCAAATATAGTAACGAGCTATCCCATACAAAGTTACGAGAGACATAATAACATGCTGCAATCAGAACCGAGGTATAAGAGGCAGTGAAACAGCAAGGAGAACCAACGAACAAGGATGCTGCATGTATAACTGTACCAATTGTCTGTACCTTATAGATTAACTAGAGGAAAGATGAACTAGATCTGTGATACTTCCAGTGTCTTAGTGAACCGGAATGCACAGGTCACGACAATGACTTAGTGATCAATTGTGTTTGATAGATGAAACCTCTCAGGTCACCGACAGAGTAAAGATATATATGCTGCGTCCAGTTCCTTTGTGATAACATGTATTTAATCAAAGGGGGCACGGGTGGCCCAGTCACCGAAGTTGTAAACGTCTGAGACCTGCATCACTTCGGGCTTTCCTCCAACATTAAGCTGACACGCCGCGATATAACTGTAATACTGTAAAAAGCGGCGTTAAACCCAACTCACTCACTCACTCACTCACTTAATACATGAATAGTAACTTTCAGGTCGTCAGCAGAGTCACCGTCACATTGTAAGCCTGGTTACAACATAAACGTACATAGCTTGACTGCCACATTGTACGCCTGGCTACACCATAACCGTACATAGCTTGACCGTCACATTGTAAGCCTGGTTACACCATAAACCTACATAGCGTGACCGTCACATTGTAAGCCTGGTTACACCATAAACCTACATAGCCTGACCGTCACATTGTAAGCCTGGTTACACCATAAACCTACATAGCTTGACCGTCACATTGTAAGTCTGGTTACACCATAAACCTACATAGCTTGACCGTCACATTGTAAGCCTGGTTACACCATAAACCTACATAGCGTGACCGTCACATTGTACGCCTGGTTACACCATAAACCTACACACCTTGACCGTCACATTGTTAGCCTGGTAACACCATAAACCTACATAGCGTGACCGCCACATTGTACGCCTGGTTACAACATAAACCTACACAGCTTGACCGTCACATTGTACGCCTGGTTACACCATAAACCTACATAGCTTGACCGTCACATTGTACTCCTGGTAACACCATAAACCTACATAAACCTGACCTTCACATTGTACGCCTGGTTGCACCATAAACCTACGTAGCGTGACCGTCACATTGTACGCCTGGTTACACCATAAACCTACATAGCTTGAACGTCACATTGTATTCCTGGTACAACAAAAACCAACATAAGACTGAACGTCACATTGTACGCCTGGTAGCACCATTAACCTTCATAGATTGAACGTCACATTGTACGTCTGGTTACAACAAAAACCAACATAAGACTGAACGTCACATTGTACGCCTGGTAGCACCATTAACCTTCATAGATTGAACGTCACATTGTACGTCTGGTTACAACAAAAACCAACATAAGACTGAACGTCACATTGTACGCCTGGTAACACCATAAACCTACATAGCTTGACCTCCACATTGTACGTCTGGTTACACCATGAACCTACATAAGCTTGACCGCTACATTAAATAACATCGCTTCACCATAAACCCGCATAAGCTTGACTGCTACTTTGTACGCCTGGTTACAACATAAACCAACATAAACCTGACCGGCACATTGTATACCGTGATTCATACATATACCTACATAAACCTGACCGGCACATTGTATAGCATGGTTCATACATATACCTACATTGATGTATAACCTGAATGTCATATTCCACACTATGCACTTGGCGTTCATGACGAGACGCTTATGGGTGAAATCGGTAACTCGGGGCAAGGAGCCTGAGATTATGATACACAAGGATGGGCATCAAAGCCATGAAGTCAATTCCTGGCGATATTACCCTCTGTCCCATCCCAACATCTTCCTTCTGATTTCTAAATGAGACAGAAAGAAAACTCATTACTGTCAGCAAATAGTCAGAATTACCACGGTATTGACACACCAATAGACATGGCGGTTGTCTGTGACGTCACAAAGGACGTGGCTCCTATTGAAAGCTTTTCAAACGGCACAAGTCAAGATAAAAACCGTTTCTCTTCAGACGATGTGGGATAAAATTAAAATGAGATATTTCGAGTATCGGCTAAGCACCTTGGCATCGCTGATAAGAGTCACTCTACCTCCAGATCGTCAATATCAAGTAGGGATGCTAACATTTTTCCATTACTTTTTATGACCTTCATAGATAGCTTGTACAACAGCGTTCAACATCTTATGATAGTTTGTGAAACATGCCCATTAAGCCAATATCTCTGAGATTTGTTTCATCTTGAGGAATTATATCCTTAAAGGTTCTATGTAACTAATGTTGACTTAACTCCTACGTGTGATACTGCGATCGCATTACATACGACCCATCAGCGTAAAGCATATATGTGTTAGAGTCAGTGAGTAAAATCAGTCAATGTGTAACATTTTATTCACCTAGGCAATTTACAAACTGTCGAAATATTTGTCTATTTATTTGACAGATTGTCTAAAAATTCCTTTAAGTGGCATGTAGAGTGAGTGAGTATTGTTTTTCGCCGCTTTAACAATGTTCCAGCATTATCACGGCGGTGGACACCAGAAATGGGCTTTACACATTGTACCCATGTCGGGAATCGAACCCGGGTCTTCGGCGTGACGAGCGAACACTTTAACCTCTAGGCTACCCCGCCGCCCCAAGTAGCATTTAGAAGTTGGTATGATGAACAACAGAGATAATTCCAATACCAGATCATGAAAGTGACAGTCGGAATGTGATTTCTAATCATGCAACCTCGAAAACTTTAACACGGGGTATTTCGAACGATAGTTATGGGTTTAACGACTGAATCCATACAATCTAGACCACATATTAGCCATTCCAGAATGTTCTTTTGTTCAGGTTTGAATTTGTCAAAAATATGTTTCGAAGCGTAGTCGCCAATTTGAAATTAGTGCCGTAAGGCACGAACAAGCTGCCTTCTGATCGGCTAATGTCGACTTCTTGTCAGTCATTCCATTGCTCGGTCAAAGTTCGCGCAAAGTCGGTCTGACGTGACCAGTGATGGGATGTCCTCAGATCTTTGTTAAGCGGTAGCGAGAACTAAGATCTGATGTTAATGAGATTGATGGATATACAGCTTCTATCTTACAATATATACCATGGAGATATTAATGGGATTTTATATCCACAGAACGACCTCCCTATTAAGAGGTTCCAAAAGGACTCAAAAACATCACAATTGTTCTCGGATTATTTGATTACACCATGACACAATTTCCCCCGTTATGAAATCCAGGCAATATAAAATACCCGATGCATAAAGGGTCATATCGGTATGAAGTTATTTCTGAACCAGCCAGACCTACTCTATATGTTATATTAAGTTCTGAAGGATAGTGGTTGCTGGATAGTCTGCCATGTAATTGCGGTGAGCCGATTACAGCCTTGCTCAGGCGCCTTAAAACAATCGCTGACAATGTTACATGGCTTAACCAGAAAAGTTAATTCCACCTACGAGGGGTACTGAAAACCCAGGGGAAATTGGACGTATGCAACCTGATCCTCAGAAGTTCTTAAATCTCCTTATTATCTGGCAATCCCCCACTAGGAATGACTCTTCTTCCTATGAACATAGCACAACGCACTCTTCAAAACCTGATGGATCGTTTCAGATTATTATGCCCAGTTGCCCAAGATGAAAAACGGTTTACTTTGATGAATATTTAGTCCAACTAATTGTCATGATGATGCAGAATTTGATGGAGACAATGATTGGCGATAGGTTGTGTAGTAATGATCTATTGTTACCGATCCTCATAAAGGATATGTCTGACCACTGGTCACCTCAATCGATCAACTATTCAATCACTCAACCCTAAATCGGGGTTCCGATTCAGAACTAAATACGCTCAAGAAGTCCGGGCTTGTTTTCTAATCAAGTAAGACTCATTTGTTTGCCTGATTAGACAATGACACCAACTATAGGAGAATGGAATTAGTTCACCTCAGTTCAAAGTCCACAGTTCATAGTTTACAGCAGGATATGTCTGAAAATAGCGTTGATTGTTATTTGTGTAGATTTGTTTGCCAGTGGGAAAGGAAGCCCTTCTGTGCAGTGGGACAAGCTTGCGCTGTCTTGGCCACCACGGAAAAGGAACTACATTGAATTACGATTTTGTCATTCCTATTGGTAGACCTCATGAAGTTTCTCTCGCCATGTTGATGCCAGCTGTTGCGGCTTGGTCTGTGTTTTTAGGAGTTGGATAAGTGCTGCTGTTGTAGTCTCCACACCCGTCGGTACACCATATCCACTATCTATTCAGTCCTTACCATCACTTAATGAGGAAATGAGAGGGGAGGGTGTATGTGTTTGTTTGTTGATTAACGCCACTCTCAGCAACAGTCCAGTCTTTTCAAAGAACAGACAGTCCCAACCATACGCCATTAGCGCGTATCATCGTAATGGAACACGATTAACAGGAAATAACATCATGGCTAAAGAGGGTGACTACCTTGGTGTTTTTATACCATCAGAACAAGCGCACAAATCTATACACGTCCTCTATCATAGTTACAATGTACTCAAGTGAGTTTTCTCAAAACAGGAAACGCTATACGTAACAATAAAACGTCAAACCAGGGAATAATCAATCTCGATTATCTTCGGAAACAGATGTCATTGGACGTAAAAGCCAAAATTGCGGTTTATATGAAAGGATTACTGATGGACCAGACAATCAAGTGACACGATAGCGCATTTACTGAATTTGTTGAAGCTTAAACGATGTCGATGTTGAACTACTTCGGCTGTGTACTAGCGTGGAGCTTCTGTTGCTTGGAAGTAAAGAGAAACATTTACAGACCGTCGTCATATAGCTGGAATATTGCGGCGTGCGGCGTTAAACAACAAACAAACTAACAAAACTAAGTAAAGAGAAACGTTTATTCATTGCATCTAAAAGTCAAATTAGCGGTGGAAATAATTTGATCAAATCACTGCAAACATGTGATGTCATCTGGTGTTCGCGAAAAGGGTAAGCATGTCCTGCACTACTGGTAGCACCCGCTACTCATACATTACCATAACGGTAAAGTTTATGAGGTAAAGTGAAAACAAAAGGACAACCTCAAAGTGCTCTCCATGTTTGGACGTCGTGTACAATTGCAAATCGAATTCATTCAGGCGGTCTGAGGACAGTTTGATCAGAGATTAATACCAACAGGGTATTTGGAATCTTCGTCAGTACATATTGGTTTCACTTACTGCACACAGGATTGAGAGAATTATTGGAATCGGCCTCTAACGCGGCTACCTATACTGCTCGATGAAGCAACAACAGCTTTGATGGCAAAATAAAGACATGGAATTGCTTCCCTCTGAGAGTGGCATCAGATCTTCAGGTCAAACGAAAAGAAATCTGTTTCATGAAAACAAACTGAAAGTTCCACAAATATTTTTAATATCTGACTTTGTCTTTGAAGTGTCTGTAATATCAAAATTACACAACTGGGGAGGACGTTGGGAGTGAATTAAACCTAAGCATTAGCGGTTACTCTCGTCCCTACTGTAATCAATCCAGATCCTCAACAAAAACTTGCGGAGGACCAGAATAGACGTCTTTGAAATGGTAATCAACATCGTTTTCTTACAATCAATGTGGTCAGTAGGCGAGCAGACCATATTCCACTATCTTGCCGTAAGCCCGCTTGGATTCTCCCACGTCGGAACGTAGTGTTCCTGCGGCTCACAGAACAGGCTTCAGATAGGAAATTGAGTACATGAAGTATTGTGGATTGTGGATTGTGGAAAGGTTTGTCTTCGGGAGGAAGTTGTGTCCCTTTACCTACCATGAGGGAAGTGGTAGTAATTATTTGACAGTTTTGTAAAATTAGAGCCGTATGTCCCTCTTTCATCTCAATGTGTTTGATCCCCAAACTGACCCTAATATAGGATCATGAAATATGAAAATAATTAACCAAACAATTTATTTCAAATATCAGAGCATCGTAGTTAAAGAGTTCACTCCTCACGTTGAAAGCCACAATTCGCTTCCACACATGGACATATTGTTTGAAGTCCATTTCTGGTGTCCGCTGTCGTTATATTGCTGGAATATTATTAAAAAATAATACCCAAAAGCAGTTTTAATGAGATGAATTAATAAGATGTTAATAAACAAATCCGTGGCCTGGTTCACAAATCAAACCTAACTACGACTGCTGTGAACCTGTGTTGAAGTGTTCTGACAATCACAGCGCAGCAATTTCTTTGCACAACCGACCACTGGGCCGTGATACCAGTCTCCGAACGGAAGGTCAATTGGCATGTACTTTATAAATCTGGAACAGGCACGTGTCATGTTTCCAGACGTAAAACATGTCTCATCAACCATCTTAAATGACAAACATAAATGGGATAATCTTCCAAATACCCCTGTTTGTTGAAGCGACAGGCAGGCGTAGACATCGTCATTGATTCACATACAATGATTACAGTGTCATCCGCAGTTGCCAGTGTTTATGAAGTATCATGTTCAGCTTGTTACATAATTCTTACAGGATAAAACCTATAATTGACAAGGACGAAGGACCTCGTTAGCGTGTTCCATATTCTACATTAACTCATACCAGCTTCTGTCATTTTCATGAAAGAGAGTTATTTGACGCTCTGTTGTTGAGCTCGTTATCAGCTGTGATGTGCAGGATAAAACTGCAACGGTAATATTACAAATGGATTTTGCAGGTATAGGGAACCATAGCACCTCATTTCCAAATGATTTATGATACTTGACGAACCCGTAAGGCATGACAACACCTTCAGCCTCTGCAGAGTAATTGTCCCGAACTGCAGCATCCCACTTTGTCTATTTCGGGCGGAAATCCTTCAAGTAAATATTCTTTTAGTCTTTGTTTGAAAAGAGATGTCTTCATTGACAACCTCTGAAGCACACTGTCGCTTTTTGCTGTAGCTTACAACTGCTTTGCATGTCTCTGCACGAACGAATTGAATTCACACAATCAATAATATTTTTTACTTTTAATCCGCGTTAAGATTTTACGCAAGGTCTTTATTTGATTGTAATGCTATTCATGTGCCTGATGTAAGGTGCAGGTCAGGTAGTATAAAATCATCTGCTCTTGGGATTATGCGAGCTCAACACACCAGCAGAGTTGACAGGCTATCATCCTATGGCCTAACAAAACTACAGTCAACACAAGTTACGTGAGAGGTGGGGTTATGGATCTTCCAAGACGTGTTTTTCTCACACATAAACCCTGGTGATTCCATGCCTAGCCTCGGCGTCTGTTATCTGCTATTCATATTTGAATGTATTATGTCTATGTCGTCCATTTTCGAATCAGATGTTCCTGTTTCGGGAATTGGTTTTATCTTTGCATATCCCTTACATGTGTTTCGGCCGCCATCTCTCCTCAGCCTCTCTACCACGGCTCGCCAAATAAACCCCAGGGGTACAAATAAAGGCAGACGTTGTCATTTTTGAATAATTGCGAGGATTAACAATGTGTAAATGTCCATCTTACAGCGCTACCATAGAATCTCCCAGATGTGTATCATTATGTTAGTGCTGTGAGATGCACACTTACTGATTGATGGTTGATCCACGCGACACGACGATCTTGTTCCTTTTTGTTCCCCGCATGCTTCGTTTGGAAGATTGCAGTCTGTTTGTTTTTGCGCTGTCGTTTCCATGTTTTCAGCAACGTGCTTTCGGAATTATAATGATGTTTCTGCGATTTTTGTATACTTTCTCATTGCCTGGCACAAAATTGATTATTTACTGGCCGCTAAAATATTGCTAGCTTGGGTTTAAATCAACATTCACTTACTCAGGCTTAAAAGTTTTCTTGAAGTTAAATGACTTAAAGGTACACTGTAGGATACATTATGATACAAGTAGCATGCCTACTTTTCTGGGAATATAATAAAGACTTAACTTAGTATTATGTGCGCTAAGAATTTTAGATATTGTGAAAATGATTGTGCTGTCACCTACGCAGAAGACAGTTGCACATTGTGTGATTCTCGTCAACAGGAAAAGAAATATTAAGTGCATGTACCGATACGAACTCTTTAATCCATAATTCCTTATCAGTATTTAGTTTGTTTTTATAATGTGTTCCTTCAAAGGGGGACATGCCTTTATTAATAATCAACATATCAATTATTCTCAAGCAAACGTTAACGAATGGTATCAGTGCCGACATTGTTGTTTTTCCTGTGACGTACGCAAAGGCTTTTAGCCATAGATTCATGGCTGTTGTCAAGACACAGCGCTGACAAAAGGTGCCCTTTCAACGCTCCCATGTGCCTGTTCGGCGTAATCAAAGTGTTAAACCAGAGTAGATTATGCAATACAAATAACGCGTTGACACCTAGCAGCCCGGCCTAGCATGATCACAGAGAACAGCGAGGACATGAGGACACAGGGGAGGACAGAAGAAGAAGCGTGGAGGACAGGAGCTGAGCTCGGCTGCAATAGTTTCCATGCGGAACACCACTCAGTGCTAATGTGGGAAGTGTTCAGCATAGAATTGATTGCGGGCGGGCCACTCTGCTATGCTACCGGCGTGAAGACTGGGGCAGATGTCATAACAGGAGTAGTGGTACACTTGGCACAAACGGTATTGCACAGACTATAAACACCACAGCATCTATCACTGTACAGTCAGGAGTATGCACCCTTAGGCGTTCAGTCAGACGGGGATCTGCAGAAGCAGCAGCAGACGAGATGAAACCTTATGCAACAACTATTGGCGTTTCGGAACAGGCAGTAGTCTGTAGAATCGGGCGATGAGGTTATTTTCGATATGAAACAACATTGGATCCCGTTTAATTAGCTGAGCATCGGTCAAATACAAACAATGAATAATGATCTTTCGTGGAGTTTGGTCAGGTGAAGTGTTATGTGCATGTAGTTGTATGATTTGTGGTTGCAGTGTATGTCGCAATAATGATGATGATAATAATAATAATAATAATAATAATAATAATAATAATAATAATAATAATGATAATAACTTATTTGGAATAGGCCCGTATACAACCTCAGACGTATCCAGGCCAACAAACCTGATCTTGTCCTTTTCGATAAATCCAATGAAATCATTCATAGTATTGAATTTTATGTCCCTTTTGACACCAATGTGATTGACAAACATGGCAAATATGCGGACCTCGTTTCTCGAAATGTCACGCTTGCATCCTAAGTACCAAGTTGTCCGACTCCCCATTGTTCTTGGTGCCTTAGGTTTGGTACCTCCCAATCTGTTGACTGACATTGGGAGAGTACCCGGGTTTGCTACCATGAATACAGCCCTTCTGACAATCTGGGTAATGCAGAAGGCAGCTGTGTTGGAGAGTCTTCACATTCTCCGAAACATTCTGGGTGGGTTTGACTAGGCAGCGCTTCTTGGGAGAAGTCCCATTCGCTGTCTGGGCTACGTGTAGAGGGGTCAAGGGCCCTCAGCTGATGATGAGGCTAACCAGTCTGACTGTGCCAGGATCACCCAAACCCTCTTTGCTGCACTTTGTATATTAATCTGTTAATAATAAAAGTATTACTATTATTATTATTATTATTAATGATAATAATAAAAATAATAATAACGCGCGATATCTACCCACGAATGCATGCTCAAAAGGCTATGACTATGCGATGTGATTTAGTTGGCGTTAAAAGGGAAACGTTTTTAAAGTACAAATCCAGCTTCTACAGGAGATAATATTGCATCACAGCTCTTCACAGACCATTGGGACGAAATCGGTTGCCATGCCACCACAACGAAATGTCATCACTAATCTCTCTGCCTCTGAAGCTGTGTTTTTTTACATTGTGAACACTAATGTTTAAAAACTGAAAAGTTGGAAGAATGATTTTAGAAGATTAACCTGATTTCAGAATAGAAAATTAAAAAAATATTCCCAATGTCTTTCTTGACAAGTCCCATGTAGCGAGGCGGACATCCTCCGTATCTGGTGAAACTTTAGTTGGAAACGATATGCAGCAAGTTACGTTCTTCCCTTGGGAGAACTGTTCATTAGCATCTGTTGTAAGGAGGATACAGACAGGGACATCTTATGCAGACGTATATAAAGCGATTCCGACAATTTATTTATGAATTAATTTGAAACATGTATTTTACGCGTATCTTACAAAGGAAGCATAAACATTCTTATTATATGGCTTGGCTGATTTGGCGGATCCAACGGTGCTGCACATGTTGGCGTTGATTTCCCTAGACTGCTGTTATTCAATCCCAGGGTAAGACTGACAGGGTGCCCTAACATGTTAGACAGGTCTAGACGGCCATGTGTATATGGTAAGCGTAAGTGGGGAATGTCAATATTCATAGTATACCATGGCTGGGGTAAACTGTAGATCTTGCAAGATTTACACTTTACAAGACCGCAGGTTGATTCATGGTGTGGGTTTAATTACGTGGGGTGAGCCGTTGGCCTGGAATCCTTTCTTATTCAGATGGTGTGTCCTGTTTCATAAACGGCGGATTGCGAGGCTGGGCATTTCCATTCCTTACATAATTACAAAGTGGGTCTGCGACGGTTAAATTTAACCACAATCGACACACATGCAATGAAGGTACTCTAGCCATTGTGTCTGGACTGAACATATTTGGTACATACTCCTGTTTGTATGGCAGTGAGTATAGATCTTAATGATCGTTTTGCCACAACCCCATTGGCGCAGAATCTCTTGTTGCCCATTCTTGACCTCAGAATCATGACAAGTGGTGTGCAATGTTTTCTCGGTTGTATCATGGACAGCGTCATGGCTGATGCTGTCAGTCACTTGTTAAGCTCGTCTATACTGGAATATTTATAGTAGTATTAGAGCGTTGAGTGTAGCTGAAAAACAGTATTCACTCCTTAAACATTTTAATGTAGTGCAAGACGGTACCTCTCTTGAACTCACTTCACAGCGTAATGATATGTGATCCTTTACGTCTATATATTGGGTAGGGGTAGCCCAGTGGTTAATGCGTTCGCTCGTCACGCCGAAGACCCTGGTTCCGTTCCCGTCATTGAACACTGTGTGAAGCCCTTTTCTGGTGTCCTTTATATTGCTGGAATGCGGCGTTGACACCACTTTCTCACGCAAATTCATGTTATATATAAATAAATATACTAGCTAGTAAATGCCAACGCTTATACATAGACAGGTGGGTCACCCAGTTCACACATTGTGTCCTGTATGGTATGTGGACACCAGCACTTTAGTTTTACGCCCAGCTATTGCTGGTATTCAGACATCTTGTCGAAATGCCACATTCTGAATAGACAGTAACGATCAGGTTGAGAGTTTTGTTGGTCAGGCAATTGTAGGTTATAGAGAAGTAAAGCACTCAATGCTGTGGGTGTGTTTCACGGCATCAGACTGGAATAGATTAGATTACCATATACACCATTTGCAGCCGATACTCTAAGTCCCACTGAACATTTCATATCAGTCGCATTAAATGGTGACGAGCACTACAGAAACTACTTGTATGTGTGAGAAGTAAAATCGTAGGGACATTTGTATTTTGGCTTGAATGGGCCCTTTCAAAACAAACACTTTCGTAGATAGTTCACATAACGATTTTACAGTTACTTTGTTAACATACATGGACAAACGAGTATGGTTTACTTCTCATTTAGCATTTAACTAGCGTTGGCTCGGTGGGGAACCAATGAGGAACCGTATGGTATTTGTGTAGGGAATCCAACCGGCGTGATGGCTGAACATTTTAATCAATAATGTTCCCCTGTTGTCCCCTCTCGAACAAGCAAGTATGAGTATTTCAGTTACATCACGGTGTCAGTTTTGATGTGAGAGAAAAGCCCAGAGTGATTCGGGCTTTGGATGTTTACTTCTTCGACAACCAAGAATCCTGTATGATCCTTGAAACAATATCAGAGAAAATATGGGATTATAGGTCTTTGTCTGCCTGTTGTACTCAACTAAACAGCAAATTGTGGTAGCCCTGGCTCCCAGCTGTTGACCAGGGAACAAGTCGAGTAATATTTATATACCTACACAACTCGTACATGTACGTGCTTCGCAGGGAACATGTATGTGTTTGCTGCGTACTATCACTGTTTGAATGAGGCGCCCGCGACCCACCATTGCCTGACCCAGCCTTCGCGCCGCAGGTGTAGGTCTTTCAACTTGTCGATTGTCCAAAAGGGTTCACCATCAAATCATCAGGCGCACTCAGAAGACACTTTGACCACTAAAAGTCCCCTTTAGCGACCTCTGGCAAAAATCTTTGACAGTTTAGAAACTGTTCTGTCCAAGAATGCCGTTGACGGAGTGTTTTGGGATTCAAGCACATAATTCGGGATTGATCTCAGGCCTCACTAAACAGTTAAATGATTGTTAACTTAAATTGCCTGCATTTGTGACCAAACACATGCAGTAAACTACGGTTATAACGAACACGCTTATCACGAACTGACGGATATAACGAACTAACTTTTTTATTCCCGACTATTTGCTGTAGTTATGCTGTACATATGCTTATGACGAATTACGGTTATAACGAACTAAAATTAGCAGTCCCTTTGAGTTCGTTATAACCGTAGTTTACTGTATCACTTTTTTGAATATACACCTGGAAAATGTTAATCACCAGCTACTGTGGAATGGTATTTTGTATTAATTTTCTGAAAATACACATTTGCTTTTGAAGACGATGTGACATGTTTGTGTTGACATTCAGAAACTAAAACCGACTAAGTAGCAACCGTTTCAGCGCAATAGTTGACGTTCAGATGCTTCTTTGTTTCTTGGGTGGTTGGGTAGCCTAGTGGTTAAAACGTTCGCTTGTCACCCCGAAGACCCCGGTTCGATTCCCGACATGGGTACAATGTGTGAACCCATTTCTGTTGTCCCCCGCCGTGATATTGCTGGAATATTGCTCAATCTTTGTTTCTTTACATCATACCAACCTCACGGAAGATACTGTGTTCTTGTACCATCCCTTCTCAAAATAACTGGGTCACGGGTGGCCCAGTCGTCTTAGTCGCAATTCAGTGCACAGAGTTGCGTCCCTTGGGCACACCAGAAACCTATGATCGTGGGTTCGAATCCCGGTTTGCCCCGATTCTGTTTCTAGGTTTGTCAGTCCCATACCGGTGAGTTTCACAAAGTGTTAAACGTCTGACACCTGCATCACCCTCAGTAAACTGACACGCCGTGAAATAACTGGAATATTGTTCAAAGCGGCGCTAAAACCAACTCACTCACTCACTCGTATATCTATGGTATATTAGAGATTGTGATCACTGTCATGTGTAGATATGTCCAAAAATTCCCTAAGAGTTCGAGATATATGTGAAGAGAGATGGGATGGTCCTTTGTCGCTGTCTTGGTGCATACACGAAGTTAATCGGCGTCCCCGCACATGGCCCCTGGACATAACCTTGACCTCTACGTATTAGTTGATCACGTGGTCATTTATCTAGCCTACGCAGTATTGGTGTATGGATTTACTCATAAAGCCATCTTCATTATAATTTATTGACACTGATCTCTGAGGAAAAGCTTGCGGCTACGTTGCCCACTGTGAAAATTAGTGTTTGTTCATGGTTCAGAACGGGGCCCCTCTACAGTCGTAATCTGTCATGTTTGAGAGTTAATAAAGATTTATGCTTCAAAACACTCTAATGTGTAAAATTGATTCGAACATGCACTCTGCTGATTGCTACATAATTACCAATTATGAAGTCAGCGGCTGTAGGAGAATGTCGAATGTTATGACCAGTCAAATGACACATGCATGTTTAATTTGTGAGTGAGTCAGTGAGTGAGTATGGTTTTACGCCGCCTTTAGCAATATCCCAGCAATATCACGGCGGGGGACATCAGAAATGGGCTTCACACATTGTACCCATGTCGGGAATCGAACCCGGGTCTTCGGCGTGACGTGCAAACGCTTTAACCACTAGGGTACCCGACGCCCCCTGTTTTATGTATGAGACAGCAGGGTTACAGTATGTCGCAATCTGGTCTCTGTTAGGGGTTTGAGGTTGTCAGAGGCATATATGACACTGGTAGTGAGTGAGTGAGTGCATGGTTTTACGCCGCTTTTAGCAATATCCCAGCAATATCACGGCGGGGGACATAAAAAATGGGCTTCACACATTTAACCCATGTCGGGAATCGAACCCGGGTCTTCGGCGTGACGTGCGAACGCTTTAACCAATAGGCTACCCGACCGCCCCCTGTTTTATGTGTGAGGCAGCAGGGTTACAGTGTGACGCAATCTGGTCTCTGTTAGGGGTTTGAGGTTGTCAGAGGCATATATGACACTTGTAGGATTGGATTGGTGATGCGGGTGGGCGTTGGGATGTGATCATTTTGTTGAAGTGGGTATGTGTGGTGGTGGTGGTGGTGGTGGTGGAGGGTACTGCGGTAAGGTTAGATAGGTGTCGGTCATGGTGGTGGGGTGGGTTGGTAGTGAAGGTTGGTGCTGGTGATGTGGGTGTAGTTTGGGGTAGGGGTTAGTGATATGGGTGGGCATTGAGGGTGGTGGTGTGGCCGTGGGGGGTAGTGATACGGATGGGCATTGGGAGTGTTGGTGTGGGTAGGGGTAGATTTTCGAATTTTTGATGGGCATTGAGGATGGTGATGAAGGTGAGGTTGGGGGTGGGGGTTGGTGATACGAATCGGCATTGAGGATGGTGATGTGGTTGAGGGCTGAGGTTAGTGATATGGATGAGGTAAGGAGTGTGGTGAGTTATGAGATATGGGTGGGCATTGACGGTGGTGATTTGGGTGGGGGATGAGGTTAGTGGTATGGATGAGGTTAGGGGTGTGGTGAGTCATGGGATATGGATGGGCATTGACGGTGGTGATTTAGATGGGGTATGAGGTTAGTGATATGGATGAGGTTAGGGGTGTGGTGAGTTATGGGATATGGGTGGGCATTGACGGTGGTGATTTGGGTGGGGGATGAGGTTGATGATATGGATGAGGTGGGGTTGAGGTTGAGGTTGACGACAAGTCTGGCATTGGTGAGGGGGATATGGGTGAAGTTGAGGTTAGGGGTTGATGATATGCATGGGCATTGAGGGTGGTGAATTTAGAAGGGTATGATGTTGGCTGGTGTTGGTGCTGGTAGACTTGTCTAGGTGTTTAATTGAGAGCTGTTTGCTATTCAATCACTATGACCTATTAACTATGAACTGGATGCCCTATATGAGAGTCACAGATTATCCTTATGTATTCTGACGCTCATTAAATCATGTACCTATTCAGGGGGCACGGGTGGCCCAGTCGTCTAAAGCGCCGCGATTCCCTGTGCAGAGTTGCGTCCCTTGGACACGCCAGAAACCTATGATCGTGGGTTCGAATCCCGGTTCCCCCCGATTATGTTTCTAGGTTTGTCAGCACCATACCCGTGCTCGTGGGTTTCACCGAAGTGGTAAACGTCGGAGGCCTGCATCACTTCGGGCTTTCCTCCCACATTAAGCTGACACGCCGTGATATGACTGGAATACTGTTAAAAGCGGCGTTACACCCAACTCACTCACTCACTGTACCTATTCATGCAGAGAAACATTCACTCCGGACAATGAATAATGCTTTCGAAGCCCAAATATACACATATCAGCCAACTCACATTGAAACAATCATCTGCTCGCTTTTGTCGCTACGTACGACAATTATGGAGGATTTGAGGCTTTCCTTGTCCCAAATCGAAATCCTTTACAAATGTCCTTTAAGTAAACGAGGGCACGTTAATGACAAATTGATTTACACTTTTTAATACAAGAACCCCACCCACATACATGATTACTTCAATGACATTCAAATACACACAACAGCAGTACATAGAGATAATTAATTGTTATGGATAATAAATTATCATTTTTTAAAATCTTTCCAGTATTAATGTCCCCACACCCTTTGCGGGATAAGCATTGACGCCCACGTTGTTCAAAATAAGAGAACGACCCGGTCTTAGTGCAACACGTCCTTGAATTAATTTTATAGCAGTCACAATGTGTTACAGAGATGTCTCCTGTGTAGGTGTTTCTTCGTGATATCGAACTGATTATATACTTCGTGCGTGAACCGCGAATCTGGCAAAATAATGGACATATATGTGTGACCGCTTGTAACGATTTTCCGAACAAATGACAGGAAACGTCAACATTGAACATGATTAACGGAAAAAATTAACTTGATTAATCCTCCTGATTATTTACCTGCTGTGCTGTTCTATAAGCACCCCAGTGGTTAAATGAGACTGCCATATTCTATAAGCACTCAAAATGGTCAAAATGAGTCGTGTTATTGCATGTCTTGTCACGACAGTTCGGTTCTCGTTAGTGTGTCCACTAATTTACTTCCCTTTGATGTTTACAACGTCGTTTCTTGTTACATGTATAAGTGAAACATCACGTGACATCCTAAATGTGTACGCTTGCTGTTGCAGGAAGCAGGACGCGGTCAGCACCTATCGGACTTACCACTTATCACCGCACCCATGGTCATGCAAGAAGTCAATTTGACTAAGCCTGATAGTTAACAGCTCAGATCCCCATCGACCAACCAAATCATCCCGAGGCTTGACATCATCGCTGATTGGTTGACATCGAGACGCTATGGCGGACCCTGGACAACTGACGTCAACAGCAGCTTACTTCAACACTACGGTCGGTAGTAACTCCACGTTGTCAGACATGGGGGGCAACGCTTCCCAAGAGGTTCTGACAGGTCTGGATGTATGGAATTCGTGGTATCGCCCCGTCCATGGATACGCTGCCCCAATTGTGTGCATCTTCGGAGTTGTGGCAAATGCGTTGAACTTTTTTGTTTTGACCAGCAAGAATATGCTATCACCGACTAACGTTATTCTCTCGGGTTTAGCCGTGTCTGATGGACTCACAATGGCGGCTTATTTCCCATACGCCATTCTTAACTACCACATGTTTGATTCCCGTCCCTCCCCGTTAGCAAACGCTCGTTTTCTTTTGTTTTACGCCATTTTCAGCGTAGTGGTACACTCCATTTCAATTTGGCTGACGGTTTCTTTGGCACTCTTTCGTTACATATTCATACGCAATCCTCGACACGGAGCCAAATTGTGTAGTATTCAAAGAGCCAAGCTGACAATTTTAATCGTATCGGTAGTAACAACGATTGCTTGTGTACCCAACAGCGTGTCCTACAAGTTTACCGACTATACAGAGAATAACGTTACGTCATGGTACATTGATGTCAAGAAAGACACCTCTGCCGCAATTTTCATCAAGAACCTCAATTTCTGGACACAAGCCCTCTTGGTAAAACTATTACCGTGTTTTCTGTTGACAATACTGAGCGTGTGTTTGGTTAAGACAATGAAGGATGCGGAAAAGAGGAGGAAGAAGCTATTGAATAAGACCAAGAAAGCGGACGACGACAACAAACGGCAGGGGAAGACCAACAGAACGACGCGCATGCTTCTCATTGTCGTTGCTTTGTTTCTGTTGACTGAGATTCCTCAGGGAATCCTTCAACTGCTGAGTGGGGTGATCGACGGGTTTTTCATAAATGTGTACAGCCCTCTGGGGGATTTAATGGATATTCTCGCTCTCATCAACAATGGAATAAACTTCGTCCTGTACTGTACGATGAGCAAGCAGTTCAGAGATACATTCATCAAAATATTTCTCAAGGACATGCTGAAGGGTGGCGAGAAAAGGACAGCTCTTGTGCAAACCCAGGCCACACGTGACTCTGACGTGTGAATGTACTGATGTGCCTCGCTCTGCTCAACTGTATGAACACCGTGCCTAGTCAATGAACACTGTGCTGAGAAACTGGTTGGAACAATGCGTGATACTTGAAGTGAAGGTGTAGATAGACGCACGCCGGCTGGCATACAGTTTGTCAGGAAACAGAACAACTAGGTTGACCCCTTACTGCAGATCTATTATGGCGTCATAATTGACTGCAGAACTTGTTTCCTGACAGGGCTGTGTTTCAAGTTGGCCATACGCTGGACTGATGAGCTGCCTTGAGTGACTGGTCGTAGTTGGGAGTGAACGCTTGTACATAACCCGTCACTTGGATCTGTGCATACGGTGACTTATACAGAGAATGATGTAAATACACTTGTATTATACCCATGATGTATAGCAGTTAAGTAACATCCTGCTACTTGTATATACCCAGTAGTGGACACAGCCATGACGAAATAGCCGGATACTGCACTCGGCGACCTCTTCCCCATCTGACAACAGGGACGCTGTGTTTGTTGCCTGGCGACAGTCAAAGGCGTGATGAGACGATTTAACTGACTATCATATGGTTTTTATTCCTTGCTGGCTTGACCGAGACCTGCTTCTTGTTAATGCTGTATATACATATATCGAGTATATTCCTCTGTTGAGTGTTGTTATCATGCAAAACAGCTACCTGTATATGTATCGTAGTGTGCACCTTATTTGTACTGACTTACGTAAGGTAAATAGTATTTTGTGATACAGTCTTTTTGCTTGTTTGTGGGCATCCACATGGATATGGCGCCGGACTTCTGACACAAATCGTGAGTATTTTAATGCAAACAATTCACATCCGTCATTCGACAACAGAAATGCTATTTTGCCACTACGAAGGAGGTCAAACATTCAGCAAGATCATCAGAGACACAAAACACGAGGTTGATGTAACAAATTAATAAAAAAGTCACAACAGATCTTAACAGAATTCGAACGGACAATGACGTTACCTCGTAAACCTTCACGCATTTGCTTGCAATAGGGCGAAATATAGCATACAGCATCTGTTACAAGTGCAATATTAAATCACCATAATTAACGGTATTCAGTTTTAAGGGGTATGTGGGGCCGGTACTAGTCTCAATCTAGACTTCAATCAGTGACATGCATCAAACGGTACAGCCTGTTTCTGCAATCAGAAGAGTTGGAGAAATGTGGTTTAATGACGTGTTCAGGATTATTGCAACAACAAGCATGATGTTTTAAAGTCTTTTGGAAAAACGCACCCGGGAATCGAACAACCGAACTTCCGCTATCCAAAAACAATACTCTTTCCACCATACCACGTCTGTTAATCTTTAACTGCGTGATCGATGAACAACATAACGCAAAATGTATTTAAGGTAAAGTAAAGGGGGTTCGAATGATTGGAATCTAACTGACTAGGTCGCTAATTGACCCGAATCTAGTGCCGCTTTACAGAGTTGCGCCGTTTAGTATGGTCGGTTCGAATCTCTGTTCGCTCTGTGTACGTTTCTAAGTTTATCAGCACCATACCTGGGCTTTTAGCTTCAACACTATGGTAAACGCCTAAGATCTGAATGACGTCGGTCTTTCCTCCCAAACCAACGTGAAACAACGTGACATACTGCTCAAACACGAGAATACTGTTCAAACTCACACACGTTCGCTTTAACAAACACATGGACGTGTATGGTATTGCCGTATGGTAGATGGAAATATGTCGTGGAGAATAAACGAAATATACCGCCAGACTTTCATCGGAGAGAATTGACATGGATTACAATGCATTACCTGTGATTACAGAAAATGGCTATGGAATGTTGAAATGTCAGGATCAATGTAGACAGTCTCTTGGAAAATAATAACGTCTTCATGTACAACAATGGTATTTTCCAGCCCACAATTATCTGGAAATCATATTCACCGCATCAGAGTCAGACAGAAAATTATCTGCTAGTAGTAACATAAATATCCTTCGGTTGGGGGCATGAAGTATGATATTTTGCTATGTACAGACGAAAAGGACCACCATTTGTTGCTAATGCTTTATATCTAGTTAAGGAGAGTTGCCTTACCACAGACACACTACACACTGCTAGATGTCCTTACTCGTCACTTGCCTTACCATCAACACACGACACACAAGTACTCGTCCTAACTCGTCAGTTGCCTTGCCGTCAACACACTACATACAAGTACTCGTCCTAACTCGTCAGTTGCCTTGCCGTCAACACACTATACACAAGTACTCGTCCTAACTCGTCAGTTGCCTTGCTGTCAACAAACGTCACACAGCTAGATGTCCTTACTCGTAAGTTGACTAACCGTTAACACACGACACACAGCTAGATGTCCTCACTCGTCAGTTATATTACCGTCAACACACGACACACAGCTAGATGTCCTCACTCGTCAGTTGCCTTACCATCAACACACGACACACAGCTAGATGTCCTCACTCGTCAGTTGCCTTACCTCCAGCACACGACACACAGCTAGATGTCAGTTGCATTACTGTCAACAAACGTCACACAGCTAGATGTTGTTACTCGTTAGTTGCCTTACCGTCAACACACGACACACAGTTAGATGTCCTCACTCGTCAGTTGCCTTACCTCCAACACACGACACACAGCTTGATGTCCTTACTCGTCAGTCGCCTTACCACAAACACACGACACACAGCTAGATGTCCTCGTTAGTCAGTTGCCTTACCATCAACACACGACACACAGCTAGATGTCCTCGTTAGTCAGTTGCCTTACCATCAACACACGACACACAGCTAGATGTCCCAACTCGTCAGTTGCCTAACCTCCAACACACGACACACAGCTAGATGTCCTCACTCGTCATTTGCTTTACCTCAAACACACGACACACAGCTAGATGTCCTTGCTCGTCAGTTGCCTCACCATCAACACACGACACACATCTAGATGTCCTCACTCGTCAGTTGCCTTACCTCTAGCACACGACACACAGCTAGATGTCCTTGCTCGTCAGTTGCCTTACCATCAACACACGACACACAGCTAGATGTCCTCACTCGTCAGTTGCCTTACCGTCAACACACGACACACAGCTAGATGTCCTCGCTCGTCAGTCGCCTTACCCATCAACACACGACACACAGCTAGATGTCCTCACTCGTCAGTCGCCTTACTCTCTAATCAACTCTCTACACATATATAGATAGATCCTTTTTGACAGCATAATAATTCCAATATTGACATATGTAGCAGAAATCTAGGGATGTAACAACGCAGAAACTGTGGAAAGGGTACAGACGAAATATTTCAGGAAAATACTTTATCTACCGAATTCGGCCAGTCACGATGCTGTTCTAGGGGAATGTTGACGACATAAACTGTACACAACTTGCCTTCTGAAGTGTATTAAATACTGGACAAATGTCATCAAAATGAATTATAACAGACTACCTAAACAAACATATATGATGTGGTATGGTCCAGACGAAGCACGGAGAACAGCACGGGTCACGCACATTAAGAAAATTCTATTTAAATTGTTTGGGATACGAACGAACATGATACATTCTTATCTGAATTCAAACAACGGGGTATCGACTCGGATCACATAGATGACATTCCTCTATTTGTTTCAACTCTAAACTTTTCTCCTATTCTCCGTGAGTTAACAGTGCGGCTGCATGGCTGCTATATTAGTGGTTATGAAGATTCATTCTTCGTTTTAATTTAAGTTCTGATTTTAATCCGATTAAATTTTAAGTTTTTGTGAGTACAAAAACAAATCGTTTGCAAAAGTGTGATGGTGCCAATGTTACCTCCATCGGCCATGCAATTCGGAAAATGTTTTTAGATTCGAAAAACCCATGACTCCCAAGGTGAAACTTGTCATCCGCTCAGTGTAAATGAAATAAGTTTACTGAAAAAAAGGGTTAATAGTTAACACCTATAGCTACACCTACGCCTATCCCGGAGGCTATTAAAACAAGGTTACTTTACTCTAAAAACTGAGAGTGGTGGAACATTTGAAACCGAAGAGGACGACGATGTGTAAGGGGATGAAGACGAAGTGGTGAAAGTTTGGTGAAAAATAAGTCAAGGCTTATACCTAGGCCTCCACGCGGGAAAGAAAAATATTTGGAAGACTTTTAGGACAAACTTGAAAGTGTCTCTGTCCATGTAAAACAAACAAAACGATACTTTTCTGAATATGAATTAAAAGGCCTTACTTATCTTAAAATAATGCAGACATCGTTATTAAAAAGCCGATAAAAGAGGTGCTATGGTTATTATTAATAAATCCGTGAATGATAATGTCCATTTTAAATGATGATTAATATTATAGCAATTCTCGTAAAAAAGAAGAAACATTTGTCCAGAATAAGATTAACAAACTGTCAGATAGGTATGGTGCTTAAATTTTTGGTAAAGAAAAAGACTGTCTTACCGCTAAATCCTACGGCCTACGATGGCCCAAAGTACATAAAAGTAATTTATTCAAAGGGAAATTAATTATTAAAAATTGTGAAGTTATTTCTATTGGAGGATTGGATTTCTCCGGAGGATTTTCCTTTTACATCTATTGTAGGAGGACCAGTGAACTGTACTCAGCGTCTTACCATAGATATCATTCTTCAGCCCTTATGTAAACATATCTCAGAGTGAGTGAGTGAGAATGGTTTTACGCCGCTTTTAGCAATATTCCAGCAATATCATGGCGGGGGACACCAGAAATGGGCTTCACACATTGTACCCATGTCGGGAATCGAACCCGGGTCTTCGGCGTGACGAGCGAACGCTTTAACCACTAGGCTACCCGACCGCCCCACATATCTCAGAGATAACATTAATTTTTGTATGTAAATTACCTACTGAGGTACCGGGAGGATCGATGCTAGTTAGTTTGTATGTTGTTAGTTCGTACAGAAATATTGAAACTGGGCTCGGATTGAAAGCTGATAGATATTGGCTGAAAGAGTACCACTGTGAAATACCAGATAGATTTTCGGATTAGTTTATCTATGATGCATTGAAGTTAGTTGTTATCAATAACATGTTTTTTTATGGATCTTAATATTCAGAAAGAAAGGAGAAACAATGGGTACAAAGGTAGCCCCAACTTATGCAAGCCTTGTTTTGGGTTTTAGAGAATATGTTTTATGATGAGGTGAGAGACACTCTTAGAGAATATACGAAAAAACAATAAAACATTCCTGGTTAAGGTTTTTAGACTGTTTTATCACATTAAAAACCAGTGACGGTCATAACATACTAAATCCGCTTTGTTGTCACTCAATTTCACTATGGAAAAAAGCGAATCCAGTTTAACCTTTCTCGATGTGACAATCAATTTAATTTATGAGGAATTTGTACAAACTGATATCTATTATAAGGATACTGATATTTAGATTTAGATTTTGGATCATGTTACCCTTACGATTTGAAACGTCATATCCCTAAATGTCTCGCAAGACGTATTTGTACCATGATGAGATGAGGTTAAAACTAGCCGCCTTGCTAAACTTAAGAGTTTGCATCAAAACTATCCCGCAAAGCTAATTAAAGATAGCATACGCTAGGCACTTGGTATTGAGCACCCAATATTTAGAGAAATATCTGAAGAAAACGATGTGTGGGTCACTTTAACGCTTGTATCTACCTTCAACCCAAATCATGAAAAGACATTGTCCATGGTTTAAAGTTACCTGCCTGTTTTGAATCACAGTACAAAAAGAAGAGAGGGTATTAAGCAAATACAAAATTATCAACAGCCAAAGACAACCAAAAAAGCTTAGAATTTGTTGGACAAGTTCTAAATTTGATTCTGTTGTCGTTACTCCACAGGTTTCTGAATGCGGTGCTTAACGTTGCCTTACTTACAGCAACATAGGGGCGGTCGGGTAGCCTAGTGGTTAAAGCATTGGATCGTCACGCCGAAGACCCGGGCTCGATTCCCAACATGGGTACAATGTGTGAAGCCCATTTCTGGTGTCCCCCGCCGTGATATTGCTGGAATAATGCTAAAAGCGGCGTAAAACCATACTCACTCACTCACTCACTCACTACAGCAACACAGCTGAAGACCTATATTCTTGATTGCTTGGAGTGGGTGCAATGAAAAGTTTATATAGAAGACAGAACTTAAATTAAAACGAAGAATGCATCTTCACCGTTCCTAAATAGAGCAGCCACACAACCGCACTATTCCACTTAGTGAACGTTTAGATACATGTGGAAGCGCAACATTTTAGTTTCCCTGCTATGTAAACTTAATTTAGATCACGAACCTACATTGTTTCAAAATGAGCAACATTTCATTTATAAATACGCGCCAAAGTTGCCTGAGCATTGTGACGTCATAGAACTATGCTTCATGTCGGTTAATCAGTTATGGCCTGATGAGGCTGATGTGCACCCCCCCCCTCTCTCTCTGTATGTGTCATGTATATATATATATATATATATATATATATATATATATATATATATATATATATATATATATCATATAAAATTCAGAAATAAATACGTGTTCGTTGGAACAATATGTATATATTACTCCGTAGTATTGTGCAACGAACACGTATTTATTTCTGAATCTTATGGCGTATGTCATTAACACAAAGTCACATGCTGTTTAACTGATAGAACTTCTACATTTCTATATCTACTTTATGGTCCGCCACTTAAGGCGAACGTCATGATCATGTACCTGTAATGCGAAGTGGCTCGGAAATTTCAAGATTGCCCGTAGCTCGAGATGCACAATTGTGTTTCACATGTGCACTCCCTGCTCCACCAGACACCGTTTCCAACGTTAAAGACCAGAATGTAATTTAATGTACTCAGAGCATTTAAGCTTATTTACTCCTACTTAACACTGCAGATGGTTTGAAGTTCCTAGAAAATTATTTTTTGAAGAATTCTAATTTATTTTGTCAACATATCACAGACATGGCTCTTGAGATTGCGAGGCGAGTGGAGGGACCAGCCAAGCAATTTAAAGCCTATTACAAGTCCCAACTTCAAATTGGCAAAATAGGCTTATTTGTATAAATATTTTAAAATTTTAGACTGCGGTTTTTACATCTGATCTCTCGACAGTTCGCTGTTACTGGAATTAGTTTGGAAGATGTTCAAGACGGCGCCGTTTTCCAAAAGAGATAAAACACCCCTCCAATGTGGTGAAACCTCTGCAACTTATAGTGCAGAAGACGTGTACTGAAACATAAGTCGATTTGGGAATTCGTTACCTAAAACATTGCGTGATTGATTGATACATGTCAAGCCTGCTACAAATGTCAGAGACTGTTATCATGTTACCCACGTCTTACCGAATCAATGAATATATTCACATCAGACAATGATACCGAAACCAGGGAATATATTCACATCAAACAATGGTACCGAACCAGGGAATATATTCACAACATGCTACCGAATCAATGGATATATTCACAACATGCTACCGATTCATATACTATTCCCAAATGTTACCCAAGCAGTAGAGTTGAGTGTGTCCAAATGCAGCGAATATATCTGCACGCCATTACATTGCTCACATCATAGACAGAATGATGTCGACCAAATGAAAAGACGACATCCATCACGTTACCAATGGCATGACGAGTTATCAAAGATGTGTCGCCATCAAAGACAGATGGACCGATGACATCATTCCACGGAACAGCAGTATTTTGCTTATAATTCACACCCTCAAACTAAATGACTAATCCGACAAATATATTCATTATATATATCATCTTCTTGATCACACGCAAAAGGAAAATCATATTCATGAATACATGCACCTCTAAGCAAAGGAGAGAGGGGCACGGGTGGCCCAGTCGTCTATTGGCGATTCGCAGTGCAGAGTTGCGTCCCTTGGGCGCGCCAGAAACCTATGATTGTGGGTTCGATTCCCGATTCGCCCCGATTCGCCCCGATTATGTTTCTAGGTTTGTCAGCACCATACCCGTGCACGTGGGTATCACCGAAGTGGCAAACGTCTGAGACCTGCATCACTTCGGACTTTCCTCCCACATTAAGCTGACACGCCGTGATATAACTGTAATACTGTTAAAAGCGGCCTTAAACCCTACTCACTCACTCACTCACTCTAAGCAAAGGGGATCTTTCTCAAACTAGGGATGTCCGCACAGCGACCTTGATATGCTTGGATTATCAGTACAGTGATGTCAATACACTTGGTATATTTACACAGCGAGGTTCATATGATATGGGTATCCACACGGCGATGTTCAAATACAATGGTTATTCGCACAGCGAACTTCATACATCAGGGGTATCTGCCCAGCGCCTTTCATATACTAAGGTTAATCGTGCAGCAACGTCCATATACAAGATCCATATACACAGTGACCTGCATATACCAGGGTTATGCGCACAGCGACCTTCATATGCTAAGGTTATTTGCACAAATAGGTTCATATACTAAGAGCTATCTACACAATGAGGTTCGTGCACGTGCTTAATAGCACAACGAGGTAAATAGACTATGGATGTTAACACATAGACCTTCGTACATTTAGGGTAACCCGACAGCGGCGTGAAAAAAGGGATATCCACACAGCGACGTTCATACTGAAGACGTATCAACACAGCGACGTTCATCCTGAAGACGTATCCACACAGCGGCATTCATCCTGAAGACGTATCAGCACAGCGGCATTCATCCTGAAGACGTATCCACACATCGACGTTCATCCTGTAGACGTATCAGCACAGCGGCATTCATCCTGAAGACGTATCCACACATCGACGTTCATCCTGTAGACGTATCAGCACAGCGGCATTCATCCTGAAGACGTATCCACACATCGACGTTCATCCTGTAGACGTATCAGCACAGTGGCATTCATACTGAAGACGTATCCACACAGCGGCATTCATCCTGAAGACGTATCCACACAGCGGCATTCATCCTGAAGACGTATCCACACAGCGGCATTCATCCTGTAGACGTATCAGCACAGCGGCATTCATCCTGTAGACGTATCAGCACAGCGGCATTCATCCTGAAGACGTATCCACACAGCGGCATTCATCCTGAAGACGTATCCACACATCGACGTTCATCCTGTAGACGTATCCACACAGCGGCATTCATCCTGAAGACGTATCCACACAGCGACGTTCATCCTGAAGACGTATCCACACAGCGGCATTCATCCTGAAGACCTATCCACACATCGACGTTCATCCTGAAGACGTATCCACACAGCGGCATTCATCCTGAAGACCTATCCACACAGCGGCATTCATCCTGAAGACGTATCCACACAGCGACGTTCATACTGAAGACGTATCCACACAGCGGCATTTATCCTGAAGACGTATCAGCACAGCGGCATTCATCCTGTAGACGTATCCACACAGCGGCATTCATCCTGAAGACGTATCCACACAGCGGCATTCATCCTGAAGACGTATCCACACATCGACGTTCATCCTGTAGACGTATCCACACAGCGGCATTCATCCTGAAGACGTATCCACACAGCGACGTTCATCCTGAAGACGTATCCACACAGCGGCATTCATCCTGAAGACGTATCCACACATCGACGTTCATCCTGAAGACGTATCCACACAGCGGCATTCATCCTGAAGACGTATCCACACAGCGGCATTCATCCTGAAGACGTATCAGCACAGCGGCATTCATCCTGTAGACGTATCAGCACAGCGGCATTCATCCTGAAGACGTATCCACACAGCGGCATTCATCCTGAAGACGTATCCACACAGCGGCATTCATCCTGAAGACGTATCAGCACAGCGGCATTTATACTGAAGACGTATCCACACAGCGGCATTCATCCTGTAGACGTATCAGCACAGCGGCATTCATCCTGAAGACGTATCAGCACAGCGGCATTTTATCCTGTAGACGTATCAGCACAGCGGCATTCATACTGAAGACGTATCCACACAGCGACGTTCATACTGAAGACGTATCAGCACAGCGGCATTCATCCTGAAGACGTATCCACACAGCGGCATTCATCCTGAAGACGTATCCACACAGCGACGTTCATACTGAAGACGTATCAGCACAGCGGCATTCATCCTGAAGACGTATCCACACAGCGGCATTCATACTGAGGAAACATCAACACATCGACGTTCACACTGAAAAGGTATCAACAAAGCGACGTTCATAGTGAAGACGTCTTAACATGGCGGGACCGCCTCCGTGGTCTAATGTTAGAGCGTCCGCCCCGGGGTTCGATCCCAAGCCGCGTCATACTAAAAGACGTTAAAAGATGGTACTTGTTGTTACCCTGTCTGGCGCTCGGCATTAAGGGGCTAAAACAAGGACTGGTCGGCTCGGAGTCAGTATACTGTGTCTGAGTGGGGTATTCATGTTAAACTGCGGCATGGTATCTCAGTGTGCTAGCACTATAAATCGGCATCAGTCCGGACTAGTACAAGCAGCCACACACACACACACACATATACACGTGCATGCACGTCGCTATGTAAGTGCAACAATCTTGGACGCGACGTTAAACCCAATTTCACCTCACGTCTTAACATGGCGGCGTTCTTACTGAAGACGTCTTAACATGGCGACGTTCATACAGAAAAAAATATCAACATAGCGACGTTCGTACTGAAGACATTTCAACACAGCGGCGTTCACACTGAAGAATTTTCAACACAGCGACGTTCATACTGAAGACGTATCAACACAGCGACGTTCACGCTGAAGAACTTTCAACACAGCGACGTTCATACTGAAAAAGTTTTAACATAGCGACGTTCGTACTGAGGACGTCTCAACATGGCGACGTTCAAACTGAAGACGTCTCAACATAGCGACGTTCGTACTGAAGACGTCTCAACATGGCGAAGTTCATACTGAAGACGTCTCAACATGGCGACGTTCGTACTGAAGACGTCTCAACATGGCGACGTTCATACTGAATACGTCTAAACATGGCGACGTTCGTACTGAAGACGTCTCAACATGGCGACGTTCGTACTGAAGACGTCTCAACATGGCGACGTTCGTAATGAAGACCCTGCCTTAATATGAACAGTAAATCCTGACTAAAGTTTGACAGCAGACCCTGCCTTAAACTGGACAAAAGAACCGGACTAAAGCTTGACAGCAGAACCATTGCACTCCCTTCCACTGATTTACTGACCTGAACTAAAAAAAACAGGCGACCAGTGAGAAAGCCTCACCTGTTTAGATCTATGCATAAAGAGCGAGAAAACACTGTGTAACAAGAGAGATGACTCCCTTTAGGTCGAGCAATATTCATGCAGCTCTTGCCCTTGGTGTCTACATTTCACAACTTTTGAGGCACAATTGCGCGTGCTCTTTCTACCAACAACTCAAGAGCGCCATACGACACTTGCTCAGAAACAGTTTGATAAAGGCTACAACATTCAAGGCCTCAGTAAAGCTTTCAAAAAGTTTTATGGTAGACATGTTGAGGACATTTCCAAATTTGATACATCAATGACAAGAACGGTGCGCGATGCAATTCCCTATTTTATCTTGGTCCATATGTTTCCGTAGTATTTTTAGATTAAAATTGACTTGCCTGTGCATGTGTTTGTGATGGGTGCAACCGATAGGGCAGGATACGCTCACCTTTTCGCGAACACCCTTGTATAATCACTTTCAGATAGGTATTCATGCTCATGATATAGTGGGAATCGTACAATTGCCTCTGATTTTGAGTCTGCTGTCAAGCTTTAGTCAGGACCTGTCACTCATCTTAAGGCAGGGTCTACTGTCAAGCTTTGGACAGGACCTGTTCATCATAAGGCAGGGTATACTGTCAAGCTTAAGGCAGCACCTGTCACTCATCTTAAGGCAGGATCTATTTTCAAGCTTAAGACAGGACCTGTTCATCATAAGGCAGGGTCTACTGTCAAGCTTTAGTCAGGACCTGCCACTCATCTTAAGGCAGGGTCTACTGTCAAGCTTTAGTCAGGACCTGCCACTCATCTTAAGGCAGGGTCTACTGTCAAGCTTTAGTCAGGACCTGTTGTTCATCGTAAGGCAGGGTCTACTGTCAAGCTTTATTCAGGATCTTTTGTCTAGATAATGGCAGGATTTGTTGTGCACCTTGTGGCAGGACCTGTTCTCCAGCGTAAGACACGACCTGATGTGAAACAGATCGTCAAACCTCACTGTGGTAAAATTAAACAAGATGTGTTTTAGCGCCACCCTAAAAGTATTACCAGTGTTACTCGGTGCATATATTCCACATCTGTACCAATATTCACTTGAGGCAAGAACATTTGTGAGGCAGAGTGATTGTTCATGATTTCAATATTTGGTAATGTGGATCAGAGGACCTGATATTGTCCCCAGGAGGTCAATCCCCTCCTTGATGTCCTTTACAACACTACGTGACATCAAATGTTCCACCGTTGACGTGGTAATCTGCAACACAACACGATAGTAACATCATTTCATTCTCTGCCTGAGTATACTAGCATCAATTTTGGTTAACAAAGGCTCTTAGCTTGACGCTGAATGAAAATTAAATACGGCCTCAGGATATACCCCGTATGAAGTTTCTGAAAGGTCTTCAGTCTCTGTTCTCGTAAAATGGACCTCGGGAGATTGCACGTGACGTTCAGCAAACATTAGTCCCTCTTGAGACTCATGTTGTAGTTTCTTTACACATATTCAGTAGTTTATGTCTTATTTAAGCCTGACGTGACTGAAAATCAGGTAGATTATGAGGCCCTTTGGTGACCGTGATTACCATTTGTTCAGATTTCGGACACTGATCCTATCCAATTACCTGAGGGGAGTGCATCTTTGGTCAGTCAGCGAATGGCGAATGTCTTTTTAAAGACTAGTAGGTGTCAAATGGCTCATGCAGTTTATCGGGCTGTATATACGTGTTTGTGTGTGTGTGTGTGTGTGTGTGTGTGTGTGTGTGTGCTTGCATATGTATGTGTGTCTCTGTGTGTGTGTCTGTCTCTGTGTGTATGTGTGTGCTTTCTTGTGTGTGTTATTGCATGTGTGTGCTTGCAACGGTGTGCTTGTATGTGTGTGCTAGTGTGTGTGTGTGCTAGTGTGTGTGTGTGTGTGTGTGTGTGTGTGTGTGTGTGTGTGTGTGTGTGTGTGTGTGTGTGTGTGTGTGTGTGTGTGTGAATTATTCAACGAGCATAGGTTTCTTGCTTGTCAACCACCAACATAAGAATTACTTAGATACATCGGAATGTTCGATAGGGAATTGATGTCACCGAGTGTTGCGACGTTATTGTCAATTAAGCGTGGAATATTTAGCATTGTTTTAACACCAATATTTGGTCCTGTTTCATTGAAATATATAGTGGAGGTTGACTGAGCGTGTCGACATTCTTATGGTGGCGGTGGAACGAAGTACGTCAGTTGGAAAGGATATGCCTGGTTCTCGGTGCGCTTCATCAGTGTCCGTATATAACCTGCCAAGAAAGCAAATTTTATTATGTGATTTCATAACGACGACTAAGTGGTAAATTATACGACGAATGCAAAGCAAAACACATATTAGGCTTCTCGTAAGAATGTGGTAAAAATATAACATAGATTTGTAATGCAAAATTGATGCCAGAACATAATCGATCACGTCTGCCCTGAAAAAAATCCATGTGTTGAAAAACTTATAAATGATCGGTTCCTAATACACAAAATTTGCATTTAGTGATAATATATTCTGGCAAATGGTAATGCTTTTGAATATATTTTGGGGAAAATGGTAGCATGCCAACCTGATGGCATGCAAGCTCTAATTGCGACAGTCGTACTGGAAGCGAGGCAGCATCACATGTGACCCATCGAGCATTACACACCGCCTTTCACAAAGACAAGGAATGACTAAATGATGAGGCTATCCTATACATGTGTATGAAAAACAAAGTTAGAAAAAGGATAAAACCCAACATGATGTTTTAGTTCCGGAGGTCGTTCGCGACAACCGAGGTATAGTCAGGGATGTGTGACTTTGCTACTTAGACAACCCAGGTATAGTCAGGGATGTGTGACTTTGCTACTTAGACAACCCAGGTATAGTCAGGGATGAGTGACTTTGGTAGTTAGACAACCCAGGTATAGTCAGGGATGAGTGACTTTGCTACTTAGACAACCCAGGTATAGTCAGGGATGTGTGACTTTGCTACTTAGACAACCCAGGTATAGTCAGGGATGAGTGACTTTGGTAGTTAGACAACCCAGGTATAGTCAGGGATGAGTGACTTTGGTAGTTAGACACCAAGGTATAGTCAGGGATGAGTGACTTTGCTAGTTTGACAACCCAGGTATAGTCAGGTATGAGTGACTTTGCTAGTTTGACAACCTAGGTATAGTCAGGGATGAGTGACTTTGCTAGTTTGACAACCCAGGTATAGTCAGGGATGAGTGACTTTGCTAGTTTGACAATCTAGGTATAGTCAGGGATGAGTGACTTTGCTAGTTTGACAACCCAGGTATAGTCAGGGATGAGTGACTTTGTTAGTTAGACAACACAGGTAAAGTCAGGGATGAGTGACTTTGCTAGTTAGACAACCAGGTAATATAAAGTCAGGGATGAGTGACTTTGGTAGTTAGACAACCCAGGTATAGTCAGGGATGAGTGACTTTGGTAGTTAGACAATCCAGGTATAGTTAGGGATGAGTGACTTTGCTAGTTTGACAACCCAGGTATAGTCAGGGATGAGTGACTTTGGTAGTTAGACAACACAGGTATAGTCAGGGATGAGTGACTTTGTTAGTAAGACAACCAAGGTATAGTCAGGGATGAGTGACTTTGGTAGTTAGACAACCAGGTATAGTCAGGGATGAGTGACTTTGGTAGTTAGACAACCAAGGTATAGTCAGGGATGAGTGACTTTGCTAGTTAGACAACCTAGGTATAGTCAGGGATGAGTGACTTTGCTAGTTTGACAACCCAGGTATAGTCAGGGATGAGTGACTTTGCTAGTTTGACAATCTAGGTATAGTCAGGGATGAGTGACTTTGCTAGTTTGACAACCCAGGTATAGTCAGGGATGAGTGACTTTGTTAGTTAGACAACACAGGTATAGTCAGGGATGAGTGACTTTGCTAGTTAGACAACCAGGTAATATAAAGTCAGGGATGAGTGACTTTGGTAGTTAGACAACCCAGGTATAGTCAGGGATGAGTGACTTTGGTAGTTAGACAATCCAGGTATAGTTAGGGATGAGTGACTTTGCTAGTTTGACAACCCAGGTATAGTCAGGGATGAGTGACTTTGGTAGTTAGACAACACAGGTATAGTCAGGGATGAGTGACTTTGTTAGTAAGACAACCAAGGTATAGTCAGGGATGAGTGACTTTGGTAGTTAGACAACCAGGTATAGTCAGGGATGAGTGACTTTGGTAGTTAGACACCCAGGTATAGTCAGGGATGAGTGACTTTGCTAGTTAGACAACCTAGGTATAGTCAGGGATGAGTGACTTTGCTAGTTTGACAACCCAGGTATAGTCAGGGATGAGTGACTTTGCTAGTTTGACAACCCAGGTAATATAAAGTCAGGGATGAGTGACTTTGGTAGTTAGACAACCCAGGTATAGTCAGGGATGAGTGACTTTGGTAGTTAGACAACCAAGGTATAGTCAGGGATGAGTGACTTTGGTAGTTAGACAACCCAGGTATAGTCAGGGATGAGTGACTTTGCTAGTTAGACAACCAAGGTATAGTCAGGGATGAGTGACTTTGGTAGTTAGACAACCCAGGTATAGTCAGGGATGAGTGACTTTGGTAGTTAGACAACCAAGGTATAGTCAGGGATGAGTGACTTTGGTAGTTAGACAACCCAGGTATAGTCAGGGATGAGTGACTTTGCTAGTTAGGCAAAGCAGGCATGTGGATCAAACCATTTTACAGCGAAGTTAAACCATTTATTTTATCTATCTTAGCACTTAAAAAGAGACACAAGCATAATGTTGTCAACAATTATTCCACATAGACACTCCAATGTTCACGACAAGCATAAGATTCAACAATTATTCAACACAGACACTTCATCACTCACAACAAGCATAAGATCCAACAAATATTCCACAGAGACATTCACTGTTAACGACAAGCATAAGATTCGACAATAACTTCACACTAACACTTCACTGTTTACGACAAGCATAAGACTCAACAATTAGTCCACATGGACACTTCACTGTTCATGACAAGCATAAGATTCAACAATTAGTCCACATGGACACTTCACTGTTCACAAGAAACATAAGATTCAACAATTATTCAACATGGACACTTCACTGTTCATGACAAGCATAAGATTCAACAATTATTCCACATGGATACTTCACTGTTCACCAGAAGCATTCGATTCAACTGTAGTTTGAAGTATTTCGGTTAAAATAATTACAAACAACATTTTGTCTATTATCTTCTATTTATCTAAATATTGTCAAACTATGTTATTTCACTTACATTTCGTGATTGAAAAAAATAAGAACTAAGAATTTGAATAAATACATTGCTTTATTAATCTCAATCTGAAGTTGTCCCTACCCAAACACCCCTATGCCCATTAATAGTTTGTCCCAAACAGATTATACGGGTCTCTATACACAAAGACTTGAAGAAACCGCTCATGCATAATCAGACAACCCAGGCTTACTGATAGTCTAAAAATTAGATGACCAGGGTTGAAAACATATTGTTGACAGAGAGGCTGAAACTGTCTGCGTGTCGGGTGGTTTTAAGAGTATATCTTGTATATTGTATATGCATCTGTCGTAACAGCTGACTTATAATGATTGGGCAGTTCCAGGCGTGACCAGGCTGTGTAACATTCTGAGCCAGATACGACTGTTTACAGGTAACGGGGATAAAGCTGGAATATTGTTGAATCACCCACCCTGGTAACGAAACGTGAGTTCCACTGCCCCAACTAACCACAGTTTCATATTCAGGTAAGCGAGAACAACAGTTCCAATGGGGTCAGAGTTCAAATTGGTTATCATTTGCTTTTGTGTGTCAGACATAATTTATCAATTTTCTTCTTTCTACGGTTCAGTTCGTCTTTGATGCGGACGCAGCTTTGATGATTACAAGGATGAACCGTCGGTCACGGAGACATTCAAAGCATGCATTTGATCTCAGGAGATCGCTTTATTTCGTAAAAAGGTTAAGGCGCATGCCGTATATCCTCTGACATTAGCGCGTCACTCCCAGTGCGCAAGATGTTCACGTACACTAAGCTTTGAACCCGTAACAGACATTGATGTATGTTATTTACAACGTAAATGAAAATAATTAACTTACAACGACGCATTCTTTTCCTAATTCGATAAAACAAATATCATGAAATCAAAGGATGGGGAGAAATTATTTGTAATCAAATAATGAGATAGTGGACCAATCTGAAGGTTCTACTACACCAAATCAGAACCAGTTTGGACAGTTTGGACAGCCTTCAGTGCAGATCGAGAGATATCTGCAGGCTGTGATTGGAGGATATTCTGTACGATTTTTATGTCTTTCAAATGTACATCCATCCAGTTATTAAAACTGACCATGTTTTTCTATATTTAGTACTGTCTTTTTCAACATGATGACTTATGCTGAATGTGACCACGTGCACGGCTCTTTTCAAGTAGGTGACATTTGGTGCGAAACTGGGGGTGGTGTGTTTAGCTTCCTGTACTCGGAAAAGGAGCTGGCTAAGCTAGTCATTTTTTATTTTTTTATTGCTGCTATAAGGCCAAACTGTGCACACACGTACAGGTAATAGCTGTTGAATGCTTAGTTATTTAAAAAAAATATAACGTTACTATAGAAGTCTATGGGAAAACATTTGGTGGTGTGTAACCTGAAGGGCTGTGCTGTATGTTAGCTTTGTGTTAAAGGAGGACGACGCTCGGACAAACTGTCAGTCCAAGGAATGTCGGAGTTTATCAATATCAATCCAACTGTTTGATCTTGTAAATACAGACAATGTCCCAGTTTCACGCAGGGCACTATTTATGTGACATAACTGAACATGTGTCGGCAAGCAATGCGTAAAAAACCCCGATAATGACACTCGGTTCGTGATCAGCATCATATCTGTGTCACTGGTTTCATCAAAGGGTTAAACGTTTCTTGCGTCACTTGCAATTGGGGCTTCCCTCCCACACGGAGCTTACGTCGTCGTAAAAGAGGCGTTCAACCCAAATCACTCACTTCCTCCTATTTCATATCATAAGTCAAACACAAATCTTCAAATGCCACGTGTGGCTATTTTGTAGATGTGAAGTGAGAATGATGTACTCAGGGACCTGCCATTTAATACAGAGGGGGTGGGTCAGAGGTTTTTGATGCACTAATGTTCTGACAATAATGACCCTCCCCCGATGGTATGAACACAGACTGCCATTTAGAAAGTGCCTCACTCTGGCAGTGTGGGTTCGAACCCTTGATGGGACTCAACCCCAAAAGAGTACTATAATCTGTACTTTACTAAGAAGGTAGAATATGGCCCCCACACCATGACACTACCGCCACCGAATTTGTCGAATTCACGTACACAGTGTTGGACAAAACGCTCATTTCGACGACAATAAATACGTTGTCGTCCATCTCGCCGGTGAAGAAGAAATCGTGATTCTTGGCTAAACCACACTCGTCTCTAGTTTCTCACATTCCAAGGCTGTAAGGTATGGCACTAACGCAACCACAAGCGTCGCTGTCGATGGGTAGGTTGCAAAACAGGGACGATAACTGGTCTTCTGGGTCGGATTCAAGCCTCGCGAAGATGGTTCCTGACAATCTGGTCCGATTTCCTCCTCAAAGGACAGTCGAATGTAGCGATCCTGTGCAGGGGTGGTAACTCTCGGTCGGCCGGTTTTCGGTGGAATTAAACGGTGTGTATCGGTCACTAAGGCGGCAAATGGTGCTGTGGCTGACGTTAAAGTGGCGTGTAACAGAAAACTGCGATTCCCCTCTTTGGATACGTCCTATGGCGATGTTCCGATCGGCAGCGCTTAGTCTCGGCATTTTCACTTGAAAAATGTTGACAATTGAATGACAAATTATTGGCTTATGCTTGTCTTTTCATAGCCACTACCACGAGTTACGAATGCCATAACTTGCACGTGTATTTTGCTTTACTGTTTTCCACCATGACATTTTCTAACAAGTGTGAAAACAATGCCGTTTAAGACATTGCAAATCGACAATGGCTGTGTTTGGTCGCACGGTTTGTCGAGTATCAGGTCACCAACATTTTCCAATGACATATATCCAAATTATATACCGGGTTGTTTGTGTAGTCAGTTTATATGAACGACATACCTGTGCTTTTTTTTTTTTTTTCGAAGAGTGCAAATTGGCACATACCATTTAAAGCGAGACGTCCCGTAAGTCGTAAATCAGTAGACTAAAGTGAAGTGCGGTTGTGATGAGCTTAAAAGAATATTGTAACGTTCATACGCACAGTGGCCATTTTCACCTGAAACCAATTCATAGGGAGGGGGTTACGTCGCTTGTTTTCATAAAATATGAAATACAGCAAACTACGGTTATAACGAACTCAAAGGGACTACTATTTTTAGTTCGTTATAACCGTAGTTCGTTATAAGCATATATACAGCATAACTACAGCAAATAGTCGGGACTAAAAAGTTAGTTTGTTGTATCCGTCAGTTCGGTATAAGCATGTTCGTTATAACCGTAGTTTACTGTAACTATAGCTTGCGTGAGGTGAAGCGGCCGCACTTATACATTCTGTTATTAATCGCTATATGGCTGAAATATTGCCGATGCGATGTAAAATTTAACTCACTCACTTACTCACATTCTGTTATTCATGTGTTGTAACTGTACACGTTTCGCTTTTTATCAGTTACGTTGATATGTAGGTAACTAAAGTCATTCATGATATTCCACAAATATTCCACTTGGGACATAAACTAAATACGCAAATGGACTAAGTGTAACATATTATATATAAATGTATTATCTTCGAAATGTAGCTCAAGTCAGTTAGTTATTGCTCTTGCTATCATTTATCGCAACACTTAATGTAATTCACCAGGGATCATTGCCTAGAAGAGGAACTCAGAACCCTTTCCGGAAACATCTTGAAGATGGCTTATATAATGACTGATGATCCTGAGAATGATTATCGCTGAAATGACTTTCAACAAATCGAAAAACTCTTTAAGTACGATACAAGTGACACGAAGCTCCATGGAGATATATTCAGCTACTCGGGGTTATCAATGACAGACGAGACATCCCGTGAGATATGTTCTTCTTCTCGGGGTTATCAATGACAGACGGGACATCCCGTGAGATATGTTCTTCTACATGGGCCTGTTATTACATACGGGACATGATGCTCCCTGGAGATATATCCTACCACATGCGGTTTCCCATGATACTCGTGTCTCACTGATCCCTGGCGATATACTTACTACATGTATACGAGGTTTCCAATGATACACGGGACGTGATGATCCCTGAATAATTATATTCGTCTACTCGTGGCTTCCTTTGATACATGATAGAATTTATTTGTCTGATAATACTGTTGTGCAGCACGTCAAGACTCATGCTGAAAACAAGGCAAGTCACAGTTTTCTCAAACGAGGTAAGAATATGAGATATAATCTCAACGTCAGTTTTGATTCTGTTAATGGTTCTGATGGTCCCATTCTGGGGCTGCGTGTTGAGGGGGCAAGGGCCCTGAGCTGATGATGAACCTAACCAGCCTGACTGTGCCAGGATCACATTTTTCCTGCATTTATTATTAATAATAACAACAACAACAACAACAACAACAGCAACAGCAGCAGCAGCAACAACAACAACAACACCAACAACAACAATAATAATAATAAAGGCTTTTGAAACAGTTGTTGTCTATACCCAGCATCTGTAACATCGTGGAACCATGGTTAGAGGAATATAATGATTGTGTCAACGAAAAAATAAAATCACCATTGTTGTGTTTCATTACACCTGATTGCCTGAAAAATATAATTAAAAAGTCCAAATCTAATACGGCGCCAGGACCTGATGGTATTCGAAACCGGTTTTGGAAACTATTTCGTTGTGTCCAAACACCATTACTTCACTGTTTTAATTCTCTTGTGGATACAGGGGATGTTCCGCCTTGGTTGTGCAAGGGTCGAACAATACTTCTCCCAAAGAAAGGTGACTTGACTGATCCCCAAAACGTCCGCCCTATTACTTGTCTGAACACACAATTCAAAATATTTGCAGGACGTCTCACAGATATTGTGTCATCATACTGCGCACCCAATGACATTATTTACATGGAACAGAAAGGAGCCAGAAAGGGATGTTGGGGTTGTAAGGATCAACTACTAGTTCAGAAAATGATCCATGAAGGGGCTAAAATTTACCAACGTAACCTCTCAATGTGTTGGATAGACTACAGAAAAGCTTATGATTCTGTACCTCACGAATGGAGTTTGAAGTCACTGGAATGTATTGACTTCCCCGAGCGACTACTTGTTTACTCAAGTCTTTAATGAATTGCTGGTCAACTCAACTTGAGATGTATTCGCGGGGTCAGGTGGTGACTTCGGAACCCATTTCTATCAAAAGAGGAATATTTCAGGGCGATTCTTTTAGCCCTTTACTTTTCTGTTTGTCACTAAATCCTTTAAACTTTTTGCGCAGCAAAGAGGAAAGTTATCATCCGGGACCTCCTGAGCACAGATCCCCAACACCCCTTTAAACATTTTGCTCAGCAAAAAGGAAGGTTATCATCCGGGACCTCCTGAGCACAGATCCCCAACACCCCTTACTCACCTCCTTTACATGGATGACCTTGAACTTATTGCCATTGGTGGATCTACCCTCAAAAACAGATCCTGCTCGTCGTGTCCTTTTCTAATGATATCGGCATGTGCTTTAGACTCGACAAATGCAACACTCTTCATTTGAAACGTGGTAAGGTAGAAGAGGAAGGTGAGGTGAGGTGAAATTGGGTTTAACGTCGCGTCCAAGATTATTGCACTTATATAGCGACGTGCATGCACGTGTATGTGTGTGTGTGGCTGCTTGTACTGGTCCGGACTGATGCCGATTTATAGTGCTAGCTCACTGAGATACCATGCCGCAGTTTAACATGAATACCCCACTCAGACACAGTATACTGACTCCGAGCCGACCAGTCCTTGTTTTAGCCCCCTTAATGCCGAGCGCCAGACAGGGTAACAACAAGTACAATCTTTTAACGTCTTTTTGTATGACGCGGCCCGGGATCGAACCCTGGACCTTCCGCTCTCCGGGCGGACGCTCTACCACAAGACCACGGAGGCGATCAGAAGAGGAAGGATCAGTCAGAGTACTTGGAGGAGGAGGCCTATACGTACTTAGGGATCGGGATTCGGGACAAACTCCAGAATGCCCATATCAAGTACAAATGTAGACTAAAGAAAATCTGGAGTTCAGAGCTGAACGCTCGTAATAAAGTCAAAGCCACATATACTTATGCTGTGCCCGTCCTTTCGTATTCTTCTGGTGTTGTTGATTGGACGAAACAAGAAATTCAGGGTATTGACACCCTTATCATGTCAAACAACAGATCCCACCACCCCCGCTCTTCCCTCAATCGCTTATATTTACCAATTATGATGGGAGGGCGTGGTTTGATTTATGTGGAGGCTCTTCATGATAGTATGGTTTTGGGTACTTTTGCACACATTTATTTGTCTGATGATCCCCATTTGAAGCATGTCAAGACTCATGATGAAAACAAGGCATTCCATAGTTTTCTAAAACGAGCCAAGGATGTGGGACATAATCTCAATGTCGGTGTTGATTTGGTTGATGGTTCTGTACTGCTGGACGGTACAGAAATGAGTGTCAACCAAGCGAAGAGCCATATCAGGTCGGCCCAGACTCTGTTTTTCAAGGAGAGGCTTTCTGAACGACCACTGCATCGAGTTTATGTGCAGTGTGTTGAGAAGATCAGCAATCCTGAAGAGTCCTTCGCTTGGATGAAGTCGCCTGGCCTGAAAAGTGAAACAGAAGGCTTTATGTTTGCTGCTCGGGACCAGTCACTTCCAACTCGCAACCGTCAATGTGTGATTTTGCGACAAAATGTGAATATGAAATGTAGATTATGTAATGAATTTAATGAGACTGTACAACACATTGTGACTGGATGCCCAGCACAGACACAGTAACTTAAGCGACATGATGGGATGGCTCGATCATTTTATTAGCGTCTTCGCCATGCTTGTGGTTTTGACACAGATGTCCATCCATGGTACGACCCGATATATGTAGATGGCGTCATGGAAAATGATAAATACAAAATCCTTTGGAATAGGCCGGTATACAGCCTCAGATATACCAGGCGAACAAACCTGATCTTGTCCTTTTTAAAATACAATGAAATCATTTATATCATTGAATTTTCTGTCCCTTTTGACACTAATGTGATTGACAAGATTGTCGAAAAACATGGCAAATATGCAGATCTCGCTTTCGAAATTTCACGCGTGCATCCCAAGTACCAAGTTGTCCGACTCCCCATTGTTCTCGGTGCCTTAGGTTTGGTTACTCCCAAATCTGTTAACTGACATTGGGAAAGTACCCGGGTTTGCTACCATAAATAAAGCCCTTCTGACAATCTGGGTAATGCAGAATGTTTCAGTGTTGGGGAGTCTTTACATTCTCCGAAACATTCTGGGTGGGTTTGACTAGGCAGCGCTTACTGGAAGAAGTCCCATTCGCTGTCTGCGCTGTGTGTAGAGGGGGCAAGGGCCCTGAGTTGATGACGAGCCTAACCAGCCTGACTGTGCCAGGATCACCAAACCCTCTTTGCTGCATTTTTAATTTTAATCTGTAAATCATAACAAAAGCGACAAAATCCTTTCCGTATTCATCAGACATATTTACGGAAAGTACAGTCGATTGTACGACCCCTAGTACCCGCCTTAAACACACGCAGAGGCAAGACAATTTTTCACATGACAACATCCGGGAACATATGGTACAAATCAAAACAGGGAATTGTATCGGACATACTTTGTGTCACTGAAATTTGATCTCAAAATTAGGAAATGTACACCACATGTCTACTTTAAAGGGTTTTGAACGGTTTACCGAAACCTTGAATCGAGCAACCTTGATCAAACAACTTCTGAGTAAGAGTCTTATGACGCTCTTGGAAATCGTGTATCGTGATTGTGCCTCAACATGTCTACCATAAAACTTTTTGAAAGGTTTACTGAGGCCTTGGATGTTGTTACCTTTATCAAACAGTTTCTGAGCAAGTGTCGTATGGCGCTCTTGAGTAGTTGGTAGAAAGAGCACGCGCCTCAAAAGTTGTGAAATGTAGACACCAAGGGCTGGAGCTGAATGAATATTGCTCGACATAAGGGGAAAGTTGACTACTGGAAGGTTTTAGTCATCCCTCTTGTCCTACAGGCTAATTGAGAATGTTTTGTCACTCTAAATCTTTCTGGTAAGATCTGCATATTAAACAGATGACCCGGGTTCGATTCCCGACATGAGTACAATGTATGAAGCCCATGTCTGGTGTCCCCCGCCGTGATATTGCTTGAATATTGCTAAAAGCGAGGTAAACCCATACTCACTCACTAAAATATAACAATTTAGAAAAATTACAACAAAATTAAATAGGTCGTACGGTACGTTAGGCGTAGAGATACATTTATTCATCTGTCTTGTGAATCAAAACTACAACCTTGTTACGTCTTGAGGAAAATCATTCGCCGAGAGTCACGAGAACTGTTGGAAATATAAATCCGACGATGTTTTGTTGTTGTAATTGCAACAAAAAAACAATTGAGGCTGTGGCATTTGATTATATCTGCAATATAATTTCATAATTTCTGACGTGCGGTACGACAAGTCTAATAGTTATATTTCCCAGTTACTTGACAACACGATGGAGGGAGTGAACCCACGAGCACGGATATGGTGCTGACAAACCTAGAAACATAATCGGGGCAAACCGGGATTCGAACCCACAATCATATGTTTCTGGCGTGCCCAAGGGACGCAACTCTGCACAGCGAATCGCGGCGCCTTAGACGACTGGGTGTCCACCCTATCCGTCGAATTTCTGAAATTAAGGTAGGTAAAATAATTCTACGGCTCGGGAAAGTATATTCGTGTTTACTTAATGTGTCTGCAGTTAGAGTATTCCATTATTTTTTCTCATGGGGGTGATAGGGAACTTGACGCTGTTAGGGACAGTATATTCCTGACACGAGGACTCGGTTATTTCCTATTTTTTATTCTGATGTAACAAGGATGTAACAATACATTTTCACATACATACATACAGCAATAACAGCAAAATAAATAATCAATATATATGTTATCAAACATTTAGTTTATCTTGATGATTCTAACAATTTTCATGATCTTTATTCATAAAACGTTTACAATAGCCACGTTAACATACATACACAAACATAATAAGTAATCATAAATATAAATATTTATCAAGTAATCTTTATTCATAAAAAAACGTTAACAATATTCATGTTTACATCCACACACCAACATAAATATTTATCAAGTAATCTTCATTCATCAATGATCTTTATTCATAAAAACGTTAACAATAGTCATGTTAACATCCATACACCAACATAAATATTTATCAAGTGATCTTCGTTCATCAATGATCTTTATTAATTAAAACACTCGTTCTTCATGTTCAATAAATACATCATAGTTTCAGTCTCAAATTTCATTCACAAATGTCACCACACACCAAGAAGGTTTGCCACATGATCAACATAGTCCATGAGGACTCTCTCACCACGTCTCAGTCTGTCCTTTTCCCGTTGAATCTGCGAATAACCCAAATTTTCTATTTCATAAGCTCATATCATAAATAATTTTGTCAATGATAAATTGCTTCATATACATGTTCCTATTCCAAAGTGCACGCACTAAACAGTATGCTCCCTAAGAATGACCATCTTCACGGTACATAACAATAAGTATATGTCACTACCATATACAATTGTAAATTATTTCGGAATATGCATGCAGTTGAGAAAATAATAAAACAGAACTACATAAGTTTCAGCAATCCCTGGCTTGAATATGTATGGTTACTTGGTCTGGCGCTCTGCACAAATGATATCATAGCAATCAGTTTTGTAAAGTGCCAAAAAACACGTCTTCGTTTTTGGAACGACGGTGTTTTCCAGTGTCTGTATAAATGCAATCACGGATCATGTTTACATGTTGACATTATTTAGAGAGATATGACCAATAAGATGATGTTATTGTTCTCTGCTATTATTATAATATAACACATCATGCCTATTGCTTAACGGCTAGGATATGGGTGGTGTATTCAGTATGTTTATTTTGTTTAAACATGACAGTTCTCAGATGTGAATATTGAAATCATACGCGTCTCTTGCTTGTGCTACTCGTTTACGTTGTCGTCTTGTATAGAAATTCACTCCGATGTGTGCAACACAGTTCTGTCACAACGGCGTGCATGTGCTGGTGGCGGCCCGGCAGATAGATTCGGGAACGCCGAACATAAGATTCTAGGGATTCTGCTGCGATTGGTGTAAACCGTGAATGCTTACCGTTTTATTCCCGTGAAAATCCAGGGTAGAATAGGCCTTCAGCAACCCATGCTTGCCGTACAAGGCGACTGTGCTTATCGTAAGAGGCGACTAACGGGATCGGGTGGTCAGACTCGCTGTCTTGGTTGATGCATGTTATCATATCCCACTAGCGTGGATCGATGCTCATAATGTCAATCACTGGAGTGTCAGGTCCAGACTCGATTATTTACAGAACTATAAACAACAAACAATCATACAAACAAGGCTTACCGTTTAATGATTTACGCGTGGCATACAGAAATACATTTGTACAAATATATAAAGAGCATAAAAAAATACAATAAAAACAAATAGATCATAGCGTTATCATTTACATCTATAATTGGTTATGAGTCTACCCACGACATGGATGTATTAACAGGTACGTACACAATACTTGAACTGTCGGTATCATGATGTATGATGAGACATCACCATGAAGTCGTACCAGAGGGTTTGCTGAGATTCCATCCTTCAAGTCCATGAACACCCTCCTCTACCAACAGTCCCGAGATTTACAGTTGGAGGATACGTGGCCAAAAACGGAAGATGACGACCAGGGCCCCGTTCCTCAAAGCGATCTTAGCGCTACGATGATCGTAAGCCTATGTTAAAGTATGGGACTTACGATCACCTTAGCGCTAAGATCGCTTTAAGGAACGGGGCCCAGTTCCTGTACAGAGTCGACCACGACATCCTTGCATTATTCACTACCAAGAACTTTGAACACCAGCGACAGGCCGAGTGTTTACCGTTATGGGACATGTTCCACTGCTCCACTCCTGTTTGGAGCAGATCCACTGTATCCATTCTGAATTCAAAGGGACCGCCTCCGTGGTCTAGTGGTAGAGCGTCCGCCCGGAGAGCGGAAGGTCCGGGGTTCGATCCCCAGCCGCGTCATACCAAAAGACGTTACCTGTCTGGCGCTCGGCATTAGGGGGCTAAAACAGGGACTGGTCGGCTAGGAGTCAGTACACTGTGTGTGAGTGGGGTATTCATGTTAAACTGTGGCATGGTATCTCAGTGGGCTAGCACTATAAATCGGCATCAATCCGGACTAGTACAAGCAGCCACACACACGCACGTGCATGCACGTCGCTATATAAGTGCAATAATCTTTGACGCGACATTAATCCCAATTTCACTTCACCTCACCTGCATTCAAAGGAGACATGGTCTCCTTGATGTATTGAAATATGCAAATAAGATTATAAATCATAGAAGCTAGAAGCTACGCATGTACGGGTATTTGAATATTTGCGTGAGAAGGCACATCTCCTGAGCTTAGGCGTCATCTCAAGGGTTCTTCATTTGAACTTCGAGTTACCTGCCCACAATGTAGCATGTTTGCGCCAACAACCGCGTTTCTTCAACAACGTGCGTGTAATTTTCCATATTATGAAATGAAATTGATTGCAGTCAGTCCTTTGTTCTAATAACCCCTAATTCTCAAGTTCAATGACAATAAATTGATTCTAAAATTAAATAAGCATCTTTCTATACATATTCATGAAGATAACTCATCGGCTTGAAGGTCGTGATTTACAATGTGTAAGTGTATATTCATGCACGGCGCACAAGTTGGAGTGAGGGAGGTGAAATGGGGTTTAACGTCGCGTCCAAAATTATTGCACTTATATAGCGACGTGCATGCACGTGTGTGTGTTTGTGTGTGGCTGCTTGTACTAGTCCGGATTGATGCCGATTTATAGTGCTAGCACACTGAGATACCATGCCGCAGTTTAACATGAATACCCAACTCAGACACAGTATACTGACTCCGAGCCGACCAGTCCTTGTTTTAGCCCCTTAATGCCGAGCGCCAGACAGGGTAACAACAAGTACCATCTTTTAACGCCTTTTGGTATGACGCGGCCCGGGATCGAACCCCGGACCTTCCGCTCTCCGGGCGGACGCTCTACCACTAGACCACGGAGGCGGTCCTTGCTGCAAACAGGAATGTCACAAAACTAGTTGTCTTACATTAAAATGTTCATCGAAACACAATATCATCTCTTTGGAGACGTTATCAACATTAGGTCAACATTTACGACTTGCCACCGGTCGGTCATCCACGTGTTACGGTACGTCAACAAGACGACCACATTCAGTTGGTGCGGAATCGATACTAAACTGTCACGGTAACAGCTCGGACAGTTCCTAAATTGAAGTCAATTGCCCTCAGACCTAAATTATTTTCTTTTATTGCTATCTACAGTGACATGAAAGCCCAACATAATTAACATAGGTCGTAGACTGTTCTCCTGTTGCATGCTGACCAACCTCTACTTGTCACTTAAAGTATCGACCTGGATCCACCATCTAGATTTCTCAGTAACCACTGTCAACAATGGCCGCCTGAAGTTTTGAGCAGAAACATACGCAATTTCATGGAAATAGGGATCAAATCATGGGAAGCTAGCGTAAAAACCATTTATAGATTGTGGATAAAAAATTGCAGCAAAATACAATGTCTAACATTCTCATGTAGGTTCACAAGTCACTTTAAAAAACTTGGCCAGTCTGAACAGCCCATTTAACACGGCACTATATTCTCCTATTTTCCTTTCGGTTCAGACCCGAGAAGATCCGGGGTAGAATAGGTCTTCAGCAACCCATGCTTGCCGTAAAAGTCGACTGTGCTTGTTGTAAGAGAAACTAACGGAATCGGGTGGATAGGCTCGCTTACTTGGTTGATGCATGACATCGTATTCCAATTGCGTGGACCGATGCTCATGATGTTAATAACGGAATTGTCTGCTGGAATATTCCTGAGTGCGGCGGTAAGTAACAAACAAACAAATCCTTCCGGTTCCGGTTCCGGTTCTAAGGGGAGGTAACTGTCGTCGGAGACATTACATGGAGAGGCAGAAGAGTGCTCAAACGGTTTACGGAGCACAACTTTCGGCTCCGAAGTTCTGATTATGCTTTCACGTCACCGCCAGGCACGTCCAGCTGGGTGTAGACAGCTGGGGTTCAGAAGACAAACCTGGGACAATATGCTGTTCACAAATGAGTCAAGGTTATATATGGACAGCTATGATTTTTGTGCATTGGTTTACTGGCGTCCTTGAGAACGTTTTACCGACGCTTGCATTAACTCAACGTTATCAGTTTCGGGATGGAAGTGTAATGGTATCGGTTGATATCACAGCTCATGGAAGAACCAAACTCGTCATTGTTTATAGCAATATAAATGGCGTTCGCCACAGGGACGACATCGTTCGAGATCTTGTTCTAACCTTTGTGCAAATGCAGGGTCGTAACCTCACGTTGGGTAATACCTGCCCACACGTTGCACGTGTTGTAACCTACTTTTTGAGGCAGCATAACATAGCTGTACCGCCATGGTCGGTTATTACCCTAGACCTCTACCCCATGGAAGATGACATTGAGGAGCAAAAAGGACGCCTACGACAGGATCCGGACCTGCCGGTAACGCTAGCTCAATTAGACCAATCTCTGGTTCCAATTGACATATGGAACGTCATTCCAAAGGCTGTTTTCAATCATTTGGTGCCTTCAGTGCGCCGCCGATGCCTCGCCCGTATACCATAAATAATGGTTACCCCCGATGTTGACTTTCTTTTTTGAATTAATTGTAGCGCCTCCGTGGTCTAGTGGTAGAGCGTCCACCCGGGGAACGGAAGGTCCGGGGTTCGATCCCGGCCGCGTCATACCAAAAGACGTTAAAAGATTGTTGTTACCCTGTCTGGCGCTCGGCATTAAAGGGCTAAATCAAGGACTTGTCGGGGCCCGGGGTCAGTATACTGTGTCTGAGTGGGGTATGCATGTTACACTCTCTGTGGGCTAGTACACACATACATACATACATACATACATACATACATACATACATACATACATACATACATACATACATACATACATACATACATACATACACACATACATACATACATACATACATATTTCAGAACTTTACAATAAACAAATGTTTCATTAATCATACATGTACGCTGCAGTTATGTCTAAAGGACATAAATCTGAAGATTTGAGTCGTCCCAAGACAAATCACTTCACAGAGACATGTCGTTTCCTGTCGGACCAGCATCAATGGGGAGCCTGTATTTGACAGAGCATAGTGTAGCATTTGCGTGCAACATGATATCAATGGATCGTGAAGACTCCCTTTGCAGTGACAGGTTATATCTCCATCCCTTTGTGCCCGCCACGAACAGCCGTAATTCAAATAGACGCTACATCCTCGTTCATGGCAGTTGCATATGCTGTAATGTGAATCAAGAGAATTACTGATCCCTGTGTTTGATGGCAGGAAGCGATAAAGGTTACATGAACCAGGACTCCCAGTTTGAAAGACGATCATCTCCATGATGTTTGTTTGTTGTTTGACGCCGCACTTAGCATTCCAGATTCCAGCTATATGTCGTAGTCTGCAAATATGAGTTGGTTTGTTGTTTAACGCCAAACTCAGCAATATTCCAGCTATATGACGGCGGTCTGTAAATAATCGAGTCTGGACCAGACAATACAGTTATTAACATCATGAGCATCGATCCATGCAATTGGGATCGATGACATGCATCAACCAAGTCAGCGAGCCTGACCACCCGATCCCGTTAGTCGGCTTTTACGACAAGCAGAGTCACCTTTTACGGTAAGCATTGGTTGCTGAAGACCTATTCTACCCCGGAATCTTCACGGGTCAATCCAGTAGGGGATATTCTAACAACGACAAGTTTGTTCGGGACCTATTGTAACGCGTCGGTACTTTTACACTCGGAGTACACAGTAGATAGGAACAGGCAACGACATCTTGGACTAATGGAAATGGCATTTCTGATTTGGGAATTGTTTATTGAATTGACAAAATTCAAAAGCTCAGCGCCAGAGAATAACCAGTCCCTGTTATGTGCCGAACAGATTCCATAAGAGGCAAGATAGTAATTAGTAGGGCTTGGACGGGCAACGCGGGTACTCGGGTCGGGTGGGTACTGAGTAGGACCCGGGTTCCCACAGGACTACCCGGACCCGTGGTTAGTCACGTGATATATTGTTTAATGACAAAAGGTATCTTATACTCTATGTTTAAACTACAAGTCACTAATGTTCGCAGTTCTTCCTGACTACTACGCCCACTCCTTCTGACTTTTATATGTTTGAATAAAAATAAAACTTCAGTCAACTTCAGGGCATACACCAGATCGTTTCATACATGTATCTAAACACATTTTACCAGAGCTATGGTCAAACTTTTCCCAATCGGACACTTTGTACCTACCTTCTGAGACCTACAGCAGGTACCCGGGTAGGATCGGGTAATAGGGGGCCGGGTACCCGGGTAGTAAAGCCCCAGTAATTAGGTCTATGGGAATGGATGACTGAATACCAATGATGAAACTATGTGTTCGCGAATAGGGAACGGTTATTCAGCGCTACCGGTAACACCCACCACACAAATTTTTATTAGAAAGGTTAGTGCTATTGAGTAAGGGTTGTGTGAAAACCCCACGTAAAGGTCAGAATATGGGATAGCATCGTGCGTCATGTTGATAAGTGACATCTTTTGGTACATTCGTCACCACTCGCCCCTTTCCGTAACCTGAAAGAAGACTCGTCCCCCTATCCATGCATGTGCGAAAATACGACAAACCAATCAAAATGAGCGTGTAACTTCAAGTACTTCCTGTGAAAGAATCCCTCAGGAATAATGTTTGATTTTATACATGTCTTGCATCTAAACATATACCCAACATACAGTTAAATGTGTTCAATCTTACTGTATAATACCTGAAGTCCCGATGTGTCTTAAATAGCATCTGGAATATATATGACGTATGGGAAATATACGTGAATCAATACGCAACGAGTTGACAATTCTTTTAGTTATGCCCGTTTGCGCCTACACGGAACCCAGTCCCAAGAAAATGGCCACGAGAAGGGCACGAGTCGCTATTCGGCTGGTCCCGGAATAACACGAGTTGGTCACGAATGCTTTTGGTAAATACGTCTGAAAGCTTTAACAGTCCGGAATGACTGAACCAGGCCTCGGATGGTGAATCCTGATTCAAAGGTCCAGTTGTAAGCATTTCCATCGAATTTCAATGAAATGTACATGGTCCATGAAAAACGTACCTAAGCATTTGAGAATTGTAGACGGTACAAGCTTTAGTTGATGGCATAGGGTTCTTGTCGTACAGCTTGGTAAATTGTGTTCATCACGTTCACAAGTGAGTTTGAAATAATTCGACATGATGCAAATATGTGGGACATAATTCTTCCCTCACCCGTCAAACCATTGACGTTAGTGAATGAATCGTCACACTGTTATCATCGAAAATGACACCGACATAGTTGTTTGACATATATGAAGGCAAATATATCTACAGTTCAAAATGTACACGAATAATGCACTCTTAATGTTACGCTCAATCATGTACAAACAATATTCACTCCACTCACAACATTAATCTATGCAATTGATAAAAATATATCACCAGCACAGTACAGGTTAAGATATATTTGGATTTACGACGTGTTTTATCCATATATATACATTTTTTTGTTAACTATGAATAAACTATTTTAATCATTACTAACATTGTTTGAGTATGTGTCTGATTCAGTCACTATGGAGTTCTCAGTGGCAGTGAAAAACATATCATCTCGTTGGGTTCCAAATCCTCTGACATCTGATCAAAAACGCAGCAGGCACAACGTTTCTCGTTTCAGCTCGGTTCGATGCTGATCCAGAAAGGTTCTTGCAACGATTTGTGTATTGATTAAACCTGGCTTCACAACTTTCTTATATGGCTCCGTCAGACTTCCCGCTGTTCCCAAACATGACGAAAGCTCAAGCCGGAACGCATTTCAACTCGAACTATGGCGTCAAAGTAGCTGTGGATAACTTTTTGTACACATGAGAGACATGGTCTACGAACTGGTATAAAATTCCTCCAACTTCGTTGGTAAAAGTGTATCAATGTGGAAGGCGATGATGTTGAAAAATACTTCATTTTCATGTCTTCATGTAGTCTTTTCTGTTATTACTCACTTCTCGTACTACAACTGGATTATTTCAGTCATTGTTAAAAAGAAAACGGTTATACATGTTCTAGTTCTCGGAGAGTGGAAAATGATCAATAAAATATTCGAGTCAGAGAGACAACTTAATGTATCTAAGTTTTCGGGGTTTGTGTGGGTCAGGTCTGAAATATAACCCTGGGTTTAGTGAAAACCGATTTCCATGTAACTACCATTCAGAATTTAAAATCTCTAAAAGACGCATAAACGTTGTTAACACATTCGCATCTGATACATCAAGCAAGGAAAAACGTTAACCGACGTAATATCATCAAGCAATAACGAAATGGATACTTGCTTGGTAGAATATAAAGAATTAACCGTATAGAGCCCTAATGTTACTTGACACTTTCCGTCAGTTCTTGCTGACCGCGAACAACGTTGAATGTCCAGGATGTAACGCGTGTTTCCTCGGTTCAAGTCACAAAAAAATACTGCAACCTGATTGGCTAAATAGGACATAGGTTTAATTTAAATGTGTGGATCTGTTTCCTCGGGCATGTCAGTTTATTTTGTTTGTTTGTCGTTTAACGCCGCCCTCAGCCGTATTCCAGCTATATGACGGCGGTCTGTAAATAAGCGAGTCTGGACCAGACAATCCAGTGATTGACATCATGAACCTCGATCCACACAATTGGGATCGATGACATGCATCAACCAGGCAAGAATGGGTTGCTGAAGATCTGTTCTACCCAGGATCTTCACGGGTCTGGATGTGGAATACAATGTCAGTACTGTACTCGTGTTCTTGGGTTTCTCCAAGCGGTAAACGTCTACACACAACAAGCTGACACGCTGCGTTATAACTTAAAATATTAAAAGCTGCGTCTCGCTCACTCACTCATTGACGCACAGGGAAATTTTAAATGAACCATATTGTACCCTATGGATTACGTGCGCAGATAGTATAAAGGTGACCTAAAATAGAAACAAACAAACACATAATTTTGCCAATGGTTGTTAATAAAAGCGAAAAATAAATTTCCATATTCTCAAGAAATCTATGCCGAGTTGATTGAACGTTTCCGACTTCATCATGAGCATGTGTTTATGATTCGCTATCAAATGATGACACTAGGAAAGGTGAGCTTGTACGTCATCCTGGGTGGCACCCGTCACAAACACACGCAGGGACAAGTTAATTGTTCACCTGAAACATATGGTACAAGTTAAAAATAGAGAATTGCTACTATGATTTACTGCTACACCTTGTCACTGCATGGCTGTCATAGGTCAAATGAATGACTCGTTGGAAATGAGCGTATCAGGCTCTACCACCACGTAAGTATCAAATGTTTTCTAGAGTGTGAGCACATGTGGCTATTCTAGAAAGAACTGAATTTAACCCTAACAATATGAGGAGAGGCGAAATTGGGTTTAACGTCGCGTCCAGGGTTATTGCACTAACATTGCGACGTGCATTCACGTGTGTGTGTGTGTGTGTGTGTGTGTGTGTGTGTGTTTGTGTGTGTGTGTTTGTGTGTGTGTGTGTGTGTGTGTGTGTGTGTGTGTGTGTGTGTGTGTGTGTGTGTGTGTGTGTGTGTGTGTGTTTGTGTGTGTGTGTGTGTGTGTGTGTGTGTGTCTGCTTGTTCGGACTGATGCCGATTTATAGCGCTACTCCACTGAGATACCATGCCGCAGTTGATCATTAATACCCCACTCAGACACAGTGTACCGACTCGAGCCGACCAGTCCTCGTTTTTGACCCTTAATGCAGAGCGTCAGACCTTTTAACGTCTTATAGTATGACGCGGCCGGGGATCGAACCCCGGCCCTTTCGCTCTACCACTAGACCCCGGAGGCGGTCCCATCACAAAATGAAACATCAAGACAAAATCAAGTGGAAACTTTATAAAGGAGACCAGCATGGGTACGATAGCATTACTACAAAGGTACCACTCGAACGAAATTGGCAATGTCGTGGCATCAATGTTGTATGAAGCCCAATGTTAGTTGACTGCTCATCCAGAGAAGAAGCACGCTACTGGAATAATTGCCTTTCTCTGTGTTCCGTCACCGACTTAGCCAAGTGTCAAGCATGCTTACATGTCATTTGCCGGAATCTTGTCGTAAGTGGCGCCTGTCAACTCTATTGTGCGAGGACTTCACTGGCAGTTTATGAAAACGGTATCCCCAAGACAGTGCTTCCGTTTTAGTTAAGTAGTTAAAAAGAGGGAAATTAGAGCCTCATCATCACTTCACATCTTACGAATTCCCAAATCACGAAAATGGCCATACGTGACATTTGAAGATTTGTGTCTGACTGATGATGTGAAATAGAAGGAAGTGGGTGTTTTGGCTTAAACGCATCTTTTATTATAACGTAAGCTCAAAGTGGGAGGAAAGCCACCAGGATAGTTGCATGTGACCCAGGAAACGTTTACCACTTTGATTGATTACCAGTGGCACTGGTATGATGCTGAGAAATGAAGTACTAGTATCATTATTGGACTATATCGTTAAGTGATTAATCAATTTGCAAACTTACGTGGATTCATACAGTTTTCACATTGTTTTTGGATTCAATGGATCTCGATGAACAGAACAATATACATGTACACAGTCAATCCTTACACGCGCGCACGCACTCACGCACGCACGCACGCACGCACGCACGCACGCACGCCACACACACGCACGCACGCACGCACTTATAGTCATCGTCGGCCATTTTTGTCAGCCGTTGACGATGGTCATGTAATCAGGTAGTAGCTTTTTGGTAGGAACTAAACTTTACATAATATGGTACAGTAAACTACGGTTATAACGAACTCAAAGGGACTACTAATTTTAGTTCGTTATAACCGTAGTTCGTTATAAGTACATATACAGCATGACTACAGCAAGTAGTCGGGACCAAAAAGTTAGTTCGTTATATCCGTCAGTTCGTTATAAGCGTGTTCGTTATAACCGTAGTTTCCTGTACTTGAAAGAGGTACCCGTGACTATCACTATCAGATAATATGAGCATACAAAATTCATATGTGCAAGGGATTGATCGGAATAACATTAATAGTTAAATACACATTTGTAAAAATTAATGAGGGTGTGCGACACCACTGTGCGGGGGGATTCAAGGTTGTTGTTAACATGACAAAAACGTTGTTAAATTCATAATAGTGAGTGAGTGAGTGAGTTGGGTTTAACTCCGCTTTTAACAGTATTCCAGTTATATCACGGCGTGTCAGCTTAATGTGGGAGGAAAGCCCGAAGTGATGCAGGTCTCGGACGTTTACCACTTCGGTGAAACCCACGAGCACCTAGAAACATAATCGGGGCGAACCGGGATTCGACCCCACAATCATAGGTTTCTGGCATGCCCAAGGGACGCAACTCTGCACAGCTAATTGCGGCGCCTCAGACGACTGGGCCACCTGTGCCCCCTAAATTCATAATAAATTTGTAAAGAAGATTCCACGTTATACATTTCCATTGGACGAGTGGGCAGTCACATGCCATTATAAACTGTTTGTTTTGTGTTTGTTGTTTAACGCCGCACTCGGGAGTATTCCAGATATGTGACGGCGGTCTGTAAATAATCGAGTCTGGACCACACAATCCAGTGATTGACATCATGAGTCTCGGTCCACGGAATTGACGTCAAAAGCGTATGAACGACACGTTTTGACGTTCATTCATATTTCAAGAGACTGACGTAGAGATCACGGAGAATTTCCACTTTCCTGGGGAAAATACAAAGTATTCCCTGGCATGAATAAAATACGGATACGATGATTCTGATCATTGAGACATTTGAACTCAGCATTTTGCATTTATTGATATATTGGCAAATATCAGAGTGTTTGACTGCACCGAGAATATCATCTCCACCAACTCATCCCAATACGAAGAAATGCACACCCGATCTGCGACTAGCTGACATTTCATATTAGCATATTTATAATATTTATTATATACCGTTTTTGTCCGTTGGCTTTATAGTGCCGAGAATCCGACCCATTCTGTTGACATGTTACATTTTCGTTTCTTTATCCATCATTGGCATCCGGGGTTGAAAGAAGAATCTCGATGTCCTCTTTGAAGGTACGTCAACAGTGGATGCTGGCAGTCTTTGATAACTGATGAAAGGTTTCCTGCGGAAGAATAGCTAATTACTTACTTTTCATTTATTTCAGGCAGTGATACGATAACTCGAGCAAGGTCATCCGATTGTGTTGTCCTATATAAGCGTTAGGCTGAGTTTCAGTTATGGTAACGTCCAAGTTAAGACAGCCGAATTTTCAGACGGCTTACACAGGGATAAGGTCTGGTTGTGTGCACAAGTAATTGTTACTTATGTACCTTAATCTGAAATGGAACGGCCCGACACAAATGTCATAGTACCACAATACGAAGTATTTGGAGGATATGTTTATTATACATTTATATTAGTAACAAATTTAAACATAATACAGAATGGTTTTGATTGATGTGACTGAATTGATATTATCAGAACATATCATCATAACATGATGTCACTATATGAATTCACAGTTCATCACAAATCGGTCCATAACAATTGACAAAATCATATTATTGCTCATATATAGAGGTTATCACGCGAGTGTGTTTGGGGATGGTAAATATCCTGCATTAGGAATAAACATTGTATTTAGCGATCCTTGGCGAGCTAAATACATAGTGTTTATTCCTAATGCAGGATATTTACCATCCCCAAACACACTCGCGTGATAACCTCTTTATCATATAATGTCATCCTTTAGTTCTTTGCTTCAAAATCGCTTTCCCTCTCTCACAAACAATACCGAAACATTGCGAGTTTTCCTCGAATGCGCGCATTAATATTTATTACGTCACAGGGAAAGTGATGTGTCAGTCGGACAGTGACAGTAGCCAATATAGTTCCTACTGAAATCTCTTTTTTATACAGTGGCGAAGCAACATATACGCAAAACAACAATTGTTTTAATTGCTTTTCGCGGCAATCCATCGGTCTGTCTGCTAGAGTAACTGCCCTTTGTCAAAGGGAAGCTACTCTAATCCTAGTATATGAGACGTAACAGCCACGATCAGACGTTGTTGACAGTCGGTCTGTCCTGTCATAACATTAGGAAGTGTAGTCAGATCATGATGTACACACACCGACAAAACAAGGTAACAATTCAAACATATTTCGGCAAAATCCAACTATTTTAATTTGTGGAGAAAGGTTCAAGGCGCAGAGGTCTACACAGATATGGCTACTGATCCCGCTTGGCTACGCCTCGTGCCCTCGCAAAATTGTGTCGAAATTTATATCTCAAAAGTTGCCAAAACTTATAAAATGCCTTAGCTACGTCACAGTTAGACACTGATTTTCAGTATATTAGACTGTTCTTTTGATAATGATAGCAATTATCTCTGTAGTTTATCCAGATTCCCGATGGTTAATTCTGACTCGATCGATCGCCTCGATCGCCGAATGACGAGGGCGAAGCCATGTTTGTTTATAAACAGTGAAAGTAGTCCCTACTTGACCTTTGATATTTGCATCTCTATCCGCATATGACCCCAACGGATATCGTTTTTATCCGTTGGCTTTATCCTGCCGAGAAACCTACCCATTATATGATAATATTAAATTATCTCTGCGACTCAAAGAACTCAACTCCACGTATCCAAGGCATGGTGATACCTTACCTGCTGCTGTTCTAAGCGTTTGAGAGGTCGCCTTCTGCCTGGCCCTCTTTAGGACTCATGTGTGTGAGTAGCTATAGGGTACATATTGATAGAATTTCTTCGGCAGCTCTGTTATATGTGGCTGACCATCTCTCAGAAATAGAGTCAGTTTGTCATTTGATATTGCATCTCTTGGCTTTACGACAAGCAGCGGATCTAACTGCAATTCATCTTTGAACCGAGCCGGGTTGTGGCATGGTCTTGACATTCCTGTAACAAGTGAGCAATGGATTAAAGCTCAATTGAAGATGGTCTTATTATGTCGTAGAGCTTCTGGGGGCAAGGGTGGCCCAGTCGTCAAAGGCGCCGCGATTCTCTGTGCAGAGTTGCGTCCCTTAGGCACGCAAGAAACCTATGATTGTGGGTTCAAAACCCGGTTCGCCCCGATTATGTTTCTAGGTTTGTCAGCACCATACCCGTGCTCGTGGGTTTCACCGAAGTGGTAAACGTCCGAGACCTCCATCACTTCGGGCTTTCCTCCCACATTAAGCTAACACGCCGTGATATAACTGGAATACTGTTAAAAGCGGCGTTAAACCCAACTCACTCACTCACTCGTAGAGCTTCTTGTGACCGAGTGTGAGATGGCTAAATCAGTTTCCCTTTCATTTGAGTTTGAGTATGGCTTTTGGTGTATCTTCTATCGAATTTTGTTTCGCCATCTGCTGATCGTACTTGCGTCCCTTTGGGCTTGCCATTTTTGGGCTCTGAAGGCTTTGAGTTCGCATAATATCTCTAGTTTTCTGAAAGGAATAGGCTGTGTGTCCGCTTTGTCGTCAGCTAACTTCGTCAGTGTATCTGCTTTCTCATTTCCTTGAATATCCAAGTGAGATAGGATCCAACACAACTCAATCTGTTGCCCCTGGTCTAGACTAACATCTAGTCTCTGAAATGAACATATCGTACAGAAAAAAACAGTTGTTCAGGTATCTTAATAAAAATATAATAAAAAGGAGCCCAGTGACGCTCTTCATACTGCAGTGATCTAGACTTGCCAAACATATTGCATGGACTGTATTTGATATATATGTGTATCAGGGTCTGTAAAACAGACTACCCCTGGTCCGATAGTTTTGTATATTTATATAGACTAGTATTGACTATGTTTGGCCTGGAGTTTGAGCTTCTGCAACTGACAGCTTGTAGTGCACTTAGTGAGTCTGATAGGATGACTGCTTTTGCTTCTAGTAGTTCCAGTTTGAGTTTAATTGCAAAATGAATTGAGTTCAGTAGTGTTTACTGATTGACGCTCAGTGGATATGGATCCTGTAATCAGCAATGTGTTTATAGAATTATTGGATCCAACAGTGTATATATGGACCCAGCTGTCCCAGGTAGTTTGAAGTTTGGTGATAGCTACAGAACGTAGTAGGGTTGGGTTTTCTTTGTAGTTACTTCTAATGTCAAAGCAGTCTCACCTTTAATTTGGGCGTTTGTAAAATACAGGGTGGATGTCATCCTTTGTATCAAGTTTCTGACGGCTGAATGTCATCAAAATTATGTCTTCGGATGAGTTAACGTACTGATACCCCAGATGGCTTTAGTGAGGAATGTTTTTGTCTTGCCATATATCTTTCACCAAAGGGTTTGATGTTCGTCCTCAGAACGATACTATTGTCTGTTCTCTTCTTAATTTCAATGGGAGTTCTCCTGTTTCTACTTGAAGCGCTCCTTGTGAAGTTCCTGTTGCTGCACCTGTGGCCAGCATTAGGTCTTTGTATTGTATCCTGTCGAGGCGGTTCAGGATGTGTTTGATGCTTTGTGAAAGGTCTCACAACCGCAGTCTATTGTTGATCTGATTAGTGATTTGTGGAACTATGGAATACAGCCTGACTTATGTTACATTCTACATATGAGAAGCAAATCAGTCTAATTACTTCTTATTGTTTCTAACATTTAATAGATGAGGTGAAATGGTGTTTAACGTCGCGTCCAAGATTATTGCACTAATATAGCGACGTGCATGCACGTCTGTGTGTGGCTGCTTGTACTAGTCCGAACTGATGCCGATTTATAGTGCTAGCCCACTGAGATTCCATGCCGCAGTTTAACATGAATACCCCATTATGCTGACTCCGAGCCGACCAGCCCTTGTTTTTACCCCTCAATGTCGAGCGCTAGACGGTAACAAGTACCATCTTTTAACGTCTTTTAGTATGACGCGGCCGTAACGTTTCTAACAAACTCTCAGGTCAAACGAGATACTAACATACACCGAGTCCCATGTTTTATATCATTGACAAAACTACTCCTAAGATTTGTTTATAGAACTCAAGCAACAGAACACAGATCAAACACAACTTATAAACTCATTCATCATCTGGTTCATCTGTATCCCCTGACGAGTTGGAGCTTCTACACAGTTGCGAGATGGCCATTAATTAGGAAGGTAAGACTTGGCAGTGATGCTGGTCAGTCTTCATTGACTTGCCTGATAATTGGCACGTCTGACAATTAGGAGTGAACCCCAGTGATATACTGAGCTAAATCTATACGGACAAACATCTAATGGAAAATGTCATCCTTGGGCATAGGTTTCTTTATGGAACAAAGAGGCATTAGTTTTCAAAGAGCACAGTATCATGAGTAAATACAATGCTGCTTCGGTTGCAGATAACCGTCACGAAACGAGTTGTGACACATGTGGTAGATGTACGGTTGTAACCCTTGTACTATATCATGCTACATACCAAGGCATGGCCTTATGGTATCCTGTCGCCGGGATACCGTAAATCTTGAAATTAATGCAACTGTCCCTTGTTCGCATTAATTTCCTGGTGTGTTTTAGGTTAGGGATCGACATTCGCATAAATTTTGTCACGCATTAATTTCATGATTTACGGTATGTTTCTAGAGAGTGATTGAATAATGTTTAACTCATGGACATATACGTTCCTCCTCTTCAACCATTACCTTAAAGTTGAATAAAACTCAACCTATATCACATTCCCTTATGTGATATCATCGGCAGTTATATTAAGCAAAGCCTGAACAAATTGCTGAGAACAATCTCTGAGAAAGTTCATCGTAAACATCGCAACTTTTGACATTTTACTTAATCACCATTCATGGCGTCATATTGCGTTTGTTTTGAAATCTATAAATCGGATATTTACTCGGTGAAGTCAATTTAAAAATAGCAAATTAGTGAACACGGGTATCTGCTATTTAACAAATCACCTTCCTTTTGAAACGTCATTATTAACCCTAGGATCGTTAAGCATGTTTCAGAAAATACGCAAACTCGAACGCTGAATCGAAATTTCTTTCATATCGGATTGTGTTTATTGCGCATGCCGTTATGAGTGAGTGAGTGAGTATGGTTTTACGCCGCCTTTAGCAATATTCCAGCAATATCACGGCGGGGGCACCAGAAATGGGCTTCACACATTGTACCTATGTCGGGAATCGAACCCGGGTCTTCGGTGTGACGAGCGAACACTTTAACCACTAGGCTACCCGACCGGCCCGTATGCCGTTATGAGGCGCTTATTACATCATATATATTTCACATGAAAGTTCCGTCCGGCGTGGCGCCATGCCTGACGCAACATCAGGCACAACAACGACGGTATTTTCTTCATTTCTGAAGAATTGTCTTGCTCACAATGGAAAATATAAAAGTAAATAACAATATTGTCAGATTGTTTCAGATTACTTACATGACATATTTATGTACATTCGATCCCAGAATCAACGAAATACCTCCTCTGAAAATTGTGCGTTCTGTTGTGAGTGAACACACCATTTTGTATAAGTCGGTCTGGGTGGTGATATCATCCAGGGGGCACGGGTGGCCCAGTCGTCTGAGGCGCCGCGATTCGCTGTGCTGAGTTGCGTCCCTTGGGCACGCCAGAAAACTATGATTGTGGGTTCGAATCCCGGTTCGCCCCGATTATGTTTCTAGGTTTGTCAGCACCATACCCGTGTTCGTGGGTTTCACCGAAGTGGTAAACGTCTGAGACCTGCATCACTTCGGGCTTTCCTCACACACTAAGCTGCCACGCCGTGATATGTCTTGAATACTGTTAAAAGCGGCGTTAAACCAAACTCACAGAAGAGAAATATTGGTTTTGCATATTTATAACATATAAATTTGAGACGCCCACGACGCAATACCTTCAAAGATCACTGGGATAGTGGCTTAGTATTAAAAGGTAAATAATATATTATTAGCAGCCATTTATAACTCGCATGTACTTGTACATATAAGATCGTTACAATACGGTTGTACAAATTCAATCTTAAATCTACAGTTTTACAGATAATAAAAACAACCATGAAATAAGAAGTTTAGACATAAAATAAGAATAATATGTAAATGTTTCTGAAACAAGAGAGGAGAGAGCAGTGAGTTTATCAGGGTTTGGTGACCCGTGAAGATCCGGGGTAGAATAGGTCTTCAGCAACCCATGCTTGCCGTAAAAGGCGACTATGCTTGTCGTAAAAGGCGACTAACGGGATCGGGTGGTCAGGCTCGCTGACTTGGTTGATGCATGTCATCGATCCCAATTGCGTGGATCGATGCTCATGATATTAATGACTGGAGTGTCTGGTCCAGACTCGATTATTTACAGACCGCCGTCATATAGCTGGAATATTGCTGAGTGCGGCGTTAAACAACCAACCAACCAACCAACCTCAGGGTATATTAAAGCATGTATGCCGTGGACCGGACACCGAGAGAGTTTTATACCCTACAACACTATTGGTGTAACATTAACAATTCCTCTGATGTTGTAATTTCCGGCTATGTTATCTGCCCTAAGCTGTCAAAGAAGGTGCTGATAAAAATAGTCTCTGTATTGCCTAGCAAGGGTTGATATAAAATATAGTTTTAGCTGATGGTCAAATATGCGGAAGCTGGAAACAAAACATTTATCAGTGCTTGACCAGAGAAGCAAGGCCACGAGATATATTGGTCTAGCGACTTGCAAATATAAAATTTATTTTCTGTTTTGAGCTATATTTGTGAAAAAGTTCTAAATAATATTGGCACTGAAATAATAAGAAAAGATAGTTTCATGATTCATAGCAAATGTCCCTTAGTAACTTATTTGCAATGGCCTAGTATGGGGCATAGCTTTGTTATTCCCCGTTCCTTTGTAAGAGTGTTTACCGTTCTGTCTTCTTTTGACGTTACAGTGCAAACTCGATTTCTGTCTTTTATTAAAAAATATTTTTCGTATCGAATATGCAACAATAAATATAAGCATACAAATGAAATTTACCATGTTTAGAATTTAAGCAGTATTTGGTTTACATAAAGCTGTCAAATAACACTTTTCGTTACACAATACCTTATTGGTGTACCATTAAGAGTGTGGAACTTGCTTTTTTTTTTCTATTTCAGAGAATACTTTGCAATGTCTGATTTTTCTAAGCAATCCAAACTTTGCTATTATTTTTACACCCTCAGGTGGTAAACAATTATATTCTAAATCAATGTGTAATTTTATATTCTGGGGTAGAGTCTATGCCGCACGACAACAATTCTCTTTAACCAATTGAGGTAAAAAGAACTAACTTGGCATCCATAGGCTTAAACGCCTCAGCCAGTAATACTCCCTTTACTTAACGTCTGTCTGTAAATAATCGAGGCTGAACGAGGAAACCGGTTACCGAATGTTTTGTCCCACGGACGACGTCGACCCGTGAAGATTCGGGTTAGAACAGGTCTTCAGCAACCCAAGCTTGCCGTAAAAGGCGACTATGCTTGTCGTAAGAAGCGACTCACAGGATCGGGTGGTCAGGTTCGCTGACTTGGTTGATGCATGTCATCGATCCCAATTGCTCATCAATCCCCGATGCTCATGTTGTCAATCACTGGATTGTCTGGTCCAGACTCGATTATTTACAGACTGCCGTCATATAGCTGGAATACTATTTGAGTGCGGCGTTTAACAACAAACACATAAAACAAAACAAAACGTCAGGAGTAGCTAGGAGGCCACGTAGACATAAGTAAAACCTGTCGCTGCAAGAAGAAGTGATGACTTACGCAAGCCGTCGGGGTACAATGACACGCAAGCACCATCCCACTCACATCGTGATTATCCGAATCTTATTTTAGTTGGCTCATTTCTTTTAACAAGCATGAGATGCCTAGGGAAAATTCTGCCCCTGAATCCAAACTTTTGTTGATAGTGCGTGGCTGGTAAGAGGTGTCTTAGAACCACTTTGGTCATTGTTACATCAATGTGTCTCAGCTTAATGTGGGAGGAAACTTCAAAGCGAGGACGACAATGGTCATGTACCGGTTTGGGTATCCCAAAAAGAAGGTGTTAGGTGCTGAGGGGGCGGATCTGTAAATCGGAGCTGGCAGCGCTGGTCGATCCCCGATCGATGAAACTTCACAACACCGTTGAAAGCCCAAACAAAATCTTTAAACGTCAAAATATTGACAGAGAAAACAGGAGGTCTGGGGCAACTAGATCCATTCTACTGCTCCGCGACGACGAAGCTGTATTTGGTATAACATTCATCTTTGGCTCGTAAGTTTACAAAATGTTTGATGTTGATGTATGATGTTCACTATGTATTGAGAGATAACTGACTATATGACATATTTCTTCGTATCAACTAGACCCGTGAAGATTCCGGGGTAGAATAGGTCTTCAGCAACCCATGCTTGCCGTAAAAGGTGACTATGCTTGTCGTAAAAGGCGACTAACGGGATCGGGTGGTCAGGCTCGCTGACGTGGTTGATGCATGTCATCGATTCCAATTGCGTGGATCGATGCTCATGATATTAATGACTGGATTGTCTGGTCCAGACTCGATTATTTACAGGCCGCCGTCATATAGCTGGAATATTGCTGAGTTTGGCGTTAAACAACAAACCGACCATCCAACATGTCTATCTAAGAGGCAATTCTTCAAGGCAATTTGTAAAAGAATGAAGGCAAATCTGAAGTTCACTGAGAAAGCAATATGGGATATGTTGGACCTCATTGATAACATCTATAATTTTGGCGAGAGTTACGGCACCGATTGCTCTATCCCGCTCGCTGATCATTTTCTTTATGTACATAATTCGGAATTTCTGCTTGATTTGAAAACCAAAACAAGGGTATAACTCCAAGAATTTAAGATTCAGGTATGTCAATGATCTTCTATAATTTAATAACGGTCAAAAAGACGATTACCTTCAATTGATTAACCCACTTTAACTGGAAAGGATACCAGTGAAGTCACCCAACTGATTTCATATTAAGCTTTATGCATAGAGATTCTGTGTGATACAATGAATCTCTACATGTCGGCATTAAGGGGCTAAAACAAGGACTTGTCGGCTCGCAGTCAGTATACTGTGTCTTATTTGGGTATTCATGTTAAACTGCTGCATGGTATCTCAGTGTGCTAGCACGATAAATCAGCAACAGTCTGGACTAGTACAAGCAGCCACACACACATGTACATAAGTGCAATAATCTTAAACGCGATGTTAAACCTCATTTCACCTCACCCCACCTACAAGCATAGTATCATGGCCATGTTTTTTTAGGCCTTGCCATTTTGTTGAAGCACTCTAATACTTTTCGTTAGGCCAGCCATACTTTGTATGGTAGCTGGTTGGACCAGAATGGGTTTTATTCAAAGCATTGAAGTCCGAAATTTGTTGGTTAGAAAGACTGCCAACGCCTGATATTTCGTGTAACATCCATATGGCTTTGCTGGACACAACAGCCGAATTTTAAAAGATTTCTCTCAGACATTCTATAAGGTCAGCGGCATTTAAGGCTTCAATGGCCCCAAAGAATGGAGTGAGTGTTTAGTGAGTGTATTATCAGCGTCGATATAGATCACAATCATTTAGATTAGGCAGTCTTAGGTCAGAGGTACCGCAACGGAATACAATATCTGAAGTAACTACGATTACGGTACTATGCACATGTACTTACGTTAATTATTATATTTTAATGTGGGAGCACTGTGTATAACATTACTAGTAAACGATGTTACGATTGACTGTTGGAGAAAAATATAACATACTCGAACTGTATTCGATGGACATAAGTCTCAGGACACATTCAGCAGTACAGTGAGTGAGTTGGGTTTAACGCCGCTTTTAACATTATTCCAGTTATATCACGGCGTGTCAGCTTAATGTGGGAGGAAAGCCCGAAGTAATGCAGGTCTCAGACGTTTACCACTTCGGTGAAACCCACGAGCACGGGTATGGTGCTGACCAACCTAGAAACATAATTGGGACGAACCGGGATTCGAACCCACAATCATAGGTTTCTGGCATGCCCAAGGGACGCAACTCTGCACAGCGAATCGCGGCGCCTCAGACGACTGGGCCACCCGTGCCCCCTCAGCAGTACAGTGTTGACTACGTAACATCTTTTTATACAATACCTTAATGTTTGCCGTGGGAACGGCTCCTACATCATCGTACACACGATGAAACAGTTTCTTAAAGGTTATCGTCGGTGACCCCTGACTTCTGAAAGGCAAAGTACTTAAAAGATTAGATACAAGATAATGTCGCTCTTATTCTTTCACATTCGCCAAAACCGGGGAGCTTTATTTTGCCATGGTTGAATGGAAGTAACCTCATTGTCTGGCCATCTGTAATGTAGAATGTAATGTCAGTTGACGATGCCTGGAGACTGGGAAACAATAATTACCACATATTAAGTATCCTGCTAGAGAATGAGATCGGTGAGGATAGGCGTGTACCTGTATGCAACACTAATCTAAACCCGGAAGGATTTCCCCGCACTTTAATTCGGTGAACACCATTTGTATCTGTATTTTATGATGATGATGATGATAATAACAACAACAACAACAACAATAATTTTGCATCAAAATGTAAATATGAAATGTACGACCCAGAATATGTAGAGGGCATACAGAATACAGCCCTTCTGACAGTCTGGGTAATGCAGATGGCTGCAGTGTTGGTGAGTCGTCACATTCTCCGAAAAGTTCTCTCGGTTGGGTTTGCCTAGGTTGCGCTTCCTGGGAGGAGTCCCATTCGCTGTCTGGGCTGCGTGTAGAGGTGGGAAGGGCCCTGAGTTAATGATGAGCCTAACCAGTCTGACTGTGCCAGGATCACCCTAAACCTCTTTACTGTATTATTTATTTTAATCTGTATGGTAACAATAATAATAAGCACTAGCCTCAATACACGTGGAATTGGCACGCGGAGCTTTGGCCTCCGGAGTTTGTACTTGTCCAGTTTTTGACCAAATAAATACAAGCTAGGTCATGCTGACACTTGGGTGTGAATCAGAGTACGTTAAACTTTGTTGAACAGTCTCATCTGCTGTATGGTGTATCATCAAGAGCTATAATTGCAGGAAGGATCTTGAACTCTGCCCACAGTTCTCCCTGTATCGTGGTCTGTCTGCAGTTGAGGTATATTTGAGTTCAGAATTAAACATTCTGCAATGTTATGGCAGAATGTTCCTTTTCTACGCATATATTGTTCCTTTCCGCCGTTGTTTAAGATAGCCGCCATTAGGTATAGGTTTGCATCATCCTAGTGTCCACCAATCAAAATTCATAAGAAAGAGGATATACGGTAATCCTTTCAGAGTATGTAATTAAATCCGATATTTCTGATGTTAGAACTTGAACGGTACGTCATGTTGCAACTGTGAAGTTGCTGTCACAACGTGTTATCAACATAGCCAAATATATTGAACACACGTTATCTGTAAGGTGCGTATTCCAGTCTCAATGGATGCATGTTTACTAAAAACGCAACTTTTCACTAAAAACCGCCTCATTTCGTTCATATTTTGATCTATGCATAAAAATTCAGGGTGACAAAACATTATCCACAGGTCTGTCTGGCCAGAGTGATGACTTTCCAATTGTTAACGTTGAGCAATATTCAAGCAACTCAAGTCTTCGGTGTATACATTTCACAATTTTAGGTACATTCGAGCATGCTCTCTCTCTCTCTTTCTCTCTCTCTCTCTCTCTCTCTCTCTCTCTCTCTCTCTCTCTCTCTCTCTCTCTCTCTCTCTCTCTCTACGAAGACTTCAAACCGCGTCATACGACTCTTCCTCTCTTCCTCAAGGGTTGTTTGATCAGAGTTATATCAAGGACTCACTCTCTATTTTGACTTGTGCTATATCTTACCGTGCTTTTTAGGTGAATGCTTGACTTCCCTTTGCGTGTGTTCGTGACTGATACCATCATTTGTGGAAGTATCCTCACTATTTGATGGTGATTCAAAGACATATGTATGTGGTATGGTACAGAGGACCTTGTTTTGTGGTTATAGAAGGCCTGTGTCGCGATTATTTAGAAAAGATTTCATAGTTCACTTTGTACATCCATCCTTGGAAAAGACGAAATTAAGACCACGTCTTTAATTACAAATCAGCATGTTATCAAAATTTTAAGTCGTCAAGCATTCTAAATTATTGATTTGCAATAAGCATCAGTTCAAAGATATAAAAAAAACATGAAACATAAAATCTCTTTTGGTCTAGGTTTACTGGAGAGCAAATTGGCCTTAACTTTACAAAATCAAAGTTTACAGATAGAATTGAAGGGCAAGGCCCCATTTTTATTATTTCTTCCTATCCGCTCTTTCGATGATGTTGACAGCAAAAAACACCACACGCAATTCTGTGATTGAAGTATTGCCTGGCGATTCCTCAAGACAATAGTCATTGTCGTGACTCATATCTCGACAATGTGCATTAAAGTTTGTTGGAAGGTACCTTGTTTGTGAAGGCACCTTAACCTTAGTTTAGTTATCATATTTGTGGTAAATATTTAATGAAAATGGTTAAAAACTTTCCCGTCTCAACTGTGCTAATACTACAAGGCCAATGGGTATGAAATATCGGATGTTTATACATTCCCCTGACACAATTGATACATACATCCTTATATTCATATGTATACCAATAACCCCCGTGTACACCTCTTTTATACGCATCGTTGTAAGTACTGTCTGTCTGATGTTCCTCCAGGTCTACTATTGTTTGTTTTCGACTCATCATTGTTGCGTTTTCCTTTGTGTACAAGTTCTGTTTCTTTCATCGCAGTGTTTGGTCCCTTCAACATATTTTTGTGTACGCATTCTTTTTCTACACACAAAACATCGCATGCATTTACTTCTCCTAGGTGCCGCTTGCCTTACAGTGATCTATGATTGAAAACAGACAACAAGGACGGTCATATTGAACTATGGTGTATTACGAGCCCAATGTTCACTGCATACGTAAAATGAAGCAAAACTTTGGTTGGTTGGTTGGTTGGTTGGTTGTTTAACGCCGCACTCGGCAATATTGCAGCTATATGACCGCGATCTGTAAATAATCAAGTCTGGACCAGACAATCCAGTCATTAATATCATGAGCATCGATCCACGAAATTGGGATCAATGACATCCATCAACAAAGTCAGCGAGCCTGACGACCCGATCCCATTAGTCGCCTCTAAAGACAAGCATGGGTTGCTGAAGACCTATTCTACCCCGGATCTTCACGGGTCGCAAAACTTTGGTTTACGGTTAACGTTGAATGCAGCACATGACCCCAAGAAATACCTCATCAGACTGCTTCGTATGAAGGTTTTTAACATGACAAGCAATCTCTGTGATAACACCTAAGTAAAACATAACACATTGGACACATCTTATATTTACATAAAAACCTAGATCTTTGTATGTTGACACACCAGCGTATTACGCATTTTTATGGGATTTTATATGAGAATAATATTTGGGAAACTCTTAAACCAGTGCGCAAATTGTTATTTCAGATATCGATTAGCGTTGCGGTATTTACAAAGCCATTTAGCCTGTTTAATGAACCTCTATCAGAGGGCATTACTTGCAACTAAATACTGTGTAACGACGACAGCGGCGCACGTTTGTGTCTCTTTTAGAACTTCACCAGTGTAATTTGTACGTAAAAACACAACACTAAGTTCACCCTTGAATAGGTGAACATGAAATAGCTTTTACTTCGATAGATGCACTTCCCATACACCTTTCATTACGGACTCGTCTTTCCCATTGACTAGCTAGACAAAATGTTGAATTGTTCGGTAGTCGTTAGTTGTAGTGTCCAGATATTTTTGGGACCTAGTCAAGTGAAACCCTAGAAATGTGGTAGTTTTTATCCCAACGAACGAGAAAATTACACCATCTTCTGGCATGAGTGAGTGAGTGAGTGAGTGAGTGAAAACGGAGGGGGACACCACAAATGGACTTCACACAATGGACATTTCCCATGTGGTGAATCGACCCGTGAAGATTCCGGGGTAGAAGTCTTCAGCAACCCATGCATGCCGTAAAAGGCGACTATGCTTGTCTTAAGAGGCGACTAACGGGATCGGGTGGTCAGGCTCGCTGACGTGGTTGATGCATGTCATCGATTCCAATTGCATGGATCGATGCACATGTTGTCAATCACTGGATTGTCTGGTCCAGACTCGATTATTTACAGACCGCCGTCATATAGCTGGAATATTGCTGAGTTTGGCGTTAAACAACAAACAAACCAAACCATGTGGTGAATGGAACCCGGGCCTCCGGCTTGACAAGAGGACGCCTCTCCACCGCCCTTGTCGATGGGGGACACTCAAGATATAATTTCAGGGTGCGCCAGATAACTGACATGAGCACAATTTTATGTCCCTTTTTATATATAAGTGTGACCTTTTTATATTTAAGCTAAACTGTAATGTCATTAACATGTGCTGATCATACGTCTCTTCCAGCAGTGGGTGGCAGAGACATCACAAAAAAGCTTAGGCATTCACTCAAAACAGGAAGTCAACTGGTGAAGGAAAGGAGATTGCAAAAAAGACGTTTTTCTCATCCTCCAATCTGTTGCCGAACTTGATGTTTCACTCTGGCTTTGTTCTCAAAGGCAACTCGTTTCCTTACTGAGCTGGCTGCGTGAAGGTCCGGCTCCCCTTTACCATAGCTCCAGGCTATCAACATCTCCGGAGATAGAAACTGTAAATTACTGTCTGGATAGGAGACTCAGATTTGAAGCACCCATGACCAGGTAGTCGTGCTGGTGTCTACGTAAGTCGGATATCCATTCGTAATCACACAGTATTGTACATGGTGCCAGCAATTAACAGCATTATGAAACTGAAATAAATATACTGTGTACGCTTCTCGCCATACGTATTATTAACCTGTCTGGTGTGTTGCCCCGATGCAACATCAATCCATGCTGTGCTGTCCATGGCGTAGCTGGCTGTTCCTAGATTATTTTGTTGTGGTTTTTCGAAGGGGTAATGTTTCTGGGAATATGTACTGCTTACCAAACGTTTGTGAACATAGCGTTTTTTGGACAGTTTGCGTTTTGCATGCAACGAACGAATCCATTTCATGTAAACAGTGAGTGAGTGAGTATGGTTTTACGCCGCTTTTAGCAATATTCCAGCAATATCACGGCGGGGGACACCAGAAATGGGCTTCACACATTGTACCCATGTCGGGAATCGAACCCGGGTCTTCGGCGTGACGAACGAACGCTTTAACCAATAGGCTACCCGACCGCCTCATGTGAACAGAGGATTGCGATGACGTACACTTTTCACGAAGACCTTGTGCCTTCAGTGATTTGCAGAGATCCATCCATATGATTTTCACAACTATTTTGCCTTTTACTCCCAGTGGTATATTTTTTTGGCACATAATCAAGACTGATAGTTCTCAGGCGTTGACGTCTTCTAAACACTGCTTTGATAATTATGTATTATTGATTTTTTTGTCCAATGGAAGTCGTCTCCCAAAGGAATGGAAATGTCATTCTAAATTTTGAAACTCTTCCACCCCTGCAGTTTGCATAGACTACACGGAATGTGCAGATTCCATGGCTCCCATGTCGGGTCGAGAATTTTCTCAAGTTTGGTCAGCAGTAAATTTTCGCAGGTGTTTTGTACGTGGAATTGTTTTTGTATGTATAGTGTTTAATATATAGAAATTAACCTTACTGATACGTGGTCGACAACTTTATTCTAATACACTGACCAATCCATATCTGTTAGAAGTGTTTCTGTGGTAACGTTTTTTTCCATCAAAAAGAGATATAAATTAGAAATATTCAAAGATTTGCTCTGAACATGACTGTGGCATTTAGGAGTGACGGGAATTGTTAAAATCAACAATGCATACTTAGACAGGCTAATCCTTCAGAACATCCATTTGTCTACATCTTAACAAACATAATTCCCGTGAGACAAGATGCAATTTCCTATATTTCGAGAGGGATATTTGAAAAACGATTCCACCCAAAGTTACTTATTCATAATTCAGTATTGTCTAAATATCACATGCATATATACATGTTTTTTTTATGTAGATATTATTCAATTCTTTTGATTTAAATAATATTAGTGCAAATGGGACATATTTTATTCTTTTTGATGTTATTTGCCGTTTCGAATAAACCATTAATATATCTTTATAGCGACATTTTAGACGTATATCAACTGAAAAATATAAAATAATACATAGATATCTGGAAAATGTTTCAAATAAATGTCATTTCATCACTATTGATCGACAAAGTAGAGACTCGCTGACTGCCAAGCTTGGGAGACGGACAGCAATGAATAGCAAAATGCAAACCACAGGATAGACAAGTGTCCTTGTAGTGTGGATAATGAGGAATCATTGTATATTATTGTGTATGTTAGAAGACAGATGGAAACATACGGAGGTCGGTGTGTGCTTCTACTTCAGTGGGGTAGCCAATTGGCTAAAGCGTTCGCTCGTCAGGCCGAAGGGCTGGGTTCGGTTTCCCCCATGGGTACACAGTGTGAATCCCATTGCTGGTGTCCCTCGATGGATATTGTTGGGCTGATGCTTAAAGCGGTGAAAACTCACTCACTCACTCTTCAGTCACATAATTGCTCGTACCGTAGAAATGCGTTTGTTGGATCCAAAGCGAGTCGTTCAGTGTTACGTACGTGAAGTTCTACAAGAATGATTTGACAGATGTGCCTGTATGAGCATGCTTCACAGCTGTTCCAGTATGTTCCAGTATGTTCCAGTATGTTCCAGCAAGTGTCCAGCGCCACATGCGGCAGGTACTGACAGTCAGCCTCAGGGGACGTTATACAACGGTACCTATCGGGACGCAGGCATAGGGCGTCAACGCTCGTATATTACCGCGAGTATGATGACGTGACGTGAGGTTAATATTATTGTGGAGAAGACAAAGCCATGGGTGGGCAGGTAACAATGTCATCTACTTCATCTGACATCTTCTTTTGGCCAAGCACCTGGGTTAAGATACGGAGACTACACAAAACCAGCTCTCATCAACCTGGAAAATATATATTGTCATATATGTTGAGTACAATTAATGTATTTCATGTTCAACAGATGTGAAACACGCACAACACGTGCCGTGGTAGTCGTACACCCCACCTGGATGTATAGATAGATACACTCAGTTAACATCAAGCTACCTCTGCGATGAATCCGATGTAAGATATGTTAACCTTGATCAAAAGGGGAGTTGTGAACAGGCAACATTCAATCATTGTCACAATGTCTATCACGGAGGCATATATTCCGGCGTAAAAAACAACAACTTTGCTTCATATAAAGTTCAATAACTATAAATATACTCTGAAATGAAATAATGCATACAAATCCAATACAAATTCATGACGACATCACGATTTTAAGGCCGCGCTTCCCAACTTGCACATGCATGTTAATGCACGGCTCACAATTAGGACATTTGTGTGATTGTTGAGTGTGTTGGGGTTAATGCTGCTTTTAACAATATCCAGTTATATCACGGCGTTTCAGCTTAATGTGGGAGGAAAGCCCGAAGTGATGGCGGTCTGAGACGTTTACCACTTCGGTGAAACCCACGAGCACGGGTATGGTGCTGACAAACCTAGAAACATAATCGGGGCGAACCGGGATTCGAAGCCACAATCATAGGTTTCTGGCGTGCCCAAGGGACGCAACTCTGCACAGCGAATTGCGGCGCCTTCGACGGCTGGGCCACTCGTGCCTCCGTGTTTGTTGAGAGCATGATGCTCACACACTTTTTCTGAATGCTACCAGCAGACAGTTATTGTTTGACTATTTCGTGCTCATAAAATTACTTTTGTTTAACCATAAAAAAACGCTTACGCTTTGCCACTGCTTGCTGAAAATCAACGTCTATGGGCCGTGGGTATGCTGCAAACGATGCCGCCAGAGACGGTAACGTGAGTGCCGCTAATGTTAGTTCCGTTTGGCAAATCTTTGTTTGTCTCTTGGAAGAACATTTCCCTGGGCTGTTTCACTGATCTGGTGTCTTTTAACGCGCCGCCGTTGCATTGCCTCGCCTGTATCCGTTCAAATGGTGGTTGCGGCCGATATTGACATTGGTAATTGAGTTGTTACGTCACACCTCGTTTAATAAGGGCGTGTCTCCTGTTACCAGGCACGAGTGTTGTTAATGAATATGTTACGATACAACATTGATCAGCAAATGACCAAATATTTTGTTGCTATTTTTAATAACATAACATTTACACCACTTTATATGAAGCACAGTTACCTTTCCCGTAAGTCTTCAGGATGGGATGAGGTGAGGGAAATTGGGTTTAACGTCGCGTCCAAGATTATTGCACTTATATAGCGACGTGCATGTACGGGTGTGTGTGGCTGCTTGTACTAGTCCTGACTGATGCCGATTGATAGTGCTAGCTCACTGAGATACCATGCCGCAGTTTAGCTTGAATACCCAACTCAGACACAGTATACTGACTCCGATCCGACCAGTCCTTGTTTTATCCCCGTAATGCCGAGCGCCAGACAGGGTAACAACAAGTACGTCTTTTGGTATGACGCGGACGGGGATCGAACCCCGGACCTTCCGCTCTCCGGGTGGACGCTCTACCACTAGACCACGGAGGCGGTAGTTTATCAGGAAATCAGGTGTACATGTATACAGCAAGACAACGATCCAAACCGTTGTTCACAATGTTAATAAACTAGGCATTTAGTTAATAACGCAAAAATCAATAACGCCATAACCCATAGCAAAATTACTGTCAGATCACGATTATAATTTTCAATAAAATATTTTGTTTTAAATCGTGTGTTATTGCGCATCCATATTTCCCGTCTATGAGTGTCTACAAGAGCTGGTTATCATGACGTGGAACAAACAGTATCATATCATTTATTTCCATGACTGGCCGTGTGCCAACACAACAGTCTAGTCGCGTTTAGACACCAGTAAGGAAGAGACTTTCTGGATATCAGCTTCAATATTATGAGGAACGCATTCTCCATAGTGTTCTTCCTTATGTGTATCACATTGATTGACTAGACACTAGTAGACAGTGAATAGTATATTTGATGGTTGCAGCTTACGAATGTCATGTGCTGATATAGAAACTGTACGGGGCGTATTAATTCTATTATGGTTTATACGTCTGTGACATATTACTCCTGTAATTGCTTGTTTTGCAATCCTATATGACGCGTTACTTCTGATACGGGTTATGACGCATAACCTATGTAATTGTTTGCTCTACTTTTATGAATGACGTAATATATAAGCTGTTGTATGTTCGTTCAGATATGACGTGTTAACGCTTACTGTAAAACATCAGTTATTTTTCCTTTAATGTTATTTTACTTTAATATATATCGTAATACTCCTGTTAAGATCGCTTTACTGTAATATATATCATAATACTCCGGTATTGGTTTGTTTTACTGTAATATGTACTGTAATAAATCTGTAATGGTGTAATGTGCTGCAGTATATAGCATTAACCCTTTCACGGTTTGTTTTCTGTTACTGTGATATAGTTGTATGACGCATGGTTCCTGCAATGGTTTTGCTTCCATAATGGGCTGGGATTTTGTCTGGAGGTTAGCTTGAGCCTGAATATACGTTCCAACAATTCCAGGTGATACCGTTAAAATTCATTTTTGTTTGTTAAGGGTTAGACCTCTGTGCTGTAGACTCTGGTACATTGCATTAGATCATGTTCCTCTCTGCTTTGATGTAGATGATGATATCGACGCTGCAGTTTTTAACATTTCGGAATGTCTCTAATGATTGTTCTCATCTCGTCGTGAAACACTTCTGGAGCAGATTGTCCTCGAAAGCTGTGTTTCCGTAGCAGTGCAGTCCTATGTATTTATTAAACGTTGTAATTTGGCGGGATTCTCACTTTTGCACTATTTCAATAACCAGTCTTATCACTTCTTTGGTGCCGTAACTATATGCGATACCCATGGGGTATCGTCTCCGTCAACTTACTCTATAAAGTTCGCCTTTCTTCTTTCACGTTTCCATGGAGGTGAAAAGATGGCGTCTTCTGTTAAAAAAACAACTATATTCCGAACAGTATATATCTTGTTTAAATGTCAACAAATTCCGGTTTTTTTAAGTAAGATGTCGAGTGTTTACATCAACTATTTATGGAAATTTGGCGTTACACGGGTATTAAATTAGAAGAACGCATTTGTCCATTGTGCCCCCTGAATGGCAGTGAAGATTCCTTTTTATATGCCCTTTTTATGTAACATCTGGGGCTAAGTATATATCTGAATATTACTATGTTCATCCCATATTTCTTTAAATTTACATCTCTATTAAACAACTCGAAGTACTTACTTTTACAAAAAGTCCATGTACATGTATCATGCAATGAGACACAGGAAACATTATGTTTAGGACTATGATATACAATTCAAAAAGTAGGGGATGTTCTGTTTTGAGGTGAAACTACAGGAAAATACACCAATGTCTGGAGATGAAAGTAAGTGATTAATGTGTCAAGAACATTTCTGAAGAAATCAAGCTCCCAAACACAACATTGTGACAGCCACGAAGCATTTAACCTCAGCCAGCACGTGCAAGGGGTGGTATGCCCGATTTACCATTGTCCCTCGGGTGTGAGCTGACGCATATTGTTTTCTTGGCACCAAACGCCAAAGACACTTTTTGAACACATTTATTCATTAAGGAAGCAACATTTGCATCGTGCTGGGCGTTTATATGCCATAGACATATTTTGCAGGTGGGCAGATGCCAAAACATTGTTGCCCAAACGCTGCATATGTCTCAATCTCTCATCGTCAAATTGTGGGCTCGATACCCACAAACACATCACGTCGATGAACGGCTCCACTCTGGAAGCCCAAGGGCAACAACTCCAACCCAAGACAGATTACTCAGAACCATGTTATCAAGAAATCAGTTCCAAGGTGCCACTCAGATAAGGGCCCGGTTGCAACAGGCAATTGGTTTAAGAGTACGTACTCAGACGGTGCGAAATCTTCTGTACAATTGGCACTTGTGCGTACTACGACCACGTGTCATACCACAACTTACTGCGCGTCATTTGGATCAGAGGCGCCATTAGTGTAGGGAACGTTAACGTCAGCACTGGGATAATCGACGTTGGGCTAATTCACGTCTTCTGACGAGTCGAGGTACACTCTCGACTGCCATGACAGAAGGAATCGATGTTGGAGAGGTCCTAATGAGCCTTTTTATGGACGTTAACGTCGTGCAGTATGATCGTTGTGGGGTTGGGTCCATTATCGTATGGGATGGTATTACTATGACTGGCCGAACGGGTCACAGGTCAATGCTATCCGGACAACATCATTGCACCACTCGTGGTGCCATTTGCACCACTTGTTTGGCATCGTTTCCTTTTCAGGGTGAAAATACATGTACACGTGTTCATCGTGCCAAGGTTGTGACCTTCCTTCAACAGCTAAACATCCATGTCATGCCATGGCCAGCACTCACTTCTGTGACCTTTCCCTCAATGAACACGTCGGGAATGTCATTGGCGGACGTGTACGTCAACGTCAACGTCAACATCCACCTACAACTCTCAATGAACTCGATGATGCTCTCACTGATGAGTGGAACAAGAGTCAGGCTGAGTGGTTCACTCATCAGAGGCGCGCCTCAATGACGTCGTGCATGTCTAACCAACAGAGGTGGTTCACTCGATATCATTGACGTTGGCTGAAAATGCAAATTTCGATGGGACCCCCGACCTCTTTCACGACCTTGTGCGCAACCATCTTATCACACCAACCATCAGAGCCAAAAGATCTGATCACCTAATCTTCAGCAGATATTAGCTTATTATTTCCTTGTGCCAATACCATACAAATCAGAAGATATGTCTTGATGATTCCCCCTATCTCCTACTTTTTTAGCATTTACATTTTTTTATTTTTTTATTGTTCCCAGAGTTGGAGATAAATACAGTATTCCGTCAAAAACATATTTCGGATAGCATAGAATGGCACAATACACTCATTAAAAAATAAAAGGGTTGGAAACAAACATTGTCCTATTTCAAACCCAAAACGGTTGCAACACACAATAAGACTCGATAATGGAATGTATCAACAGAGACCTACGAGTCAAATACTGAAAATAAAGGTGACCATTTTTAGTTGAAGTTATTTTTGTCATCCTTTTTTATAGCAATACATTTCTCGAGTGAGTATACTTTTTGAGCAATTTCTTAAACACATGTTTACTACAATGTTAAATGATAAATGTGAGTGCCAATCAAAAATTTAAAAAATATATCATTCTAAAGATTCATAATTACTTTTTAGGCATCCGAGTAAATTGACATAATTAATATGTCAATTGAAATAGACAAAAATCAGCATTTCATGAAAACAACTAAAGAAAATGAGTTTTTGTACAAGAATATGTTCAACCTTTCAAAATCAGGACAAAAACATGAGACATTCTTCAGAAAATATCCCCCTCAAAAGGGTAAAGTTAATGAACAATGCTGTCTATCTGAGACAAAACTGATCGCTCGATCAAAGCCTAAAACAAATAACATAATCACTCCTCCAGACGCGTATTCATTACGCTAATCCAACAAAATAACGGATTGAGTCTCCATTTATTGGAGAACAACATCCGATTCTTTGTTTACAATTAGTGGAGAACGCTTCCAGTGTTTATCAACGACGCTTTGCTTCTTGATGAGACTACTAGGTAATCATGATTAGTTGTAAGGGCTTCTCTTTTACAATATGCATATGTTTTGATAACCTGCTGATATCAGAGAATTATGTATCACATAATTGATTCATTTATGGAATAAAAGGGATAAAGCCTTTTCAATATTCATTCATATATCTGCCGAAAAGCGGGGGCACGGGTGGCCCAGTCGTCTAAGGAAGGCGCCGCGTTGCTGAAACCTATGATTGTGGGCTCGAATCCCGGTTAGCCCCAATTATGTTTCTAGGTTTGTCAGCACCATATCCGTGCTCGTGGGTTTCACCGAAGTGGTAAACGTCTGAGACCTGAATGACTTCAGGCTTTCATCCGAGATCAAGCAGACACACCGTGATACTGTTAAAAGCGGCATTCAACCCAACTCACTCACTCACTCACTCTGCCAAAAGCAGAGTCGATTGTACGATTCTGACTATATCACGAGCATGTGTTTATGAATCACTATCAGATAGTGATGGTACAAGGTGTTTGTGAAAAGGTGAGCGTATCCGGCACCATCACAAACACATGCAAGGGCAGGTCAGTTGTTCACCTGAAAAACAAGGAAACACATGGGTCACATTAAAATAGGTAATTGCCTCGGACATGCAATATACAAAACATGTGCTAAATCGTCGGCTACAGTCCAACCTCTTGTCAATAAATGTTGATTCAATCCCTGTATTTGTTTCAATTTCAAAACATCACGCTATCGCTTTAGGTTTCGAATAAGATTAACAGGTATCGAATCTACGTTCGAAAGCTCTAAATTCACACTAGGCTTACGTGTTCATTGTGGATTGGGATGGGAGTGCACTGTTCCTTTCGTGTGTGACTGGTGTAACACGTGTAACAGCATCTTTGGTAAGAGTGAGTGAGTGAGTGATTATGGTTTTACGCCGCTTTTAGCAATATTCCAGCAATATCAAGGCGGGGGACACCAGAAATGGGCTTCACAAATTGTTCCCATGTCGGGAATCGAACCCGGGTTTTTGGCTTGACGCTTTGGTAAGAGGTGGAAATCATACGGTGCCAAATATGGTGAATATGGAGGATTTCCTTGAGTTCAAAGTCACGGTTCCCCATTGCAATCATTGCGACAACATACTTGTTGTATTCTGCTGGTGACCCATCACACCTCTATAGCGACTTTGCTTGTCGTAGGAGGCGACGAACGGGATCGAGTGGTCAGGCTCGCTGACTTGGTTGATGCACGTCATCGTATCCCAATTGATGGCTCGATGCTCATGATGACAATTACTGGATTTACAGACCGTAATGTAGTTATAATATTGCTGAGTGCAGATGTAAACAACAAAGAAACAAACGAGCCTTTAATGAATTTCCCACGACGTTCAGCCTTGATGTTCTCAAGGATTAGTACAAGCAGCCTCACCTGCACGCACGCACGCACGCACGCACGCACGCACATACGCACGCACGCACGCACGCACGCACACATGCACGTCGCTATATAATTGCAATAATCTTGGTCGCGACGTTATGGGCAGGTTAGCATACTCGTGGCCATTACTGGTCTGATCTTTACGGATATAGTCCAGAAACTCTAAATTAAAACCTTCTTGGTTATCTCTTCTTTGTGTACAGTTTGGGTGGGGGTAAAGTCGTGTGAGACGTCGAATTCGCTGTACAGACTGGCGTCAGATACGCCATAAACCTTTGATCGTGGGTTCAAGTCACTGAATGGCACTGAGTATGTTCTGTGGTTAGTCAGCACCCGGCTTGGCTCTGGTATCAACAGGGGCGGTCGGGTAGCCTAGTGGTTAAAGCGTTCGCTCGTCACGCCGAAGACCCGGGTTCGATTCCCGACATGGGTACACTGTGTGAAGCCCATTTCTGGTGTCCCCCGCCATGATATTGCTGGAATAATGCTAAAAGCGGCGTAAAACCATACTCACTCACTCACTCCGGTATCAACAAAGGGGTAAGCGTCTCACGCGATTCATGAAACGTTCAAAGTCATACCGATTGCTGTCATTTGTGGTCAGTAACTGACGCAGACATATTATGCCTCGTCTGCTTGTCCCTCTTCTTCGCCGGTACACTCACTCACTTGATCACAATCACGCACTCAGAATAAGAGACTGCAAGTAGAACCATGTGAAAGAAATAGGCAACTTGATTTTGTTCGTTATGCGTCATTCATCATTCGAGATCCGTAAAAAAAACCTGAATGACGAATAACGAACTGTTTTGTTATTTGTCTTTCAAATGGAATTGATGAGTGACAGATTACTTCGGTTTTTGTCTCCCAGCGTTATTTGTTACCACGAAAAGTGTGATCATTTATGTACTTCATTTATTAACTGAGCACTCGAAAAAGAAGCACATCGTTTGCAATAGTAATGTTTCTGTTCTTCACTGTTCATGAGACCAAACGCGTGTCGGAACAGCTGCAGACATTGCGTGGGACATCATCTTCCCCATGAACCTACTGTTAAACGTTGAAAGATGAATATCGAATGACTACTTCGTTATGGCACTGCTTAATGACGAATTACTTTACTTTTCGTCCTCCATGCAAACTGCATCACCTAGAGTGAAACAAAAACAGATATCATTTGGGACATCGCATTCAGCAGACATCGCCTGGTACACGTTTGAAAGGCGAAAAACGAATAACTAAACAGTTTATTATTCATTATTCGTTGTTCGTCTTTCCTACTCCTGAACGGCAGAAAACGAACAGCTGTGAACCGGGGATGTAATTTCGCTTTTCACAGCTTACAATCGCCATTTCCATTTTGGCAAAGGTGGTGAAATATGCATGCATTTTGGCATTGCGATCCCTTGTAGAAGTATTAAGTACTCTAGAGTAAATGTTTGTGAGGCTTAGAAGTTCGTTCGAAATAATTAAAATAACATTGTCAGAGCACTCCACAAGTCTCCACAAGAGAGAATTACTTAGAAGTGTATGTAATTCATCGATGCTTTCTTTGAGCCAAATGTTTTAATGACAGACTAACATATTCTATGTTTACATTGTATTTATCTGGGACATCCAGACTGAATTACGTATTTTAAACAACAGCAGTATTTATGTTAAGGCAGTAGGTAATTGTAAACAAAATCGATAAAACCCTTTCGAGTATCATAAGAAATATCTGCTAAATGCAGGGCTCATGGCACAATTCTGATTATACCATAAGCATGTGTTTTTGAGCTCTTTCAAATACTGATGACACCATGCGTTCACAAACACGTGCAAAAACAAGTCAAGCGTAAACAAGAGTTTGCCACTAACGTGGCTATATCCCCCGCCACTGTTGCAGAATTTATGACATAATTAAATCTAAACAAACCCTAACCTTTTTTAACCGAGGTGGAACTTGTCATGGAAATTGTAAAAAAAGAAGAGTTTGGAACCTAAGTCCATCTTGTTGCCATGGAAACGTAGAAAATAAAAACTTCTGCAAAAGGCACCAGTTCAGCATGTACCTGACAGACCTGCAAAGTTTGATGAAAAAATATTGGACGGGTTTATGAGTTATGCTCCGGAAACGAACCCTACCCTCACAGAACCTAAGTCCATCTTGTTGCCATGGAAACGTAAAAAATAAAAATTTCTGAAATTTCTAAGTAGCAAAAGGCACCTGCTCAGCATGTACCTGACAGACCTGCAAAGTCTGATGAAACAATATTGAACGGTTTATGAGTTATGCTCCGGAAACGCACCCTACCCTCACAGAACCTAAGTCCATCTTGCTGCTATGGAAACGTAAGAAATAAAAATTTCTAAAATTTCTAAATAGCAAAAGGCACCTGCTCAGCATGTACCTGACAGACCTGCAAAGTTTGATGAAACAATATTGAACGGTTTATGAGTTATGCTCCGGAAACGCACCCTACCCTCGCATAACCTAAGTCCATCTTGCTGCCATGGAAACGTAAGAAATAAAAATTTCTAAAATTTCTAAATAGCAAAAGGCACCTGCTCAGCATGTACCTGACAGACCTGCAAAGTTTGATGAAACAATATTGAACGGTTTATGAGTTATGCTCCGGAAACGCACCCTACCCTCACAGAACCTAAGTCCATCTTGCTGCCATGGAAACGTAAGAAATAAAAATTTCTAAAATTTCTAAATAGCAAAAGGCACCTGCTCAGCATGTACCTGACAGACCTGCAAAGTTTGATGAAACAATATTGAACGGTTTATGAGTTATGCTCCGGAAACGCACCCTACCCTCACAGAACCTAAGTCCATCTTGCTGCCATGGAAACGTAAGAAATAAAAATTTCTTAAATTTCTAAATAGCAAAAGGCACCTGCTCAGCATGTACCTGACATACCTGCAAAGTTTGATGAAACAATATTGAACGGTTTATGAGTTATGCTCCGGAAACGAAACGTGACGGACGGACGTACGGACGGAGACCGTTTATATATCCCCGCCAACTTCGTTGGGCGGGGAATAATTAGAACAAACCGCGGAACATATGGCACAAGTCAAAATAGTGACGTGCATTGGACCTAATTTTATCACTGATGTGTCAAATTTGAAAAGGCAAAGAAGTTTTTAAGCAAGAATCGCATTACATTCTCTGAAATTGTCAGGTATATTATCATCAACTTAAGTACACGTGTATTACCATGTATTAGCATGGTGTGATTTGTTTTTTCGGATGGTTATGTCTACTGTGATGTCTGACGTTGCTTCGACATGGGCTGAGATCGTCTTACTATTGACGAAAATACATTTTGTTTCTTATTTGCCCTGTACCTAAAATATGTGCCGATATTCTAGACATAAACAAGAAGCCAATCAATCATAAAATGTTTTACAAACACACCATAGGGAGTGAAAGAATGTTGATTCCATCAGTCATTTATCTTTTTTTGTGGGCATTTTGAAGTAGCATAGTTATCTGAAGCAACCCACTGATTTTGACGATCATTTACCTCCCATGACCGTCGTCGACGAGGACAGTTACATCAGCAGCAGAGTTGGGATAGACGGCGTCCTGTAGTGTAGAAGGTGGGGAGTATGACGGAAGGAGGAATCTGTAAATTATTGAACGTGATAATAGTCTATGAATCACACACTGTAGTGTGATGACCCCAGCATCAAATTCATAGCTTTGTATTCCATTGAGAAAAGCTTGAGAACTGGAATTCGTGTTTAAGGGAAAGTTGATGGTGAATGAAATGTTGGTGTTTCTTAAACATGATAAAACGGTATTGCAAATAAATCAAATATTCTCAGCACTGAGATGTGTTCAGGTGTACGTCAGGAATATATGTTTCCATTTGTGTTAGCATACGAACATTGCAGTAACCACTGTTATAAAAATGTTCATCTATGTGATGACTATAACAAAGATATATAAAACGTCATACGAAATAGTTTTATTGGTAACGTTTTAATCGTATGAAGGATGAAGAAAGACATGTGCATGTAATGTGAATATGTCTCTAATAGGAGTGGATGCTAATAGTAGAATGGTGAACCATGAGCACATGTAACTAGTTACCGTCTGAGAACACCAGGATTTGGGAGAAAATCCGACCCATGTTTATAGTGTGTGTGTGTGTGTGTGTGTGTGTGTGTGTGTGTGTGTGTGTGTGTGTGTGTGTGTGTGTGTGTGTGTGTGTGTGTGTGTGTTTGTGTTTGTGTAGAGGGGAGGGCTGTGTAGGTGTGTGTGTGTAGGAGGGGTAGGGGTGTGTAGGTGTGTGTGTGTAGGAGGGGTAGGGGTGTGTGTGTAGGAGGGGGGAGGTGTGTGTGTGTTGGGGGCGGGTGTGTTGGGGGAGGGGGGTGTAGGGGTTTGTGTGTGAAGGAGGGGAGATGTGTGTGTAGGAGGGGGAGGGGTGTCTAGGAGGGGGAGGGGTGTGTAGGGGTGTGTGTGTAAAATGGGGGAGATATGTGTGTAGGAGGGGGAGATATGTGTGTAGGAGGGGTAGGGGTGTGTGTGTAGGAGGGGGAGATGTGTGTGTAGGAGGGGTAGGGGTGTGTGTGTAGGAGGGGGAGATGTGTGTGTAGGAGGGGTAGGGGTGTGTGTGTAGGAGGGGGAGATGTGTGTGTAGGAGGGGGAGGGGTGTGTAGGGGTGTGTGTAGGAGGGGTAGGTGTGTGTGTAGGAGGGGGAGATGTGTGTGTAGGAGGGGGAGGGGTGTGTGTAGGAGGGGGTGTGTGTAGGGGTGTGTGTGTAGGAGGAGGAGGGGTGTGTGTGTAGGAGGGGTGTGTAGGGGTGTGTGTGTAGGAGGGGGAGGGGTGTTTAGGTGTGTGTGTGTGTGTAGGAGGGGTAGGGGTGTGTGTGTAGGAGGGGGGGATGTGTGTGTAGGAGGGGGAGGGGTGTATAGGGGTGTGTGTGTAGGAGGGGAAGATGTGTGAGTAGGAGGGGAGGGGTGTGTGTGTAGGAGGGGGAGGGGTGTGTAGGGGTGTGTGCATTGGAGGCGGAGGGGTGTGTAGGGGTGTGTGTGTAATAGGGGGAGGGGTGTTTAGGTGTGTGTGTGTAGGAGGGGTAGGTGTGTGTATGTAGGAGGGGGAGGGGTGTGTAGGGGTGTGTGTGTGTAGGAGGAGGAGGGGTGTGTAGGGTTGTGTGTGTATAGGAGGGGGAGGGGTGTGTAGGGGTGTGTGTGGAGGAGGGGAGGGGTGTTTAGGTGTGTGTGTGTGTAGGAGGGGTAGGTGTGTGTGTGTAGGAGGGGGAGGGATGTGTAGGGGTGTGTGTGTAGGAGGGGGAGATGTGTGAGTAGGGGGAGGGGTGTAGGAGGGGGGAGATTTGTGTGTAGGAGGGGGAGGGATGTCTAGGAGGGGGTGGGCGTGTAGGGGGGGTGTGTTGGAGGGGGAGGGGTGTGTAGGGGTGTGTGTGTAGGAGGTGGATGGATGTGTAGGGGTGTGTGTGTAGGAGGGGGAGATGTGTGTGTAGGAGGGGTAGGGGGTGTGTGTAGGAGGGAGAGATGTGTGTGTAGGAGGGGGAGATGTGTGTGTAGGAGGGGGAGGGGTGTGTGGGTGTAGGAGGGGTAGGGGTGTGTGTGTAGGAGGGGGAGATGTGTATGTAGGAGGGGGAGGTGTGTGTAGTGTGTGTGTGTGTAGGAGGGGAAGATGTGTGTGTAGGAGGGGGAGGGGTGTGTAGGGTTTGTGTGTTTAAGGGGGTGGGGTGTGTGTAGGAGGGGAGGGGTGTGTAGGGTTTGTGTGTGTAGGAGGGTTGTGATATATATATATATTTTGTGGGGAATGCTCCATAATATCAGATTCCACGTCAGCCGAATACTGTTACTTTCCTCTTTTCATGTGCAAGACATTGCTATGACAAAATAACGTCTTCTCGAGGCAAGGGAGCTGACTGACTTATAAAAGTCCAATTTAAACCATTTCCGAACCAGGCTTGAATTTCTGGGCTCGATCGTAGTGCTACCAGTGCGTCATATCACTTGCATTTGCTTCAAGCCAAATGGTGGCGCCAAGTCAAGAGGATCTGACCGATAATCAAGATCTATATTGTAATAAAACGTGTCTTACCTCGCTAAGCGCATGAAATAGCGTCAGCAAGATAGTTTACGAACCGGATTTCGATTTCGTTACGCGATATTTATTTGACAATACATAGAATCGTTGGCCAAAATATAACTCCACAATTCCAGCCTAGTTCAGCAAGGTTGGAAACTGGATTTTAATAGTCAGTTAACTCCCTTGCCTCGGGAAGATGGAAAATTTATGAAATCAAGACTGTCACAGTCTGTGGTGTTACGATCGAGCCGAGGAATTCCAGCCTAGTTTAGCAAGAGTGGAAACTGGACTCTTATAGTCAGTTAACTTCCTTGCCTCGGGAAGAAAAATATATAAAGACAAACACGATGAAAAAAGTTTCGTTGAAGCAAGCAAACTGACAGGGACAAGAGGCTTAGGTTCCACAAGCTGTGTTGCAAAAGTATTTTGGTTCAATGGGAGATAAAAGGACACAGAACAAGATAGGACCGTGTCTGAACAGTGACAAAGTACATCCTCAGTTGGCTTTTCTGCCTATCTGTCACCTCAGTTGTTAATAGGCTTAATACCCAAGTAGAAACAGCGCATCCATAGCAACGCTAACATGAACTCGATCCTATCATTTATTGTTTATTATTTGGCGGCTGACATCGTGGTATTCCGTTTCGTATAAACTGCATGAATATATTACGTATTTAAACAAAAGTAACATCAATTAATCCCAGATTGAAATACTCTCAGTCTGAGTAGCCGCAGTAATGTTCTCCGGCGCAGCAGAAGCATGCTTGTTGTGTCAATCTACACAGTCGGGTTTTGGGGACGTTTTATCAATATAAACGTTACCCGATTACTGAGAGAAATATCTCTCATAAAACAAAATAATTAAAGAAATCCGATCTGGGCAATAATTCATTTCCATACGAAAATACTATGTTTCAAATCCTTTGAAAGAAGATATTTCCAGCATGGAAATAGATTGGTCAATTTGTGGAAATGATTTGTGACTTGTAAAACATATTTGAGAGGTTGGAATTTCCTTGAAAAACTAGTGTGCACGTATTTACAGTTCTATATTTGTCTTTTGGACATTTTTGAAAGATCAGGCTCTCCATTTATGGAATGTTTAAAATTGCTTAAGAAATGTTCTCAATAATACTGGTTTTGCCAAGTGAAATAAACTGTTCGCTGTAGATGGTTGACGACAAGAAAAAAGTGCTGTAAAACAGAAATATTGGGAAATACAATAACATGTTGGGAAGCAGTGCCCGTAAATCATTACACAATGCCAGCTGCACCAGAACATTGCATGGTCTGCTCTTTACATGTCCCGGCATATAGATCACACCATGTCCTGGAACATACATCACATCATGTCCTGACACATACCTCACACCATGTCCCGGCATATATATAACACCATGTCCTGACATATACATCACATCATGTCCTGGAACATACATCATACCATGTCCCGACACATACATTACACCATGTCCCGGCATATACATCACACCATGTCCTGACACATACATCACACCATGTCCTGACATATACATCACACCATGCCCCGGCATATACATCACACCATGTCCTGACACATACATCACACCATGTCCTGACATATACATCACACCATGCCCCGGCATATACATCACATCTTGTCCTGACACATACATCACACCATATCCTGACACATACATCACACCATGCCACGGCATATACATCACACCATATCCTGACACATACATCACACCATATCCTGACACATACATCACACCATGTCCTGACATATACATCACACCATGCCCCGGAATATACATCACACCTTGTCCTGACACATACATCACACCATATCCTGACACATACATCACACCATGCCCCAGCATATACATCACACCATATCCTGACACATACATCACACCATATCCTGACACATACATCACACCATGTCCTGACATATACATCACACCATGCCCCGGAATATACATCACACCATGTCCTGACACATATATCATACCATGTCCTGACACATACATCATACCATGTCCCGACACATACATCACACCATATCCTGACACATACATCACACCATATCCTGACACATACATCACACCATGTCCTGACATATACATCACACCATGCCCCGGAATATACATCACACCATGTCCTTACACATACATAACACCATGTCCTGACACATATATCATACCATGTCCTGACACATACATCATACCATGTCCTTACACATACATAACACCATGTCCTGACACATATATCATACCATGTCCTGACACATACATCATACCATGTCCCGACACATACATCACACCATGTCCTTACACATACATAACACCATGTCCTGACACATATATCATACCATGTCCTGACACATACATCATACCATGTCCTTACACATACATAACACCATGTCCTGACACATATATCATACCATGTCCTGACACATACATCATACCATGTCCCGACACATACATCACACCATGTCCTGACACATACATCACATCATGTCCTGGCACATACATCATACCATGTCCTGACACATACATCACACCATGTCCCGGCATATACATCACACCATGTCCTGGCATATACATCACATCATGTCCCGGCATATACATCACACCATGTCCCGACACATACATCACACCATGTCCCGGCATATACAACACACAATGTCCCGGTACATAAATCACACCATGTCCTGGCACATACATCACACCATGTCCTTACACATACATCACACCATGTCCCGGCATATACATCACACCATGTCCTGACACATACATCACACCATGTCCTGACATATACATCACACCATGCCCCGGCACATACATCACATCTTGTCCTGACACATACATCACATCTTGTCCTGACACATACATCACACCATGTCCCGGCATATACATCACACCATGTCCTGGCATATACATCACATCATGTCCTGGCATATACATCACACCATGTCCCGACAGATACATCACACCATGTCCTGGCACATACATCATACCATGTCCTGACACATACATCATACCATGTCCTTACACATACATCATACCATGTCCTGACACATACATCATACCATTTCCTGACACATACATCATACCATGTCCTGACACATACATCATACCATGTCCCGACACATACATCATACCATTTCCTGACACATACATCACACCATGTCCTGGCACATACATCACACCATGTCCTGGCACATACATCACACCATGTCCTGGCACATACATCACACCATGTCCTGGCATATACATCACACCATGTCCTGACATATACATCACACCATGTCCTGGCACATACATCACACCATGTCCTGGCACATACATCACACCATGTCCTGGCACATACATCACACCATGTTCCGGCATATACATCACACCATATCCTGGCACATACATCACACCATGTCCTGGCACATACATCACACCATGTCCTGACATATACATCACACCATGTCCTGGCACATACATCACACCATGTCCTGGCACATACATCACACCATGTCCTGACATATACATCACACCATGTCCTGGCACATACATCACACCATGTCCTGACACATACATCACACCATGTCCCGACACATACATCACACCATGTTCCGGCATATACATCACACCATATCCTGGCACATACATCACACCATGTCCTGACACATACATCACACCATGTCCTGGCACATACATCACACCATGTCCTGACACATACATCACACCATGTCCTGGCACATACATCACACCATGTCCTGGCACATACATCACACCATGTTCCGGCATAAACATCACACCATGTCCTGGCACATACATCACACCATATCCTTGCATATACATCACACCATGTCCTGGAACATATATCACACCATGTCCTGGCATGCATATACATCACACCATGTCCTGGTTTATACATCATATTATGTCCTGACTCCTACAACACACCATGTCCTGGCATATACATCACACCATGTCCTGGTATATACATCATATTATGTCCTGACTCCTACAACACACCATGTCCTGGCATATACATCACACCATGTCCTGGTATATACATCATATTATGTCCTGACTCCTACAACACACCATGTCCTGGCTTATACATCACACCATGGAACTTACACTATACAATGTCCCGGCATATACCGTAACGTCATGCCATGTTCCAGCATTTACATCACTGTTATCAACAAAAGGTGCCTTTCCGTGGAATTTTAATTGAATGTACATTTTCTAAAATACATTCCTGTGCAATTGTGAAATGTGGACACAATAAGCTGGTGCTATTGGAGGATGCAGGGGAATATCGCGATTGGAAATTCACATCATCATCCATGTGCATTTTCCACACGTTTTTATACCGGTGTTATCGGAGGCTAATATCGCCCACACACGTTACTGAAACCAAGTGTTAAAACGTTAAGCCCGATAAAGATTTTTCACATTTTGTTTGGTTAAAAATTCAATATTAGCCTCCGGACGGGATGAAAAATCAAATGTAACAGTAAAAACTATAATGTTAAAAACATATAAAAAAGAGACGCAAACTCTCATCATTGCCAGTGCGAGATTTTGATTTGAACGTTTTTTTATATGCATCTATTGATTTAAAACGACATGTGCAACGTTTGATTGACACAAGGAAACATCTTTTCTAAAACCACAGTTCCCCAACGTGATAACACGATCTGATGTGTATCGCCTCCTCATCTGTGTATACAAACGTACAGGATATCTCGTAATATGACGGTACTGTGAGCAGTTTCTCTTTCAATGAGTTTGCTACATTCGCAACTTCATGCCTTCAAGCGCCCAATTACACAGAACAATAGAACTCCAAAAGCCGTCAATGTCTCCATGTCGTTTTTAGGGATGGGGATGGGGGCTCAGGGGAGCCAGAGAGCAACGAAGATGATCCAAGATCAGGAAGACCTTCAGCTGCCACCACACAGGCAATTCAACAGGTATCCCTCATGAGAAAGTTGAGAACATGCTGAGGAATGAACTCGGCATGACAATTTTTTCAGCACACTGGATTCCAACACTACGGACTCCTGGACAGGTTCATCATCTCTTATGAGAAGTTAAGTCGATTTGAAGCAGCTGATTGTGTTGAGCGATTTGTAAACATGGATGCGTCTTGGGTTCCCCACAATGCGTCAGAGACTAAACAAAAGTCAACGCAGTTCTAACGTCTCCTCTGACGAAAACTATTCAATTGTTACAATGTACAAAAGTCTAGTTATCATTCATAAACACCTGTGATAACTCTCACTTAATAAAGTTCTAAACATTTTGCTTAATTCTTCAACTTTGTGGATCCAGTGGGTCTATCTTGTCCTTTGTTTATCCGGATTGTTTTGTAATGATACCATTCGGATTGTTCGGCTTCTACTGTATTTGCGAGTGCATCTCAATGCTATGACCTTGCAGTGAAAAAGCATTTCACGTATAAGTTGACAATGTAAATAGAGTCATCCCGGGACTTTATCAAAAGCATTATCATAGAATTGTAACCGAGTTTATATCAAGTTTATCCCCCGAGTGGAATAATTTATTCCTGGGGGAAGGACATAAATTTGATATTAAATTTATATTTTGTTACCTATTTTTTACCAAATATCAATCTATTTCAAGAATGTACTTATAATGAGACCCAAGTGCATGGATACAATTTATAGCACATCGCATAACACATCTAAAAAAAGACAACGTTGGATTAGTTTGCGTTGAATGACTGAAACAATGTGCTTTTCCCTCGCGTGGACACACAGTGTGGCAAGCTGCTTCTGCCGTACTGACTAGTCACACTCACGTCAGGATTGTGTGTTCATGGAGCGCTGTGTTATTAAATGAACATAACAAGGAGCTAACAGCACATACAAGGGTAAGGCATGGACGAATATCGCCTGTGTCTCTGTATTACATGACGAGTTCCATGGCTGTAGATCAGTTGGCATCTACGTGTTACAAACACCAACGACAGCGAATACAGTGGCCATATGATGGTGTGATACTTGAGTGTGGAGTTGGGTTGGTCAGCCAATCTCACTGGATTTCATACACGGTGGATCATTTTAGTTGATATTACAACTTCAGTACTTAACGTTAAGTTTAGTTAATTTTAAGGAAACGAGCGCTATATAGTAATCAGTTTATTTTCCTACTCTAGATCCTTCATAATAAAATCACATCACATTTGAGTATATATTTGTACCGAAAACCACACAAAGTACAGTATGTAAGTATTAGCCTACATGTAAATTGATTTTGTAAACACGGATTGCCCAATACCGGAAACATTTCCTGAGTTCAGCCATTTTGTTCAGTAGATTCTAGTAACATTGAAAAACATTGAAGTTTATATCAAACTGATGTCACAATAAGTTGTAGTATGATCACTAGGGGTATCTTGGATTTTATGCGTCCCGCGTTAGGTTTCTTACCACGAGCCGGCGAAAATACATTATTTACAGACCGCCATCATGTAGCTGGAATATTGCTGATAGCAATAAGTAGTCAATTATTCATTCATTCCGTCATTTTCCCCTGTTGTCTTACATCTGGATGATACAACCTAACTCTGCAATCTAATTACACACAATTAATCCATATCCATAACGGTCCTGTATTGATGAACTTCTCTGACCTCCGGGTGGCAATGCGCATTCGTTCCGAAGGGAGCGGCTGTCGACAGGCTGAATCGAAGGGCATTGTTTTGTGAGGGCACCATTGATAACTAGCCAAAGGTAGAGCCTATTTCACCATGTCGGGGACAGTTCGCCCCTACTTTGGTTTACAGTTCTACACGCTGCGGCACTCTGAAGATTAGTTTAATCAACGGGATTCCACCTTACAGACCGCCATCATATAGCTGGAATATTGCTGATAGTGCCGTAAAACAACAAACAAACGAACCAACTTATCTTACTCTTCTACATGCGACAATGACAAACATGCATTGGTTTTGTTCATCGCCAAAAGTGCATAACAGTTGTTTCCTATTAGACTGGCATTGTATTTTCAAACTGACTTCAAATTTCAAACGATATTTAAACGATTCGTTTTGATGCCCTCAAAATAATAGCAGCACAGTTTCCAATTGTCCGTAACTCCTCGCGTTCATGTGTCTCCTTAACTACCGAAACGCCATGAAAGTAAAACCAATTATTCAGATATTGTGACTGATAGATTGTATTTTGAATGATGAGAACCCGTATGTCCATGAAAGAGAAGGAAGAGCTAAGCCGCTACATGTCCGTGTTTTAATGTCTTTAAAAGTGACATCCAGCTTTACAATCGAAGCTGATCTGTTTAAACCTGTTTAAGTTGTCAATTATTCACCCATTCCATCCTTTTCTCCTGTTTTCTTACTTTTGGTTTATGTAATCTAACTGTGCAATCTAATTACACACAATTAATCCATATCCGTAACTGTCCAGTATTGATAAACATCTATGACCTCCGGGTGGCAATGCGCATTCATTCTGAAGGGAGCGGCTGTCGGCAGGCTGAATGGAAGAGCATTGCAGAGCGGTGGCTTTGTGAGGGCACCATTGATCACAAGCCAAAGGTAGAGCCTGTTTCACCATGTCGGGGACAGTTCGCCCCTACTTTGGTTAACAGTTCTACATGCTGCGACGGCACTCTGAAGATTAGTTTAATCAACGGGATTCCACCTTACCTACTGGGCTATTCTTCAGCCTTGACAGCGCCGTCTCAAAGTGAATATATGCATTTAAGAACACATTTAGTCGAAAAAGTAATTTGTACCATGTAACGTTCGCAGATGAAATGGGGTGCTATAGCGACTCGTGGGCAAGCTCTGTTTTGACAGGGAACTGAAATACCATTAGTGATTGTTCGGCAACGGATGTGGGCATGTCGTTAAAACGCGATAGATGTTGATTATGTACAATCCTGGGGGCGATCTATTCCATACTTATCTATCTGGAGTTATATATCCAGGCATGTGCGAGGACTAAACTGAGTGTGCAAAGTGTGTGGAGATAGGCAGATTAGTGCTACAAGCAGTGTTGAAGTCTAAGCCATGAATTGAGTCTACATCAGCTGGAGAGACCATTACTCAATCGCTCGCAAAGCTAAAATTAATTGAAAAGGCATTTTCGTAAAGGATCAGCTTGTGATCTCTGAGGGTAATTTGTCTGTTTTTCACACTCAGTCTGTATTTCAAATAATCTCCATCTCATGATGCCATTTTTAGTTGCTACTATCTACTTTCCATCCCACCTTTTGAATTCAGCACCACAAACGGATTGCAAGATACACCAGCGAATCGTGATAACCCGTCATTTCAGCTTTGGAACAGGTTGCTGTTGTGTTCGAGAGTGGATAAACTCCTTACTAGCTCTCATCAAATAAGCCAAGCAATGTTTGAGAGTTTTCAATATCTTTTTTCCTTAAAATAGCCTTCAGCGGCGAATCGTTTTAGGCAAGAACGAATAAGAGAAACCTTATTATTTTCAACATATTTATTTTATTTGTTTATATTTTTAAGCCAACATCATGCAGTTGAAATGTGAAATTTAATTAACAATGCTATTTACTTCATTGAGTAATTATCAGTTGTCGATTGTTTTGGGCACCGGAATTCGGTAGAATGGGCATATTTTTTATTGACGCAGCTCACATGTAGAATGCATCCAATCTTCGCCATGAAACACTACCTGTCTACAATGAGACGCCATTTCCGTTAAATCAGTTAGGATTGTAATTTCAAATCTGGATAACAGCTGTATAGGGAGTCCATAGGGCTGTAGCCTCTTCTCATGCATTAAAGCGTGGGTGCCGATGCGTCCAAAGTCCAAAGAAACGCACTTGCCTAGGCATTCTTGCACGTTGTATTGACTTCAAACTTTCAGTTGCAGATTATCTTAGCAAAATAACATGGCGAAAGAAGCAAGTTCGCCTCCGATGAATTATTAATATGAATATGGCTAAACTGTACTGAATAACAATGATCTTAAACTATTTATTAAAGTGTGATCAGAACTAGATGTTTTAGAATTCTACACCGTAGTATCACCTTCAATATATCAGTGAAGCCACTTCATCCGTGTGCTTATAGGGTCATACATCTCTAATCTTTCTCCAACCGTGAAGATCCGGGTTTAGAAGAAGTCTTCAGGAACCCATGCTTGCTGTAAAAGGCGACTGTGCTTGTCGTGAGGGGCGACTTACGGGATCGGGTGATCAGGCGCTCTCACTTGGTTGATGCATATCATCATAATCCAATTTCGTAGATCGATGCTTGATGATATCAATCACTGAATTGTTTGGACCGGACAGGATTATTTACAGACCGCCGGCATAAAGCTGAATTATTGCTGAGAGCGGCGTTAAAAACAAACAAACAAACAAACCTTAATCACTGAATGCATAAATGACATTCAAGCATTGGTTTTGTTAATGGCCGAAATTGCGTTACATTTGTTCTCTACTTAAGTGGCATGGTTGTATTTTCACAATGTCTTCCAATTTCAAACAATATTTAAGCAATTCGTTTTGATGCCATCAAAACAAAATTCAACAAAGTTGGCGATTGTTCGTAACACTTCAATTTCATGTGTCTCCTTAACTACCGAAACGCCATGAAAGTAAAACTAATTATTCAGATATTGTGACTGATAGATTGTGTTTTTGAATGATGAGAATCCGCATGTCCATGAACAAGAAATGACAGCTAAGCCACTACATGTCCGTGTATAAATGTTTTTGAAAGTGACATCCAAATTTACAATCGAAGCTAATCTGTTTAAACCTGTTTAAGTAATTAATTATTCATTCATTCCGTCATTTTCCCTTGTTTTCTTACTTTTGGTTGATACAACCTAACTGTGCTTTCTAATAACACACAATTAATCCATATCCATAACTGTCTACTATTGATGAACTTCTCTGACCTCCGGGTGGCAAGGAGCATTCATTCTGAAGGGAGCGGCTGTCGGCAGGCTGAATGGAAGGGCATTGCAGAGCGGTGGCTTTGTGAGGGCACCATTGATCACTAGCCAAAGGTAGAGCCTGTTTCACCATGTCGGGGACAGTTCGCCCCTACTTTGGTTAACAGTTCTACATGCTGCGGCACTCTGGTGATTAGTTTAATCAGCGGGATTCCACCTTACCTACTGGGCTATTCTTCAACCTTGTCAGCGCCGTCTCAAAGTGAATTTATGCATTTAATGAACACATTTAGGCGAAAAAGTAATTTGTACCATGTAACGTTCGCAGATGAAATGGGGTGCTATAGCGACTCGTGGGCAAGCTCTGTTTTGACAGGGAACTGAAATACCATTAGTGATTGTTCGGCAACGGATGTGGGCATGTCGTTAAAACGCGATAGATGTTGATTATGTACAATCCTGGGGGCGATCTATTCCATACTTATCTATCTGGAGTTATGTATCCAGGCATGTGCGAGGACTAAACTGAGTGTGCAAAGTGTGTCGAGATAGGCAGATTAGTGCTTCAAGCAGTGTTGAAGTCTAAGCCATGAATTGAGTCTACATCAGCTGGAGAGACCATTACTCAATCGCTCGCAAAGCTAAAATTAATTGAAAAGGCATTTTCGTAAAGGATCAGCTTGTGAACTCTGAAGGTAATTTGTCTGTATTTCACACTCAGTCTGTATTTCAAATAATCTTCATCTCATGATGCCATTTTTAATTGCTTCTATTTACTTTACAGCCCACCTTTTGAATTCAGCACCACAAACGGATTGCAAGATACACCAGCGAATCGTGATAACCCGTCATTTCAGCTTTCGAACAGGTTGCTGTTGTGTTCGAGAGTGGATAAACTCCTTACTCGCTCTCATCAAATAAGCCAAGCAATGTTTGAGAGTTTTCAATATCTTTTTTCTTAAACTAGCCTTTAGCGGCGAATCGTTTTTAGCAAGAACGAATAAGAGAAACCTTATTATTTTCAACATATTTATCTTATTTGTTTATATTTTTAAGCCCACATCATGCAGTTGAAATGTGAAATTTAATTAACAATGCTATTTACTTCATTGAGTAATTATCAGTTGTCGACTGTTTTTGGCACAGGAATTTGGTATAATGGGCATATTTTTTATTGACGCAGCGCACACGTAGAATGCATCCAATCTTCGCCATGAAACACTACCTGTCTACAATGAGACGCCATTTCCGTTAAATCAGTTAGGATTGTAATTACAAATCTGGATAACAGCTGTATAGGGAGTCCATAGGGCTGTAGCCTCTTCTCATGCATTAAAGCATGGGGGCCGATGCGTCCAAGGTGCAAATAAATGCACTTGCCAAGGGATTCTTGTACCTTGTATTGACTTCAAATTTTCAGTTGCAGATTATCTCAGCAAAATAACATTGTGAAAGAAGCAAGTTCGCCTCCGATGGATTATCAAGGTAATTTTGACCACTGGGGCGGGGCAACAACAGCTACATTTCCCTGTCGCTCATGAAAGTGGACCACATCGGAACCATGTTGTTAAACGTTTCCTTAGGGTTCTCGTCCGTGTATGTATATATACCAGCTTGAATGCTCACCACATCATATTCCTGGATTGATTTAAAATTCATTTAAAATACAAACTGAGTTGGACCTCAGATGTTGCCCTTCTGAAGAACACACAATTTCTAATATGAATATGATTAAACTGCACCGAATAACAATGATCTTAAACTGTTTATTAAAGTGTGATCAGAACAAGATGTTATAGAATGCTACACCGTAGTATCACCTTCCATATCAGTGATGCCACTTCATCCGTGTGCTCATAGGGTCATACATTTCTAATCTTGAAGATCCTGGTTTAGAATAAGTCTTCAGGAACCCATGCTTGATGTAAAAGGCGACTGTGCTTGTCGTGAGGGTCGACTTACGGGATCGGGTGATCAGGCGCTCTCACTTGGTTGATGCATATCATCATATTCCAATTTCGTAGATCGATGCTTGATGATATCAATCACTGAATTGTTTGGACCGGACAGGATTATTTACAGACCGCCGTCATAAAGCTGGATTATTGCTGAGAGCGGCGCTTAAAACAAACAAACCTTACTCACTGAATGGACAAATGACACTCAGGCATTGGTTTTGTAAATGGCCGAAATTGCGTTACATTTGTTTTCTAATTGACTGGCATGGTTGTATGTTTACACTGACTTCCAATTTCAAACTATTTTTAAGCGATTCGTTTTGATGCCCTCAAAATACAATCAACACAGTTGGTGATTGTTTGTAACTCTTCGCTTTCGTGTGTATCCTTACCTGCCGAAACGCCATGAAAGTAAAACCCATTATTCAGATATTGTGACTGTTAGATTGTGTTTTGAATGATGAGAACCCGCATGTCCATGAACAAGAAAGGAGAGTTAAGCCACTACATGTCCGTGTATAAATGTTTTTGAAAGTGACATCCAGCTTTACAATCGAAACTAATCTGTTTAAACCTGTTTAAGTAGTCAATTATTCATTCATTCCGTCATTTGTCCTGTTTTCTTACTTCTGGTTGATGTAATCTAACTGTGCAATCTAATTACACACAATTAAACCATATCCATAACTGTCCAGTATTGATGAACTTCTCTGACCTCCGGGTGGCAAGAAGCATTCGTTCTGAAGGGAGCGGCTGTCGACAGGCTGAATGGAAGAGCATTGCAGAGCGGTGGCTTTGTGAGGGCACCATTGATCACTAGCCAAAGGTAGAGCCTGTTTCTCCTTGTCGGGGACAGTTCGCCCCTACTTTGGTTAACAGTTCTACATGCTGCGGCACTCTGAAGATTAGTTTAATCAACGGGATTCCACCTTACCTACTGGGCTATTCTTCAGCCTTGACAGCGCCGTCTCAAAGTGAATATATGCATTTAAGAACACATTTAGTCGAAAAAGTAATTTGTACCATGTAACGTTCGCAGATGAAATGGGGTGCTATAGCGACTCGTGGGAAAGCTCTATTTTGACAGGGAACTGAAATACCATTAGTGATTGTTCGGCAACGGATGTGGGTATTTCTTTAAAACGCGATAGATGTTGATTATGTACAATCCTGGGGGCGATCTATTCCATACTTATCTATCTGGATTTGTGTATCCAGGCATGTGCGAGGACTAAACTGAGTGTGCAAAGTATGTGGGAGATAGGCAGATTAGTGCTACAAGCAGTGTTAAGTCTAAGCCATGATCAAAGTCTACATCAGCTGGACAGACCATTACTCATTCGCTCGCAAAGCTAAAACTAATTTAAAAGGCATTTTCGTAAAGGATCAGCTTGTGAACTCTGAAGGTAATTTGTCTGTATTTCACACTCAGTCTGTATTTCAAATAATCCACATCTCATGATGCATTTTAAGTTGCTCCTGTCTAGTTTCCATCCCACCTTTTGGATTCAGCACCATAAACGGATTGCAAGATACACCCGCGAATCGTGATAACCCGTCATGTCAGCTTTGGAACAGGTTGCTGTTGTGTTCGAGAGTGGATAAACTCCTTACTCGCTCTCATCAAATAAGCCAAGCAATGTTTGAGAGTTTTCAATATCTTTTTTCCTTAAAATAGCCTTCAGCGGCGAATTGTTTTCAGCAAGAACCAATAAGAAACCTTATCATTTTCAACATATTTATTTTATTTGTTTATATTTTTAAGCCAACATCATGCAGTTGAAATGTGAAATTTAATTAACAATGCTATTTACTTCATTGAGTAGTTGTCAGTTGTCGTTTGTTTATTGGCACAGGAATTTGGTATAATGGGCATATTATTTATTGACGCAGCTCACATGTAGAATGCATCCAATCTTCCCCGTTTAACACTACCTGTCTACAATGAAACGCCATTTCCGTTAAATCAGTTAGGTTTGTAATTACAAGTCTGGATAACAGCTGTAATCGGAGCCCATAGGGCTGTAGCCTCTTCTCATGCATTAAAGCGTTGGGGCCGATGCGTCTTAAGTGCAAATAAATTCACTTTCAAGGTATGCTTGTTCATTGTATAGACTTCAAATTTTCAGTTGCAGATTATCTTGGCAAAATAGCACTCTGAAAGAAGCAGGTTCGCCTCCGATGGATTACCAGGGTGTACTAATTAACCACTGGGAGGGATGACCAACAGCTATATTCCCCTGTCGCTCATGAAAGTTGACCACGTCGGGTCCAAGTTGTTAAACGTTTCTTTAGGATTCTCGTCCGTGTAAGCATATATACCAGCTTGAATTGAATGCTCACGGCGTCATCTTCCAGGATTGATTCAAAATTCATTTAAAATACAAAGTGAAATGGTCCTCAGATGTTGCCCTTCTGAAGAACACAAAATTGCTAATATGAACATGACTAAACTGTACTGAATAACAATGATCTTAAACTGTTTATTAAAGTGTGATCAGAACTAGATGTTATAGAATGCAACACCGTGGAATGTCACCTTCCATATCAGCGATGCAACTTCATCCGTATGCTCATAGGGTCATACATCTCTAATCTCAGTCCAACCGTGAAGATCCGGGTTCAGAAAAAGTCTTCAGGAACCCATGCTTGCTGTGAAAGGCGACTGTGCTTGTCGTGAGGGTCGACTTACGGAATCGGGTGGTCAGGCTCTCTCACTTGGTTGATGCATGTCATCATATTCCAATTTCGTAGATCGATGCTTCATGATATCAATTACTGAATTTTCGGGTCATGACAGGATTATTTACAGACCGCCGTCGTAAAGCTGGAATATTGCTGAGAGCGCCGTCACAAACAAACACACAAACAAACCAATCTCACTCTCTGAATGCGCAAATGACACTCATGCATTGGTTTTGTGAATGGCCGAAATTGCGTTACATTTGTTTCAGTCGTCAATTGTTTTTGGCGCAGGAATGCGGTATAATGGGCACATTATTTATTGACGCTGCTCACATGTAGAATGCATCCAATCTTTGCCGTTGAACACTACGTGTCTACAATAAGACGCCATTTCCGATAAATCAGTTAGGTTTGAAATTACAAATCTGGATAACAGCTGTATAGGGAGTCCATAGGGCTGTAGCCTCTTCTCATGCATTAAAGCTAGGGGGCTGATGCGTCCTAGGTGCAAATAAATTCGCTTTCAAGGTAAGCTTGTTCATTTTATTGACTTCAAATTTTCAGTTGCAGATTTTCTTGGCAAAATAACATTGTGAAAGAAGCAAGTTCGCCCTTCCGAATGATTATCACGGGGGTGACCAACTGCTACATTCCCCTGTCGCTCATGAAAGTGGACCACGTTTTCTTTAGGATTCTCGTCCGCGTATATATATATATATATATATATATATATATATATATATATATATATATATATATATACATACAACATCATCTGCCTGGACTGATTCAAAATTCATTTAAAATACAAACTGAAATGGTCCTTCGATGTTGCTCTTCTGAATATACATCACACCATGTCCCGGCAAAAACATCACACCATGTCCCGGCATATACATCACGCCATGTCCCGGCACATACATAATACAATGTCCCGGCATATATATCACACCATGTCCCGGCACATGCATCACACCATGTCCCGACACATACATCACACCATGTCCTGACACATGCATTACACCATGTCCCGACACATATAGCACACCATGTCCTGATACATACATCACACCATGTCCCGACACATACATCACACCATGTCCTGACACATGCATTACACCATGTCCCGACACATATAGCACACCATGTCCTGATACATACATCACGCCATGTTCCGACACATGCATCACACCATGTCCTGATACATGCATCACACCATGTCCGGGCACATATATCACACCATGTCCCTGCATATGCATCACATCATGTGCCGGCATATACATTACACCATGTCCAGGCATATATATAACACCATGTCCTGACATATATATCATACCATGTCCTATTACATGCAACATACCAGGTCCTGACACGAACATCATGCAATGTTATGGAACTTACACCATACAATGTCCCGGCATATACGTCATGCCATGTTCTGGCATTTACAAGAAACATCACACCATCTCCTGACATCATACCATTTATCATATAATGGGTAGGTTTCTCGGCAGGATAAAGCCAACGTATACAAACGGTATCCTTTGGATTTCATGTGCGGATAGAGATGCAAATCGAGTCAGAATTAACCATAGGGAATCTGGATAAACTAAAGGGATAATTGCTATCATTATCAAAAGAACAGTCTAATATACTGAAATCAGTGTCTAACTGTGACGTAGCTAAGGCATTTTATAAGTTTTGGCAACTTTGGAGAGATAAATATCGATTTTTTTTTGCGAGGGCACGAGGCCTAGCCAAGCGGGATCAGAAGCCATATCTGTGCTTGTAGACCTCTGCGGCTTGAAACCTTTTCCACAAATTAACATATTTGTCCGAAATATGTTTGAATTGTTACCTTGTTTCGTTTTGTTGCTGTGTGTACATCTGACTGCGCTTCTTAACGTTATGACAGGCCAGGCCGACTGTCAACAACGTCTGAACGTGGCCGTGACGTCTCAGAGACTAGGGTAAGAGTGGCTTCCCTTTGACCAAGGGCAGTTACTCTATCGGACAGGCCGATGGATTGCCGCGAAGGACAAGTAAAAACAATTGTTGTTTTGCGTATATGTTGCTTCGCCAGTGTATAAAACACAAACATCATACATGACCTGACTCACACATGTGAATGTCCCGGCATAAACATCACATCATGTTATCGTCCTTACACTATACAATGTGCCGGCATATACGTCATGTCATGTTCCGACATTTCCATCACTGTTATGAACAAAAGGTGCCTTTCCGTGGAATTTGAATTGAATGTACATTTTCTGAAATACATTCCTATGCAATTGTGAAATGTGGATACCATAAGCTGGCGCAATTTGGGGATGCAGGGGAATATCGCGATTGGAAATCCACATTCATCATCCATGTGCATTTTCCACACGTTTTTATACCGGTGTTATCGGAGGCTAATATCGCCCACATACGTCACTTAAACCAAGTGTTAAAACGTTAAGCCCGATAAAGATTTTTCACATTTTGTTTGATTAAAAATTCAATATTAGCCTCCGGATACCGGACGGGATGAAAAATCAAATGTAACAGTAAAAACTATAATCTTAAAAACATATAAAAAAGAGACGCAAACTCTCATTATCGCCAGTGCGTGATTTTGATTTGAACGGTTTTTTTATATGCATCTATTGATTTCAAACGACATGTGCAACGTTTTATTGACACATAGAAACAACATCTTTTCTAAAACCACAGTTCCCCAACGTGATAACACGATCTGATGTGTATCGCCTACTCATCTGTGTATACAAACGTACAGAATATCTCGTAATATGACGGTAGTGTGAACAGTTTCTCTTTCAATGAGTTCGCTACATTCGCAACTTGATGCCTACAGGCGCACAATTACACAGAACAATAGAATCCAAAAGCCGTCCATGTCTCCATGTCGTCTTTAGGGTTGGGGAACGGGGCTCAGGGGAGCAAGAGAGAGTTACGAAGATGATCCAGGATCAGGAAGACCTTCAACTGCCACCACACAGGCAATTCAACAGGTATCCCTCATGAGAAAGTTGAGAACATGCTGAGGATTGAACTCGGCATGACAAATGTTTCTGCACACTGGATTCCAACACTACGGACTCCTGGACAGGTTCATCATCTCTTATGAGAAGTTAAGTCGTGTGAAGCAGCTGATTGTGTTGAGCGATTTGTAAGCATGGATGAGTCTTGGGTTCCCAACAATGCGTCAGAGATTAAACAAAAGTCAGCGCAGTTGGACCTTCTAACATCTCCTCTGACGAAAACGATTCAATTGTTACAATGTACAAAAGTCTAGTTATCATTCATAAACACCTATAATAACTCGCACTAAAAGTTCTAAACATTTTGCTTAATTCTTCAATTTTGAGAATCCAATTGGTCACACGGGACCCTAATCCTATCTTGTAGTTTGTTTATCCGGACTGTTTTGTAATGATATCATTCGGATTATCCGTGCTCCACTGTAATTGCGAGTGCATCTCAATGCTATGACCTTGCAGTGAAAAATTATTTCCCGTATCAGTTGACAATGTAACTAGAGTCATCCCGAGCTAACAGCACATACAAGGGTAAGGCATGGGTGATTATCGCCGGTGTCTCTGTATTACATGACGAATTCCATGGCTGTAGATCAGCGATCAACGACAGCGAATACAGAGGCCTTATGAAGGTGTGATACTTGAGTGTGGAGTTGGTTTGGTCAGCCCACCTGACTGGATTTCATACACGATTGATCATTTTAGTTGATATTACAACGTCAGTACTAAACGTTAAGTTTAGTTAATTTTTAGAAAACGAGCGCTATACAGTAATCAGTTTATTTTCCTACATTAGATCCTTCATAATAAAATCAAATCATATTTGCTTATCTATTTGTACCTAAAACCACACAAAGTACAGTATGTTAGTATTAGCCTACATGAAAATTGATTTTGTAAACAAGGATTTTCAAATACCGGAAACATGTCCTGAGTTCTGCCGTTTTGTTCAGTAGAGTCTAGTACTAAGTTAAGTCCAAAACATTAAAGTTTATATCTATCTGATGACACAATAAGTTGTAGTATGATCTCCAGGGTATCTTGGGCTTTATGCGTCCCGCGTTAGGTTTCTTACCAGGAGCCGGCGAAAATACATTATTTACAGACCGCCATTATGTAGCTGGAATATTGCTGATATTGCCGTAAAACAACAAACAAACGAACCAACTAATCTTACTCTTCTAAATGCGTCAATGACAAACATGCATTGGTTTTGTTAATGACCAAAATTGTATTTCAGCTAACAACCTAACTGTGCAATCTAATTACACACAATTAATCCAGATCCATAACTGTCCAGTATTGATGAACTTCTCTGACCTCCGGGTGGCAATGCGCATTCGTTCCGAAGGGAGCGGCTGTCGACAGGCTGAATGGAAGGGCATTGTTTTGTGAGGGCACCATTGATCACTAGCCAAAGGTAGATCCTATTTCCCCATGTCGGGGACAGTTCGCCCCTACTTTGGTTTACAGTTCGACACGCTGCGGCACTCTGAAGATTAGTTTAATCAACGGGATTCCACCTTACAGACCGCCATCATGTAGCTGGAATATTGCTGATAGCGCCGTAAAACAACAAACAAACGAACCAACTAATCTTACTCTTCTAAATGCGTCAATGACAAACATGCATTGGTTTTGTTAATGACCAAAATTGTATTTCAGCTAACAACCTAACTGTGCAATCTAATTACACACAATTAATCCAGATCCATAACTGTCCAGTATTGATGAACTTCTCTGACCTCCGGGTGGCAATGCGCATTCGTTCCGAAGGGAGCGGCTGTCGACAGGCTGAATGGAAGGGCATTGTTTTGTGAGGGCACCATTGATCACTAGCCAAAGGTAGATCCTATTTCCCCATGTCGGGGACAGTTCGCCCCTACTTTGGTTTACAGTTCGACACGCTGCGGCACTCTGAAGATTAGTTTAATCAACGGGATTCCACCTTACAGACCGCCATCATGTAGCTGGAATATTGCTGATAGCGCCGTAAAACAACAAACAAACGAACCAACTTATCTTACTCTTCTACATGGGACAATGACAAATATGCATTGGTTTTGTTCATGGCCAAAAGTGCATAACAGTTGTTTCCTATTAGACTGGCATTGTATTTTCAAACTGACTTCAAATTTCAAACGATATTTAAACGATTCGTTTTGATGCCCTCAAAATAATAGCAGCACAGTTTCCAATTGTCCGTAACTCCTCGCTTTCATGTGTCTCCTTAACTACCGAAACGCCATGAAAGTAAAACCAATTATTCAGATATTGTGACTGATAGATTGTATTTTGAATGATGAGAACCCGTATGTCCATGAACGAGAAAGAAGAGCTAAGCCGCTACATGTCCGTGTTTTAATGTCTTTAAAAGTGACATCAAGCTTTACAATCGAAGCTGATCTGTTTAAACCTGTTTAAGTAGTCAATTATTCACCCATTCCATCCTTTTCTCCTGTTTTCTTACTTTTGGTTTATGTAATCTAACTGTGCAATCTAATTACACACAATTAATCCATATCCATAACTGTCCAGTACTGATAAACATCTATGACCTCCGGGTGGCAAGGAGCATTCATTCTGAAGGGAGCGGCTGTTGGCAGGCTGAATGGAAGGGCATTGCAGAGCGGTGGCTTTGTGAGGGCACCATTGATCACAAGCCAAAGGTAGAGCCTGTTTCCCCATGTCGGGGACAGTTCGCCCCTACTTTGGTTAACAGTTCTACATGCTGCGGCACTCTGAAGATTAGTTTAATCAACGGGATTCCACCTTACCTACTGGGCTATTCTTCAGCCTTGACAGCGCCGTCTCAAAGTGAATATATGCATTTAAGAACACATTTAGTCGAAAAAGTAATTTGTACCATGTAACGTTCGTAGATGAAATGGGGTGCTAAAGCGACTCGTGGGCAAGCTCTATTTTGACAGGGAACTGAAATACCATTAGTGATTTTTCGGCAACGAATTTGGGCATTTCATTAAAACGCGATAGATGTTGATTATGTACAATCCTGGGGGCGATCTATTCCATACTTATCTATCTGGATTTGTGTATCCAGGCTTGTGCGAGGACTAAACTGAGTGTGCAAAGTGTGTGGAGATATGCAGATTAGTGCTTCAAACAGTGTTGAAGTCTAAGCCATGAATTGAGTCTACATCAGCTGGACAGACCATTACTCAATCGCTCGCAAAGCTAAAACTAATTGAAAAGGCATTTTCGTAAAGGATCAGCTTGTGATCTCTGAAGGTAATTTGTCTGTATTTCACACTCAGTCTGTATTTCAAATAATCTTCATCTCATTATGCCATTTTCAGTTGCTCTTATCTACTTTCCAGCCCACCTTAAACGGATTGCAAGATACACCCGCGAATCGTGATAACCCGTTATGTCAGCTTTGGAACAGGTTGCTGTTGTGTTCGAGAGTGGATAAACTCCTTACTCGCTCTCATCAAATAAGCCAAGCAATGTTTGAGAGTTTTCAATATCTTTTTTCCTTAAATAGCCTTCAGCGGCGAATTGTTTTTAGCAAGAACCAATAAGAAACCTAATCATTTTCAACATATTTATTTTATTTCTTATATTTTTAAGCCAACATCATGCAGTTGAAATGTGAAATTTAATTAACAATGCTATTTACTTTATTGAGTAATAACAACAGTTGTCGTTTGTTTATTGGCACAGGAATTCGGTACAATGGGCATATTATTTATTGACGCAGCTCACATGTAGAATGCATCCAATCTTCCCCGTTTAACACTACCTGTCTACAATGAAACGCCATTTCTGATAAATCAGTTAGGTTTGTAATTACAAGTCTGGATAACAGCTGTATAGGGAGCCCATAGGGCTGTAGCCTCTTCTCATGCATTAAAGCGCTGGGGCCGATGCGTCTTAAGTGCAAATAAATTCACTTTCAAGGTATGCTTGTTCATTGTATAGACTTCAAATTTTCAGTTGCAGATTATCTCGGCAAAATAGCACTCTGAAAGAAGCAGGTTCGCCTCCGATGGATTACCAGGGTGTACTCAACCACTGGGAGGGATGACCAACAGCTATATTCCCCTGTCGCTCATGAAAGTTGACCACGTCGGGTCCAAGTTGTTAAACGTTTCTTTAGGATTCTCGTCCGTGTAAGCATATATACCAGCTTGAATTGAATGCTCACCACGTCATCTTCCTGGATTGATTCAAAATTCATTTAAAATACAAAGTGAAATGGTCCTCAGATGTTGCCCTTCTGAAGAACACACAATTGCTAATATGAACATGACTAAACTGTACTGAATAACAATGATCTTAAACTGTTTATTAAAGTGTGATCAGAACTAGATGTTATAGAATGCAACACCGTGGAATGTCACCTTCCATATCAGCGATGCAACTTCATCCGTGTGCTCATAGGGTCATACATCTCTAATCTCAGTCCAACCGTTAAGATCCGGATTCAGAAAAAGTCTTCAGGAACCCATGCTTGCTGTGAAAGGCGACTATACATGTCGTGAGGGTCGACTTACGGAATCGGGTGGTCAGGCTCTCTCACTTGGTTGATGCATGTCATCATATTCCAATTTCTTGGATCGATGCTTCATGATATCAATTACTGAATTTTCGGGTCCGGACAGGATTATTTACAGACCACCGTCATAAAGCTGAAATATTGCTGAGAGCGCCGTAACAAACAAACACACAGACAAACCAATCTTACTCTCTGAATGCGCAAATGACACTCAGGCATTGGTTTTGTTAATGGCCTAAATTGCGTTACATTTGTTTCAGTTGTCGATTGTTTTTGGCGCAGGAATGCGGTATGATGGGCACATTATTTATTGACGCTGCTCACATGTAGAATGCATCCAATCTTTGCCGTGGAACACTACGTGTCTACAATAAGACGCCATTTCCGATAAATCAGTTAGGTTTGTAATTACAAATCTGGATAACAGCTGTATAGGGAGTCCATAGGACTGTAGCCTCTTCTCATGCATTAAAGCTAGGGGGCTGATGCGTCCTAGGTGCAAATAAATTCACTTTCAAGGTAAGCTTGTTCATTTTATTGACTTCAAATTTTCAGTTGCAGATTTTCTTGGCAAAATAACATTGTGAAAGAAGCAAGTTCGCCCTTCCGAATGATTATCACGGGGGTGACCAACTGCTACATTCCCCTGTCGCTCATGAAAGTGGATCACGTTTTCTTTAGGATTCTCGTCCGCGTATGTATATATATATATATATATAAATTATATTTATCTACAACATCATCTGCCTGGACTGATTCAAAATTCATTTAAAATACAAACTGAAATGGTCCTTCGATGTTGCTCTTCTGAATATACATCACACCATGTCCCGGCTAAAACATCACACCATGTCCCGGCATATCCATCACACCATGTCCCGGCATATACATCACACCATGTCCCGGCACATATATCACACCATGTCCCGGCATATGCATCACACCATGTCATGGCACATATATAATACCATGTCCCGGCATATATATCACACCATGTTCTGACATATATAGCACACCCTGTCCTGATACATACATCACGGCATGTACCGACACATGCATCAAACCATGTCCCGACACATACATCACACCATGTCCCGACACATATAGCACACCATGTCCTGATACATACATCACGCCATGTTCCGACATATGTATCACACCATGTCCCGGCATATACATCACACCATGTCCTGGCATATACATCACACCATGTCCCGGCATATACATCACACCATGTCCAGGCATATATATAACACCATGTCCTGACATATATATCATACCATGTCCTGATACATGCAACATACCAGGTCCTGACACGAACACAATGCAATGTTATGGAACTTACACTATACATTGTCCCGGCATATACGTCATGCCATGTTCTGGCATTTACAAGAAACATCACACGATCTCCTGACATCATACCATTTATCATGTAATGGGTAGGTTTCTCGGCAGGATAAAGCCAACGGATACAAACGATATCCTTTGGATTTCATGTGCGGATAGAGATGCAAATCGAGTCAGAATTAACCATAGGGAATCTTGATAAACTAAAGGGATAATTGCTATCATTATCAAAAGGACAGTCTAATATACTGAAATCAGTGTCTAACTGTGACGTAGCTAAGGCAGTTTTGGCAAATTTGGAGAGTTAAATATCGAAATAATTTTGCGAGGGCACGAGGCCTAGCCAAGCGGGATCAGAAGCCATATCTGTGCTTGTAGACCTCTGCGGCTTGAAACCTTTTCCACAAATTAACATATTTGTCCGAAATATGTTTGAATTGTTACCTTGTTTCGTTTTGTTGCTGTGTGTACATCTGACTGCACTTCTTAACGTTATGACAGGCCAGGCCGACTGTCAACAACGTCTGAACGTGGTCGTGACGTCTCAGAGACTAGGGTAAGAGTGGCTTCCCTTTGACCAAGGGCAGTTACTCTATCGGACAGGCCGATGGATTGCCGCGAAGGACAAGTAAAAACAATTGCTGTTTTGCGTATATGTTGCTTCGCCAGTGTATAAAACACAAACATCATACATGTCCTGACTCACACATGTGAATGTCCCGGCAGAAACATCACATCATGTTATCGACCTTACACTATACAATGTGCCGGCATATACATCATGCCATGTTCCGACATTTACATCACTGTTATGAACAAAAGTTGCCTTTCCTCGGAATTTAAATTGAATGTACATTTTCTGAAATTCATTCCTATGCAATTGTGAAATGTGGATACCATAAGCTGGCGCAATTGGGGGATGCAGGGGAATATCGCGATTGGAAATCCACATTCATCATCCATGTGCATTTTCCACACGTTTTTATACCGGTGTTATCGGAGGCTAATATCGCCCACATACGTTACTGAAACCAAGTGTTAAAACGTTAAGCCCGATAAAGATTTTTCACATTTTGTTTGATTAAAAATTCAATATTAGCCTCCGGATACCGGACGGGATGAAAAGTCAAATGGAACAGTAAAAACTATAATCTTAAAAACATATAAAAAAGAGACGCAAACTCTCATTATCGCCAGTGCGTGATTTTGATTTGAACGTTTTTTTATATGCATCTATTGATTTCAAACGACATGTGCAACGTTTTATTGACACATAGAAACAACATCTTTTCTAAAACCACAGTTCCCCAACGTGATAACACGATCTGATGTGTATCGCCTACTCATCTGCGTATACAAACGTACAGAATATCTCGTAATATGACGGTAGTGTGAACAGTTTCTCTTTCAATGAGTTCGCTACATTCGCAACTTCATGCCTACAAGCGCACAATTACACAGAACAATAGAAGTCCAAAAGCCGTCCATGTCTCCATGTCGTCTTTAGGGTTGGGGAACTGGGCTCAGGGGAGCAAGAGAGAGCAACGAAGATGATCCAGGATCAGGAAGACCTTCAACTGCCACCACACAGGCAATTCAACAGGTATCCCTCATGAGAAAGTTGAGAACATGCTGAGGATTGAACTCGGCATGACAAATGTTTCAGCACACTGGATTCCAACACTACGGACTCCTGGACAGGTTCATCATCTCTTATGAGAAGTTAAGTCGTGTGAAGCAGCTGATTGTGTTGAGCGATTTGTAAGCATGGATGAGTCTTGGGTTCCCAACAATGCGTCAGAGATTAAACAAAAGTCAGCGCAGTTGGACCTTCTAACATCTCCTCTGACGAAAACGATTCAATTGTTACAATGTACAAAAGTCTAGTTATCATTCATAAACACCTATAATAACTCGCACTAAAAGTTCTAAACATTTTGCTTAATTCTTCAATTTTGAGAATCCAATTGGTCACACGGGACCCTAATCCTATCTTGTAGTTTGTTTATCCGGACTGTTTTGTAATGATATCATTCGGATTATCCGTGCTCCACTGTAATTGCGAGTGCATCTCAATGCTATGACCTTGCAGTGAAAAATTATTTCCCGTATCAGTTGACAATGTAACTAGAGTCATCCCGAGCTAACAGCACATACAAGGGTAAGGCATGGGTGATTATCGCCGGTGTCTCTGTATTACATGACGAATTCCATGGCTGTAGATCAGCGATCAACGACAGCGAATACAGAGGCCATATGATGGTGTGATACTTGAGTGTGGAGTTGGGTTGGTCAGCCCATCTGACTGGATTTCATACACGATTGATCATTTTAGTTGATATTACTACGTCAGTACTAAACGTTAAGTTTAGTTAATTTTTAGAAAACGAGCGCTATACAGTAATCAGTTTATTTTCCTACACTAGATCCTTCATAATAAAATCACATCACATTTGAGTATATATTTGTACCTAAAACCACACAAAGTACAGTATGTCAGTATTAGCCTACATGTAAATTGATTTGGTGAACACGGATTGCCCAATACTGGAAACATTTCCTGAGTTCAGCCGTTTTGTTCAGTAGATTCTAGTACTATGTTAAGTCCAAAAACATTGAAGTTTATATCAAACTGATGTCACAATAAGTTGTAGTATGATCACTAGGGGTATCTTGGGTTTAATGCGTCCCGCGTTAGGTTTCTTACCACGAGCCGGCGAAAATACATTATTTACAGACCGCCATCATGTAGCTGGAATATTGCTGATAGCGCCGTAAAACAACAAACAAACGAACCAACTTATCTTACTCTTCTACATGCGACAATGACAAACATGCATTGGTTTTGTTAATGGCCAAAAGTGCATAACAGTTGTTTCCTATTAGACTGGCATTGTATTTTCAAACTGACTTCAAATTTCAAACAATATTTAAACGATTCGTTTTGATGCCCTCAAAATAAAAGCAGCACAGTTTCCAATTGTCCGTAACTCTTCGCTTTCGTGTGTATCCTTACCTGCCGAAACGCCATGAAAGTAAAACCCATTATTCAGATAGTGTGACTGTTAGATTGTGTTTTGAATGATGAGAACCCGCATGTCCATGAACGAGAAAGGAGAGTTAAGCCACTACATGTCCGTGTATAAATGTTTTTGAAAGTGACATCCAGCTTTAAAGTCGAAGCTAATCTGTTTAAACCTGTTTAAGTAGTCAATTATTCATTCATTCCGTCATTTTTACCTGTTGTCTTACTTCTGGATGATACAACCTAACTGTGCAATCTAATTACACACAATTAGTCCATATCCATAACTGTCCAGTATTGATGAACTTCTCTGACCTCCGGGTGGCAATGCGCATTCGTTCCGAAGGGAGCGGCTGTCGACAGGCTGAATGGAAGGGCATTGCTTTGTGAGGGCACCATTGATCACTAGCCAAAGGTAGAGCCTATTTCACCATGTCGGGGACAGTTCGCCCCTACTTTGGTTAACAGTTCTACACGCTGCGGCACTCTGAAGATTAGTTTAATCAACGGGATTCCACCTTACACACCGCCATCATGTAGCTGGAATATTGCTGATAGCGCCGTAAAACAACAAACGAACGAACCAACTGATCTTACTCTTCTACATGCGACAATGACAAACATGCATTGGTTTTGTTCATGGCCAAAAGTGCATAACAGTTGTTTCCTATTAGACTGGCATTGTATTTTCAAACTGACTTCAAATTTCAAACGATATTTCAACGATTCGTTTTGATGCCCTCAAAATAATAGCAGCACAGTTTCCGATTGTCCGTAACTCCTCGCTTTCATGCGTCTCCTTAACTACCGAAACGCCATGAAAGTAAAACCAATGATTCAGATATTGTGACTGATAGATTGTATTTTGAATGATGAGAACCCGCATGTCCATGAAAGAGAAGGAAGAGCTAAGCCGCTACATGTCCGTGTTTTAATGTCTTTAAAAGTGACATCAAGCTTTACAATCGAAGCTGATCTGTTTAAACCTGTTTAAGTTGTCAATTATTCACCCATTCCATCCTTTTCTCCTGTTTTCTTACTTTTGGTTTATGTAATCTAACTGTGCAATCTAATTACACACAATTAATTCATATCCATAACTGTCCAGTATTGATAAACATCTATGACCTCGGGTGGCAATGCGCATTCATTTTGAAGGGAGCGGCTGTCGGCAGGCTGAATGGAAGGGCATTGCAAAGCGGTGGCTTTGTGAGGGCACCATTGATCACTAGCCAAAGGTAGAGCCTGTTTCGCAATGACGGGGACAGTTCGCCCCTACTTTGGTTAACAGTTCTACATGCTGCGGCGGCACTCTGAAGATTAGTTTAATCAACGGGATTCCACCTTACCTACTGGGCTATTCTTCAGCCTTGACAGCGCCGTCTCAAAGTGAATATATGCATTTAAGAACACATTTAGTCGAAAAAGTAATTTGTACCATGTAACGTTCGCAGATGAAATGGGGTGCTATAGCGACTCGTGGGCAAGCTCTATTTTGACAGGGAACTGAAATACCATTAGTGATTGTTCGGCAACGGATGTGGGCATTTCGTTAAAACGCGATAGATGTTGATTATGTACAATCCTGGGGGCGATCTATTCCATACTAATCTATCTGGAGTTATGTATCCAGGCATGTGCGAGGACTAAACTGAGTGTGCAAAGTGTGTGGAGATAGGCAGATTAGTGCTACAAGCAGTGTTGAAGTCTAAGCCATGAATTGAGTCTACATCAGCTAGACAGACCATTACTCAATCGCTCGCAAAGCTAAAATTAATTGAAAAGGCATTTTCGTAAAGGATCAGCTTGTGAACTCTGAACTCAAGGTAATTTGTCTGTATTTCACACTCAGTCTGTATTTCAAATAATCTTCATCTCATGATGCCATTATTAGTTGCTGCTATGTACTTTCCATCCCACCTTTTGAATTCAGCACCACAAACGGATTGCAAGATACACCAGCGAATCGTGATAACCCGTCATGTCAGCTTTGGAACAGGTTGCTGTTGTGTTCGAGAGTGGATAAACTCCTTACTCGCTCTCATCAAATAAGCCAAGCAATGTTTGAGAGTTTTCAATATCTTTTTTCCTTAAAATAGCCTTCAGCGGCGAATCGTTTTCGGCAAGAACGAATAAGAGAAACCTTATTATTTTCAACATATTTATTTTATTTGTTTATATTTTTAAGCCCACATCATGCAGTTGAAATGTGAAATTTAATTAACAATGCTATTTACTTCATTGAGTAATTATCAGTTGTCGACTGTTTTTGGCACAGGAATTCGGTATAATGGGCATATTTTTTATTGACGCAGCGCACACGTAGAATGCATCCAATCTTCGCCATGAAACACTACCTGTCTACAATGAGACGCCATTTCCGTTAAATCAGTTAGGTTTGTAATTACAAATTTGGATAACAGCTGTATAGGGAGTCCATAGGGCTGTAGACTCTTCTCATGCATTAAAGCGTGGGGGCCGATGCGTCCAAGGTGCAAATAAATGCACTTGCCAAGGCATTCTTTCTAATATGAATATGATTAAACTGCACCAAATAACAATGATCTTAAACTGTTTATTAAAGTGTGATCAGAACAAGATGTTATAGAATGCTACACCGTAGTATCACCTTCCATATCAGTGATGCCACTTCATCCGTGTGCTCATAGGGTCATACATTTCTAATCTTGAAGATCCTGGTTTAGAAGAAGTCTTCAGGAACCCATGCTTGATGTAAAAGGCGACTGTACTATGTGCTTGTCGTGAGGGTCGACTTACGGGATCGGGTGATCAGGCGCTCGCACTTGGTTGATGCATATCATCATATTCCAATTTCGTAGATCGATGCTTGATGATATCAATCACTGAATTGTTTGGACCGGACGGGATTATTTACAGACCGCCGTCATAAAGCTGGATTATTGCTGAGAGCGGCGCTTAAAACAAACAAACCTTACTCACTGAATGGACAAATGACACTCATGCATTGGTTTTGTTAATGGCCGAAATTGCGTCACATTTGTTTTCTAATTGACTGGCATGGTTGTATGTTTACACTGACTTCCAATTTCAAACTATTTTTAAGCGATTCGTTTTGATGCCCTCAAAATACAATCAACACAGTTGGTGATTGTTTGTAACTCTTCGCTTTCGTGTGTATCCTTACCTGCCGAAACGCCATGAAAGTAAAACCCATTATTCAGATATTGTGACTGATAGGTTGTTTTTTGAATGATGAGAACCCGCATGTCCATGAACAAGAAAAGAGAGTTAAGCCACTACATGTCCGTGTATAAATGTTTTTGAAAGTGACATCCAGCTTTACAATCGAAACTAATCTGTTTAAACCTGTTTCAGTAGTCAATTATTCATTCATTCCGTCATTTTTCCTGTTGCCTTACTTTTGGTTGATGTAATCTAACTGTGCAATCTAATTACACACAATTAAACCATATCCATAACTATCCAGTATTGATGAACTTCTCTGACCTCCGACTGGCAAGAAGCATTCATTCTGAAGGGAGCGGCTGTCGACAGGCTGAATGGAAGGGCATTGCAGAGCGGTGGCTTTGTGGGGGCACCATTGATCACAAGCCAAAGGTAGAGCCTGTTTCACCATGTCGGGGACAGTTCGCCCCTACTTTGGTTAACAGTTCTACATGCTGCGGCACTCTGAAGATTAGTTTAATCAGCGGGATTCCACCTTACCTACTGGGCTATTCTTCAGCCTTGACAGCGCCGTCTCAAAGTGAATATATGCATTTAAGGAACACATTTAGGCGAAAAGTAATTTGTACCATGAAACGTTCGCAGATGAAATGGGGTGCTATAGCGACTCGTGGGCAAGCTCTATTTTGACAGGGAACTGAAATACCATTAGTGATTGTTCGGCAACGGATGTGGGCATTTCGTTAAAACGCGATAGATGTTGATTATGTACAATCCTGGGGGCGATCTATTCCATACTTATCTATCTGGATTTGTGTATCCAGGCTTGTGCGAGGACTAAACTGAGTGTAAAGTATGTGGGAGATAGGCAGATTAGTGCTACAAGCAGTGTTAAGTCTAAGCCATGATCAAAGTCTACATCAGCTGGACAGACCGTTACTCATTCGCTCGCAAAGCTAAAACTAATTTAAAAGGCATTTTCGTAAAGGATCAGCTTGTGAACTCTGAAGGTAATTTGTCTGTATTTCACACTCAGTCTGTATTTCAAATAATCTTCATCTCATGATGCCATTTTAAGTTGCTCCTATCTAGTTTCCATCCCACCTTTTGAATTCAGCACCATGAACGGATTGCAAGATACACCCGCGAATCGCGATAACCCGTCATGTCAGCTTTGGAACAGGTTGCTGTTGTGTTCGAGAGTGGATAAACTCCTTACTCGCTCTCATCAAATAAGCCAAGCAATGTTTGAGAGTTTTCGATATCTTATTTACTTAAAATAGCCTTCAGCGGCGAATTGTTTTTAGCAAGAACTAATAAGAAACCTAATCATTTTCAACATATTTATTTTATTTCTTATATTTTTAAGCCAACATCATGCAGTTGAAATGTGAAATTTAATTAACAATGCTATTTACTTCATTGAGTAATAACAACAGTTGCGGTTTGTTTATTGGCACAGGAATTCGGTACAATGGGCATATTATTTATTGACGCAGCTCACATGTAGAATGCATCCAATATTCCCCGTTTAACACTACCTGTCTACAATGAAACGCCATTTCTGATAAATCAGTTAGGTTTGTAATTACAAGTCTGGATAACAGCTGTATAGGGAGCCCATAGGGCTGTAGCCTCTTCTCATGCATTAAAGCGTTGGGGCCGATGCGTCTTAAGTGCAAATAAATTCACTTTCAAGGTATGCTTGTTCATTGTATAGACTTCAAATTTTCAGTTGCAGATTATCTTGGCAAAATAGCACTCTGAAAGAAGCAGGTTCGCCTCCGATGGATTACCAGGGTGTACTTAAGGACTGGGAGGGATGACCAACAGCTACATTCCCCTGTCGCTCATGAAAGTTGACCACGTCGGGTCCAAGTTGTTAAACGTTTCTTTAGGATTCTCGTCCGTGTAAGCATATATACCAGCTTGAATTGAATGCTCACCACGTCATCTTCCAGGATTGATTCAAAATTCATTTAAAATACAAAGTGAAATGGTCCTCAGATGTTGCCCTTCTGAAGAACACACAATTGCTAATATGAACATGGCTAAACTGTACTGAATAACAATGATCTTAAACTGTTTATTAAAGCGTGATCAGAACTAGATGTTATAGAATGCAACACCGTGGAATGTCACCTTCCATTTCAGCGATGCAACTTCATCCGTGTGCTCATAGGGTCATACATCTCTAATCTCAGTCCAACCGTGAAGATCCGGGTTTAGAAAAAGTCTTCAGGAACCCATGCTTGCTGTGAAAGGCGACTACACATGTCGTGAGGGTCGACTTACGGAATCGGGTGGTCAGGCTCGCTCACTTGGTTGATGCATGTCATCATATTCCAATTTCGTAGATCGATGCTTTATGATATCAAATACTGAATTTTCGGGTCCGGACAGGATTACTTACAGACCGCCGTCATAAAGCTGGAATATTGCTGAGGGCCCCGTAACAAACAAACACACAAACAAACCAATCTTACTCTCTGAATGCGCAAATGACACTCAGGCATTGGTTTTGTTAATGGCCGAAATTGCGTTACATTTGTTTCAGTTGTCGATTTTTTTTTGGCGCAGGAATGCGGTATAATGGGCACATTATTTATTGACGCTGCTCACATGTAGAATGCATCCAATCTTTGCCGTGGAACACTACCTGTCTACAATAAGACGCCATTTCCGATAAATCAGTTAGGTTTGTAATTACAAATCTGGATAACAGCTGTATATGGAGTCCATAGGACTGTAGCCTCTTCTCATGCATTAAAGCTAGGGGGCTGATGCGTCCTAGGTACAAATAAATTCACTTTCAAGGTAAGCTTGTTCATTTTATTGACTTCTAATTTTCAGTTGCAGATTTTCTTGGCAAAATAACATTGTGAAAGAAGCAAGTTCGCCCTTCCGAATGATTATCACGGGGGTGACCAACTGCTACATTCCCCTGTCGCTCATGAAAGTGGACCACGTTTTCTTTAGGATTCTCGTCCGCGTATGTATATATATATATACACAACATCATCTGCCTGGACTGATTCAAAATTCGTTTAAAATACAAACTGAAATGGTCCTTCGATGTTGCTCTTCTGAATATACATCACACCATGTCCCGGCAAAAACATCACACCATGTCCCGGCACATACATAATACGATGTCCCGGCATATATATCACACCATGTTCTGACGTATATAGCACACCATGTCCTGATACATACATCACGCCATTTTCCGACACATGCATCACACCATGTCCCGACACATACATCACACCATGTCCTGACACATGCATCACACCATGTCCTGGCACATATATCACACCATGTCCTGGCATATTCATCACACCATGTCCCGGCATATACATCACATCATGTCCCGGCATATACATCACACCATGTCCTGACATATATATTATACCATGTCCTGATACATGCAACATACCAGGTCCTGACACGAACATCATGCAATGTTATGGAACTTACACCATACAATGTCCCGGCATATACGTCATGCCATGTTCTGGCATTTACAAGAAACATCACACCTTTTCCTGACATCATACCATTTATCATATCATGGGTAGGTTTCTCGGCAGGATAAAGCCAACGGATACAAACGATATCCTTTGGATTTCATGTGCGGATAGAGATGCAAATCGAGTCAGAATTAACCATAGGGAATCTGGATAAACTAAAGGGATAATTGCTATCATTATCAAAAGAACAGTCTAATACACTGAACTCAGTGTCTAACTGTGACGTAGCTAAGGCATTTTATAAGTTTTGGCAACTTTGGATAGATAAATATCGAAATAATTTTGCGAGGGCACGAGGCCTAGCCAAGCGGGATCAGAAGCCATATCTATGCTTGTAGACCTCTGCGGCTTGAAACCTTTTCCACAAATTAACATATTTGTCCGAAATATGTTTGAATGTTACCTTGTGTCGTTTTTTTGCTGTGTGTACATCTGACTGCACTTCGTAACGTTATGACAGGCCAGGCCGACTGTCAACAACGTGTGAACGTGGTCGTGACGTCTCAGAGACTAGGGTAAGAGTGGCTTCCCTTTGACCAAGGGCAGTTACTCTATCGGACAGGCCGATGGATTGCCGCGAAGGACAAGTAAAAACAATTGCTGTTTTGCGTATATGTTGCTTCGCCAGTGTATAAAACACAAACATCATACATGTCCTGACTCACACATGTGAATGTCCCGGCATAAACATCACATCATGTTATCGTCCTTACACTATACAATGTGCCGGCATATACGTCATGCCATGTTCCGGCATATACGTCATGCCATGTTCCGACATTTACATCACTGTTATGAACAAAAGTTGCCTTTCCGTGGAATTTTAATTGAATGTACATTTTCTGAAATACATTCCTATGCAATTGTGAAATGTGGATACCATAAGCTGGCGCAATTGGGGGATGAAGGGGAATATGACGATTGGAAATCCACATTCATCATCCATGTGCATTTTCCACACGTTTTTATACCTGTGTTATCGGAGGCTAATATCGCCCACATACGTCACTTAAACCAAGTGTTAAAACGTTAAGCCCGATAAAGTTTTTTTACATTTTGTTTGATTAAAAATTCAATATTAGCCTCCGGATACCGGACGGGATGAAAAATCAAATGTAACAGAGATTTTGATTTGAACGTTTTTTTATATGCATCTATTGATTTCAAACGACATGTGCAACGTTTTATTGACACATAGAAACAACATCTTTTCTAAAACCACAGTTCCCCAACGTGATAACACGATCTGATGTGTGATCGCCTACTCATCTGCGTATACAAACGTAGAGGCTATCTCGTAATATGACGGTAGTGTGAACAGTTTCACTTTCAATGAGTTCGCTACATTCGCAATTTCATGCCTACAAGCGCACAATTACACAGAACAATAGAAGTCCAAAAGCCGTCCATTTCTCCATGTCGTCTTTAGGGTTGGGGAGCGGGGCTCAGGGGAGCAAGAGAGAGCAACGAAGATGATCCAGGATCAGGAAGTCCTTCAACTGCCACAACACAGGCAATTCAACAGGTATCCCTCATGAGAAAGTTGAGAACATGCTTAGGAATGAACTCGGCATGACAAATGTTACAGCACACTGGATTCCAACACTACGGACTCCTGGACAGGTTCATCATCTCTTATGAGAAGTTAAGTCGATTTTAAGCAGCTGATTGTGTTGAGCGCTTTGTAAGCATGGATGAGTCTTGGGTTCCCAACAATGCGTCAGAGATTAAACAAAAGTCAGCGCAGTTGGACCTTCTAACATCTCCTCTGACGAAAACTATTCAATTGTTACAATGTACAAAAGTCTAGTTATCATTCATAAACACCTATAATAACTCGCACTAAAAGTTCTAAACATTTTGCTTAATTCTTCAATTTTGTGAATCCAATTGGTCACACAGGACCCTAATCCTATCTTGTAGTTTGTTTATCCGGACTGTTTTGTAATGATATAATTCGGATTATCCGTGCTCTACTGTAATTGCGAGTGCATCTCAATGCTATGACCTTGCAGTGAAAAATTATTTCACGTATCAGTTGACAATGTAACTAGAGTCATCCCGAGCTAACAGCACATACAAGGGTAAGGCATGGGTGATTATCGCCGGTGTCTCTGTATTACATGACGAATTCCATGGCTGTAGATCAGCTATCAACGACAGCGAATACAGTGGCCATATGAAGGTTTGATACTTGAGTGTAGAGTTGGGTTGGTCAGCCCATCTCACTGGATTTCATACACGATTGATCATTTTAGTTGATATTACAACTTCAGTACTTAACGTTAAGTTTAGTTAATTTTTAGGAAACGAGCGCTATACAGTAATCAGTTTATTTTCCTTCACTAGATCCTTCATAATAAAATCACATCACATTTGCTTATCTATTCGTATCGAAAACTACACAAAGTTCAGTATGTCAGTATTAACCTACATGTAAATTGATTTTGTAAACACGGATTTCCCAATAACGGAAACATTTCCTGAGTTCTGCCGTTTTGTTAAGTAGATTCTAGTACTAAGTTAAGTCTAAAAACATTAAAGTTTATATCTATCTGATGACACAATATGTTGTAGTATGATCTCCAGGGGTATGTGGGGTTTTATGCGTCCCGCGTTAGGTTTCTTACCACGAGCCGGCGAAAAAACATTATTTACAGACCGCCATCATGTAGCTGGAATATTGCTGATAGCGCCGTAAAACAACAAACAAACGAACCAACTAATCTTACTCTTCTAAATGCGACAATGACAAACATGCATTGGTTTTGTTAATGACCAAAATTGCATAACAGCTGTTTCTTATTTGATTGTATTGTCAAACTGACTTCAAATTTCAAACAATATATAAGCGATGCCCTCAAAATAAAAGCAGCACAGTTTCCAATTGTCCGTAACTTCTCGCTTTCATGTGTCTCCTTAACTGCCGAAACGCCATGGAAGTAAAACCAATTATTCAGATATTGTGACTGATAGATTGTATTTTGAATGATGAGAACCCGTATGTCCATGAACGAGAAAGAAGAGTTAAGCCACTGCATGTCCGTGTTTTAATGTCTTTAAAAGTGACATCCAGCTTTACAATCGAAGCTGATCTGTTTAAACCTGTTTAAGTAGTCAATTATTCACCCATTCCATCCTTTTCTCCTGTTTTCTTACTTTTGGTTTATGTAATCTATTTGTGCAATCTAATTAAACACAATTAATCCATATCCATAACTGTCCAGTATCGATGAACTTCTCTGACCTCCGGGTGGCAATGCGCAATCATTCTGAAGGGAGCGGCTGTCGGCAGGCTGAATGGAAGGGCATTGCAGAGCGGTGGCTTTGTGAGGGCACCATTGATCACAAGCCAAAGGTAGAGCCTGTTTCCCCATGTCGGGGACAGTTCGCCCCTACTTTGGTTACCAGTTCTACATGCTGCGGCACTCAGAAGATTAGTTTAATCAGCGGGATTCCACCTTACCTACTGGGCTATTCTTCAGTCTTGTCAGCGCCGTCTCAAAGTGAATATATGCATTTAAGGAACACATTTAGTCGAAAAAGTAATTTGTACCATGTAACGTTCGCAGATGAAATGGGGAGCTATAGCGACTCGTGGGCAAGCTCTATTTTGACAGGGAACTGAAATACCATCAGTGATTGTTCGGCAACGGATGTAGGTATTTCGTTAAAACGCGATAGATGTTGATTATGTACAATCCTGGGGGCGATCTATTCCATACTTATCTATCTGGATTTATGTATCCAGGCTTGTGCGAGGACTAAACTGAGTGTGCAAAGTATGTGGGAGATAGGCAGATTAGTGCTACAAGCAGTGTTAAGTCTAAGCCATGATCAAAGTCTACATCAACTGGACAGACCATTACTCATTCGCTCGCAAAGCTAAATTTAATTTAAAAGGCATTTTCGTAAAGGATCAGCTTGTGAACTCTGAAGGTAATTTGTCTGTATTTCACACTCAGTCTGTATTTCAAATAATCTTCATCTCATGATGCCATTTTAAGTTGCTCCTATCTAGTTTCCATCCCACCTTTTGAATTCAGCACCATAAACGGATTGCAAGATACACCCGCGAATCGCGATAACCGTCATGTCAGCTTTGGAACAGGTTGCTGTTGTGTTCGAGAGTGGATAAACTCCTTACTCGCTCTCATCAAATAAGCCAAGCAATGTTTGAGAGTTTTCAATATCTTTTTTCCTTAAAATAGCCTTCAGCGGCGAATTGTTTTTAGCAAGAACCAATAAGAAACCTTATCATTTTCAACATATTTATTTTATTTCTTATATTTTTAAGCCAACATCATGCAGTTGAAATGTGAAATTTAATTAACAATGCTATTTACTTCATTGAGTAATAACAACAGTTGTCGTTTGTCTATTGGCACAGGAATTCGGTACAATGGGCATATTTTTTATTGACGCAACTCACATGTAGAATGCATCCAATATTCCCCGTTTGACACTACCTGTCTACAATGAAACGCCATTTCTGATAAATCAGTTAGGTTTGTAATTACAAGTCTGGATAACAGCTGTATAGGGAGCCCATAGGGCTGTAGCCTCTTCTCATGCATTAAAGCGTTAGGGCCGATGCGTCTTAAGTGCAAATAAATTCACTTTCAAGGTATACTTGTTCATTGTATAGACTTCAAATTTTCAGTTGCAGATTATCTTGGCAAAAAAGCACTCTGAAAGAAGCAGGTTCGCCTCCGATGGATTACCAGGGTGTACTAATTAAGCACTGGGAGGGATGACCAACAGCTATATTCCCCTGTCGCTCATGAAAGTGGACCACGTCGGGTCCTAGTTGTTGAACGTTTCTTTAGGATTCTCGTCCGTGTAAGCATATATACCAGCTTGAATTGAATGCTCACCGCGTCATCTTCCCGGATTGATTCAAAATTCATTTAAAATACAAAGTGAAATGGTCCTCAGATGTTGCCCTTCTGAAGAACACACAATTGCTAATATGAACATGGCTAAACTGTACTGAATAACAATGATCTTAAACTGTTTATTAAAGCGTGATCAGAACTAGATGTTATAGAATGCAACACCGTGGAATGTCACCTTCCATATCAGCGATGCAACTTCATCCGTGTGCTCATAGGGTCATACATCTCTAATCTCATTCCAACCGTGAAGATCCGGGTTCAGAAAAAGTCTTCAGGAACCCATGCTTGCTGTGAAAGGCGACTATACATGTCGTGAGGGTCGACTTACGGAATCGGGTGGTCAGGCTCTCTCACTTGGTTGATGCATGTCATCATATTCCAATTTCGTGGATCGATGCTTTATGATATCAATTACTGAATTTTCGGGTCCGGACAGGATTATTTACAGACCGCCGTCATAAAGCTGGAATATTGCTGAGAGCCCCGTAACAAACAAACACACAAACAAACCGATCTTACTCTCTGAATGCGCAAATGACACTCAGGCATTGGTTTTGTTAATGGCCGAAATTGCGTTACATTTGTTTCAGTTGTCGATTGTTTTTGGCGCAGGAATGCGGTATAATGGGCACATTATTTATTGACGCTGCTCACATGTAGAATGCATCCAATCTTTGCCGTGGAACACTACGTGTCTACAATAAGACGCCATTTCCGATAAATCAGTTAGGTTTGTAATTACAAATCTGGATAACAGCTGTATAGGGAGTCCATAGGACTGTAGCCTCTTCTCATGCATTAAAGCTAGGGGGCTGATGCGTCCTAGGTGCAAATACATTCACTTTCAAGGTAAGCTTGTTCATTTTATTGACTTCAAATTTTCAGTTGCAGATTTTCTTGGCAAAATAACATTGTGAAAGAAGCGAGTTCGCCCTTCCGAATGATTATCACGGGGGTGACCAACTGCTACATTCCCCTGTCGCTCATGAAAGTGGATCACGTTTTCTTTAGGATTCTCGTCCGCGTATGTATATATATATATATATATATATATATATAAATTATATTTACATCACTGTTATGAACAAAAGTTGCCTTTCCGTGGAATTTTAATTGAATGTGCATTTTCTGAAAAACATTCCTATGCAATTGTGAAATGTGGATACCATAAGATGGCGCAATTGGGGGATGCAGGGGAATATCGCGATTGGAAATCTACATTCATCATCCATGTGCATTTTCCACACGTTTTTATACCGGTGTTATCGGAGGCTAATATCACCCACATACGTCACTTAAACTAAGTGTTAAAACGTTAAGCCCGATAAAGATTTTTCACAATTTGTTTGATTAAAAATTCAATATTAGCCTCCGGATACCGGACGGGATGAAAAATCAAATGTAACAGTAAAAACTATAATCTTAAAAACATATAAAAAAGAGACGCAAACTCTCATTATCGCCAGTGCGTGATTTTGATTTGAACGGTTTTTTTATATGCATCTATTGATTTCAAACGACATGTGCAACGTTTTATTGACACATAGAAACAACATCTTTTCTAAAACCACAGTTCCCCAACGTGATAACACGATCTGATGTGTATCGCTTCCTCATCTGTGTATACAAACGTACAGGATATCTCGAAATATGACGGTAGTGTGAGCAGTTTCTCTTTCAATGAGTTCGCTACATTCGCAACTTGATGCCTTCAAGCGCCCAATTACACAGAACAATAGAACTCCAAAAGCCGTCAATGTCTCCATGTCGTCTTTAGGGATGGGGGGGGGGGGGGGGGGGGGGGGCTCAGGGGAGCAAGAGAGAGTTACGAAGATGATCCAAGATCAGGAAGACCTTCAACTGCCAACAACACAGGCAATTCAACAGGTATCCCTCATGAGAAAGTTGAGAACATGCTGAGGAATGAACTCGGCATGACAATTTTTTCAGCACACTGGATTCCAACACTACGGACTCCTGGACAGGTTCATAATGTCTCTTATGAGAAGTTAAGTCGATTTGAAGCAGCTGATTGTGTTGAGCGATTTGTAAGCATTGATGCGTCTTAGTCTCCACATTGCGTCAGAGACTAAACAAAAGTCAACGCAGTTTTAACGTCTCCTCCGACGAAAAAGATTCAATTGTTACAATGCACAAAGGTCTAGTTATCATTCATAAACACCTATGATAACTCTCACTTAATAAAGTTCTAAACTATTGCTTAATTCTTCAACTTTGTGGATCCAGTGGGTCTATCTTGTCCTTTGTTTATCCGGACTGTTTTGTAATGATACCATTCGGATTATCCGGCTTTCGCTGTATTTGCGAGTGCATCTCAATGCTATGACCTTGCAGTGAAAAAGCATTTCACGTATGAGTTGACAATGTAAATAGAGTCATCCCGGGACTTTATCAAAAGCATTATCATAGAATTGTAACCGAGTTTATATCAAGTTTATCCCCCGAGTGGAATAATTTATTCCTGGGGGAAGGACATAAATTTGATATTAATTTATATTTTGTTACCTATTTTTTACAAACGATGATTTATAACCAAATATCAATCTATTGCAAGAATGTACTTATAATGAGACCCAAATGCATGGATACAATTTATAGCACATCGCATAACACATCTAAAAAAAGACAACGTTGGATTAGTTTGCGTTGAATGACTGAAACAATGTGCTTTTCCCTCGCGTGGACACACAGTGTGGCAAGCTGCTTCTGCCGTACTGACTAGTCACACTCACGTCAGGATTATGTGTTCATGGAGCGCTGTGTTATGAATGAACATAACAAGGAGCTAACAGCACATACAAGTGTAAGGCATGGATGAATATCGCCGGTGTCTCTGTAATACATGACGAGTTCCATGGCTGTAGATCAGTTAGCATCTACGTGTTACAAACACCAACGACAGCGAATACAGAGGCCATATGATGGTGTGATACTGAAGTGTGGAGTTGGGTTGGTCAGCCCATCTGACTGGATTTCATACACGGTGGATCATTTTAGTTGATATTACAACTTCAGTACTTAACGTTAAGTTTAGTTAATTTTTAGAAAACGAGCGCTATATAGTAATCCGTTTATTTTCCTACACTAGATCCTTCATTATAAAATCACATCACATTTGCTTATCTATTTGTACCGAAAACCACACAAAGTACAGTATGTAAGTATTAGCCTACATGTAAATTGATTTGGTAATCACGGATTGCCCAATACCGGAAACATTTCCTGAGTTCTGCCGTTTTGTTCAGTAGATTCTAATACTAAGTTAAGTCCAAAAACATTAAAGTTTATATCAAACTGATGACACAATAAGTTGTAGTATGATCTCCAGGGGTATGTGGGGTTTTATGCGTCCCGCGTTAGGTTTCTTACCACGAGCCGGCGAAAAAACATTATTTACAGACCGCCATCATGTAGCTGGAATATTGCTGATATTGCCGTAAAACAACAAACAAACGAACCAACTAATCTTACTCTTCTAAATGCGACAATGACAAACATGCATTGGTTTTGTTAATGACCAAAATTGCATAACAGCTGTTTCTTATTTGATTGTATTGTCAAACTGACTTCAAATTTCAAACAATATATAAGCGATGCCCTCAAAATAAAAGCAGCACAGTTTCCAATTGTCCGTAACTTCTCGCTTTCATGTGTCTCCTTAACTGCCGAAACGCCATGGAAGTAAAACCAATTATTCAGATATTGTGACTGATAGATTGTATTTTGAATGATGAGAACCCGTATGTCCATGAACGAGAAAGAAGAGTTAAGCCACTGCATGTCCGTGTTTTAATGTCTTTAAAAGTGACATCCAGCTTTACAATCGAAGCTGATCTGTTTAAACCTGTTTAAGTAGTCAATTATTCACCCATTCCATCCTTTTCTCCTGTTTTCTTACTTTTGGTTTATGTAATCTATTTGTGCAATCTAATTAAACACAATTAATCCATATCCATAACTGTCCAGTATCGATGAACTTCTCTGACCTCCGGGTGGCAATGCGCATTCATTCTGAAGGGAGCGGCTGTCGGCAGGCTGAATGGAAGGGCATTGCAGAGCGGTGGCTTTGTGAGGGCACCATTGATCACAAGCCAAAGGTAGAGCCTGTTTCACCATGTCGGGGACAGTTCGCCCCTACTTTGGTTACCAGTTCTACATGCTGCGGCACTCAGAAGATTAGTTTAATCAGCGGGATTCCACCTTACCTACTGGGCTATTCTTCAGTCTTGTCAGCGCCGTCTCAAAGTGAATATATGCATTTAAGGAACACATTTAGGCGAAAAAGTAATTTGTACCATGTAACGTTCGCAGATGAAATGGGGTGCTATAGCGACTCGTGGGCAAGCTCTATTTTGACAGGGAACTGAAATACCATCAGTGATTGTTCGGCAACGGATGTTGGTATTTCGTTAAAACGCGATAGATGTTGATTATGTACAATCCTGGGGGCGATCTATTCCATACTTATCTATCTGGATTTATGTATCCAGGCTTGTGCGAGGACTAAACTGAGTGTGCAAAGTATGTGGGAGATAGGCAGATTAGTGCTACAAGCAGTGTTAAGTCTAAGCCATGATCAAAGTCTACATCAACTGGACAGACCATTACTCAATCGCTCGCAAAGCTAAATTTAATTTAAAAGGCATTTTCGTAAAGGATCAGCTTGTGAACTCTGAAGGTAATTTGTCTGTATTTCACACTCAGTCTGTATTTCAAATAATCTTCATCTCATGATGCCATTTTAAGTTGCTCCTATCTAGTTTCCATCCCACCTTTTGAATTCAGCACCATAAACGGATTGCAAGATACACCCGCGAATCGCGATAACCTGTCATGTCAGCTTTGGAACAGGTTGCTGTTGTGTTTGAGAGTGGATAAACTCCTTACTCGCTCTCATCAAATAAGCCAAGCAATGTTTGAGAGTTTTCAATATCTTTTTTCCTTAAAATAGCCTTCAGCGGCGAATTGTTTTTAGCAAGAACCAATAAGAAACCTTATCATTTTCATCATATTTATTTTATTTCTTATATTTTTAAGCCAACATCATGCAGTTGAAATGTGAAATTTAATTAACAATGCTATTTACTTCATTGAGTAATAACAACAGTTGTCGTTTGTTTATTGGCACAGGAATTCGGTACAATGGGCATATTATTTATTGACGCAACTCACATGTAGAATGCATCCAATATTCCCCGTTTGACACTACCTGTCTACAATGAAACGCCATTTCTGATAAATCAGTAAGGTTTGTAATTACAAGTCTGGATAACAGCTGTATAGGGAGCCCATAGGGCTGTAGCCTCTTCTCATGCATTAAAGCGTTAGGGCCGATGCGTCTTAAGTGCAAATAAATTCACTTTCAAGGTATACTTGTTCATTGTATAGACTTCAAATTTTCAGTTGCAGATTATCTTGGCAAAAAAGCACTCTGAAAGAAGCAGGTTCGCCTCCGATGGATTACCAGGGTGTACTTAAGCACTGGGAGGGATGACCAACAGCTATATTCCCCTGTCGCTCATGAAAGTGGACCACGTCGGGTCCAAGTTGTTGAACGTTTCTTTAGGATTCTCGTCCGTGTAAGCATATATACCAGCTTGAATTGAATGCTCACCGCGTCATCTTCCTGGATTGATTCAAAATTCATTTAAAATACAAAGTGAAATGGTCCTCAGATGTTGCCCTTCTGAAGAACACACAATTGCTAATATGAACATGGCTAAACTGTACTGAATAACAATGATCTTAAACTGTTTATTAAAGTGTGATCAGAACTAGATGTTATAGAATGCAACACCGTGGAATGTCACCTTCCATATCAGCGATGCAACTTCATCCGTGTGCTCATAGGGTCATACATCTCTAATCTCATTCCAACCGTGAAGATCCGGGTTCAGAAAAAGTCTTCAGGAACCCATGCTTGCTGTGAAAGGCGACTACACATGTCGTGAGGGTCGACTTACGGAATCGGGTGGTCAGGCTCTCTCACTTGGTTGATGCATGTCATCATATTCCAATTTCGTGGATCGATGCTTTATGATATCAATTACTGAATTTTCGGGTCCGGACAGGATTATTTACAGACCGCCGTCATAAAGCTGGAATATTGCTGAGAGCGCCGTAACAAACAAACACACAAACAAACCGATCTTACTCTCTGAATGCGCAAATGACACTCAGGCATTGGTTTTGTTAATGGCCGAAATTGCGTTACATTTGTTTCAGTTGTCGATTGTTTTTGGCGCAGGAATGCGGTATAATGGGCATATTATTTATTGACGCTGCTCACATGTAGAATGCATCCAATCTTTGCCGTGGAACACTACGTGTCTACAATAAGACGCCATTTCCGATAAATCAGTTAGGTTTGTAATTACAAATCTGGATAACAGCTGTATAGGGAGTCCGTAGGACTGTAGCCTCTTCTCATGCATTAAAGCTAGGGGGATGATGCGTCCTAGGTGCAAATACATTCACTTTCAAGGTAAGCTTGTTCATTTTATTGACTTCAAATTTTCAGTTGCAGATTTTCTTGGCAGAATAACATTGTGAAAGAAGCAAGTTCGCCCTTCCGAATGATTATCACGGGGGTGACCAACTGCTACATTCCCCTGTCGCTCATGAAAGTGGATCACGTTTTCTTTAGGATTCTCATCCGCGTATGTATATATATATATATATATATAAATTATATTTACATCACTGTTATGAACAAAAGTTGCCTTTCCGTGGAATTTTAATTGAATGTGCATTTTCTGAAATACATTCCTATGCAATTGTGAAATGTGGATACCATAAGCTGGCGCAATTGGGGGATGCAGGGGAATATCGCGATTGGAAATCTACATTCATCATCCATGTGCATTTTCCACACGTTTTTATACCGGTGTTATCGGAGGCTAATATCACCCACATACGTCACTTAAACCAAGTGTTAAAACGTTAAGCCCGATAAAGATTTTTCACAATTTGTTTGATTAAAAATTCAATATTAGCCTCCGGATACCGGACGGGATGAAAATCAAATGTAACAGTAAAAACTATAATCTTAAAAACATATAAAAAAGAGACGCAAACTCTCATTATCGCCAGTGCGTGATTTTGATTTGAACGGTTTTTTTATATGCATCTATTGATTTCAAACGACATGTGCAACGTTTTATTGACACATAGAAACAACATCTTTTCTAAAACCACAGTTCCCCAACGTGATAACACGATCTGATGTGTATCGCTTCCTCATCTGTGTATACAAACGTACAGGATATCTCGAAATATGACGGTAGTGTGAGCAGTTTCTCTTTCAATGAGTTCGCTACATTCGCAACTTGATGCCTTCAAGCGCCCAATTACACAGAACAATAGAACTCCAAAAGCCGTCAATGTCTCCATGTCGTCTTTAGGGATGGGGGGGGGGGGGGGGGGGGGGGGGGGGGGGGGGCTCAGGGGAGCAAGAGAGAGTTACGAAGATGAACCAAGATCAGGAAGACCTTCAACTGCCAACAACACAGGCAATTCAACAGGTATCCCTCATGAGAAAGTTGAGAACATGCTGAGGAATGAACTCGGCATGACAATTTTTTCAGCACACTGGATTCCAACACTACGGACTCCTGGACAGGTTCATAATGTCTCTTATGAGAAGTTAAGTCGATTTGAAGCAGCTGATTGTGTTGAGCGATTTGTAAGCATTGATGCGTCTTAGTCTCCACATTGCGTCAGAGACTAAACAAAAGTCAACGCAGTTTTAACGTCTCCTCCGACGAAAAAGATTCAATTGTTACAATGCACAAAGGTCTAGTTATCATTCATAAACACCTATGATAACTCTCACTTAATAAAGTTCTAAACTATTGCTTAATTCTTCAACTTTGTGGATCCAGTGGGTCTATCTTGTCCTTTGTTTATCCGGACTGTTTTGTAATGATACCATTCGGATTATCCGGCTTTCGCTGTATTTGCGAGTGCATCTCAATGCTATGACCTTGCAGTGAAAAAGCATTTCACGTATGAGTTGACAATGTAAATAGAGTCATCCCGGGACTTTATCAAAAGCATTATCATAGAATTGTAACCGAGTTTATATCAAGTTTATCCCCCGAGTGGAATAATTTATTCCTGGGGGAAGGACATAAATTTGATATTAAATTTATATTTTGTTACCTATTTTTTACAAACGATGATTTATAACCAAATATCAATCTATTGCAAGAATGTACTTATAATGAGACCCAAATGCATGGATACAATTTATAGCACATCGCATAACACATCTAAAAAAAGACAACGTTGGATTAGTTTGCGTTGAATGACTGAAACAATGTGCTTTTCCCTCGCGTGGACACACAGTGTGGCAAGCTGCTTCTGCCGTACTGACTAGTCACACTCACGTCAGGATTATGTGTTCATGGAGCGCTGTGTTATGAATGAACATAACAAGGAGCTAACAGCACATACAAGTGTAAGGCATGGATGAATATCGCCGGTGTCTCTGTAATACATGACGAGTTCCATGGCTGTAGATCAGTTAGCATCTACGTGTTACAAACACCAACGACAGCGAATACAGAGGCCATATGATGGTGTGATACTGAAGTGTGGAGTTGGGTTGGTCAGCCCATCTGACTGGATTTCATACACGGTGGATCATTTTAGTTGATATTACAACTTCAGTACTTAACGTTAAGTTTAGTTAATTTTTAGAAAACGAGCGCTATATAGTAATCCGTTTATTTTCCTACACTAGATCCTTCATAATAAAATCACATCACATTTGCTTATCTATTTGTACCGAAAACCACACAAAGTACAGTATGTAAGTATTAGCCTACATGTAAATTGATTTGGTAATCACGGATTGCCCAATACCGGAAACATTTCCTGAGTTCTGCCGTTTTGTTCAGTAGATTCTAATACTAAGTTAAGTCCAAAAACATTGAAGTTTATATCAAACTGATGACACAATAAGTTGTAGTATGATCTCCAGGGGTATGTGGGGTTTTATGCGTCCCGCGTTAGGTTTCTTACCACGAGCCGGCGAAAAAACATTATTTACAGACCGCCATCATGTAGCTGGAATATTGCTGATATTGCCGTAAAACAACAAACAAACGAACCAACTTATCTTACTCTTCTACATGCGACAATGACAAACATGCATTGGTTTTGTTAATGGCCAAAAGTGCATAACAGTTGTTTCCTATTATACTGGCATTGTATTTTCAAACTGACTTCAAATTTCAAACAATATTTAAACGATTCGTTTTGATGCCCTCAAAATAAAAGCAGCACAGTTTCCAATTGTCCGTAACACCTCGCTTTCATGTGTCTCCTTAAATACCGAAACGCCATGGAAGTAAAACCAGTTATTCAGATATTGTGACTGATAGATTGTATTTTGAATGATGAGAACCCGTATGTCCATGAAAGAGAAGGAAGAGCTAAGCCGCTACATGTCCGTGTTTTAATGTCTTTAAAAGTGACATCCAGCTTTACAATCGAAGCTGATCTGTTTAAACCTGTTTAAGTAGTCAATTATTCACCCATTCCATCCTTTTCTCCTGTTTTCTGACTTTTGGTTTATGTAATCTAACTGCGCAATCTAATTACACACAATTAATCCATTCCCATAACTGTCCAGTATTGATAAACATCTATGACCTCCGGGTGGCAATGCGCATTCATTCTGAAGGGAGAGGCTGTCGGCAGGCTGAATGGATGGGCATTGCAGAGCGGTGGCTTTGTGAGGGCACCATTGATCACAAGCCAAAGGTAGAGCCTGTTTCGCAATGTCGGGGACAGTTCGCCCCTACTTTGGTTAACAGTTCTACATGCTGCGGCGGCACTCTGAAGATTAGTTTAATCAACGGGATTCCACCTTACCTACTGGGCAATTCTTCAGCCTTGACAGCGCCGTCTCAAAGTGAATATATGCATTTAAGAACACATTTAGTCGAAAAAGTAATTTGTACCATGTAACGTTCGTAGATGAAATTGGGTGCTATAGCGACTCGTGGGCAAGCTCTTTTTTGACAGGGAACTGAAATACCATTAGTGATTGTTCGGCAACGGATGTGGGCATTTCGTTAAAACGCGAAAGATGTTGATTATGTACAATCCTGGGGACGATCTATTCCATACTTATCTATCTGGAGTTATGTATCCAGGCATGTGCGAGGACTAAACTGAGTGTGCAAAGTGTGTGGAGATAGGCAGATTAGTGCTTCAAGCAGTGTTGAAGTCTAAGCCATGAATTGAGTCTACATCAGCTGGACAGACCATTACTCAATCGCTCGCAAAGCTAAAACTAATTGAAAAGGCATTTTCGTAAAGGATCAGCTTGTGAACTCTGAAGGTAATTTGTCTGTATTTCACACTCAGTCTGTATTTCAAATAATCTTCATCTCATTATGCCATTTTTAGTTGCTCCTATCTACTTTCTAGCCCACCTTTGGGATTGAGCACCATAAACGGATTGCAAGTTACACCCGCGAATCGTGATAACCTGTCATGACAGCTTTGGAACAGGTTGCTGTTGTGTTTGAGAGTGGATAAACTCCTTACTCGCTCTCATCAAATAAGCCAAGCAATGTTTGAGAGTTTTCAATATCTTTTTTCCTTAAAATAGCCTTCAGCGGCGAATTGTTTTTAGCAAGAACCAATAAGAAACCTTATCATTTTCAACATATTTATTTTATTTCTTATATTTTTAAGCCAACATCATGCAGTTGAAATGTACAATTTAATTAACAATGCTATTTACTTCATTGAGTAATTATCAGTTGTCGTTTGTTTATTGGCACAGGAATTTGGTACAATGGGCATATTATTTATTGACGCAGCTCACATGTAGAATGCATCCAATCTTCCCCGTTTAACACTACCTGTCTACAATAAGACGCCATTTCCGATAAATCAGTTAGGTTTGTAATTACAAGTCTGGATAACAGCTGTATAGGGAGTCCATAGGGCTGTAGCCTCTTCTCATGCATTAAAGCTAGGGGGCTGATGCGTCCTAGGTGCAAATAAATTAACTTTCAAGGTAAGCTTGTTCATTTTATTGACTTCTAATTTTCAGTTGCAGATTTTCTTGGCAAAATAACATTGTGAAAGAAGCAAGTTCGCCCTTCCGAATGATTATCACGGGGGTGACCAACTGCTACATTCCCCTGTCGCTCATGAAAGTGGACCACGTTTTCTTTAGGATTCTAGTCCGCGTATGTATATATATATATATATATATATATCTATATATATATCTACAACATCATCTGCCTGGACTGATATAAAATTCATTTAAAATACAAACTGTAATGGTCCTTCGATGTTGCTCTTCTGAATATACATCAAACCATGTCCCGGCATATACATCACATCATGTCCCGGCACATACATAATACCATGTCCCGGCATATATAGCACACCATGTCCTGATACATACATCACGCCATGTTCCGACACATGCATCACACCATGTCCCGACATATACATCACACCATGTCCTGACACATGCATCACACCATGTCCCAGCACATATATCACACCATGTCCTGGCATATACATCACACCATGTCCCTGCATATACATCACACCATGTCCCGGCATATACATCACACCATGTCCAGGCATATATATAACACCATGTCCTGACATATATATCATACCATGTCCCGACATATATATCATACCATGTCCCGACACATACATCACACCATGTCCTGACACATGCATCACACCATGTCCTGGCACATATATCACACCATGTCCTGGCATATACATCACACCATGTCCCGGCATATACATCACACCATGTCCCGGCATATACATCACACCATGTCCAGGCATATATATAACACCATGTCCTGACATACATATCATACCATGTCCTGATACATGCAACATACCAGGTCCTGACACGAACATCATGCAATGTTATGGAACTTACACTATACAATGTCCCGGCATATACGTCATGCCATGTTCTGGCATTTAAAAGGAACATCACACCATCTCCTGACATGATACCATTTATCATATAATGGGTAGGTTTCTCGGCAGGATAAAGCCAACGGATACAAACGATATCCTTTGGATTTCATGTGCGGATAGAGATACAAATCGAGTCAGAATGAACCATAGGGAATCTGGATAAACTAAAGGGATAATTGCTATCATTATCAAAAGAACAGTCTAATATACTGAAATCAGTGTCTAAATGTGACGTAGCTAAGGCATTTTATAAGTTTTGGCAACTTTGGAGAGATAAATATCGAAATAATTTTGCGAGGGCACGAGGTCTAGCCAAGCGAGATCAGAAGCCATATCTGAGCTTGTAGACCTCTGCGGCTTGAAACCTTTTCCCCAAATTAACATATTTGTCCGAAATATGTTTGAATTGTTACCTTGTTTCGTTTTGTTGCTGTGTGTACATCTGACTGCACTTTGTAACGTTATGACAGGCCAGACCGACTGTCAACAACGTCTGAACGTGGCCGTGTCGTCTCAGAGACTAGGGTAAGAGTGGCTTCCCTTTGACAAAGGGCAGTTACTCTATCGGACAGGCCGATGGATTGCCGCGAAGGGCAAGTAAAAACAATAGTTGTTTTGCGTATATGTTGCTTCGCCAGTGTATAAAACACAAACATCATACATGTCCCTGACTCACACATGTGAATGTCCCGGCATAAACATCACATCATGTTATCGACCTTACACTGTACAATGTGCCGGCATATACGTCATGCCATGTTCCTACATTTACATCACTGTTATGAACAAAAGTTGCCTTTCCGTGGAATTTTAATTGAATGTACATTTTCTGAAATACATTCCTATGCAATTGTGAAATGTGGATACCATAAGCTGGTGCAATTGGGGGATGCAGGGGAATATCGCGATTGGAAATCCACATTCATCATCCATGTGCATTTTCCACACGTTTTTATACCGGTGTTATCGGAGGCTAATATCGCCCACATACGTCACTTAAGCCAAGTGTTAAAACGTTAAGCCCGATAAAGATTTTTCACATTTTGTTTGATTAAAAATTCAATATTAGCCTCCGGATACCGGACGGGATGAAAAATCAAATGTAACAGTAAAAACTATAATCACAAAAACATATAAAAAAGAGACGCAAACTCTCATTATCGCCAGTGCGAGATTTTGATTTGAACGTTTTTTTTATATGCATTTATTGATTTAAAACGACATGTGCAACGTTTTATTGACACATAGAAACAACATCTTTTCTAAAACCACAGTTCCCCAACGTGATAACAAGATCTGATGTGTATCGCCTACTCATTTGCGTATACAAACGTACAGGATATCTCGTAATATGACGGTAGTGTGAACAGTTTCTCTTTCAATGAGTTCGCTACATTCGCAACTTCATGCCTACAAGCGCACAATTACACAGAACAATAGAATCCAAAAGCCGTCAGTGTCTCCATGTCGTCTTTAGGGTTGGGGAGCGGGGCTCAGGGGAGCAAGAGAGAGCAACGAAGATGATCCAGGATCAGGAAGACCTTCAGCTGCCACAACACAGGCAATTCAACAGGTATCCCTCATGAGAAAGTTGAGAACATGCTGAGGAATGAACTCGGCATGACAAATGTTTCAGCACACTGGATTCCAACACTACGGACTCCTGGACAGGTTCATCATCTCTTATGAGAAGTTAAGTCGATTTGAAGCAGCTGATTGTGTTAAGCGATTTGTAAGCATGGATGAGTCTTGGGTTCCCCACAATGCGTCAGAGATTAAACAAAAGTCAGCGCAGTTGGACCTTCTAACATCTCCTCTGACGAAAACTATTCAATTGTTACAATGTACAAAAGTCTAGTTATCATTCATAAACACCTATAATAACTCGCACTATGAGTTCTAAACATTTTGCTTAATTCTTCAATTTTGTGAATCCAATTGGTCACACAGGACCCTAATCCTATCTTGTAGTTTGTTTTATCCGGACTGTTTTGTAATGATATCATTCGGATTATCCGTGCTCCACTGTAATGGCGAGTGCATCTCAATGCTATGACCTTGCAGTGAAATTTTTTTTCACGTATCAGTTGACAATGTAACTAGAGTCATCCCGAGCTAGCAGCACATACAAGGGTAAGTCATGGGTGATTATCGCCGGTGTCTCTGTATTACATGACGAATTCCATGGCTGTAGATCAGCTATCAACGACAGCGAATACAGTGGCCATATGAAGGTGTGATACTTGAGTGTGGAGTTGGGTTGGTCAGCCAATCTCACTGGATTTCATACACGATTGATCATTTTAGTTGATATTACTACGTCAGTACTAAACGTTAAGTTTAGTTAATTTTTAGAAAACGAGCGCTATACAGTAATCAGTTTATTTTCCTACACTAGATCCTTCATTATAAAATCACATCACATTTGCTTATCTATTCGTACCTAAAACCACACAAAGTACAGTATGTAAGTATTAGCCTACATGTAAAATGATTTGGTAAACACGGATTGCCCAATACCGGAAACATTTCCTGAGTTCTGCCGTTTTGTTAAGTAGATTCTAGTACTAAGTTAAGTCCAAAAACATTAAAGTTTATATCTAACTGATGACACAATAAGTTGTAGTATGATCACTTGGGGTATCTTGGGTTTTATGCGTCCCGCGTTAGGTTTCTTACCACGAGCCGGCTAAAATACATTATTTACAGACTGCCATCATGTAGCTGGAATATTGCTGATAGCGCCGTAAAACAACAAACAAAGGAACCAACTAATCTTACTCTTCTAAATGCGACAATGACAAACATGCATTGGTTTTGTTAATGACCAAAATTGCATAACATCTGTTTCCTATTTGATTGTATTGTCAAACTGACTTCAAATTTGAAACAATATATAAGCGATGCCCTCAAAATAAAAGCAGCACAGTTTCCAGCTGTCCGTAACTCCTCGCTTCAACCTCTCAAAGTGAATATATGCATTTAAGGAACACATTTAGTCGAAAAAGTAATTTGTACCATGTAACGTTCGCAGATGAAATGGGGTGCTATAGCGACTCGTGGGCAAGCTTCATTTTGACAGGGAACTGAAATACCATTAGTGATTGTTCGGCAACGGATGTGGGTATTTCGTTAAAACGCCATAGATGTTGATTATGTACAAACCTGGGGCGATCTGTTCCATACTTATCTATCTGGAGGTGTGTATCCAGGCATGTGTGAGGACTAAACTGAGTGTGCAAAGTGTGTGGGAGATAGGCAGATTAGTGCTTCAAGCAGAGTTAAAGTCTAAGCCATGATCAGCGTCTACATCAGCTAGGCAGACCATTACTCAATCGCTCGCAAAACTGAAATTAACTTAAAAGGCATTTTTTTCGTAAAGGATCAGCTTGTGAACTCTGAAGGTAATTTGTCTGTATTTCACACTCAGTCTGTATTTCAAATAATCTTCATCTCATAATACCATTTTGGGTTGCTAGTATTTACTCTTCCATCCCACCTTTTGAATTCAGCACCATAAACGGATTGCAAGATACACCAGCGACTCGTGATAACCTGTCATGTCAGCTTTGGAACAGGTTGCTGTTGTGGTCGAGAGTGGATAAACTCCTTACTAGCTCTCATCAAATAAGCCAAGCAATGTTTGAGAGTTTTCAATATCTTTTTCTTTAAAATAGCCTTCAGCGGCGAATTGTTTTTAGCAAGACCCAATAAGAAACCTTATTATTTTCAACATATTTTTTGTATTTCTATATATTTTTAAGCCAACATCATGCAGTTAAAATGTGAAATTTAGTTAACAATGCTATTTATATAATTACTTCATTGAGTGGTTATCAGTTGTCAATAGTTTTTGGCACAGGAATTCGGTATAATGGGCATATTATTTATTGACGATGCTCACATGTAGAATGCATCCAACCTTCGTCGTGGAACACCACCTGTCTACAATGAGACGCCATTTCCGTTAAATCAGTTAGGTTTGTAAGTCCAAGTCTGGATAACAGCTATAATCGGAGCCCATAGGGCTGTAGCCTCTTCTCATACATTAAAGCGTGGGGGCTGATGCGTCCAAGGTGCAAATATATTCACTTGTCAAGGTATGCTTGTTCATTTCATTGACTTCAAATTTTCAGTTGCAGATTATCTTAGCAAAATAACATTGCAAAAGAAGCAAGTTCGCCTTCGATGGATTACTGATATGAATATGGCTAAACTGTACCGAATAACAATGATCTTAAACTGTTTATTAAAGTGTGATCAGAGCAAGATGTTATAGAATGCTACACCGTAGTATCACCTTCCATATCAGTGATGCCACTTCATCCATGTGCTCATAGGGTCATACATCTCTAATCTTTCTCCAACCGTGAAGATCCGGGTTTAGAAGAAGTCTTCAGGAACCCATGCTTGCTGTAGAAGGCGACTGTGCTTGTCGTGAGGGTCGACTTACGGGATCGGGTGATCAGGCTCTCTCACTTGGTTGATGCATGTCATCATAATCCAATTTCGTAGATCGATGCTTGATGATATCAATCACTGAATTGTTTAGACCGGACGGGATTATTTACAGACCGCCGTCATAAAGCTGGATTATTGCTGAGAGCGGCGTTAAAAACATAAACCAACAAACCTTAATTAATCACTGAATGCACAAATGACACTCAGGCATTGGTTTTGTAAATGGCCGAAATTGCGTTACATTTGTTTTCTAATTGACTGGCATGGTTGTATTTTCAAACTGACTTCCAACTTCAAACAATATTAAAGCAATTCGTTTTGATGCCATCAAAATACAATCAACACAGATGGCGATTGTTCGTAACTCATCGCTTTCATGTGTCTCTTTAACTGCCGAAACGCCATAGAAGGAAAACCCATTATTCAGATATTGTGACTGATAGATTGTATTTTGAATGATGAGAACCCGCATGTCCATGAACGAGAAAGGGGAGCTAAGCCACTACATGTCCGTGTATAAATGTTTTTGAAAGTGACATCCAGCTTTAAAGTCGAAGCTAATCTGTTTAAACCTGTTTAAGTAGTCAATTATTCATTCATTCCGTCATTTTTCCTTGTTGTCTTACTTCTGGATGATACAACCTAACTGTGCAATCTAATTACACACAATTAATCCATATCCATAACTGTCAAGTATTGATGAACTTCTCTGACCTCCGGGTGGCAATGCGCTTTCGTTCGGAAGGGAGCGGCTGTCGACAGGCTGAATCGGAGGATATTGCTTTGTGAGGGCACCATTGATCACTAGCCAAAGGTAGAGACTATTTCACCATGTCGGGGACAGTTCGCCCCTACTTTGGTTTACAGTTCGACACGCTGCGGCACTCTGAAGATTAGTTTAATCAACGGGATTCCACCTTACACATTTAGTCAAAAAGGTAATTTGTACCATGTAACGTTCGCAGATGAAATGGGGTGCTATAGCGACTCGTGGGCAAGCTCTATTTTGACAGGGAACTGAAATACCATTTGTGATTGTTCGGCAACGGATGTGGGTATTTCGTTAAAACGCGATAGATGTTGATTATGTACAATCCTGGGGCGATCTGTTCCATACTTATCTATCTGGAGTTATGTATCCAGGCATGTGCGAGGACTAAACTGAGTGTGCAAAGTGTGTGGGAGATAGGCAGATTTGTGCTTCAAGCAGAGTTAAAGTCTAAGCCATGAATTGAGTCTACATCAGCTAGACAGACCATTACTCAATCGCTCGAAAAACTGAAATTAACTTAAAAGGCATTTTCGTAAAGGATCAGCTTGTGAACTCTGAAGGTAATTCGTCTGTATTTCACACTCAGTCTGTATTTCAAATAATCTTCATCTCATGATGCCATTTTAAGTTACTACTGTCTAGTTTCCAGCCAACCTTTTGAATTCAGCACCATACACGGATTGCAAGTTACACCAGCGAATCGTGATTACCCGTCATGTCAGCTTTGGAACAGGCTGCTGTTGTGTTCGAGATTTGATAAACTCCTTACTCGCTCTCATCAAATAAGCCAAGCAATGTTTGAGAGTTTTCAATATCTTTTTTCCTTAAAATAGCCTTCAGCGGCGAATTGTTTTTAGCAAGAACCAATAAGAAACTTTATCATTTTCAACATATTTATTTTATTTGTTGATATTATTAAATTGTGAAATTTAATTAACAATGCTATTTACTTCATTGAGTAATTATCAGCTGTCGTTTGTTTTTTGGCAGAGGAATGTGGTATGATTGGCATATTATTTATTGACGCTGCTCACATGTAGAATGCATCCAATCTTCGCAATGGAACACTACCTGTCTGCAATGAGATGCTATTTTCGACAAATCAGGATTGTAATTAAAAGTTTCGATACCAACTGTATAGAGAGTTCAAAGCGCTGTAGTTCCTTCTCATGCATTAAAGCGTGGGGACAGTTGCAAATAAATACACCTATCCATGTATTCGTGTTCATTTTATTGACTTTAAACTTTCAATTGCAGATTAATTATCTTGGCAAGAAAACTTTGAGACTAACATTCCGAAAGACGGAAATTCGACACCGATGGATTTCACAAAAAATAAAAAAATGTCTCAACGACATGTGAACTAAAACAAATATATTATTGTCTTGTATTATGCGAAAGTGCTCTTAGATTCGAAGTCATGGCGTAAATATATCATCATAACTATTTCGAGATTTATCAGTCTTATGCTCGTTCGTAGGGACTATTCATTCTCCGAAACAATTCCCTATATTGATATTGTTTCACATGTTTTTTTCCAGTTCTTACAACGTACATATCCGAAAACACTCCTGGATTATTACATTTATGTATACCTCTTCCTTGATAATTGACTTCCTTTCAACCTGGATATCTTTATAGTTGGAAATCTATGTTATCTTTATCTGATTGTATCTGTATTCCTGGATATATCTATCTCATTGTATCTGTATTCCTGGATATCTCCATCTCATTGTATTTGTATTCCTGGATGTCTCTATCTCATTGTATCTTTATTCCTGGATATCTTTATCTCATTGTAGCTGTATTCCTGGATATCTCTATGTCATTGTATCTGTATTCCTGGATATCTTTATCTCATTGTATCTGTATTCCTGGATATCTTTATCTGATTGTATCTGTATTCCTGGATGTCTTTATCTCATTGTATCTGTATGACTGGTTATCTCTATCTCATTGTATCTGTATTCCTGGATGTCTCCATCTCATTGTATCTGTATTACTGGATATCTTTATCTCATTGCATCTGTATTCCTGGATATTTCTATCTCATTGTATCTGTATTCCTGGATACCTTTATCTCATTGTATCTGTATTCCTGGATATCTTGATCTCATTGTATCTGTATTCCTTGATATCTCCAACTCATTGTATCTGTATTCCTTGGTATCTCCATCTCATTGTAGCTGTATTCCTGGATATCTTTATCTCATTGTATCTGTATTCCTGGATGTCTTTATCTCATTGTATCTGTATTCCTGGATATCTCGATCTCATTGGATCTGTATTCCTGGATATCTCTACCTCATGGTATCTGAATACCTGGATATCTCTATCTCATTGTTTCTGTATTCCTGGATATCTCCATCTCATTGTATCTGTATTCGTGGATATCTCCATCTCATTGTATCTGTATTCCTGGATATCTCTATCTCATTGTATCTGTATTCCTGGATATCTCTACCTCATGGTATCTGAATACCTGGATATCTCTTTCTCATTGTTTCTGTATTCCTGGATATCTCCATCTCATTGTATCTGTAATCCTGGATATCTCCGTCTCATTGTATCTGAATACCTGGATATCTCTATCTCATTGTTTCTGTATTCCTGGATATCTCCATCTCATTGGATCTGTATTCCTGGATATCTCTACCTCATGGTATCTGAATACCTGGATATCTCTATCTCATTGTTTCTGTATTCCTGGATATCTCCATCTCATTGTATCTGTATTCCTGGATATCTCCATATCATTGTATCTGTATTCCTGGATATCTCTATCTCATTGTATCTGTATTCCTGGATATCTCTACCTCATGGTATCTGAATACCTGGATATCTCTTTCTCATTGTTTCTGTATTCCTGGATATCTCCATCTCATTGTATCTGAATACCTGGATATCTCTATCTCATTGTTTCTGTATTCCTGGATATCTCCATCTCATTGTATCTGTATTCCTGGATATATCTATCTCATTGTTTCTGTATTCCTGGATATCTCTATCTCATTGTATCTGCATTCCTGGATGTCTTTATCTCATTGTATCTGTATTCCTGGATATCTTAATGTCATGGTAGCTGTACACCTGGATACCTTTATCTCAGTGTCCTTGAATTCCTGGATATCATTGATGTCTGTGTTCCTGGATATACTTAATTCAGGACACCTCTCTTCGTGGATATGGGGTCACGGGTGTCCTAGTCGTCTAAGGCGCCGCGAATCGCTGTGCAGAGTTGCGTCCCTTGGGAACGCCAGAAACCTATGATTGTGGGTTCGAATCCCGGTTCGCCCCGATTATGTTTCTGGGTTTGTTAGCATCATACCCGTGCTCGTGGGTTTTACCGAAGCGGTAAACGTCTGGGGACTGCATCACTTCGGGCTTTCCTTGCACATTAAGCTGACACGCCGTGATATGACTGGAATGCAGTTAAAAGCGGTGTTAAAACCAACTCACTCATTCACTCTTCGTGGATATCAATTTTACAAGCTACCTGACAACTTATCATTGTCACAACAATATTGTACACTTCAACAAAAATATTGTGCTTCAATGACAACATTGTTTGACAATAAACTACACTGCCATATAGCAATATTTACACGAACAACATAACATGTACAATGCGTAAATTGTTATATAACAAGAAGAACAGACCTGCCAACATTGGATGTTTCTCTCTACACATGGTGACAATCCCGCGAGCTATCGACATTGCCTGTTGTCTCTGCACATGGTGGCAAACTCGCGATCTGTCAACATTTCCTGTTTTTTCTCTACATTGGGGGCAAGCTCGCGATCTGTCGACATTGCCTGTACACATCGTGGCAAGCTCGGCAGACTCGCTATCTGTCGACATTGCCCTTTGATTCCAAACATCGTGGTAAGCTCGCGATCTGTCGACATTACCTGTTTGTCTTTACACATCGTGGCAGGCTCGGTAGGCTCGCGATCAGTCGACATTGCCTGTTTGTCTCTACACATGGTTGCAAGCTCGCGATCAGTCGATAATTCCTGTTGTCTCCACATATGGTGGCAAGCTCGGCAAGCTCGCGATCTGTCGACATTGCCTGTTTGTCTCTACACATGGTTGCAAGCTCGCGATCTGTCGACATTGCCTGTTTGTCTCTACACATGGTTGCAAGCTCGCGATCTGTCGACATTGCCTGTTTGTCTCTACACATGGTGGCAAGCTCGCTATCGGTTGACAATTCCTGTTGTCTCCACATATGGTGGCAAGCTCGTCAAGCTCGCAATCTGTCGACATTGCCTGTTTGTCTCTATATTGGGGGCAAGCTCGCGATCAGTCGACATTGCCTGTTTGTCTCTACACATGGTGGCAAGCTCGCTATATTTCGACATTGCCTGTTTGTCACTACACATGGTGGCAAGCTCGCTATATTTCGACATTGCCTGTTTGTCTCTACACATGGTGGCAAGCTCGCTATATTTCGACATTGCCTGTTTGTCACTACACATGGTGGCAAGCTCGCTATATTTCGATATTGCCTGTTTGTCTCTACACGTGGTTGCAAGCTCGCCGTGTGTCGATATTGCCTTTTTGTCTCTACATGTACCGGCTAACACACAACGTTTATACAACGTTCCTGTAGGTTTCCAGGGGTTATGTTTTATGAAAACATTGTTTTAACATTTTTGAGGTAAGTAGGTTAAATGTAAATCAATTATATGGACTGTTTACTACGATCACAAGCATCATCAGCAAATGTGCGTGGTCTCGAAAGCAGTAGTTTTGTGCCAGCTACACAATGGTTATTTCCTATAACTTCTTAAGGAACAGGGGCGGTCGGGTAGCCTAGTGGTTAAAGCGTTCGCTCGTCACGCCGAAGACCCGGGTTCGATTGCCGACATGGGTACAATGTGTGAAGCCCATTTCTGGTATCCACCGCGGTGATATTGCTTGAATATTGCTAAAAGCGGCGTAAAACCTCACTCACTCACTCACTTAAGGAACATTTAAAGGAGTGGAGTGTGAGTGAGTTAAAGTTTAACGTCACATCGGCAATATTTCAGCCATATCGTGACTCAAGGAGAGGAACAGACATGCATCTATAAGTTTAAAAAATATCATACGTTGTTAATTTAAAACATGTTCCTAAATCTGAGGAGGATTTATGATGCAATTCTAACGGGAAATTGGAAACAAACATTTAAATATGTTGACGTAGGTGTCTCAATTTGGAATCCTAACTTAGCTGAATATGAGCCAAGAACATCGTACATGAGTATGATTCCACTATCATAATTTAAGACCCATGCATACTAAATAAAACGTTTACATCAAATTCGCCATCTTTTCAATGTTTCCAAGTTGAATTTCTACAAAGCATTGAAAAACTTTCAAACCTGTATCCACAATTGTTTAATGTATAGTTACCGATGTGTTTCTCCCATACGCACCGACAAAACAGATTCATTGATTTCGATGGCGTCAATGTCACGTCCGAAAACAGGTGTTTCTCCTTACCGATCCTTCGATTACATTATAGGCACCACCCTGAATTGTACGTCACAGTCTATTAAATGAATAGGAACGATCCTGACAAAACAGTTCCAAAAATTACACCACGTAAATCCCGTTCCGAAAAGCGTACATGTGACCTGTGGAGATCGTCACGGAAAAGTCATGGGCTAGCCGTGTGTGTTAATGACGCAGGTTGCTGGCAACGCTGTAAGAGGAATTCCTGAGAGTTGATAGCCAAGGGACAAGAAAAACGCATAATCACTTGGCATATTCATCTAAAGAAAGAAGTGTCCCTTTGATGAAACAGTGAATCCGCTAAAATATCTACAGTATTACGCTTCACCATAGGGGACAGGTGTGGTCTAATTTTATATATCCCTGAAACATTACGAATATTACGTTATCAACATATGCATGTACAATTACACCACATTTGGTAAAACAAAAGAAAACTTACTACTTCTCAACCATTTCAACACGTCTCGTAAGTTTCAGAACAATATTTCAAAGTTTTACTGAGCATAACTATTTGCCATTGCCATTTCCTTTCTTTCGTGTAGGGGCGGTGGGATAGCCTTGTGGTTAAAGCGTTCGCTCGTCACGCCGAAAAGACACAGGTTCGATTCCACACATGGGTACAAATTGTGAAGCCCATTGCTGGTGTCCCCCGCCATGATATTACTGGAATATTGCTAAAAGCAGCGTAAAACCATAATCACTTACACACTCTTTCGTATACATGGAATAAGGTGTAGGCACTGTTCGTTGTTTGCCAAGTGATGTGTTAGATGCCCCACAGGGCGTAATCGGGCATGCGTTTGTGGAAACTTCACCCTGACTTCCGGATGGTGGGTAAGCCGAGTGGTTAAACCGTTGGCTCGTCACGCCATAATCCGGGTTCGATTTCCCACATGGGGTACAATGTGTGAAGCCGAGTTTTGGTGTTCCTAGCTCGAACATTGGTAAAAGAGACGTATAACCAGATTCACTCTCCCAGGGGGCACGGGTGGCCCAGTCGTCTAAGGCGCCGCGATTCGCTGTGCAGAGTTGCGTCCCTTGGGAACACCAGAAACCTATGATTGTGGGTTCGAATCCCGGTTCGCCCCGATTATGTTTCTAGGTTTGTCAGCACCATACCCGTGCTCGTGGGTTTCACCTAAGTGGTAAACGTCTGAGACCTGCATCACTTCGGCTTTCCTCCAACATTAAGCTGACACGCCGTGATATAACTGGAATACTGTTAAAAGCGGCGTTAAACCCAACTCACTCACTCACTCACAAGGTCCATCTGGAATACAATTCCCATGTGCCGATTCCTGAAATAGCGGGACAGATACTTTCGAAATTAATGTCAGGTGTGGATTGTTTAATCAGAGACGGATGTGCTGATACAGATACAGAAACATCCTCATCCGATGTCCGCTTTGATCTACTGTTTGAACTGTTCCATAATATTTCTGAGCTTAATGATTCAATTTGGTCCCCGCATGTTGATAATGCCACAGATCGATAGCGAAGTCAGCAGAAATCCTTTGAGAAATTTGTTTCATTATAAAATAAATCGATTTAAATTTTCGAGAAGCGATCTCATCATGCAAAACTGCCTCCATGACCTTAGATTAGCGCATAATTAAATACGAAATTGTATTCCCCAACATGGGGTTTGTAAGACAATTAACGTTGATGTGGAAGGTCAATGAATATTGCATTTGGCACGCTAGACGAGGCCACTGTGATCTCAATCCCGTGCCCCTTTTCAACGCCCGTTTAAGTGAGTTTGCTGTCCCTTTGACCTCTGGCAAGGGGGATTTCTGAAGTCCCCAATTTTGTCGCCGTGGTGGCTGGCCAGTAATCAAGAGCTCTTACTAAGAAAGACAGTCTCTCTTCACTAGAATGCGAAGCGAAGCCAGTGTCCAGTGATCAGTGTCACAGAGTAGACGCTTCCTACACTTTACATGGTTCATTAGAAAGATTAAATGGCGATCACAGACGGCCTTTATGGAAGGCAAGTCGCACGACTCACGTGGCATGTTTATGTCGAGGTTGAGTTTAGATGGAAATGAAGGTCATGACTGAGGGTTGTGAGTGCGATGACATCATGCACTGAATGACCTGCTTGATTGTCTTTATCTTTGTGCACACTCCTTAATCGAAATGTGTCATTATGCAGTAGTTATGAATTAACACATTTTATTGTGTGTATATCTGTGTTCTGTTTGTGTTTTTGTATAGAGCCTTACAGTGTAAGCAGAAGTGGGAACATATATACGTCATTACTGCTGGGATCCAGATCGCTTCCGTCGTCGGAAGAAGACGGTGCTTCGATCCCCGAGCGCTTCACACCAAAAATGCGTTTAAATCGGTATTTGTTTTTAACCTGCCTGGCACTCGGCATTAAGGTAATAACACAATGACTGGTCTGTATATTTTCCTAACCTGTGCACACTCCTTAATCGAAATGTGTCATTATACAACAGTTATGAAGTAACACATTTTATTGTGTGTTTATCTGTATTCTGGCAGTGCAGACTCTGAAGTAGTCGAGACTAGTACCATCACACACAATCACACACGCATAGGTATAAACACATTCACAAACATCGCGCGCGCGCTCGCGCACGCACGCACGCACACACACACACGCGCGCGCGCACACACACTCACACACAAACACACACGCACACACACACGCACACACATCGCACACACACACACACACACGCGAATTTAGCAATACGAGTCTAATTTGACCATCCTTATCAATCTTTAACCCTATCTTAAACTCCATATCACCACACCTCAATACTGTTTGGAAGGAATTTTTCCACAACATGGTCCAGAATTTCATTTTTAAAGAGATCGTGGTTTTCACGTTAATCACGCGTTGTCGCCAGTGTGAACGTTCAAATCATTATGGGTCAAATTGCAACAACTTGAGCACAGAAGGCATGTCGTATATTATACAACTGTGACATTAATTCTAATTCTGATACTGGGTAATTATAATTATGTGTCCTGTAACTAGGTTTTATCTTTTTAAAAAAGCTACAACTCATTAAAGAATTCGTGGGACGTGCCCTGAACACATAAAGTAGTCACTGTTACCTATCTGCCTGTCTTGAACACACAACCAAGTCACTGTTATCTGTCTGTCCTGAACACACAACCAAGTCTCTGTTACCTTTCTGTCCTGAAGACACAACCAAGTCACTGTTACCTATCTGTCCTGAAGACACAACCAAGTCACTGTTACCTATCTGTCTTGAAGACACAACCTAGTCACTGTTATCTATCTGTCCTGAACACACAACCAAGTCACTGTTATCTGTCTGTCCTGAACACACAACCTAGTCACTGTTATCTGTCTGTCCTGAACACACAACCTAGTCACTGTTACCTTTCTGTCCTGAACACACAACCTAGTCACTGTTACCTGTCTGTCCTGAACACACAACCAGGTCACTGTTACCTATCTGTCCTGAACACACAACCTAGTCACTGTTATCTGTCTGCCCTGAACACACAACCAAGCCACTGTTATCTGTCTGTCCTGAACACACAACCAAGTCACTGCTATCTGTCTGTCCTGAACACACAACCAAGTCACTGTTATATGTCTGTCCTGAACACACGACCAGGTCACTGTTACCTATCTGTCCTGAACACACAACCAAGTCACTGTTACCTATCTGTCCTGAACACACAACCTAGTCACTGTTACATATATGTCCTGCACACACAACCTAGTCAGTGTTATCTGTCTGTCCTGAACACACAACCAAGTCACTGTTACCTATCTGTCCTGAACACACAACCTAGTCACTGTTATCTGTCTGTCTTGAACACACAACCAAGTCACTGTTACCTATCTGTCCTGAACACACAACCAGGTCACTGTTACCTATCTGTCCTGAACACACAACCAAGTCACTGTTACCTATCTGTCCTGAACACACAACCTAGTCACTGTTACCTATCTGTCCTGCACACACAACCTAGTCAGTGTTATCTGTCTGTCCTGAACACACAACCAAGTCACTGTTACCTATCTGTCCTGAACACACAACCTAGTCACTGTTACCTATCTGTCCTGCACACACAACCTAGTCAGTGTTATCTGTCTGCCCTGAACACACAACCTAGTCACTGTTATCTGTCTGTCCTGAACACACAACCAAGTCACTGTTATCTGTCTGTCCTGAAGACACAACCAAGTCACTGTTATCTGTCTGTTCTAAACACACAACCTAGTCACTGTTATCTGTCTGTCCTGAAGACACAACCAAGTCACTGTTACCTATCTGTCCTGAACACACAACCTAGTCACTGTTACCTATCTGCCCTGCACACACAACCTAGTCAGTGTTATCTGTCTGTCCTGAACACACAACCAAGTCACTGTTACCTATCTGTCCTGAACACACAACCTAGTCACTGTTATCTGTCTGTCCTAAACACACAGCGTAGTTCCTGTTACCTATCTGTCCTGAACACACATCCTAGTCATTGTTACCTATCTGTCCTGAACACACAACCAAGTCACTGTTACCTATCTGTCCTGAACACACAACCTAGTCACTGTTATCTGTCTGTCCTAAACACACAACCAAGTCACTGTTACCTATCTGTCCTGAACACACGACCAAGTCACTGTTATCTGTCTTTCCTGAACACACAACCAAGTCACTGTTACCTATCTGTCCTGAAGACACAACCAAGTCACTGTTATCTGTCTGTCCTGAAGACACAACCAAGTCACTGTTATCTGTCTGTCCTGAACACACAACCTAGTCACTGTTACCTATCTGTCCTGCACACACAACCTAGTCACTGTTACCTATCTGTCCTGAACACACAACCAAGTCACTGTTACCTATCTGTACTGAAGACACAACCAAGTCACTGTTACCTATCTGTCCTGAACACACAACCTAGTCACTGTTATCTGTCTGTCCTGAACACACAACCAAGTCACTGTTATCTGTCTGTCCTGAACACACAACCAAGTCACTGTTACCTATCTGTCCTGCACACACAACCAAGTCACTGTTACCTATCTGTCCTGCACACACAACCAAGTCACTGTTACCTATCTGTCCTGAACACACAACCAAGTCACTGTTATCTGTCTGTCCTGAACACACAACCAAGTCACTGTTATCTGTCTGTCCTGAAGACACAACCAAGTCACTGTTACCTATCTGTCCTGAACACACAACCTAGTCACTGTTATCTGTCTGTCCTGAACACACAACCAAGTCACTGTTACCTATCTGTCCTGAACACACAACCTAGTCACTGTTATCTGTCTGTCTTGAACACACAACCAAGTCACTGTTACCTATCTGTCCTGAACACACAACCAGGTCACTGTTACCTATCTGTCCTGAACACACAACCAAGTCACTGTTACCTATCTGTCCTGAACACACAACCTAGTCACTGTTACCTATCTGTCCTGCACACACAACCTAGTCAGTGTTATCTGTCTGTCCTGAACACACAACCAAGTCACTGTTATCTGTCTGTCCTGAACACACAACCTAGTCACTGTTACCTATCTGTCCTGCACACACAACCTAGTCAGTGTTATCTGTCTGCCCTGAACACACAACCTAGTCACTGTTATCTGTCTGTCCTGAACACACAACCAAGTCACTGTTATCTGTCTGTCCTGAAGACACAACCAAGTCACTGTTATCTGTCTGTCCTAAACACACAACCTAGTCACTGTTATCTGTCTGTCCTGAAGACACAACCAAGTCACTGTTACCTATCTGTCCTGAACACACAACCTAGTCACTGTTACCTATCTGCCCTGCACACACAACCTAGTCAGTGTTATCTGTCTGTCCTGAACACACAACCAAGTCACTGTTACCTATCTGTCCTGAACACACAACCTAGTCACTGTTATCTGTCTGTCCTAAACACACAGCGTAGTTCCTGTTACCTATCTGTCCTGAACACACATCCTAGTCATTGTTACCTATCTGTCCTGAACACACAACCAAGTCACTGTTACCTATCTGTCCTGAACACACAACCTAGTCACTGTTATCTGTCTGTCCTAAACACACAACCAAGTCACTGTTACCTATCTGTCCTGAACACACGACCAAGTCACTGTTATCTGTCTTTCCTGAACACACAACCAAGTCACTGTTACCTATCTGTCCTGAAGACACAACCAAGTCACTGTTATCTGTCTGTCCTGAAGACACAACCAAGTCACTGTTATCTGTCTGTCCTGAACACACAACCTAGTCACTGTTACCTATCTGTCCTGCACACACAACCTAGTCACTGTTACCTATCTGTCCTGAACACACAACCAAGTCACTGTTACCTATCTGTCCTGAAGAGACAACCAAGTCACTGTTACCTATCTGTCCTGAACACACAACCTAGTCACTGTTATCTGTCTGTCCTGAACACACAACCAAGTCACTGTTATCTGTCTGTCCTGAACACACAACCAAGTCACTGTTACCTATCTGTCCTGCACACACAACCAAGTCACTGTTACCTATCTGTCCTGCACACACAACCAAGTCACTGTTACCTATCTGTCCTGAACACACAACCAAGTCACTGTTACCTATCTGTCCTGAACACACAACCTAGTCACTGTTATCTGTCTGTCCTAAACACACAACCAAGTCACTGTTACCTATCTGTCCTGAACACACGACCAAGTCACTGTTATCTGTCTTTCCTGAACACACAACCAAGTCACTGTTACCTATCTGTCCTGAAGACACAACCAAGTCACTGTTATCTGTCTGTCCTGAAGACACAACCAAGTCACTGTTATCTGTCTGTCCTGAACACACAACCTAGTCACTGTTACCTATCTGTCCTGCACACACAACCTAGTCACTGTTACCTATCTGTCCTGAACACACAACCAAGTCACTGTTACCTATCTGTCCTGAAGAGACAACCAAGTCACTGTTACCTATCTGTCCTGAACACACAACCTAGTCACTGTTATCTGTCTGTCCTGAACACACAACCAAGTCACTGTTATCTGTCTGTCCTGAACACACAACCAAGTCACTGTTACCTATCTGTCCTGCACACACAACCAAGTCACTGTTACCTATCTGTCCTGCACACACAACCAAGTCACTGTTACCTATCTGTCCTGAACACACAACCAAGTCACTGTTATCTGTCTGTCCTGAACACACAACCAAGTCACTGTTATCTGTCTGTCCTGAAGACACAACCAAGTCACTGTTACCTATCTGTCCTGAACACACAACCAAGTCACTGTTATCTGTCTGTCCTGAACACACAACCAAGTCACTGTTATCTGTCTGTCCTAAACACACAGCGTAGTTCCTGTTACTTCTCTATATTTCGTGAACGCACATCCTCCCCACTGTCATCTGTCTGTCTTGACTCACAACCTTGTCACTGTTGCCTATCACCCGACCATATAAGATAAGTCACAGTTGCCATTCTGTCCTTTAAATATATATGTCTCTCCTGACAGTCTCACAAAGTTCGGCCTTCCCATTCACTCACTTACATAATCCAATCTAGGTAACACGGCGAGCCTCTGTGACAGCAGCAGTGTGTGGCTCAGACAGCCGTGGTGGACAGTCACAAATAAATGACTTCACAGTATCGGGATTCAGCCCCATCTCTGGCGCACTCGGCCTTCGAGAACGCTGCTCACAAATACAAGCTGAACCTTAATCATATAACTCTTTTACTGGAGGTGCCAACTGTGTATATTTCCATCCAAACCTCCAATCACATCACAGAATCAACATACCGTATCTCCCCAAATAGAACCCTTGGGAAATATTGCTATCGATGCTCTTTCCGAGATTGTTTTCTTTGAGGCGGAGCCATTATATCACATATAAGCCGTGTAGAGTATATTAACAAATTACAAATTATATAATTTCCATTTGGCTGTTGATTTCATTTATGCTAATGGGTGAAACCAAGCGTATTACATTCACTGACTATTACTATTAGCGGGCTTGTGGGTGTGGGGAGGTTGTCTGGATGTTTGCTTGAGGTAGCAACTTATTCAGTTCTAAAATCTATTTTACCTTCTTGACATACTTATTCATTCTCTGAAGGGAAAAGCTAAACATATTTATGGGACTCACACCACATAAGCTAAGAACCAAACCATTTTATAACGTGCTACTGACTGAAGTTTTATTGTATACGCAATTTCTTGTGACAAACGCGACATTGTTTTTGGTAAAAAAAAGAATCATCATTGCTTCTACTTTGTCTTATGTAGCCATAACATTGTCGCTCGTATTGAAATGAGGGTACTTTCTTTTTGATGATTCCAATTTTTTCGTCGACTTCATTTTCTTTATCGCAATACTTTGCTTCTAATACAAACCGTGGCTAGGGATGCGACACAGGCAACGGCGAATTTAATCCAATTGGGACAGTAATTGAACGAAAATCGCCCTCACAAACTTGTACTTGATGCGAGAGTCTTCGTGATTGAATAAAACTCTCATTTCGTCACTGACTGTTTCAAATGAAAACACGGCATGGTTTTTCTCAAAAAGACCTTTTCTGTTTTGAGATGTACTTTTAAATTAAGAAAATGGTGAATGTTTTTTCTAACCAATCAGTGTCCGAAAATGGAAGTGAGCCGCGATCTCGGAAAGGGTCAGGTTGGGCAAATTTTGGGAGCAGGTTGCTGGCAGTTTTCAGATATCGGTACTCTCCGTTCAACCATACTTTATCCATAAAGAAAGTTGGAAAAGTGCGCATGTTGTAATTTTGTTGGGCAACAAGATTTAGCCGAAAATTGTCGTAGGTTAATGGACGGAGTAACACCAGGGCGACTTTCTCGTGTGCGCTACCCGGAAAATTAGTTTACGGCCATGGGAGACCTCCGACGTCATCTGCCCCATCTTAAGCTTCCATTAGCCTCGGTCAGTCCAGGAAATCTTGTTACTGCCAGGATTTACTATTCACAGCGTTCTGATGTATGCACAACAATCAAGCAAAATCTTGACATGTTTTTATGGTGGACTACTTTCTCCTGAGAAGTTGAAACATATCTGGCTATGGTTCCTATTTCAAAATTGCAGTGATGATCCATGTGCACGTAGACAATTAAAGCGTAAAAAGGCGCCATACTTTAAAGCGTTGAGAAATTCATACTCATACAAGTCATACTCATTACAGAAAGTATGTGTAAATGGGGGGTGGGGGTGGGGGTGGGGGTGGGGGTGGTTGCGTATGGGGAAGAAGCTTGGGGGAGGGAAGAGGGGGCAGTGTTGTGTTCCTTAGCTGGGCTAGTTACCTAGTTTGATCTTGGGGTCGAATACCAAACTCACTCTGATCATATCAGCACCACACACATTCCCATCATGTGATTTCATCGAAGTGATACACATCTAGGCCTTTCATCCCCTCGAGTTTTCCACCTTCATTCTGACCCGCCGTGGTAGAAATGAAACATCGTCAGAAGTTGGCTAAAACCGTGCTCACCCACTCAACAGTAGGAGGACACAATGGCGATGAGTTTCGTCCTCAATGCCAATTATACTCGATTAAGACTAAAACCAATCATGTTATTATCCAGCCTTATTGGATTGCATTGGGCAATAAATTTCAAAACTGTAATAAGATCAGGATTTTCAATATTTTCCTTAACCCAGTATCTGTAGCATCAAGGCAGATGATTTATATACTAGATGGTTTGGTCGTTATTAATCATAGCGCCAGTTGTAATGGAAGGTTATTATCCGATTATACATGCTGTCATTGACATAAAATGCACATTTGTCGTCAGTATACTATGTGAAACAACTTTGCAGTCAACATCGCTTGTGCTTTAAGTACAAGAAACTAATTATGTAAAAATCTAAATTGACACACAACATATTCTTTACCGGTTGGTTTATTATTTAACAGACATGTCTCACGTCTCAGGAACAACAAAGGCTTTATTGCAAGCGTTTGCTTTCTCACTCGTTTTACAGGGCAAAGACGTTCCTCTGATGTGATGGACTTACTTGTTATTGCTCGCGTGAGAAGACTCCAGGTTACAGCCTAAGTAACTTCCACTAATCAAACCTTTGTGAACTTTTATCAAGGAAACAAAAGAGAGGGCGAAAGTATTCAAAGAAATACGACGCCACAAGTGATTAATTTCCAATTTTATCATCCATTTTACCTTTTGGGAACATTCTTCTATCCTCTTACCTAAAGCGCCCTACGTCACAATCTTGCTCGAAGGTCCCAAGGTTGCTCCTACCCTGAGGTTAGAGTGCCAACGTTTTCATAGAGCATGTATGAGTGTGCTCGCGCCGCCTGGCAGTAGAAAACTACAGCCGTAAGTTTACTCCTTAAACTTATGATGCTTACAAATTTGACTGGTACATGCAAGGAAAGTATTGAAGATGAATGTCATGTATTGCTTGATTGCCCTATGTACGATGATTTGCGTGAAAGTTTATATGAAAAGGTGAGTTTTAGCTACCCCAACTTTCTAGAGTTATGCAATACTGATAAACTTATTGAACTTTTTAAATATTATGCATATTTTACAGCCAAAACCTGCTTTTAAATTCTCCAACGAAGAAAAAATATTTTATATGGCGAGTTACGGGCAGTATATGTTCATACCCCTTTTACACCAATATATTTATGCTGTACATACTGTGATATATTTTAAGTCTCTCGTAACCCTTAACGGGTGGGTCACTTTTATGTCCTTTTATATGTATTTATGTAATTATTTTTGTGAGGTGAGACTCAAATAAACAATCTGTCTGTCTTGCAATCACACTTCAGCTTGGGACCGGTGTAGAACAATGGGGACAATCAACCCCAAGCACTGAACACTACACAAGAGAAAACCTTCTGTCTCTCAATGCATATACAGACTACCACCATCAAAACGAAATAAAATTCCCCTGTCTCAGTTTTATGCGGATTTTTAAGTTCTGCTTGAAAATTACAAACAGAAACAAAATACTTCTTCTTGGATACTTTAACGTTCATTATGAACAAACTGAAAAAGCGGAAGTTAAGAAATTAGCCAGGCTTTTGAAATCTCACAGACTACAACAACATGTGGACAGCCCAACTCACAAGTGTGGTCACATTATTGACTTGGGGAAAACTAGCATCAACTGAATAATGGTTTCACAATGGAGAAATTTTGGAAACCACATCTTCCTATAAATATCTTGGTGTTTATTTAACAAATCAACTTTCATGGCATTTTCACGTCAATCAAGCTGCTATACAAGCTAAAAAGGTTTGGACTGGTATATTTAGACAGTCTTAATTTCTAAGAGACATCTCATTTAGATCATATTTTAACATTTTTGATACAAAGATAATTCCAATACTACACTGTGGTGCTGAAATCTGGGGTATAACAATTCATGATCAAAATGAAAAGTACATTTGTTTGTTTGCAAGAAATATTTAGGAGTTAAAAATAGTACGTCCAGCATAATGGTATATGGAGAAATGTATGGACTAATGATAGAAACCCCAGGAAGTGCTATGATATGTTAAAACTCTACGACAGTACTGGAAAACGAAATTGGGTAACAAACGTAAAAGAATTATTATTTATTACGGGTTTTAATTATGTGTGGTATAATCAGTGTGTAGAATCAGAACCGCTCTTTTAAATGTCCTTCACCCAGAGACTCAAAGATATGTATTTGCAAAAATGGTTAGAATTAATGTCCAAATCAAATAAATGTTTATATTATAGAATCGTGAAAAGTAATATTGAAATTGAGGCGCACCTCTGTAAACTTGAGTTTAAAAAAAATAGAATTGCACAAGCACGATTTAGAGGTTCATCTCACAGCCTGTACATAGAGACTGCTAGATATAATCACACTGATAGCAGAGACAGAATATGCACATTGTGTAACACAAATTCAATTGAAGATGAGTTTCACTTTCTCCTGGTATATCAAGCTTACAAACATTTACGTGAGAAATATTTGCCATCTTTCTACTCTGTACACCCGAATGTCCATAAGTTTGTAGATCTTTTAACTTCATCTCATGATACTATGTGAGGTAACCTGTCAACATATGTTTATCACGCGATGTCACATAGAAACGGAATTGTTAGTTAACAACCACGTCACCTACATATTAAAAAACACGCATTGTACTATAGGCCTGTGGCCTTTAAGTACTGACTAAAACTGATTGATTGACTGGGTGGTGACCAGAAAGGAGAGTAACATCACATCCACTGTGTCAGTAAGGGATATAGTGGTTATCACGCGAGTGTGTTTGGGGGTGGTAAATATCCTGCCTTAGGAATAAACATTGTATTTAGCGAGCCTTGTCATTCTTTTATTCTGTGCTTGAAAATCGCTTTCCCTCTCTCACAAACATCACCAAAACATTTCCTGGAATGCGCGCCTTAATCTTTATTATGTCACAGGGTAAGTGATGTGTCAGTCGGACAGTGACAGTAGCCAATATAGTTCCAACTGAAATCTGTTTCTTATACAGTGGCGAAGCAACATATACGCAAAACAACAATTGTTTTTACTTGCCTTTCGCGGTAATCCATCTGTCTGTCCGCTAGAGTAACTGCCCTTTGTCAAAGGGAAACTACTCTAACGCTAGTCTCTGAGACGTTGAAGCCACGTTCAGACGTTGTTGACAATCGGTCTGTACTGTTATAAGGTTAAGAAGTGCAGTCGGATGTACACACAGCGACAAAACGAAACAAGGTAACAATTCAAATAGATTTCGGCCAATTTTAATTTGTTGAAAGGGTTTCAAACCGCGGAGGTCTACAAGCACTGATCCTGCTTTGCTAGGCCTAGTGCCCCCGCAAAGTTGTTTCGAAATATATATCTCCAAAGTTGCCAAAACTTATAAAATGCCTTAGCTATGTCACAGTTAGACACTGATTTTCAGTATATTAGACTGTTCTTCTGATAGCGATAGTAATTATCCCTGTAGTTTATCCAGATTCCCGATGGTTAATTCTGACTTGATCGCAAAATGACAAGGGCGACGTCATGTTTGTTTATAAACATTAAAAGTAGTTCCTTCTTGACCTTTCATATTTCATCTCTATCCGCATATGGATATCGTTTTTATCCGTTGTCTGTATCCTGCCGAGAAACCTACCCATTATATGAAAAATGCAAATATATATGATCACTACATGGTATTCATTGAGCTGTCCCTTAAAGCTCCTTCACGAATCAAAGTCAGCGTTCGGTGTTGCAACACCAAGAATATGGATGCATCAGCCTTTACATGTGACTTGAAAGAATCTAGTCTACTGATAGATCCACCCAATGATCTAGATGAGACTTGTCAGTCTTATCACTCCATTCTCTCCAAACTCCTTCACCTACATGCACCAGGTGCAGACAAGACAATTCCCAGTAGGCCTGCAGGTCCTTGCAGGGTATTGTGATATAGTTTCACGTGCAAAGGCACATAGACGCATTGCTTAACGTCCGTGACGTAAGTCAAAATTGGAAGTTCATGGACAGATCTCTTAAGCATTAGAATCATTGATTCAAAACCTACGTCCTGTCAACTAGATCCGATTCCAACAAAGATCGTCATTGGTCACCTTGACACTCTACTTCCTGCCACAGCAAAGATTATCAACCTTAGTTTTTCATAAGGTGAAGTTTTAAGGAAGCTATAGTTAAACCTCTCCTCAAGAAGACGGGTCTGAATCCCAATTTGATGGAAAACTTCCGTCCGGTATCAAACCTACCTTTCATCTCGAAAGTGCTTGAGAAGGCGGTAAAAATTCGACTTTCCGAACACCTGCATGCCCATAACCTAGTGGATAAATTCCAATCCGCATATAGAGCTAATCACAGCACAGAGACTGCATTATTTAGGGTCTTTAATGAACTCCTTACATCTGCAGACAGAGGTAACGTAGGCTTGCTTGTTCTACTTGATCTGTCTCCAGCATTTAATACCACAGACCACATAAAACTTCTGGACTGTTTACACCATCAGAGAGGACTAAAAGGAAATGCTCTCAAATGGTTTACATCATAATTATATGCATGGTGTCAGTCAATCACTGTCAATCAGGCAACATCACATAGTTTTGTTCTCTCTTGTGGTGTTCCCGAAGGGTCAGTTCTGGGCCCCATTCTTTTCACACTGTACACTAAAAGTTTGGGTCATATCATCACTAAGTGGCTACTATCATTGCTCCGCCGATGATACGCAACCGATGAAGACTTTCATGCCATCTGAAACTGAAACAGAGCCATCAAGTCGAAGATTTCACCAGAACCAGAAGTCGTGGATGACTGAGAAAAACCTAAAATTAAACGACAACAAGACAGGGTCTGTTATTGATTGGTACCCGAACAAAGCTTGAGCAAATGGGAGTTAACAACATACTGGTTGGTGATTCCAATATCGCATTCTCAAAATCTTGGCGTTTATCTGGACAGTGGACTAAATATGGAACAACATGTAAGGCATGTCTCAAAGTCCTGCTTCTTTCATCTCCACAGCATTTGACATCTTCTCGCAAAAGAAGCTGCACACTTTGGCCAGATCTTAAGTTATATCACGGCTTGTCTATTGCAACAGTCTCATGAGTAACATCACAAATGATCAACTCCACAGGCTCCAACGTGTACAAAATACAGCAGCATGTATCGTCACGAAGACATAAAAAGGGACTCCAGTAACACTGCCCTGATGTCGCTGCACTGGTTGCAACTCAAAGCCAGAATTAAATTCAAAATTCTAACCCTGGCCTACAAATGCCACATGGAAACAGCCCAATTAAAAGCCCCATCCTTTAAGGCCCATCTGAAAACACACCTTTTCAGACAACTCTATCAACTCAACTCCCCTTTCATTAGCATTATTTGCTAAAACTATGTAGCACCATGAGCATTAACTTGGTGAATGGAATCTGGCGCATTATAAATGGACTTATAATTATTATTATTATTATCATTATTATTATAATAATAGTATTGTTAACAAAATGAGCAATGTCCGCTTTGATCTACTGTTTGAACTGTTCAATAATATTTCTGAGCTTAATGATTCAATTTGGTTCCCGCATGTTGATAATCGATAGCGAAGTCGGCAGAAATCCTTTGAGAAATTTGTTTCATTTTAAAATTAATCGATTTAAATTTTCGAGAAGAGATCTCATTATGTCAAAACTGCCTCTGTGACCTTAGATTAGCCCATAATGAAATACGAAATGGTATTCCCCAACATGGGGTTTGTAAGACAATTAACGTTGATGTGGAAGGTCAATGAATATTGCATTTGGAACGCTGGACAAGGCTACTGTGATCTCAATCCTGTGCCCCTTTTCAACGCCCGTTGAGGTGAGCTGGCTGTCCCTTTGACCTCTGGCAAAGGGGATTTCTGAAGTCCCCAGTTTTGTTGCCGTGGTGGCTGGCCAGTAAAAAAGACAGTCTCGCTTAGAATGTGAAACGAAGAGCGACATTCAAACTGAACAAACCCATTCTGGTGTCTTGCTCACTGACCAATGCCCACAGAGTAGACGCTTCCTACACTTTACATGGCTCATTAGATAGATTAAATGGCGGTCACAGACGCCCTTTATCGGAGGCTGAGTCGCACTACTTACGTGGCATGTTTTGTCGAGGTTGAGTTTAAATGGAAATAAAGGTCATGACTGTGAGGGTTGTGAGTGCGATGACATCATGCACTGAATGACCTGCTTGATTTTCTTTACCTGTGCACACAGCTTAATCGAAATGTGTCATTGTACAGCAGTTATGATTAAACATTTAATTGTTAGTTCATCCGTGTTCTAAATTTAAATTGGTACTTGTTGTTAACATGCCTGACAACCCGCAGGTGTAATTATTGTTATGTTTGTCTGTTTCACAAATGAACTACCCATTAAAGGATTCGTGTAACGTGTCCTGAAAACACAACCTAGTCACTGTTACCTATCTATTTGTCCTCAACTCATAATAAAACCCCTTTATTTTTTCTCTCCTGAACACATAGCCAAGTAACTGTAATCTATCTGAATGTCCTGAACACACAACCTTGTCACTGTAATCTTTCTGTCCTGAACTGAACGTAGTCAATGTTACATGTCTGTCTGTCTTGAACACACAACGTAGTTACTGTAATCTGTCTTTCCTGAACACACAACCAAGTCATTGTCATCTTCCTGTCTTGAACACACGACCTAGTCATTGTTATCTGTCTGTCCTGAACACACAACCTAGTCATTGTTATCTGTCTGTCCTGAACACACAACCTAGTCATTGTTATCTGTCTGTCCTGAACACACAACCTAGTCATTGTTATCGGTCTGTCCGGAATACACAAGCTAGTTACACTAATATGCCTGTCCTGAACACTGAACGAACCTGTCTATCTGTCCTGAACACAACGCGTAATTATTGTAATATGTATGTCTGTCCAGATCACGCAACCTAGTCACTGTAATCTGTCTGTCTGTCTGTCCAGGAACACATAGTGTAGTCACTGTTTCCTACCTATCTGTACTGAACACACAACCTCGTCATGTAATCTCTGTCCTGAACACTGAACGAAGTCACTGGTACATGTCTGTCTGTACTGAACACACAACTTAGTCACTGTTATATCTCTGTCCTGTACACACAGTCTAATCACTGTTACCTGTCTGTGTCACCCGACAATACATAGTAGACACTGTTGCCATTCTATCTATCTGTCTGTCCAGACAATCTCACGGTGTTCGGCCTTCCCATTCACTCACTTGCATAATCCAATCTAGGTAACACGGCGAGCCTCTGTGACAGCAGAAGTGTATGTCTCAGACAGCTCAGTCACAAATAAATGACTTCACAGTATCGGGATTTAGCCCAAACTCTGGCGCACTCGGCCTTCGAGAATGCAGCTCACAAATACTAGCTGAACCTTAATCATATAACTCTCTTATTGGAGGTGCCAACTGTGCATATTTCCATCCAAACCTCCAATCACACCACAGAATCAACATACCGTATCTCCCCAAATAGAACCCTTGGGCAATATTGCTATCGATGCTCTCTCCGAGATTGTTTTCTTTGAGGCGGAGCCATTATATCACATATAAGTATATTAACAAATTACAAATGATATAATTTCCTTTTGGCTGTTGATTTCATTTATGCTAATAGGTGAAACCAAACGTATTACATTCACTGACTATTACTATTAGCGGGCTTGTTGGCGTGGGGATGTTGTCTGGATGTTTGCTTGAGGTAGCAACTTATTCAGTTCTAAAATTTTTTCTAGCTTCTTAACATACTTATCAATTTTCTGAAGGGAAAAGCTAAACATATTTATTTGACTCACAGCACATAAGCTAAGAACCAAAGATTCCCATTTTATAACGTGCTACTGACAGAAGTTTCATTGTATACGCAATTTTCTGTGTCAAACGCGACAATGTTTTCGGTAAAAAATAGAATCATCATTGCCTGTACTTTGTCTTCTGTAACCATTACATTGTCGATTGTACTGAAATGAGGGTACTTTCTTTTTGATGATTCCAATTTTTTCGTCGACCTCATTTTCTTTATGGCAATACTTTGCCTCTAATACAAACCGTGGCTAGGGATGCGACACAGGCAACGGCGAATTTAATCCAATTGGGACAGTAATTGAACGAAAATCGCCCTCACAAACTTGTACTTGATGCGAGAGTCTTCGTGATTGAATAAAACTCTCATTTCATCACTGACGGTTTGAAATGAAAACACGGCATGGTTTTCCTCAAAAATACCTTTTCTGTTTTGAGATGTACTTTTAAATTAAGAAAATGGTGAATGTTTTTGTAACCAATCAGTGTCCGAAAATTGAAGTGAGCCGCGATCGTCGAAGGGCCAGGTTGGGCAAATCATGGGAGCAGGTTGCTGGCAGGTTTCAGATATCGGTACTCTCCGTTCAACCATACTTTATCCATAAAGAAAGTTGGAAAAATGCGCATGTAGTAATTTTGTTGTGCAACAAGATTTAGCCGAAAATTGTCGTAGGTTAATGGACGGAGTTACACCAGGGCGACTTTCTCGTGTGCGCTGCCCGGAAAATTAAAATACTGTCGGAAATGGTAGAAAACTGCTTTTCTGGCTTCATTTGATAAGACTATAAAAAGAGCACATATCAAAATGACGCGAATTGCCCTAATCTAGCCTGTCCTAACTGACACTGTGATTACCCTTAAAATGTACTTTTACAGGTAAAATGATGATAAACTTAGAAAATATCCGTGTGTTGTCAAGCATGTATGAAATGGTCTATAACCTGAGGTAATTACTTAACACCTGTCCCCAGGTGAGGACCTCGCACAGTCCCGTGCATTCTCTCAGGTGCAAATGTCACCGAGTTGGGGGTGGTCTCAAAATATTGCTGTTATTGTTCTTAATTGACATACGGTGATGAGGTAGCAATTTAGGATATGTACTGCATTATATTTGCTTGGAAACATGATGGACTAGTTAAGAGCTATGAAACGGGATGGGCATTAAAAGGTTGCCGGTTTGGAATCCAGAAGTATTTGTTGTTCTACAGATGGTTTCTTGAGGTAGCATTTATATCCGCTGATGACGTATATGAATATGTACTTTTGAATGTTGTGTTATGTCTTGCCACGAACCCTGTACATTTGGCCAAGATAGACACAACAGGGTTGAGCTCACAATGTCTGCCTGCCGTACGTAAGACAACGTAACCGTGTTGTGCCGCCAGCACATATGTCTTGTACTTACTTTTACCTGATGATACCATGGGTGCTTTTTGTCCATCTGCCAATAGCCACATGTAGTCAGTGGAATGATTCACCAAGGTAAATTATCTGGACGCCCTGACTGTGATAGTTATGAATGGTTCGGAGATAATGTGACCTCATAGACAGGATAGAAAATTTTCCCGTGAAAAGTGCTCGGTCATCGCCACGCACAGCGCATCGAAATCCCATAGTGCAGTCCGGGAAACATTAATTGTATCTTTAATTCCTCCCAAATTCTACTACAAGTCAGGGTTACCTTCTGCTCATGAAGCTTGTACACTATACGCCTAATCATCCTGTATCAAAGCTGTCTGAATCCTTTTACGCCCCAGTTTTGTTTTTGAGACCACCCCTATACCTGGTTTGTTTTCTTATTATACTGTAGTCTTGATGGTATGAATTGAAAACACCATAGCTTGGGCAGTTCGGTAATTCGCCCTATCTAAATTAATAAATGGTTTCCCTCTATCTCTCTATAGTGTAAATAACTTGTATGCATTTCCAAGTACAGATTCCATATCGTGTACCTTGGTTATGGCTATGCAAGTGTAATGTAACATGCATCATGGGAGCAATGTTAACAAAAAAAAGCAGCGTCATTTTGTCATTTTAGAAGATGCACATCTAGAATTTTCTCAAAATGATTTTTGTGTGTGGAGTAGATGTTTTATGAAGACTACATTATTATCATTGTAACAGGAGTCACGTGCGCATATTTCTATAGTCCGTTTCAGACTGCCATCATTGGACTTAGAATAAATGTGAACTTCATGTTTTCGTTCGAATTTGTCTCCTGTAAACTTGTCGATAGGACTCCTTGTGACTGAAATACTTCAAACCACAGGTAGGGCGATCGGACAACAGTCTGTGAAAAATTATATCCCCTTTTAACAGGCAAAAAGCAGTTTTCTAGCATTTCCGACAGTCCTTTAGTTTACGGCCATGGGAGACCTCCGACGTCACCTGCCCCATCTTCAGCTTCCATTAGCCTCGGTCAATCCAGGAAATCTTGTTCCTGCCAGGATTTACTATAGACAGCGTTCTGATGTATGCACAACAATCAAGCGATATCTTGACATGTTTTTTATGGTGGACTACTTTCTCCTGATAAGTTGCAATAGATCTGGCTATAGTTCCTATTTCAAAATTGCAGTGATGATCCATGTGCACGTAGACACGGGGGGGGGGGGGGGGGGTATAGGGACGAAGCTTAGGGGAGGGAAGAGGGGGCAGAGTTATCTTCCTTAGCTGGGCCAGTTACCTAGTTTGATCTTGGGGTCGAATACCAAACTTCAGCACCTCGTGCTTTCCACCTTCATTCTAACCCGCCGTGATAGAAATGAAATATCGTCAGAAGTGGGCTAAAACCGTACTCACTCACTCAATCAACAGTAGGAGGACACAATGGCGATGAGTTTCGTCCTCAATGCCAATTATACTCGATTAAGACTAAAACCAATCATGTTATTATCAAGCCTTATCGGATTGCATTGGGCAATAAATTTCAAAACTGTAATAAAATCAGGATATTTAATATTTTGCTGTACCCATTATCTGCAGCATCCAGGCAGGTGATTTATATACTAGATGGTTTGCTCGTTATTAATCAAAGCGCCCGATGTTATGAAAGGTCATTATCCGATTACTTATGCTGTCATCGCCATTAAATGCAAATTTGTCGTCAGTATATTATGTGAAACAACTTTGCAGTCAACATTGCTTGTGTTTGAAGTACAGGAAACTACTGTAAAAATCTAAATTGACACACAACATATTCTTTACCGGTTGGTTTACGATTTAACAGACATGTCTCACGTCTCAGGAACAACAAAGGCTTTATTGCCAGCGTTTGTTTTCTCACTCGTTTCACAGGGCAAAGACGTTCCTCTGATGTGATGGACTTGCTTGTTATTGCTCGCGTGAGAAGACTCCAGGCGACAGCCAAAGTAACTTCCGCTTATCAAACCTTTGCGAACTTTTATCAAGGAAACAAAAGAGAGGGCGAAAGTATTCAAAGAAATACGACGCCACAAGTGATTAATTTCCAATTTTATCAACCATTTTACCTTTTGGGAACATTCTTCTATCCTCTTACCTGAAGCACTCTACGTTACAATCTCGCTCGAAGGTCCCTAGGCTGCTCCTACCCTGAGGTTAGAGTACCAACGTTTTCATAGAGCATGTATGAGTGTGCTCGCGCCGCCTGGCAGCAGAAAATCAAAGCTCTCCCTTTCTTGCTATCTCTGGTTATCACTTGTGACTTCATATCAACGAAAGTTGGATCAACATGTAGCTAAGAAGACCAGGGACATTTCTGTGTGTTTCATTTTATGAAAGTCAACTCATGATGAAAACTACAGCCGTAAGTTTACTCCTTAAACTTATGATGCTTACAAATTGGACTGGTACATGCAATCACACCTAAGCTTGGGACCGGTGTAGAACAATGGGGACAATCAACCCCAAGCACTGAACACTACACAAGAGAAAACCTTCTGTCTCTCAATGCATATACAGACCACCTCCATCAAAACGAAATGAAATTCCCTTATCTCAGTTTTATGCGGAGTTTAAAGTTCTGCTTGAAAATTACAAACAGAAAAAAATACTTCTTCTTGGATACTTTAACGTTCATTATGAACAAACTGCTAAAGCGGAAGCTAAGAAATTAGCCAGGCTTTTGAATTCTCACAGACTACAACAACATGTGGACAGCCCAACTCACAAGTCTGGTCACATTAGTGACTGGGTGGTGACCAGAAAGGAGAGTAACATCATATCCACTGTGTCAGTAAGGGATATAGTGGTTATCACTGGAGTGTGCTTGGGGATGGTAAATATCCTGCATTAGGAATAAACATTGTATTTAGCGAGCCTTGTCATTCTTTAATTCTGTGCTTGAAAATCGCTTTCCCTCTCTCACAAACATCACCCAAACATTTCCTGGAATGCGCGCCTTAATATCTTTTTACGTCACAGGGTAAGTGATGTGTCAGTCGGACAGTGACATTAGCCAATATAGTTCCAACTGAAATCTGTGTCTTTTACAGTGGCGAAGCAACATATACGCAAAACAGCAATTGTTTTTACTTGCCTTTCGCGGTAATCCATCTGCCTGTCCGCTGGATTAACTGCCCTTTGTCAAAGGGAAGCTACTCTAACGCTAGTCTATGAGACGTCACAGTCACGGTCAGACGTTGTTGACAATCGGCCTGTCCTGTCATAACGTTAAGAAGTGCAGTCAGATGTACACAGAGCGACAAAACGAAACAAGGTAACAATTCAAACATATTTCGGCCAAATCCAACTATTTTAATTTGTGGAGAAGGTTTCAAAATGCAGAGGTCTACAAGCACAGGTATGGCTACTGATCCTGCTTTGCTAGGCCTCGTGCCCTCGCAAAATTGTTTCGAAATTTAAATCAAGTTGCCAAAACTTATAAAATGCCTTAGCTATGTCACAGTTAGACACTGATTTTCTGTATATTAGACTGTTCTTCTGATAGTGATAGCAATTATCCCTGTAGTTTATCCAGATTCCCGATGGTTAATTCTACCTTGATCACCAAATAACAAGGGCGACGCCATGTTTGTTCATAAACAGTAAAAGTAGTCCCTACATGACCTTTCATATTTCATCTCTATCCGCATATGACCCCAATGGATATCGTTTTTGTTCGTTGGCTTTATCCTGCCGAGAAACCTACACATTATATGAAAAATGCAAATATATGATCACTACATGGTATTCATTGAGCTGTCCCTTAAAGGTCCTTCACGAATCCAAGTCAGCGTTCTGTGTCGCAACACCAAGAATATGGATGCATAGCATTTTCATGTAACTTGAAAGAATCTAGTCTACTGATAGATCCACCCAATGATCTAGATGAGATTGTTCAGTCTTATCACTCCATTCTCTCCAATCTCCTTCATCTACATGCACCAGGTGCAGACAAGCCATATCCCAGTAGGCCTTCAGCTCCTTGGTATTCTGATATTGTTTCACGTGCAAAGGCACATAGACGCATTGCTGAACGTCAGTGGCGTAAGTCAAAATTGGAAGTTCATAGACAGATCTCTAAAGCAGCACGCAATTCCGTTATTCAGCAGATAAGAACCTCGAAAACAGCCAACTGCCTACAGAAAATCAAGGACATTGTGGGTGGTCCAGGCGATCTCTATAAGTTTACTTTCTTTTTGATGGGCAAGAAGACGGAAAAGACTCTGGCGAAATCAGCAAGCAGCAAACACTTAGCCATTGATTTTAGCAACTACTTTGTCAACAAGATACAAAAGATTTGACAAAGTCTAGATGAGAAGTCCATCCATGACAGTTACACAAACGGCATTCCGAATTGTTTACGTGACAGTCCCCTGCCACAACATGACATGCAAAACAGTTTCAATGGTGAACCTCTGAAGGATTTGAAACTGTTCTCAGAACTAGAAATCCGGATAATGATCATTGATTCAAAACCTACGTCCTGTCAACTAGATCCGATTCCAACAAAGATAGTCATTGATCACCTTGACACTCTACTTCCTGCCACAACAAAGATTATCAACCTTAGTCTTTCATCAGGTGAAGTTTCAAGGAAGCTATAGTTAAACCTCTCCTCAAGAAGACGGGTCTGAATCCCAATTTGATGGAAAACTACCGTCCGGTATCCAACCTACCTTTCATCTCGAAAGTGCTTGAGAAGGCCATCAAAATTCAACTTTCCGAACAACTGCATGCCCATAACTTTGTGGACAAATTCCAATCCGCATATAGAGTTAATCACAGCACAGAGACTGCATTATTTAGAGTCTTTAATTAACTCCTTACATCTGCAGACAGAGGTAACGTATGCTTGCTTCTACTTGATCTGTCTGCAGCATTTGATACCATAGACCACATCAAACTTCTGGACTGTTTACACCATCAGAGAGGACTAAAAGGAAATGCTCTCAACTGGTTTACATCATAATTAGATGCTCGGTGTCAGTCAATCACTGTCAATGAGGCAACGTCACATAGTTTTGTTCTCTCTTGTGGTGTTCCCCAAGGGTCAGTTCTGGGCCCCATCCTTTTTACACTGTACACTAAAAGTTTGGGTCATATCATCACTAATCGACTACTATCATTGCTACGCCGATAATACGCAACCGATGAAGACTTCCATGCCATCTGAAACTGAAAAAGAGCCAGTCGTGGATGACTGAGAAAAAACTAAAATTAAACGACAACAAGACAGAGTCTGTTATTGATTGGTACCCGAACAAAGCTTGAGCAAATGGGAGTTAACAACATACTGGTTGGTGATTCAAATATCGCATTCTCAAAATCCTGGCGTCTATCTGGACAGTGGACTAACTATCGAACAACATGTAAGCCATGTCTCAAAGTCCTGTTTCTTTCATCTCCACAACATTGGAAGTGTTTGACATCTTCTCACAAAAGAAGCTGCACACTTTGGCCAGATCTTAAGTCATATCACAGCTTGAATATTGTCTCATGAGTAACATCACAAATGATCAACTCCACAGACTCCAACGTGTACCAAATACAGCAGCACGTATCGTCACGAAGACATAAAAATGGACTGCAGTAACACCTGCCCTGATGTCGCTGCACTGGTTACCACTCAAAGCCAGAAATGAATTCAAAATTCTAACCCTAGCCTACAAATGCTACATGGAAACAGCCCCATTATATCTCACCGAACTACTGCCTAAATACAAGCCTTCCAGATCTCTCCGTTCTCAGAATAACCACCTGTTACAAGTCCCGGAAACCCGTCTCAAAACCTTTGGTCAGAGATCTTTCCAGTTCTGCGCTTTCTCGCTATGGAACAAACCTACCATCTGATCTTAAGCTGTCGCCATCGCTTTCATCCTTTAAGACCCATCTGAAAACACACCTTTTCAGACAACTCTTATCAACTCAACTCCCCTTTCATTAGCATTATTTGCTAAAACTATGTAGCGCCATGAGCATAAACTTGGTGAATGGAATCTGGCGCATTATAAATGGACTTATTATTATTATTTGAGTATTGTTAACAAAATGATCAATGTCCGCTTTGATCTACTGTTTGAACTGTCCAATAATATTTCTGAGCTTAATGATTCAATTTGGTTCCTGCATGTTGATAATCGATAGCGAAGTCGGCAGAAATCCTTTGAGAAATTTGTTTCATTTCAAAATTAATCGATTTAAATTTTCGAGAAGTGATCTCTTCATGTTAAAACTGCCTCCGTGGCCTTAGATTAGCCCATAATTAAATAGGAAATGATATTCACCAACATTGGGTTTGTAAGACAATTAACGTTGATGTGGAAGGTCAATGAATATTGCATTTGGCATTCTAGACAAGGCCACTGTGATCTCAATCCCGTGCCCCTCTTCAACGACCGTTTTAGTGAGTTTGCTGTCCCTTTGACCTCTGGCAATGGGGATTTTTGAAGTCCCCAGTTTTGTTGCCGTGGTGGCTGGCCAGTAAAAAAGACAGTCTCGCTTAGAATGTGAAGCGAAGCGCGACATTCAAACTGAACAAACCCATTCTGGTGTCTTGCTCACTGACCAATGTCCACAGAGTAGACGCTTCCTACACTTTACATGGCTCATTAGATAGATTAAATGGCGGTCACAGACGCCCAGTAGTCGCACTACTTACGTGGCATGTTTTGTCGTGGTTGAGTTTAGATGGAAATAAAGGTCTTGACTGTGAGGGTTGTTAGTGCGATAACATCATGCACTGAATGACCTGCTTGATTTTCTTTACCTGTGCACACAGCTTAATCGAAATGTGTCATTATACAGCAGTTATGAATGAAAACATTTAATTGTTAGTTCATCCGTGTTCTATTTTTAAATTGGAACTTGTTGTTAACATGCCTGACACCCCGCATTAAGGGGATAAAACAAGGATTGGTCAGTGTGCTGAGTCTAAGTATGGCCTCATTGTTAAACTGCAGAGTGGTATCTCAGTAGCCTGGCACTACATAACCGGCAGTATTCCGAACTAGTACAAGTACACAAACACGCGCGAAAATACAGACACACACACACACACACGCGCGCGCACGCACAAACGTATTCAGCAATAGGAGTCGCGACGTTAATCTCCATTTCACCTCATCTCATTACTGTTAGGAATATTTTTTCCACAACATGGTCCAGAATTTCATTCTTAAAGAGATCGTGGTTATCACGTTAAGAACACGTTGTCGTCTGTGTAAGCGTTCAAACCATTATGGTTCCAATTGCACCAACTTGAACAGAGAAGGCACGTCGTAAGTTATACCACTGTGACATGAATTCCAATCCTGATATGGTGTAATTATTGTTATGTTTCCTCCAACTAGGGTTTGTCTGTTTCATAAATGAACTACCCATTAAAGGATTCGTGTAACCTAGACACTGTAATCTTTCTGTCCTGAACTGAACGTAGTCAATGTTACATGTTAGTCTGACCTGAACAGACAATCTAGTCACTGTTACCTATCTATTTGTCATAAACTGATAATAAAACCCCTTTATTTTTTCTCTCCTGAACACATAACCAAGTAACTGTAACCTGTCTGAATGTCCTGAACACACAACCTAGTCACTGTAATCTTTCTGTCCTGAACACTTAATGTAGTCAATGTTACATGTCTGTCTGTCTTAAACAAACAACGTAGTTACTGTAATCTGTCTTTCCTTAACACACAACCAAGTCATTGTCATCTTCCTGTCTTGAACACACGACCTAGTCACTGTTACCTGTCTGTCCGGAATACACAAGCTAGTTACACTTATATGCCTGTCCTGAACACTGAACGAACCTGTCTATCTGTCCTGAACACAACGCATAATTATTGTAATATGTATGTCTGTCCTGAACACGCAACCTAGTCACTGTAATCTGTCTGTCTGTCTGTCCAGGAACACATAGTGTAGTCACTGTTTCCTACCTATCTGTACTGAACACACAACCTAGTCAGTGTAATCTCTGTCCTGAACACATAACGAAGTCACTGGTACATGTCTGTCTGTACTGAACACACAACCTCGTCACTGTTAAATGTCTGTCCTGAACACACAGTCTAATCACTGTTACTTGTCCGTGTCACCCGACAATACATAGTAGACACTGTTGCCATTCTATCTAACTGTCTGTTCAGACAATCTCACGGTGTTCGGTCTTCCCATTCACTCACTTGCATAATCCAATCTAGGTAACACGGCGAGTCTCTGTGACAGCAGCAGTGTGTGGCTCAGACAGCCGTGGTGGACAGTCACAAATAAATGACTTCACAGTATCGGGATTCAGCCCAAACTCTGGCGTACTCGGCCTTCGAGAATGCAGCTCAGAATACTAGCTGAACCTTAATCATATAACTCTCTTATTGGAGGTGCCAACTGTGTATATTTCCATTCAAACCTCCAATCACATCACAGAATCAACATACCGTATCTCCCCAAATAGAACCCTTGGGCAATATTGCTATCGATGCTCTTTCCGAGATTGTTTTCTTTGAGGCGGAGCCATTATATCACATATAAGTCGTGTAGAGTATATTAACAAAAATTAAAAATGATATAATTTCCATTTGGCCGTTGATTTCATTTATGCTAATGGGTGAAACCAAACGTATTACATTCACTGACTATTACTTTTAGCGGGCTTGTTGGCGTGGGGATGTTGTCTGGATTTTTGCTTGAGGTAGCAAATTATTCAGTTCTAAAATTTATTCTAGCTTCTTAACATACTTATTAATTCTCTGAAAGGAAAAGCCAAACATATTTATTGGACTCACAGCACATAAGCTAAGAACCAAAGATTCCCATTTTATAACGTGCTACTGACTGAAGTTTTATTGTGTGTGCAATTTCCTGTGTCCAACGCGTAATTGTTTTCGGCAAAAAATAGAATCATCATTACTTCTACTTTGTCTTCTGTAACCATTACATTGTCGCTCGTATTGAAATGAGGGTACTTTCTTTTTGATGATTCAAATTTTTTCGTCAACTTCATTTTCTTTATGGCAATACTTTGCCTCAAATACAAACCGTGTCTAGGGATGCGACACAGCCAACGGCGAATTTAATCCAATTGGGACAGAAATTGAACGAAAATCGCCCTCACAAACTTGTACTTGATGCGAGAGTCTTCGTGATTGAATAAAACTCTCATTTCGTCATTAACGGTTTCAAATGGAAACACGGCATGGTTTTTCTCAAAAAGACCTTTTCTGTTTCGAGATGTTCTTTTAAATTAAGAAAATGGTGAATGTTTTTGCAACTAAACAGTGTCCGGAAATTGAAGTGAGCTGCTATCTCGGAAGGGTCAGGTTTTGGCAAATCGTGGGAGCAGGTTGCTTGCGGGTTTCAGATATCGGTACTCTCCGTTCAACCATACTTTATCCATAAAGAAAGTTGGAAAAGTGAAGCATGTAGTAATTTTGTTGTGCAACAAGATTTAGCCGAAAATTGTCGTAGGTTAATGGACGGAGTAACACCAGGGCGACTTTCTCGTGTGAGCTACCCGGAAAATTAGTTTACGGCCATGGGAGACCTCCGACGTCACCTGCCCCATCTTCAGCTTCCATTAGCCTCGGTCAATCCAGGAAATCTTGTTACTGCCAGGATTTACTATAGACAGCGTTCTGATGTATGCACAACAATCAAGCGACATCTTGCCAAGTATTTTTATGGTGGACTACTTCTCCCAAGAACTTGCAATAGATCTGGCTATAGTTCCTATTTCAAAATTGCAGTGATGATCCATGTGCACGGAGACAAACAAAGCGTCAAAAGGCGCCATACTTTAACATGTCATTCTCATTACAGAAAGTATGTGCGTGTGTGCGGGGGGGGGGGGGGGGGGGGGGGGGGGGGGGATGTGGGTGGAGCTTGGGGGAAGAAGGAGGGGTAGTTGTCCACTGTAGGACACAATGGCGATGAGTTCCAATTATACTCGATTAGGATGAACAAAACCAATCACGTTATTATCCAGCCTTATTGGTTTGCGTTGGGCTATAAATTTCAAAATTGTAATACAATCAGGATATTCATTATTTTGCTATACCAATTATCTGTAGCATTCAGGCAGGTGATTTATAGGCCATTATCCGATTACATACGCTGTCGTTGACATTAAATGCACTTTGTCATCTGTATAGTATGTGTAGCACGTGAAATAACCTTGCATTCAACAACGCCTGACTTTGAAGACGGAAACAGAACAAGAAACTACTGTAAAAATCTAAATTGACACACAACATATTCTTTACCGGTTGGTTTACGATTTAACAGACATGTCTCACGTCTCAGGAACAACAAAGGCTTTATTGCAAGCGTTTGTTTTCTCACTCGTTTCACAGGGCAAAGACGTTCCTCTGATGTGATGGACTTGCTTGTTATTGCTCGCGTGAGAAGACTCCAGGCGACAGCCAAAGTAACTTCCGCTTATCAAACCTTTGCGAACTTTTATCAAGGAAACAAAAGAGAGGGCGAAAGTATTCAAAGAAATACGACGCCACCAGTGATTAATTTCCCATTTTATCAAGCATTTTACTTTTTGGAACCATTCTTCTTTCCACTTACCTAAAGCGCTCCACGTTACAATCTCGCTCGAAGGACCCTTTTTCCTACCCTGAGGATAGAGTGCCAACGTTTTCAAAGAGCATGGGCGTATTATTAAAAGAAAGGTGAAATATTATAGCAAGCTGCATGGAGAGGTACAAGAAATTGTAAATACATGCTTTAAGCGTCTAGTTCACGATGTAAAGCCTAGTTACAAGCAATTGACATTGATGGAGGTATATGTTTTTTGGACAACTCTTGTTTCGACGTATGTAGGATAGCTGAGGATATCCTGTCTTTTTTACATTGAAGACGTATTTTTATTCCCTTTCAAGATGTTGAACCTTTTAGATAAAACAATAAAATAAGCGTTTGCATGTGGTGCCGATGGCACACGCGTGATGTGGAAAATGATTACACTCAAGTACGTAGAGCCGTGATTTTGTATTTCTATTGATTTTGGAACTGAAATGACTCACAAATAAATACCACGTATCGTAGTTCAGTCAAACATGGGCGATAACACCTTCAATGATCCATGTGCAATAGGACAAACAAAAAGTCATCCCAAAATCCCAAAGATTTTCTGTCTTCTTAACAAACTACGCTTGTCGTGAGACTGCTGGACATCGTACTCTGTCGGCATGGGTCGTCGTCCGAAGTGACGCAGGTATTGACAAACCTAGTAATATAATTAGGGTGAATAGGGAATCCAACCCACAACCCTTGGTTCCTGACATTCTTCAGAAACGCGTGGTCCCGAATAAAGAGGGACGATCCTTGATGAAATGGGCAATAACACTACGCATATTAACCGACTATCGATGCCGGCTGTAACCTATTCTTACATTTTATGAATGTCATCAGATTGAAGCTGTTGTGGTTTTGTTAGAGTCTTTAATCCACTGTTCTATACATCTTGCTAGTCTAAGAGTTGGTTAAGTTTTCTCATTCCACCACAATTGCGTATAATTTCATTCCGTTTACGTGAAAGGACCCAGTGGAAACACTAATTAGTTCTATTACTTGATGCGATGTACGTTTCAGAACCATTGTTGACCATGTGATCAAAAAGACCAGTCCGTTCGCTCCCCAATAACACACAGTATCCCTCCCGGCCAGCTTGCTTCTTTCTTTTTGTGTGTCGGCTTTTATGGGTAATCGCCAGACGATTGTTTTCAAACTCTAAGGAGAACACAAAGCGCCATGGCCACAGGCAAGGAACTAACGAAGCTTCTTTCTGAGTCTTCCAGAACTTGCTTGATAGACGCTCGTCTGTAGATAAGTACGCCCTCGCCTCCAAGTATTAACTCAATCTTTTTTAATTATACACCGCCTAGGAACTGCTCCAAAACAGTGGAAGAGATAATCAAACTGGCGTGCTATTTTCATAAAGATGAATCATTTTTCAAGGGAATATAATCCGTCTCTTCATTTTAAATTAGATTGATAATTTAATTTTCAAGTTTGAAATTACTGAATAGTTCACTGAATTAAGTCGCTTTCAGCTACTTGTTTCCTATATATTCAAATTTGCTTTGGAAACAAAGTAGCTGTAGGACTGAAATGGTAAAAAAATGATGTAAGAAATCAATACATAATACTGAATAAACGCAGTATATCAGGAAATCAATTATTAAAAGAAGGATAAACTATGTAATAAAATGACCAAAAAAATGACATTTGCCTCTTTAACATTTTAAGCAATTTGTATGTTCACTGGCATTTGAAACTAAGCAGAAAAGGGGTTACAATCGATCGAGTTGGACGATTAATCTTAGTTATCAGGCCCATAGTATCATCAGGTGATGAGCACACCAGCAACCGCATCAGATAATGACAATGTTTACATTTTTCAATTAACTAGTGCTATCCAATTGTAAAAAATCAATTTTCGTTTTCTCAAAATAATGAAAAAAGGTCGTAAAATCTTAAATTTAGCGTATGATAACATTTTAGATGGCGTTCCAGGGTGAAAGAGTTAGGGAACGTCACTATAGCATGTTAGCATCTCCCTTAAGAAAGGATTCATCAATGATGACTGGTAGAAGCCGGGCTCGTACACTTTAAACCGTGTCTCAAAATACAGCGCCTGGAGTAGTTAATACTGGCTTGAGAAGCGGATTCATCATGTTTTAACATAAGGAAACAGCGAATTCAGTTATTTCTGCTTCACTTGTCATTTGAGAGATTCAGATGATGTTTGGGACTGGAGTATATAAACATAATATTTGTGACATATCAAACATACTCAAATCAAGCCTGTATTAGTCGCCGTGATCACACTAGCACGCCAATGCACCATAGATCAATGTTATTTAAGGCATGTATATGTCATACTATTTTGGGATTGTGCAGATAGGTCGCTGGCTGTCGTTACAAACGCCATTGTCACGTATTTGACATTTATCTGCCTGTCTTTGAAACAAAACAGTGTGTTTTATGTGTACAGATGAAGTGACGTTTTCTTCCCTTTTTAGTATTTTTATGAATGTATTGTTTTCAAAAGTATATAATATCAAATGATACACGTTGATAGAATTGATCTTTGTCTACCTGGCTGTATCAATGTGAGTTTTCATAACCTTATAAAAATACACTTATTATTGCTTTAGCAAAATATTAAAAAAAGATGTACAATCTTAAATTTGGTGAGGTGGTGAGGTTGTGAGATGAAATGGGGTTTAAAACGTCGCTTCCAAGATTATTGCACTTATATAGCGACGGGCATGTACGTGTGTGTGTATGTACGGCTAGTCCGGACTGATGCCGATTTATAGTGCTAGCTCACTGAGATACCATGCCGCAGTTTAACATGAATACCCCACTCAGACACAGTATACTGACTCCGAGCCGACCAGTCCTTGTTTGAGCCCCTTAATGCCGAGCGCCAGACAGGGTAACAACAAGTACCATCTTTGAACGTCTTTTGGTATGACGCGGTCGGGGATCGAACCCCGGACCTTCCGCTCTCTCGGCGGACGCTCTGCCACTAGACCACGGAGGCGGTCCTCTTACATTTTGTGTATGATAACATTTAGGATTGCGCCCGAGGGTGAATGAGTGAGGAAGGTCATTATAGTATATTTTAGGTAAGTGCATACTGTCTGGATTTAAACCATTTGATATAAAGCATTGTCTGGGAATGTATGCATAAAAACTAATTTGTTCTCAGCTTTTACCTTTAAAAACATATCGATAAAAAGGTAAGGTGAGGTTAAATGGGGTTAAACGTCGCGTTCAAGATTACTGCATTTATATAGCGACGTGCATGCACGTGCGTTTGGCCGCTTGTACTCGTCCGGACTCATGACTCATGCCTATATTTATAGTGCTAGCCTAATGAGATACCTACAACAGATTTAACATGGAAACCCCACTCAGACACAGATATTAAATCCGAGTCGACCATTTTAGTCCCTTAATGCCGAGCGCCAGGCAGAGTTACAACACGTACCATCTTTTAACGTCCTTTCGTATGACGCGGCCGGGGATCGAACCCCGGACCTTCCGCTATCCGGGGGAAAGCTCCACCACTAGACCACTGAGGCGGTCAATAATAAGGCATTGTTGATGTTCAGAAAAATAATGAGTTTTGGGTACCAAAACGATGCTCATTTAATATGAAATGTTTTTATGATGGACAGATCAAACATACTGTCGCCCCATGTGCCGAATAGTCAACGATGGGTCCCAAAAATCTATTGATCGGGAGTCTATCGTATAATTTCTGAAGAGAAAACAAATTCAAAACATGGCAAGAGCTTAGAAGGAAGACTAGACTCGGGTCAATTGTTCAAACAAGAACCTCGGTCCCCTTTAGCGTATGTGCCCGTTCATGTACAGGCAGCGATACCTCGTTAACTGAGAGTGATACTGATACATCCTTTAAGACAAAATAATGCCTCGGTGATGTCCACAGAATCATAGTCTAATATTGACACGTCTCGGATGACTCAAAGTGTATTCAGTGGTTCCCAAGACTTCACTGTGAATTAATGGTTTATTTTTAATTAGGTATTGGCTCAAGATATCATGTATTTTTAGGTCAAAGCTAAAGACGTTCATGAAAGGAGCATGTCAGAACATGCGGCATCCTGACGCCAAATTATCTGTTTCTTGGTATCTCTTGAGACAAATTTATTAAAACAGAGGGATTAGGAATTTGCACTGTTGCGTGCCATCTTGCAGAAACCTATGATCGCGTGTTCGAAACCAAGATACGCCGTGGTTTGCTTCTCCGTTTTCAGCAACATAGCTGTGTTCTTGGGTTTCACCGAATTGGTAAAGGCCTCCGATCAGCATCACTTTGGGCTTTGCTCCTCCATGGGACCTAGTGAAAATTCCAACGTTGACATAGGCCACTGCGCAATGAGATTTTGTTTGTTTGTTGTTTAACGCCACACTCGGCAATACTCCAGCTATATGCCGACGATCTGTTAATTGTCGATTAGGGAATAGGCAATTCAATGAGTGACATCATGAGCATCGATTTACGCAATTTGGATACCATGACATGCATCAACCAAGGCACTGAACCTGACCTCCCGATCCCGTTCAACGTTTAATGGGCGCCTCTTACGACAAGCATTGGTGGCTGAAAAACAGCTCTAACCCGAATTTCCACGGGTTTAGGTGCATTAAGACAACACGGCCTTATGTATTTTTATAAATATTAGAAAAGGAAGTAACAAACTGGTCTCAAATTAGTTTTAATGGCATTTATAGTTAATTTGTGGTAGTTTTAGTTAACATTCAACATGGCGTGTACTTTAAATGGCTGAACGTTCACATGCATTAACTGACATCAGAAAGAGTTCTACAGAAGCCGTTTCACTGTCAGTTTTAAAAGATGTGTAACAAGATTCATCTAATTTTAATCCTCCAGCTGGCTTCTACACTCACAACATGGGCATACAATCAGAACTGTAAGGACCAATGGATTAGTTTATCAAAGTACTCAACTATTAAGACATAAACAAGACAAAAAGTAAACAGGGTGCACTAATACCCACGACTTCGACTCCAAAAAAGCAATATTTTCCCAGAAGATCCACTTATCGTTGTCAAACTATACCATGCACCTCTTCTATTGGTATAGAAATTGTACTCCCAATTGGAAAATAATCCATGAAGCAAGTTTCAAGTTATTGGTCGCACAAATATTGCTGTGAAATAATAATTTCAAAACATGCAATAAATCATGAATTTTTCAGAAAATCCGCAACATCAAAATTAAACTTTGCACTGCACCTCTTCTATTAGGATGGATACTGTTCCCATTAATTTGAAAAGAATCCATGAAGTAGTTTCAAGTAATACTTCGCACAAATGTTTCAGTTAAAAACTTTAAAGTAAAAATATGAACAATAGTTGTATTTGTTCAGAAAATCCTAATATTGAAACCAAACTTCACCTCTCCTCTCCTGCAGAGGCTGTTTTCTCTTATTGGACGTTCTCTCCAGTCCTCTCCCTCATCAGTATGTCATGATCACGCTGTAACACCATACGCACTTATTCAAATCTATTTGCCACACTAGACCGCCTCCGTGGTCTACTGGTAAAGCGTCCGCCCGGAAGGCGGAAGGTCCGGGGTTCGATCCCCGGCCGCGTCATACCAAAATACGTTTAAAGATGGTACTTGTTGTTACCCTGTCTGATGCTCTCCATTAAGGGGCTAAAACAAGGACTGGTCGGCTCGGAGTCAGTATACCGTGTCTGAGTGGGGTATTCATGTTTAACTGCGGCATGGTATCTCAGGGGGCTAGCACTATAAATCGGCATCAGTCCGGACTAGTACAAGCAGACACACACACACACACGCACATGCACGTCGCTATATAAGTGCAATGATCTTGGACGCGACGTTAAACCCAATTTCACCTCACCTTTTTCCACACTATACGTACAGACTCAACAAACAAATTGAAGTGGACTTGTCTATAGAGACTTATACTTACGAATATTCCATACTTTGGCCCTGCTCCACTTTTGCTAGCAGATGGTGCTGTAACTGTTCTATTGTGTAAATCCCTGTTAAACCAAACTCATCTGCTTACTGTGTACTTAGGCTGAGTGAGTGATTATGGGTGTACGCCGTCTGTAGCGATATACCAGTACTATCTCGGTCAGGAACATCCGCGTTTGGTACCCATGTGGGGAATCGAATCCGGGCTAGGAATACCCATGGGATGTCAAAGAAATGGTTTAGCAATGTTGCATGGTCAGTTGTAACGACCCAAATTCTACCTGTCGACCACAGGCGGTTATTGTGATCAGCGACGGTTGTGTATTTTATGCTTGAAGTCATGTAAGCCATCTGAAGAGACACAAGCATTCAGTGATTGTCATAACTGATGGAGGTCTCATACCTCTTAGGGGTCTCATATCTGGGGAGATTGTCATACCCGGTGGAGATTTCATACCCGGTGGAGATTTCATACCTGGTGAGATTGTCATACCTGGGGAGATTATCATACCTGACTGGGGTTTCATACCTGGTGAGATTGTCATACCTGGTTGGAGTTTCATACCTGGTGAGATTGTCATACCTGGTGGGAGTTTCATACCTGGTGAGATTATCATACATGATGGGGGTTTCATACCTGGTGAGATTGTCATACCTGGTTGGAGTTTCAAACCTGGTGAGATTGTCATACCTGATGGAGGTATCACACCTGGTGAGATTATAATACCTAATCGGGGTTTCATACCTGTAGAGATTGTCATACCTAGTGAGATTATCATACCTGGTGATATTGTCATACCTAGTGGGATTATCATACCTGGTGAGATTGCCATACCTAGTGAGATTATCATACCTGGTGAGATTGTCATACCTGGTGGGAGTTTCATACCTGGTGAGATTGTCCAACCTGATGGAGGTATCATACCTGGTGAAATTATAATACCTAATCGGGGTTTCATACCTGGTGAGATTGTCATACCTAGTGTTTTTTTTTATACCTGGTGAGATTGTCATACCTGGTGAGATTATAATACCTTGTGGGGGGTTCATACCTGATGAGATTGTCATACCTGATGGAGGTCTCATATCTGGCAAGATTTTCATAGCTGGTGGGGGTCACATCCCTTGTGAGATTGTCATACCTGGTGAGATTATAATACCTGGTGAGATGATTATATATCTGGTGAGGATTTCAAACCCGGTGGATGTATCATACCTTGTGAGACTGTCATACCCTGTTGAGGTCTTATACCTGGCGAGATTTTTATACTTGGTTGAGGTGAGATGTTCATAGCTAGCGTATGTGTCATATACATGTACATGGTGAGATTGTAATAGCGGGTAAAATTCCTATACCGGGTGAGATTGTCATACCTGATGTGATTATCATATAGCCGAAGGAAGTCCTATACTGGATGCAATTCCTATATCGGTTGTCACTTCTATACCGGGTGCAATTGTCATACCTGATGAATTTGTCATACCTGATGAAATTGTCATACCTGATGAATTTGTCATACCTGATGAAATTGTCATACCTGATGAATTTGTCATACCTGATGAAATTGTCATACCTGATGAATTTGTAATAACTGATGAAATTGTCGTAGTTTGTAATAATCTTGATTCTCATACATAAATAGAATCTCATCACTGGTGTGATTATCATACCTATTCTAAAACCTTTTCTAAAACAATGAAACATAATCAATGTATTTAGTTTATTTAAGTTCCAAAGTCGTCGAGTAGTCAATACATGGTACCTAGTTTAGGTATCAATGTTACAGTTTAATAGTTACATGTTGAGGTGAAGGATGTCCCAATTCCCATGTTGTAGAAACTTCACCCAATATTCAACCATCACGGTTACGTCGCTCTATTGTTGTGGCGCTATTGTTAGCCAGGAATTAACAGGCCGTTCTCAACAAAGTTAAAGTAGGAGTAATCACTCGAATCTGTGGATTGGGGAAGTAGGATCAAAGAACCCTTTTGGATTCTACTTCCGGAATCAACGAATTCGAGTGCTTTCCCTATTACTTACTCCGCAATTCACATGTCATGACGTTCGTGTTTTTGCGCCTTCAACTTTTTTGTTTAAGTTGGTCGTTAACAGAAACTAATTGATTATCGTGTTCTTTTCGTTAAATTGTGTAGAGAAATGAGGGAGGCTACAACCCTCCGGTGTCCCGTATGAAAAACTGCAATCAGTAAACCCCTTGTTGTTTGCCAAATTTCAATGAAGCGTTAAAAAAGATCAGTTTCTTCATCTGAAAACGAGATTTAGGCGAGATTTCATCCGTCTGAGGTGAGGGTTTTATACGGAAGTACGAACATCTCTTCTGATGAAGCAAATCACACTGAAACATTTCAAGAGACGCGTTGAAGTCGACCGATGAAAATTGTATTCCACGTAAATGGAAAATATCTACAAGAAAGGATATTGATGAAAATCTCTGCAACAATTTATAGCAAGTGGTCCAGCCTGCTCCGATGGCCACGTTTCACATCTCTTGTGGGACACAAATGCTTAAGTGAAATCGATCAAATTTTGTGGCTGGTAAAATCGTTGAGCAATCGAGCCGTACTGATTAGCACTGTGCTGAAGCACAGCACGAGATAATTAAGTATATTTTGAAAGAAGGCATTGAGGCATTCAGAAACACTCATTGTACTGGGACTGGGAGTTCCATGTAAAGGGAGACCACTCTGAATCACTTGATTGAGGTCAAGCTTTCCCTATTGTCAATAGACGTACCCTCACTTCTTAACACTAATTGTTAATCGAAGTTCACTAGCAATCTACAAGTACCTAATTTGGGGTACCATCGTTACTTCGTGTTCTTTTCTTGCCTCACGGGATATTTAATGTGGTTATACATGAATTGGGATTTTAGTTGTGTAGTTCAAGCTGGTGGCCATAGGTTCCTACCGGACATGCAATCTATTTGTGTACTTTGGACTGTAGTTCTTATCCTGATCAATCGTTGTCAGCATTATTCACCATTAACTGCGCGTTGTCCTTCTGAACGACATCTCAATAAACGATCTTTGCTTAATTAATAATAACTGTAGTTGATTTATCAATACGGATATTTGTAGTACAATCGTGGGTTTAATGACAAGCAAGCGTTTAATTGCTTCACGCAATTAAAGCGATGCTACAACAATCGTTTTGGTGTGTTAACGCGTATATCGATAAAAACTATTGTATGTTAATACACATTCGATTTAGCAAATTGCCATAAACAAGTTCCTACCATTATAGAACAAATATGAGCATTTGTGTGTGTGTGTGTGTGTGTGTGTGTGTGTGTGTGTGTGTGTGTGTGTGTGTGTGTGTGTGTGTGTGTGTGTGTGTGTGTGTGAGTGTGCAATTATCATCCAAAACTGGCTCCAAAACACTCGTTGATAAAAGTGGCAAAATTTTTCCACTTTTATCAACTCGTGTTGATATATTTGATATCAAATGACACTCGGGTGAGATTCTCTATGTGTGTGCAAGTGTGTGCAAATGTGTGTAAGTGCGTACTATTTTTCTCAACCCATCGATACAATTCGGAACGGGTCTTCCACCTTGGACCATACCTTGGTATGAATTAAGAAACTTGCTCAAAACTTACTACGACTTCCAACCCAACTCACTCACTCACTCAGTATCACATATTTCACACAACCACATCATTTTCAGTCGACCTTGACAATGTTGTTCTGCTTGGTGATAGGTCGACAGTTTCAGATTTAACGTTTTCTTGTTTATTCTGAAATTTATGTCTGATATATGCCAACAAATAAATAAATAAATTACAAGTGCTACCATGGCATTTGCATGTCTCCTTAAACCGAATTTGGTAGAATCACGCCTAGTAACTGTTTCCTAATTTGGTGATAGAAGAATAGGCAGGGCGTGCGTTGCTCTATTGCGTCGTTCACAGTTTTTGTATGTAAATGGTTAAATATGCACTCTGTGAAGTCATTATTTTTCCGTATATATTGATTGTAATTGACGACACTGTGTTTTTGCGTTGATGGAATCTTGAACGTATAAGCTAGAGTGCACGCTGTGTGTAAATCCGTTACATAAATATATTATATAAAACCACATACATAGATTTTTGCTGAACATACTATTTTTTCACATGTCGATAGCATTGGCTGCTGACGTTTCCATCATCCCTACTCTGACATGATAAGTACTACGTCAATATGGTTGTCAGATATAATGAACACTGTTGATCTATAGAAGACTTTAACTTACATGGGGGTCTCAGCAAGTCCAATTTACATCCGGGAATCTTATCATCTTTATAATGTACGGCCGGCAGGTGGACAGGTGGGCTGAAAACCACAGACGGTCGATAATTGAAAACGCGCATACTGACGTAGGTATTGACCATACGCTCTCTGAAATCATTCCATGAAAGACGGAGGTGAACAGATAGAAAGCTAGAGAGATTTAACAGTGAGTCATTGAGTGAGTCACTATTTTGAGCAGTAGTGTGATTTGTTTGTTTGTTTGTTTGTTTGTTTGTTTGTTGTTTAACGCCGCACTCAGCAATATTCCAGCTATATGACGGCGGTCTGTAAATAATTGAGTCTGGACCAGACAATCCAGTGATTGATATCATGAGCATTGATCCACACAATTGGGATACGATGACATGCATCAACCACCAAGTCAGTGAGCCTGACCTCCCGATCCAGTTAGTCGCCTCTTACTTCAAGCAAAGTCGCCTTATACGGCAAGCATGGTCTGCTGAAGACCTATTCTACCCAAGATCTTCACGGGTCACCAGCGTGTGAACTCGGTGTGGGAGGATTGTTGGAGGTCGAAGACATTTAATACTATGATGAAATGCACGAGCAGGGGCACCGTGCTGATAAACCTCGAAATATCTCCAGGGCGACTTTTACGGCAAGAATGGTTTGATGGGGACCCATTCTACCCCTCATCTTCAAGGATCACCAACGTGTGAACTCGATGGGGGAGGATTGTTGGAGGTCGAAGACATTTAACACTATGGTGAAACGCACGAGCAGGGGCTACGTGCTGTTAAACCTCGAAATATCTCCATCAGATCCTGGCTCACCTAAGGAACGCAAGTCCGCACACCGTATTGTGGCGTCAGAACGACTGAGCACTGTGCTCCGACAGGAGAATGCAGAAACGAGTAAATACATGAAGGTGTATGTTTATGAGTGAGTGATTGAAGGGAGGTATATGTGTATTTGAGTGCGATTAGGCTGATTGTTCGTAAGTGAAAATGGAGATATGAAACATGAACCGCTTTTAAATAAGTCATGGAGTGTGACGTCCCGATCCATTCAACTGTTTCATGAATGCGAGACCAGCAGATACAGATGCAGCTAGGGATGGGACGAATCCAAATGAACTACCCGGGTACCCACCCCCGTATTACCCGATCCTACCCGGGTACCTGCTGTAGGTCTCAGAAGGTAGGTACAAACTGTCCGATTGGGAAAAGTGTGACCGTAGCTCTGGTAAAATGTGTTTAGATACATGTATGAAACGATCTGGTGTATGCACTGAAGTTGACTGAAGTTTAAGTTTTATTCAAACATATTAAAGTCAGAAGGAATGGGCGCAGTAGTCAGGAAAGCTGCGAACATGAGTGACTTGTTCAAACATAGAGTATTAGATACTTTTTTCTCATTAAACAATATACCACGTGACTAACCATGGGTCGGGGTAGTCCTGTGGGTACCCGGGTCATACTCAGTACCCACCCGACCCGAGTACCCGCGTTACCCGTCCCAGCCCTACATGCAGCTCAACGGTATGGCGAGGCCGGGTTGGTATAAGCCCCCAGTTACCTATATGCTGTTCGACCAAATGTTTGGGTGATGAGGCTCGGTGACTTGGTGTACCCGTAACCCGATGAAGGGGCGGTCGGGTAGCCTAGTGGTTAAAGCGATCGCTCGTCACGCCGAAGACCCGGGTTCGATTCCCGACATGGGTACAATGTGTGAAGCCCATTGGTGGAATATTGCTAAAACCGGCGTAAAACCAAACTCACTCACATATACACTAACCCGATGGCCCACAGCGTTGCTCTCCACATCAGTTAGTGGATTGTCTGCTCAAGATTTGATTCTGTACAGATAACCGGCATATGTCCTCGAAGCTGTTGTCATGACAAGAATTGTACCACATGTGACGACCCGACGAGAAACAATGTCTGACAAGCGTTCTGAAGACCCGTTTTATTTTCACGTAGAGTTTTCTATGTATGGGCATTTATATGATATGAAGACAGTTATGGTCTATAATCTAATTTGGTTTGACATCGATAATTCTAACCTAATTCATATAATTGTATTATGTAGGAGCTACATTGAACTCTTGTCTCTCTTCATGAGATGTTATGTATGCCTCTCGAGTTTATGCCTGACTTGCACTTACTTCAAGCATCCCATGTGATTCCAATAATCTTTACCAGCATGACGTTTACAACGGGGGCCCCACTCCTGGAGTGCAACTCGTTCCAAGTGAGATGAGGTGAAATGGGGTTTAACGTCGCGTCCAAGATTATTGCACTTATATATGTGTGTGTGTGTGTGTTTGTGTGGCTGCTTGTACTAGTCCGGACTGATGCCGATTTATAGTGCTAGCACACTGAGATACCATGCCGCAATTTAACATGAATACCCCACTCAGACACAGTATACTGACTCCGAGCCGACCAGTCCTTGTTTTAGCCCCTTAATGCCGAGTACCAGACAGGGTAACAACATGTACCATCTTGTAACGTCTTTTGGTATGACGCGGCCGGGGATCGTACCCCGGACCTTCCGCTCTCCGGTCGGACGCTCTACCACCAGATCACGGAGGCGGTCCCGAGTGAGATGAACGAGTTGTTACATGACGGTGCTTGTTCTGAAAGTCCCCCATGTGAACGTTTATTGCTTAACCTAGTATGTTTCAATCTGTGTTTAGTCCAATGGAGCTTTGGTCTGGTTGAACTACTCAACATGGTTTGAAACAGTTCAAAGTTGAAATCTTGATATCATGTGTTGCTGCATCGCTGCATCATACCTGGAAATAAAGTTAACGAGAGTGATGTCCTAACTGAACACGGATGTGAGGCAAATGGAAAATAATAATGGTCGTGTGACTGATAGATCACCAGTAATTGTCGTTTGAAAAAATACAAAATAAACAGCTGGACCTGTTCCTCAAAACAATCTCAGCGCTGAGATAATGGTAACTCCCATACTTTCACTTACGATAGTCATAGCGCTAAAACGATCGTAACTAGCTAGTACTAGTGAGTGAGTGAGTTGAGTTTAACGCCGCTTTTAACATTATTTGTTGCATCACGGCGTGTCAGCTTAATGTGGGAGGAAAGCCCGAAGTGATGCAGGTCTCAGACGTTTACCACTTCGGTGAAACCCACGACCACGGGTATGGTGCTGACAAACCTAGAAACATAATCGGGGCGAACCTGGATTCGAACCCACAATTATAGGTTTCTGGCGTGCCCAAGGGATGCAACTCTGCACAGCGAATCGCGGCGCCTTAGACGAGTGGGCCACCCGTGCCCCCACTAGCTCTAAGAACGCTTTGTGGAACGAAGGAATTTAGTAGCGTTATCACCACCTCGTCTGTATTTTCATATACCCAAAACTTTCATGTATCTTTTGGAAATATCTACACGCGATATTTATCTCGTTTAACAGATGTCTAATACAAGATACCACTAATTATAATACCTGGTGACAAGCTGGTACAAGACTACTGTATGTTTCCCCAGGGGTCGCAAGTTCTGAGTCAAAGAATATGGTGCCAACAAGCAGAAAACAATTGATCATGAAATGAAAAGTTAAATAACTATCAGATAATCGATTTCGATGTTTGTATTTCTATAGGAGTGTAGAAAGAAAAAACTAATAAAGAATTCCATCTTAATACTTTATGTTTTATATGAAAATAAACAGTAAATGGTGATACTTAATAAACTTTGTATGTGAGTGAGTGAGTGAGTGAGTATGGTTTTACGCCGCTTTAAAACTTTAACCACAGGCTACCCGACCGCCCGAACTTTGTAAACAAACTTAAATGTGTATAGACATAAAAATAATACAGGATCCCATTATAAAAAAAACTGGATGTTTTATATAAAAAATATGGTAAGTGGTGATTATATACTAGTAAGTGATTATATTTTTTCCAGGTGTATGGTGAGGTGAGGTGAAATGGGGTTTCACGTCGCGTCCAAGATTATTGCACTCATATAGCGACGTGCATGCACGTGTATATGTGTGTGTGTGGCTGCTTGTACTAGTCCGGACTGATGCCGATTTATAGTGCTAGCTCACTGAGATACCATGCCGCAGTTTAACATGAATACCCCACTCAGACACAGTATACTGACTCCGAGCCGACCAGTCCTTGTTTTAGCCCCTTATGCCGAGCGCCAGACAGTGTAACAACAAGTATCATCTTTTAACGTCTTTTGGTATGACGCGGGCTAGGATCGAACCCCGGACTTTCCGTTCCAGGTGTATACTCCAGGGACGTGATATGCACATATACACACTGGGGGAAGGTCGCGGACAATACTTAGGGCCTTTTTACCAATATTTTCAGTTATTTGATAAAAGGCCAACCTGGAAGCCGAGTTAGTGTCTCATGGAAGTTTTATATATATATATTCATGTATGTCAGAGAATCATCTACTCATTCTATAGACCCGTGATCCCGGTCAGAATAGGTCTTCAGCAACCCATGCTTGCCGTAAAAGGCGCTTATGCTTGTCGTGAGAGGCCACAAACGGGATCGGGCGGTCAGGCTTGCTGACTTGGTTGATGCATGTCATCGTATCCCAACTGAGTGGAACGATACTCATGATATAAATCACTGAATTGTCTGGCCGGGACTCGTATATTTACAGACCACCGTCATATAGCTGGCATATGCTGAGTGCGGCGTTAAACAACAAACAAGGGAGGAAAACTTATTCTATAATACATCTTAATGTTAAACAGGGAGGTGAAGTAGCCCAGTAGATAATGCGTTCGCTCGATACGTCGAAGGCCTGGGTTCTATCCCGTCATGGTGACAATATAAAGCATAGTTAATGCAGTGTGTGCCTCTTTAGGGTGTTCCCTGCTGAAATATAGGTTGATGATAGCTAAAAGCGGCATAAAATCTCACTCTCTCACCAAAAGCATGCAGGTTCGTGCTATTGGGTTGGTTGGTTGGTTTGTTGTTTTACCCCGCGCTCAGCAATATTCCAGCTATATGACGGCGGTCTGTAAATAATCGAGTCTGGACCAGACAATCCAGTGATTAATATCATGAGCATCGATCCACGCAATTGGGTTTCGATGACATGCGTCATCCAAGTCAGCGAGCCTGACCACCCGATCCCGTTAGTCGCCTTTTACGACAAGCATGGGTTGCTGAAGACCTATTCTACCCCGGATCATGAGGAATAAGGATAGGAATTATGTTTTTTTCTGTGCGATATTACTATACAGTATCAAAAGCTGTGGTTTTGTGTTTTTTGTGTAATATCATGAGCATCGATCCACGCAATTGGGATCGATGACATGCATCAACCAAGTCAACGTGCCTTGACCACCCGATCCCGTTAGTCGCCTCTTACGACAAGCACAGTCCCCTTTTACGGCAAGCATGGGTTGCTGAAGACCTATTCCAATACCGGATTTTCGCGGGTTTCGTGCTATTTGTGAATTACCTACACAGATAGATGCTGCTGTCTTCACACAATGTATCTTTATCTGTCACTGACAACGTTTAATGATTACATATAACACTTAAGGCTTTTCTTTGAGAAAAAAAAATCATTTATCACTAATGCTGCTTGACAGACAACAACGTCTATTTACTGGTTGAATGCACGTTTAGTTTGATGTGAGAAATGTCAATATCTATTTTAGACTTTATGTGGCAGTGATAAAAAAGCACTAGACATCACCCCACTGTACTGGGATTACTCTCAGGGCACTTGGAATAGACGCATTAAACCACAGTCGACATTAACCTTCAATGACGGCATCCGTTTTTCCCGAACATGTTTCAGGCCGCGAAACTAGTATCGGTAATATGCAACTGTTTATGTCAAGTACGCTTTCCCTGCACGTTTTCGTTCCCAATGAATAATCAAACCTCTAACCTTTACTTCAGTAGCCCGTAGAACCTGATGCTGTTATTACTGGCAACGTTTCAGTATAAGGTAGAACAGAAGGGTATTAACGTGCATCCTGCATGTCGCGTTTGTGGGAAGACCGCCTCCGTGGTCTACTGGATAAAGCTTCTGCTCAGAGGGCGGAAGTCCGGTGGTTCGATCCCCTCGTCTCGTCAGACGTTAAAAGATAGTACATGTACTTGTTGATACCCTGACTCGGCGTTCGTCGTAAAGGTGATAAAACAAAGAATGGTCAGCTGAAAGGGGTGTCCGTGTTAAGCTGTTGCATGGAACCTCAGTGGGCTGGTTCTATAAAACAGGCATAAGTCAATAAACCGACAAGTGCAAACACAGCCCAATTCTTTGTACATTATTTATACCTTGTGTAAACATGTCATCATGCATATACATTCATTTTCAGGTATGTTACAGTCAATGTGTAAAATGACTGAAATGTTCACTTTGGCAATTTACATAGAGAGATAGAGAGAGAGACAGACAGACAGAGAGAGAGAGAGGGGGAGGGTGAGAGGGAGGGAGGGAGAGAGAGAGGAGGGAGGGAGGGAGAGAGAGAGAGAGAGAGAGAGAGAGAGAGAGAGAGAGAGAGAGAGAGAGAGAGAGAGAGAGATGTACAATGTACTCGGAACCCGACGACATAGCTCACTATTCATGCCACAAACCACAGAGAGAGAGAGAGAGAGAGAGAGAGAGAGAGACGGGGGGGAGAGGGAGGGAGGGAGAGAGAAGGAGCGAGAGAGAGAGAGAGAGAGAGAGAGAGAGAGAGAGAGAGAGATGTACAATGTGCTCGGAACACAACGACAAAGCTCACTAGTCATGCCATAAACCACAGAGAGAGAGAGAGAGAGAGAGAGAGAGAGAGAGAGAGAGAGAGAGAGAGAGATCTGTACAATGTACTCAGAACCCGACGACATAGCTCACTATTCATGCCACAAACCACACAGAGAGAGAGGGAAAGAGAGAAAGAGAGAGAGAGAGAGAGAGGGAGGGAGGGAGGGAGAGAGAGAGAGAGAGAGAGAGAGAGAGAGAGAGAGAGAGAGAGAGAGAGAGAGAGAGATGTACAATGTACTCAGAACCCGGCGACATAGCTCACTAGTCATGCCATAAACCACAGAGAGAGAGAGAGAGAGAGAGAGAGAGAGAGAGAGAGAGAGAGAGAGAGAGAGAGAGCGAGAGAGAGAGAGAGATCTGTACAATGTACTCAGAACCCGACGACATAGCTCACTATTCATGCCACAAACCACAGGTGTGTGATCAATGTTGACGCATTCACTCTCACAGAGGCACATATACACACTCTCCACATCCCTGTCCATCTCAGCTCTTCCCTCCAACATCGAGTACAATCCATTGCAAACAAATCTGTATTTTACAGCTTCTAAAATACTCTCTCGAGGAAGAGTGTCTACACTACAGCCAAATGGATTGCTGAAATTGCCCATATCCAATTGTTTTCTTCCAGCAGTCTCGAGTGATATCAAGCAACATTTTCCCCTAAGCTTGCGTTAACGGTGGAAATCGACAGTAATAGATCTTAGGACACAGCACACATTAACAACATTTGTTCTGCTCTTTGGAATATCCCTGTCTAGAGGAGAACTGATTACTTTTGTTGGGAAAAAAGTTAGTTTAAAATTTAATGACAACAGCAATAGGATTAGCTCCTAGATCACGCAAGTGACGTCTCAGCAGCGAAGCGGGAACAGGTAATCTGCACAAGATTTATCCGAGTTGGGGACGACACAGGGACTACTGCAAGTTGTGCAGACACTGACGAGTCAGAGAGGTCGTAATGGAATACATAATGGCAAATAGCCGCAGTCTAATTTCATTCTAGGAATGAATGAGTGAGTTAACGTCTTCCAGTTATAGCACGGCATGTCAGCTTAATGAGGAAGGAAAGCCTTGGTGCTAATCGGAGTGCGCCGGGATTCGATCCCACGATCATTGGTTTCTGGCGTGCCCAAGGGACGCAACTCAGCACAGCGAATTGGCCGCCCGTGCTGGCAGGTAATTCTAGAAAATAATAGGAATTCTACAAAAATAACTGTGATCTATGTACAGAGAATGCAAACCCATTGCATGTTTGTTTGTTTGTTTCTTAATGCCGCACTCTGCAATATTCCAGCTATATGACGGCGGTCTGGAAATAATCGAGTCTGGACCAGACAATCCAGTTATTGACATTATGAGCATCGATCCACGCAATTGAGATCCATGACATGCATCAACCATGACATGCATTCGTGACCACACGAATCCCGTTAGTCGCCTTTTACGGCAAGCATGGATTGCTGAAGATCTATTCTACCCCGGCTCTTCGCGGGTCTATTGCATGTTTGGGACCAATAATAACCCGCGATGTAGAGGAAAGACTTACATGAAGATATAGATGTTTACATGGAGCTTTTTTAATATTTAAAGATGAGCAAGTCTGAGAAAGAAATCAGGCTAGTTGTCAGCCATTTGACCATGTGTCATAATTTCCATACCAGTATTTTAAAGTTTTCTACAACTTTAAAACGTGACATTCCAGATGGCCAATAAATTATCGGACATTATCCTATGTCCTACTTTGGGATTGAGAAAAAACATGCGATACAAAGTGAAACGATTTCCGGGAGCCAATGAGCGAGTAAGCGAGACAAGCGTTGGGTGCCATGGATCTAATCTGCCCCTGAATCCCCACGAGAGAGACGGGCGTTGGGTGCCATGGATCTAGTCTGCCCCTGAATCCCCAAGAGAGAGAGACGGGCGTTGGGTGCCATGGATCTAGTCTGCCCCAGAATCCCCACAAGAGAGACGGGCGTTGGGTGCCATGGATGTAGTCTGCCCCAGAATCCCCAAGAGAGAGACGGGCGTTGGGTGCCATGGATGTAGTCTGCCCCTGAATCCCCACAAGAGAGACGGGCGTTGGGTGCCATGGATCTAGTCTGCCCCTGAATCCCCACGAGAGAGACGGGCGTTGGGTGCCATGGATGTAGTCTGCCCCTGAATCCCCAAGAGAGAGACGGGCGTTGGGTGCCATGGATCTATTCTGCCCCAGAATCCCCACAAGGGGGACAAGCGTTCGGTGCCATGCATCTATTCTGCCCAAAAATGCCCAAAAGAGGGACAAGCTTTGGGTGTCATGGATCTATTCGGCCCCGGAATCCCCACGAGAGAGACAAGCGTTCGGTGCCATACCATCTACTCGGTCATGGAATCACCACGAGAGAGAGACAAGCGTGGGGTGCCATACATCTACTCGGACACTCAATCCCCACGAGAGAGACGGGCGTTGGGTGCTATACCATCTACTCGGTCACTGAATCCCCACGAGAGAGACGGGCGTTGGGTGCCATGGATCTATTATGCCCCAGAATCCCCACCAGAGAGACGGGCGTTGGGTACCATACATCTACTCGGACACTGAATCCCCACGAGAGAGGCAAGCGTTAAGTGTTATACCATCTACTCGGTCACTGAATCCCAACGAGAGAGACACGAGGTGGGTGTCATACATCTACTCGGTCACTGAATCCCAACGACGGAAACAAGCGTTGAGTGTCATGGATCTATTCTGCCCCAGAATCCCCACGAGAGAGACGGGCTTTGGGTGCCATACATCTACTCGACTACTGAATCCCCATAGAGAGACAAGAGTTAGGTGCAACAAATCTAGTTTGTTTTTGAATCTCATCGAATGATACAAATTGTGAGTGCAACGGAGCTATCATGCCGGTCATATTACCCCGATTAGAACATCTCTCTGACAAGTACTTTCAGAGACATATGTGCGGCTACCATTAATTTCATAAGTATGTCCCAAACCCCCTCCCTTTGCCATGATTATTTGATAATAACTTCTTTTTTCAGACTGTTACAGGAAGAAAGTAAAATATTGCCGCCATGCTGTCTGAGATCAACATAGAGCACGTCTACATCAGCACCGTCGTCCTCCCCTTAGTCTGCTATACATCTAAACTGCAATACACTCCCTAATTTCGAAGGTAGTCAATCTCCAATTAGCCATTGCCTCTCTCATTTGGAATCGAACGTAAGTGTTACTTTTAGTTAACAGACACCGAAACCCATAATATGTGAGCCCGGGGTGGATTAGCGCTTCATTATCGTTGACCTCAGGGGCACGGGCCAGAAGAGGGCCGAACAAATCTCTCACCCTGTCTGGGAGAGTGCTGATGTTTGTGTCTTCCTGGCCTTAAATAGGAAACACAGCAACCACTGAAATGCTAAGGTCGTTACATGTATTGAATTTTCTGATGTTTTCTCATTTAGCAGATTATATGAAATCTAGGTTTCCCCTGCACGTCGGAAGCTGGTCTCGACTATTCTTAGGCATCGATGTCTGCCTGTTTAGCTTCTAAATTAGATAACAATAGGGAAATTGCAAAAGTTTCCGTCTGTGGTAGGTAGCAGTGTGGTGATAGCCTTCGGTAACAAAAAAGTCTGCAGAAACATCAGATGGAGCTTCATTTGTTATTTCGTCTCTGAAGTAATCGTCAGTATTCGTAATTAAATAACGATTAATATGCCTAAAAGTTCCAGAACTACTCATAAATCTTTTTTCTGGTATGTTCATATGATTCTTATTACATGTTCGGGGTGTCTGAATGGAACCTTTATTTTTTATGTTCATTAAAAAGGTTTATGGTACAGTCTTTTATAGTGCGAAATTATCTTTGAGAGTTATAATGAAGTTCAAGATGATTGTTTGGTCAAGGTCAAGATCGGGGCGTCGGGATGAAGGTCGGAGACCAAAGATAACCAGATACTTTAGCTTCAACATTTAGACATCTAGCGCAATTGACAAATTTAACCATTACAAAATGACATGGCCTTGTCAAACTTCACACAATGTGCCGTCCCGCTGGAAAAAGTAGCAACAAACTTGCACGGTATAAATAGGCAACACTAGTATTGCCTCCAAATGGTTACCAGTTCCGATTATAAATCATAGAAAACCTTTAGATATATTTTGAGTAAGATGTATGCTGACTGGTTAGCCATATCAGAAACATTAATGTGTCTTTTTGTTTCCATACCTGACCATGTTCAACGACGAATGGGACAAGTCTGGATTAACAGTACTCATGATTACTCATCCACCTTCTTGTCTCAGATCGTGTGTTATCCAATGTGCTTCCTGTCATAAAATTAATACATTAACCAAAAATAGATTTTGTCCTGAGCTGGATATCCATATAAACAATACCAAATGACGTAATAATGAGTGGTGCGTCTGGGAGCGCCGAGATCCATTGGGCGAGTAAAGTCTCCTTAAGCAGCGCCACGTTAGAAACACATCGACATATTTATGACCTGTGAATCTATCTGACAAGAGCTTTAAAGTACACAGTAATGATTTTTGTACGAATTGAACAGGGTAAATATAGCGTTGACATTGATTGCTTCATCATTGCCTTCACCAAGACGAGTAAACAACATCATTAGCGTCTCTATGCGAATTGATTTCAAGAAAACATACGATACTTGTCATGACAGAAAGATTCAAATTTCCTGAACGATAACGAACGTAGATCAAATGTAATTATTTAAACCTATATTACAAAAACAAATGACATTATTCAATACAGTATATACATATCAAGGGCGACTGCATTCGCCACCACTCGCCCCTTTCCGTAACCTGCAAGAAGACTCGTACCCCTGTCGATGAATGTTTTACGACGGACCAATCAGAATGCGCGCAGTAAGTACTTCGGTCAAAGAATCCCTCAGGAATATTTGTTGATTTTATACATGTCTTGCATCTTAAATATACCCTAGGTACAGTTAAATGTGTTCAATCGTACTGTGTAAATACCGTATGTCCCGATGTGTTTTCAGTAGTATCTGGAATATATATGACATGGGGGAAATATACGTGAATTATAAACAATTCTTTTAACTATACCCGTTTGGGCTTAGACGGAACTCAGTCGCAAAAAAAAGCCACGAGAGAGGCACGAGTCGCTGTTCGGCTTGTCCCGGAATAACACGAGTTGGTCACGGGGCGACTGTTCAACGCACGGCTAATGGGTTGTAGTGTGTTTTATAGCCTTGCTAAAAGGCTGTACAGAGAGAAAAGTCCGTGGATGTGAAGTAATTCTATTCTCCTTATAGGCAAGTCTAGATACGTGGACAGTCAAAGGACTCCAGTCTCTTATAGGGACACATTGTTCTCTTTATTTACATAATCTAGAACGTATTATTTAAACTAATAATTATTGCCTTAGAGACTTGTGCAAGTGTATATTTTTTACTGTATTATTTACTTATATGTAGAGCTACATGTCTAAAGGCCCTTTCGGAAAGCCAAATGTCGTTGTCCCAGGTGGTTTATTTAAAAAACTTTGTCTTTGTTAATTAAATCGCATTTGGTACCATTCCGGGGCCTGGTGGGCGACAGGTTGGATACTGTCAAGCACTGACAATGGTGTGGGTGTCACACACTGTGGCAAACACATGATAAAGCTCGTCTTAATAGTGGCAAAACGAGATTTAGTTCGACAGTTTGCGGGATTGGTCCGGGAAACAGCACACAACTCATCCCTAATGCCCAGTTAAGTAAAGAAAGGTGGGATATATGATCTCAGTTTTCAACATTTGGTTGAATGGGATCATTGTTTAGAATGGTGTACGTTCTTCACACGGATGTTAACGTAGGGATATTCTATATAACGCGACACGAAATAACATGTAAACATTGGGTTAAAACGATCTGTTGCTGCCATCCTTGAAGAATATGGTAATGTTTATGTGCTTGACGGTGCCACATATAACTCATATAAAAGCTTGATATGTCTATTAACGTGTCCGGTATGTGTCTGAGATATTCAGATTGAAGACTGGGTGAAAGAATGCTGATACGTCAATAAGACTGTCAAAACACGAGTGGTCTCGTCCATCCATTTTAACAACACACGTCACTCTTCTTTGGAGTCGGTTGCTTGCACTTTAGAAAGTCCATGTCAGTACATTCAGAGCTCGGATGCTCCGGGTAAAACAGCATATATGTCACTATGTTACTATATGTACACCCAGCAACCGACCACACCTGGTGTACCAGCATATATGTCACTATCAACACACCCAGCAGCCGACTGCACCTTGTATAACAACATATATGTCACTATCAACACACCCAGCAGCCGACTGCACCTGGTGTAACAACATATATGTCACTATCAACACACCCAGTAGCCGACTGCACCTGGTGTAACAACATATATGTCACTATCAACACACCAAGCAGCCGACTACACCTAGTATAACAACATATATGTCACTATCAACACACCAAGCAGCCGACTACACCTAGTATAACAACATATATGTCACTATCAACACACCAAGCAGCCGACTACACCTAGTATAACAACATATATGTCACTATCAACACACCAAGCAGCCGACTACACCAAGTATAACAACATATATGTCACTATCAACACACCAAGCAGCCGACTACACCTAGTATAACAACATATATATCACTATCAACACACCAAGCAGCCGACTACACCTAGTATAACAACATATATGTCACTATCAACACACCAAGCAGCCGACTGCACCTGGTGTAACAACAAATATGTCACTATCAACACACCCAGCAGCCGACTGCACCTGGTGTAACAACATATATGTCACTATCAACACACCCAGTAGCCGACTGCACCTGGTGTAACAACATATATGTCACTATCAACACACCAAGCAGCCGACTACACCTAGTATAACAACATATATGTCACTATCAACACACCCAGCAGCCGACTACACCTAGTATAACAACATATATGTCACTATCAACACACCCAGCAGCCGACTACACCTAGTATAACAACATATATATCACTATCAACACACCAAGCAGCCGACTACACCTAGTATAACAACATATATGTCACTATCAACACACCAAGCAGCCGACTACACCTAGTATAACAACATATATATCACTATCAACACACCAAGCAGCCGACTACACCTAGTATAACAACATATATGTCACTATCAACACACCAAGCAGCCGACTACACCTAGTATAACAACATATATGTCACTATCAACACACCAAGCAGCCGACTACACCTAGTATAACAACATACATATCACTATCAACACACCAAGCAGCCGACTACACCTAGTATAACAACATATATGTCACTATCAACACACCAAGCAGCCGACTACACCTAGTATAACAACATATATGTCACTATCAACACACCCAGCAGCCGACTACACCTAGTATAACAACATATATATCACTATCAACACACCAAGCAGCCGACTACACCTAGTATAACAACATATATGTCACTATCAACACACCAAGCAGCCGACTGCACCTGGTGTTACAACATATATGTCACCATCAACACACCCAGCAGCCGACTGCACCTGGTGTAACAACATATATGTCACTATCAACACACCCAGCAGCCGACTGCACCTGGTGTAACAACATATATGTCACTATCAACACACCCAGCAGCCGACTGCACCTAGTATAACAACATATATGTCACTATCAACACACCAAGCAGCCGACTACACCTAGTATAACAACATATATATCACTATCAACACACCAAGCAGCCGACTGCACCTTGTGTAACAACATATATGTCACTGTCAACACACCCAGCAGTTGAGTGTTCCTGGTGTCAGAACATGTATGTCACTATCAACACACCCAGCAGCCGACTACACCTAGTATAACAACATATATGTCACTATCAACACACCCAGCAGCCGACTGCACCTGGTGTTACAACATATATGTCACCATCAACACACCCAGCAGCCGACTGCACCTGGTGTAACAACATATATGTCACTATCAACACACCCAGCAGCCGACTGCACCTGCTGTAACAACATATATGTCACTATTAACACACCCAGCAGCCGACTGCACCTGGTGTAACAACATATATGTCACTATTAACACACTCAGCAGCCGAATGCACCTGGTGTAACAACATATATGTCACTATCAACACACCAAGCAGCCGACTACACCTTGTATAACAACATATATGTCACTGGCAACACACCAAGCAGCCGACTGCAACTGGTGTCAGAACATGTATGTCACTATCAACACACCCAGCAGTTGACTGCACCTGGTGTAACATTATATATCTCACTGTCAACACACCCAGCAGTTGAGTGTTCCTGCTGTCAGAACATGTATGTCACTGTCAACACACCCAGCAGTTGAGTGTTCCTGCTGTCAGAACATGTATGTCACTATCACCACACCCAGCAGTTGAGTGTTCCTGGTGTCAGAACATATATGTCACTGTCAACACACCCAGCAGCCGACTGCACCTGGTGTCAGAACATGTATGTCACTATCAACACACCCAGCAGTTGAGTGTTCCTGGTGTCAGAACATATATGTCACTGTCAACACACCCAGCAGCCGACTGCACCTGGTGTCAGAACATGTATGTCACTATCAACACACCCAGCAGTTGAGTGTTCCTGGTGTCAGAACATATATGTCACTGTCAACACACCCAGCAGTTGAGTGTTCCTGGTGTCAGAACATGTATGTCACTATCAACACACCCAGCAGTTGAGTGTTCCTGGTGTAACAACATATATGTCACTATCAACACACCCAGCAGCCGACTGCACCTGGTGTAACAACATATATGTCACTATCAACACACCCAGCAGTTGAGTGTTCCTGGTGTCAGAACATGTATGTCACTATCAACACACCCAGCAGCCGACTGCACCTGGTGTAACAACATATATGTCACTATCAACACACCCAGCAGCCGAGTGCACCTGGTGTAACAACATATATGTCACTATCAACACACCCAGCAGTTGAGTGTTCCTGGTGTCAGAACATGTATGTCACTATCAACACACCCAGTAGTTGAGTGTTCCTGCTGTCAGAACATGTATGTCACCATCAACACACCCAGCAGCCGACTGCACCTGGTGTCAGAACATGTATGTCACTATCAACACACCCAGCAGTTGAGTGTTCCTGGTATCAGAACATGTATGTCACTTTCAACACACCCAGCAGTTGAGTGTTCCTGCTGTCAGAACATGTATGTCACTGTCAACACACCCAGCAGTTGAGTGTTCCTGGTGTCAGAACATGTATGTCACTGTCAACACACCCAGCAGTTGAGTGTTCCTGCTGTCAGAACATGTATGTCACTGACAATCTTCCTTAAGGCCAGCTGCAGCCAATATAACTGTGCAGCACCCACAAGATACCAATATACCCGAAGGTCGGCGGCAGTACACGTAATGACCCACTATGCCATCTGTACACTCGGGTACTGCCACTTGTTTAACAACCCCAACCTTACACATATGCTTATAAGGCGATAATAAAAAATGGTCTTTCATAATTGACCACTCACCATTCCATGCCCTGTCTGTGCCAATCGGGATCACATTTATGCTTACAAATTCGATAGCCCATGAACTGCAAAAAAGAGTTCATACGAATGGGAGTATTGGTGATTGATCCCTTGATGTGCGTCCTCATGAGTGCTGTGATATCGGCGCCGCTGCGTTGTCTGTGTTCTCTGCCACTACACAGGCAGGCAGTATTTGTGACGTCCATCTTCAATGTATATTTCCCCGTGACCTAAAAACAGATCAAACCATCTTCAGTTATATCTGACACAGAAACAAAACCCTTCTCTCAGAGTGCACCTCTGGCGTCTTGTCCCTCCAAAATATTGATGCCACCATTGAAGTTTTATCTGTCACAATCATCCCTCATGGCCATTGATCATTGTATACAGTGTCTTTCCAGGGCAGGCGCCAGTGTGCTGGCTCATCACTCCATAACGTCCCATATACATTATCACCTTAGAAATAGATCAAACATACGAACAATTAAATGAAGAACCCTGACCGGTGCTAAATCATTTCTTCCGGATCTTTCTTAACCTGTGGAACATTCCACCTGATGAAGTAACCAACGCTCGCTCATTAAAAGAAATTAAATCCTTAATCAATCGTTCTGATACAATCATTAATAACTTAGACTAAATATACGGTCATGGATCGTGCCAAACTGTCCACTGTCGCCTCGGACTCGGCTGTAGTGACCTAAACGTTGATACGTTTAGACAACATGTATCAGACATACCAGACTGCACCTGTGGATGTCATTTTGAAGATGCAATTCACTTTTTCTGTACCTGTCAAAAATACGATAGTATCAGAAACACTATGCATTTCTACACACATGGGTATGATTTAACGATATTACATGGCAATAGTTCAGTCAGCAGTTCTACAAACATGGCTATTCTTCAATCAGTTCACGAGTTCATTTTCCAAAGCAAAAGATCTGAGTAGCTTAATTTTATGTATGTAGTAAAAGAAAACTGCATTATGTCATTTCACAGACACCACTTGCTTCAATGTATTGGCTTCATGTATTTCATGTGTGCATTTCGTATGTGTAGCAGTATCTTATTTATAACTAGATGCTGTTAAGTTATTACCTGGAGAGGTATTTGCATCAGCAAGTTTTTTTTACCGAACCAGATTTCTTTTGAAATAAAAATATGTTTAAACCACATATGCATTATCAATAGGAAGCGTATGTCCTAAATTGGCAGTACAGTAAACTACGGTTGTAACGAAACTCAAAGGGGCCACCCATTTTAGTTCGTAATAACCGTAGTTCGTTATAAGCATATATACAGCATATATGCAACACATGGCAGGGGCTAACAAGTAAGTTCGTTATATCGGTCAGTTCGTTATAAACGTGTTCGTTATAACCGTAGTTTAATGTAAATGATTTATCATTGCAACTAGCTAAAGACCAAGTAGCTCCACAGTTCATGCTCGCATTCGAATATTCATTCTTTGCCTATGCAGAAACTGAAGTGCATGAATTGTTTCGCATGTTTTTTAAGAAAGAAACATTCCAATCGAGTAGTTAAAACATAATTGTCTTTTCATGAATGAAAATCTGGATTGGTCAGCGGGCATAAAGCCTATTTGAAGACCTCCCCGTACAGATACGATCAATACAATTTTAAGAATAACGCAATACCAACAATAATATAGTATACACATGTTGAGTTGTGGTATTTATCTCGACTGAGACAGTAAAACATAACTGTTACACAACGTAAAAATTTGGTGTAAACTTGTGACACTTTTAAATTATTAAAGCAATTAGTTTGTGTAAAATAATCATGGAAAGATTAGGTATTCTGTAAATTTAATACATCTGGCAATTTCTGAAATACCGAACACGATTCCTTTACTATATTCCCATTTGTAGAAAAACAGTTAGATTTTATATGGATGAAATTGGAATACTGCTGATAATAATACTGTTTTTGAAGTAAAACCCACAGCTAAAAGTTGAAATATCTCTAGTATAATGATCACATTTGTGTCCATTTAGGTCGCTACGACCAAGTCGAAGTCTACAAAAGAAATCTGAATAACTCTTGCCTTTAAAAAACATTTAGAAGTGATACAAATAAGGTGAGTGAGTATGGTTTTACGCCGCTTTTAGCAATATTCCAGCAATATCACGGCGGGGGACACCAGAAATGGGCTTCACACATTGTACCCATGTCGGGATTCGAACCCGGGTCTTCGGCGTGACGAGCGAACGCTTTAACCACTAGGCTACCCGACCGCCCCTATACACACGAGAAAGAGAATTTACGGATGTCAACTTCTTTATTGTGAGGAACAAAACGTTTAGGAGCATATGCTTACTCCTTCACCAGGTAAATGAATGCTATGATCCAGAGAGCATTTATATGTACATGTAAGTAATAAGATGGAAACTTAACAAGGGAAGCAAACAGGTAATTGGCGCTGAAAGGTGATTAGCAATAGACAATGGAAGCCAACACTTGACAGTAATTAGCGCTGATAGTTATGGACAACTCGAAGCCAGGACTAAAGTATCACTGATAGGTAATTGACAATGGACAATGATTAACTCTTGTTCCGTATACTTTGAATATTGATACATTGCTTGATATGTTTTTAAGCGATTTTCAATAAAGGTGACGAGTCTGTACATCGTACAGTTTTACCTAACATATACTATACCAGTTGTTTACAGCAGATGGTATTATCGATTATGTATACGTTACTGCGTGACATAGTGGAATATGATCATGAAAGACATATTGAATGAGTTAAGCGACGACAGCTTAGAGATGAATAAGCCAATTTTATTTTCTATTTCAGAATGAAACACTCATCTGCTAGATCAATATTATAGTTTTTAATGGATATAAATTCAGTTTTTGTAGCAGCATTGCTTGCTTCTATGTGAAATTATTTCAGATGTAATCACCATCATGAAATAATGGTAGAATGAAAGAGTTTTGAGACAATTTCTTAGAAGACGATATTTCAAGCTTCTTAGACAGTTGACAATTGGACTAACTTTGGAAAAAACCATGATATCGATAATCATCTGTCTCTGCTACAGTGTTCATAAATACATCCTGCATTCTTCTTGCTGCTTTATTCCTAGTAAATATAATTGATGCAGTCTTATATATAAAAAATAACTGTCCAAGATTTTCCCAATTTTGCTACCAATGCTAATCTGTGTTTAAATTTATTGTTGATCTATTAGGGGCATCGATGATCACATATAGAGGTGTATCGTCAGAAAATGATGTAATATTGCTCTGAATAATATCATCCATATCAATAATGAATACAAAGAAAAATAATGGTCTTATGCCTCATTGGCTCCGTGATATCATCCTATTTCACTTTCTCATAGTGTATCATTGTCCAGTTTACTCCCCTCCGTTATAGCGCTGTATGTCATTGGCCCTTACAAGTTGTATCACTACCGTATTTGACGTAATAAGCGCCCCGCTCCAATAAGCGCCCACGGCGATAATTGCTTACATATCGGCTAGTGAACAATCCAAATTAGCATCCCTTCCGATTGATCAATGTACACAAGACCTATTTATTCGCGTATAATACGCACTCGTGTGTTATATGGACCCTTAATAATGGGCAATGAAATTCTGGAAAAATGCATCTGTAGCACATAAACATTTCAGGCTGTCAGCATAAACCATGAAATTTACGATCTTTCAACTCTGTTTTTTCAACCAAAATAATATTCTAATAAGAGCCCCCTATTACTAATTTTGAGAGCGACATGGGCGCTTATTACGTCGAATACGGTAGTCTCCATGTTTCAAAAGAGTCTACATTCATAAATGAGCGAGTTTTTTTGTGTTTCACGTTGAACTGTATTTCAGTTACATGACAACATGTATACTTAACATGGTAGAATAGTCTTAGAATGGTCTTAGATTGTTACAACTTTGTCAAAAACCTAGGATCATAATCAAGGCAAATCAGGAATTTAAACCCATATTGAGAGGATCCTGACACATGCAGGGGATGCAACTCTGCACAACATCATACTGCAGTTATGTTTTGCTGGTATCATCTTGTCTCTCGCTTTCTCAAATTGTATCCGAATACCTCTCACTTTATCACTCTGCTTCAACACCCATTGACCCCGTGGTAACATCTCGTATGTCCCTGTTGCCTCATCCTGTGTTTTCTTAGTCCTGTGGTACCAACCTATCCCTCAATTTATCACCTTGTACACTAGTTTGAAGTGATAACGTTTCATATTCATGTCTCACATGATTGTATTATCATATTGGAGGTCATTTGTGAACATAGGTATCACAAGTACATGTAAATCTATACATACACCATGATATACATGTATGCATGTGAGCGAGTTGGAATTTATCATCGGCAATATTTCAGTCATATCCGGACTTAAAAATATTATACATTGATAACAATATCTAAACACTCGCTGACGATGGACAATACAACAACAATACCATAACATTGTATATACAAGTAATAATAAAGTATCAAAATAACGTTACTTTTACTTGACAGTTCAATACTAAACGACCGCCTCCGTGGTCTGGTGGTAGAGCGTCCACCCGGAGAGCGGAAGGTCCGGGGTTCGAACAAGGGGCTAAAACAAGGACTGGTCGGCTCGGAGTCAGTATACTGTGTCTTAGTGGGGTATTCATGTTAAACTGCGGCATGGTATCTCAGTGAGCTAGCACTATAAATCGGCATCAGTCTGGACTAGTACAAGCAGACACACACACACGTGCATGCACGTCGCTATATAAGTGCAATAATCTTGGACGCGACGTTAAACCCCATTTCACCTCGAAATGGGTGCACGGGTGGCCAAGTCGTCTAATGCGCCGCGATTCGCTGTGCAGAGTTGCGTCCCTTGGGCACGCCAGAAACCTATGATTGTGGATTCGAATCCCGGTTCGCCCCGAATATGTTTCTAGGTTTGTCAGCACAATACCCAAGCTCGTGGATTTCATCGAAGTGGTAAACGTCTGAGACCTGCATCACTTCAGGCTTTCCTCCCACATTAAGCTGTCATGCCGCGATATAACTGGAATACTGTTAAAAGCTGCGTTAAACCCAACTCACTCACTCACTCACTCCCCAAAACGAAATATACATTTTAGTATTTTGAAACTAATGTGGAAAGATGCGTATGCCAACTGGTGAAGGCACCGGAGGACCTTCATGTAAGACGCAGACAAGAGCATACACAACCGGGGGCATAATGTACGTGCCACTGTCCACGAGGGAACTACACCACTGACAATGAATAAATATAATAAGAATGTTAAGAATGATCACCAAGAGATCTCTTCTGGAAACCGAGAATGCACTAAATAGTTTAGGGTGTCATTTAGCGCAGTGACAGGGACACAAATCGTTCTGGAGATGAAAGTAGTTTTCCCAACCTGTCAGCTCAGTTGATAATCTCTCAGTTCTGACATTAACACAACTTTTGTATGAGCGAATGATATTATACCCTGGAGGTCATAGTTTGTTGAACTAATTATGAAAATAACTGTCTCTCATGCATATGGAAGTTATAAATTGCGAAGTGCTGAGCCAAGTGCTTGGGCACAAAATAAATGTCTACGTGGGAAGGTTAATCTACACTTGGGAAGTCCATGTTATCTCTGTTGACAGTTATGACAGTCGTTATGCAGTCATGTTAATTATGCGATATTTCTGCACAAAGACCCTGGCAGCTTGACTCAATTATTGCATCTTCGCATTTCGAATTCTGAAGGATATTTCTTTGTTATGCTTTCTGCTTGTCCCTTGTTCTTACGTCCAGCAGATGTCCAGCAAATATACCAGGTCCACCAAATCCCTGTATCAAAGCCTAACCATATATAATCCACAATACAATAAGGGAAGGACTTCCTTTATATTCATTGAAAGTATTTGAGCCAAGTGGAATCAATACCATGTGGATTCTAAAAAAACATACATGATTTGCTTTACGTTTTGCAATATCAGAAAAGAACCAAGTTCCATTCTATCAAAACATTTGATTTTTCAACTTTGTACACCACTATCCCACATGACAAACTTAAGGAAAAAAATCATTCGTTGACCCATGGGGCTTTTGTCACAAAACGTGGTGAACACAGATGTAGTTACGTATCTATATTCAGAGGTTCAGGACAATTTGTGAAAAATGAGTGAGTGAGTGAGTTGGGTTTAACGCCGCTTTTAACAGTATTCAAGGTTCTATCGCGGCGTGTCAGCTTAATGTGGGAGGAAAGCCCGAAGTGATGCAGGTCTCAGACGTTTACCACTTTGATGAAACCCACGAGCACGGGTATGGTGCTGACAAACCTAGAAACATAATCGTGGCGAACCGGGATTCGAACCCACAATCATAGGTTTCTGGCGTACTCAAGGGAAGCAACTCTGCACAGCGAATCGCGGCGCCTTTGGCGACTGGGCCACCCGTGCCCCCTGTGAAAATTGAAAGCAAATGTCATCGGAAGTTTACTGAGAAAACAACATGTGAAATGCTGGACCTCCGATTTGATAAAATCCACGTAACATTTGGGGGTAAGACATTTAGGCAAGAAGTATGCATCCCCATGGGCACCAATTGTGTTCACCTTCTTGCGGATCTGTTCCTTTATGCATATGAATCGGAACTTATGCACGGATTGGCAAAGTCCAAACAAGGTAATTTAGGTAAGTTAAACTTTAGCAAAACAATTTTGACGTATCAGTGACAAATATGATGTCCGATACAATTCCCTATTTTTACTTGTACCATATGTTCCCGTGTTTCAGATAAACAGTTGACTTGACTTTGCATGTGTTTGTGACGGGTGCCACCGGTGGGGCAGGATACGCTCACCGTTTCGCGAACATCTGGTATCATTACTATTTGATAGTGATTCATAAACACATGCTCATGATACAGTCGGAATCGTACAATCGACTTTGCAGAGATTTCTATTGGATATGGAAAGGGCTTTGTCGCTTTATTTTTGTATATACATGTATGAATTCACCTGTCAGGCTGTTTATATGAGTTGAACCCTCCTGTCTATCAGATTCTTGTCAACATGTACATTATGATCGACATGCCACACATGAATACAAACAAACAAACATGGTTTCCTATTGATAAAGGTTTGGTTTTGGTTTGGTTTGTTGTTTCACGCCGCACTCAGCAATATTCCAGCTATATGACGGCGGTCTGTAAACAATCGAGTCTGGACCAGACAATCCAGTGATTAACATCATAAACATCGATCCACGCAATTGGGATACGATGACATGCATCAACCAAGTCAGCGAGCCTGACCACCCGATCCCGTTAGTCTCTTCATACGGCAAGCATGGGTTGCTGAAGACTTATTCTATCCCGGATCTTTACGGGTCTATTGATAAAGTACTACATTAACTTTAATACTACCTAAATAGTCTTCCAGATGATACAACACTTACGTACGCGATGCTATGTAGACGTGTCTCAAATATTACAAATGTTTTTTTAGATTAACTTAACAGAAGAGTTATTGTACGTTACCCATCACCGGATAGCTCATATTGTGAGCTCCCATTTGGCACCCATCAGGCAGAACGCACTTTCTGTTTTAACCCTTCGAAGACCATTGCAGTGCATTTTCACATGTTGAGAATAATCCGGGGTACAACCCGTTAAGGAAATTAAACGTGTTATTTTAAGAAAGAACTATATATGAGCTTCTATTCTCGATTCAGATCCAGACGACTCGCTTTTTAAGCCAAGAATTGTATTTGATATGTCATTTCAACTTTTGTTTATGCTTCGACAACTGTCTCATGGTAGTACATTCTTTAACAGAATCCGTAGTGCCCCTGTAGGCATTTGTAGTTATTAAGTTACAATTTAACTTCTGACAGTAGTCCTACGCTTCTCGAAATACTGAGCCTGAAGTGATAAATGACCGTCATTACAAGACTTTAAACTTGATTATCCTCTCTTTTGACATCTATTTAAAACCACTAAGCATATCATCGAATTTGCATCACAGCTCTTTTTCTGATACGTTTTAGCTTTGGAATTTGTAGTGCGTCATTCTGGCAGAAGGATGATATGTTTATCACATGTTTGGTTAAGACTATCTTCCATGCTATAAGAGTATTAGGTCTTACATTTGAGACAGTGCTGTACCTGAACAGGCAAAGAGTATTAGATGCGATAGCATTCTTGAAGAATACAATGATTAATCCTATGATCTGAGGATACGTCATCGTCAGTTTGTCTGCACCAAGAGTTTGGCGTATATTTAATTTTTTAATGAATATGAGCAACTATGGTTTTCTATATTCAAAATCATATCCTTGATATCACTTTGAGAAGTGAATTTATTTCTATGATTTGCTTTCATACAATACGTCACATCTAAGGGAGAAACCTTTTACTATATCATACGTAGGATTATTTCTAATTACAGTGTAATCCATCCCTCAGGCAAAACGGTGTCCTTTGATTTGCGAATATAAGCGCAACCCGTCCAAATTATGAACAGAATGCATTTGCCTTCGTTCGGAGTTCCTGGGTCCTGGTATAAGTAACCGCCTCCGTGGTCTTGTGGTAGAGCGTCCGCCCGGAGAGCGGAAGGTCCAGGGTTCGATCCCGGGCCGCGTCATACAAAAAGACGTTAAAAGATTGTACTTGTTGTTACCCTGTCTGGCGCTCGGCATTAAGGGGCTAAAACAAGGACTGGTCGGCTCGGAGTCAGTATACTGTGTCTGAGTGGGGTATTCATGTTAAACTGCGGCATGGTATCTCAGTGAGCTAGCACTATAAATCGGCATCAGTCCGGACTAGTACAAGCAGCCACACACACACATACACGTACATGCACGTCGCTATATAAGTGCAATAATCTTGGACGCGACGTTAAACCCAATTTCACCTCACCTCACCTGGTATAAGTGTTGTCTTTACATTGAAAGAAAGAAACACCATATAATTTCACATCAAGGCGAGGCAAATATATGTGGCACACAATTACAGCAGGAGATTATTGTCGAAGGTGATCGGAAAACCACGATGAGGTCATGTCATCAGCGACTTATACAGGAAATCGACACAAAGTGACATTAAAAATCACTTTGAACTGAGGACGTGGGAAGGAATCATCCAATTTCGCTGCATCATAAAAGTAAATTAAGTTCAATTTCTCAAAGTACTTAAAACCACATGGCTCTCTTGTGAAATGTGCCAATTTTATGAAAGCCGGGTTTTATGAGGAAGGGCTGAAGAAAGCGACTATTTTTGCATGAGATATGTAATTATACAATTTTGGGTAATTTTTCAATTTTGCATTATTTGATAATGAACAATTAATATTTCTGCTGTTTTCAGGGGTGGTTTTGTAGCCTATCGCTTACAGCAACCGCTCGTCAGGCCGAAGGCTAGGGCAATGATATTGCTGAAAATGGCGTCAGACCTCACTCACGCTTCTTTTCTTTAAAACCCATCGATGCGGCTAATTTCTGGGCGGTGTCGGGTAGGGCTGGTACGGGTAACTTGGGTATCCGGGTAGGGTGGTGTTTTGTTCCTGAGTAGGACCCGGGTACCCACAGGACTATCCGGACCCGTAGTCAGTCACATGATATATTGTTTAATGACAAAAAATATCTGGAACTCTATGATTACACTACAAGTCAATAATGTTCGCATTTCTTTCTGACTATGCACCCATTCCTTCTGACTTTCATATGGTTGAATAAAGATATAAAGTCAACTTGTATCTAAATACGGTTTGCCAGGCTATGCTAAATAAGTTCCCAATCGGACATTTTGAGACATCTTCTTCGACCCAAAAATGGGTACCCGGGTAGGGTCGGGTAATAGGGGGTCGGTACCCGGGTAGTAAATATGGACAATAAACATACATTTTATGCAAATCGGGTGAGTTGCGGGTGGTTCCGGTAGGACATAACAACATTTCCCGTGTTGCGAACACCTTGCGTCATTACTAATTTTCAGTTATCAGCTCACATAAATTTCACCGCTATTTTGCTTTTTATGGCCAATTACAATCGACGCATTAGCGTTTTATATTGTGAATATTCTGTTCATCTAAAGCAACATTCCAAACGTTGTAAATCTCACATATAGCTCTGCATTCCTGCGTTCCACAATATCAGTTTCACAAGACAGAAGGTATATAGAGATTATCACGCGAGTGTGTTTGGGGATGGCAAATATCCTGCATTAGGAATAAACATTGTATTTAGCGAGCCTTGGCGAGCTAAATACATTAGTGTTTATTCCTAATACAGGATATTTACCATCCCCAAACACACAAGCATGATAACCTCTTTATCATATAATGTCATTCTTTAATTCTGAGCTTGAAAATAGCTTTCCCTCTCTCACAAACATTACCGAAACATTGCAAGTTTTCCTGGAATGCTCGCATTAATATTTATTACGTCACAGGGTAAGTGATGTGTCAGTCGGACTGTGACAGTAGCCAATATAGCTCCAACTAAAATATGTTTCTTATACAGCGGCGAAGCAACATATACGCAAAACAACAATAGTTTTTACTTGCCTCTCGCGGCAATCCATCGGTCTGTCCGCTAGAGTAACTGCCCTTTGTCAAAGGGAAGCTACTCTAACCCTAGTCTATGAGATCACGTTCAGACGTTGTTAACAGTCGGTCTGTCCTGTCATAACGTTAAGTACAGTCAGATGTACACAGAGCGACAAAACGAAACAAGGTAACAATTCAAACATATTTCGGCCTAATCCCACTATTTTAATTTGTGGAAAAGGTTTCAAGCCGCAGAGGTCGACAAGCACAGGTATGGCTACTGATCCCGCTCGGCTGGGCCTAGTGCCCTCGCAAAATTGTTTCGAAATTTATTCCTCCAAAGTAGCCAAAACTTATAAAATGCCTTAGCTACGTCACAGTTAGACACTGATTTTCAGTATATTAGACTGTTCGTTTGATAATGATAGCAAGTATCCCTTTAGTTTATCCAGATTCCCGATGGTTAATTCTGACTCGATCGCCGAATGACAAGGGCGACGCCATGTTTGTTTGTAAACACTGAAAGTAGACCCTACTTGACCTTTGATATTTGCATCTCTATCCGCATATGACCCCAACGGATATCGTTTTTATCCGTTGGCTTTATCCTGCCGAGAAACCTACCAATTATATGATAAAACCGTCTATCACCGTCTATATATTCAGAGACCGGATGCACCTATAATGACAACATTTGAGTCTTCGTCGATTCACACAGAGTGCACTGATCGGAATAATATATTTCATCGTGAACTTTCTGTTGTATCTGACCGCTTTCTCTCGGATGTATCTCAATGACCATGATGTTGATTATCTGATACTCCTTCACAAGATACGGGGACACGGGTGGCCAAGTCGTCTAAGGCTGACGAGTTGCGTCCCTTGGTTACGCCAGAAACCTATGATTGTGGGTTGGAATCCCGGTTTCTAGGTTTGTGTTTTTCTAGCACCTAACCCGTGCTCGTGGGTTTCTCCGAAGTGGTAAACGTCTGAGACCTGCATCACTTCGGGCTTTCTTCATACATTAAGCTGACACGCCGCGATACAACTGAACTGTTAAAATCGGCGTTAAACCCAACTCACTCACTCAATATTACCTTATGGTCTGATACAAAGGTTACCGACGACGTGACGGCATATGGGCATGATATACAATTACTGGTTTCTGATATCATCAAAGATACACGAATGGCGTAAGTTGTTATTTTTTGGACAACCCGATCCTGGAGGTTTCTTAAACGTAGTGCGTTCTGTGGGTCCTTGCTCACAGCAAATTGGCAGTACCACCAAATTTGAGTTAAGTCGGACCTGTGGCGGTACATGTGTCTGATAAGTCAAATTTAATTATAACAGCAAACCAATATTATCAGTACATTACTAGTAACACTTACACCTAAATTGGCAATGGGAACTATACAGTTGTGCATCTCCGGATTCCATTAAATGTTGCTGGTGGAGGACGGTTGGTTGGTTTATTGTTTAACGCCGCACTCAGCAATATTCCAGCTATATGACGGCGGTCTGTAAATAATCGAGTCTGGACCAGACAATCCAGTGATTGATATCCTGAGCATCGATCCACGCAATTGGGATCGATGACATGCATCAACCAAGTCAGCGAGCAAGACGGAGTTACCATGTGTCAGTTGCCCAAGGGTCAATACCGAATTTACCTACCCGTGAAGATCCAGGGTAGAATATGTCTTCAGCAACCCATACTTGCTCTAAAAGGCGACTATGCTTGTCGTAGGAGTCAACTAACGGGATCGGGTGGTCAGGCTCGCTGACTTGGTTGATGCATATAATCGTATCCCAATTGCTTGGATCGATGCTCATGATATTGATCGCTGTATTATCTGGTCCAGACTCGATTATTTACAGACCGCCGTCATATAGCTGGCATAATGCTGAAAACAAACAGAATTTGCGTTCTCGTGCAGAATTATGATTTGAACCTTTACATGATGGGTATCAAAGCTAATTCACATTGGGACCGAATAACGCGAACCCAGTTCTCTGCAAAGAGATCAACTGCACTCTGGACTAGGCCACCCTGCTCTCAATGACAGATTATTTCACGGATTCGATCCTCATAATCCTATTATATATGTTTGGATGCATTTATTGAACGTGCGGACGTTAAGTACAACGGTTAATACACTTTTAATGTAACGTTTACACGATATGCGGCTTTTCTATTAGACGAGGGGTCAGTCACGTGAAGTATATACATTTTGACGTTAATATGTTTAATGACGTAAATAGTGATCCATGACGAACGACTTACACATCCCCGGTAATTCACTAGCATGGATACATTCTGATCATTAAGGCCCCTCAGGATTGAGCTAAGCGTTTTACAATACATTCGGAAAAGTCAGAGCGATTGTCTGCACCCCCGTTCAAAAAGATCCTCGCTACGACCTCTCGTATTGACAGTGACATCTGACAGTGACAGGCAACAGCGATCTAAGACTATTCCTAAGTAGCTGTTTGACAAATCTTTATAATCATCTTTTCATGATCGGCCCGTTGATCAATGACGACGATTACTTGTAACCGCCACAGGTTCATTGAAAAATCTATCCTGTCACGTTTATCGTGTCGGCCGTTTTAACGTTCATGTTATGTGCTTGACGTAAACGTTTTACGACGCGCTTTGATGGGGCTGAACTACTCAAGTTGTTCTTAAACAGATGATGCTAATTTGATATATTTGTTGTAACCAAACTACAAAGGATGTTACTGTACAGCAGTTGTAGCACACACATGCTAATGGCATGATTATTCCTCGATGCACCTGGTTGTTGTATGGCTGTCAGTGTAAGCTCCGAGGTTCATCGAGTTTTGCGCTACTCATTGAAGGTTCGACCCGTGAAAATTCCGGGGTAGAATGGGTCTTCATCAACCCATGCTTGCCGTAAAAGGTGACTATGCTTGTCGTAAAAGGTGACTAACGGGATCGGGTCAGGCTCGCTGACTTTGTTGATGCATGTCATCGATGCGAATTACGTGGATCGATGTTCATGATATTAATGACTGGATTGTCTGGTCCAGACTCGATTATTTACAGACCGCCGTCATATGGCTGGGACATTGCTGAGTGCGGCGTTAAGCAACAAATCAACCAACCAGCTATGAAGGTTCATACTCTAATGAAAGCCATTTACTTAATTTAAGTTCGTAAACTGATTAACATCGAGTCTTATACAATAAGCAGGATAGCAGTTTAAGCAACAGAAACCACTGATTTGCTCTGTCCGTTGGTTTGTCGTCAGTCCACTTCAAATACAAATTACAAAAACATTTTTTTTTAATTATCTTAAAAACTGTAAAAGGGTGTTGTGTTATCTATCAATGCATACCTTTTATGATGACACACATCGTGCTGGGGTACGATTCATGCGTTCTGCACTTGAAAACACTTTCTGCTTTTTCCCCTTGAAGTCATTGACCTCTGGCAGCACCATCCACCACCAGCGGAGGACTTACAAATTACAAAACAACAACTATCCCAGCAACTAAATGGACAACTCTATCCAAAAATTCCCAAAATAATGTGCCCTAATTCTAATTTTCTTTAACTCCATGAAGCAAAGAAAGATAACAGAGCTTCCATTCATGATCACTACTTGCTTCTTCAACCAAGGTATATATTATGAATGCCATTTTCACTTTTGTTTGTCAAAAGATTATGCTTCGAAAACATCCTTGTAGCAGAAAAAGCGATCTTAGCGCTACGCCTGTCGTAAGCCTATGTTATTGTATGGGAGTTACGATTACCTTAGCGCTAAGACCGTTTTGTGCAACGTTGCTCTGGTGAGAGTACTGCGGTAAAGACAAGAAGACAAGGCCTGTAGTGCCCTTGTCTGCATCTTTAATTATTCACTGCCAATTTAAATGGAAACTGCTGCTTGTCAAAATGCCCGAAGTGATAAACTACTGTAACATGACCGTCGTTATGAGACTTACTTTTAAAATTGATAGTTTTCGCTTTTTCATCTATTTATAACTGCTAGAAATAGCATCGCCTTTGCAGAACGCATCTTTTTCTGATACTCTTTAGCTTGGGAATGTATTGTGTGTCATTTATGCACGAGGATGAATTGTTTGTCAAATGATCAAAGAATAAAATATATTTTCAAACAATTTGCAAAGAATATCTTTCATTTAATAAGAGAGTTTTCTGTTTCATTCGAGCCATTGGTGTAAAGGAACACGCAAAAAGGTATCAGATAATGTTAATCCAATGTGCTGGCAGAGGCTTGATCATTGTCTCAGACTCTCTGCATCAAGATGTTTTAGCGTCACATTACAGCTTGTCTAATACTAGGATAGGAGAACTGTGAGAGAATAGGGTTTTTCTTCAATCTTGGTACAATAATGGATGCTATACACTCTGCAATCAATTACGTTTGGAAAACTACAAGTGTTTAAGATACACTGATTTATTCCTCTTCAGAAAAGCTTTGTTTTGCGTGGCTCTAGCGTTGCACATAAAACAATACGTTAAATGTATCTGAGAATGTTTGAAAACCACAATCAAAACATGAACACAATGTAAAACACCATCGTATAAGAAATCGAGCTCTCACACTCCCTCACAATCGTGTTCATCCATCTTCCCAAGACAAGGGAGTTAACTCACTGTAAAAGACCAGTTTCCACCCCTGTCGAACGGAGCTGGAATGTCTGGGGTCTATCAGTGACTATTTCGAGTTATGTCCCTGCTATGTCCCTCCTATTGACCAATCAGATTCCACCTTTCATATCACTTGCATTTGCTTCAAACAAAATGGCGGCTCCCTGTCAAGACGATCTGATCGATAATCAAGATATATATATATTGTTATAAAATTGGTCATACCTCGCAAAGTGCATCAGATCACTTGAGCACCTTGATTAAAACATGAAAAGATTTGAAATTAAAAATATCTGCCGACGCCCGGTTGGCGGTAAACATGCTAAATCCATGTTGTTTGGGAACCGATTGTCGATTTCGTTACGCCAGTTTGATCGGACTATGTATGGACTCGTTAGTCCAGCCGAGTTCAGCATGGGTGGGAACTGGACTTTTATAGTCAGTTAACTCCCTTGCATCGGGAAGATGTTTTCATCAGGCACAGTTGACTCTTTGGTATATGCTGTATAATTGCCTTTACATTCAATACATAGAAGAAAGAACATTATTTCCACATTCATAATCATAAAAAAATATTCGTTCTCTGTGTCTCTTTGAGAAATCGATTTATTTCGACGATTTTCTTCCACACAACACTTGACATCTGAGGGAGAACTCTTTACTATATCTTTAGTAGGCTTTGCCACAGGGTTATCTATGCCTCTGGCAAAACTGTGTTCAATGATTTGCGAATAAAAACGCATATCAAAGAAAAAACTCTCAACTCGATCCAAATTATGATTTAAATGCATTACAATCTGTTCTAGAGTTTAGTATAAGTTTTATCTTTACTTTGAGAAAAACAAACTTCATAATTTCCCAGCAAAGCGAAGGAAACATATAGAAGACAATTAAAGCAGGAGATTATTGTCAAGGTAATTTAGCGATTAACACGGCGGGCAAGCAACAAAGGGTGACATTTAGAAGAACCTTGGGAATGAGAACTTCCTAATAAGTGGAAAGAAATCATCCAATTTCGCTGCATCAGAGCAAAATGAGTTCATTTTCTGAAACTACTTTAAACTACATAGGATGACCTAGTGATTAAAACATCCGCTCTTCACACTGAAGGCCAGGGTTAAACTTTCATTTCCTACGTGTGAAATATGTTCTAGTCTCTTCCACGGTGATCGTGCCTAAAACGGCGTCAAACATAAATAACTCTTCTTTCTTCAAAACATATGTTGAAATTTCGTACTTTCTGTTAATCCAAGGGAACTGGTCAAAGTTAATGATCCAAATCTTACAAATAGTGCTCTTCATTTCCTGCGTTCCTGATCACCTGAAGACAAATTCTACCCCGAATTTTCATGGGTCTCATATTTGTAATCTGACGTGACATTATCGTTAACAAAAGGAATGGTCCCAGAAACAATTTCAATGTGGGAACTGAATAATTAACATCAAACACAAACTAATCAGAAATAAACAGAGGCGACCATGTCATAAATATTGCCTAAAAATCTATCAAAGTATTGTGACACAAGACGTCAGCGACGTATGTTTACCTTGGCCTGAATTAAGGTTGGTACTCACCTTAATTTAAGATCGAGGTAACTGGGCAGCTTCCGAAAATCAAAATACGTCCCACTCCAAATACTTCAGGAAATAATTATCATTCAAGACATTTGAGGATATTCTCATAATGTTGGAAGCTATGGTGATCTGATCCCAATACTTACAGTAACACGTTTGTACGTTTGTATAAGCAACCGTTATTGCACCATGTTTGATGAAAGCATTTGACGAAAGTAACTGCCTCAAGTAAGTCAATAACTGTCAAAGGTTCAGGCAAGTTCTTGGACACCTGGTACAGTTCTACGCATGAAGGTTAATCTTCTATTTGGAAGTCTATTCTGTCACTGTTGGCAATTATGGCAGTCTTTGAGCTGTTATGTCAATTAGCTGATTCCTCTTCACAAAGACCCAGACATGCAACTGACGAGTTTAGACCTACACTGGAAAAGAGAACAATTTCGTGGCGCATTGTCTTCTTTTAAAATGTCACTGGTGATGGAAAAGAGTACCAGAGGTGACTGACATTCAAAGTGCAAGGTAAACGGGCCAATACAAAAACAAAGATCACCTGCATCCTGTATGATTGGAACCAATGCTGGATGGGTATCAAATGAAAGCTGATCTTGTGGCGTTCAAAAACGTATTCTGCAAACAGAGCAGTTACACTCTACACACGTAGCCACCCTGTTACCAAATGAAAAATTATGAACATTATTATATATTATGCAGTTTTTAACAGTACATGGGTGTTTAATACAGATTCTGTGAAGCTTCCTGTATTAGGATGAATCATGCATGCACATTCCCTTAATAAAAGCTCAATAAATATGCTAAAGGCTTACTGTTGGAAGCATCTACTCGTGGACAATAAAGACAATAGTGGAGTTTGCAAAAAGTGAACAATAAGCACATATGATTTTGGTTTGGTTTGTTGTTTTACGCCGCACTCAGCAATATTCCAGCTATATGACGGCGGTCTGTAAATAATCGAGTCTGGACCAGACCATCCAGTGATTTACATCATGAACATCGATCCACGCAATTGGGATCGATGACATGCATCAACCAATCAGCGAGCCTGACCACCCGATCCCGTTAGTCGCCTTTAACGACAAGCATAGTCACCTTTTACGGCAAGCATGGGTTGCTGAAGACCTATTTTACCCCGGAATCTTCACGGGTCTCCCCCGCCGTGATATTGCTGGAATATTGCTAAAAGCGACGTAAAACCTCGCTCACTCACTCACTCATTCACTCACTCACTCACTATAGTCGGAGTAATACAATGGTCTCTGCTTTTTAACATGCGGTGACATGTGCAGCAAATTCGCTGTAGAACATTGCGTCCCTTGGACGTCTAAGACACCCAGGATTGCAAGATTCGCCTTGATAAAGTATTTCAGGACCATTAACATGCTCCTGGGGATATCCAATGTAGTAATTGTCTTCGACATGCATCACTTTGGTCTTTCCTTTCATCTAAAGGAGGGGCGGTCGGGTAGCCTAGTGGTTAAAGCGTTCGCTCGTCACGCCAAAGACCCGGGTTCGATTCCCGACATGGGTACAATGTGTGAAGCCCATTTCTGGTGTCCCCCGCCGTGATATTGCTGGAATATTGCTAAAAGCGGCGTAAAACCATACTCACTCACTCACTCATCTAAAGGAACCATACAACAATGAACCTGAGATTCTGTTCAGAGCAGCGTCCAAACCAGCTCACTCATTTATTCGTGAAAAGAAACATTCACTGTGTATCGTGTATTCTCACATTAGCAGAACCAACATCCATTTCACATCTATAGATAGCGCTTAACAGTTCAATAAATAATGTTTACAGATTGAGGAGTCGATGTATTTCGGCGATTGGTTTTCGTAGAGCACGTGAAAAAGGTCGAATTCGTTGCTATATCACAGGGTTATCTATCCCTGTTACTCCTGTGGTTTGCGATTTCAAACGGAAGTCCAATGAAACACTCAGGTCGTCCAAAGTATAAATAAAACATACATACATGACATTCTACAAAGCATTTCTTGATTCTCGTATAAGTGGGGCCCTTACAAAAAGGAAAACACGATGTTCTTTTACATCAAAGAGAAGCAAACATTTGGGACACAATTACCGCGGAAGACTGATGTCGAAGTCAATCGGAAAACCTCGGTTAGGTCATGACATGAGCGAAAGTCGGTGACAGACACAAGGTGACATTAAAACGCTGAGGACAACGTAATTAGTGACAAGAAATCATCCAATTTCTCGGTATCATAAAACAAATCAGGTTCATTTTCTGAAACTACATTGAACCGAATGATTCTCTTGTGAAATAGCGCCAATTTAGCAAGGTCTGATCTATCGTGTAAGATTTGCTTTAATGGTATTTTCAAACATCCATATATATATCGCGTGATGTGTCTGAATAAGCAACAGTAGCCTTTTTGAGAACATGTACTCTTGAGTTCAGCAGTAACTGTGTAGCAGGGCGTGGAGTCATCACACAGATGACATCCTTACCTTGTCAGCTTGCTGACGGGGTTAACCTCTTTGGTCATGTGGACAAGGCGTCCGACCTCTGATCAGAAGGTGCGTGGTTCGAATCCCATTACGGGACTCGGAAATCTTATAACCGCTATAAGTACATAAGTACAAGGTAAAACTAAAGAGTCGGTATTCCAAAGTATAACAGTTCTCTTTGCTTTGTCACACGTCACCGTCTTCTGCTCGAGGGATGTAAGACGGTTAATTATTATCGATATTTCCATTGTTTAAAACACGTGCATATGACGGAATACACGCAGAAAAGTTTGTCGTTCAACAGTAAGTTATAATGATAAATCATTTACTGCCATTTGGGTATATGTTTCCAATTTGTAATGTAATTGAGACGTTGTAGAGTGATGGGCCAGCACACTGGCGCCTGCGCTGGAAAGACACTGTATTCCATGATCAATGTCTAAGAGGGATGATCGTGACAGATAAAAACCCCAACAATGTCATCATCATTTTATGGAGCCAGGACACAAGCGGTGCACTCCCGGAGAAAGGTTTTGTATTTGTGTCAGGTTTAACTAAGATGGTTTGAATTGCTTTCAGGACTGGGGGAAGTATATAGATTGAACCTGGACGTCACAAATACTGCCTGCCTCTGCAGAACAGCGACAACACAGCGCCGTCGACATTACGGCACTCATGAGGAGGCACATCAAGGCATCAATCTCCAGTAAACACATTCGTATACTTGACCCTGGTCCTCTGTCCGCCTCCGTGGTCTTGTGGTAGAGCGTCCACCCGGAGAGCGGAGGGTCCGGGGTTCGATCCCCAGCCGCGTCATACCAAAAGACGTTAAAAGATGGTACTTGTTGTTACCCTGTCTGGCGCTCGGCATTAAGGGGGCTAAAACAAGGACTGTCGGCTCGGAGTCAGTATACTGTGTCTGAGTGGGGTATTCATGTTAAACTGCGGCATGGTATATCAGTGTGCTAGCATTATAAATCGGCATCAGTCCGGACTAGAACAAACAGCCACACACACACATCTTGCTGACGAGGTTAACCACTTTGGTCATGTGGACAATGCGTCCGACCTCTGATCAGAGGGTCCGTGGTTCGAATCCCATCACGGGACTCGGACATTTTATGGCCGCTACATGTACAAGGCAAAACTAAAGAGTCGGTATTCCAAAGAATAATGGTTCTCTTTGCTTAATCACACGTCACCGTCTGCTGCTCGAGGGATGTAAGACATCCGTCGATTCCCTCGAATCACATCACGGGACTTGGGAATATTATGGCCGCTACAACTGCATTAACTGTTTTTTTTCGTTTTTCAAGGGCAGTGGCTGAGCCTTGTGTTTAAAGCATTCGCTCGATACCCTGAAGGCCAGAGTTCGATTCCCCACTAAGGAATTGTGTAAAGGCATTTCTGGAGAACTCTGAAATGAAGTTGCTGGACTACTGCTGAAATATATTGCGACAAAAAAAGAAAGATATTTAGCGCACTGCATTTCTTGTTTACCATATAGGGGCGGTCGGATAGCTTAGTGGTTAAAGCGTTCGCTCGTCACGCCGAAGACCCGGGCTCGATTCCCGACATGGGTACAATGTGTGAAGCCCATTTCTGGTGTCCCCCGCCGTGATATTGTTGGAATATTGCTAAAAGCGGCGTAAAACCATATTCACTCACTCAGTCACTGTTTACCATATAAAGTTTAGAAGACGCTCAGTACAACAAAACATACGTCACCGTCCACATACCCAGAGACCGGAAGCATCCGTCAGGACAACACTTTAGTCACTCGTCTATGTAGGGCCCGTAAGTCTCGCGAAGCGCTATTTCCGGTACCAGCACTTCCGGTGTCATGCCTATACTCCTGAACTAGTTCTGCTTTCCAAATGCGCGACCGCCAAAGCTAACTTTGCTGGACGAGACGAAGTATACTACCACGCTTGCTTGTCACCGTTGTTGACAGTCGTAATAAAATGATCGGTTATTTGTCTTTCCCACAAAGTTTATAGGTTCCTGACAATCATGGAACCTTTCGTGAAGGTATGTGTTCTTTTCTTTACCTTTACAATATTTTTGACAACCAGTGCGACCAACTTGTGTGGTTTCAGGTTATTGTTATTTTCAGGTTTGTGGAAAATAATGTTTATGTCATGAATATTAACAGACGTCAAAGGGAGTACCTTACTACAACTGAAAGTATCCCATATAGATATTCACAATGAAGATGTTATTTGTTAAATATTATTTGTTATAAAGTATTTGAATAAAACTGGTGTAGGACAATGGTAATGTTACACCATGTATGTACTAAGTGTATTGTTCTATGAGTGAGTGAGTGAGTTGGGTTTAACGCCGCTTTAAAAGTATTCCAGTTATATCACGGCGTGTCAACTTAATGTCGGAGGAAAGCCCGAAGTGATGCAGGTCTCAGACGTTCACACTTCGGTGAAATCCACGAGCACGGGTATGGTGCTGACAAACCTAGAAACATAATCGTGGCGAACCGGGATTCGAGCCCACAATCATAGGTTTCTGGCGTGCCCAAGGGACGCAACTCTGCACAGCGAATCGCGGCGCCTTAGACGACTGGGCCACCCGTGCCCCCGTATTGTTCTATGCAATTGCTACACCAAGGGTTTTTTTCTTGGTTATGCGGGGGAGAATGTCTTCAGCAACTAAAAGATGAAGCAGCATCCAGCATACAGAAACTTCAGAAGAGGACAAAATGCAAGACAAATACACTGAATAATGGAAGCGATTACCGACTGACATGTCCTTCATTATGAAAGATCCTGTCCAAAACAAGAAGTGTAATGTTATTCCGAGAGAAGAAATAATAAATTGTGTTACACCAATTCAGGAATATAATTGCCATAACAGCGCAGACTCTGATTGATAGCATTCGCAATATTAATTGTGATGAACGGTGGTGTTATTTTATTAATATTTCTGGTTGTGAAGCTCAGACGATCCAAGTAAAAAAATTGCCAGACGAACAAAACATTAATACATTCAACTTATCAATCATTCTGCGAACATTGAGGAACATGATATAGCACAACGATATTGACTTTATTCAGAGATAGAAATAAGTGCACCTATTGTGCATATATTTGTGTATTTCAAATATTTTACAAATAAAGATAAACAAATGAGGTTATTGACATTTCATATTTCCCACCTTCCATTTGGACTAATCTGTTTGAGATCTCTGATCTAGAATGATCTTTATTGGCTATTGTCCTAAGAATCAGTGTATTTGCATGTTGAGCCCTTATATAGCTGAAGCAAAGGACATGTTGATATTTCAACAAACTATTGATTTCATATGGCAATAAGGGGCGGTCGGGTAGCCTAGTGGTTAAAGCGTTCGCTCGTCACGCCGAAGACCCGGGTTCGATTCCCGACATGGGTACAATGTGTGAAGCCCATTTCTGGTGTCCCCCGCCGTGATATTGCTGGAATATTGCTAAAAGCGGCGTAAAACCATACTCAGTCAGTCAGTCAGTCATATGGCAATAACTATGCCATTGGTTAAGTTTAATTTCAAACATGTGTTGTATCTTCTCGGAACATTTTGACCCATAAACTGAAAATCTATTATCAATCATTCAATGTACATTGTTGTGATACTATCATGGCTGACACCTGGAATCTTTTTTTAAAAAAACATTTCTTTTCTGTAGCATTATCCACAGAATAAATAAACTTTACATTTATTCAGTAATGTTATTTAAAGGTCATGATTACACACAACATATTAAACATTCTTGGCAAATATTCTGAAATGCTAAGCCACTACCAATACCTGTGCCAGTGTGAATTGGAATATTTTCAACAGCAGGCACTGTTACTGGTGTCAGTAAGTAGCTGGACACTGGTCATAATGTGGGAGTCCACGATGATCTGCAAGTGGATGACAGGTATGTCCTGTTCCAGCAACCGTCCAGTGTACATAGTGTATCCTGATGCAATCTCATTAAAATCAGATCTTTGTTCTCGCTTCCGCTAAACACAGATCTGAGGACATCCCATTACGGGTCACGTCAGGCCGACCTTGCGCGAAGTTTGACCGACCAAAGGAATGACTAATCAGAAGGCAGTTTTTCTCGTGCTTTACGGCACAAATTTCAAATTGGCGACTACGCTTCGAAACATATATTGACAAATTCTCGTTTACAAATTTGAAACCTGAACAAAAAAACATTTTGGAAGGGCTAATAGATGGTCTAGATTGTAAGGATTGAGTCGTTAAACCCGTAACTATCGTTCGGAATACATCATGTTAAAGTTTTCGAGATTGCATGACTAGAAATCACATTCCGACTGTCACTTTCATAATCTGGTAAGCGACGCACTGATTGGTCGGATGAAAGGTCGTTCTGACGTGACCCCCAATGGGATGTCTTCAGATCTTTGTTAAGCGGTGGCGAGAACTAAGGTCTGATTTTAATGAGATTGTATTCTGATGGTAACAGACATTTGCGTTGCCAGTGTATAAGACTTTAATATGTTTACAACTGTATACACAACATGAACTGTTCTTTCATAGGCAATGTATAACTTGACCAAAAATTATTCAAAGAAATCTGAAGATGTGTGACAGTCCGTGTTGCTCTTATACTTGGCGTCAATGAAAGTTATGGTCACATATATACTTGTAATAAAGATTAGGAACTTTTTCTGCCCTCAAACATGGAAATCTGGTCCAACTTCAAAAGATAAATAACACTTATGAGAACACATACGATATACTTTTAAAATACCAACAATACCTTCCAATGCTTACATCAAGATATAATTGAAAAATTAAGTATGTAGATTTTATATGCTAAACGAATGCTCAATGGGGTCGTTTTGATCAAATTTATTCCCATCATACAAAATACAGATTACATTTAAGTGATGTCACTTTTCAAAGACCTTAAAAACAAACATTGCAAGGATTTAATCATCATTATTTACAAATTAGAGGTGTAGTTTTTGTGAATAAGTCCTGATTGCAAGTATTTAATCATCACTATTTACAAATTAGATGTACAGTAAACTACGTTTATAACGAACACGCTTATAACGAACTGACGGATATAACGAAATGTGTTTTGATCCCGTCCATTTGCTGTATATTTACTTATAACGAACTACGGTTATAACGAACTAAAATTAGTAGTCCCTTTGAGTTCGTTATAACCGTATTTTATTAATAGTTTTTTTGTGAATAAGATGTGATATCACATTATCATCATGATACTGTCACATATATTTGTATTAACACGGGCACCCCTAAAAGAGTCTTTGTGCAACATGATTACTCAGAGATATTGCATGTATTGACAAACATTCACAACACTTTACATTGCCAACATGCATATAATAGGCTTATAGTGTGTGTCATCTCCCCTGGACACACAAATACAAATCTGTTACGTTCCTTATCAGAGCTGAACATTATAAAAAAGGAAAAGGCCCAGGACAGATGTAACAGAAATGTGCCAAAACATTGTATGATTCCTTCTTTCTTCATGACAATCAATAACAACAGAATTAAATCAAACGAGTCACAGAACGACTGTTTCTGTTTGTATTTCAACGCCATCATCACTGTTCGTAAGATGATTAATCGATCAATATTGACTTATCAAAACTAACAATTATACCAGCCTATCAGAAGTGGGTGAAGAGTGAAAACTTACCTCAATTTCTAAATTGGTAGCGGCCAGTTTGACATCGATCATAGGACGTTTTGACAACACTGCAACTGCTTTGACAAGCACATACTTGCTACTGATGCTACCTAACTCGAGTTTTTTAATACCATTGACATGTCATGATTGTCCAAGTTACACCAGCGTGTACCGAATTTGACAAGCTGGGTCTGTCCGACGTAACATTACTATCGCCATTGCCGTGAAACGTTGTTTGTCACCGTAAGTACTAAAACAAGGTATCGAGGGCCTTCTACTGTCGCGAAAACAAAATATATGTTTTTATACCACGAGACCTGTTGCACCCGTAATAACAACATATGACTTAAGTAATTCTTGCAATAAGTAATGCTTATTTCATAGTGGATCTCTAACGATTACATGTGCCTTCTGTGCCAGTCAAAATCAAATGTATGCTTTAAGAAAGTTGACAGCGTATAGACATAGTTGAAATGGGGTTTAACGTCGCGTCCAAGATTATTCGCACTTATATAGCGACGTGCATGCACGTGTATGTGTGTGTGTGTGGCTGCTTGTACTAGTCCGGACTGATGCCGATTGATAGTGCTAGCTCACTGAGATACCATGCCGCAGTTTTAACATGAATACCCCACTCAGACACAGTATACTGACTCCGAGCCGACAGTCCTTGTTTTAGCCCTCTAATGCGAGCGCCAGACAGGGTAACAACAAGTACCATCTTTTAACGTCTTTTGGTATGACGCGGCTGGGGATCGAACCCCGGACCTTCCGCTCTCCGGGCGGACGCTCTACCACAAGACCACGGAGGCGGACAGAGGACCAGGGTCAAGTATACAAATGTGTTTACTGGAGATTGATGCCTTGATGTGCCTCCTCATGAGTGCTGTAATGTCGACGGCGCTGTGTTGTCGCTGTTCTACAGAGGCAGGCAGTATTTGTGACGTCCAGGTTCAATCTATATACTTCCCCCAGTCCTGAAAGCAATTCAAACCATCTTAGTTAAACCTGACACAAATACAAAACCTTTCTCCGGGAGTGCACCGCTTGTGTCCTGGCTCCATAAAATGATGATGACATTGTTTGGGGTTTTATCTGTCACCATCATCCCTCTTAGACATTGATCATGGAATACAGTGTCTTTCCAGCGCAGGCGCCAGCTTGCTGGCCCATCACTCTACAACGTCTCAATTACATTACAAATTGGAAACATATACCCAAATGGCAGTAAATGATTTATCATTATAACTTACTGTTGAACGACAAACTTTTCTGCGTGCATTCCGTCATATGCACGTGTTTTAAACAATGGAAATATCGATAATAATTAACCATCTTACATCCCTCGAGCAGAAGACGGTGACGTGTGACAAAGCAAAGAAATCTTTGGAATACCGACTCTTTAGTTTTACCTTGTACTTTTGTACTTATAGCGGTTATAAGATTTCCGAGTCCCGTAATGGGATTCGAACCACGCACCTTCTGATAAGAGGTCGGACGCCTTGTCCACATGACCAAAGAGGTTACCCCGTCAGCAAGCTGACAAGGTAAGGATGTCATCTGTGGGATGACTCCATGCCCTGCTACAAACTGACTTATGTCAAAATCTCCTCAGTCCAGGCTGTGCATCCCTTGATGTCTCCCACGTTGGCTCCCACGTTGTGTCGTTCAGTATTTCACTTTATCGTGGAGGCTAGGTCTGTTCGATCGTGGATTTGAATTCAAGATTCGCCCTGATTATGTGAGGATCCGGGGTAGAATAGGTCTTCAGCAACCCATGCTTGCTGTTAAAGGTGACTATCCTTGTCGTAAGATGGCGACAAATGGGATCGGGGGGTCAGGCTCGCTGACTTGGTTGATGCATGTCATCGATCCCAACTGCATGGAGAACCGCCTCCGTGGTCTAATGGTAGAGCGTCCGCCCGGAGAGCGGAAGGTCCGGGGTTCGATCCCCAGCCGCGTCATACCAAAAGACGTTACTTGTTGTTACCTTGTCTTGCGCTCGGCATTAAGAGGCGAAAACAAGGACTGTCGGCCCGGAGTCAGTATACTGTGTCTGAGTGGGGTATTCATGTTAAACTGCGGCTTGGTATCTCAGTGTGCTAGCACTATAAATCGGCATCAGTCCGGACTAGTACAAGCAGCCACACACACACACACACATACACGTGCATGCACGTCGCTTCAAAGTGCAATAATCTTGGACGCGACGTTAAACCCCATTTCACCTCACCTCACCAACTGCGTGGATCGATGCCCATGATTAATTATAACCACTGGATTGTCTGGTCCAGACTCGATTATTTACAGACCGCCGTCATATAGCTGGAATATTGCTGAATGCGGCGTTAATCAACAAAGGAAAAAACAAAAACACACCTTTGTGCTACAAATGATAGTATCCCCACCTTTGACAATGGGACCACAAGCTCTCTATATTATCCCTACCACCAGTCACAGCTTCCAATTGTGAAAGTTAAATGGAGTTAACCAGCAACCGACTGACTGTTTTATTTACTAACACACGATGACTGTGACGCCGAATACTCTTCTCCAAGCTCAGTTACTCTCTTTCTTTGTCATTTTGATTTTCTATTTCATTTCAACTAAACTAATGTCCAAAAGAAACGATACCACGTGTTTGAAAGGACATTACAAAAAAACTAAACGATACAGACATTTCAAATTGGTATATGACTTGTGAGTAATGTTTTCACAGTATGTGTACAAAAAGTCATTGTAATCAATCCTTTACAATCATGAAGACAGACATGTAAAGACGCGGGGGGTCCAAAATGAAAATTTCATTTGAGCGAGCGAGTTTGATTTTACGCCGCTTTTAGCATTATTCCAGCAATAAAGCGGCGGGGGACATAATTTCATTTGAACACAGTTTGAAACTTGTTTTAACAGCTGATATTATGCCCTGGACTACATAGTTTGCTGAAGTTTGTACGATAATACATGTCACTCAAGTTGGTCATAATTGTGAAGTGTTGCGCGAAGCACATGGACACAAGGTCTTTATTGGTCTTTATTAACTTCAAGAATGCATGCATGATCTCCCACGTGAAACTACAGTTACCAATGGACGAGATGCTGGATGCTTAGGGCAGATTATACAATTGTGACTACTGATCAATCCATCTTCCATTTAACATTGGCTCCATTTAAATGACGGAAATGATCAAGTCTTTATTCTACGTTATTAGTGAACAGCCTGATCCTAATGGTTTCTGAACCCTTGGGTCTGAGAGAGCTGCCGAGCTCTTGTGACGGATATCATTAGCAAGGACCCACAGCCGCGGGATACGTAGATCCGCCATCCACCTTGTCATCGAACCTGACCACCTGATCCATCTTGTCGCCTCCTTCCACCAGCATCAATTTCTGGGGACCAGTTGCAGCTGGAATCACCTCAGAACGAACATACGTACTCCGACTTTCTGGTACTATATTAGTCCTGCACCATGACTGTGGAATATATATATTTTATGAAAAGAAATTTAGAAACGCATACAAAAGCAAGTCTAGCCAGCTCTAGCTAGCTCTATTTCACAGCATAGGGATTTTTTTTTTTTAGAGTCAAGAAGGATATTGTGTAATATAAGATTTCATAGACTAAATACACTATATGGCTGGAAAATTGCTGATGTGACTTTAAATATTAACTCATAGACTAAATGTTAGTCCAGTACTCTATATTTGCCTTCGCTTAATGATCATACGGGACCTCTCTTGTAGATAACTTAGCTAGGATATATTGTTATAATAACTCATCTATACAGCAATTGGTTTCACTGTACGTAACGTAGTGTCGCTCGGAAAAGTAGCCAGTTGCAGAAGAACAGTTTTCTTAACCGAAAGCAGTTGATCCTGGATATATATTTCGAGTTAGTTTTCGTAATAGTATGAAGTGTTTTCTAGATTTCCTCTCGTCAAGTCCAATTCGCCTGGTTTGTGTTCACGGTGTAGAATTCACAGTGCAACAAGTTGATGCAGAAAAACGATGCTAATATAAAAACGAAATGATGCATATATATATATCCAAAAAAGATATCAAAGCTTCAATTTCAGCTTCAGACCGAAATTATCATATTTTTAAACCACGGATTATATTTGTTTTGACATTTGAAATGTCATTTATCCATAATCTGTGATTCGACAACTTCCATATGGCAGGGAAGACGTGAGAAGTTGTTAGAGGATTCATTGAAAATACTACTGTGAAGATAAGAACCCACTTTGCCGTTGCCATCTATAATTACTCATAGACAGATTAAAGGGAAACTTCAGACACCTGTGCTTCTTGAAATGCCATGAAAACGATAAAAAACCTACTATAATATGACTAATGTTATAAGACTAACTTTTTAAAATAATATTCTTTGGTTTGCCTTTTATTTCAAACAGCTCTTTTTCTGTTAGATCGTAACTTGGGAATTTGTAATACATCCTTTCAGTGAAAGGTCTTTTTACCACATGATCATAGAAATAACTATGTTTTCAAACTTTTTCCAACGTCTATATTTTCAGTGTAATAAGAGGATTATGTGTTACATTTGAGCCAGTGCGGTATCTGAACACGCAAAGACTATTAGATGCGATAGCATTCTTGAAGAATACAATGGTTAATCCAATGCGTTGACAGGGGTTACATCATGATCTTAGTATCGCAGCGCCGTGATGTCTCCCCGTTCCATTCCACGTCAGCTCCACTAATATTAGGATAGGAGTAAATAAAGTGTATTTAGTAACAACGGTTGATACAATGGGTATGGTATCCCCAGTAATCATTTACCCTCTGCACAAAACAAATGTTTGGGAAATGGCGATTTGTCCCAGTGCACAGTCCAGATCCAAAGGCTTTATAAATGTCTTTGTGAGTATAAAGGTGTTTTTTGGTCTCAGCTGCGTGTAAAGCGTTACTCATAAAGCGATTATGAACGGCTATCAGACAAAAATATATTGTTTTTGTGGCCTTGATACCTATCTGTCATGAAAATTGTTGCAGTCAATATCGTGTCTATATTTCTGATAGATGAGTCGAATTTTACAACGATTTGTTTTGTTACTGCACGGAACATCTACGAGTGTCTCCTTTATTCATCACAGGGGAATAGGTTTAATGACTCTCTATCACTCGAGCCTAGGATTTTCTATGACTTGCGATTTATAACACATGTCAAATGACATCCTCTCTAATCGTCCACATTACACAAAAAACACGTTACCGTATGATAACAAATTCTGAAATCTGTTTAAAGTGTGGTCCATACAAGAGTATATACAATATTGGACACAAAAACTGTGGGAGATTATTGTTGATTGCAATCGGAAAGGTCATGGTGTGAGCGCAACTTGGCAGGAAATCGACACAAGGTGTTAATACAAAATAGAATCATCCAATTTTACTGCATCCTAAAAGCAAATTTAACTCACTTTCTAGGAACAACTTTAAACCACATAGTTCTCTTGTCAAATGGTGCCAAGTTATAAAAGTTTGGTATTATCAGGAAGGGCTTACGAAAGCGATTGGTATTGCATTACGCATATGCTACCACCCTTGCCGAACTGGGCTGGTATTAAGGAGTTACATTTTGGCTGGACTAACGAGTCTAAGCATAGTCCAATCAAAATGGCGCACCGAAATCGCAATCCGGTTCGTAAACTGTCATGCAGATTTCAGTCGATTGCAGGATTTGCACAGCATGTGCACCGCCAACTCGTTGTCAACAGATATTCTCAAAATCTTTTCAGGTATTTAATCAAGATGCTCACGTGATTTGATGCCCTTCGCGATGTAAGACCCGTTTTCTCACAATAAAGATCTTGATCGTCGATCAGATCGTCCTGACTGGGCGCCGCCATTTTGTTTGAAGCAAATGCAAGTGATACGAGAGGTGGAATCTGATTGGTCCATAGGAGAGGCAGAGAAGGGACTTAACTCGTAACAGCTACTGGTGGCGCTACGAGCGAGCCGAGGAATTCCAGCCTAGTTCGGCAAGGGTGGAAACTGGATTTTTAAACTCAGTTAACTCTCTTGCCTAGGGAAGATGGTGATGACAAGACCTCCATAAAAATATCGAAGTTTAATCAAATGGGAAGTGAGACAGAATACAGTGAATACTCTTCCTTGGCAAATACCAATTAGTTCTCGTATCGTAAATACTACGGGTAAATCATGTCCATCTTATAATAGGCATGGAAATATAGACCTGTAGAAATACTAGAACTGTCGGCTCGCTTCTATGTTAGACACGTCAGGTGTACTTGGTGCAAATGGACACAGCATAACCATGCTCACATCTGGACTAGTAACGTGCACGGTACCATCTTAACTATGCTCAGCGAACACTTTGTCTTCTAAAAACAGGTGTTATTTTATACGAAACAACACAAGGTTTACTTTGAAATCCTGCAATATCAACATTCCATTGCTTGCATTATAATGTAGAGGCAAAAGTCCAGTGGCTCCGGGCGGACATACCCGCGGACGTGCATCTTCCACACATGCGCACGTGGGCCAAGGAAACACTCTGAAAAGTGATGTGTCCTTAACGCGCGTGTATACCCATAGTGTAAGAAACACAATAATAGGTCAGTTTTGAAATAGCCTCCAGAGTAGCTATGTAAAGAGCGTTTCCTTCCAGCTGAATCCTGAAAACCATGAAGACCTTTGACAAATGATATGTGTAATTCAGCATGTGTTTGATCCACACTGATACACAGTGAGGGAAGTTATTACAACTGAAGATTAAAGTCCATCCTCAAACATGTAAGAGGAAGGCCTTTGATTAGCGCTACAACAATGGTAACATACGTTGTCATGGATACGCAATTTTACAGATCTTAATTAGTGCAAAAGCGAGAGAGCGAACTTTAAGACAGGAATACGAAATGGATCATACCGTGGTGGTTTATTGATAAACTATTTATACTTTTGTATAGAGTTCAATGAGGATTCTTTCAGAGCCTTGTCGATGACAGGATCTCCTTCATAAGATTTTATAATAACAGCCTCAGTCTGCTACCTGCCATTCAATGTCTAGAATGTCCAATGTGTCACCTAACGCTACATCGGGCACACATGAAGGATCTCTCATAGTTCAACAAAAAGTGTCATGCAAGGGTTCGACACGTTTCATTGTGTCATTGTGTTTTAAAGTACTTGGTTTTACGGTTATGTCGACTAAAGGATCCCAATTGTAATTTGGAATAAAATATATAAAACGGGTAATAGAGTATCTTCACTAATTTCCGTCATGGGAAACCTTGATTTTACTTTCATTTTTTCGTCTTTTTACGGATCTCATTAAAAACAAACATGAATTTTGTCGACATGCGACCCTTTTATTTAAAGAAGGCATCCCGTAAACCGAGTAATTAAGAAAGGTCTTAACTGAAATTAAATAGAGGTCACCTGAGTACAATTTAAATATTTAAATATGAAGCTATCGTCCATAAAAAAGCAACTATTTTTCGAGATCTTGAGCATGTCCGGATTGACTTGTTGCGTGGGTATATGTATGCATATATATTGTGGGATGGGCTAGATTGAAGATATGTAATAATATAAAGTGATCAGGAATTATTGAGACAAATGGCAACGTTTCGACCACAGTGGCTCACCGGTGACACTGCCATATTACCACACACTTCACGTACAGTGGTTTGAAGCAGAACGCATTCCATCAGCACAGGATATGATTCTAGATTAGCAATTGTATTGAATAGGGGTGTATTGTCTAAAAGTCGATAACTATACGCTGAAATGGTCCGTTTGAATTTTCCAGGCGAGTGAAAACAAGACATTTGATAGAAAATTGGTTTATATATGGAGAGATATCCTGCCACAGACGCTGTTCGGGGTCGGAATCAGTGGCGGAAATCTGTTTAAGCATTCTAACCCTGACCCTTGTAGTCCAGCCAACAGTGTTATAGGTGGAACGTGTCGCGCATTTTATTATGCATCAATTCTCTGCGAATTACAAACGGCTTTTATGGCCCGTAAACCTCGCCGTATCACCACTAAAGGAATCTGAGAAAACTAACAACTTGGGGGAATCCAATATCACAAGAACAGACTATGGCGATTGTCCCATCAAATAAGCGTTGAGTGGACTAGTTGACGCATTGTTCGAGAGCCGTGTTTTTATGACTGGCGTATAGGATGGTGTCGTGTACCCAGACGCGGCTTAAAGAAAACATCAACTGAGTTTCGATAAGAGCAGTCCTGTGCAGTCACTTTGAAATTCTCTCTCGTTATTGCCATTGTTTACAGTGACCTTTGGTGTACAAGGCTTAAAGAGCTTACCATCAATCACAGTTTACCATTAGACCATACACTGTGCGGAATATATCATATGCGTTGCCAGAACACTTTCAGAGAAAAAAATATTTTGTCAAAGAAAATGATATTTTAATTTGAACAGAACGGGGAAACCATACATGATACGAGTACCCAAGCAGAAAGCCTGGTACTACTCTTTTACTAAACGGCAATGTCAGGCATCCATGTACATCTTGATGAAAGGTGCATGAAACATTCATTGGACACGAGGATATTCTTCATCCGTAGGATGAAAAGAAGCACGCCATCCATGTCATGGTCATTTACTACTGTCTGATAAATCCCCAATGATGGCGTCAAAATCAATTATTAATATCTCAACTCCTAGCATTTCATGTGGACATTAATACCAGATAGCTTATAGATATGTACTTTAGCTTGTTGTCAGTGTTTGTTCATTGATTGCACCAAGATATGACATGATATGATGATTTGATATATAATTCGATATATGATACGCAATATGATATGATATGATTCGAAATGCAATATTATATGATATGATGATTTGATATATGATACGCAATACGATATGATATGATATGATTCGAAATGCAATATTATATGATATGATGATTTGATATGAATAAGTGCAGTGCAGTTCAGAGCAATGCAGTGCAGCGTAGCATGGTATAATACAATACTGTACAATACAATACAATACAATACAATACAATACAAACGGTTTTTTTTCCACCGTAACAAATATGTTAGCCAGAGGAAACTCAGTATCGAATATATGCCAAAGCAAATTTTATTTGGCCTAAAAGGTAAAATAGTTATGAAAAGTATAATAATGGATCCCTGAAAATCACACCAAGTGTTTGGGAATGACAAATCTGTATGTGGACTGACAGATCTGTATGTCACCCTTAGTAACAATACATCTGCACTAGCTAGTGCTACAGGAGATGCTCCCCCGCACATCCACCCACCAGTTCAAACGTCGGCGTTAACTCATTCACAAAAGCGCGATCAACGTTTCTTCTTCCAGGAAGCTGGCTATGAACCACCTACCAAAAATATTCATTTGACCCACCGATCAATCAAAAAACAAATACAGGTTATCAATCCAAGCGCCAGGTAACAAAACATGGTGTTGGTAAATTAATATTTATTTGAATCATAACTACATGTTTCTTCTGCTAAAATGCTAGAAAGTAGATAATGCACCACGAAAAGATATTACCAAATACACGAAGGGCAATATAGTAAGGATACTTTATGTATATATGATAATTTTATTTTGGTATCGTTTTCCAAATCTTAGAAAGTTTCTGGTGTCGATTGTGCTAATAACAAAGATACTTCTGTGTTCTTGTAAATGTATACCTAAAGCCTTTACCAGTCTAATTGGTACGAACTCGTGCCCTGAGAACCACCTTGCTCTATCTCCACTTGAGTTAAGGTTCTGTAATCACTCAGGAGACTTTGTTCAATGTCCTGATGAAGTTTCAAGTCATTAGTATGAAGAAAAACGAGATTTAACATTCAACAGCATTGTGTTATCTCCAAATCTAAAACTAAATCTATGTTCCAGGCTGTTCCAAGTGCGGATTCAATGAAAATCATTCCTTTTATCACGTGATCGGGAGATAGAACATTTTGAAATTGAAAAGTGATGCAAAAGGTCAGTATATTGTGAAAGTTTGCAACAATATTACTCTTCATTTACTATCTCTGAAAATGTACAATTGTATAGTCAAATAAGGACAGAATCCAGCTATTTCTTGTTGGAATTGACCATTTATATCTGGCTACAGACACTTTCATGTTCGCTTTGGAGATAGACCAGTATGGTCCTCAAACTAAGATACCATCCGTCCGTCCTTGCTGCCGGAGTACCGACAGTGCTTGTAACCGTCACTCAGAGATAAAATAAATTCAATATAACGACATCTTGATGATTAGTACCAGCTGTTAAAGCTTAAAAAATACAAAATTAATTAAATAACAACCTTTTAATATTCTTCCTTAAGGTCAGTCGCTTATGACTTCTCAAGTCGCTTTGGAACATTAATAATTCAGAACTCGGTTAAGATCATTTATTATAAAACCAATTCTGTGAGCAGCCGAACCGCAGTGCTAATTCCCACAACCATGTCTTGAAAGATTTATGACATGCAGTATTCATGAGACGGAGGTAAGGTGCTGTTTCAATAAGGTCTGTTATATGATTTATATCACTGCAGAAGCTGGTAATCTCTGTAAGTCATCTGTGGGAGAGATCTCGGTATGTTATCTATGGGAGAAGTAACAGTAAAACACTCACTTTGAAGTCATCTATTGCCAGGTCGTCCATCGGCCAGCACCACTCGGGACGATGTTTGTTACTGGACCAAAATAAATGACACAAACCTTTTCCATAATCATAAGAAATCTCTGCTAAAAGCAGAGTCCGTTGTACGATTCCCACTATATCATAAGAATATGTGTATGGATCAACATTACGTATTTAGGAGATGCTATTGAGTTTTCTACCAACAATATATGGAAAAGACTGGAATCGGACTGTTTAGTCAGCGGTATCAAATCATAATAATCACTTCTTATTAAATCAGCTGATTTGAGGACCGCATCGTCCCCAGGCAAATATTAACAGAAAAGGACTGCTTTCTCAATCATTGTCGATTGTCATTTTGAAATAATGATACATACAATTTTTGGCTACAAATTGCAATGCTGTAGTTTGCCTTTTACGCCCAATGGAATCTTTTTCGCAGATAATCGAGACTGGTTATTCTATGGCTTTGACGTTTTCATTTTTAATACAAAATTTAACCTATATGTACGGCTATACATTTAATTTTGCACATCGAATTTTCGATTCATACCTCAATGCACCGAAAAGAATAGCATTGACAAGACCCATACCGCTTCAAATAAAATTGCCAACGCGTCACGAATAATTATAACATGTGGAATCGGTATGAACATATTGTGTTCTGTTTTCAATATAGAACAAGGTTACCTGTGATTTTTTTCGCATGAGATTTAACCCTTGTCCCCATTAGATATGCGGGCAGTGAATACCAACTAACACTCGTACATTTTGAAAATAAATGTTCATCGACATTATAATTAAACACAAACGTTATCAGACATATTCTGTATCAGCCGCTCTTCCTCTCAACTCACAGTTGGAAGACAGACATGACTTCATTTTGGAAAGTTCTGAGATCAAGGATGATGTCAAATGCGCCACTGATAATTAAAATGACGGTGTTCTGAGTGAGTGAGTGAGTGAGTGAGTATGGCTTTGTGATTCTTTAAGCAATATTCCAGCAATATCACCTTGGGGGACACAGGAAATGGGCTTCACACATTGAACCCATGTTGGGAATCGGACCCAGGCCTTCATGACGAGAACGCTTTAACCACTAGGCCTGAAGTGGTTCCTGATCAAAACTTAATATAAATGAATACGGAATCCATTTAGTTCAGAAGTGAGAGAAAGAAAGCCACACCCTCACAAACACGTATCTGTCAATATATAATATCCTGTATTCATGAATATATCAGGCAAACACTAAGGGGGGAGGGGTGTGGTGGTGGGTGAGTAAATATGCTGAAGGAAACGGGGGAGGGGGACTATCGTGGAAAGTACAGACTGTCACATCACCAAAAAGAAACCTCTGTCATGTAGGAAAGAGATTTTAGAAGGATTGCGTGGCTGCTTGTACTATTCTGGACTCATGCCGGTCTTATAGTGTCTGTTGTCTGGGATATCATGCGGGAATGGATAATTAAAACAAAAATAGTATACATTCTCTGAGCCGGCCAGTCCCCAAATGCCGAGCGTCAGGGTGACAGCCTTACCATGTTTTAACCTCACTTTTTACTACGCGGCCAGTGAATCGAACCACCGATCTCCCGTTTGTTCTTGTTCTCGCCGTTGGATGAGATTATCCTAGCGGTATGGTCATTGGTTTAGTTCTACAAACTTGTGATATACCATAGGAGAAAATGGGAAAACCAGGAAACTGTATACAAATCGCTGTCTCAACTATAAATAGATACAGTGATTGAGGCCAGGTGCGTCATGACAGACACTTTAATCTTTAACTAATAATTGCATTGGACAAGTATGCTTGATAAAAGCCATGTTGAATTATCTTGTCATAGGCTGAAGAAAAACTTCAATGTTATTTATAAACATGTCACATGGCAATGACATTTTTTTTAAACAGTTAAAGTCTTATACAAGGTGAAACCACATCTGATTGGCATTTCATGGAAAATATCATTCAATATTTAAAGAAAGAAACCTGTCTGGAAAATATCAAGTGCCATATAGAAGCGCACATGATCAATCTTAAATTGCACTTGTCATCAGATATCAATACATTTTGAGGTTTTTAGTCGTCGAAAAATGACAAAAATAGTTCATATCTGAAGCTTTGTGATGATTGATTTTGTCACCCGGTCACAAAGTGGGGCATTTTGACGTGATATTGGTTGTTAAGATTATATGATGGAATATCAGTGACAGTGAGAAAAGAAAACAGAACTGTGCTGGTTTAACGGCTCGTCAAATATGGAGGACAGTAGGAAGCCACCATACCTATATAGTTGCTCTGTATTTATATTTCATTTGTGCAGCTACTTTTCTGTCACTCAGAAATTACTCCTGGTGCATTTTCTATGTTCATGTTTGATACTAAAAGACATATTTGAAACACCCCAGTAGGATTAATTATAGGTTTATTTTCATTGAGTCTGTCAAGCGTTAAGACACGGGAGGACACGCCTTCATGCAACTTCAAAGACTAACATGGTGTTCTTTTTATTGTCAGTGGTGTATAAATATTTATTCTACCGTTCGGTTCCAAATTCAGTTTAGTGCGATTAATTCTACAGGTAACCCAGCTCTACATTGAAAACACAGATTGTTTATCTCCTAATTCGATACCTTTTGAAAGCACTTCATATCCGAAATGAAAATAAAAAATGAATTAAAATATTCAGGGATCAGGGGCCAATATGCGACTATATAAAAAAAAAGCAAGTTTATAGTTTCATTGTACACACAATCAGGGGAAAGTCACGATTATTCGTTCAAATTCTAACGAACAAAAATGGAAATTTCTAGCTTGCCACTTGTGATTGTTTGACTACTTATTCGACGTTGCTAGTCTTTAATAAACATTTAAAATCATAACATGAAACGAGGACACAATCACAGTGACATTCTGACATCACTGCAAACTTCACTACAGTCTACGCTGTGCAGAGTTGCGTCCCTTTGGCACGTCGGAAACGTATGATTGTGGGTTCGAATCCCGGTTCGCCCCGATCATGTTTCTAGGTTTGTCAGCACCATACCAATGCTCATGGGTTTCACCGAAGTGGTAAACGTCTGAGACCTGCACCACTTCGGGCCTTCCTCCCACATTTAATTTTAACATGTACCAACAACTTACGAAGTGGATACGTACTACCAATGTGTTCTATAGAGAACCGTTGAAGATACGAGCTATAGTGAGGCATGAGATATATTGTTTTACATGAATTATGGTTTCTTTTCTCTCCTTAGTGTCAATGCGCAAACAAGATTTGAAATAAATCGGAGTTCTGGTTTCTGAGTTACAGGTGGTTGGAAAACAGTATATATGAAAATCAGAATCCTTGTTTCACGCTGCACGGATCACAGAAACACCAACAAGAACACAAGAGGGGATCGTTGAAATACAGCCGAGGTCGCGGGGTCATATCCCTTTTAGTCCGGGAGTAAAAAGAGTTCGCTCTTTATCAGGCTCTAGCCCCTTTGTCCTGAGGTCTACAATCGAACGAATTAGTGTTCGCCTTGCCCTGCGCTTCCACACGTACACATAATACAGGTTCTTTTACTTGATACATTTCCACTGCAAATCATCCTAAAGAAATTCTGCAAAAAGTTCGAAAACAATTTTGGCCCAGAAGTGGGAATCAATATGGCGGCCATGGACGACATATCTCAGCATGTTTTCTGATAACTTTACAGAATGGTGCGTTGACACAAAGTATGGGACGCTTCGAAGAGTTTGAGCTTATGGTTTAAGCTGAGGTTTTTTTGTGCAGACAATGGGGGAAATGGTGAAACACATGGCAAAAACCTTCAATCCAATCCGGCTAAACGAAGCAATTACCCTACTATGGACGATGAGACAAAATTGTTGGGCATCTGATTCCGCAGCTGTATACGGTATTTGGAACCCCCGAGACTGTTAGTTTCTGAGATATGAGCTGGTAAAAATGCCCAAGAGCCTTTTTGTGTGGCAATGGCTTCAGTACCTTGTGGAACTTGGTGACAACTTCTGGTCACTGGTCATTGAGGTAGCTCTGGTACTTATAACGACGGAATAGTAAATATTCATTATAAATAAACAGAGCGATTACATTTAGGCCTTTTAGGCATGGAGCTCTAATTATCTCATAGTAAGTGTCGTTTGAGATAAATTGCGCATTGCTACGACCATTTCTTAGGAGTCGTTTGAGGGACTGGATAGGTTGGTTGTACTTTACACTTACGGTAATGCTGATAATAATTGCCATAAACTTAAACCGACAGTAAATCTAAGCGAAACGGAGAGTTCTTTGTACGATTCTGACTATTACAGACGTGTGTGTAGGAATCACTGTCAGATTATACTAGCCGTTTTAGCGGAAAGGTGAGCGTAGACAAGACAAGACAATTGTTCACAACTTAAAGAGTGAGTGAGGGAGTTTCGTTTTACTCCGCTTTTAGCAATATTCCAGCAAATAACGGCGGGAGACGCCAGAAATGTGTCATCTAAAAGAACCAAGGGAACATATTGTACATGTACATACAAAAATCAAAGTAGAAAATTGCATCGGACGTCCTATTGGTAACTGAAGCGCCAAATTAAGTAATGTCCTCCACATGTCTATCATACAACATTGTGGAAGTTTTACCAAGACCTCAAATGCGGCACCCTGATAAAAGAACTTTTGTGCAAATGTCGTTTGACACTCTTCGTTTGGTTCTAACTATCATGATGGTTCTATGTTCATTGGCCTTCATAAACATATCGTATTTAATGATATTATGACATTGCGATGACATAACTGTCATAACCATTATATATTTAGTGTAAGAAGCCTAAACATGCCATTGACATTCCGTTAAATTCAGTGTTTAGAATTGCTTGACAGTAAACAAACCTCTTCATTTCCCATTTTCGCATAAACGGATTCGACAGTGGTGTTTTAAATGAAGTGACTATCTTGCAATGGGATGTGATGAAACAATTTTTAGCTAATTTATTATCAGATTTGCAGCTTCCTTTTGAAATGTATTTCTTTTTCAGAATGAAATTGGGAAATAAATTAATTCTCCCCTCGTTTCAATTGATACCAAATACATCAGCAGGTTTCGATTAGAAAGTACCAAAGCCTTGAAGGACATGTTCTCTTAAATATGTCCAATAAAATTAAGGGTATTCTATTACTATGAGTGAGTGTGAGTGAGTGAGTTTGATTTTACGCCGCTTTTAGTAATATTCCAGCAATTTCACGGCGGGGGACACCTGAAAAGAGCTTCACACATTTTACCCATGTCGGGAATTGAACCCGGGTCTTCGGCGTGACGATCGAACGCTTTAACCACTAGGCTACTCGACCGCCCCCTATTACTGAGAGACACTAGTAGTGATGGCGGTAACAACAGGAAACTCTAGCAAGTTTATTGCCATACTTCAGAAGGCCACATAGTGCTATGGTCGTCGAAGACAACAGAATTAATAAAGTAAATCTCAGACGAGATACATCAAAATGTAATATGTGTGGTATCACTATATTGTCATCATTTAAGCAGAACTGTTTCCGAGTAAAATCCAATTTGTAAGTCAACACAAAAATATCAATATTATGAAATAAGAGACCAAGAGAGTGGGGAACAGAAAATACTACACACCTAACTACTTGAAAAAGATAAGAGACAAATACCTACCTGAATCATGGCACGGAGAATATGAAAATACGAGGAATAATATGTTAATGTCGTTGGCAATAGATGAAATCATCTTCAATTATGCATGGAAATGCAGTGACATAATGCAGGGGACCACTTCGAAGCAATGGGACAATACAAATCAATTTTCCCAAAATTTGAAGATTTTTTTTCCAGTGCGAAAGCACGTTTCCTGATATTCGTGTCTCTTCGGGTAATATGAAGTCAACACATTGCAGTTTTTTCTGCCACAATTTGACACCTGTATGTTAACAAAGACCCTGCCTCAGTTCGGACATCAATGGTACTACTGGTGTTTAGACAAGTTACGTGAAGATAGGAAAGACATTTCATAAAGGTTCCAAATCTAAAAGATATCAAAGTGAGCCAGCGTCACAGCTAAAATGAATGCCATGTGCCCTTTCTACCACACACGTTTCCTGTACTTTCTATTTCGTATATGCTGTACATAATTCAGGGTGATTATTTTAAATCATGAGATACACTCAGCCTATTATTTATAATTAAGACTACACAATCGAACGAAATAGTTCCAAATGTATTAGGTTCCATTAGCCGAAACACATTTGAACACAGGCTAGAGGCACAACAGCTGGGTTCGGATGTCTTTCAGAATCAGGACAAAGAGCGATGTTTTTTTTGGTTTTGTTTTTTATGTAGGCAATACCAGCGACACAATGGACATATATGACCAGCCCTTATCATCAGATCCGTCGGAATACCTCTGTAAACATATTTTTTCCGGTCTTTCATACTTGTATAAATAAAAGAAAAAAATCAACATTTTGTTCCGAATTCCTTTTCAATGCAAATGATCAGTTATTGAAAACTTTAAGCTATATCAAAGTTCATGTTGCTCTAGATATAAAACTTTGGTTAGCAATGTTGAAAACTGTATCTGCGAAAAGTATGAAATATTCAATTTTCTTATGGTTTATAAATAAATAAATATATGACCTGACCTTCCCATATATATCCCTGTGATGATTTTGTGTTTCAGACAGATTGAGTTTCGTCACATTATATGTTTCTTGTATATTGCATGAAGCAGAGCAGAAAATATTGCATACAATTGCAATCCAGTCGCCTAAGTGCAAAGATTGACGTTTCCTGAAATGGTAAGAGGAATACGCACCTCTGAAACATGTTTCGAGTGTTATATAATGGACGGTCTAAAGTCTTCAAGATTTTCAATAATTGAGATACTTTTGAAATAGCGAACAGACTGGCAGAGATATTGGGTTGCATTGAATTGCCCCGTTGGGTTGGACTTTCATCTCATCGGATATGGACACCTAGAGAGTGAGATGTATAAAGCCGGGCGGCGTTACGGCGTCGTCTCACGCATTTATTTTAAGAAGACATGTATCAATAATGTCTTTAGTGGCTGTAGTGATTCCCTGTGGCCCAATATATTCAGATTTGCGATTTTCCCATGTCACATGCAATGTACAATAAACATATTAAATGTTTCGCCCTCGTGATCTAACGTTATAACGTTTCATCTAATACACAACATATGTCCTATACATGTATCTAGTACAAATTTCAATAAAACATTACCGTTTAGTATGTATAAGGAATGTAACTCCTACCGACAGAGTTGGGTGGTGGTTCAAAGCGAAACGGACGACATTGTCTATTTCCTCATTAAATTCTGTGCGGCGCCTTTGGTCTTGAATCCCACCATGCGTGTCGTAGAAGTAAACAGGATCGCCTGGAAATAAGCAAGATTCCTTACTTGTTGCATATCAAGGCACTAATTCACCCGTCAAGCTTTCGCTTCATGTATGTGTGCCCAGAGTATCCACAATGAATTAGAATGTTCCATATCTACAAAAAAAACATATATACAAGCAAGTTTTTTGCCAATCAAACAGTTAGGTATTTGCCCATAACAAATATTTATTTGCTGAAGTGAAGTTTATCAACACATGTATAACGCTTGTTCACGCTTGGTGTGGCAGCTGTAAATTGAACATTATGATAGCATCAGCAGGGATTATAGAGGTCATAAGACATAACTTTATTTGCTTTTCAGGCCACAGACAGTGGCATGTGAATGATCATACATAAATATATTTGCGTTACAAGGTAGATTATTTACAATTTACAATGCATATAATTGCGGTCAATAAAAAAAACAACGTAGATAGATAGTTTTCTCACCTATTTCTGTACTATTTAACAACCTGAAAGTTTAAGAATTTGGCTTATTGTGATAACATCTAGGTAACCAATCATATCTATCGCTGAAATCCACGAGTATATTTATGGTGCTGTCAAACCGAAAAACACAATCAGGGCGGCTAGTTTTCACTCGCCAAGTGCTTAAAGTAAGTTTATTCTTAGACAAGGGATTGTACGGTGGCCCATAAGGGACATGGAGTCTGTTTTTCAATATTTTGATGTTTAACTTACTTTTATCTTAACCTTTTGCAAATTAACACAATCTGCCATACAAATATGTAATAAATCATGTATGAAAACATCCGAAAACATAGAAAATGTACTTTTAAGTAGCTTTTGAGTGGCTGAAATGTGAAGTGAAAATGTCAAAAACTAAAATGGAAATGTCAAAAACCAAAACGAAAATGTCAAAAACTAAAATGAATACACAGAAAACTATTTCCACCGTAAATATTATCACCGTGGTGGAAATAGTTTCCACCTCGGTGTAAATATTATCACCGCAGTGTAAAAATTATCACCGCGGTGGAAATAGTTTTCTGTATTTTCATTTTAGTTTTTGACATTTTCGTTTAGTGTTTTTGACATTTTCATTTTAGTTTTTGACATTTTCGTTTAGTGTTTTGGACATTTTCATTTTAGTTTTTGACATTTTCGTTTCGTTTTTCAGCGATTCAATATCTTCTTTACACATGATTTATCACATATTTGTAAGACAAATCGTGTTAATTTGCAAAAGGTTACGATAAATGTAAGTGAAATATCAAAATATGGAAAAACAGACTCCATGTCCCTTATTGGCCACCGTAGGATTGAGCCCAAAACATATAGCTGAGAACTTTCTCTTGACTAGTAATGGGTAATGATGTCTTTGATAATATTACTGGGGAATGTTGAAATTAGTTACTGTCATTTGCTCAAACGTTCTAACTGTCAATCGTCTCAACAGGAAGATGACTTTGGTTACATTTCGACTCTCTGTATTTCGTTGTTAATAGGGAACAATCATTCTACTGCAATCCAAAAGTATCAGCTTTTACATCTATTGTTGCAAGCCTGACTGATTAGTTCACGCGATGAAAAATCTAATTGATCATAACCTACTAAGGCATTCTAGCACCTGTATTATAAAAACATATACATCTCAAGTAAAGCAGCCATGTTATATTTAGTCCAATAAGGTGGTAATAATTTCGTCGCAATATAGCTGAACATTGCGGGTCTGACGTAACATTAAAACTCACTCACAGACAATATATATTTCTGGAGCGAGTAGGACAATTTCCCGCTCGGACAATACCCGCACTGACATTTCCCCACACTGAACATATAAATAATTTATATTACAGTTATATTTGCAATTTGATTATACAGTAATACAACTATAATCATATGAATATTAAAATTCATAATCACTTGTCAATGTGGCCAAAATGTCACCAGCTGTAAATTGTCACATGTACAGACTGATTCTAGCAAAGTGTGGTCGTCTTTGACACAGACAAACAAACAGACTTCTATTCACAGATATTTATCCTCACTTTGCCACCACACTGCAGGGGATTAACAGTTACTGCCCAAACGCTCAATTTAGGATTTTACGAGTATCTATCAAAACCTATGAAAGCTAACTCAGTTCAATGAAATTTAAATAATAAGGCACTTGCAATGACCAGTTAACAACTAATAATTGATATAGTAGATAAATACTGCAAACTTCCCATTGGCAAATGCACCTGTCATCCCAATCAATTGCGGTGGCCGTAGTCCTGTATATCCATGTTTTAAGTATCGAGTTAAACGAAGACGAGGTGCCCGCATACACTGGAAATGCTCTTTCCTCAATGTCCAGCAACCGCCAACACTTTTAATGATCTTATCACGACCAAGAACCTTGTGCATAACCATGGTCATGACATTTTCCATTATATATGATACTTGTGTGGAAATGTAAAGCCAGTGAAATAAATGAGACGACCATTGCAGTTTGTCTCCCAATCAGGAGGAGGAGAGGCGACCCCGACATATAATGGATAAACTGGTTGATTGAGTTCCTTCCATCAGCAAGACAGGATTACCCAGAGAGAAAGAAAGGATTAAAATTCCTTAAGGTCTCGTTTCTGGAATGGTATAAGTTTTCACAACCAATTTCCTCTAATAATAAACTGTTTCCTTTGGTATCCCCAAGCAACAATACTCAATACAGTATGCGCATTGGGCGATTGTAAAAATCGCAAACCCTAATAAGATTCTGTATACATTTTGGACACACCAGGTGATTGTTCAGATCACTAGTTCTATCTACACCCAGACAACATGGTAGTTTATGTTTATTTCCAATATCTTCTTATAATGTTAATGGTAGATGGTAAAGTCCCCAACAAAACTTCCTCTTATTAATTCCTACCAAAACAAAACAAATGGGGTTTTGGGAAATGAAGCACATTCCTAAGGGAGAAAATAAAACATAAGTGGTGGTGACTGCTCTATCATAATTGTACCATCCGAAGAATAAATTTGGCGAACGAACATCATTACATTTGCAATCACCTGGAATGATTCATATAGGCAAAAATTAAAACGAAAAGTCCCGCAATCCACAAACACAATTACTTTATTAATTGCGAACATTAACCATCCCGCGACAATCGTGTCAACTCGGGGCTTCCCGATGCATCCCGATGCAATTAATGATGATCTAAAGTCACTACTGTTCCTACTGTCAGCTGGTCACAATGGCCAGACTTGGACCAGAGTGGAATGGTTCATGCTTATAAGTCAAGCAACCGAGCACTAATTAAGACAGGTCGAAATTGTGTTTATGGTCTGGTGAACACAGGTCAATGGCCGCTCATTAACTCAAGATTCACATCTCATTGTTCTGATTTCTCTCACTATTTATTTCATCTATTTGTCAAATTCATCAGAAACCCGTGAAAGGGGCAGTAGTGTTTTTGTTACACCCAATCTGTGCAACTGCTCTTTTTGTGCTGTATTGCCCAACATTATATACTAGCCCTTATCATCAGATCTGTCGGAATACATTTATAAACATCTTTTTTCCGGTCTTTCAAATTTGTATAAATGGAACCAAAAACAAAATCAACATTTTTTTCCGAATTTCTTTTCTATGCAAGTGATCAGCAATTGAAAACTTTAAGCTATATTAAAGTTCATGTTGCTCCAGATATAGAACTTTGGTTAACAATGTTGAAAACTGTATCTGCGAAAAGAAATATTCAATTTTCTTATGTGTAATATATAAAGAAATATATGACCTGACCTTCCCATATATCCCTGTGATGATTTTGTGTTTCAGACAGATTGAATGTCGTCACGTTATATGTTTATTGTACATTGCATGAAGCAGAGCAGAAAATATTGCATACAATCATATTCGCCTAAGTGCAAAGATTGACGTTTCCTGAAATGGAAAGAGGAATACGCACCTCTGAAACATGTTTCGAGTGCTACACAATAAATAATGGACGGTCCAAAGTCTTCAAGATTTTCAATTATTGAGATACTTTTGAAATAGCGGAGAGACTGGCAGAGTGATGATATTGGGTTGCATTGAATTGCCTCGTTGGTGTGGATTTTCATCACATCGGATATGGACACCTAGAGAGTGAGATGTATAAAGCCGGGCGGCGTTACGGCGTCGTCTCACGCATTTATTTTAAGAAGACATGTATCAATAATGTCTTTCGTGGCTGTAGTGATTCCCTGTAACCCTATATATTCAGATTTGCGATTTCCCCATGTCACCTCCTTGCGATCCGTAGACCAATGCATGTCTTTCATAAGGCTGGACAGGGATCCAGGGAGGGATGAAAATAAATATCCCGGGGGTAATTGCGTTGTCACTGGGATGCCCTTTCAAGAAGTCGGACAGAAAATATTTTGCTCAAAACGCCACTTTAAAATAACAAATCTAATGCTGTGTCTTGCTCGAGAGCATGGGACTCATCTATACACAAGTGCTTGAAATATTCAATTACAATCCAAGGTGGTCAGACTAGATCCAAAGATTTCCCTGGCGTTAAGACATCTTGATCGGGATTGAAAGCACAGTCTGGAACACGCGTCTAGACTTTATCATTGTGCAGAAGTACGTTGAAAAGCTAAATTGAAGGATTTATGACTTGATATTTACGAAATACAAATTTAGCTCAATTTGAGTCATATCTCCTATAAATTCTATAAATGTGGACGCAAATGCGTAGGTACACTTGTCAGGGCACATGTAGTCGCTCACAAGGAATAACAGATATCATAAAATCGACAGCCTCTGATTGGAAAGCACAACTGCATGACGACAACTGACATAATTTTGATCTTATTATGAGATTTATTTTCAAAACGTTCAGATGGATTCCATTTACTATCATGTCATTCGCACACTGGTAGTTTGGTAAGAAATGTAGACAGTGGCGTGTATTTTACAAACACAATTCAAACTTTTCCACGTAAGTATATGCCACGTGGACGTATGGAAAATGAAAGAACTTCTTATCGAATGTTGCTACTTTATATGGAAACTGAACTCTCTGATTCACCTGTCACTAAAGGTAGTCATTTTCATGTCACCGCCGTTCCGAAACGTTCGGCTCTTAGCGCATCATGCACAGTAAACAATATATTATCTTCAAATGTGACATTTAATTGTTTTAGATCTCTTCATTCCCAGTCAAAACACCAACCACAACCCCATTCCTAAACACCACCTCTAAACCTAATCATTGATGGATACAATGAGTGCGGACAACCGGTTCATGCGGACCTACAATGAGACAATTCATGTTGATGCCACTCTTTAGTATTTTGGGAAGTATAAATAACAATATCGTACAGAGACTTGCTAAGCATTGATGAAGTCGTTTTCCTGTGAGTACTTGACAAGAAACATTACTTTTTCTGTGCACAAAACCTGGTGTAACTATGTCGGTAGTTATCCACTTGTTATCGTCATGTTATACTGATTCATGATAGACGTTCGTTTTTTCTGGTCATCTAATTCGATAGGAGTCGTGTGACATGTATACGAGCAAGCAAATCCTTAGGCAAGGACGTCTTGATGCTGATTATGTCTGGCCAAACTTTATTACCAGGGCTTATTGTTTCCTATCTTCAGGGAATACAAAGTAACTACCTAATTTGTAAACGAGTGACATGTTTAGAACTGTTGTGCAAATCTTCATTGACCGCATATAGCATCTCATCCCCCTCCGAAAGTGTAGTTTCTGAGATTGTTCTTGCATGAATTCACATAGTTATTCAGTGTTTAGATCCACCATAAATGAAACAAGAAAGTTAACGTCAGGATAAATAAATGACTTTCTTATTAACTGTAAACTGATATAGCAAGGGACGCCAGATGCAACCGATTACATAATGTAACACTATCGCTGCTCGAAATAAGATATGTCCAATAAGCTACTACTCACAGGCTTATATATTAAAAAGAACCTTCAACCTTAAAATCCTTTGATAAGGCAACTATTTTTTTAAATTTAAATTTCTTATTAAATTGAACACATAGTATGGTTTTAAATTTCGTCACTAAATGTCATTCGTAATTTAAAGAAATTAACTTGAATAATGAACTATTATGTATCATATCGTAGCAAATGTGTGACATTAATGTGCATGTATCTTCAGGTACTATACCTTTTCCGTTTTTTTTCTGTCGAAAAAAACATTACATTACTCAAATTAAAAATATAAAGTACATTTTGGAAATTTCATGGACATTGATGTTGCATTCGGTCAACAAATAAGAGCATTTCAAACGGTGGTTACCTTTAAACTATAACATATTGGTAATCACATTTGAATTAATTGACGAGAATATATACTGATCCTTTTTCTTTTTCGTCAATTAATAAAGACATTGTCCGAGATCCTGACGAATTCGAGGCAAGGGAGTTAAATGACTATAAAAGGTTTCCATCCTTGCCGTTCCCGAACTAGGCTGGTATTATGAAGTTACATTTTGGCTGGACTAACGAGTCTATGCATAGTCCAATCAAAATCGCGCAACGAAATCGAAATCCGGTTCGTAAACTGTCGCGCAGATTTCGGTCGATTGCAGGATTTGCACAGCATGTGCATCGACAACGCCTTGTCAACAGATATTTTCAAAATCTTTTCATGTTTTTAATCAAGGTGCTCACTTGATTTGATGCACTTCGAGATGTAAGACCCATTTTATCACAATATAGATCTTGATTATCGATCAGATCGTCTTGACATTGCGCCGCCATTTTGTTTGATACAAATGCAAGTGATACGAGTTGTGGAATATGACTGGTCCATAGGAGAGGCTTAAAAGGGACATAACTCGTAATAGCCACTGGTAGCGCTACGATCGAGCCCAAAAATTCACGCCTAGTTCGGCAAGGGTGGAAACTGGACTTTTAAAGTCAGTTAACTCTCTTGCCTCGGGAAGATGAGGAAAGTATACACCATTGTCAAATGATAAATCGAAAACACACTGGTATCCAGAGAGATGAGTGATTAGTTTTAATTTATACTGGTATAGATGACTGAGCATAAAAGCCACGCACGTTTGCCGTGTCTGTGTGTATGGTTTCCATGCATTTCTGTCTGACTGATGACACAATTAGGTTATTGATTATGAACGAGGATCCATAGAATCCTCATGTGTTTGAGATTTACAGACTTGATACATTCAAGTTCAAGGAATTAATTGTAGATTTACATTTGTCAGATTTCTACGTTATGGTGTTGTATCTCCATTGTAGGAATGAGTGAGTATGTATTTACACCGCTTTTAGCAATACAATTCTGGGGACATCAGAAATGGGCCTCACACATTGTACCCATGGCGGGAATCGAACCCGGATAATCGGCTTGACGAGCGAATTCTTTAACCACCATGCTACCCGACCGCATCTGTAAACGCGAAGAAGATTGTCTATGTTCTCAGTAGTGTGAAAATACAAACTGAATTCTATTTCAATGCGCGGGATATTAGAAACTTATAAATACTCTACAACTATCTTGGGTATTCTTTTAGTTAAGTCAAGTTGCCACTATTAGTATCAGCTTTACCAGTCGGTTATGCCAGGGCGGGGACTGTATATGTACTGATAGAATAGGGGCCAGCCAACACAAGTCAAATTTATCGCTTGCTTCCTCTGGTGGTGTGACTACTTATTCGTTGTGGCTTATCTCTGATATACGCTGTCCCATTACACCATGAAACAAAGGAATCCACGACAGTATCTGATGACTTCCTGGGACAAACGGTGTGCAGACATCTCTACAGTCTTTGTGAGGGTAATTGGCGGATTGTTCCCTCCATTCAACGTCCAAGAACTACTGTGTTAATTAGGATATATACCTAATGAGGTATCTAGTGCTGTGCCAGTATTAGATGTGATGCTTGGTAGTGGCCATTAGATAGCATTACATTGAGTATAGGTGCATTCTACCATCAAAACTACAGATTGAAGTCATAGTAAGTATCACGGTTGATAAATCGCGAATTGTCGTCCGAAGAATGGATGGGATTATTGTACCTCATAACTAAGAATGCCTTGGTAATTCCAGGGTAGAATGGGCTCCAAGTAACATTTTTCTGAGGTAAGAGTTCAATTATATACGAATTTGTGATTTGATTGATATACGTATCGTGTTGTTGTGTTTGATCCAGGCTCGATTATGTAAAGATCGCCGTGACATAGTTTGAACCTTTACTGTAAGCTTTGGTTGGTATTTATAAGCCATAGCTTAAGTTATGAATGTTGAACTTTCTTAGTGGTTTAACCTTTATGACACATTTTTATAACCATATAACCGCATTGCTTTGAAACAAACTAAACGTGAACTTGCCAATTTTGTATTCTATTGAGTGCTGAATCAATACAAATATATACCGATAACGCCAGAGAATATTTGGTCTCGGTTATCTGCCGATCTGCCATTTTTTCTAAAGATATTGACATTTCGTTCAACCAAATTCTTTTTAAAACATTATGACTACAAACTCCTAATTGAAAGTAGTGATACGGAATGATATTGGAATATAAATTAAATGCCACTTCGTTTTGTTTGACACCAAATACATCAATAGGCTTCGATAAAAAAAGTATGCTAAATTAATCAATCGTCTTTGATGTCGATATTATTTGATATCAACACACATTATGAAATGTTTTCCTGTAAAGGGCAATGCGGCAGACATCTCGTCTCGTATTTCCTAAAAGATGTCCAACACAACGAAGGTGATGAATTTAACAACAATGATATTAATTGTAGTGGAGGCGGTAAAGCCGGGTGTTTGCAAGCTATACAGAAGGTACTTATTTTCAGTTAGTTCTTTTCACATTTCAAACGACCATACGGATGTCTCAGTCACTGGATAAAACGAACTAGTGTCATTTCTGTAAATCACAGATGACAGCATTCACAGTGTGTTTGTGTTGTGGGGCAGCCTTGTCATTGCAATTGCACTCTTTGAAGACCGAGGCTCGAATCTCATTTATATAATGGCTGACTTTCATCGTTGGCGTCTCCTGCCGAGGTATTGCCGAACTGTTTAAATGCGACAGCGTCCTCGTTGACGCCGTATGTAAATGTGTGCCGAAAGTAGACTGTAAGCGGATCTCAGTTGAGTTGGTTGGGATACGACTCCATTGAACAGTAGTTTTGTCAGGTAAAGGTTTGTCAACTTCATTCAGGAGAAGGGGGCACAGGTGGCGCGTCCCTTGGGCACGCCAGAAACCTATGATTGTGGGTTCGAATCCCGGTTTGCCCCGATTATGATTCTTGGTTTGTCAGCACCATATGCTCGTGGGTTTCACCGAAGTGGTAAACGTCTGAGACCTGCATCACCTCGGGTCTTCCTCCCACATTAGGCTGACACGCCCTGATATGACTTGAATACTGTTAAAAGCGGCGTTAAACCAAAGTCACTCACTCATTCAGGAGAAAAATCCAAATTGACGTCAGTCGGAGATGTGTGAATTTTTCTGCAACCTCAGAAGAAGAAAACAGTCTTTACAAACCAACGTTCAAAGCCATGGCGAGTCTGTGATATTATCGAGTAGTTCTTCATCCCAATGCCGTAACAGCTCAGAACAACTCAAATAACACATTAACACTAAACGTTACGGATTTTTCATTTTGATAAGAGCTGATACATAATCAACGAGGCATACATAACACGGCAAACATGTAGCTTGTAGGTAACACTAGCCTGAAGTCAGAACCTCCCTTGACGATCCGGGGTAGAATTGGTCTTCAGTAACCCATGCTTGTCGTAAGAGATGACTAACGGGATCGGGTGGTCAGGCTCACTGACTTGGTTAACACATGTCATCGTATCCCAATTGCGTGGATGAATGCTCATGATATCAAACACTGGATCGTCTGGTCCAGACTCGATTATTGACAGACCGCTGTCATATAGATGGAATATTGCTGGATGGATTGCGGCGTTAAACAATAGAATAAACTCTGCTTCGCAACATACTTTATATTTCTCACAAATACGATATCTTTCAATACGTTATTCAGCTTCAAAAATATTTTCAGTTCATATATACTATATTATCGAATACATAAAGATGATTTATTGTTGTACAAAACAAAGGCAAAGGACAAGAACACCTAGAGAGTGAGATCAATGAAGCGTCTTCTCTCAAATCTATTTCAATAAGACACATATCAATAATGTCTTTCGAGGCTGTAGAGATGCCTTCTTATCATGTATATTCAGATTTGCGATTTGCTCGTCACCTCCTTGCAACCTGTAGACATAGTGCTTGCCTTTCATGATGCTGGACAAGGATGCGGAGATGGATAACACTATGTTCCTGGAGTAATTGCGTTGTCACTGTGATGCCCGTTTAAAGAAGCTGGACAGAAGATATTTTGCTACAAACGCCACTTTGAAACAACAGAGACAAAATACTGAGACTTCCTCGAGAGCATGGGCCTCATCTGTGCACAAGCACTTGAGATATACAATATTGGTTCATAATAGTCAGACTGATTCCAACGATGTTCCTGGCGTTAAGACATCTTGGTCGGGACTGAAAGCACAGTTTAAGACGGAACATGATATGGTGGGAATCGTTTAAAGGTCTGCTTTTAGCAGAGATTTCTAATGATTATGGAACGGGTTATGTCCCCTTATTTATCTAGACTCTTTGTGAAGAATTACGTCTAAATTGAAGGATGTACATCATGACGTTCATGGACGCTTCTTGAAACTCTAATAATGCAGACAGAATTGCTCAGATACCATGTGAATTGTAGATGTTGACAGTTGGCGCAATGTGTGCCGTACCTGTGGGAAAGCACGACACCCAAGCTACGATAACTGACATATTTAAAATAAAATGTAATATTGGTATTAGCGTCACTGACATGCACACGTGTTGTTTACAAGAATAATGAGGTCACTGAAATTGATTTCAATTCTGTATGTACATGTATATTAATTCCCATAAGTTTTTATAGTATGTAACTCGTGGATTTCAGGATCAATAGACGACCCGAATAATAGTCGGGTGTGCATAATTCCCGATAAGGCTGACATCACTCCTTTGTTCTTCTCTCCATCGTGGACGTCATTGCATCTCACATGCTCTTTAGGCTACATACACGCTCCTCTAGCAACAGAAACACGCTTACTGAAGCTGTTACATAGAATACAGAAGTTGGTATCTACATAAAGGTACATGTTTTCTTGTTCTGCCAAGTTTTAAATGTCTAGCAAAAATTGATTATGGATACTGTCGTTGTCCCACTGACAAGGCCGCAAATAAAAAAAATCATCATATGTATGCATTATTTACTTAATCGTTTGATCAAAGAACTTAGTTACATTGTATAGTGACATCTCAAATATGGCCACATATAGGGCCAATGTGTTAAATGAAGAAGAAATCTGCCAAATCACGCCTCAGTACTACCAACTATCGACTCTACTCTGAAACCTGTCCATTTCTCTATTGTACTGGATTACAAAGCCCTATAAAATCGACACAAAGAGAGAGATACTGTTTGGTCCAGCAAACGTACCACGAAAAACCCTGTCTCAATAACCATAATCTATAATTCAATCAAAGATAAACACTTGTGGCAGAAGATATTTGCAAACAACACGATTCATATACTAAGAATCAAATCACTGAGGATGATCACCCGATCTATTTAAATGGACTCTTACCACAATCATATGCTATTCTCAACCCATTCCAGCCCGGAATCCCCAGAGAGTTCAAATAGTCATTCAACAATCCCATGCATCTCCTCGGATAGCTTGAAAGAAATTGTCATAACATTTTGTCACTCACGACTCTCAAAATGAGAGAGGTCATCTGTCATTGTACAATATACCTACTGATGTCCAGTTTAGACTCTAATAGTCACCGCCAACCATCACATCTAAAGGTATCACAGTACCAGATTGAGAACACACATATCTACATGTTTACCATTCCAGAAAAAAATCCGTCACTTAAGACTAAAGATATGTCAACACAAGTGAATGCGAGGAACTCATCAGATTCTCTGGAGTTTTTTTTTATTCAGATTATGTAATCTGATAACAAGCACAGGTAGCAAACGGATATTTTCACTTTTGTTCGCTGGAATTGTTAGCCTGACTTATCGTTGCAAGCAATTGTCGAAATGTTACATAATGTTTATGGAAAAAATATCATATAGTTCTAATAATAATATTTGCATTTGGGAAGCTAAATGAAAACCCTGGATTTTTTACGTGATCTATCGGTTTACTAGTTTCAAACTGTCGCAATCATGTGGAATAAAAATGTGGACAATTTCAGCTTTTAATCCAATGATAACAACAGAACACACTGACACCTACCTACGTGTTTCTGCTGTTTTAGAGCGTGTTCTCTCTTCGAGATACATTAACATACGGTTCCTTCCTTATGTGTATCACTCCCAATGTCTTTCAGAGACTTAATGCTTAACAGTTTAATGTTTTGCATGGTACATTGTACATCAACCTATATTCACTGTAACTGAGAACTGAGATATGTCAAATATACCAGTTTGTGTCAAACCTTCAAACCAAAAATAAGACAGACTGAACAGATTAGAGGTATCGTCTAGTAATACTAGTTCAATATTTGTAAGAGCCAGAAAAGCACCAACACAAATCAAATGTCCGCGGAGGATATATACGTGTGACGGTTTCTCTCTATCATTCATTTTTTTAGAAGCACCTTAACGTAACTAATTTCCCTACTATTTTTTATTGTGACAAGTGTACTTTCGATTAATCATTTGATAATAGTGTGTACTCCCCTGTCTGATGGTGCTGATAAATTGACTGAAAGAAAATAGCTTTAGATATTCTCGTCTTATCAATTCACTAAATAATGACCACTAATATGTAATAGTTTATCATTAACTCCTAGTATCGGGTTGTAATGCCTTCGTATATGGGCGGGATTAAACATCAATCTCTATGAAGATCATAAAATGAATTTTTGTCGTCAAAATTTTTTATCTGAAGTCGCAATAGGTATGATGCCTGGGGACACATGCACATTAATATTGATCATTTGCGCTACGCTATGACACATGCTTCTTCTTATTCAGGTTAATTTCTTTCAATGACTGAATGTCATTTCCACTTGAAATGGCAACCTTTTCTGGAGTTTGCATTCCGTGAAATAAAATACGTTTAAAAAATATTTTAACAGATATATTGTTCTTTGAAATAAATTAGCCTTTTCATAGGCCAATTTAACATGTCTTATCTTGAGCAGCGTTAGTGTAAACTGCAGTCATCTGTTGCAGATAATGCACATAACGGGTCTGGCATAACGCATCTGACGTCCCTCACTGTAACAGGTAACATTTTCGGCAGTGATCTATTTGTATACACTTTGGTGTGACCTTATGGTGTCTCTCTGTTTTATTACCATCAGTCCATTGTAGGATTCCGTCTGTGTCCCAAACATGTGTCTGTGAATACTTTTTAATGGCGAACAGCTGTTTCCTGACATGCTGCCCCCTTAGTGGTAGCCGTCACACACGTAGGCAACGATAGGGTTTGTGTTACTTAAGCAAGCACGGAGAACATTAACTCAAAATAGGGATTTGCTTCAAACATCAAAGTCTTCACCGATGTGTCAAATTTGGAAGTGTCCACTACATATATGTCGTAATACTTTTTTAATTCTAATCTAATGTACCCTGACAAACAACTTGTGAGCAAGTCTCATATGAAGCACTTTGAAAGTTAAAGTTTAGAAGTTGACTCAAAAGTTGGGAAGTTTAGGCACCAAAGGCTGCAGCTGCAGGAATAATGTTAGACATAACGGGAAAGTTGACTACTGTAAATTTGAAGTTGTGTGGACATATCTTGTCTCTCTGAATCATTATGTATACGCATATGATTAAAAAATATCCACACGAATTCAGCATTCCGGAAAAAGTTTTTGAAAAAGTTTTGGAATATTTCAGTTTATACACTTTTGTTTCTTTTATTTCTAGCTGAGATGCACACACTATGCCAGGATAATTTCCCTTGGCATTTTTAGATAATTATATAAATACTTAGATAAATATTTCTCAAATGGAAAACGAGAATGTAAAACAGTGCAAAAGTGTAACAGACCGAATTGTGGTACTTGCCCTCATGTTTTACAATGTTGTTCTTTTACATTCAAAGACGGAAACACTTTCTATGTCCGTGAAAATATTAATTGTGCTTCAAAAAACTTGATTTATGTCATACAATGTGCTGGATGCAAGGCCGAATACATTGGACAGACAGGGGACACCCTAAGAGCGAGAGTGAGGGTCCACCGACAACAAATAAGGGACCCCTCTTATCGTTGTATCCCACTCAGTCAACACATTGATCAGTGTGCCGGGAATAAAACACCAAATTTTGTGATATTCCCGTTTTACAAATGTGACAATGATACAATGAGAAAGATAAAAGAAAATTATTTCATTAATACTTTCAAACCGGTTGAGTAAATTATACAGCTCATCTTTGGACTTTGATCTATCTATCTATCTGTATATAAAAACTTTGGTATATTATTAATTTGTACATTTATTTTCTTTTATTTCTAGCTCAGATGGGTACACTATGTCAGGAATTTCATCAACAGGAGCATGACACTGTTATGCATAGATCTAGATATGAAACAGGCGGTTTCACTGGTCTAATGTTTTTAGTTGAGGCAGGTAAATCATGTCCACCATGTAGGGTAGCAATCCATCAATTACCCTCATTAAGACGGTAGATATGTCTCCACCTAATGGATGTCAGAGTGGATTATTTACTACCCGCTTGACATAGCTCCAATGTCAGTGTCTGCGTAAATGTGGTTGTTAGCCTTAGCGTGAGGTGCCCTCTAATTCAAACCCTCTAAATTCATTCTTTTGCAGCATGTTATGGTATCGTGACAAAGTAGTAATCGACATATCAATTCGTTATTTTATGGAGTGTTAGATCAAAATTTGCCATTTCCATTTTCTAAAGGAGTTGACGTTTCGTTTAACTTAGTGTTTTATATTTATGACAACGAACAACAAACTAGATTTCCTACTTGTCATAAGCATCTTCGGTCGTGGCGTTTCAATTGTCTGAAAGAAGCAGTCTGTGGCACCCTGACAATGACGATGTGATGTATCATTTAATTTGAAATTTAATTTTTAAATTTATTATTTCAGAAGGGTGTTTGATAATGAATAAAATTGCACCTCATTTCTTTTGACACTAAATAAATCAACACTTTTCGACAAGAGTAGTAACACTTTGGCGTTTTGCTAGTTCTTCATTCAATCGTCTTTGCTATTAAAACACACTATGATATGATCCATGTAAAGAGAAATAGACATATTAGCTCATATTTCATGTATGTTATCTAGCAAGATAAAGGTAATAAATTTCACTACAAAAACTCTGGCAATATTGTAGTTGTGACGGTAAGATCAGGTGTTTCTAGAAACAGAAGCTACTCCTTTTGCGTGACTTCATTGTCATGTTTCAAAAGGCCATGTTTATTGTTACGGTTCACAAAGAGAAAAAGAGACTCATTTACTTCCAGCTAACCACAGATGTCAGCATTCTCCGTGCGTTCTATTGTCCTGTATCATACTGTCGATACACCAAACACCTGGTATCATCACTGTTTTTTTCAGCGATACTGACTTTTCTCTGAAGTTAACCAATTATGTGCAGTAATTACTTTCTGGTCGTTGTTAATGAGTGAGTGCAAGTAACGGCACTTTAGACTGAAGGTTTGTAACGCCATGGCTTATCAGCATCAAATAGAAAAGTATGGAGAAAGTTCAAATTGACGCAGGTCGTAGGCGCTTACTATTTCGCTGAAACCCACGAGAATGGGCATGTTGCAGACAAACACATGGTAAAATGCCAGGGCGACTCTGGATATTATCAGGGAGCTCTTACTTCCAATGTCGTCCCTGCACAGAACATTAGACAGGACGAATGACACATTTCTAGTAAATAAATGTAAGCGGTATAGAATCATCGAAGTATTCCTGACAGTAAAATGTCGGGGATATGATCCCTGTCATGTTGTCAGAGATGTATATATTAGGAACCGATTCAGTAACTAAACACATAAATAGAAGTACTACCAAATAAAACACCAATGGAGAAAACTACTTGACACAACGAAAAAGTTTGACTTTTTCAAAGAAAGTAAAACAATTATCTGAAAGCATGGTACAGAGAATAGGAAATACACTATTGGTGCTATAGTTATATTTGTATAAAAGACGGGTTCCCTAAAGGTTCGTGCGGTCGAGTAGCCTGGTGCTGAAGATCTATTCTACCCCGGAATCTTCACGGGTATATTGCATTAAGTGACATGTGTTCTTTGTTATACCTGCATTCTGAATTGGTAACGTGCTGTTTGATTCTTTGCCCAATGAATTAAAAAAAATAATGCCCATAGAAGCGGAGTACGGAATGTTTGGGGATCCAAATTACAATAGATTCTACTCACCCATATCATCAAGAAGTTATCAGGCCTAGTACCATTTAAGTACTATTTTTTTCTGTGTGTGCTATAAATTAAATAATGGATGGTCTTCAGAATTTTCAGTTACAGAAATACCTTGGAAACAGCGAACAGACAGGCAGAGAGTTGGTTACACCCTTCTCATATCGTATATGGACACCTGGAGAATGAGTTGAACGAAGTGGGGTACCGTTACGACCTCGTCACATGAAGTTGTTTTCAGAAGACACGTACCAATTATGTCGTTAGCAGCTGTAGCGATTCCTTGTTATCTTATATATTCAGATTTTCTATTTCCTCTTGCTATCTACTTGCTACCACCAGACCAATGCATGATTCTCATAATGCTAGACAAGGATGTACGGAGATTGAACATAAATATCCCTGAAATAATTGCGATGTCACTGGGATGCCCTTTCAAGAAACCGGAAGAAATATATTTTGCCCAAAATGCCACTTAAAACTACAGATCTGATATTGTGTCTTGCTCGAGAGCATTGGGCTCATCTATACATAAGTGCCTGAAATATTCAATTTCAATCCAAGCTGGTCAGACTGATTCTAAAGATGTTATTGCCGTTAATACATCTTTATCGGCATTGAAAGCAGCCTGAGACATGCGTCTACTTCATTATGCAGACGTACGTTGAAAATCTAAATTGAAGGATTTATGACTTGACATTTATGAAATACATATATAAATCAACTTAATTTGTATCTTCTGGAGACACTAATGATGTAGACAGGATTACTCAGATGACATGTGACTGCCTCTGCAGACACACATAGGAAATCATCTCTGTTATGCCACGAGTTCTGGCATATATTGAACTTTATTACGAGCTGCATACTTTTTGAGGTGGTCAATGGTACCCCAATTAGTGTCATGGCTACTCGCACATGGGTAATTTGAGAATGATTAGTACAGTAAGTAGTGTTTTAGATACATAATACAAATTAGATCCCATATGTTTTGAAATATAAAACTACACGATGGGAATTACCAGTCAAATTAGTATTATTCTCCTATCCCTGTCATCATATGCTGTTCCGAAAAGTTCCACTGTTTACGATCCTTGCACAGTAAACAACAGATGATCTTCAAATGTGACATTTCATATTTTTCAATGTTTCTATCAAAACACCAACCACAACCGCATGCTAAGACCCCGCCCCTAAACCTAATCATTGATGGATACGAGTGCGGACAAACGCAATGAGACAATTCATTTTGCTGACACTCTCTAGTGTTTGGGGTTGTATAAATGACAATATTGTATAGAGACTTGCTAAGCATTGATGAAGTCGTTTTCCTGAGAGTACTTGAACAGTAGCATTAAGTTCCTGTGCACAAGAGCTGATGTCAACTGTCGGTAGTTACCCACTTGTTATCGTCATGTTATACTGATTCATTATAGAAGTTCAATATTGTCATCATTTCGTCGGGATTCATGTGACATATATACGAGCAAGCAAATCCTGGCATGTGAATCTTAATAATGAACATGTCGGATCAGATCTTAGTTTAAAGGTTTATTATGTTCTGTCTTCAGGGAATACAAAGTAGCTACCTTGTTTCTTCACGAATGACATGTTCAGAGCTGTTGTTGAAAACTTCACAATTACTGAACCTCTTCCAAAAGTGCAGTGATGAGATGATCCTATCATGCATTCCTTAGTTAAATCGGTGCTGTTTATTAGCGCCACGTACTGACGATAAATACACGAAAGAAGTGAGACAGCCCAGATAAATGAACAACTTCCTAAACTTTAAACAGATACAATGTGAGACGCCAGATACGTTATGCCAGGCACTATATCTGCAATCGATGACTGCATTCAACACTATCACTGCTCGAGATAAGGCATGTCCAATTAGCTTCTCATCATTCACCTGATGAAGGAGTAAGTATATACTCCAAAAAAGTTGACATTCATAAATACTCGGGGCGGTCGGGTAGCCAAGTGGTTAAAGCGTTCGCTCGTCACGCCGAAGACCCGGGTTCCATTCCCGACATGGGTACAATGTGTGAAGCCCATTTTTGGTGTCCCCCGCCGTGATATTGCTTGAATATTGCTAAAAGCGGCGTAAAACCATACTCACTCACTCACTCTAAACTTCACTCATAAACACCTTCATCATCAATGCCTCGGTCAAACTAAATTATATACAGTAAACTACGGTTATAACTGGAATATATTTCTGGAATATTGCTAAAAGAGGCGTAAAAGCAAACTCAGATAAAGAGGTGTTTGCAAAAGGGTGAGCGTATTCTGCCCCATCGGTGGCACTTGTCACAAAGACGTGCAAAGGCAAGTCAATTGTTCACCCTAAAAAAAACACGGGAACATAGGATAGAAGTCAAAGGAGGGAATTGGATCGGACATCATTCAAAACTTATATGGTACACACGAGGATATTTCGAAATTTAACGCATGTGTGACAAAACGCAAATCCTTATTTTGACTTGTACCATATCTTCCCGTGTTTTGTAAGGTGAACATTTGACTTGTCTTTGCATGTGTTTGTGGCGGGTGCCACCGGTGGTCCAGAATACGCTCGCTTTTTCGAGAACATATGGTATACGCACTATTTGACAGTGATTCATAATTCATGATATAGTCGGAATTGTACAGTGGATTCAGTGGATTGTACAGTGGATTCAGTGGATTGTACAGTGGATTCAGTGGATGTTTTTCGTTTTTTAAAGCATGTTTTTAGCACATATGGAAATTGATTGCTGAACATGTTGGTTCTAAATAAAATGGAAATAGAAAGCCGGTGTCCCGGTATAAACTCTCCCCCGTACAAATTCTCCCCCCGGAGATTTTATACCGGTACAGATTCTCCCCCGGAGAATCTGTTCTGAAATAAAATCTCCCCCCGGCGGATGTATTTCGCGCCCCCCTCAGTATAAAGTCTCCCCCCTGATTATTCGGTTTGTTACAATGTCTTTAAGTACTATATTCTTTAAATAGTTATCTTTAATGTCAGGAGGGTTACTTTAAAAAATAGATTCTGAAAAATGGTCATCATGAATCGAAATTTCAGCATATTTGATTTGGTAACTGTACCTTCCATCCTAAAATAATTATAAGACATAATCATACCAAACAAATTTGAATGAAATGACTTATTGTAACAAATACATGTACAGTTACTGTTGTAACTGAATTCAGAAATCTTATTAATCCTCGCAAACATTCGGGTTTTAACACTAACTACGTAAAAACTGTCAACATATCCACGCGCGCCTCCAGCTCAGGCTGTCCGTTATACTCTGATTTAAGATCTAAAATATATTCCTTGATACAGCCTACGATTTGAAAATGGTATCAGTGTAATATCAGTGGCTAGAATATCATGGTGCAACCAGGTTTCTGTTAAACATACAACATCATAACTATCTAATTCAGCACTGATTACGTACACAAGTGAATACTCTAATATTAATGTTACCTGTTACAGAGAGGGACGTCAGATGCGTTATGCCAGACACGTTATCTACTTTATCTACAACAGATGACTGCAGTTTACACTTACACCGCTCGAGATAAGACATGTAAAATTGGCATGTCAAAAAGACATGTATTATAAGGTGAGGTGAAATTGGGTTTAACGTCGCGTCCAAGATTATTGCACTTATATAGCGACGTGCATGCACGTGTATGTGTGTGTGTGGCTGCTTGTACTAGTCCGGATTGATGCCGATTTATAGTGCTAGCTCGCTGAGATACCATGCCGCAGTTTAACATGATTACCCCACTCAGACACAGTATACTGACTCCGAGCCGACCAGTCCTTGTTTTAGCCCCTTAATACCCAGCGCCAGACAGGGTAACAATTATGTATTATAAAGAAACTTTCGTCTTTTAACTTCTGATTTGGCAAAAGCGTGTATTACTTTCAAGAAAGGAAAAATCCACAAAAGGTTGATATTTGAAGTCTAATTGCCTTTCAAAAATTGAAGAATATGAACTTGAATAAAGAAGTACCAAGTGTCATATCGTAGCGAAAATGATCAATATTAATGTCCTTGTGTCCCCAGACACTATAGCTTTTCTGTTCCCAGACGTCGAAAACTGAAGTCTGAAATTCATTTTACGATCCTCGTGGCGATTGACGTTAGTTCGGGCCCGTGCATCGAAGCATTTCAAATGTTAGAAAGGGAGGTTAATATTAAACTATGGCATATCGGTGATAACTGTTTAGCGATGCTGACGGATTGCGTGAAATAAAAGCATAACAAGGCAGGGACGTACATGCCATTTTGAAATGATTAATCGAGAAAACACTTGTAATACGTTATAAGAAAGTTGTTTGGAAATGTGTTACTTTTTAGGTACTCGTCAAATATGAATGACAGAAGGAAACCGTCACACGTATTTGCAGTCCCGGACATCTGATTTGTGACGCGGCTGTTCTTGCTCTTGCAAATCATGAACGAGTATTAATAGAAGTTACTTCTGATGTGCTCTTTTTCGATTTACAGATTTGACACAAACACTTACATTTGAAATATCTCAGTTGTAATGAATGTAGTTTTTTTCCCTACAATTTAATATAGCAATAATAATTTTATCGTATCGTGTTGCTGTTTCATCTGAAACCCTCATCAGGATGTCCTTTGTTATCAGTGGTTTGAAAATTGAAATTGAACACGTTTTTATTCAACATGATATCCTACAGTTGGACACGGGTAAACTGATAGATGATATACACATCTAGGGTTTTCTTTTAGATGTTGTACGTGTCTACTTTCAAACTGAGACAATAAGCTAACTCAGAAAACTACACGTTACGCATTCAGTGTGAATCCAACAAACAAAAAAGAACTGCTACAGAATTAACAATTGTCATATAAAATGAACCGGATTTACTATTCAAAACAAATTACTGCAAAGTAATTACAATGGCAGTTCACAATAGAGTGACACGACAAAATACAATGGCAGTATGAAATATAATAGCAATGGCGATAGCAAAACGTCAGTGATAATAATACATACCTTGCAGCAACAATGGTCAAGCTGCTACAATAAGCCTAGGCTGGTTATCGGGGTTGAAAACACGATCTTCACAAAACCGCTGGTCTTGGTGTAAAGTGAGTTGTAATGTGAGATTATATGCATGCGCATGTCCAACTTATATATGGTCTTAATGCCTTTTAGAAGGTTCTACATAATTCTGGATTAGTCTCGGTGTTCTGGAAGATTCCAGATTACGCTTGACTTCAAAAGCTTCTACACATTGTAACCTCCAAATCGCGTATTTACAGTAGATAGTACTACAATGACAACTAACCATTAACAAAACACAATGCTATGAGTTCAACTGAATCTCAGAAGAAACAATGTACTTCAATGACAAAATTGTTTAATAGTAAATTTCATTGCCATATAACGATGTCAAAATTACAATATCATAACAAAATAACTTTATGATAGTTTCATTCTACAAAACAATCAGTGTGTGCCATGAAGACGATTGCTTGCGATGATAAAGTCAGGCTAATAATTCCAGTAAACAAAAGTAAATAAAATCCACTGGCTACCTGTACGTGTTAGTGTGAATTTTATTCATTATGGCTCATTATAACAAACATTATCCAAAACAAGTAAAACCTCCAGACTATCTTATGACTTCCTCGCATACCCTTCGGGTTGACATATAAACAGACTAAATTTATGGATGACAACTTCTTTAATACTGTAAAGGAGACGTTTCGGTTCAGGTTATACAACGGTATAAAGATGTTTGCCGAAACGTCGCCTTTACAGTATTAAAGAAGTTGTTATCCATAAGTTGTTTCTACTTTGTCATCCGCCAACTTCTAAGTAAAGCCTATCAAACAACTGAACAGAAAAAAGACGAGTTTTTATGGGCAATGTACACGTGTAGACATGTGTGTTCTCACTGAAGTGTCATGGTCCGTTGAGATGTGATGGTTGGCGGTGACTATGAGATACGTCTACATTGGACATTGGATATTAGTATGTGTATTCTAAAACAACAGATGACCTCTCTCAGAGTGAGTGTCGAGGGGGATAAATTGTAATGACAATTTCTTGCTAAGACACCCAAGTCGATGGATGGGATTATTGCATCACATACTTATGACCCTGTCGGGATTCCGGGGTAGAATGGGTAGAATAACACATGCTTGTGGTAAGAGTCGACTTAAATGGATCGGGTGATCAACCTGAGTGTTTTGATTCATAGTACATGAATCCTGTTGGCTGTAAATGTCTTCTCCTTTATTGATTGCAGTATGAATTATGATTAATCTGGGAGACAGGGATTTGGTTGTATATTTGCTGGACCCAGCGATATGTCTCTCTTTGTATCGATTTTATGGAGTATTGTAATCCAGTACAAAAGAGAGAAATGGACATGTCTTCAAGATTCAGAGTCACGACGAAAGTTAATCAAGCCGAGTGGTTTGATTCACAGTAAATGAGTCGTGTTAGTTTCCTTCTGTCATTGGTGTGTTTGATCCAGGCTCGAATATCGATGTCTTAGTGCTCTAAACATATTATTACAAGTATATTATGGCATTGTGACAAAGGAGTGATCAATATGCCAATTCGTTATTTTATTGATTGTAATCTTGCATTTATATTTTGTAAAGGAGTCAACATTTCGTTTGAGACGGTGTTTAATTTTTATAACTAGGAACAACAAACTAGACTATCTACTTGTGCATAACCGGCTTCGGTCGTATTGCTTCAGTTGTATGAAAGAAGTAAATGACACTGTGTTGCGCCCTGACAATTTCGAAGTGATTTATCATTTAATTTGAAACTTTATCTTTCGAATTAATGATTTAAAATGTTGCTGGATAATAAATTAATTTTCCCCTTATTTTTTTTATACCAAATACATCAACACGATTCGATAAAAGCAGCAAAACCAAGACGCCTTGAAGGCAATAAATTCAACTGCCAAGACGCTGTCATTATTTTATTTGTAACAGTAAGACCTCGTGTTCGTATTTTAACGTGTCGAACATGCACTTTATGAGTGACTTCATTAAAAGTTATCAGGAGGACAAGAGGATTCCTACGGTTCCAAGAGAAATCAAAGAACTAAATGAGTGGAGGGTGCTTCCAGTAGGGCAGGACATGTTCACCTTTTCAGCTGGTGTCTCCACTATTTTACCTTAAACGCCCATTACTATGTTTCGACAGATGATGAAGCCTGATTACGTTGACGTATTGTGAGCAGTAAGTTCTTTGTATGCGTGTGTTTGGTGTCGCCACTTCTTAAACATGGTATAGAAAATAAACAAGTCGTTACTGGTACCATAGTTACATGCTTGCTTAAAGACAGGTAACGTTTAACGCGAGCCATGTTGACAGCAAAATACATCATAACGCATCCTGTCCACACAAACCCTTTCTATCAATGAATATTCGGTCGCACAGTGTGATTGTGTTAAGCCATTAAAGGCACTAAACTCATCACAATGTATGCAAACAAATGATTTGGATTTTGGTCTGTTGTGTAACGCCGCACTCAGCAATATTCCAGCTATAGATAATCGAGTCTGAACCAGAGAATCCAGTGATTAATATCATGAGCATCGTTCCACGCAATTGGGATGGTTGACAAGCATCAACCAAGTCAATGAGCCTGACCACCCGATCCAGCTAGTCGCCTCTTACGACAAGCATAGTCGCCTTTTACGGCAAGCATGGGTTGCTGAAGACCTATTCTACGCCGGGTCTTCACGGGTCGCAAACAAATGAAATAGTTCGATCATAAATAACGTTCAATTCGCCAAAATACATGTACAATAACGAAAACAGAACCAGCAGCTGCGTTTTCGGCCTAGATTGTATGGATGTATTAGTTTGTTGGTTGGTTTGTTGTTTAACGCCGCACTCCCTATGGCAACATTCCAGCTATATGACGGCGGTCTGTATACAATCGAGTCTGGACCAGACAATCCAGTGATTGACATCATGAGCATCGATCCACGCAATATGGATGTATTAACATTGAGAAATGTAACAATTTTGACAAATATTTTATCAGGTTAATTGCCGCATATTAAGAAGTGAAAATTGTGAAATAAGGGAATATTACAACTAACGACCATGTTCAATTATCTTTAAACTGCTAAGGGTCAACACGATTACGCATATCGGACAGGAGCCGCATCTCTCATGGTGCTGGTCAGATAGAGTTAGGCGAACAAATATAAGACGTTAATATCTTTATCTGTGTCTACAGCTGTTTATCATCCACCAATATCACATCACCCGCACCACGTATACATTAGTGGCATACCAGGCAACTGGTAAACTATTATTCTTACTAAACTTCACGCATAAACACCTTCATCATCAATGCCTCGGTCAAACCAAGTTATATAATTCTGATTAGATAGGGCCACTATATTGCGCAAAAACAACCTTATCGTCAGTTTAATCAGTCAATGAGATTACCTATAGTAGATAGAATAGGTATAAATGCGGACGACAGACAGGCACAAATCATTCTGTGGCTGTCTAATAAACTGACTGTTTATTCACTCAGTACGGAAGCCTTTTAGGGCCATTTGTTTTTTAATTTGTTTCGATACTATTTTGAAATTTCAAGATACTAAGATGAAATTTCAAGAACCTAAGTTGAAATTTCTAGATACTATCTTGAAATTTGAAGATACAGAAGTTGAAATTTCAAGATATTAAGTTGAAATTTCAAGATACTAAGTTGAAATTTCAAGATAGTATCAACTTCTGTATCTTGAAATTCCTTTTAAATTACATTTTGTTGCGTTTTCATGGAAACACTTTGGACTTAGTCTCAAACAACTCCAAGCTTCGTTTCCGACCAATATACGGAATACTTTGCATGAAACTATAAACGCGCAACGACCACATGTTCAACTATAGCCTTTTTATATTTTTCAATTTACAGTTACTTTCTTCTGTTTCCATGGAAACAATTTGGTCTCCAACAAGTAGCGTTTGTTTCACGCCAAATCTCTAGAACTAAAGACAATGTCTGCATGAAACCATTATTGTTCCTGGTTATAATTTGCTATCATTGGTTTTCGTGTTTGCAAACCTTTATAATAACAACTTGAACTAAAGTATCAAATTGGGAGGGGGACAAATTGTGTTTTAGTAAAAAACACATTCTAGTTAAGCACCGTGACGCCAATAAAAAACAACAACCCTAACCCCATCGCGAGACCCAACTCTTAACTGCCACCACCGATGGTTTCAATCAGCTCTGAGAACTGGTTCGTGTGCGCCTGCAGTGTTCAGTGGTAGTTTACAGCCAAGATTTGTGAAGAATAAATGCATATGACAAGTGTGCATTGAAACCTGCTTTTCATTGATAATATCGGTTTTTTTTCTGGCATAATTGACAAGGAACAGGTACGATCCTTGTCAATAGAAATAGGGCCGACTGCCGGTACTGCCGGATAAGTTACCGACTTGATGTGGCAATGATTCGTGATAGATGGGTATTTTCTTTGTCTAATTGAATTCGTTAGGACTCACTTGACAGATATACGAGCAACCAAATCCTCAGGCATTGATGTTTCAATAATGCTTATTTCTGACCAGGTTTATTACTGAGGCTTATTGTTCCTGACTTCATAGAATACAAAGTAGACGCCTAATTTGTAAACGAGCAACATGTTTACAACAGTTGGTAAAGAATTCATTGACCGTAGATGGTGTCTTTTATTGATCCCCTACCGAAGGTTCAGTGCCGGTTGATGAGACAATCCCAGCATGTGTACCCACCTGAGCTAGCAATACAAGCGATATTGAAACCAACTCATCAGTTTCATATATACAAATGTGGATAATTTGTTGTCACTCTGAATCGACATGATTTCACAGTAGTCAGATTCCTGGTCCCATGAGCTCCAGCCTTTGGAGTAACCATTTCACAAAATCTTGATCAAACGTTGTTTGATCAGGACTACATCACTCAAGGCCCAAGTCAAGATGTTTATGGTAGGCATGTGGAGTTGAACACTTCACGTACTGTTGGAGTGATTGAGACGGGTGCTACCAGTCTGGCAGGATGCGCTGACCTTATCACGAACACATCTCGTATTTTCACAATTATACAGTGATCATTAGACGGCAGGAACATAACCAAACCCAAAGAGCCAAAGGTGTAGTTTACAAAACTGACTGCAACTGTGAACAATCTTACGTAGGTGAAACATCCCGCCCAATCAACACCAGAATCAAAAAGCACAAAATCTCAACCATTAAATCAAAGAGTAAATCAGCCATCTCGGACCATAATCACTTATCCTGTTTAATTGGCTTCATGTCCCTTTGGCTTCCACCAAAGTTCTCTGTCCATCGTCTTGTGTATTATCCTTCTGTTGTCTACACTAACTCCTGTTATCCCACACATGTATGCTATTGTTGTTACTCTTAATCCCCTACTGTTAATCCGCCACCTACTATATATTCTATACTATGTCCCTCATTCAGTCTTGCTTGACAACGGTAAAAGGATCTATACATAAACGTCGCTTTTGTACAGTAGTAAAGAAGTTGTTATCCAAAAAATTGTGTCTCCCTTGTGATCAGTAGACTCATGTTTCTTATACAATCAGAATAGTACAGTGGACTGTGACATTACCAGATATTTCTTATGATTATGGCAAAGGGTTGTGTCGCTTTTATTTATCTCCACATGTTGGTTATAAATAGAAAAGAAGATGGAGCTACGATAAGGTCACGCCAAAGTGTATACAGATAAAACACTGCCGAAATTGTTACCTGTTACAGCGAGACACGCCAGATGCGTTATGCCAGACACGTTTATCGACAGCAGATAACTGCATTTAGCTCTAACACTGCTCGAAAAAAGTCACTTTAAATTAGCTTGTCAAAGGTTTATATATTTTTAAGAACCTTCAGACTATTACCTTCTGACATGGCAATAACATTTTTAAATGTGTTTTTTACACAAAGCAAACGCCGCGGAATGGTGACATTTCAAGTGGAAGAAATGAACATTAAATAAAGAAATGTGTCTTATCGTAGCGTAAATGATTAATATGAATGTGCATGCGTCCTCAGATATTACACCTTTCCATTTTTTAGATATCGATAACTGACAAATAAAATTCATTTTCGAATCTTCATGGCGATTGATGTTAAATTCTGTCCATAAATCGGTCCAGGAGCATCACTAACGTAATAACGGGAGGTTAATTGTAAAATATGGCATATCGGAGATCATTTCTTAGTGAACCGACAAGACTGGAATATTTCCTTTCAGTCAATTAATCAGCACCATGTGTCTGCGATGCTAACGGATTTTGATAACATAAAGGCCTAGTTAGGAAGTACACACCATTCTAAAATGATTAATCGAAAATACACTGGTCACAAGGAAAGAAGAAAGAGGTGTACGAAAATGTGTTAGTTCAGCTGCTCCATGTAGGACAGACGGAAACCGATAAGTGCATGTGTACCCAGATATTATACCTTTCATATTTCAAGATGTCGACAACTGACGAATAAAATTCATTTCATGATTTTCAAGGCGATTGATGTTGAATATGGCCCATACGTGATAGGGGTCATATTAAACTATGATATATTGGTGATCATTGTTTAGTGAAATGATACTATCAAAATGTATTCTCTTATATGTCAATTAAGCAGCACTCTCTGTCTGATGGGATGTCATAACATAACATCCTTATCTGTTCTATCTTCATCAGATTGGAGAGGGGCACGGGTGACCCAGTCGTCTGTGCAGAGTTGCGTCCCTTGGGCACGCCAGAAACCTATGATTATGGGTTCGAATCCCGATTCGCCCCGATGATGTTTCTAGGTATGTCAGCACCATACCCGAGCTTGTAGGTTTCACCGAAGTGGTAAACGTCTGAGACCTGCATCGCTTCGGGCTTTCCTCCAACATTCAGCTGACACGCTGCGATATATCTGGAATATTGTTAACAGCGGCGTTAAAACCAACTCACTCACTCATCAGATTGGAAACATACGTCGACATCTCTCTATGGATGCTAGCAAAATGACATCATTTCTCGACTTTATAACTGTAACTCTCTCTTATGTGGAATACCGTCAATATCACTTCATAAAGTACAGCTTCAACAGCAGCCAGAATCGTCACCAGGAGGCCCAAGCAACAAGATATCACATCTCACCCATTCACAAGAATCTTCATTGGCTCCAAGTATTCAGACGGATAACGTTCAAGATTCTGTTCCACACATATCTCTGCCTCAACACAGACTGTGCTCCTGCATATCTCAATGCCCTAGTTCAGTCTCAAAGACCAAACAGAGTTCACAATGTAAAGGGTTTCTGCCAAAGCCTAAGTGGAAAACAGCTATGTGAGAGAGGGAGAGAGAGAGAAAGAGACAACACTTTGTTATACAGCCGAAACACTTACATGTGTCACGATGTTCTATTGTTATAAGTGGTTTAAAAAATTCAAAGTGAACGCCATTTAATTGCATAGGATATTCTTTATTTGGAAACTCGTAAGCTGATGAATTATAAAATATCCAGAGTTTTCTTTTAGATGCCAAAATGTCAATAATATTAATTCATACCTATCATATGTCATTCCACAAAGGGTAAGTGGGTAAACGTGTGGTGGTAATGATGAAATGAGTGAACAAAAGTCGACATATCCGCTGGATACAAGAGTTCGTTTGACTCCTTATACATTATGGCTTATCTCAAATATTCTTTGGGCAAGAGTATCTCATGACCTGCTGACATCTACATATCCGCTGGATACAACTGCTCGTTTGACTCCTTATTCATTATGGCTTATCTCAAATATTCTCTGAGCAAGAGTATCTCATGCCTTCCTGGCATTTACATATCCGCTGGATACAACTGCTCGTTTGACTCCTTATACATTATGGCTTATCTCAAATATTCTCTGAGCAAGAGTATCTCATGACGTGCTGGCATCTACTGTGTGTGGACATCTACTATCTTAATAATGGTAACTGACCGATTGTTCCCTTCATTCAATATGCATATACTGATGTGGTAATTGAAATATATGTGTTCTCAATCCAGTTAAACCTTAACATGTGATGCTTGGCAGTGATCATTACGTACCTCTGTATTCGCCATCAGTGTGTGTATTCGGCAATAACAGATAACCTCTCTCGAAGTGACTGCTGCGGATGACAAATCACGAATTGTTGTGACCATTTCCTGAAAGTCGTCCGATGTTGCACCTTATACTCGTGAACCCCGTGGGGCTTCCGGAGAAGAATGGTTTACCAATAAGCTATGCTTGTGGTAAGAGTCGAATTAAATGGATCGGTGATCTCCCTCAGTGATTTGAGTGATAGTTTGACACAATGGGCACGTTGCAGACAAACACACGGTAAAACGACATGGCGAGTCTGGATGTTATCGGGTGGGGTGGGGGAGGGGAGCTCTTAATTCCAATGACGTCCCTACATGGAAAATATACAGGCCGAGTTGTTTTCATCATGTTGTCAGAACACGAGAAAAAATATTGAATAACGATTTTTTAAATAAACACACACACACACACACACACGCACGCACGCACGCACGCACACACACACGCACATATATATATATATATATATATATATATATATATATATATATATATATATATATTATCAAATAAGACACAAATAAACCGTTTGAGAAAACTACTTAACACAACGACAAGAAAGGAAAAGAAATATCTGAAAGCATGGTAGAGAGAATAAACACAACACCATGGGTTCTATAGTTTTATACTTTCACAATGTACACAGCGGTTGACATCATGAGCATCGATCTACGCAGTTGGGATACGATGACCTGCATCAACCACGACAGCGCGCCTGACCACCGGATCCTGTTAGTCGCCTCTCACGACAAGCCCAGTTACCTCTTATGGCAAGCATGGGATGCTGAAGACTTATTCTCTACCCGGATCTTCACGGGTCCATGTACATAATGACAGGCAACACATTACATAATGGTTCCAAACTGTAAATATTTTACAGTGCTCCGGGTAAGAGCAAAATACAATTTAACGCATCCTTTCCGCACCAATTGTTTTATTTTCACTTTCTATCCAGCATTGTGTTTGCTATAACGTATTAGCTAGAATGTATGTATAAAGTGGATAAGAGCAATAACAGCTCTGTTTTCGACGTACTGTGGTTTTATAAACGGCCTGCCAAAAGAAACTTTACCATAGTTTAAAATTACTCCAGTTTAAATACCATAAAGATAGATGCATGAAGTAAAATATCATAAAAATCAACATTTTAAATGACAGTCATGCATCTCTGTTATTGGCATGACAGTTGCCCGAGTTAAGATGGGGTGGCAAAAACAAGCCTTCAGCGTAATGGACGAAGGGCACACACGTCTTACATTGCTCAAGTTAAATGACACGTCCCAATAATAGCGTGTATGACCACCCTCTGTTACAAGACACGCAAAATATTTCCGGCGCACGGAAAAAGTCAGTCGGACGTTGGATATTCGTGTTGGAGAGCCTGAATCAGCTCTTGTCGGTTAGCTGGAGCATGTGATCACTGTCGAACACGACGATCCATTGCACATTGCTGAGCTGAGCTGTCAAATTTCCGTTAACGATGACCAGTGGTGTTCTCTCCTGCCCACAAATCCCTCCCCACACCATAGGGCAACACCTAGGTACTGAACGCTACATGCCTTCGGTAAGCACGCTGTCTTCAATCATCTCTGAACAGACAGATCCGTCTTTCATCAGTGTCAACGTGGTTCAGTCCAGGCCCACTTCTGACGACTATGTTCCGCTGTCAATAACTGTCCTCTGTAAGGTATGTGATTCCCTAATTCCTTGAGCCCTGAGTCGCCTGGCCACTGTCTCTCGACGAAACATATGCCCGTAGGCATTCGTCGCTGGTGACGTCACTGTCAGGAATCGATCAGATGCAAAATATGCAAAGTACGGGTCTTACTTGGGCGAAGTTACCCTGGGTCTGCCTGTTCTTGGTGTCCCTCCAGGTCTGTCTGTAACGTCAAGTTAGCTACAGCAACACGGGAGCAACCAAACGTTCTAGCAATGTGGGCAAGAGCGTCTCCCATCTGTATCACACACAGGGCCGGCTCGCGTTGTTCGGGTATCAGTCCTGGCATTGGTGGTTTTATATCAGTGTGAGTGTCTGACATGCCGTCCATATAATTTGTGTAACGTTATTGCACCTGTAGTTTTGGCTGCCCAAGCGGCACGTGTTTTTCACATTCTCGCATTTTCTAAAAAAAACCTTAACGTTTTTCACCTTCTGCATTGAACAAAGTTGTGTTTGAACGGTGTTAGTTTGAACTTATGCTTTTAAAGTTTTGCCATAATTATAATAACATCAAAGTCACTTTGGTTTTGGGGTCTTTCTCTCACGCTTCGGTTCCTCCCAAAGCAAGCCGACATAACTGGTTATAAATGGAATACTGTTCAAAGCGGCATTAAACCCAAATCTTATTCTCTCTCCCTCCCTCCCTCACTTTTGGGGGTATTTGGGGTCTCACAACAGACAGACGGACAGAGTGATTATTTTGGTTGAGTTGAAATACCCCGTTTGTTTTGAAAGTCCACTTCGGATATAAACACCGAGAGAGTGTGATTGTGAGTGAGTGAGTGAGTGAGTTGGGTTTATCCAGTTATATCGCGGCGTGTCAGCTTTATGTGGGAGGAAAGCCCGAAGTGATGCAGGCCTCAGACGTTTAGCACTTCGGTGAAACCCACGAGCACGGATATGGTGCTGACAAACCTAGAAACATAATCGGAGCGAACCGGGATTCGAACCCACAATCATAGGTTTCTGGCGTGCCCAAGGGATGCAACTCTGCACAGCGAATCGCGGCGCCTTAGACGACTGGGCCACCCGTGCCCCCGTGTGTGATTATGAAGCTGGGTGCCGTTACTGCCGCGTCTACCGAATATATTTTAAGAAGACGCGTGTCAATAATGATTTTCGTGGCTGTAGCAATTTCCTGTAATCCAATACAGTCATATTTGAGATTTGCCCATACCACCTCCTTGGAACAAGAAGACCAATGCATGTCTTTATATGTGCTGGACAAGGATGAAGAGAGGTAATTCCGATGTCAATGGGGTGCCCTTTCAAGAAATCGGACGAAATATATTTTGCTCAAAACGCCAATTTGAAATAGCGGATATAATGCTGTGTCTTGCTAGAGAGCATGGGACTCACCTGTACGCAAGTGCTTCGAATATTTAATTACAATCCAAGATTCTGATTCCAAAGATTTTTCTGGCGTTAAACATTTTGATCGGGATTGCCAGCACAATCTAAAACATGGTTCTGGGCTCTGTCACTGTGCAGAAGTGCGTTAAAAAGTGAAGGATATTTGACTTAACATTAACGAAATACAATTTAGCTCAATTTGATTCTTAGTTCTGGAGACCACGTGTCAGGTTAACGGTAGATGTTGACAGGGGATACACAGTTGTCAAAAGATCTGCAGCCTTTGATTATGAACGGAAGGCAGGAGTGTCATGCAACGACGACTGACGTGTACATATAACTTTATTATGAGACGAGTTCTGTTCAAAACGTTCAGTCTTATTGCTATTAGTGTCGTCTCCACAAACATACATTTAGCGGATACAGAAGTTGACTTTAAAATACTAAGGACAAAATTAGGTTTTGTCCCATACGCTATAAAAGTATATGCCACATGTCTTTTGGATTTATAAGGGATCTCTTATCGATCATTGCTAATTTATTTCATATACGAAACACAAATAAAGTATCCTGTGTATCCTGTCTTCCATTTGTAGCAATTCCTTTATTAATTGGATGTGTTAGTATAATACTCTATTTCTTATTTCTAATGCACAACATTTGACATTCTAATATCATTGAAGGTGTATATTTGGAACATTCTTTGAAACAAACAACTAAACAGATAAGCTTGTGAGACGAAACACAAACACATATCAATGGAGAAGCATACGAAAGCATATATTGACGCTGGACGCAAATACTGAACGTAAAAAAAATATTTATCACAAATTACTGAATTCAAAAAATGGAAAAAAACAGTAATATGTGAGGGCATTAAAAGCAATATTAAAAGAGAATTCTCCAAGCTCTGAAGTGAAAATGATCCTAAAATACATTTGGTGAGGTAGGGTGAGGTGAAATGGGGTTTAACGTAACACCTGATGAAGTACACAAATGAAGTACTCTGTGTATCCTGTCTTCAATTTGAAGCAATTCCTTTATTAAATCGGCGTGTTAGTATAATACTCTATTTCTTATTTCTAATGCACAACATTTGACATTCTAATATCATTGAAGGTGTATATTTGGAACATTCTTTGAAACAAACAACTAAACAGATAAGCTTGTGAGACGAAACACAAACACATATCAATGGAGAAGCATACGAAAGCATATATTGACGCTGGACGCAAATATTGAACGTAAAAAAATATTTATCACAAATTACTGAATTCAAAAAATGGAAAAAAAACAGTAATATGTGAGGGCATCAAAAGCAATATTAAAAGGGAATTCTCCAAGCTCTGAAGTGAAAATGATCCTAAAATACATTTGGTGAGGTAGGTCTAAGTGAAATGGGGTTTAACGTAACACCTGCTCTGATGTCGCTGCACTGGTTACCACTCAAAGCCAGAATTGAATTCAAAATTATCACCCTGGCCTATAAATGCTACATGGAAACACCCCCATTATATCTGACCGAACTACTGCCTAAATACAAGCCTTCCTGATCTCTCCGTTCCCAGAATAACCACCTGTTACAAGTCCCGGAAACCCGTCTCAAAACCTTTGGTCAGAGATCTTTCCAGTTCTGCGCTTCCTTGCTATGGAACAAACTACCATCTGATCTTAAGCTGTCGCCATCGCTTTCATCCTTTAAGGCTCATCTGAAAACACACCTTTTCACACAACACTATCAACTCTACTCCCCCTTTCATTAGCATTACTTGCTAAAACTATGTAGCGCCATGAGCATTAACTTGGTGAATGGAATCTGGCACAGTATAAATGGACTTATTATTATTATTATTAACGTCGCGTTCAAGATTATTGCACTCATTTAGCGACGTGCATGATTGCACTAGTCTGGACACGTATGACGCTTTTATAGTGCTAGCCCACTGAGATACCATGCCGCAGTTTAACATGGATACCCCACTCAGAGACAGTTTACTGGCTCCGAGCTGACCAGTCCTTAATGCCAAACTCCAGGCAGGGTAACAACACGTACCATCTTTAAACGTCTTTTGGTATGACACGGCCGGGGATCGAACCCTGGAACTTCCGCTGTCCGGGTGGACACTCTACCACTAGATGACGGAGGCGGTCGAATACATTTGGAATAACTAGTTTGTCTAACCTGCTTAAACACCAATGAAAGATTATGCAATGCTGCTCGTAACACTCATCATAGATCTTTATGTGTCGTTATTCAATTAAGGGCACGGGTGGCCAAGTCGTCTAAGGCGCCGCAATTGGCTGTGCAGAGGTGCGTCCCTTGGGCACGCCAGAAACCTATGATTGTGGGTTCAAATCCCGGTTCGCCCCGATTATGTTTCTAGGTTTGTCAGCACCATACCGGTGCTCGTGGTGTTTCACCGAAGTGGTAAACGTCTGAGACCCGCATCACTTCGGGCTTTCCTCCCACATTAAGCTGACACGCCGTGATATAACTGGAATACTGTTAAACGCGGCGTTAAACCAAACTCACTCACGTTATTCAATTTTGTTTTTTCACCTGGCAAAATTTCAGAAGGATGGTGAACAAGTATCATGAAAATAAAGGCAACTTACTTGATCCAAATTCACGTGGAGCCACAATACAATTAAGCCATTGTAAATGTTAACGAGTATTTAAAACGTGTGACTGAACACTTTCCTTAACAAAAGCGGCACATTAACTTATTCTCAGGTCATATTTGAGAACATTTCTCCACAACAGATAGTATATACCTTCGAATTGCACATGATATCTTAAATCTTTAAAACTTTAAAAACGAGTTTTGTAACTTTATCGATTTTATGAAAAACTTTGATACTGTCTGGAGATGTACTTTGTCAATGCACTGTGCTGAATTAGTTAGCTAAAAGAACATATGCAATATTATAAAGCATTCAGATTATTATTGCAAATTTATTCTGAGATTGATTTCGTTTTCAAGTAATGCAGGTATTACCTTAGTTTGTGATATGTTGCCTGGAGAGTTACCTTATCCACAGGGGATACGACGGTGTTAGTATAATATGCCTACATTGAACATGCATTGCTTGGCAAACAGATTGCACTGTACAATGAAAATTCTAAAACGTATCAAACCTCACTAGAAGCTTTGCTCAATATGGATACTCAACGACAAGCAAAATTGGGGATATTTGTAGGAAGCGTACATTCTCTTGGTCCAAAGATACGGAAATTGACAAAAACCTTGTAATTACTTCAAAAGGAAGAAGAACTGAGTTTCGTAGTTAAAAAAAATTAATCAACAACTGCTCTTGTTTGTTCTGAATCCGAAAAAAGATTCAAATTGGCACCTGCAATATTAATCTCAATTAAGAGCAAGTTCCAAATTTTGTGACCAAAACGCCAAATATCAGTCAAGACTTCACGCTGGTGTCATCACCGTTTGCCATATAGATATTCAGTTTACTGAATACAATACGTTATTAATATGGTCTTACCTATATTTCAAAAGCCTCAGTGTGTACTAGACAATGAATGATCTCTCATCCTTAAAGTACATCAAATCCCTTCAGGTAACTTTGAACAATCTTGGAGTTGACCAACTGTAAACATCCGGTATTACACATGTGTATTTTTTGTTGGAGATATTAGGCATTCCTGATCAACTTTCCACCCACTGTTAACTTCTAGAAAAGTTAATTACTGTTTACGAATCTCTACGAGCTGGAACAGTATACAGAACTAAGAAAGAAAATATACGCTCTCTTACTGTAGTTGATGAGTGTCAATACCTCTTAAGTGTTTCCCGACCGCCTCCGTGGTCTAGTGGTAGAGCGTCCGCCCGGAGGTCCGGGGTTCGATCCCCGACCGCGTCATACCAAAAGACGTTAAAAGATGGTACATGTTGTTACCCTGTCTGGCGCTCGGCATTAAGGGGCTAAAACAAGGACTAGTCGGCTCGGAGTCAGTATACTGTGTCTGAGTGGGGTATTCATGTTAAACTGCGGTATGGTATCTCAGTGAGCTAGCACTATAAATCGGCATCAGTCCGGACTAGTACAAGCAGCCACACACACACAGGCATGCACGTCGCTATATAAGTGCAATAATTTTGGACGCGACGTTAAACTTCATTTCACCTCACCTCTTTAATGTTTCCCATCAGTTCAGACCCGTATTCATAACTTGAAATGTCATATGTGAGATAATCTTTTACAAAATGTCTCCCAGCAAAAGACTTCAGTATATTATAGGTGTCAAAATATTTTCGCCATTGATCATCGCACCATGAAGAACTAGCATCTACAACGTATCTGGCAGAACGCTCATGCCATGCGTATGTGTATAATGCATGTCAGTTCTGTTTTTGTAACACCGTACATATGGGTGGTCTCACGAGAATTAAGAATCAGAATCTGTAGCCTAAGCCTTATTGCCCGTCTATCTCGTGGTCGCCTTGAATCTCAACACAATTATGAATAAAGAGGTTTAACAGGGGTTAAGGTTTTAACGAAATGAGATGAGGGAAAGATACTCTGGGTTAGTGTACCCAATGGTAGTTATCTAAATTGCCCCAGGCCAGGTGACGACAGTCAAGCTGCTCTCAGCGATAGTCTAACCTTCCAACAATGATGAAGAGCCATACGCTGTGATATAGAACCACCTCCAGCTTGCAGTGACAATGAATGCTTTACTACTTCCTTGTTCACAAGATTGATACCAAAACCATAATTAATAAAATCTAACACGCACGAGTAGAAACATAGTTTATTACTCGTTCCTTGGAAATACTATTGTTTAATAACAATAAGCTGGTACAGTAAACTACGGTTATAACGAACTCAACGGGACCACTAATTTTAATTCGTAATAACCGTAGTTCGTTATAGGCATATATACAATATATATACAACAAATGACCGGGACTAAAAAACAGGTTCGTTATATCGGTTAGTTCGTTATAAGCGTGTTCGTTATAAACGTACTTTACTGTATTACCAAAGCGCGTGCTAATGTTCTGCCAGAACAAGTTTCACCAACAAATGTTGAACATCTCAACATCGCTCGGCTTATGCAATGACATTGCGTATACAGTTGATAGATCACACAGAGAATGCACTCTCGATGACCCCAAAAACCCCTTTGCTAGACTGACGTCACAGGGTATTGTTTCGCCGGTGTATCTTGCAACAAAATTTTAAAAAATGTATCAGAAGGTTTTGTGACGTGTTTGGCAACCTTTTAGGTGCTGGATTCCAAAGGTTGTATGGTATTAAATTAATACGTGACAATCTTTTAATGCGTTTTAAATTTTATTATTCTGTTAAATTGTATTATGTTGTGGATCGCGTCAATGTCTGCCTAATTAAACACGACAGTTAAAAATTGTGTTCATACACGTGGCCTAGTTTATAACGTGAAACAATTCCAATAGTTCGACCAAATGAGGTTTTAATAAGTTATAAGCGGCAAGTAATTAACAGAATACTAAACGTGCTCCCATGTTCAGTCATGCCCCGCTTATACGGACTTCAGATATCCGGAAACCTCGGTTCCCGGACGATTTTCATTCAAAACGAAATAATTACTATATAAATTTACCCGTATATCCGGAAATTCAGTTTCCGGAACCGGACGGTAATTTTCATACACAAAACACTGAAATGCACACAAAATTGTCTCACTTATCCGGACAATACAATACCAATTTCTTAAAAGTAGTATCACACTGGAGCGAGTTTAGTATTCTAAATATTTCCAATCTGACATGAATAACTAACTCCTGAGTGGTAATTGTAGGACTAGGTCCCCAGTACCCAATGCTTTTCCAAGTGCCAGCTGATGATCGACTATGGGTCACAGTACCGTACTTATTCTCATCCTGTGTTTTATGTTTGTTAAGTGCGACTGGAAGCATAAAACAGTTACTTTATCTTGGGCTAGCTTTACATGAACTTAATGTGTCACCGAGTAGGATGCAAGATGGAAGCTTTCATCACTAATCTCAGATTTGGTAAGGTGTCCTTTTCTGTTGAATTTGTGATGAAGAACCCCAATTTCCGTTTACATGCACATCGTCCAGGAAAGCGAATTTACCAGAAATGTTTTCGGCCCCGACATGTGAAATAACACATAACCCCACATAAAACCCAATCTCATTCAAATGACATCTTTAATACTCCGATACGATACCTCGCAGTGTGAAGATCTGAGAACACATCCTTAGGAGGTCGCATGAGATTGACCTTCTAATCAACCAATCAACGTCGATGCTTCTAAATTATCGGTACGAGTCAGCGATGCATGCACAGAAGCACATCTGATTTCTGTATCGAAAGCGAACTACAAGGACAGGTTCCGAAGAAGGAAGTACAGTATAATATATTGCTGTGTCCATTTCTAACATACTGTCGTTTCTCAGAGCCAAACCATCTACACCCGGAAGGGCATAGAATGGAAAGAATATTCGTGTTCTGTGCGGGTTTTCAATTGCATAAATCGAAATTTCCTAATTGAGGTGGTAACAGTGAACAGGGATAGTTTTAGAAAGCTGACAGCTGATTGGTTCAAGAACCAAGGCAGTCTTCTTTTAGACTGTATGGTCAGTTCGCTCAAGATTCACTTGACTCGACCGTTTGTAGAGGTGTCCTCAGATTGTAGTGCTGAGAAGTATAGATCGAAGTACAATATCTGATTTTTCTGACATTGTAAAAGCCTGAATTCTTCTAACCCTCAGGCCCGCATTAGACCAACTGACTAGGCATTGCAAACACGTGCTAACTTGCATACATGTACATGATGTCATCTGTAACTAAATGTAGTTCATTGTTGACGTCAACGCAAACATTTCTTATGCTTAACGGAAAAAGGTCTTGTCGCTTTTATTTACAATTAACATCACAATATTTGTTTTTGAGCCACTTCTGCTCCAGAATGGTTCTTCTGTCATAACAAGATATTGATTGCGTGTGCTTTCTTGTTGAGTATCATTAAACATCCCAATAGCATCACGAGCACTATCCGTTTTCTCTTGCTGAGACATAGAAAAATAATCACAAACATCCAACATCGTGATCACCCAATTTTAAACACATCTTACAATATTCACTGAATGCAATATTTTCTACCGCCTTGGCAAGATGGATACCGTAGCTCAGTCGACGTTCCTTTAATGCATTGCCGTGTTAAAAGCAAGATTACAGCTGTGCGATAAATCATCGCAATTAATTCACTTCATGGAGAAAAAATCCAATACTGTTTAAAGATCCCGTTTAAAGATCCCGTTTAAAGATCCCGTTTATCACGCAATTTGTCAAGATGGAAGGACGATTTCGTGGAATAGTTAACCGAAATCAGACACCTTTTTTCCTCAACGAATATTTATTACTACTGCAATAGAGCTATGCCCTTTACCGGAGTATTGCAAGTGGATTAAAGGACAAGAAACATCCTTGTTGTCACCTGCATGACTCGCCACTCTGTAGATTGGCCAATATGTTAGGGTCTGGTTGCATTACGTATGTTGTGGAATTGGTCAAATTACTTCTTAAACAATATGGATAGCACATTTATGAGATAAACATATAATCCTTTCAATGTAGAGTGTGACAGATGCTGCGATCTATTATCCAATAATGCTTTGTTGTACAATAAAAATAAACTTCAATACCAGTTCACCCTATCTCTATTTAAAGGCGGTGCCCTTTTCTCAAATGAAGACGACATGTGAGGCATATTCCTGGTTTCAGCAAAGTACGGCGACGTAATGTCAGATTACCCCCTTAGAAAAGTGAGTAAGTGAGTATGGTTTTACGCCGCTCACAGAAATATTTCTAGCCATATTACGACAGGGGATACTTGAAATAGGCTTTAAACATTGTACCCATGTGAGCAAGGAACAAAGGGCCCCGGCTTCACCGCACCCCATTTCTGGTGTCCCCCGCCGTGATATTGCTCGAATATTGCTAAAAGCAGCGTAAAACCAAACTCACTCACTCACTCACCCATAAGAAAAGGATCCCAGTTTACCCGAAATCACACCATTAAGAACTAGCATGCGCAAGGTATCTGTCTCAGCGCTCACGTCATATACAGTGTATATGAATGGCATCAGCAGTAATCATTTTACAAAATGGTGTTTCCTTTCCTGATGCGCATGTGTCGATTTAAGAGCTTCGTTTTTTTGTTTTGGGGTTTGGGGGTTTATCTGTTGTTTATGGACGTACATTCTGTCCCTTAAGCACTCCGGTTGTCCAATATATACTTCATGACACCCTTGGCATATTATAACATAAATATATATTTTGCGGAGCCGTACTGGTTAGAGCTTATTATAACACAGATAGATAGATATCTTTATATATTAAGATACCCACTTCTTTACGTATGAGCCAGGTAATGGCCTAGCCTCTCTTTGTCCAACAATGGACAACCATAAATATGACAGTGGTCATGAGACAACCCGTTTTCCACGTCTCTGATATGTACAGTTTGGTACATTTTGTCCTGAACGGTCATATCACCACATGTGATTGCAGTACAAGATGAAGAGGTCTGTTCGACAGATGAACTATAACTCCAAACAAAATACCCTTTATTTTAAACTATTGTTTCACGAAAGTGAATTCTGACATTAAAACGATTTGACCAATGAAACATTCTTTAACGTTTAACCGTCTTTGATTTAACGTGACCAGGTATACGGAGTCAGTATACTGTGTCTGAGTGGGGTATTCATGTTAAACTGCGGCATGGTATCTCAGTGAGCTAGCACTATAAATCGGCATCAGTCCGGACTAGTACAAGCAGCCACACAAACACACACACGTGCATGCACGTCGCTATATAAGTGAAATAATCTTGGACGCGACGTTAAACCCAATTTCACCTCACCTCACCTATTTTCTCTGAAATCTGTTTTCTCATCAAGACTTATCACTTAGGTTCTGCTAAACAACTAACCTAACTCTCAGCATTTGCAAGTCTTGGTAATCTTTATTTCCTGAAGTTACAATAAGAATTGACAATACAATTCTGGTAAATATGTTTTCCTCAGTTCATTATAACATTTGCAAGTAATAACAACATGATATTGATCTTCAGCTGATATATTCCAAACAGGACAAAGGTGTACTTTTACTCTGTCGTAGAAGTAAAATAGCTATCTTGAGTAAAACACAGTAAAGCTTTCAAAACGTTTCATGGCAAACATGTGGAGGACATTTCCCTATTTGAAGCATCCGTGACAAAAATGATATTCGATGCAATTCCATATTTTGACTTGTACCATATGTTTCCGTGTTTTGAAGGTTAACAATTGACTTGTCGTTGTATGTGTTTGTGACGGGTGCCATCGGGTGCAGGATACGCTCAACTTTTTGCGAACAACTTTTACCATCACTATTTCATTGTGATTCATAATCGCATGCGATAGTCGGAGTTGTACAATCAAATCGGCTTTTAGAAGAGATTTTTGATGAATATGGAAAGGGTTTTGTCGTTACTATTGATACAAAATACGACGCACACATATTTTAAATATAAGGCAAAAACTGTTTTATATCCTTTGTACATGTTGTATGAAGAACTATTCAATATTGGACATCCAGTTTTGACAAAACACTTTTGTAAATGAGATTTGAAATAATCAGATAAACGTCACCTTGCCCAAACAGACTGATATAACCAGATGTCATCCAGGCAACAAAATTCTTTTAGGGTTTGACCTACGTTCATGCCGATCAGTTTCAACTGCTATTTCTTGATACGAATTTGTCCATTGAATGTATTATTAGTAATGGCAGCGTTCCCCGTAGATAATGGGAACCGGCTTTTATTTCGCTTACCCTGGTGTCTCACTGATTTTCAGTGATCCGTTAATATAATTTCCACAGCTATTTGCCCTTCGCGCAAAGTGGATTCAGTTTCGGCAGAATATCTAGTTCGGTTATTCTCTTGCATTGACAATTTATATTTCCGACTACGTGCTAATAAATGATCGTTTTCTAATTGATCATAATTCCTATAACCCCATATTTTAGAGTCATATAATAACGGCGGTAAAACCGGCGAAGCCGCATTATCGGTAGTTTATATCTGTAAAGGGAGGCCACTCTCATTAGAAGCTGGAACTATCACGATGCTTTCATATTTGCAAAAATGAGGTCTATCACGCTGCGCATTGTCGTTGTCCAAAGTAGTAATTCATCTAATCTCTAAGGTAAAGAGTATTCTTAAAATGTTTTAATATATTTAATTTCAATCGTTACATCCGCAACTTGCAGCAACTTAAAAACGGTTCCTGTCAATGAAATTAAATACTCGTTGGTGCACATTATTTAATAATGATGGTTGCAGGTCTATACAAGTGGGCCAACATTAGGTTGACTTAGTGCTCATAATCAAATTCCAAAATTGTCCCACACTTTTCAGTAATAGTGTTTGAACGTGAAGGCTGGCGTAATTAAATTGTTCCGCTTCGTTTGGTTTGCTTTGTGGGCACACTTTTGTATTTTTTGCAAATAAATATACAGCAACAGATATCATCAACATTTATAGCCACAACTCATAGCTGACTAGCACAACATATATTGCCAAGCTTTTTATCGACGTTCTACACGTCCAACAGGACTGTGTGAGTGTATAGAATTGAATAGAAATCTTGAAAATTTAACAATGGCAGAAAGTTTTCGAGTCTATTGCTTTCAACTAACTACATGGGATGACTGGATGATGATACGATTTCAGAAACGCTACGGAAAAATTGCCCTCCGGTGATTTTGTTGTTGAATATGTCACTCAAGCCATATTTAAAAAAAACCTCGAATCTGATTGGTTGTTTAACATTTACATACACCTAAAGGGATGAGTGAGTGTGTATGCTTTTAGCAATATTCCAGCAATATCACGGCGGGGAACACCAGAAGTGGGTTTCACACATTGTACCCATGTCGGGAATCGAACCCGGGGCTTCGGCGTGACGAGCGAACGCTTTAACCACTAGGCTACCCGACCGTTCCACATACACCTATAGACCCAGTTACAGGGCTTAGGGGGAACTTTACGCTGATCTGATAAAATATTTAATTTGGCCAATTTCTTAAGTGGTGGGTAAGGATGCATTCAACATTAGTCAAAATGAGCTCATTTCCGATACAGGTCGTAAAATGTTACATAGTATGGAAGGAAGGAGCTATTTGAGACGAGGCTAGAACTCATTGTATTATAGTTACGGAAATAAATGCCTCAGAAATAGAGAATCCAAGTTTACAGCCTTGAAAATCTATTAACAGAAATCCTTTCTACCCCAGGACAACATCAGCATGACTGAACACGATAATACATTAAACATACTTTAAAAATAACAAATACAGTTTTAATATTTGAATTGCAATGATCCGCTTTTTATGAAATAACAGCAAAAAAACCACATGCTATCAATTCCATTTGTCTCAAATACTTTCTGTGCATATAAAAATCCTTCCTTGATTGTATTGAGGATTACGGTAAATCTTTGAGACAGGAAGTTGGTGGTAGATTTGCTGCACCCGGCAGTATATCTCTCTTTATACTGATTTTATGGAGCTATAAAATCCATTACAAAAGAGAAATGAACATGTATTCAAGTTTTAGATTCAAGCCAAATGCGATGCATGCTTATAGTACTGATGCATGATTTGGGCATATACATAGGGCAGTTGACACACTGACCTTACATCATGATCAGGCACAAATTGACATGTCATTTATACCAAGTTCTTATACTAAGAAACTGATGACATGCTCTGCAAAGGCTTGAACATGCTCGTGGACAAACTGAAAAGTATTAGCTAATCGACGGACATTCATCCTTATTGATCACAGCCACATTTTGGTTCATCGACAGTTAATCTGAAATACAAGAAAACACTCATTAGCCATGCAACTACAGATCCAAAAAGATTTTATTGGTATAGTAAGATATTTACCCCGACAACCAGAAACAAAGTTATAATTATTCTATCTGAACATCAGGATCATAGTCTGCAACAGTTGGATCATTGACACATTCAGATTTGCTCTAATGTGAGAGGAACAGACTTATTTGTTCAGTAAACCAAAGGATCGACTCACAATCCGTGCTTGAGGACACAACCGGTGTGTCCTTTGCTTTTACTGGCGCGGCATGGATCGGGTCATGAGACCCGTCAAATGTAATTGGAGCGTGGGTTAAATTGTTCAGATTTGCTCTATTCATTTACAGATATCAAGAATCGATTCTTATACAATCGCAACCTTATGGATTTATGTCGACCAACTTATCTCCGAGTGTTTTTATCACATGGCTATTGAAAAATCAATATCGTTTTATCGAGTTTCTGAAGAAAATTATTTTGAGAGCTCGATTACTCTTGGAGAAATGCTGAGAATTATCCTTCTAAAGAAATATTTACACTCAGCACTGCAGTGGTGTTTCAATATGCACTCTGCTGTGTTCAACATGAAAGACAAGAGTTGTCATTTTTTGTCTGCTGAGATATTTCTATCTTTGGAATGCGCAGCATTTAGCACGTGTTGTATTAGTTCAGTTGATAAAGAATGTGTTTTTAGTAATAAGAGAATAGAATACGCACGTCTGTGCCTTATATATATTATTTCAGTTGAAAACGTAGATATTGTTAGTGTTACTTGGTGTTTTCTTTCAGAAGGTAACGTAGCTGTTTGTTGAAACGTTTCTTTTGTGAATATGTGGGATTTCATAACAATTTTCAGAAAACATATACTGTCTATATAATCTTGGGGCCATTCTGGTTTTTCTATCATGATTCGCGCCAACATAAAACATCATTCCTTTGGCTGGAACGAGTTGATGGCAAACTGCATATACAAACTGACGGATGTTACGTCATCTACCCGAGGCACGTGAGTTAACAGTAGTATCTGACAAGGTCATGTAATGACTTCAAAGTAGCAGGTACCGGTTACGGTCGGAGCCACGTGATGACAGACATAATTTCTGGTCAATTAATTAATAAATGAGAATATTATCAAAGCATGAATACATGACTCTATTATGGATAACAACTTCAGTTATTCTTTATAACGGCGTTGCAGAGCTACATCTTGACCCTTCAGCAGGTGAATACTGACAAAGTGTATAGAATCATCTCTCTCTCTCCCTCCCTCTCTCTCTCTCCCTCCCCCCTCTCTCTCCTCCCTCTCTCCCTTCCTCCCTCTCTCTCTCTCTGTCTCTCTCCCTCCCTCTCTTTCTCTCTCCGTCCCTTTCTCTCTATGTGTGTCTCTCTCTCCCTCTCTTCCTCCTCTCTCTCTCTCCCTCTCTCCCTGCCTCTCTCTCTCTCTCTCCCCCCTCTCTCTCTCCCTCCCCCCCTCTCTCTCTTTCTCTCTCTCTCTATGTAAATTGCCAAAGTAAACATTTCAGTCATTTTACACATTGACTGTAACACACTGACAAAGAATTGGGCTGGGTGTATAACCATGTTGGTAACAAAACGGTTACTGAATATAAGACAAGAATCTCACTGCAATGATAATTGTACGTTCTACACAAATAAGTATCCTCATGTCACCAGTGTTTAGACATCTTTTACGGAACACCAGTATGACGGTAATACGTTGATATACTGAAGCGATATGACTAGTGAACAACATTGCTGATTTTAAAGTCAGTGTTCTGTTGTTAGTAACCCGTCTTCACATACATTGAATAAGGTTCTAGAGATCAGAGACAGAATTGAATTTGTTTGTTTCAGTGAACTAGCTTCTGATCTGTTTTAATCGACACCATTTCATTTCATTGGGGGGCGGTTGGGTAGCCTAGTGGTTAAAGTGATCGCTCGTCACACTGAAGACCCGGGTCACATTTCTGATGTTCCCAGCCGTGATAATGCTTGACTACTGCTGGAGGAGTAAAACCATACTTAATCGCACTCATTTCATCCAATGTAATAGCTATATGAAAACCGTCCTTCACGAACCACCCAGGATCACATGCAAAGTGGTTAACACATCTTTGAAAACAGATATCAAACCACAGCATTGCATTTTTGTTTGACAGTGTAGAAGGTGACGTCACATTTAGGGTGTTTCATCTAATAACGGAAATATCATGCTGTTGTCGTCTGTGGTCGCTGCCTAACTTACAGCAATAGACCTAGGCCCACTTGCACAGAGCGATCTTAACACTACAACTATTGTAAGCCTATGTTAAAGTATGGGAGTTACGATCATCTTAGCGCTAAGATTGCTTTGTGCAAGTGGGCCCTAGTCGTTTTGAAGTGTATCAGCGACGTATGATAAACACTCCCATAATAAAAGCGACACAACAATTTCCAAATTCATAGGGTTCCGATTTTGTACGATTCCCTCTATATCATTAGCATGTGCTTATGAATCACTATCAAATAGTGATGAGACCAGGTGTTCGCCAAAAGTTGACCTTATACACAAGTAGCACCAGTCACAAAATACATGCGAAAGCATGTCATTTTAAAACTGCAAATACACATGATCAAATAATATACGCTAAAATAGTGTGCGGGACATATTCTGGTCTCTGATGCGTCAGAATTGGAAATGTCCTCCACATGTCTACTATAAACCTTTTCAGGACCTTATTTAACCTTCAAAGCTGCAACCTAATCAAACAACATTTGTCATGACTATGACCCGTGTTGAAATCCCTGTAGAAAGGATGTAATGAAACAAATGTACTCATATAATCTCCGTAACAGAACACTCAAGTTACAAAACACCGACTAAATTTAAAAAAACAATATTTCGTAAACGTATAAGCTGACATTAATAAGAATTGATTTACGTTATTTGTGCATCATTAATATTTATTACAAAAATGTCTTTTAGTCAATAACAATTATTACATAATATCAATTAGGATAGATGACTCGTCTTAAGTAAGTACTATTTGGCGTATGTTCGCATGATGAATAAGGTGCCCGTTCAATAGCAATGCATATCATACAAGGCCCGTGAAGATCCGGGGTGGAATAGGTCTTCAGCAACCCAAGGCATGCTCGACGTAAAAGGTGACTATGCTTGTCGTAAGTGGCGACAAACGGGATCAGGTGGGCAGGCTCGCTGACTTGGTTGATGCATGGCATCGATCCAAATTGCGTTGATCAATGCTCATGATGTCAATCACTGGATTGACTGGTCCAGACTCGATTATTTACAGACGACCGTCATATAGCTGGAAAATTGCTGAGTGCGGTGTTAAACAACAAACAAACAAACAAACAAAGCATATCATACACTCATTATTCATTCAGAGTTATGGGAAGCTTATATGTATGTATATGGCTCTTACAAAGAATGTACGGTACTAACATGGCAAGGAAAGCATCTAAACCTTAAAGCAACTAAAAAATGCCATTCTGTCTGAACCTTTTTTTTTTCTTTTTTTTCTTTTTTTATTCCCATCATTTCAAATACAAAGTATACATGGAACTTATTACATTTAGATCAGCATGGTATATATTCAAATCGCCTTGTTGTAAATTCAATAGTTTGTTTCTCTGGTACATCTGGTAGATCTATATATAATGTTTCTATACATAATAACAGACAAATTCTGTCTGAACATGATACGGAATGAAGAACAGACAAATCATTTTCGGTACATCTTATTTCATTTGAGTAAATGGCCCTTGTACAATGCACTAAACATAAGTATAGTCATAGAATATGACTATTATTTATGGTTATAAACTGAACTGGAGTGCAATATGAACATTTGTATCCTGCTTATATGCGTTGTATTCACAAATCTGATACCCAAGTAGCATGGCTCTGATAACTTACAGCCATCCATTCGATGTGGATGGTCATAACCGTAGCATTATGTGTTCACCCTGCAGATTACATTTATGCTTACAACTGTTTCATTAAAGTGGTGCAAACACTATAACGTTCCTTCTAGGTAGTACAGTGTAGCAGTTTTCCTTATATTACTTTACGAATTTGACAAACTTCCACAAGAGCAAATTATGAGCTTATTGACGTATGCTTATTGACGTTTTTCCTCTGCGTGAGGAACAGAGTTCTGTAAATTAAAAGATCGACTCAAAAAAACAGCTTTTGGAGTCAGATGTTGTGTCTATATTTGCATTTACAGGCACAGCATAGATGAGGTCAGAAGACAAGTCGAATGTAATTGGGGCGTGGGTTATATACATTCTATCAAGTAAATACACTCCGAACTGCAATGGTGTGAAAGATAAGACCTGAAACATAAATCTTGTATGGCTGAAACAAATGTAAACTTGATGGATGTTCCTCGTTTCTTCATAAATATCTACACACAAAACCAGTACAAAAAGAATACGTTGTCTCGATTAATCACAAACACAGATTCAGTTGGGCGCGAAAGGCAAAATTGGCGAGGATAATATGAACGGATCACTGATAATCAATGTTAACACCAGGTGTTCGCGAAAAGGTGAGTGAGTTAGTTAAGATTTAACGTCACATCGGCAGTATTTCAGCCATATCGTGACGAGAGGTATATTAATAATTCATATATTTATACAATATAAAAAGCTGTCAACGATGGACAGTTCAATAACTAGAATATCACAGAGTCTATTTAAAACTAGTTGAAAATATATAAAAGTCATGAGTATTAGTGAACAACACAATATAAAAATGGGCTAGAGATCGTCAGTAACTAAAGGGAGATCACCATACAAGGGACCATGGGGACTTATAGGTTCTACTACACCAAATCAGAACCAGTTTGGACAGTGCCGTTTTTCGTAGGGAGCCTTCAGTTCAGATCGAGAGATATCTGCAGGCTGTGATTGGAGGATATTCTGTAAGATTTTTATGTCTTTCAAATGTACATCCATCCAGTTATTAAAACTGACCATGTTTTTCTATATTTAGTACTGTCTTTTTCAACATGATGACTTATGCTGAATGTGACCACAGCTATTTTCAAGTAGGTGACATTTGGTGTGAAACTGGGGGTGGTGTGTTTAGCTTCCTGTACTGGGAAAAGGAGCTGGCTAAGCTAGTCATTCTTTATTTTTTAATTGCTGCTCTAAGGCCAAACTGTGCACACACGTACAGGTAATAGCTGTTGAATGCTTAGTTATTTAAAAAAAATATATACAACGTTACTACAGAAGTCTATGGGAAAACATTTGGTTGTGTGTAACCTGTAGTGCCTTTGCTTCCTGCATGGACCCCGGCAGGATTTATATCATCCCTTCATTTACTAGCGACAGGGTACCAACTAAGCCAAAGATTAACATGACGAATATTCTACGTTTAAAAACCTGGCATGCAGAAAAATACTTCGAATGATATGGGACTTACATACCCTCTTAGGGGGTCAATAATTTTACGCTACTTCGAGGTAGCATGACCGGCCCAATCGGTAACGCGGCTCAAAGTTTCAGTACAGTACCCCTGGGCAAAATAAGACCATGATGGAAAATGTAAGTTCCAGAGTGTAGCTATTTAAAAGTTTGCCAGCAAAACAATTCTCCAAACCAGAAAGGAAGTGACCAATCAATAAATAAAATAATTTGATAAGAATTGTTTATGCCAAGTAACAAGTTAAAACCATTCGATGAAACAAATCACCGTTATATTATAAAGGACTAACTATAACACTCCATAAAGTAGATTACAAGGCGTTTGAACATCGTAGTTTTCTGAACATAAATCCCATTCAGCACTTATATTGCAGGTGGTGTCATAACTGAAAAACGCCAGCTTAGCATCACACGTTAAATGACTGCTAACAGTTTCTTTAGCAACAAAGTAACTTTGCTTCAGTGTAACTGGTTATGGTAGAATGTTGTCATTGTCTACTTCAATAAATAATTCCTAATAAATCAGAAAGGGTATTTGTGTCTTAACATGACCATAAAACACATGACACGGATTGAAGTCGCGAGACATGACGCTTTCTGCTTTAGATTTAGTTTGGCTGGACGCCTTTGCCTCCCAATTCCTAATATCGATGGAGATAACAGCAGAACAGATCGATTCTATGAATGAAACATGTTCTAAGTTAGACATGCTTTCTAGTTATTACAAAAGTTCACTTTTAACACTATCCACCATCACACAACACTGCATGACGGCCAGCTTGTCTGAAGTTTATGAGTAAATAGTTTGGAGCTAAATAAATGTTTCCCATGGCGCCAGGCACGAAAGTACATGAAAAGTCTAAAGCATTCAAGATGAAAAACGATAATTCTTCAATCCCTTCCAGATTGATGATCACATGTATCATATATTTAATCCATGGCGTGACATTATGACAATGGAAACCACTCTCTGTCATGTCATGGGGCTTTTTGTCTTCTCAGATGCTGATATTTTTAAGATTCATGGTGGTGTACCCCACATCGAGATATTGACTACAAAATCAATCCGTAGGAAAGGATGTAATAAGCATTAATCAAATATGATGAACTTGAAGGGTTGTTAAAATGATTTACAGTGTCTGACTGAGTTATTTGTGTCGAATATAAGAGCTCGTCTTTCTTGAGGATAGTGACTAGCACAAAGGGACCCTGTAGCCATTATACAAATTACAAAGGCGACACAGTCGCATCTTTAGTGAACGTTATTGGATAGGATTTATCGATATCATATCGTATATCTGGCTATAGTTGTTTTAGTTGATGGTCAATAAATCAAACTCTTCCCTTGCATCTGATGCCATTAACAGTTTAGCTGAATGACAGATGATACAACCCCAGGATGCTAATAGTTGGTTTCCTCATCTTTATATTATCCGTAGGTTTCCGGGTAATTAAGCAACTGTGGTGTGATTCAAATATGTGCAATTACGATGTGTTCATTTTCACAACTATGATTGAAATTGAACTAAAGTTAGCAATATTATTTTGTGGAACTCATGCATGCATGTTGCTGTCCTTCACACTGAATAAACAACAAAACTAACCATTGACTGACATCTCCCAGAAACGTCTGCAAATCAGACTTGACAAAGGATACCAATATGATTCGTAGCATGCCTAAGACACCACACACGTTTATAGACAATCATCCAGCAGTGTGTGGCACAGCAGTCCTTTGTTCAGTCAGATCTGGAGGCGGTCGGGTAGTCTCCTGGTTAAAGTGTTCGCTCGTCAGGCCGAAGACCCGGGTTCGGTTCCCCACGACGTGTGAAGCTTATTTCTGCCCCATGCCACTGCTGGAATAATGCTAAAAGAGGAGTAAAAACATATTCATTCACTCTGTTTCTTAATACAGTCGACCCGTGTTAAGTAGGTCCCCTTTGAATCGTCGCTTTACGAAATAATGCATCAGATTCTAGATGTATGTTTGTGTTTTCTGAATTCGATTGATCCACAATTATTATATTGAGATATAACAAGCAAGAGAAACTCACTCAACGCCATTTGGTCTTGTCCACTCAATGGTGCGGTTGGGTAGCCTAGTGGTTAAAGCGTTCGCTCGTCACGCCGAAAACCCGGGTTCGATTCCTGACACGGGTACAATGTGTGAAGCCCATTTGTATTGTCCCCTGCCGTGATATTGCTGGAATATTGCTAAAAGCGGCGTAAAACCATACTCACTTGTCCACTCAAACTACTTTTTAGGGTGCATGGATACCCGCCTGCAGCTTACCTTCAGGCGTCCCTCTCACCAGTAGAAACAAGATCACAGGAGAAATGTACCTAAATCAGTTTCCTAATGCTAGGAAACAATATAGACCTAATGTTAATAACCTATTCTGGTTTAGGGACAATAGTTGAGATATTAGGCTGAGGATAATCATTATCAAGGAATGTCGCTGTTGATAAGCAATCGATAAAACATTAAAAAACTGAAAATATTCTGTACCTATGGAAACACATTATTGTCACGACGAGTCGTGTTTTGTGGCAGTAGAACATTGTACGTGGGAGCAAAAGAATGAGGCGCTCGTAAAACATTGAACTTTGGTAGTGACCTTCACTGCTAGTAATTTAGATTTACCTTCCTCAGTTGTTGTGGACACAGGGAGAGACATCGTTTGAGAAGTTTCGAGAGCAGATCGTTTCTAGAAGGCTGGCTGTACCTAAATAGCAGCGCGATGAGTGTGATTCGAGGCCTACTACGACCTGACTTGCGTCTTATGTACTTGCCCAGGGACGACGTCATACCATCTTCCCGAGGCAAGAGAGTTAACTGACTTTAAAAGTCCAGTTTCCACCCTTGCCGAACTTGGCTGGAATTCCTCGGCTCGATCATGGCGCCATCAGTGGCTGTTACGAGTTCTATGCCTCTCCTATGGAGCAATCAGATACTACCTCTCGTATCACTTGCATTTGCTTCAAGCAAAACGTTTGCGTCCCGTCAAGACGATCTGACCGATAATCAAGATCTATATTATGATAAAACGAGTTTTACATTACGGAGTGCATCAAATCACGAGCGCACCTTGATTAAAAACATGAAAAGATTTAGAAAATATCTGTTGACAACGAGTTAGCGGTGCACATGCTTTGCAAATCCCCTAATCGACCGAAATCTGCATGACAGTTTACGAACCGGATTTCGATTTAGGAGCGCGATTTTGATTGGACTATGCATAGACTCGTTATTCCAGCCAAAATGTAACTCCGTAATACCAGCCTAGTTCGGCAAGGGTGGAAACTGGACTTCTAAAGTCGGTTAACTCTCTTGCCTCGGGACGACGTCATACCTATCTGGGAACAGCAACATCTTGCCAGCTGCCAGCACCTTTTCCGGGGATTCAAGAACAGCAAGACAATCGAAAGCGACTTAATGCTGTACGTTCGGGTACAGACTTATTATAGGGCCTGCTATTCATCGCTGCTGTCATATGACTGACCCTAACGTGATTGTAAACCTAATCATGTGTCATTCAACATAATGTGATAATTATTCATTGATCGTATGGGGTTATTTATTGATTTCATGATTTAGTTCTGTACGGACCGATATCTTGGTGAACCTCTGCGTTTCAACTTGGGATATCAACTCTTAACAGTCAGCAACATATACTAGTATTCATTTCAGGTTACAGTGGTTGTTGAAAAACAACACCATGATGTTTTGCTTATCAAAATATAGAAATATTTTCGATGTTCAGAGAACAAATAAACTGGGTCTACAAAATTATCAATAAGAGCTGACATGTCTATTATACAGATTGCAAATGCCTAATCACGCATAATAACTGATTTCAGTGTTGGTGGGTGTTTCGTAAACATGACTACAGCCCCAACCTGCGATATAAACATCAACGCCGCGACGTCAACCCTTGACGTAACCTCCACAATACACCTGGAAAAAGACGAATTTTAGTTAATTACTGATGTGATTGCTGAAATGTTTGTTGTATAGTATCACTCATGGCTGATGATGCGTCTTCAGAAAGTACTTTATATTTGCTGTAAGTTACACGATGTACAATTTATACTATTAAAAATCAGTTATTTATTTATTTATTTATTTTGAGTAATGGATGTTACTCCGTGAGCTCAGCAGTATAACGTATAAGCTTAAGACGTATCTAATGAAAAACATCTGAACGCCAGCACAATAAAAAACAATCACGCTGCTTGCACATGATACTAAATGAAGAAATTGTGTATTTTCATTTGTGCAAATAGTCCCTTTACTAAGTAATATACTAATAGAATATAAATAGTGCATGTTCAGCGTTGCATTGATCACATTTCAACGGTATTGTTACCAATGTCAGCGTTGTGAGGTTTTAACATGCAGGTTGTCGGGAAAAGTATTTAACTGGTGTGTTACTACCATTCCAACAGCAATATCACTCGAAACATGTACGTCAAGGTTTCAAGTATATATTTTAGCTTCATTGTGGATTAATATTACACTAGGTTTTCGACTGGACAGGAGTCGAACATTTATGTCATACAACTCTAAGTGAGTGAGTGAGTGAGTATGGTTTTACGCCGCTTTTAGCACTATTCCAGCAATATCACGGCGGGGGACACCAGAAATGGGCTTCACACATTGTGCCCATGTCGGGAATCGAACCCGGGTCTTCGGCGTGACGAGCGAACGCTTTAACCACTAGGCTACCCGACCGCCCCTACAACTCTAAGTGTACTGTTGCAACAGAAAAGAAATTATTTCACACACAACACGGGCTAATTTCCTTGGTCACCAAAGTCAAAAGGTCATATTACATAAGTTAGATTTCCGATCCCTGACAGCTCTTGTCTATATGGGGGCACGGGTGGCCCAGTCGTCTAAGGCGCCGCGATTCGCTGTGCAGAGTTGCGTCCCTTGGGTGCGCCAGAAACCTATGATTGTGGGTTCGAATCCCGGTTCGCCCCGATTATGTTTCTAGGTGTGTTAGCACCATACCCGTGCTCTCGGGTTTCACCGAAGTGGTAAACGTCTGAGACCTGCATCACTTCGGACTTTCCTCCCACATTAAGCTGACACGCCGTGATATAACTGGAATACTGTTAAAAGCGGCGTTAAACCCAACTCACTCTCTCACCCTTGTCTATATAGCTATAGTGCATATCTAAACGTCATTGCAGTGCTGAGTTTCAATGTTTCTTTTGAAGGTTCATTCTTAGCAATTCACCCGGAGTAATCGAGTTCTCAAAATATTTTCCTTTAGATATTCGATAACACCATATCGATTTTTCAGTAACCATGTTATAAAAACACGTGTGGATAGGTTAGTCGACATAAGTCCATTATGGTGCTCTTGTATAGACATCGATCTCCATATTTGCAAATGAATGAAGCAAATCTGAGCAATTTAACCCACGCTCCAATTACATTGGACAGGTCTCATTGCCCAAGCCATGCCTCACCAGTAAAAGCAAATTTAGACACAACCCCTAAAGCTCGGAGTTTGAGTCGATCCTTTAAATTAACTGAACAAATAGCTTTGTTCCTCTTACATTAGAGGAAGGCTGTATGTATCAAGGATCTAAATCAGATAGCTGTTGCAGGCTATAAACGTGTTGTTCACATGGGCTGGGAATGCACATTGATGAACATTGTCAGGGTAAATATGTTACCAGTATGCCAGTGAAACTGTTTGAGCCATTAGCTGCATTACTAGTAATAAAGAAAGCTGGCCTAGTAGTCATCAATGTGTACACGGATCTAAATCAGATACTTGTTGCAGGCGATCAACGTGTTGTTCACATAGGCTAGGAATGCACATTGATGTACATTGTCAGGGTAAATATGTTACCAGTATGTCAGTTACTGTTTGAGCCATTAGCTGCATTACTAGTAATAATGAAAGCTGGCCTAGTAGTCATCCATGTGTACACTAAATATGAGTATGTTTGTTTGGTTGTTGGTTGTGTGTTGTTGAACGCCGCACTCTGCAATATTCCAGCTAGACGGCGGCGGTCTGTAAATAATCGAGTCTGGGTCAGACACTACAGTGATTAACAATATGAGCGTCGATCTACGCAAATGGAATAAGATGGAATGGATCAACCGAGTCACTGAGCCTGACAACCCGATCCCGTTAGTCGCCTTTTACTCCAGGCATAGTCCTGAAGATCAATTCTAACGCGGATTGGCACGTGTCAGGAGTACGTGAGTCAATGAATGGATATTTTGTGTTTGTACACGTTATACGTGACTGAAAATGTTTAATTTCATGACACATTTTATGGTCCCATGATACACGGTGATGACGCATCCAAATTGAATGTCTGGCTGTAAATACACCGAGCCTTGACACGAATGTGTATATTCAAATAACATAAGCGGCATCCCCATAGTTATAACAAAATATCTGCTAAAAATATAGTTAATTGTACGATTCCGACTGTATCATGAGCAGGTGTTTATGAATCAATATCACACAGTGATGACACCAGGTGTTCTCGAAAAGATGAGAGTATCCTGAACGAGTGGCACCCGTCGAAAACACATGCAGAGGCAAGTCAATTATTCACCTGCAAGAGCATGGGACCATATCAGATGGGATATTGCTATACGCGGCGTAAAGTCATACTCACTCACTGTCCTTATAACGCGACAAAACCCTTTCCATATTCAATAGAATTCAATAGTAGGATTCTGAGTATATCATGAGCATGTGTTTATGAAGCACTATCAAATAGTGATGATACCTGGTGTTCGCGAATAGGTGTGCGTGTATGCCCCATCCGTGGCACCCGTCAAAAACACGTGCAAAGGCAAATCAATTATTCACCTGACAAAACCCGCTAACATTCGGAACAAGTCAAAATCAAGATTTGCATCGAACATATTTTTTTGTCACTGAGGCGTTAAATTTGGAAATGTTATCCACAAGTTTACCATAAAACGTTCTGAAACCTTTACCGAGGCGTTGAATATTGTAACCTTGATCAAACAACTTCTGAGCAAGTGTCGCAGGACACTCTTTGACATCTTGGTAGAAGGAGCATGCTCGATTGTATCTGAAAGGGGAAATTTAGACACCAAAGGCTGGAGCTTGTGGAACATTGCTCGACATGAAGGGGAAGTTGACTATTCGAAAGTTGAAGTCATCATTCTTGTCATGCAGTCTTGTGGAGAGTGCTTTGTCACTCTGAATCTTTATGCACATATCTAAATATGAAACAGATGAAGCGATCTCACTGGTCTCCTTTATTTCTTGTGCAGGTTGGTAAATTAGTGGAATGGAATTGGGTATTTGAATGTTATTGAACGATATCAGATCTAAGACAAAATTGTTATGGATGAGCAACTTCTTTATTACAATTATTAAAATTTATTACAAAAGTACACCGTTTCGGTGTAGATTTTAACACCGTTATCAAGCAAATGGCCATTCCAACTTCTAAATGCCACTCAAAGAAGATATCAGATCGTCGATCTTCCTGAAGCTTACGTTACACTTCCTGGCCAAAAAGAAATATCTAGTGTTATTGTTTATTTGTTTGTTCTTTTTTGTTTAACACCGCACTCAGCAATATTTTAGCTATATGACGGCGGTCTGTAAATAATCGAGTCTGTACCAGACAACCCGGTGACTGACATCAAGAGCATCGTTCCACGCAATTGGGATACAATGACATGCATCAACCGAGTCAGCGAGTCTGACCATCCTATCCCGTAAGTCGCCTCTTACGACAAGCATAGTCGCCTTTTACGGCATCGTTCCACGCAATTGGGATACAATGACATGCATCAACCGAGTCAGCGAGTCTGACCATCCTATCCCGCAAGTCGCCTCTTACGACAAGCATAGTCGCCTTTTACGGCAAGCATGGGTTGCTGAAGACCTATTCTACCCCGGATCTTCACGGGTCTCTAGTGTCATTAACGATATGATATATTCTGCTCATATACTAATATAATGTCTTTATATGAATCGATATTCGACCCGGAACACTAAGGGCAAAACGTCACTAATCCAATTAGTTTGTTTTAATGCCAAAAATAATGAAAACTAAACAGGGAGATTAACTAACGGCTCATCAAAACACCAAGAGCAAATTTCGAAATTATGCTTACGCGAGGTTCCATGTTATGAAACTCCGTGAATCCGGCCGCAATTATTTCCAGTGAAATTGTCTCCTTTGGTAAATATCGGTATTAATGGTGTCGTGTACAATACGTTAGGTTGCCACAACTTCAATCACTGCTATAAGCTTAATTCTCTTCGGGGCGGTCGGGTAGCCTAGTGGTTAAAGCGTTCGCTCGTCACGCCAAAGACCCGGGTTCGATTCCCGACATGGGTACAATGTGTGAAGCCCATTTCTGGTGTCCCCCGCCGTGATATTGCTGAAATATTGCTAAAAGCGGCGTAAAACCATACTCACTCACTCACTCACTTAATTCTCTTCGACTTGTACCCCACACAATGTCTCTTGGAATGACAGACCCTAGCAGAGATGCGAGTGGTTTGTGTCAGAGGAGAAGGGGGCCGATGGGGTTTGTATGGAGCCTGTACAATAATCGACAAGTAAACAGTCTGGTATCATATTTCTTCCCAGATAGCCAATTTAGAACACAACTTTTAATTATAACCAATATGCAATAACTGCATGAGAAAAGTACATATTTGGTTTTACAAGTAACGTGAGCGTGGACCATCGGTTTGTTGCGGTATTCGTGATTTACCTGAATTGGTTCCATTAAATATGTGGCGGGTTTTAATTATTACGATGGAAACAGTATGGAGATTATGTCTTCTATATAAATTGTTGTGGCTATTTCTATTTGAAGTGGGGCGGTCGGATAGCCTAGTGGTTAAAGCGCTCGCTCGTCACGCCGAAGACCCGGGTTCGAATCCCGACATGGGTACAATGTGTGAAGCCCATTTAGCCGTGATATTGCTGGAATATTGCTAAAAGCGGCGTAAAACCATACTCACTCACTCACTTTTTGGAGTGTGTATATATTCCATAGTTTCGCCGCTCTCCGTAAGTTTTCTTTGGTGGGCCTGACGTTTCTATCGACCAGTGAGATGTCTCGGGTGCCTAACATGAAACCGGCTAAACAGATTTCCCTCTACATGTGCCATTTTATGATTAAATGTTTTTTCCCTTGGAGCCAGACACGATCTCACGTGTCATGTTTTAAACATTCCAGAAGAAGAATTGTCATCTTATATCTATATTTTATTGTACGTGTATAATATTTTTGTTGTTGATGTTTTATTCATTTCAGAAGGATGTCACATGTCCAGTTGCCTTCAGACGGAAAGCACATAAAATACTGTTGTATAAGCATGTTTCTTGACATATAGACAAGGTCGTATATTAACAAGAGCATGAATGTAAATGCATATATGTACATAACTGGCAACTAATTCTTATTACAGTATTTCAGCAATATTGCTTTGACCATTTTCCCTCAAACTTAGCAAGACAGCTGTTCTTTCTAGCAATGAAGTGCTTCACTTGAACAATATATTTAATCCTACTTAACAATACACCCTAGTTGAGTTTATTGTCTTTGATATATATATATATATATATATATATTGTGAATAAGAAAATTATAATATAACCAGTGTTAATTCCTAGTAGTATTGACGAGTTAGTGAAAATAATATTGATATCAAAATGTCTCTTGATAAACAGAGTCAGTTCATTCCAAAACGTCTTACCATGCACATAGGAAACAAAGAGGTGTTTTCTATTCTCCGGTTCATTTTCACAGGAAGTACACACGTTTTTATCTATTATTTTTATCTTTTGTAATTAATTTTTAGTGTATACTATTTAGTGAGTAAACTTGTATTAAAAATCGAGCAACTTAGTGTCTTTTGTACATCTTCTAAGATTAGTGTATATAACTGTCATTTAATCTATGGAATGATATCCTGAATCTGGACTGTTAAACATGCAAGTGTGCAGTTAATATGATGTCATTTTGTGGTTCAAACTACAATAAATATACAAAGGTGTTCTACCATGTCTGGTAACACTATTTAGGAACAGGCACCGTAATTGTACGGTGTTTACTTTAGAGTGTGCACTATTTTCAAAATATGTCTCAATATAAAAGGTGTGGACAGGCAAGACGATACCCACACTTACAGCACTAGTCAAATTCATTTCCTTGTTAAGCGTGATAGCAGCATACATTATAACGTATAATCATAATATATATTTCTTTTTTATCATGATCATAAACAAACCATAACATCAACATGGAATGGTCAGGCACGGTGGCTTGGTTGAAAGGGTCACAGCGAAACCGGACGGCGTGGATCGATGCTCAGAATATCAATCACTGGATTGACTGGGGACTTGATTAATTACAAACAGCCGGCATATAACTGGAATGTTGGTGAGGGCGGTATTCAACAACAAACCCTTCTGTTAACCCCAGCTGCCGCTCAACTTTCAAATAATGCATGGAGTCTGAACAAGTCTCGTTTTCTCAGGAATGAGAACGCTTGTGATGACATATTTACCCAGGTTGATATAATTCGTCCATGATCAAATGCTGGTTCAGTGCATAGTTGATTTTACGTTATTAGATTTCAAACATGTGATATTGTACTGTACGGTTTCAATTCCCTTTTTGACGGCTGAATCGTCAGGTAAAGCACTAAAAAGCGCATGTATCTTCTGAATACATAAGAAAAAACGTGTACATTCATTAAAATCACATTTAAATTAATAGTTGAAATAAACTGTGTTTTTATATTTAATCTTAATGTCAGCTTTCTTGTCGTTAATAAAACTGCAGTTGGCAAGACAGGACAAAAACAAATCGTCTTCTTAAAAAAACATTTTCTCAATGACCTTAACAGCTATTTGTTTCTGTGCGTAATTGGAAAATTTATATTATTGGATGCACACAAGCATATATCAAGTTCAATGAAAGTCGTCACGATTCTCTGAAACATTGGATGTGGCGTACATTTTGGGAAAAACCGGAAATTCTTGGTAATATAATTTGGCAAAAGCAACCGATGGTACACGCGTCAGTGCAACGTTATCCAGTGCTACAGAAATACTGCACGGTACTGAGCATACAGGCGGTAGTGTAGAAGATACAATTTGATACAATTCAATATTCTCTCAGCATTAAATCACGCCAGGTGCATTTCAACGATTCTATATTTCATGTCGATAGGGTGTTTGCCCATAATTGGAAACGAATTAGATTGTAAATTACATTTTGCATTTGACTTGCACTAATTCATCACGGCAGAGGTCCTGCGCAGGCAGATGGGGTAAAGTCTTACCACCAGTACATAGGGAGCTCAAGTGCAGTGGGACACAGCAGGGCAAACTGCGTCGCTACTCAACAAAATACTAGTAATCATGCAATTTTCTCGAGTGGTTAAAATTGATTTCTTGAGATTGAGATAGAAAATCTGGCCCCAGGCTTCGGCCATACACACGTTCGAAGCACCATAGACAGAAAAAAGTCCCAGTTATGAAACAAGTCGCACCTGATTTGGGATTAATAGGGGTTTAATTAGACACGAAATCTGCAATTTTCACAAGTTTTTATCGTAATTCAATCACGCTGCTTTCTTCGTGGTCTGTGATGTTGCAGTGGCAACTGGCATTAGAGTGAGGTTATTTCACTCTCTTCGTGCAAGACTAAATGGAGGCGGGGAAATCTTCCACATACTTTATGATGCTTACACAGGGTAAGTGCTTCATTCAAGTATGCACGTAGGCCTTCTACAGCTCAACATTTATATGTTTTCTACAAATAGCAGCACTAATAATTGCGTCTACTCTGTACACTTGATGCTGCAATTACGGCCAAGCGTCTGTGTAATCGTAAACAAATATGTCTGAATTAAGGGCATTTACTTTCCCGACAATGTGAAATATGTCCAATGATAAAGTTTGTCCACTGAAAGTGCTATCCAAACACAATGAATAAGGGTCTCACCAAAGTACCGTTTTGTTACAGTGTGTCCGCCGCACGCCTTGGTGAAGTCTAAATCAAACTGTTAACGGCCGTGTGGGTACGAGTTCCCCAATAACACCTCGTCTCCAAGACAACTGTTATTTCAAATACCTCACTCAGACTGATAAAAGTGGGGGTCGGGGAAAGTCGCATCTATGTGAAGAACTTTATGTACAAGTTTGTTATGTAGAGTGTTTGAAGCCCTGAGACATCAATGACACGGGCACGTCGTTCTGTAAAGAGCTGTATCAACTGAATATTGTCTGTGACAGATAAAGAAGGCTACCACAGAGAAGGAAGATGTCACAGGACCAATAAGGAACTATTCCTGCTAGTCTTTGAACCACGGTGTATTACACGTTTCATAGAAACAGGTTTCTATAAATTTGACCATTCTATGTATTGATACAATTTGTTCATCACATCGTATCAGTTTCAACTTCATTTTTTTCCAGTCTATTTAAACCAGGATTTGCAAACAGGTTACACTACAGGGATATCTTCCTCCATAACATTCCGTACGGTTCATTCTAAATTTACACATCAATCCCAAAGAAATCCTTTATTCCAAAGTCCGCCATAAAATAACCACTTTCATGTCCTCAAAACTAAATGCAGCAATAAAAGGCCCGTAAGACGAAGATCCTCAAGAAGGTCAGGTGCCATTTTGTCTTGTTTATGGCAAATACGAGGATTTCCTTATCCCAAATATTCGCTAGAAGGATTATTTGTTCTGGCTTCTTACAAGCTGTTCCTGGCGACCGGAGACTGTTTTCTTGATCTAATCCAAAACACAAATATGTTTTCTTTTATCGTTTGCTTTCTTTCTTGTGCTTTCTGTAATCGCACAATTACAATGATGAGCTCTGTGCACTGCACACTATTTGCATGTTCATATATTGCAAAGAGTTTTAATATTGCCTCCTACTATTTTCCCGGATCTTAGAAAATAGTACAAATCATAGAACAATTACTGACACCGTGTGAAGCGAACAGACATATTGTGTGATCTCGGTTTGAGATGGTTTCATGCCGCGGTTGTATTGATGGTAGGTTTCTTGTCGCTACCAAAAAGAATGCCTTATCAAGTTAAAATGAATTTACAATAAATGGCCATAATTTTTATTCAAGTTGTATTATATCTTTTTGTAAGTGTGCTTAGTGATCTGTGTGAAATAGATCCTGCAGGTACTTTATTCTCAATCAAGAGGAACATCTTTGTGTTTGCTATTAAGCTGATTGAACCGTATTTTAAGTGTTTCACTTCGTCTCAGTTAAATGTGGAAGGAAAGCCAATGTGACAAACATCGTAGACGTTTAGTACCGTTGTTAATCCCTAGAGCCAGTGGGCCGCCTCCGTGGTCTAGTGGTAGAGCGTCCGCCCGGGTTCGATCCCCGGCTGCGTCGTACCAAAAGACGTTAAAAGATAGTATTTTGTTGTTACCCTGTCTGGCGCTCGGCATAAAGGGGCTAAAACAAAGTCTGGTCGGCTCGGAGTCAGTATACTTTGTCTGAGTGGGGTATTCATGTTAAACTGCGGCATGGTATCTCAGTGAGCTGGCACTATAAATCGGCGTTAGTCCGGACTAGTACAAACCACACACACACGTGCATGCACGTCGCTATATAAGTGCAAGAATCTGGGACGCAACGTTAAATCCAAATTTACCTCACCTCACCCTAGAGCCAGTGGCCAGTGTACTGTTCTCACTAACCAAGGTTCATAATCGGATACAAATTTACAAACTTTGCTCTGATCCTGCATTATGCCATGCACTGAAACGCTCCTTTAACAAGATTAATAACTGAAAAATAACAGCTATATCACAATAACTGGACTTGCCTTCTCGAACATACCGCTTTCAGGGCGATTACAGATGAGAGTGAGTGGGTGAGTTGGGTTTAACGCCGCTTTTAACAGTATTCCAGTTATATCACGGCCTGTCAGCTTTATGTGGGAGGAAAGCCCGAAGTGATGCAGGTCTCAGACGTTTACCACTTCGGTGAAACCCACGAGCACGGGTTTGGTTCTGACAAACCTAGAAACATAATCGGGGCGAACCGGGATTCGAACCCACAATCATAGGTTTCTGGCGTGCCCAGGGGACGCAACTCTGCACAGCGAATTGCGGCGCCTTAGACGACTGGGCCACCTGTGCCCACGATTACAGATGAGAACGCCAATCGGTAACCGAAGTGATATTACTGTGTTCGAAATACCTGCCTGCCCGACCGTCCGAGACGGGTTGATTTCAACTCGGGCTGCCAGATTTTCAATTCCCCCTGCCCGACGGTCGGGTTATATTTCATAGGTGAAAATATTCTAAATATTTCCCGATGATAAGCATTAATTCACATGTAAAGATGAATGATAAAATGTAACCAAAAAGAAACCCCGTGAGCTTTTAGACAACCTAACATTTAGCGATGCGCTTATGCTACAAGCAATCAGTTTTCATATTTTTAATTAAATTATCCTGAGAAACATATGATTATAGTGGGCAGGCAGGTTTTGGTCAGGGCTGGCAAGTATTTCAGCTAGCCAGTCCTGTGGTTTGGCTGAAAATTTTGGGAGTTTCATATAATTACTACGTACAACTGATTCGTGAATATGTCGACTTTAGGATTTCGTTGGGAATTATACGTCTGGATAAACGCAAAGCGATATCGCAAATAGTCTTTCATTTTACCAAGGAGAAGGTGCAATATTGTATTTGCCAAACGGTGCAGTCTGCAGTATACGTAATTAAGATAGACTTCTGTTTCACACTCTATGCTACAGAATGTTCATAGACAAGTCCTCCTATAAGGGATTGTCTGTTCTGTGTCAATGAAGGGTTGGATTCGATTAACGTTGATGCCTCACTGTGAACCATTTGAAAAACACTTTTCTGCTTTCAGCCTGGTTCCCTGAGTATGCTGCGCTGGCGCTACACTGACCAGGCAATGACTACACAATGGCCGCCTCTACTAGACGAACAAACATGGCGGACACGACATGTATTTACTATAGAAAAATGCTAGAACGAGTGGTTACTTTTTTTCTTAGCATTTTCATGAATGCTCTTGCAATGTATACGTCACGAAAATAACGTCCATTGTTACTTTTAGTGAAGGAAAACATAATTTAAGCTGTTTCGAGACTCAAAAGTGGTCGTCACATCGGTGAAATGTAAACAATGACACACACACCATTTTCAACAGTGATTTGAGCGTTAATATTTCGTGTCAGCTCACTGTTGTCACGTATACATCGTAAACATAATACATGGAATAAAACGACCACGACAATGAAGTACCGTTAGCATCTGTATTTTAGCAAATCTGAAAGCTGTTCTGCTTTATGCTCCTGTACTAGTCATATACAGTAAACTACGGTTATAACGAACTCAAAGGGACCACTGACTTTTGTTCGATATAACCGTAGTTCCTTATAAGCATATATACAACATATAAACAGCAAATGGCCGGGACCAAACATATGTTAGTTATATCCGTCAGCTCGTTATAAGCGTGTTCGTTATAAACGTAGTTTACTGTAACAGTAAATCAGCACATCATCAGGCAGTTCGCTGTAATGGGCACGCGTCTGTCATGATGGCAACATTATCAACATGCTAATTAATTGTCATTTCATGCTGCGTTTTTTTTATTTCTCTTTCAATATTGCCCATTCCAAGTTGTTTTGTCAACGACTGGATTTTGTTTTACCTTTGTTGTTACATTGCGTGTATAGACAACTTCCCTTACATGCAAATTATTTGTTGTGGTTTACAAATACGTAATTTTCGATGGTTGCATTTGGGCTAATATGAAGGGTAATATACACGGATAAATGTTTACGTACACCTATGCATGCATATGCTTTGTGTTCCAACCATTCATATCTGTCCATGAATAACTCGACATGAAATACATGCACGCTTAATTAAATATTTATGAAATAAAGGTTCACTATAAGAATGAAATAAAGTGTATATATATACTTCAAATATAGATATACATGTACATTGAACTCTAGAATGCATTAATACATTTGTCATTTCAATCGTAAATGTTACACTGCTACTTTAAAAATACAAATTATATCTACAGTTAAGTACGTTTATAACGAACACGCTTATAACGAACTGACGGATATAACGAACTGATATTTTGGTCCCGACTATTTTCTATTGTTATGCTGTATATATGCTTATAACGGACTACGGTTATAACAAACTAAAGTTAGTGGTCCCATCGAGTTCGTTATAACCGTAGTTTACTGTATATCTAGTTACCATATGACTATATATCAAACGTGTCCACAGTGTCACATTATAAGTAATGCTTTATAAAGACATACCCAGTTGCATTGCATAATTGTTCTCATAGCATCATTCTCATGTATCATATCATTTGTATTGTATCTCATTACGTTGCATTTTGTGATGCTTCATCCATTAACAAAGCCACTTCATATACGAGTAGGGAATCGCCAAACCCACTCCATACGCTTAACCATTTGGAGTACCAAGTGAGGATAAGATTTCTGGATGAACAGCTTCTTTATTACAATTTGGAGCGACGTGTCGGTGTAGGTTCTAACACTGTTATCAAGCAAGTTATCATCACCATCAACTTGTTCATCCCTAAGTATTATCCTTACTTTGAACTCCAAATCTAAATGCCTCTCAAAAAAGATATTTGGAGTGGATTGTACGCCGCGAACTATCCTTTCTTATATGTAAATGAACCACTTCAAACTCATAAAAGTTATGTAAACCCTACAAACAAAAATATGGTTTATTTTTACGTCAAATATTTAAAAAGCATGTAATAAGTTGACATGACGAAGCTTCTTAATAATTCCAAGAATAACGTTATTCCTAGTAACATTACTATTTTATAGTGATTTATAAAACACATGCTAATGTTTTAGCCAGAAGCTTTATATGGCCTCTCTGGTTTTAGCAGAGATTTCTTTTGATTATGGAATGGGTTTTTTCGCTTTTATGTTCTCGTGTTTCCTCTTTGCCTGAGACGTACAAATTGAGTGAGTCTTGAGGTGAGGTGAAATTGGGTGTCATTCTCAGCGGATGGTGTTATCTATACACACTGTACGTGTCATTCTCAGCGGATGGTGTTATCTATACACACTGTACGTGTCATTCTCAGCGGATGGTGTTATCTAAACACACTGTACGTGTCAGTATCACCGGGTGGTGTTATCTATACACACTGTACGTGTCAGTCTCACTGGGTGGTGTTATCTATACACACTGTACGTGTCAGTCTCACTGGGTGGTGTTATCTATACACACTGTACGTGTCAGTCTCACTGGGTGGTGTTATCTATACACACTGTACGTGTCAGTCTCACGGGGTGGTGTTATCTATACACACGGTATGTATCAGTCTCACTGGGTGGTGTTATCTATACACACGGTATGTATCAGTCTCACCTGTGGTGTTATCTATACACACTGTACGTGTCAGTCTCACTGGTTGGTGTTATCTTACACACTGTACGTGTCAGTCTCACGGGGTGGTGTTATCTATACACACTGTAAGTGTCAGTCTCACTGGGTCGTGTTATCTATACACACTGTACGTGTCAGTCTCACTGGGTGGTGTTATCTATACACACTGTACGTGTCAGTCTCACTGGGTGGTGTTATCTACACGCACTGTACGTGTCAGTCTCACCGGGTGGTGTTATCTATACACACGGTATGTATCAGTCTCACCTGGTGGTGTTATCCATACACACTGTACGTGTCAGTCTCACTGGGTGGTGTTATCTAAACACACACTACATATCAGTCTCACCTGTGGTGTTATCTATACACACTGTACGTGTCAGTCTCCCCAAAAGGTGTTATCTATACACACGGTATGTATCAGTCTTACCTGGTGGTGTTATCTAAATACACTGTACGTGTCAGTCTCACTTGGTGGTGTTATCTAAACACACTGTACGTGTCTGTCTCACCGGGTTGTGTAACTTTACACACTGTACGTGTCAGTCTCCCCAAAAGGTGTTATCTATACACACTGTAAGTATCAGTCTCACCTGGTGGTGTTATCTAAACACACTGTACGTGTCAGTCTCACCTGGTGGTGTTATCTATACACACTGTACGTGTCAGTCTCACCGGGTGGTGTTATCTTTACACACTGTACGTGTCAGTCTCCCCAAAAGGTGTTATCTATACACACGGTAAGTATCAGTCTCACCTGGTGGTGTTATCTAAACACACTGTACGTGTCAGTCTCACTTGGTGGTGTTATCTAAACACATTGTACGTGTCAGTCTCACCTGGTGGTGTTATCTAAACACACTGTACGTGTCAGTCTCACCTGGTGGTGTTATCCATACACACTGTACGTGTCAGTCTCACCTGGTGGTGTTATCCATACGCACTGTACGTGTCAGTCTCACCTGTGGTGTTATCTATACACACTGTACGTGTCAGTCTCACCTGTGGTGTTATCTATACACACTGTACGTGTCAGTCTAACCGGGCGGCGTTATCTATACACACTGTACGTGTCAGTTTCACCGGGTGGTGTTATTAATACACACTGTACGTGTCAGTCTCACGGGTTGGTGTTATCTATACGCACTGTACGTGTCAGTCTCACCTGTGGTGTTATCTATACACACTGTACGTGTCAGTCTCACGGGGTGGTGTTATCTATACACACTGTACGTGTCAGTCTAACCGGGCGGCGTTATCTATACACACTGTACGTTTCAGTTTCACACGGTGGTGTTATCTATACACACTGTACGTGTCAGTCTCACCTGTGGTGTTATCCATACACACTGTACGTGTCAGTCTCACCTTGTGGTATTATCTATTCACTCTGTACAAGTCAGTCTCACCGGGTGGTGTTATTAATACACACTGTACGTGTCAGAATCACGGGTTGGTGTTATCTATACGCACTGTACGTGTCAGTCTCACCTGTGGTGTTATCTATACACACTGTACGTGTCAGTCTCACTGGGTGGTGTTATCTATACACACTGTACGTGTCAGTCTCACGGGGTGGTGTTATCTATACACACTGTACGTGTCAGTCTAACCGGGCGGCGTTATCTATACACACTGTACGTGTCAGTTTCACCGGGTGGTGTTATTAATACACACTGTACGTGTCAGTCTCACGGGTTGGTGTTATCTATACGCACTGTACGTGTCAGTCTCACCTGTGGTGTTATCTATACACACTGTACGTGTCAGTCTCACGGGGTGGTGTTATCTATACACACTGTACGTGTCAGTCTAACCGGGCGGCGTTATCTATACACACTGTACGTGTCAGTTTCACACGGTGGTGTTATCTATACACACTGTACGTGTCAGTCTCACCTGGTGGTGTTATCCATACACACTGTACGTGTCAGTCTCACCTTGTGGTATTATCTATTCACTCTGTACAAGTCAGTCTCACCGGGTGGTGTTATTAATACACACTGTACGTGTCAGAATCACGGGTTGGTGTTATCTATACGCACTGTACGTGTCAGTCTCACCTGTGGTGTTATCTATACACACTGTACGTGTCAGTCTCACTTGGTGGTGTTATCTATACACACTGTACGTGTCAGTCTCACGGGGTGGTGTTATCTATACACACTGTACGTGTCAGTCTCACCTGGTGGTGTTATCCATACACACTGTACGTGTCAGTCTCACCTTGTGGTATTATCTATTCACTCTGTACAAGTCAGTCTCACCGGGTGGTGTTATTAATACACACTGTAGGTGTCAGAATCACGGGTTGGTGTTATCTATACGCACTGTACGTGTCAGTCTCACCTGTGGTGTTATCTATACACACTGTACGTATCAGTCTCACTTGGTGGTGTTATCTATACACACTGGACGTGTCAGTCTCACGGGTTGGTGTTATCTATACGCACTGTACGTGTCAGTCTCACCTGTGGTGTTATCTATACACACTGTACGTGTCAGTCTCACCTGTGGTGTTATCTATACACACTGTACGTGTCAGTCTCACTGGGTGGTGTTATCTATACACACTGTACGTGTCAGTCTCACTGGGTGGTGTTATCTATACACACTGTACGTGTCAGTCTCACCGGGTGGTGTTATCAATACGCACTGTACATATCAGTCTCACCTGTGGTGTTATCTATACACACTGTACGTGTCAGTCTCACCTGTAGTGTTATCTATACACACTGTACGTGTCAGTCTCACTGGGTGGTGTTATCTATACACACTGTACGTGTCAGTCTTACCGGGCGGTGTTATCTATACACACGGTAAGTATCAGTCTCACCTGGTGGTGTTATCTAAACACACTGTACGTGTCAGTCTCACTGGGTGGTGTTATCTATACACACTGTACGTGTCAGTCTAACCGGGCGGCGTTATCTATACACACTGTACGTGTCAGTTTCACCGGGTGGTGTTATTAATACACACTGTACGTGTCAGTCTCACGGGTTGGTGTTATCTATACGCACTGTACGTGTCGGTCTCACCTGTGGTGTTATCTATACACACTGTACGTGTCAGTCTCACGGGGTGGTGTTATCTATACACACTGTACGTGTCAGTCTAACCGGGCGGCGTTATCTATACACACTGAACGTGTCAGTTTCACACGGTGGTGTTATCTATACACACTGTACGTGTTAGTCTCACCTGGTGGTGTTATCCATACACACTGTACGTGTCAGTCTCACCTTGTGGTATTATCTATTCACTCTGTACAAGTCAGTCTCACCGGGTGGTGTTATTAATACACACTGTAGGTGTCAGAATCACGGGTTGGTGTTATCTATACGCACTGTACGTGTCAGTCTCACCTGTGGTGTTATCTATACACACTGTACGTGTCAGTCTCACTGGGTGGTGTTATCTATACACACTGTACGTGTCAGTCTCACGGGTTGGTGTTATCTATACGCACAGTACGTGTCAGTCTCACCTGTGGTGTTATCTATACACACTGTACGTGTCAGTCTCACCTGTGGTGTTATCTATACACACTGTACGTGTCAGTCTCACTGGGTGGTGTTATCTATACACACTGTACGTGTCAGTCTCACTGGGTGGTGTTATCTATACACACTGTACGTGTCAGTCTCACGGGTTGGTGTTATCTATACACACTGTACGTGTCAGTCTCACCTGTGGTGTTATCTAAACACACTGTACGTGTCAGTCTCACCTGTGGTGTTATCTATACACACTGTACGTGTCAGTCTCACTGGGTGGTGTTATCTATACACACTGTACGTGTCAGTCTCACTGGGTGGTGTTATCTATACACACTGTACGTGTCAGTCTCACGGGTTGGTGTTATCATACGCACTGTACGTGTCAGTCTCACCTGTGGTGTTATCTATACACACTGTACGTGTCAGTCTCACCTGTGGTGTTATCTATACACACTGTACGTGTCAGTCTCACTGGGTGGTGTTATCTATACACACTGTACGTGTCAGTCTCACTGGGTGGTGTTATCTATACACACTGTACGTGTCAGTCTAACCGGGCGGCGTTATCTATACACACTGTACGTGTCAGTTTTACCCGGTGGTGTTATCTATACACACTGTACGTGTCAGTCTCAACGGGTGGTATTATCTATACACACTGTACGTGTCAGTCTCACCTGGTGGTGTTATCTATACACACTGTACGTTTGTCTCACCTGTGGTGTTATCTATACACACTGTACGTGTCAGTCTCACCGGGTGGTGTTATCTTTACACACTGTACGTGTCAGTCTCCCCAAAAGGTGTTATCTATACACACGGTAAGTATCAGTCTCACCTGGTGGTGTTATCTAAACACACTGTACGTGTCAGTCTCACTTGGTGGTGTTATCTAAACACACTGTACGTGTCAGTCTCACTGGGTGGTGTTATCTATACACACTGTACGTGTCAGTCTCACTGGGTGGTGTTATTAATACACACTGTACGTGTCAGAATCACGGGTTGGTGTTATCTATACGCACTGTACGTGTCAGTCTCACCTGTGGTGTTATCTATACACACTGTACGTGTCAGTCTCACTGGGTGGTGTTATCTATACACACTGTACGTGTCAGTCTCACGGGTTGGTGTTATCTATACGCACTGTACGTGTCAGTCTCACCTGGTGGTGTTATCTATACACACTGTTCGTGTCAGTCTCACCTGTGGTGTTATCTATACATACTTTACAAGTAAGTGTAACGCTGTTTGTGTTATCAGTACGCATTGATCATGTTTGAATCCGGCCATGGACGTCGCCGCACTGGTACGGCACCCACGAGGGACCCGGTGAGGGAAGAGCCCTGCGTCCCGGGGTTACAGGGAGCTCATTGACATTAGAAGGGGCGACACAATTGTCAACGACGACATCCGTCATCACATACTGATGCACCCAATGACCAGTTATGTCTGGAACAAGTGCCTCTGGCTTAGTTTACTAAATGGAAATCTGGTGCAACCTGAAGTGCTCGACGATATTGAAAACTGGACGAATGTGTTTTATTTCCTCCATTAGTGTCGGAGAGTACAAATATGATAATAACGATAACACAACACATTGAAAGATATGTCCGTAAACAATGACTTATTTACTGTGCGGATATTCTTCCACAGATATAGTATATATTTTAGGGTCAATGAAGATATATGTTTTGTCACAATGCTTGGTGGCGGTCGGTTAGCCTAGTTGTTAAAGCGTTCGCTCGCCACGCCGAAGACCCGGGTTCGATCCCCGACATGGGTACAATGTGTGAAGCCCATTTCTGGTGTCCCCCGCCGTCATATTGCTGGAATATTGCTAAAAGCGGAGTAAAACCGTACTCACTCACTCACTTATTCAAAGGTCGAGCAATAATGAACCGAACAAATTTTTGTATATTACATGTCTCTGTCGAAATAGTTCTTCACAGTTCAACAGTTGATGTTTAATTATATCGTAATGCTCTTCATAACATAAAAGGCACAGTCCAGGCAATATAGGGAGTATACCAAGCTTAACTAGGGCATACACCGGTCTACTGGATGCGTTAAATAAAAGCGACAAAACCCTTTCCATATTCAATAGAAATCTCTGCAAAAAAGCAGAGTCGATTGTACGATTCTGACTATATCATGAGCATGTGTTTATGAATCACTATCAAATAGTGATGATGCCAGGCGTTCGCGAAAAGGTGAGCGTATCCTGCCCCACCGGTGGCACTGTCACAAATACATTCAAAGGCAAGTCAATTGTTCACCTGAAAAAAACACGGAAACATATGGTACGAATGAAAATAGGAAATTGCATCGGACATAATGCGTTAAATTTGGAAATGTCCTCCACATGTCTACCATAACACTTGATGAAATTTTGACTGAATCCTTTATTGTTTATACCTTGATCAAACAACATCTGAGCGCTTTGACATCTCGGTTGAAAGAGCATGCTAGATTGTATCTCAAAAGTTGGGAAATGAAAAAAAAACAAAGTCTGGAGCTTCTTGAATATTGCTCGACATAAAGGGAAAGTTAACTTTTGGAAAGTTGAAGTCACCCCTCTTGTCATACAGTCTTGTGGAGAGTGTTTTGTGACTCTGGATCTTTATGCATAGATCTAAATATGAAACAGATGAGGCGGTCTCTCTGGTCTCCTTTGTTAATCGGTGGAAGGGAACCGGCTATTTGATGGTTATTGATCGATATCAGATCAGCGATATATCTGAAGCTTAAGTTAAACTTCTTGGCCAAATTACCCTGTTTTGATTTCGCCAATCCGAGCAGAAATGAGGAAGTCCAGCATTTCACATATTGTTTTCTAAGGTAAATTTCAGATTTGCTTTCATTTTTGACAAATTGTCTTGAATATAGATACGTAACTGTATCTGTGTTCACCACGTTTTGAAAATATAAATTATCATTGCAAGAGAATAACCAGCCTAGATGTTCTGCCGAAACAGATTCCACTTGGCGTAAAGGGCAAATAGCTGTGGAAATTAGATGCATGGACAACTGAAAATCAGGGTAAGCATGTTCTGCCCTATGGGTAGCATTCATACACTTTGTATTATAAAGTATGTATAGCCTGACGCAGTAAGGGCGGTCGGGTAGCCTAGTGGTTAAAGCGTTCGCTCGTCACGCCGAAGACCCGGGTTCCATTCCCGACATGGGTACAGTGTGTGAAGCCCATTTCTGGTGTCCCCCGCCGTGATATTGCTGGAATATTGCTAACAGCGGCGTAAGACCATACTCACTCACTCACTGACGCAGTAATCAGTACTCCTTCCATGCCACGTCACCCTCTGCCCAAACCAGACAATCAAGTGATCGATGTACCAAAAAAATAAACAGCGACACGAGAGCACCACTCCTGACCTCGTTGAAACCAGCAAAAAAGGAATGCTAAACTTTTTAACTACGTGCCCCAAGTTCAATTAATGTAGTGATGCTACAAGGCCTTATCAGTGGGAACAACTATAAACTTTTCGTGTTTGGCAGCCAGAACTTGCCTAAATAAGGCACATAATCTGTGCGGCATCAATTTATTGTTGATGGAGTAGAATTGGTTCAGTTCTAGTTTCTTTGTTCAGACCATCTCAGAGTCTCTTTATCACAATTGTTTTATTGACAAGTTTTTTTTCCATACCCATTTTGGGCATAATTTCCACTTTCAAATATATGTATTCATATTTCATATTTTGAAGCAGTGTTTAATAGTTCATGTACAACTTAGTTTCTATTTAATTCTGAGATGAGATATTGTGCACGTCTGTAAAAGAATAATATCTTTATCATATATGATAACTTCATACGATACGTGCTGTCTAAATATACACTTTCATTCATATTTTACGATCTATCTTGTTTTGTTTGCATTTATATTTGTTCTTAATTACAATAAATGTTATATCAAATCTACATAGTACAATTAAGAGGAAACCGAACAATATTTTAATTTGCATATAGTGGAAATTAGATACGAAATGAATGTTGTTTTGTCTTTTAAAAAAACTCAGATGAGCAAGCTACCATAGCGAATTTTCAATTGATTTACATTTGTACTGCTTTATGTATGATTTGTTTGTTGTTTAACCCCGCACTCAGCAACATTCCAGCTATATGACGGCGATCTGTAAATAATCGATCCTGGATCAGACAATCCGGGGTAGAATAGGTCTTCAGCAACCCATGATGGTACAACGAGACTATGCTTGTCGTAAGAGGCGACTAACAGGATCGGGTAGTCAGGCTCGCTGACTTGGTTGATGCATGCCATCGTATCCAAATTGCGTGGATCGATGCTCATGGTATTAATCACTGGGTTGTCTGGTCCAGACTCGAATATATACAGACCGCTGTCATATAGCTGGAATATTGCTGAGTGAGGCGTTAAACAACAAACAAACAAGACAACCCAGTGCTTCATGTACGAAAGCAGGTAGATTGGAAGACATACGACTTCTGTCTGGAGGCGCGCATCATAATGCTCAACAGATACCACGTGTATTCCACCTCCATTAAATAACAATTCTAAAATATGAATCATTTTTATCATCATCGCAGAAGAATCACTGTATGCCTTGGCGAATGTACATGTGGTTGTCTCATGGAGAAGAGCGTACTAGTATAACATACTGAACAAAAAAGTTAGGGATCATGAACTTTTGATGGACATTTTCATGCAAATGTGTGCTCAGTGTTCACTGCAATCAAATCCCCAAAAATATTCATGGTCCATACCTTTTTTGTTCAGTTTATTATAAATATGTATGAGAATGATGTTTCATTGGACCATCCCCGTATGACGCATTTGATGGAATTATGGCATTTTTGAATAGGTCATTGGGGATTTGTACGAAGAATCAAATTAGGACATCGAATATTCAGTAATAGATAGAGAGAAAAGATAATTATCAAGAAAAGTTTTCATGTACGGAAGCCTTTTAGGACCATTTGTTCATGCGCAGTAAAACGTCCGAAAAATTTCGAATATCACTCACATCACTGTATCAGAGTGCAGAATACACACCCATTTGACGTACCATTAACTTCAAAACGTTATAAAGATGTCATGTTGAAACAAAAATTGGATAATGAAGTGCCAATCTCCGTGAGTGTTTTAGGCAATGATTGTGCAGAATGTTTTCCCTGGAGTGAATGAGGTGTTTTAATGACATTGTGTATTGCTATTTGCCGGTATTTTATATATCTTGTAAAGCACATGCATGAAAAATGCATAGTTCTCTATTTTGTAATTTAAAGATGTGCATAGAATAAAATTAAAGGATGATTCGGCATACTCATTGAAGAGTGCGTGAATGTGTTTTTGATTCAACGCCGCTTTGAACAGTGTTCGGATAGATCCATGTTGTATCAGATTGATGTGGGGGAAAAGCCCGAAGTAACGATGGTTTATATTTTCACGTTTACCACGTTGGTGAAACGAAGAAGCACGGGTAAAATAGTGGGGGCGCTCCGGATTTCTTTCGACCCGTGAAGTTTCCGGGGTAGAATAGGTCTTCAGCAACCCATGCTTGCCGTAAAAGGTGACTATGCTTGCCGTAAAAGGCGACTAACGGGATCGGGTGGTCAGGCTCGCTGACTTGGTTGATGCATGTCATCGATCCCAATTGCGTGGATCGATGGTCATGATATCAATCACTGGATTGTCTGGTCCAGACTCGATTATTTACAGACCGCCGTCATATAGCTGGAATATTGCTGAGTGAGGCGTTAAACAACAAACCAACCAACCAACCAACCGGATTTCTTTCCCATTATCAAATGTTTCTGGCACGCCTAAGAGACAAACCTCTGCACAGCGGATGTGTGGGACATATGAGATGATGGGCGTGACTTCGACTTAGTGAGTGAGTTGGGTTTAACGCCGCTATTAACATTATTCCAGTTATATCGCGGCGTGTCAGCTTAATGTGGGAGGAAAGCCCGAAGTGGTACAGGTCTAAGACGTTTACCACTTCGGTGAAACCCACGAGCACGGGTATGGTGCTGACAAACCTAGAAACATAATCGGGGCGAACCGGGATTCGAACCCACAATCATAGGTTTCTGGCGTGTCAAAGGGACGCAACTCTGCACAGCGAATCGCGGCGCCTTAGACGACTGGGCCACCCGTGCCCCCGACTATGACTTAGACGATGGCTTAGTAACTATTACATGTCGAGCTATAGGCCACAGCAGATTAGTGTCTGAAATCTCCTCAAGCCATTTTCTGTCTGTTAATAACATCTCTTCTCATCGGCAAAAGGGGCGGCTGGGTAGCCTAGTGGTTAAAGCGTTCGCTCGTCACGCCGAAGACCAGGGTTCGATTCCCAACATGGGTACTATATGTGAAGCCCATTTCTGGTGTCCCCCACCGTGATATTTCTGGAATATTGCTAAAAGCGGCGTAAAACCATACTCACTCACTCACTTATCGGCAAAAACACTTGTAATCTAAAATCATTAATATCTCATCATAATTATTCTATAAATAACGTTGTCGTAAAAAATAGCCTTCACTTTCTTCCCTTTGGGACCAATCAGCAGTACCTTGAGTTGTATCTTAGTGTCTCACAGATACCTATTTTGTGGTATTTCCGACCTCTTACTGATATTAAGACTGGGTTTTTGAGGTCGTAGGATGTTGCAAGACCACATGCGTTGTGAGCAAGACCTCGGCAAGGCGTGGATCGATGCTCATGATGTCAATCACTTGATTGTCTGGTCCAGACTCGATATGTACTCCGCATTCGTATGGCTGGAATATTGCTGAGTGCGGTGTAAAACAACAAACCAATCAACCAACCAACCAACCAACCTCGGCATGGACGTAGAATAGATTGGCCATGAGGGCATTTGGCAGTTGTAATGAGGACACCTGTTGGTTCATTCTACGTTCATTTATGTTGTGTAAACGTAGTTTCTACTAATATGTCACCATCATTTTGTTTGGATTCTGTGTATAATGTGACACAGCTTCGAGTACAAATGCCCTACCCATGATATTTTGAGCATTTGATAAGTATAATGTGTTTCAACACGCAACACTGTATCCTTGATTGGATCGCCCTTTGACCAGTAGACCCGTGAAGACGCGGGGTAGAATAGGTCTTCAGCAACCCATGCGTGCCGTAAAAGGCGACTATGCTTGTCGTAAGAGGCGACTAACGGGTCGGGTGGTCAGGCTCGCTGACTTGGTGGCTGCATGTCATCGATCCCAATTGCGTGGATCGATGCTCATGATATTAATCACTGGATTATCTGGTCCAGACTCGATTATTTACAGATCGCGTCATATAGCCTGAATATTGTTGAGTGCGGAGTTAAACAACAAACCAACAACAACATCCTGTGATTGTCTGTTTGTACCCTTTTCATCTTTGTAAAAGCCTCGTGAAAATCTGGGTTAGAATTGGTCTCCTCTGTCTGTCGTAAGAAGCGAATAATCAGGTGGTCAGGCTCGCTGACTTGCATGTCATCGTATCCAAATTGCGAAGATCGATGCTCAGTATATCAGTCAGCTGGAATATTGCGGCGTTAGACAACAAACAAACAACCAATTATATGTAAAGGAATACCCATTAATAGAGACAGTTGATGAATGTCAACTTTGGTCTGGGTTAATGATGTGCTAGCCAGTCCGTGAACAGTCATCCCTGGACGTGGTATCTACCACTGTAGCAAGTATACACAGTGATCAAAGCCTAATTAACACGGAGGCAAATTAGCGATTTTCTTAGGATGAGTAGGATGCAAAGTGGGACAGCGCATTAGAGAAGCATACGTTTGTACAAAAACACAGTCGCGTCAGAAGGCATTTTGAACTTAATTACCTCACAACCTAATGTCGCTGATATTTGAGAAGCTTTTATTTGAATGCATGAAAGTTTGGTATCTGGTAGCGTGTGCTCCCACGGAAGTAATTAGGACTTGGATCCATGGCGTGGAATCCACTTCACTAATCCCTGCGCTGAACTTGTCACACTCCAGAGTACTTGTCGATCTGCGACCAACCACCAAAACCTAGACACTGACTTTCTGATCTAAAGCTGGAGTGCCTATGAAGAAGCCACGTTGTTTTTTATGGGGATTGTAAGACGCAGAGAGTGTTTTCATTACACAAATAGGTGACAGGAGCAATCAGCTGTCTTCTAGTGATCGAGTGTGCTCGACCTACGCAATTTAGACATCCACGTAACCAGTCGGGGCAATCCGACTCTCACGAAATTAAAGTTAAATAAACATGAAGTTTTTTTACCGGCATCTGCCCACATATGAAACGAAAAGCACACTCATATACGTCTGTCTGCCAATCCATATGTACATCCATCCATGTTCTAAATCATCTGTGGACCCGTGAAGATTCCGGGGTAGAATAGGTCTTCAGCAAGCAATGGTTGCCGTAAAAGGCGACTATGCTTGTCGTAAAAGGCGACTAACTGGATGGGGTGGTCAGGCTCGCTGACTTGATTGATACATGTCACCGATCCCAATAGCGTGGATCGATGTTCATGATATCAACCACTGCATTGTCTGGTCCAGACTCTATTATTTACAGACCGCCGTCATATAGCTGGAATATTGCTGAGTGCGGCGTTAAACAACAAACCAACCAACCAATAATCCATCTGGGTGGTCATCATGTCCCATGTACCGTCTATCCATTTTTTCAAATAACCTTGGCCCCGTTTCACACACCGATCGTAGCAATACGCTTATACTCCAACCTGAACTGCCAACGGTCGTATCGCTGGTGACACGGCCCGGGTGCCATTAGTGTATGTTCATAATGGAAAATGTTGGTTCTGTGCTATAATATAAAGACATGTCTTTCCATTTAGTTCAGATTAATTTTTTCCTGCGACTAAAACTTGTTATTGTTTCGCCTTACTACCCTTCGCCAAGACCCCCCCCCCCCCCCGTTCCGAAAAAATCCAAAATAAATAGCCTAAAAAAAAGGATATTTTATGGAACCCAAAAGAAAGTCAAAACAGCTATGATGTACTTTTATTTTGTGCACAAAACATGGCCCCAAAACACGCAGTCTGTAATGTTTGTTATTTGTCTTTAGGAATGTCTACGAGAAACGCAAATTGTGCATGATATATCGTAATTCCGGTAATATGAAACTTAAATCCATTGAACACGATAGCACTGTGGACGTAAGAGAAGTGATACCTTCGCCAAATACCCGGTCTCTAATGATACAGGCCCTCAAACCTGAATTCGCCCTTCTACGTAATAATGTATAATCCCTATATGCGATGACACTATGATTGATGGTCAGCCATCAGACAGAGGTATTAATAAAGCAATACGTCCCTCTATCATGTGTCATTAGAAGGCACATTTATTGTCAACACATTCTCATTTTCTGTCATTAGGTGTAGAAGATTCTCCTTTCAAGTTCCAAAACACTATCCGGCTGTCTGTGTAGGCATTGCGGCCTTAACAGCTCGGCTCAACATATGGACAGGCGCTGGAAACCGTCTCTGCTTGACATTTCCACCGTTATTAGCTTTAATCCCCTGCATTCGAACTTAGATATATTGACAGCATGGGCTTAGATTCGGCGTAATTAATATCGTTAAGAAGAAACAGCAAAATACCTGATAAATAAGTTTTAGTTATATGAGAATATGAATGCATAAAAAAATGAAACATTCTTTTATTTCATTTTTAGATAGCCTTTTAGTTAATAATGTCAATAAAACTACAAAATAATTTCCATAATCAACAGAAATATCTCTTAAAAGTAGAGACAGCTGTACAATTCCGACTGTTTTTATAAATTTATCAATTGGAGATGATACCAGGTGTTATAATGAATACAACAATTTTCCGATTCTCAGTTCGTTTATTGCTTATTAAAGGCCCATTTAGCCTTAATGGGAAATCAATGCATATTTGTTATCCAGTTTCCCGTAGTTATCACACACTGGCTAACGTTTTTAGATAATCATTAATATACCTCTGTGGAGATTGTGGACATAATATTTTAATTGTCCTGTATAGAATGACCAATCAAGTATTCTGGCATGGAAATAATTGCATGCGGTTGGTAGCAGAAACGCTAGACGCTATTTGATTTTATGATCCAGTGAGGATGTAACGGACAGGAGATGCTTCAGAAGCAACGTACCACACATTGATACAGAGCCGGAAGAGACGTACCTTTGATATATTATCCAATACATATAAATATAATGTCAATCAAACGATATTTGAAAATTATTAAATGCGCTACTCGTAAACAAGTCTGGGAACCGTATTTATTTTACCCCCGACCTTTTACGTCGGGGGTATATAGTACAATACAATACAATACAATATAGTTTATTAAAGTCTCACCATTTTTACAGCAGGGGTTTAAATAAGCATTTTAAATATCTAAAAACCTTAAAAGTACAAATGCCACCCAGTGGGGTTACGAGAGACTATATCTTACACAAATATAAGTGCTTTATAAAATAATGTAAAATGAGATAAAGTTATACATAATATTATAATCATAGTCATAATTTAGGAATATAAATATTAAGAATGTAAATGATAAGGTAAACAGTTAAATATATTGTTAAATAGTTGTAGTTATGCAAAGGTTCCGTCCGTCCGTCCGAAAACGATTTCTCTTAAACTATTAAGTGGATTCATCTCAAACTTAGTACATATAATCTGTGTCATATTGAGGGGTGCAGTCAAAAGAAAAAAAAATGTTTTTATTAATTTTCCTTTTTTTATGAATTGTTCATGACTAAAGCAGAGTTGACACTGAAAAGGTTGAAGTTGGGGGTATAAGTAAGCTCTGCTTGTATTTTCACTGTTTCCGTTATTTCACTGAAACTTGGTATTTCCAGGTGAGCTACAGGGCCATGCGTGGCACTATTTTCAAGCTATTTAATTTGAAACTACTGACACACTAGGCGGGTCGGGGGTATTTGTGAGCCACGCTCACTTTTGCCCCTGTTATTGTGACAGATGTTAACACATAATAATACACATAAATGTTCTTTTATCTGTGAGCAAACTTACACTTACTGAGAAAATATGTTCCAATTTCAGTTCAGCCACAAGTATCTTGTAAGGAGGCACATAACATGGCAAACATTCCTCAGAATCCGAGTTGTGTTTTCGTAGATGTTGTTTATTAATTTCATACTCTATTGTTGGAGTGAGTGAGTTTGAACTTTGAACTTTGAACCGTATTTCAGTTATATGACGGCCTGTCAGCTTTTGGGGGGAGGAAAGCCTGAAGTGATGCTGATTAGACATTTTCCATCTTGGTGAAACCCACGAGCATAATTATGGTGCTGACAATCCTAGAATCTGAGATTTAAACCCATTATTGTCTACAACATAGACACAATTTTGAAGACGCAGCAACGCGTTTTCAGAGTAACAACGTAAGACCATCTAGTATTTAAATCTGTGATATGACTCTTCTTTAGTTTTATATACACTCTTCTGATAAAATAGACACATTCAAGAAAAAAGAAATATATTCACACATAATTGGATAATCTTGTTAAGCTTCCAGGTTATTAACTCGGAATGTGGACAAATATATCCACCGAATTGGTTGGGATTAAACGAAAGACACTTCTGACAGAAGTCTAACAATAGAGTGCTCTCTACCCCCTGTTTATGCCACCACGTGACCAGTCAATATACAGTGGTAAGGATGAACTACATAACCTCGCTGTACATTTAATTGCTACTTTCTTCTACTTTATCACATGTTCAAGTCTCCAGGGCGAGCCAGCCAATATTTTGGACTTCAATCTCTAGCCGTTGTCAATAGCAGACTCTAATTGCTCAGCTAATTGTCCAGCCCTGCTCCTGATCAGACAATACGAGTCATGACCCGTGTTGGAAGTAGCATCCTGGTAAACACTAGCGCCCCTAGCGCTTTTTCTGCTTCACGAAACCCTTTGAATCCTATATTTACTCTGACTGTCCTTAAAACTAATTTCAGCCGAGCTGCCCATTTCATCTTCCTGCAAGCACGCTGATGAATCTGTTCTTGGTGACGCGATCTACAGTATCAGCAGTGTGTTTACCTTAAAGGAAGTAAATGACGAGTACAACAGGTGCTCGGCAATAGAGGAGCACAATTAGAAATTGATGACTTGACCAGTAATGCATAAGACCCTTGTAAAAGTAACACAGTCAAACTCAAGGATCGTTGTTACAGACGTTTTGATTAAGTGAGTGAGTGAGTATGGTTTTCGCCGCTTTTAGCAATATTCCAGCAATATCACGGCGGGGGACACCAGAAATGGGCTTCACACATTGTACCCATGTCGGGAATCGAACCCGGGTGTTCGGCGTGACGAGCGAACGCTTTAACCACTGGGCTACCCGACCGCCCCCGTTTTAGTTAAGAACCATCATGGCAGAAAATGCATACAGAGAACGTTCTCCAAACTAAAAAAGACAAAAAATGAAATAACACACGATTCTGGATTAGAGCTGGAAATATTTTATGACAGATCATTTTAGTCAAGCATGTGCTTTACAAGTTGTAACCATCCCGTGAATCGAACCCGGACCATATATGTATTTGGCAAAGTCACTCCAAGCTTGCCCAAAATACAAATGTACCGTTCGACACATACATACATGTAGGTTCATCGAGACAGAGGGGCGGTCGGGTAGCCTAGTGGTTAAAGCGTTCGCTCGTCAAGCCGAAGACCCGGGTTCGATTCCCGACATGGGTACAATGTGTGAAGCCCATTTCTGGTGTCCCCCGCCGTGATATTGCTGGAATATTGCTAAAAGCGGCGTAAAACTATACTCACTCATTCACTCATCGAGACAGCAGTGTCAGTCATGGACAAGATGAGTGAGTGTGGGTGTTTTACGCCGCTTTGTGGAATAGTGTAGCAATACCACGATGACGGTACTCGTGTACTCACACCAGAAACCAAGTAATATAACAATACACAGAAGGTTGGAACTTCACATTGACAAAGAATTGGATTGAGTGATAGGCATAAGCTTAAAGCGAGCATTCTTCCTATGAAATGATGGGGTAGAATAGGTCTTCAGCAACCCATGCTTGCCGCAAAAGGTGACTATGCTTGTCGTAAAAGGCGACTAACGGGATCGGGTGGTCAGGCTCGCTGACTTGGTTGATGCATGTCATCGATCCCAATTGCGTGGAACGATGCTCATGATGTAAATCACTGGATTGTCTGGTCCAGACTCGATTATTTACAGACCGCCGTCATATAGCTGGAATATTGCTGAGTGCGGCGTTAAAAAACAAACCAACCAACCAACCAACCTATAAAATGAAGAGCCTGTTTCCCCTGAACATGCAATTGTTGCTGCCATATGTCAAGAGAAACATGACGTGAAATGGATCAATGAATGTCTTGAACTCACTAAACTGGAAAACATGTTCCTGCTGTTCTCTTAGTCGAAGTGATGTTTTTAATTACTATACTCCCTAAATTGAAAGCAGGGATTTTTTAACATTCTATTCTAAGTATGGTATTGTTTGTTATACGGAGGCTTTAACTCGAAATATCAATCTCTTGTCATACCCAATACTATTGAGCCGACCATATTAAATGCGGTCACTGCTTCCACATATACTAAACGGGGGCTTAAAGGAACAGCCGAGCAATGTTATTCTTCCGCATCACTATTCCTGCAGAATATGAAACATGATGCAAAATTCTTTTTTATATTTAAAAACCTTTTTACTTCACCCACCTCCCTCGAAACTCGAGGTGAAAGTGCTTGTCCATTTAGCTCTCCAGTTATCAAATTGCAGTTACTCGCATCCTGGATGGCAAAAGGCGTGGGGGCTTGAAGATGCCGATGATGTAGTTCCCACGCCTCATGGTATGACTCTAATAATTATATTCCGGAACGAAAGCCGTCACTCGACATTTCACCAACATAACGATGATATAACGTAACATGTAAGTAAATAAAAATATGTAACCTTATCGAAACTCATTGTTTGCAACTCTCCAGTGGACATCAACTGTTTCTTGAAAGATACGGTGTACAGAAACGTGTCTCCCCGTGTTAGTGGTCGTACGTCATAACGCTCTCCGAACATGTTCCGATGCCAATTACACATAGACACAAGTTATAATAAGACTATATCAAAGATGGCTACGGTAATGTATGGCTTCGCTCATTATTCTTGGGAAGTTTGCCTTTTTACCGCCCTGTAAGCGGGAACCTTTATCCCCAGAAACAATATCTTTGATCAACGGGCACAAAGCAGTTATAGAGACATTGCTTAAGGCTGGCGAATAATAATGCTATTCACTGTCTTAAAGACTGGCAGTTACAGCATTAGGTATTGAAGAATTGATCATTGATATGGGACAAGCAAGGGATTCTAAGTAGCATTTACACTTTATTATCTGTTTCATCAAAGACACGCTGATTCCTATAACATACATATATACAGTGTCATGTACAGTAAAGTACGGTTATAACGAACTCAAAGGGACTACTAATTTTAGTTCGTTATAACCGTAGTTCGTTATAAGCATATATACAGCATAACTACAGCAACTAGTCGGTACCAAAAAGTAAGTTCGTTATAAGCGTGTTCGTTATAACCGTAGTTTACTGTACATGCGTTCTGGAAACACCAGCAGCAAGTGTACTACAAGTACACACTACAACTTCTCGTCATTCCCTAATGTTATCACAATTGTATATTTCACTGAGATGCATTCCTTGAAAATGTACTTCGTATTTCGTTTTGTTCGGCCCTTAACGAAATATTGACTCTTTTGGTGATGTTTCCTTTAAAAGCTCCTTTATTCATTAACTGACAAAGTGGCCTGGGGTGAAAGCGTTTTTTGATAATAGTTTGCCGATGGAGCCGACGTTGCTGCTGTAGTTGCAGTTAGAGACTGTCACTAACATGCAGCCTAGCCTGACCATTTGATATTCTTACGAGGGGGTGGGGTTGGATGGAAGAGGGGTAGTTAGATTGACTTGGAAAATAATTAGTTCCAGGATTAAATGGAAAAGAAATGTCCTCATGATAGATTATATCGTCAGAAAATGTTCGCAATATGTCCTGAAAAGATATGTGTTAGTATTGAATCCTAGAAGGGACATTGTCGCTTTGTCGCATTGTGTATATTTTAATTTTTCGATTGCTCATGATGTCAATCACTGTATTGTCTGGTCCAGACTCGATTATTAACAGACCGCCGTCATTCAGCTTAATATTGCTGAGTGCGGCGTTAAACAACAAAACCAAACCCCATCTAACATATATACACACACATCAATCTCATAATATCTACACCAACCCTCGTATATCCGTACTCATACATAAATGCATATACACTCATGCGCGCGCGAGCACACACACACACACACATACATACACAACCCTCAAATTATAACCCACAAATCCCTTCACTCATATCTATATATCTGTCAGCCCCCAAGTATCCGTACTAATGCTTACATACACTCCCGACATTAGTTAGTGTGTGTTTAAGTGTGTTCACACCTACATGTACTCAATACTGGAGGATTGGCATGCTACTTGAAAGGTTCTCTCAACTATCCACATACGTAGTTGGTAGGCGGGGAGGTGCATGCCGTGCCATTCAAGTGCAGAGTATGAATAGCCCTGATTTAGATGTTGGGAAGTTAATTAACTCTTCATGTGAAGTGTATCATTGCCCTACATTACGTGGCTGGTCCTACACCCTACACGTCAGTCAGTCCGTCAGTTCGTCCGTCAGTCCGTCAGTCAATCAGTCCGTCAGTCAGTCCGTCAGTCAGTCAGTGCCCTACATTACGAGGCTGGTCCTACACCCTACACGTCAGTCAGTCCGTCAGTCCGTCAGTCAGTCAGTCAGTCAGCCAGCCAGTCTGTCCGTCCGTCCGTCCGTCACTCAGTCAGTCACTCAGTCACTCAGTCAGTCACTCAGTCAGTCACTCAGTCACTCAGTCACTCAGTCACTCAGTCAGTCACTCACTCAGTCACTCAGTCACTCACTCACTCACTCACTCAGTCACTCAGTCAGTCACTCAGTCAGTCCGTCCGTCAGTCACTCAGTCACTCAGTCACTCAGTCAGTCAGTCAGTCAGTCAGTCCGTCCGTCCGTCAGTCACTCAGTCAGTCACTCAGTCACTCAGCCAGTCACTCAGTCAGTCAGTCAGTCAGTCACTCACTCAGTCACTCAGTCACTCAGTCAGTCAGTCACTCACTCACTCATTTACTCAGTCAGTCACTAAGTCAGTCACTCAGTCACTCAGTCAGTCACTCAGTCAGTCAGTCACTCAGTCAGTGCCCTACATTACGAGGCTGGTCCTACACCCTACACGTCAGTCAGTCCGTCAGTCAGCCAGTCACTCAGTCACTCAGTCAGTCACTCAGTCACTCAGTCAGTCACTCACTCAGTCACTCAGTCACTCAGTCAGTGCCCTACATTACGAGGCTGGTCCTACACCCTACACGTCAGTCAGTCCGTCAGTCAGTCAGTCCGTCAGTCAGTCAGTCAGTCAGTCAGTCACTCAGTCAGTCACTCAGTCAGTCACTCAGTCACTCAGTCAGTCACTCAGTCACTCAGTCACTCAGTCAGTCAGTCACTCAGTCACTCAGTCACTCAGTCAGTGCCCTACATTACGAGGCTGGTCCTACACCCTACACGTCAGTCAGTCCGTCAGTCAGTCAGTCCGTCAGTCAGTCAGTCAGTCAGTCAGTCAGCCAGTCTGTCCATCCGTCCGTCCGTCCGTCCGTCCGTCCGTCCGTCCGTCACTCACTCACTCAGTCAGTCAGTCAGTGCCCTACATTACGAGGCTGGTCCTACACCCTACACGTCAGTCAGTCCGTCCGTCCGTCAGTCAATCAATCAATCAATCAATCAATCAATCAATCAATCAATCAATCAATCAATCAATCAATCAATCAATCAATCAATCAATCAATCAATCACTCACTCACTCACTCACTCACTCACTCAGTGCCCTACATTCAGTCAGTACCCCAATTCTCACTCACTCACTCAGGCAGCCAGCCAGCCAGATCCTTCAATTGTTAACAAGTTCTCCATTGTTTTTAACAACGTGTCATGTTTACTTGTTGCACCTTCATCACGTGAATACTAATTAAGCTATTAAGGTAATACACATACATGCTTACACAAGGTACAAAGATAATAATATAAGGAGGAAGTCAATCGGATTAAGGGGAGGGGATCCAATTAAGTGCAGTGAAAGCAGTCCCCGTTTTACTATGTAATTCTTCTAATCAGCATGGCTGGTTGCTCTGGCGATCCTAAACAAAAGCTGGTGGCAAATCGAGAAGACCTCGCAAGTAGAGTGTTGCGGCTGGGTGTGATAACAACGAGCTGACTTGGTTAGCAACATAAGAATAAAGCAATGAAAGTGTCCATTGCGGCAAATGATTGCTAACAGCACAGACAGGTACATGCTGGATAGACGTCGCTATATAAGTGAAAATAATCTTGGACGCGACGTTAAACCCCATTTCAGCTCACCTCACATGCTGGATAAGTAGATGCCCTTGTCTCTGTTAATGACTGGCTTGTTTCTTTGAATTTCAATAGTTTCTTGAGGTTTTCGTTTTTCCAGGACGGATTTTGGTTAGCTGTCAGGATAATTGATGAGGTGTTCCGAAAGGGCATATTTCATGTCATAGTTGGTAACAGAGGTCTTGTGTTCTTTTATTCTTGGGGCGGTCGGGTAGCCTAGTGGTTAAAGCGTTTGCACGTCACGCCTAAGACCCGGGTTCCATTCCCGACATGGGTACAATGTGTGAAGCCCATTTCTGGTGCCCCCCGCCGTGATATTGCTGGAATATTACTAAAAGCGGCGTAAAAACATACTCACTTACCCACTCTTATATTCTGGTAGCTATATAACTGGGGCGTGGAATCTCTCCAAAATACACCACTCAGAACAAGTTGAAGAACACCATGACAGATTCATTATTGTCATGAAACAATCGTGTGTTCTTGAACTACCGTTCAGTTATATTAGTTTCCACAGCTGCATGTGATTAAATACACACATCCCCAAGACTATGGTTCTTTCGATGATAGGGGCGGTCGGGTAGCCTAGTGGTTAAAGCGTTCGCTCGTCACGCCGAAGACCCGGGTTCGATTCCCGACATGGGTACAATGTGTGAAGCCCATTTCTGGTGTCCCCCGCCGTGATATTGCTGGAATATTGCTAAAAGCGGCGTAAAACCAAACTCACTCACTCACTCACTCACTTTCGATGATCATCAGACACATACATGTTTTACAGTCTCGGAATAGAAAAAGGCTCAATTCTGTCAAAACGTTCGATTTTTCAACTTGGTAAACAACTACAGTAAACTACGGTTATAACGAACACGCTTATAACGAACTGACCGATATAACGAACTTATTTTTTAGTCCCGGCCATTTGTTCTATATATGCCGTATATATGCTTATAACGAAATACGGTTATAACGAACCAAAATTAGTGGTCCCTTTGAGTTCGTTATAACCGTAGTTTACTGTATGCAACATGACAAACTTCAGGAAAAACTTCATTCAGTGATCCTTGGGGATTTTGTTACGAAACGTGGTGAACACAGATACAGTTACATATTAATCTTCAGAGCTTAATGGGGCGGTCGGGTAGCCTACTGGTTAAAGCGTTCGCTCGTCACGCCGAAGACCCGGGTTCGATTCCCGACATGGGTACAATGTGTGAAGCCCATTGCTGGTGTCCCCCGCCGTGATATTGCTGGAATATTGCTAAAAGCGGCGTAAAAGCAAACTCACTCACTCAGAGCTTAATGACAATTTGTGAAAAATGAAAGCAAATGCCATCTTTAGTTTACAGAGAACATAATATGCGATACGAAGGCCTTCCTCGTTGTAAACACCTATGTTAAGTTAGGGGGTAAGATACTTGGGCAAGATGTGGGCATCCCCATGGGCGTCCCCATGGGCCCAAGGTAATTTGGCCACGAGGTTTAACTCAAGCTTAGGATATATCGGTGTTCAAATAACCAATTTCCTATCCGCTGATTTACCAACCTGAAATTTTTTTCAGTTTAATTCTATATTATATGAAGGCCACAACCCATATACAAGAGAGTTACACAACACATTGAATATGATACAAGGTCAAGGAATCAAACACAAAATAGACGAGTGAAACCGCATCATCTGTGTCATGTTTGTTTGGTTGTTGTTTGTTGTTTAACGACGCACTCCAGCAATATTCCAGCGATATGACAGCGGTCTGTAAATAATCCAGTCTGGACCAGCAAATCTTGAGATTGACATCATCAGCATCAACTCACGCTATTGGGATACGATGACATGCATCAACCAAGTCAGCGTGCCTGACCTCCCGATCACGTTAGTCGCCTCTAACAACAAGCATAGTTGCCTTTTACGGCAAGCATGGGTTGCCGAAGACCTCTTCTACCCCGGATCTTCACGGGTATCATCTGCTTCATTGTTAGATCTATACATACAGATTCAGAATGACAAAACGCTCCCCACCCGGGAGACAAGAATAGTTTATGATAACATTTTCTTAAATATACTGTTATTGCGATGTTTCGGTATAGCTTCTTATACCGTTAGGGGGCACGGGTGGCCCAGTCGTCTAAGGCGCCTGGATTCGTTGTGAGTTGCGTCCCTTGGGCACGCCAGAAACCTATGGTTGTGGGTTCGAATCCCAGTTCGCCCCAATTATGTTTCTAGGTTTGTCAGCACCATACCCGTGCTCGTGGGTTACCGAAGTGGTAAACGTCTGAGACCTGCATCACCTCGGGCTTTCCTCCCACATTATGCTGACATGCCGCGATATAACTGGAATACTGTTAAAAGCGGCGTTAAATCCCAACTCACTCACTCACTCTTATACCGTTGACAAGCAGAACTTACAAATGATCATTGAACAAGATATATACGTTAGGGGAAGGATTTTCAGTAACAACAGGTGTCAACCTACTCATGTTAATAACTCTCATATATGACAATTTGTTTGTCGCGTGTATATACATGTACCCGTGTTCCCAACAACCCATATGTCAAGATAAGCAAAGTAGTTCGATGTCTTCTGATTTCATTTCTGCATCAGAAAGCCAAACCGCAACCTGTCTTTCTGAAAGTGTTATGTCAAGTTGGAAATTGAAATAACCAAACAATTAGCCCAAACGTACTCGTATACAAGAGTACAATTAGCAGAACTTGTTTAAGTTATTTTTGTTGTTGATAAAAAGATAAAGTTGTATCACAACTGTCTAGTAAATGGTTACCGCATTCTTTATATTCACACAGCATTAAACCTGTTTGCTTGTTTGTTGTTTAACGCCACACTCGAGCTATATCACGGCGATCTGTAAATAATCGAGTCAGGACCAGACAATCTAGTGATTGACATCATGAGCATCGATCCATGCAATTGGGATCGATGACGTGCATCAACCAAGTCAGCGAGCCTGACCAGTCGATCCCGTTAGTCGCCTCTTACGACAAGCAAAGTCGCCTTTTACGGCAAGCATGGGTTGGTGAAGACCTATTCTACCCCGGATCTTCACGGGTTCTGACCAAGTATATATGTATATATACATCTGCCTCAAACTAATTCTGCTATACATGTCATGTTGTTAGACACCTCTGTTTATAGAACAAGATGTATGTATACTCCGCAAACACGGTCACTCAAGAAACGATCGCGCGTCTCCACATTGAAGGCTTTCTCTGAAGGCATTACTGCAGTAAGCCTGTGTTAGCCATCGAAGCGCTCTCTTGCCCATGGCGCCATATATGTAATATAATAGACATTTCAGTCTTTTTTAAGGCTTCGAGTCTATGGAAACTGTATGTCTTCGTTACACATTGAGCTACAAAGGCTTCACAGTACATAATCACAAAGTTAACGTAATTCACGAAAGATCGACATGAGGAAAGCTTTAGAAAGTTGATCGGACATCGGGGCGTCAATTTCAATCCTGCTCTTGAGATATTTCAATTGCCAGTTTAAACATACATTTGAGATTCCCCAGGCCATATGAAGCAGATACCGTTCTCCGTGAGTTCAGTGCATGCCCAGTTGTGTTTGTTGGTGTTCTTGGGGACAAAGAAGAGGTCCCTCCCTCGTGATTCTTTTCAATAAGATACGAAAGTGTCCTTCCCCCCATACTCACTTGTAAAATGAGATGTGCGAATGGGTTATATTTCACCAATATTGCAGTCATCCAAGAGAACGTCGCCATCAATAAGTCTTTGCAACTTCATCACCTTCTTTGTTGCAAACTCCATTCAAACAAGTTTCTTTCAGCTCAGCGGGACATTATAAAACTTACAATTGAATTACTCCGAATTGGAACCATCGTTTTATGGTTGAATACGGTTGCCGCTGCGCAGGTAATTATTCCTCTAGCCAATGCTCGCCATTATTTTCTTTCGACATTAAATCGCTCTGCCTGTCGAGCATCGTTGAATAGGAGGCTAATTAATCGATGAAATATCTTGGCAGGTTCTTTTCCTGCTTACGGGCCTCATTGATTGAACATATGATGCCAGTATGGGCGTGTTTGATGCGACATGACTCCAATGTCTACCTGACAACCCCTATGATTAGCCCAATCAGCCGGAGAACTGGGCCGATGTGAGGATGGTCACTCCATAACAAAGAATACCATTATCGGACGCTACTTATATATGGCGTCCATGCACCGGTGTATAGTGGACATGACATCTGCATGAATGTCTTATGCGAGAAATGATTAGAAGGACATGCTGCCGCCATGAAATAACTTGCGGATTATTGTGGGAAATACGTTCAGTTCATTAATATCATCTTTGAAACGACTATGATAGAACCTTGAAATAAATGGTAGTCCTTTCGTTTATTGACGGGAAAATACTGATTTACTTGGTGGCATTATGGGAACAAGTCATTCTGAACGTTGTGTAATATTGTGCACATGTCGATATAAAGTTATTTGTAACTATATTGAACAAAAAGGTTAGGGGTCATGCAATTTTGGATAGTTTTTGTAGTAAAGACTGAGTACACAATTTCATAAATATTCATGATCCCATTTTTTCATGAACGTTTTTGTTCAGGATATAATGGTCTCTATATGTTTTATTGGTTTTGGTTTGGTTTGTTGCTTAACGCCGCACTCAGCAATATTCCAGCTGTATGACGACGGTCTGTAAATAATCGAGTCTGGACCAGACAATCCACCCACGCAAATGGGATCGATGAAATGCTTCAATCAATTCAGCGACTCTGACCACCCGTTCCGTCAGCCGCCTCTTATGACAAGCATAGTCGCCTTTTACGGCAAGAATGGGTTGCTGAAGACCTATTCTATCCCGAATCTTCACGGGTAATTTATTTATTGAACATGTAATCCGATATCCTTATCTATTTTGCAACATCCTGTTTGTCATGTAATGGTAGCTGCGGAATTATGTAATGGAACACAAAAGGCCGAGATTGAGCGGATAGGTAAACTAAATGAATAAAACCCTACAATATTTATCGCAAGCAATGATAGAGTGAGTTTGGTTTTACGCCGCTTTTAGGGGGATACCAGAAATGGGCTTCACACATTGTACCCATGTCGGGAATGGAACCCGGGTCTTCGGCGTGACGAGCGAACGCTTTAACCACTAGGCTACCCGACCGCCCCAGCAATGATAGAACCCTTCAACACTCCATGTACCTATATTGCTAACATCGCTGGACATCCACTCGTTACCCATTGAAGAACGTGAGTAAATTCATTAAACGCTGTATACACTTGGACAAGAGTACACCTTAATTTCATGTAGATGTTTGTAAATATCACTATTATTCGCATAAAAAAATATAAATTATGTCTTAATTGGCATAAATATATTATGTATATTTACATACATTTACATACGGTTATGCTTGTCGTAAGAGACGACTAACGGAATCGGGTGGTCAGACCATTCTCTCCTGTCTGTTCCTCTGTAGATGTCAATGTTTATGATCTGTATCGGAAAAGCATGTTTGCATCAGATATAAGACAATGGATGTGAGGCATCATTTGCATTTTTTTAAGGTTTTTTTAAACATATTCAAAATGTACACGTTTGTGCTTGGCAATATAGGTTTAACCAACCAACATTATTTAGTTTGATGAATTCTTACTAAAGAAGAAAAGACCATTCACTCACTCACGTCATACGTATTTTGGTACAATATGCGTTGAGGTCATATTGATGAGAAATGTTGAAAGGAACAGCGTATTGTCGGTATCGCCTCTTATAACTAGTGCACATTAAAACTCCTGTCGGAAGAATACGCATAGAATACGCCCCCAGCAACCTCTGATAACGTGTCAACGTACGCCGACGGAGTGGGTTGTTGCTCACAATATCGATCACTGGTTTGGTACCGATTCCGTTCTAACAGGCTGAAGGAGTATTCCTTAGAATGGTAACCTCCCAAAACCCCTACATCCCATTTCACCTACAGCTTAAGACAACAAAGTTCACGGTCCATGGCACTGCTAATCCCTGGTCTGTTACCTATTTCATACAATGGAACAACCCAAGAAACTCGAATAGATTGAGATACATATTTAATTACGATTACGAAATTATTCAAAATTCATAATACATTATAATAAAATGTTCATTTTTCAAAATTCATAATACATTATAATAAAATGTTCATTTTTCGAAATTCATAATACATTATAACAAAATGTTCATTTTTCATCTCAACTGTAAATCGTCTCATCTCAGTTTCTCAGTGTAATAATTGTTTCTTCCTATTGTTATTTTTGTAATTTCTAAAAAAAATTTTTTAACTTTCTTTTAAGTCCCCTAATCCCCTCAAGCTCTACCCCTTTCATTTCTACTACCTCTACTCCAGACCTTAATCTCTCCTCTAGGTGAGTTCATAATGCCAGACAGGTAAATGCCGCGTGTTGTTTTAACTAATTGTAGGGGAACTGGGTTGTAGGGGAAATGGGATGTAGGGGTTTTGGGAGATAACCCTTAGAATTGCATTAAACCACAAACAAAAACAACACAAGACATTACAATTAGTCACGTAAGGATAGAGCAGAATAGAATTCCCTTTATGCCTTCACATCCGTCTGAGCGTTATATTGGCGTATTTAAGGTGCTTCAAAATAATTCGATTCCGACCATGCGGTACACCAATTCGATATGCTTTAAATGATAGTTATATGATGAAAACGATTTATTGTCTAGACCAGTGGGCAATTAAAACGCAGACAGTAATGGTTAATTACGCTATCCATTATCACGTTCAGTTTATCATGTAGCATGTGCCACGTGTCTGGAGTCAGGGATCAGTTTCTTCAATCAGATTTGAGTGTGAGTGAGTGAATATTGGTTTAACCCGTTTCACTTAACTTACAGTAATTTAAGGCTTCGATTCACACAGTCGTAGAATAGGACAATCGCCTTTTTCCGAATTAACAGATGCAGCGAATTATATACAGTAAACTACGGTTATAGCGAACACGCTTATAACGAACTGACGGCTATAACGAACTTACTTTTTTGGTCCCGACTATTTGCTGTAGTTATGCTGTATGTATGCTTATAACGAACTACGGTTATAACGAACTGAAATTATTAGTCCCTTTGAGTTCGTTATAACCGTAGTTTACTGTATTTATAGGTCGTAGAAGGTCGATTGTTTTCCTCTTTGGGCAATCGGATGCATTTTGGTTACATGTACTAATGTCAATATGATGTACAATGATATACGTAAGAGGCGACTAACGGGATCGGGCGGTCAGGCTCGCTGACTTGGTTGAATAATCGATCCCAATTGCGTGGATCGATGCTCATGATATCAATCACTGGATTGTCAAACCAAACAACCAATCGTCCAGTCAACATGATACGATTATGTTAAAACACGTATATTCAACAGGACGTATGCACTTGAAAATCAGTAAAAAATACACGAAAGATTTGTTAAAACCAGAATGTAATACAGAGCATAGATATAATACAATCATGGGACGCCCATGCTTGCCGTAAAAGGTGACTATGCTTGTCGTAAGAGGCGACTAACGGGATCGGGTGGTCAGGCTCGCTGACTTGATTGATGCATGTCATCAATCCCAGTTGCGTGGATCGATGCTCATGATGTTAATCACTGAATATGTCTCGTCCAGACTCGATTATTTACAGACCGCCGTCATATAGCTGGACTATTGCTGGCGTAAAACAACAAACCAACCAACCAACTAATGAAAAACGCTTTATACTTTCGAGTGAGTGAGTGAGTGATTATGGTTTTACGCCGCTCTAGCAATATTCCAGCAATATCACGGCGGGGGACACCAGAAATGGGCTTCACACATTGTCCCCATGTCGGGACTCGAACCCGGGTCTTCGGCGTGACGAGCGAACGCTTTAACCACTAGGCTACCCGACCTCCCCTTATGCTTTCGAAATAATATATATAAGACTGGTCCGCAATATCACCGTAAACAACAATTTATGGTCAAGCCGGTAGTAAAGGACGTTTATCACAACGATAAATCCACTTACTATATAGATCCGTACTTGTTACAGCAGTTTACTTCATCCATCTAGGAGTCTTGGTATCTATAAGATACTTTCTAATAAGGGCGGTGTGTTGTGCAATGGATACCGATATTATAGGTATAGGTTGTGTTTAACGCCGCTTTTATCAGTATTACAGTTATATCACGGCGTGTCAGCTTAATGTGGGAGGAAAGCCCGAAGTGATGCAGGTCTCAGACGTTTACCGCTTCGGTGATACCCATGAGCCCGGGTATGGTGCTGACAAACCTAGAAACATAATTGAGGCGAACCGGGATTTCTGGCGTGCCAGATTGCAAGGGACTCAACTCTGCACAACGAATCGCGGCGCTTTAGACGAATGGGCCACCCGTGCCCCCTATAAACTTAGGAATGACAGTTATAAGATATTTTGATATAAATAGCCTAATTGTTAAAGCTTTCGCTTGTCACGCCGATGACCCGGGTTTCGATTCCCCACATGGGTACAATGTGTGAAGCCAGTTTCTGGTGTCCCCCGCCGTGATATGGCTGGAATATTGCTAAAAGCGGCGTAAAACAATACTCACTCAAACACTTTATAGTTTATATGCAATATCTGGAGGCACAGAAAAACTGCAACACAAGTAGTTGGCTTCAGACGGTAGTTGCATTTCATTTACGTCACAATGTATTTTTGTAGCTGATAATCGAGCAAATATCATTCCAAGCGACTGATCACTGCTTCTGTTGTCGGGGGTCGTGCTTCTTTTATTCAAAACAGAATATATTCCCGGTACGTTCGGAGATATTGTTTATGACACGATCATTTGAGAATGGACGGCATGAGTGGAAAAAAACGAGTAGGATTTTCCGCCGACTTCAGAAAGTTTCCATTCATTTCACAGCTGGGTGGGCGAGTAGAACTTAACAATGTTTTACACAAATAAACATGTCACTGATACAGTGCATTGCCTTTATAGGCAAGAATTTATATGTATGGAAAGCTTACACTTCTTGAATACCATGTACCACAATGTTATTGACATGTATATTTTTGCTGTACCTGCTGAGATGAATAAAGAAGGAAAGAAAAAATATTCCAGCAATATCACGACGGGGGATACCAGTAAACACTCTCTGCAAGACATTCCTATAGCCGGACTACTTTGATGATGAGTTGTTCGAATAGGAAAATAAAACTGTTGGTGGTTCCCGAAATTTGAAATAGTGTGAACGATTTTTGCCAAAGAATATTACTGTAGTTTAAAGATGATAAAATAAACTGGTCGAAAAGTAAACAATGGGTTGTGACGTAAAAGAGAGGCTACGTTAACCATTGAATACTGATCACAAGTACGTTCTCTATTTGTCATATTACAAGCTCTGTTTACAGAAGACCCAACAATCTAACCCACTTTCAGGCATATATCCCACCAATACCTTCTCTCTTTTTTGACCGCCTCCGTGGTCTAGTGGTAGATCGTCCGCCCGGAGAGCGGAAGGTCCGGGGTTCGATCCCCTGCCGCATCATACCAAAAGACGTTAAAAGATGGTACTTGTTGTTACCCTGTCTGGCGCTCGGCTAAGGGGCAAAAACAAGGACTGGTCGGCTCGGAGTCAGTATACTGTGTCTGAGTGGGGTATTCATGTTAAACTGCGGCATGGTATCTCAGTGAGCTAGCACTATAATTCGGCATCAGTCCGGACTAGTACAAGCGGCCACACAAACACACACACGTACATGCACGTCGCTATATAAGTGCAATAATCTTGGACGCGACGTTAAACCTCATTTCACCTCACCTCACCTCTTGTTTTTGTATCTTGACGTGACGGAAACAAACAAGAAACAAAATAGAATGGAAACATTTAGAGAATCTAGCACACTAAACCCGATAACACCTCATCTGGTTTGGCACAGCATACAACTCGTGCATGTAACAGGAGATTTTAAAATGCCAGCAAACGTTACATCCTGGACGAATCAAACTCGTGTATACCAATATCATATAATTATGCTAAAACTCGTTTATACAACATGATATGATGATGTTAAAACCCGTATATATACCGTATTTGATTATGTTAAAACTTATTTATACGACATAACATCCTTATGTCAAAACCACAACGGTATATGATTGTTACAATTCGTACAAACAACATAATATGATTGTGTCAAACATCGTATATACAACAGAATATGATTATGTTAAAATTCGTACAATCAACATATTATATTTATGTTACAATTCGCACCGTCAACAGACTCGTGAAGATCCGGGGTAGAAAAGGTCTTCAGCAACCGATGCTGGCCATGCTGGTAAAAGGTGATTATGCTTGTCGTAAAAGGCGCTTGACGGGATCGGGTGGTCAGGCTCGCTGACTTGGTTGATGCATGTCATCGATCCCACATTGCGAGGCTCGATGCTCATGCTATCAATCACTGGTTTGTCTGGTCCAGACTCGATTATTTACAGACCGCCGTCATATAGCTGGACTATTGCTGAGTGCGTCGTTGAACAACAAACAAACAAACATGACACAGATGAGCCGGTTTCACTCGTCAATATTTTGTTTGATTCCTTGACCTTGTATCTTATTAAATGTGTTGTGTAACCCCCTTGTATATGGCTTGTGGCCTTCATATAATATAGAATTGAACTGAGAAACAATTTCAGGTTGGTAAATCAGCGGAAAGGAAATTGGTTATTTGAAAAATCAATATAGCTGAAGCTTAAGTTAAACCTCTTGGCCAAATTACCTTGGGCCCATGGGGACGCCCATCGGGATGCCCACATATTGCCCATATAGCTGGAATATTGCTGAGTGCGGCGTTAAACAACAAACCAACCAACCAATCGTCCAGTCAACGTGATACGATTATGTTAAAACACGTATATTCAACAGGACATATGTACTTGAAAATCAGTAAAAATTACACGACAGATTTGTTAAAACCAGAATGTAATACAGAGCAAAGATATAATACAATCACGGGACGCCCATGCTTGCTGTAAAAGGTGACTACTATGCTTGTCGTAAGAGGCGACTAACGGGATCGGGTGGTCAGGCTCGCTGACTTGGTTGATGCATGTCATCGATCCCTGTTGCGTGCTTCGATGCTCATGATGTCAATCACTGGATTGTCTAGCCCAGACTCGATAATTTACAGACCGCCGTCATAGAGCTGGAATATTCCTGAGTGCGGCGTTAAACAACAAACAAACGAACAAAAAATCACGGGCCGCAGATTTGTTTTAAATTCGTTTGCACAGTGTGACATAGATAAGTAAACACACGCATCCACTAAACATACAGTTATTACTTTTACAATATGAAAAATCGAACAGAACCCTAGTTTCATAGCGAAATAATGAGAACTAATTCATTAAGTGAGAAGATTGTTGTTGGTTTGATGTTTAACGCCGCACTCAGCAATATTCCACCTACATGACGGCGGTCTGTAAATAATCGAGTCTGGACCAGACAATCCAGTGATTAATATCATGAGCATCGATCCACGCAATTGGGATCAATGACATTCATCAACCAAGTCAGCGAGCCTGACCACCCGATCGCCTTTTACGACAAGCATAGTCGCCTTTTACGGCAAGCATGGGTTGCTGAAGACCTATTCTACCCCGGATCTTCACGGGTTTAAGTGAGAAGAAAAGTTTGAAAAGAAAAGTTTGCAAGATTTTCGAATATACCGCCCTTCAGAATTCCTGTTTATGACAACACTGTGGTTCACTGAGTGCATACGTATTCTGGCATGTGCTGGAGCTTGCAGCAGTGTTATAGAAATGGCACATTGAAAGCACAACACGCCAGCTCAGAAAAGCCACTGATAACAGACGAAGCGCTCCTTTCCAGGGATTACAGGAAGCGCTTCCAAGAACTAATTTGCTCTACAAGGCTGAGGCTATAAATTTAAATGGATTAAAGATGGTGGCAATGCTTCAACACATGGCTGATTTTTGTAGCGTTATTACGTGTAATAACGCTCATGGTTAACATCTGTAAACACCTGTTTAACGTTGCCATCATTCGCATAAACAAAACATAATGATTTTGAACATTGTTTTCAGTTGCGACCTGTTTTTTCCAACAATCTCATTATTGCGAACAGTGCAGTACGATGCCCTCCGATCATTTTAATATTTATGGTCACATATCTGTTTAAGTTTCGTTTACAATTATTGTAAACACCTTCCCATTTTGTATCAACGCCTGTCAGGATAATTTATGTCATTTGGGTAATTCTGGATTGCATTATCTGATTTATGAACAGAACTCTGACATTTTATTGATAACCAGGAGAAAGTAAGATCAGTAACACCGATAAATTCCTATCCTATTAAAATGTGAAAAAAATGTGTTCAGGAAGTATTGATAAAGTGTCATAGAAAGATTTATTAGCTCACAGTATGCACGACAACACCGAGTCAACACCGACCCAAAGGCACATATGTACTTTGGAGGCAAATGAAGTAGAAATATCTGATAGGACAATGAATCTAAAGAGTCACACACACATCACATGATTTCCCATTGAAAGTCTGCAAAAACTCAACTTGAAAGTTTTTTTCTGTGGTGATTTCTTGAAAGAAAATATCTCCTATTTGCTCGGAGTTACAATCTATAAAAAGACAACTATTTGCATTATCAGTTTAATGAGGGTTTAAGGTGTCAATGTCCTCCCCATTGATCTAATTATTAAAATGTTGCCAATACTGTCATAACGCATGGCGAATACACATTGACACGTATCTCTCACCTATACCACGCAGACTTAGGAAAAATATATATACCAACAGCCAGTAAAACATTATGTGAATGGATCACTGAAAATCAGTGATGACACCAGGTGTCTCAAAATGTGTACAGGCAGCCAATTGTCATATAAACAAGTATTTGATATTATAAACAAAGGGCAACGCCGTCGGTTGACTTACAAAGAAGCGATTAACTTAAGCTTCTGGTATATTGATGTTCTGATTTTATTCCCTAATTGGGGGCACGGGTGGCCCAGTCGTCTAAGGCGTCCCTTGGGCACGCCAGAAACCTTTGATTGTGGGTTCGAATCCCGGTTCGCCCCGATTAAGTTTCTAGGTTTGTCAGCACCATACCCGTGCTTGTGGGTTTCACCGAAGTGGTAAACGTCTGAGACCTATATCACTTCAGGCTTTCCTCCCACATTAAGCTGACACGCCGTGATACAACTGGAATAATGTTAAAAGCGGCGTTAAACCCAAGTCACTCACTCACTCACTCACTCACTATTCACTAATTGTCAAACAACGAATTACCTTCCACTGACTTACCCACCTGAACTAGAATTAACAGACACGAGAGAACACGAGGAATAAAACTATTTCATATTTAGAGCTATGCTTAAAGTTTCAAAGTGACAATACAGAATTCACAAGACTGCATGAAAAGAGTGGTGACTTTCTTATAGTCACCTTTCCCTTCGTGTGGAGCAATATTCGAGCAGCTTTAGACATCAGTGTTTCACAACTTCTTTCTACAAAGATGTTGCAGAGAGTCATATGACACCATCTTCCCGAGGCAAGAGCGTTAACTGACTTTAAAAGTCTAGTTCCCATCCTTGCCAAACTGGGCTGGAATTCCTGGGCTCGATCCTAGCGCCACCAGTGGCTATTACGAGTTATGTCCTTTCTAAGGCTCTCCTATTGACCAATCAGATTCGACCTTTCCTATCAGTTGCGTTTGCTTCAGACAAAATGGCGGCGCCCGGTCACGACGATCTGATCGATAATCAAGATCTTAATTGTGATAAAACGGGCCTTACATCGCGAAATGCATCAAATCGCGTCAGCACCATGACTAAAAACTTGAAAAGATTTGGAATTTATCTGTTGACAACGAGTTCGCGGTGCACATGCTTTGCAAATCATTCAATCGACCGAATCTGCACTACAGTTTCCGAACCGAATTTCGATTTCGTTGCGCGATTTTCAAAGCGACTATGCAAAGACTCGTTACTCCTGTCAAAATGTAACTCCATAATACCAGCCAAGTTCGGCAAGGGTGGAAACTGGACTTTTATAGTCATTTAACTCTCTTGCCTCGGGACGATGTACGACTCCTGCTCAAAAGTTGTATGACGGGGCGTTGGGGCAGGATACTCCCACCTTGTATTTGATAGTGATTCTTATAAAACATGCTTATGATATAGCCCGAGTCGTATAATGAACTTTGCTTTGAAAAGACATTTCTCATGAATATTGAAAGAGTGACATATTATTGCCCATGGCATGGGCATCTATGAAGGAACATACCAAGGCTGACAGCGGAGCTTGATGAGTGTACCTTGAGCTAATTATAGGCCTAGTCAAGATCCGATTAAACACGTTGGGGCTGCTGTGACACAGTGCCTTCGTGCCGCCCTCGGCGTGAAAGCACGTTCACTATTTCCGTCTCATTCAGTATGTCTGCCAACTATGGAATGGTTCTGACTTTTGCCAATCCCTATATTCCAGCAGACCTCAAGGAACGAATGGTGTGTTTTCCATGTCAATGTTTTCTTCCTGGCGTGGGCACATGCGGGGCTTATCACGTCGAACCTGCCGATAATGTTGTTGAAGCGGCCATCATCACAGTTGGATGCAAGCGATAATTTTCACACATATTTTTTTAATAAGTTTCCTTCAAACACATCTAAGTGTAAATCATCAAGAATATTAACTCATAAACTATACACCGTGTTATTAAGGGCATTCCATTCAAAGAGTGTTGCCTTCTCAGATTAAATAAACCACGAATAAAACACAGCTTGTTACATCACCCACTGCGAAATATGACAACATGTTATATACACAGTTATTACCAGAGATTGGTATTGGGTGTTCAAAGTGTACCGCAATATTTTACAATGCACAAGGCTGTATTGCGATGCGTAACACAATTTATTGTATAATTCAAAATCTGGAATTCAGAAGCAATTTGAAACATCAATGCAGGAATGGAGTTCATAAATGGTTGGTTTGTTGGTTTGTTGTTTAACGCCGCACTGAGCAATATTCCAACAATATGACGGCGGTTTGCAAATAATCGTGTCTGGACCAGACAATCCAGTGATTGATATCATGAGCATCGATCCTCGCAATTGGGATACTATGACATGTTTCAACCAAGACAGCGAACCTGACCACCTGATCCCGTTACTCGCCTCTTACGACAAGCATGGGTTGCTGAAGACCTATTCTTCTCCGAATCTTCACGGGCCAGTTTATAAATGGAACAAATTTTAAACAAGATGCTGGAACAGCATTATATTTACTCATTCAATAAATACACAAGGATGAACGCTCCGGGACAATGATGACTTGGTGTTACACAACTGCCACAGAAGAAACATTTCGAAGGTACATGTATTTGGTAAGTGTATAACACATGATAAAAATCGCTGTTTGAAATCACCCCATATTCCGAGCATCAAGACATGATATTGTGAGACTTATCATGCAAAGAATGAACCTTCGTTTACCGATGTACCGGTAATACCGCGCAGCCTCAGTTATTACTGATATGACACATAACACCTGGGGGGAAAGCAAGAATGTATATTGTACAACATAAAAGCGTTAAACGGATACTGGGCCCGACTAATTCGCTGTCGTAGCTATATAGAGAGGGCACGGGTGTCCCAGTCGTCTAAGGCGCCGCGATTCGCTGCGCAGAGTTGCGTCCCTTGGGCACGCAAGAAACCTATGATTGTGAGTTCGAAACCCGGTTCGCCCCGATTATGTTTCTATGTTTGTCAGCACCATACCAGTGTTCGTGGGTTTCACCGAAGTGGTAAACGTCTGAGACCTGTATCACTTCAGCTTTCCTCCCACATTAAGTTGACACGCCGCGATATAACTGGGATACTGTGTTAAAAGCGGTGTTAAACCTCTGTCCTAGATATGTTTTTTTAGTCTCCAACATATAATTCATTTTACAATGTATATTGTTTACACCATAATATATTATTATACGTAGAATATGTATGCACTGAGAGAACCTCAGTGTTGTCATAAACAGAAATTCTGGAGGGCGGTATATTCGGAAGTCTTTTAATATATTTTATAATTCTTCTGATGTTATCATGAAAACATCCACAGATAAAAAGGCACATGAACAGCCGGATGAAACCGTCCATGTACATGTACATGTATAACTGACACAATTTACGTGGCATGTTGAGATATGGGCAGAGACAGCAATGTGCCAAGATGTTCTATGATAAGGTCAAGAGGTGAACAAACATGTACTAATCTTTGAAAATTTTACAAATGTGCATGAGAAAGTGCTCCCTGATATTTTCATTTCAAAACGACGGCAAACCTTTCACATATTTATACACATTACGTGAAAATGTTAGATATTGTAGATTTCTCTCTTCTCTGCAACAACGATCTGGTCATAAAATGCACGAATCACGTTCTTTGTCTGAATGGAAGGGAAAATCAACCATCTTCCAGCTTAAGCTTAAAGTAATAATACAGGTATATAAGAGTCGACTTGCGAAACATTTTTGAATTTTCAATTTAAACACAAATGAAGATATTCAGTACCAAAATATTCATTCACACACCATTACAATTTCAGAACATGTTGAACATTTTTAAAGCTTGACAACGGTATAAGGATCTATACCGAAACGTCGCTTTTTACAGTATTAAAGAAGTTGTTCTACATAAAATTGTGTCTACCTTGTCATCCGTCAACTTCTTAGTAATGCCTATCAAACAATTTCTAAAATTATTTTGCAACATCTTTTAACGAATCGTGTAAATATAAATTTGTAAAATTTTTATTTCATTTCCTCAAATTCAAATCTTTATACAAAAGCTTTTGAAGTCCACTTTCAACCCGACTCGGCACAATATTGTTTATATGTTCACAGAACACTCAGCAACATGATCAGAAAAGATACATGCACAGTAACTTTATTCCGCTAGTATACTGAAGATAACAGCAACATGCCACGCTTCATCATTCAGTGCACTGACGGAGGTTCTTCCTGAATTTGTAACACGTAATCAGCTATTACAGACGTACATCATGAAGACCTGTCAAATAGGATTATTTGATCAGCAGTGTCTTCAAGAGCAGCCTTCACGAATCTCCCATCGCTGAAATTAATATTTCATCATAAAGAAAATGGACGAATACAAGATTTCACCAATCCATTTAATCAGTAAAAAATACCCAATCAATCATACTCGAGCAAGTTAGAGTTAAAAGTTCTCATTCGAGTACATATTTGGCTTCAGTGTTTGGTTAAGAGTTATCCACAAGCAAATCCTGAACTTGCGTTTGCATGCATCACGGGGGTTCAGATTAGAGACATCACTACGCAATAAAAAATCCTTTGACATCAAGTTAACCCTTTGCAATTAGATTTCAAGGAAGCCTTAAAGGAACATGTCACGTTCCTAGTTCGGTAGCAATTTGTTTGCTTATAAAACACGAGCATTGAAAGAAACCAGGTCCGGACCTACTTTAAAAATCAATAGAAACACGATATCGTGTCAGCTTTGACACTCTCGACAGATGTACAGAGAAATATTGAGTCGATGGCGTGAGGAGTAAGGTCCTCGTTGTGGGAAGAAATACTAGTACATTAGATATTTCTCCACGATGTTCAAGCATGTACAAAATATATAAAATTCTACTTTTAACATAATAACCATTCTAATGCACAAAAAGCATGAAATACTCCTAATATGGGCCAAATCGCGTCTAGTCGAATGTCAATGTGCAGTAAAATCTATATGGAGAAAATCAGGAAATATGTTAGGAAGTTATATACCTCTATCAGGGTTTTGATAAATTAATGAAACTATTCATAATCAGTTTTAAGGAATGACCACAAAAATAAGGGCACGGGGGTCCCAGTCGTCTAAGGCGCAGCGATTCGCTACGCAGAGTTGCGTCCCTTGGGCACGCCAGAAATCTACGATTGTGAGATCGAATCCCGGTTCGCCCCGATTATGTTTCTAGGTTTGTCAGCACCATACCCGTGCTCGTGGGTTTCACCGAAGTGGTAAACGTCTGAGACCTGTATCACGAGTAAGATATAAGATCATAAGTTGCTGAACACCTTTTCTACCCCAGATGTTCATGGGTATCGTTAAGCTTTTAAACCTACTGCAACTTTCGCCAATTGTGTTGTAGTTATCTTCATGATCATCGATATACACAGTTGGGATACGATGACATGCCTCAACCAAGTCAGCGAGTTTGACCATGCGATCCCTTTAGTCGCCTTTTACGACAAGCATAGTCGCCTTTTACGGTAATCATGGGTTGCTGAAGACCTATTCTGCCCATGATATGATATCCTCACCGTCTTATATTATTGACAATGTCACTACCTTTACAGTTATATGTGATAATGGTAACAGTGATAATATGGTAGCATGTTTTCATTGAGAATGGATTAGTACTTCAGTATAAAGTGGTGTGATCTTTCACACCCTTTATATATTTCAGGGTAAAGGGTAAATCGAAAGGGCGTGCCCTCACATAGAAAAGAGTTCAATATAATCTTCTTTGACTTCATAAATTTAGTCCAGTGATACACCATCTTCGCGATCCCTTCCCCGCAGAATTCTCCATCTTTGTCTCCGCTATCTACAGGACATTTTCGTGAGAAAACAGACTTCATATATATTTTCAAGAACCAGATGGCATTCATTGTATACATGACAAGCGAACATGTTAGTAAAACCTTAAAGACTAAACCACAATTGTCCTTCCCTGAATATCTCCTTGTTGACGTTTGCAATTGATTTCTTGCTACTTCGTGGTGAATTCATTTCAAAAGGCGACTGATTGCATATGTTTCTATTTGAGAAAATGTGAGGATGTTTTAAAAGGCATGCATGAAATCTTGTTCTTTCTGAATAAAATTTACGTTTGTTTGATTCACTATGTTTAATTCATGCTCATGTTTTTTAGAACCATGTATCTGTTATTTCGTAAGTCGATGAGTAATCACGAGGATGATATGATAAAATGATTCCATAAAATATTTGAACACGTTTATCTTGAAAATTGTAATACTTCGCTGTCTTCAAATGGGATGACATTGACGTCTTTGCTAGATGGGGCCTTAACGAAGAGCTCCTAACCTTTGAGGGATATTCATAGAAACAATAACCAGACAAAAACCCATTATGCCTTGACTCGTCGGTCGTAGTCTCTGGACGCAAGCTCGCTGGCCTCACTAGCTGAGGTGAAGGTCAGGTGCACAATGTGACAAAGATAAGTAAACACACGCATCCACTAAACATACAGTTCTCACTTTTACAATAGGAAAAATCGAACAGAACCCTAGTTTCATAGCGAAATAATGAGAATTAATTCATAAAGTGAGAAGAAAAGTTTGAAAGACTTTCGAATATACCGCCCTCCAGAATTCCTGTTTATGACAACACTATGGTTCACTGAGTGCATACGTATTCTGGCATGTGCTGGAGCTTGCAGCAGTGTTATAGAAATGGCACATTGAAAGCACAACACGCCAGCTCAGAAAAGCCACTGATAACAGACGAAGCGCTCCTTTCCAGGGATTACAGGAAGCACTTCCAAGAACTAATTTGCTCTACAAGGCTGAGGCTATAAATTTAAATGGATTAAAGATGGTGGCAATGCTTCAACACATGGCTGATTTTTGTAGCGTTATTACGTGTAATAACGCTCGTGGTTAACATCTGTAAACACCTGTTTAACGTTGCCATCATTCGCATAAACAAAATATAATGATTTTGAACATTGTTCTCAGTAACAACGTGTTATTTTCAAACAATCTCATTATTGCGAACAGTGCAGCACGATGCCCGCCGATCATTTTGATATTTATGGCCACATATCTGTTTAAGTTTTGTTTACAATTATTGTAAACACATTCCGATTTTTGTATCAACGCCTGTCAGGATAATTTATGTCATTTGGGTATTTCTGGATTGCATTATCTGATTTATGAACAGAACTCTGACATTTTATTGATAACCAGGAGAAAGTAAGATCAATAACACCGATAAATTCCTATCCTATTAAAATGTGAAAAAAATGTGTTCAGGAAGTATTGATAAAGTGTCATAGAAAGATTTATTAGCTCACAGTATGCACGAACATTAAGTCAACACCGACCCAAAGGCACATATGTACTTTGGAGGCAAATGAACCAGAAATATCTGATAGGACAATGAATCTAAAGAGTCACACACACATCACATGATTTCCCATTGAAAGCCTGCAAAAACTGAAAATGAAAGTTTTTTTCTGTGGTGATTTCTGGAAAGAAAATGTCTCCTATTTGCTCGGAGTTACAATCTATAAAAAGACAACTATTTGCATTATTAGTTTAATGAGGGTTTAAGGTGTCAATGCCCTCCCCAATGATCTAATTATTAAAATGTTGCCAATACTGTCATAACGCATGACGAATACACATTGACACGTATTTCTCACCTGTACCACACAGGCTCGTAAATACATGTACATATACCGACAACCGGTAGAACATTATGTGAATGGATCACTGAAAATCAGTGATGACACCAGGTGTTCGCAAAATGTGTACAGGCAGCCAGTTGCCATATGAACAAGTATTTGATATTATAAACAACGGGCGAAACCGTCGATTGACTGGCAAAGAATTCAAAGCGATTAACTTAAGTTTCTGGTATATTGATGGTCTCATTGTATTCACTAATTGTCAAACAATCAATTACCTTCCACTGACTTACCCACCTGAACTAGAATTAGCGGAGACGAGGAAAGCGACGAACAAAACTATTTCATATTTAGAGCTATGTGCTAAAGTTTCAAAGTGACATGTCCCTTCTAAGCCTCTCCTATGGACCAATCAGATTCCACCTTTCGTATCACTTGCGTTTGCTTCAAACAAAACGGCGGTGCCCGGTCAGGACGATCTGATCGATAATCAAGATCTATATTGTGATAAAACAGGTCTTGCATCAAATCGCGTCAGCACATTGATTAAAAAGATTTGGAATATATCTGTTGACAACGAGATGGCGGTGCACATGCTTTGCAAATCATTCAATCGACCGAAATCTGTACTACAGTTTCCGAACCGGATTTCGATTTCGTTGCGCGATTTTCAAAGCTACTATGCAAAGACTCGTTAGTCCTGTCAAAATGTAACTCCATAATACCAGCCACGTTCGGCAAGGGTTGAAACTGGACTTTAACAGTCATTTAACTCTCTTGCCTCGGGACGATGTACGACTCCTGCTCACAAGTTGTATGACGGGGCGTCGGGGCAGGATACTCCCACCTTTTCGCGGTCACCTTGTATTTGATAGTGATTCTTATAAAACATGCTTATGATATAGCTTGAATCGTATAATGAACTTTGCTTTGAAAAGACATTTCTCATGAATATTGAAAGAGTGACATATTATTGCCCATGGCATGGACATCTATGAAGGAACATACCAAAGCTGACAGCGGAGCTTGATGAGGATACCTTGAGCTAATGATAGGCCTAGTCAAGATCCGATTAAACACGTTGGGGCTGCTGTGACACAGTGCCTTCGTGCCGCCCTCGGCGTGAAAGCACGTTCACTATTTCCGTCTCATTCAGTATGTCTGCCAACTATGGAATGGTTCTGACTTTTGCCAATCCCTAACTTCCAGCAGACCTCAAGGAACGAATGGTGTGTTTTCCATGTCAATGTTTTCTTCCTGGCGTGGGCACACGCGGGGCTTAGCACGTCGAACCTGCCGATAATGGTGTTTAGAGCGGCCATTATCATAGTTGGATGCAAGCGATAATTTTCACACATATTTTTTTAATAGGTTTCCTTCAAACACATCTAAGTGTAAATCATCAAGAATTTTAACTCATAAACTATACACCGTGTTATTAAGGGCATTCCATTCAAAGAGAGTTGCCTTCTCAGATTAAATAAACCACGAATAAAACACAGCTTGTTACATCACCCACTGCGAAATATGACAAACATGTTATATATACAGTTATTACCAGAGATGGGTATTGGGTGTTCAAAGTGTACCGCAATATTTTACAATGCACAAGGCTGTATTGCGATGCGTATCACAATTTATTGTATAACTCAAAATCTGGAATTCAGAAGCAATTTGAAACATCAATGCAGGAATGGAGTTCATAAATGGTTGGTTTGTTGGTTTGTTGTTTAACGCCGCACTGAGCAATATTCCAACAATATGACGGCGGTCTGCAAATATTCGAGTCTGGACCAGACAATCCAGTGATTGATATCATGAGCATCGATCGTCGCAATTGGGATACTATGACATGCTTCAACCAAGACAGCGAACCTGACCACCTAATCCCGTTAGTCGCCTCTTACGACAAGCATAGTCGCCTTTTACGACAAGGTGTTGAAGACCTATTCTACTCCGAATCTTCACGGGCCAGTTGATAAATGGAACAAATTTTAAACAAGATGCTGGAACAGCATAATATTTACTCATTCAATAAATACACAAGGATGAACGCTCCGGGACAATGATGACTTGGTGTTACACAACTGCCACAGAAGAAACATTTCGAAGGTACATGTATTTGGTAAGTGTATAACAATAAACACATGATAAAAATCGCTGTTTGAAATCACCCGATATTCCGAGCATCAAGACATGATATTGTGAGACTTATCATGCAAAGAATGAACCTTCGTTTACCGATGTACCGGTAATACCGCGCAGCCTCAGTTATTACTGATATGAGACATAACACCTGGGGGGAAAGCAAGAATTTATATTGTACAACATAAAAGCGTTAAACGGAAACTTGGCCCAACTAATTCTCTGTCGTAGAGAGGGCACGGGTGTCCCAGTCGTCTAAGGCGCCGCGATTCGCTGCGCAGAGTTGCGTCCCTTGGGCACGCAAGAAACCTATGATTGTGAGTTCGAAACCCGGTTCGCCCCGATTATGTTTCTATGTTTGTCAGCACCATACCAGTGTTCGTGGGTTTCACCGAAGTGGTAAACGTCTGAGACCTGTATCACTTCAGCTTTCCTCCCACATTAAGTTGACACGCCGTGATATAACTGGGATACTGTGTTAAAAGCGGTGTTAAAGCTCTGTCCTAGATATGTCTCCAACATATAATTAATATTACAATGTATATTGTTTACACCATAAAATATTATTATACGTAGAATATGTATGCACTTAGAGAACCTTAGTGTTGTCATAAAGAGAAATTCTGGAGGGCGGTATATTCGGAAGTCTTTTAATATATTTTATAATTCTTCTGATGTTATCATGAAAACATCCACAGATAAAAAGGCGCATAAACAGCCGGATGAAACCGTCCATGTACATGTACATGTATAACTGACACAATTTACGTAGCATGTTGAGATATGGGCAGAGACAGCAATGTGCCAAGATGTTCTATGATAAGGTCAAGAGGTGAACAAACATGTACTAATCTTTGAAAATTTTACAAATGTGCATGAGAAAGTGCTCCCTGATATTTTCCTTTCAAAACGACGGCAAACGTTTCACATATTTATACACATTACGTGAAAATGTTAGATATTGTAGATTTCTCTCTTCTCTGCAACAACGATCTGGTCATAAAATGCACGAATCACGTTATTTGTCTGAATGGAAGGGAAAATCAACCATCTTCCAGCTTAAGCTTAAAGTAATAATACAGGTATATAAGAGTCGACTTGCGAAACATTTTTGAATTTTCAATTTAAACACAAATGAAGATATTCAGTACCAAAATATTCATTCACACACCATTACAATTTCAGAACATGTTGAACATTTTTAAAGCTTGACAACGGTATAAGGATCTATACCGAAACGTCGCTTTTTACAGTATTAAAGAAGTTGTTCTACATAAAATTGTGTCTACCTTGTCATCCGTCAACTTCTAAGTAATGCCTATCAAACAATTTCTAAAATTATTTTGCAACATCTTTTAACGAATCGTGTAAATATAAATTTGTAAAAATTTTATTTCATTTCCTCAAATTCAAATCTTTATACAAAAGCTTTTGAAGTCCACTTTCAACCCGACTCGGCACAATATTGTTTATATGTTCACAGAACACTCAGCAACATGATCAGAAAAGATACATGCACAGTAACTTTATTCCGCCAGTATTCTGAAGATAACAGCAACATGCCACGCTTCATCATTCAGTGCACTGACGGAGGTTCTTCCTGAATTTGTAACACGTAATCAGCTATTACAGACGTACATCATGAAGACCTGTCAAATAGGATTATTTGATCAGCAGTGTCTTCAAGAGCAGCCTTCACGAATCTCCCATCGCTGAAATTAATATTTCATCATAAAGAAAATGGACGAATACAAGATTTCACCAATCCATTTAATCAGTAAAAAATACCCAATCAATCATACTCGAGCAAGTTAGAGTTAAAAGTTCTCATTCGAGTACATATTTGGCTTCAGTGTTTGGTTAAGAGTTATCCACAAGCAAATCCTGAACTTGCGTTTGCATGCATCACTGGGGTTCAGATTAGAGACATCACTACGCAATAAAAAATCCTTTGACATCAAGTTAACCCTTTGCAATTAGATTTCAAGGAAGCCTTAAAGGAACATGTCACGTTCCTAGTTCGGTAGCAATTTGTTTGCTTATAAAACACGAGCATTGAAAGAAACCAGGTCCGGACCTACTTTAAAAATCAATAGAAACACGATATCGTGTCAGCTTTGACACTCTCGACAGATGTACAGAGAAATATTGAGTCGATGGCGTGAGGAGTAAGGTCCTCGTTGTGGGAAGAAATACTAGTACATTAGATATTTCTCCACGATGTTCAAGCATGTACAAAATATATAAAATTCTACTTTTAACATAATAACCATTCTAATGCACAAAAAGCATGAAATACTCCTAATATGGGCCAAATCGCGTCTAGTCGAATGTCAATGTGCAGTAAAATCTATATGGAGAAAATCAGGAAATATGTTAGGAAGTTATATACCTCTATCAGGGTTTTGATAAATTAATGAAACTATTCATAATCAGTTTTAAGGAATGACCACAAAAATAAGGGCACGGGGGTCCCAGTCGTCTAAGGCGCAGCGATTCGCTACGCAGAGTTGCGTCCCTTGGGCACGCCAGAAATCTACGATTGTGAGATCGAATCCCGGTTCGCCCCGATTATGTTTCTAGGTTTGTCAGCACCATACCCGTGCTCGTGGGTTTCACCGAAGTGGTAAACATCTGAGACCTGTATCACGAGTAAGATATAAGATCATAAGTTGCTGAACACCTTTTCTACCCCAGATGTTCACGGGTATCGTTAAGCTTTTAAACCTACTGCAACTTTCGCCAATTGTGTTGTAGTTATCTTCATGATCATCGATATACACAGTTGGGATACGATGACATGCCTCAACCAAGTCAGCGAGTCTGACCATGCGATCCCTTTAGTCGCCTTTTACGACAAGCATAGTCGCCTTTTACGGTAATCATGGGTTGCTGAAGACCTATTCTGCCCATGATATGATATCCTCACCGTCTTAGATTATTGACAATGTCACTACCTTTACAGTTATATGTGATAATGGTAACAGTGATAATATGGTAGCATGTTTTCATTGAGAATGGATTAGTACTTCAGTATAAAGTGGTGTGATCTTTCACACCCTTTATATATTTCAGGGTAAAGGGTAAATCGAAAGGGCGTGCCCTCACATAGAAAAGAGTTCAATATAATCTTCTTTGACTTCATAAATTTAGTCCAGCGATACACCATCTTCGCGATCCCTTCCCCGCAGAATTCTCCATCTTTGTCTCCGCTATCTACAGGACATTTTCGTGAGAAAACAGACTTCATATATATTTTCAAGAACCAGATGGCATTCATTGTATACATGACAAGCGAACATGTTAGTAAAACCTTAAAGACTAAACCACAATTGTCCTTCCCTGAATATCTCCTTGTTGACGTTTCCAATTGATTTCTTGCTACTTCGTGGTGAATTCATTTCAAAAGGCGACTGATTGCATATGTTTCTATTTGAGAAAATGTGAGGATGTTTTAAAAGGCATGCATGAAATCTTGTTCTTTCTGAATAAAATTTACGTTTGTTTGATTCACTATGTTTAATTCATGCTTATGTTTTTTAGAACCATGTATCTGTTATTTCGTAAGTCGATGAGTAATCACGAGGATGATATGATAAAATGATTCCATAAAATATTTGAACACGTTTATCTTGAAAAATTGTAATACTTCGCTGTCTTCAAATGGGATTACATTGACGTCTTTGCTAGATGGGGCCTTAACGAAGAGCTCCTAACCTTTGAGGGATATTCATAGAAACAATAACCAGACAAAAACCCATTATGCCTTGACTCGTCGGTCGTAGTCTCTGGACGCAAGCTCGCTGGCCTCACTAGCTGAGGTGAAGGTGAGGTGCACAATGTGACATAGATAAGTAAACACACGCATCCACTAAACATACAGTTCTCACTTTTACAATAGGAAAAATCGAACAGAACCCTAGTTTCATAGCGAAATAATGAGAATTAATTCATTAAGTGAGAAGAAAAGTTTGAAAGACTTTCGAATATACCGCCCTCCAGAATTCCTGTTTATGACAACACTATGGTTCACTGAGTGCATACGTATTCTGGCATGTGCTGGAGCTTGCAGCAGTGTTATAGAAATGGCACATTGAAAGCACAACACGCCGTCTCAGAAAAGCCACTGATAACAGACGAAGCGCTCCTTTCCAGGGATTACAGGAAGCACTTCCAAGAACTAATTTGCTCTACAAGGCTGAGGCTATAAATTTAAATGGATTAAAGATGGTGGCAATGCTTCAACACATGGCTGATTTTTGTAGCGTTATTACGTGTAATAACGCTCATGGTTAACATCTGTAAACACCTGTTTAACGTTGCCATCATTCGCATAAACAAAACATAATGATTTTGAACATTGTTCTCAGTAACAACGTGTTATTTTCAAACAATCTCATTATTGCGAACAGTGCAGCACGATGCCCGCCGATCATTTTGATATTTATGGCCACATATCTGTTTAAGTTTTGTTTACAATTATTGTAAACACCTTCCCATTTTGTATCAACGCCTGTCAGGATAATTTATGTCATTTGGGTAATTCTGGATTGCGTTATCTGATTTATGAACAGAACTCTGACATTTTATTGATAACCAGGAGAAAGTAAGATCAATAACACCGATAAATTCCTATCCTATTAAAATGTGAAAAAAATGTGTTCAGGAAGTATTGATAAAGTGTCATAGAAAGATTTATTAGCTCACAGTATGCACGAACATTAAGTCAACACCGACCCAAAGGCACATATGTACTTTGGAGGCAAATGAAGTAGAAATATCTGATAGGACAATGAATCTAAAGAGTCACACACACATCACATGAATTCCCATTGAAAGTCTGCAAAAACTGAAAATGAAAGTTTTTTTCTGTGGTGATTTCTGGAAAGAAAATGTCTCCTATTTGCTCGGAGTTACAATCTATAAAAAGACAACTATTTGCATTATTAGTTTAATGAGGGTTTAAGGTGTCAATGCCCTCCCCAATGATGTAATTATTAAAATGTTGCCAATACTGTCATAACGCATGACAAATACACATTGACACGTATTTCTCACCTATACCACACAGGCCCGGGTAAATACATATACCGACAACCGGTAGAACATTATGTTAATGGATCACTGAAAATCAGTGATGACACTAGGTGTTCGCAAAATGTGTACAGGCAGCCAGTTGCCATATAAACAAGTATTTGATATTATAAACAACGGGCGAAACCGTCGATTGACTGGCAAAGAATTCGAAGCGATTAACTATTATAATGCTTCTGGTATATTGATGGTCTCATGGTATTCACTAATTGTCAAACAGTCAATTACCTTCCACTGACTTACCCACCTGAACTAGAATTAGCGGAGACGAGAGAAAGCGACGAACAAAACTATTTCATAATTAGAGCTATGCTTAAAGTTTCAAAGTTAAATGTCCCTTCTAAGCCTCTCCTATGAACCAATCAGATTCCACCTTTCGTATCACTTGCGTTTGCTTCAAACAAAACGGCGGTGCCCGGTCAGGACGACCTGATCGATAATCAAGATCTATATTGTGATAAAACAGGTCTTGCATCAAATCGCGTCAGCACATTGATTAAAAAGATTTGGAATATATCTGTTGACAACGAGATGGCGGTGCACATGCTTTGCAAATCATTCAATCGACCGAAATCTGTACTACAGTTTCCGAACCGGATTTCGATTTCGTTGCGCGATTTTCAAAGCGACTATGCAAAGACTTGTTAGTCCTATCAAAATGTAACTCCATAATACCAGCCACGTTCGGCAAGGGTTGAAACTGGACGTTAACAGTCATTTAACTCTCTTGCCTCAGGACGATGTACGACTCCTGCTCACAAGTTGTATAACGGGGCGTCGGGGCAGGATACTCCCACCTTTTCGCGGTCACCTTGTATTTGATAGTGATTCTTATAAAACATGCTTATGATATAGCCTGAATCGTATAATGAACTTTCCTTTGAAAAGACATTTCTCATGAATATTGAAAGAGTGACATATTATTGCCCATGGCATGGACATCTATGAAGGAACATACCAAAGCTGACAGCGGAGCTTGATGAGTGTACCTTGAGCTAATGATAGGCCTAGTCAAGATCCGATTAAACACGTTGGGGCTGCTGTGACACAGTGCCTTCGTGCCGCCCTCGGCGTGAAAGCACGTTCACTATTTCCGTCTCATTCAGTATGTCTGCCAACCATGGAATGGTTCTGACTTTTGCCAATCCCTAAATTCCAGCAGACCTCAAGGAACGAATGGTGTGTTTTCCATGTCAATGTTTTCTTCCTGGCGTGGGCACACGCGGGGCTTATCACGTCGAACCTGCCGATAATGTTGTTGAAGCGGCCATCATCGCAGTTGGATGCAAGCGATAATTTTCACACATATTTTTTCAATAAGTTTCCTTCAAACACATCTAAGAATAAATCATCAAGAATATTAACTCATAAACTATACACCGTGTTATTAAGGGCATTCCCTTCAAAGAGTGTTGCCTTCTGAGATTAAATAAACCACGAATAAAACACAGCTTGTTCCATCACCCACTGCGAAATATGACAAACATGTTATATATACAGTTATTACCAGAGATGGGTATTGGGTTTTCAAAGTGTACCGCAATATTATACAATGCACAAGGCTGTATTGCGATGCGTATCACAATTTATTGTATAATTCAAAATCTGGAATTCAGAAGCAATTTAAAACATCAAGGCAGGAATGGAGTTCATAAATGGTTGGTTTGTTGGTTTGTTGTTTAACGCCGCACTGAGCAATATTCCAACAATATGACGGCGGTCTGCAAATAATCGAGTCTGGACCAGACAATCCAGTAATTGATATCATGAGCATCGATCCTCGCAATTGGGATACTATGACATGCTTCAACCAAGACAGCGAACCTGACCACCTGATCCCGTTAGTCGCCTCTTACGACACGCATAGTCGCCTTTTACGACAAGCATGGGTTGCTGAAGACCTATTCTACTCCGAATCTTCACGGGCCAGTTTATAAATGGAACAAATTTTAAACAAGATGCTGGAACAACATAATATTTACTCATTCAATAAATACACAAGGATGAACGCTCCGGGACAATGATGACTTGGGGTTACACAACTGCCACAGAAGAAACATTTCGAAGGTACATGTATTTGGTAAGTGTATAACAATAAACACATGATAAAAATCGCTGTTTGAAATCACCCGATATTCCGAGCATTAAGACATGATTTTGTGAGACTTATCATGCAAAGAATGAACCTTCGTTTACCGATGTACCGGTAATACCGCGCACCCTCAGTTATTACTGATATGAGACATAACACCTGGGGGAAAGCAAGAATGTATATTGTACAACATAAAAGCGTTAAACGGAAACTGGGCCCGACTAATTCTCTGTCCTAGAGGGGCCACGGGTGTCCCAGACGTCTAAGGCGCCGCGTTTCGCTGCGCAGAGTTGCGGCCCTTGTGCACGCAAGAAACCTATGATTGTGAGTTCGAATCCCGGTTCGCCCCGATTATGTTTCTATGTTTGTCAGCACCATACCGGTGCTCGTGGGTTTCACCGAAGTGGTAAACGTCTGAGACCTGTATCACTTCGGCTTTCCTCCCACATTAAGTTGACACGCCGCGATATAACTGGGATACTGTGTTAAAAGCGGCGTTAAACCCAACTCAATCACTCACTCTGTCCTAGATATGTTTTTTAGTGTCCAACATATAATTCATATTACAATGTATATTGTTTACACCATAATATATTATTATACGTAGAATATGTATGCACTTAGAGAACCTTAGTGTTGTCATAAACAGAAATTCTGGAGGGCGGTATATTCGGAAGTCTTTTAATATATTTTATAATTCTTCTGATGTTATCATGAAAACATCCACAGATAAAAAGGCGTATAAACAGCCGGATGAAACCGTCCATGTACATGTACATGTATAACTGACACAATTTACGTAGCATGTTGAGATATGGGCAGAGACAGCAATGTGCCAAGATGTTCTATGATAAGGTCAAGAGGTGAACAAACATGTACTAATCTTTGAAAATTTTACAAATGTGCATGAGAAAGTGCTTCCTGATATTTTAATTTCAAAACGACGGCAAACGTTTCACATATTTATACACATTACGTGAAAATGTTAGATATTGTAGATTTGTCTCTTCTCTGCAACAACGATCTGGTCATAAAATGCACGAATCACGTTATTTGTCTGAATGGAAGGGAAAATCAACCATCTTCCAGCTTAAGCTTAAAGTAATAATACAGGTATATAAGCGTCGACTTGCGAAACATTTTTGAATTTTCAATTCAAACACAAATGAAGATATTCAGTACCAAAATATTCATTCACACACCATTACAATTTCAGAACATGTTGAACAAATTTTAAAGCTTGACAATGGTATAAGGATCTATACCGAAACGTCGCTTTTTACAGTATTAAAGAAGTTGTTCTACATAAAATTGTGTCTACCTTGTCATCCGTCAACTTCTAAGTAATGCCTATCAAACAATTTCTAAAATTATTTTGCAACATCTTTTAACGAATCGTGTAAATATAAATTTGTAAACATGTTATTTCATTTCCTCAAATTCAAATCTTTATACAAAAGCTTTTGAAGTCCACTTTTAAACCGACTCGGCACAATATTGTTTATATGTTCACAGAACACTCAGCAACATGATCAGAAAAGATACATGCACAGTAACTTTATTCCGCCAGTATACTGAAGATAACAGCAACATGCCACGCTTCATCATTCAGTGCACTGACGGGGGTTCTTCCTGAATTTGTAACACGTAATCAGCTATTACAGACGTACATCATGAAGACCTGTCAAATAGGATTATTTGATCAGCAGTGTCTTCAAGAGCAGCCTTCACGAATCTCCAATCGCTGAAATTCATATTTCATCATAAAGAAATTGGACGAATACAAGATTTCACCAATCCATTTATTCAGTAAAAAATACCCAATCAATCATACTCGAGCAAGTTAGAGTTAAAAGTTCTCATTCGAGTACATATTTGGCTTCAGTGTTTGGTTAAGAGTTATCCACAAGCAAATCCTGAACTTGCGTTTGCATGCATCACGGGGGTTCAGATTAGAGACATCACTACGCAATAGAAAATCCTTTGACATCAAGTTAACCCTTTGCAATTAGATTTCGTGGAAGCCTTAAAGGAACATGTCACGTTCCTAGTTCGGTAGCAATTTGTTTGCTTATAAAACACGACCATTGAAAGAAACCAGGTCCGGACCTACTTTAAAAATCAATAGAAACATGATATCGTGTCAGCTTTGACACTCTCGACAGATGTACAGAGAAATATTGAGATGATAGCGTGAGGAGTAAGGTCCTCGTTGTGGGAAGAAATACTAGTACATTAGATATTTCTGCGCGATGTTTAAGCATGTACCAAATATATAAAATTCTACTTTTAACATAATAACCATTCTAATGCACAAAAAACATAAAATACTCCTAATATGGGCCAAATTGCGTCTTGTCGAATGTCAATGTGCAGCAAAATCTATATGGAGAAAATCAGGAAATATGTTAGGAAGTTATATACCTCTATCAGGGTTTTGATAAATTAATGAAACTATTCATAATCAGTTTTAAGGAATGACCACGAAAATAACGTTATCATTCCTTTTCTTGCTCAAAGACAAGAATTGAAACAATAGTTACATTATTAATGACAAAAAGCTTTCTAATTTGAGTTTGCTTAATCACTGCTCTGGACCCGTGAAGATCCGAGGTAGAATAGATCTGTATCTTCCTATCTCGTTATAATCTCTAGGGAGGTTTTACTTTTTCCGAGTAAGACCTGATGTTTGTTGTTTAACGCCGGACTCTGTTCCTTGACGCGACACTGGCTGCTCATCATAACAACCACAAAATAACCTTTTGCAATACAATAACAATCAAACCATTTTCGAGAAGGTCAGATTTTACAAGGTACAGCAACTGACCTCCACTTCGTCGAACGCCCTTCAAACGGGTCATCATCATTATCAGTAACCAGGAACTATCCACGTGTCTGTTCACTGCAACACAAACTTCGTTTTTCAGTGTGCGTTTACTGGAGGTCATCGGTTCCGTTGTGCAGGGAAGCTTAAATCCAATTTGACCATTTCATGCAGTAAATTGGAGGGAGAGGTGCGTTATGTATGTTTCCGTCCGTGCCCAGAACGTGCAATAATGGAGTTAATATTGCAATAATCACAATCGTTAGTCTGGCATTACTTGCTGAAGACGTGCAGGCCTAGGGTAGGGTCACCAGATTTACTCATGAATCGCCACAGAAATCATTGTATGATCATTTACAGCTAATAGCTAATTCACTTCGGCTTATTTCTAGTCAAGCATGGGAATCAAAGGAACTAAAGTTATAGACATTTGATGCTCCACTGCCCACGATTTCTGTGGAATCACAATCTGATTCCAGCACAGTGTCATCTTCCATACAGTCAATCAGTGACTGTCGACAAGTAGTAGAATGGTGTGTTCTCGTACAATCACAAACGTTACAATGTACATGCAATAGTGTCGGCGTTCTGAATGGTAGACAAATATATGTACAAAATCTATGTAAATGTTCGAATGCAACTGCATCTCTAAGTGGCCTTTCAGCAAGTGACAGCTGAGACCGAATTCGTTCCATGGTGATGACGTTATCATATCATTTCAATCCTGATTAGCAGCATCCCTGAACATCATGTGTTGAGTTATGTAATCATGGTTCGGATGCTAGATGTATCCTATGCATAACCCTTGTTCTGTCAAAACCATGCACCAGCTCATGAGACCCAACGCCTTACATTTAAGACTTGCATCAGTTTAGCATATCCATTCACTTCATGCTAAATTCCCCTAATAAACCGGATCTATAGTTCAAAGCAACTCCAAAATCTTACTCGCTATCTCTTATTCACTTCTGGTTTGGTTTGCTTGTTGTTTAACGCCGTACTCAGTAATATTACGGCTATATGACGGGGATCTTTAAATAATCGAATCTGGACCAAACAATCCAGTGATTGACATCATGAGCATCGATATACACAGTTGGGATACGATGACATGCCTCAACCAAGTCAGCGAGTCTGACCATGCGATCCCGTCAGTCGCCTTTTACGACAAGCATAGTCGCCTTTTACGGTAATCATGGGTTGCTGAAGACCTATTCTGCCCATGATATGATATCCTCACCGTCTTAGATTATTGACAATGTCACTACCTTTACAGTTATATGTGATAATAGTAACAGTGATAATATGGTAGCATGTTTTGATTGAGAATGGATTAGTACTTCAGTATAAAGTGGTGTTATCTGTCACACCCTTTATAGATTTCAGGGTAAAGGGTAAATCGAAAGGGCGTGCCCTCACATAGAAAATAGTTCAATATTATCTTCTTTGACTTCATAAATTTAGTCCAGCGATACACCATCTTCGCGATCCCTTCCCAGCAGAATTCTCCATCTTTGTCTCCGCTATCTACAGGACATTTTCGTGAGAAAACAGACTTCATATATATTTTCAAGAACCAGATGGCATTCATTGTATACATGACAAGCGAACATGTTAGTAAAACCTAAGAGACTTTACCACAATTGTCCTTCCCTGAATATCTCCTTGTTGACGTTTGTAATTGATTTCTTGCTACTTCGTGGTGAATTCATTTCAAAAGGAGACTGATTGCATGTTTGTATTTGAGAAAATGTGAGGATGTTTTAAAAGGCATGCATGAAATCTTTTAGAACCATGTATCTGTTATTTCGTAAGTCGATGAGTAATCACGAGGATGATATGATAAAATGATTCCATAAAATATTTGAACACGTTTATCTTGAAAAATTGTAATACTTCGCTGTCTTCAAATGGGATGACATTGACGTCTTTGCTAGATGGGGCCATAACGAAGAGCTCCTAACCTTTGAGGGATATTCATAGAAAGAATAACCAGACAGAAACCCATTATGCCTTGACTCGTCGGTCGTAGTCTCTGGACGCAAGCTCACTGGCCTCACTAGCTGAGGTGAAGGTGAGGTGCACAATGTGACATAGATAAGTAAACACACGCATCCACTAAAATACAGTTCTCACTTTTACAATATGAAAAATCTAACAGAACCCTAGTTTCATAGCGAAATAATGACAATTAAGTCATTAAGTGAGAAGAAAATTTTGAAAGACTTTCGAATATACCGCCCTCCAGAATTCCTGTTTATGACAACACTATGGTTCACTGAGTGCATACGTATTCTGGCATGTGCTGGAGCTTGCAGCAGTGTTATAGAAATGGCACATTGAAAGAACAACACACCGTCTCAGAAAAGCCACTGATAACAGACGAAGCGCTCCTTTCCAGGGATTACAGAAAGCACTTCCAAGAACTGATTTGCTCTACAAGGCTGAGGCTATGAATTTAAATGGATTAAAGATGGTGGCAATGCTTCAACACATGGCTGATTTTTGTAGCGTTATTACGTGAAATAACGCTCGTGGTTAACATCTGTAAACACCTGTTTAACGTTGCCATCATTCGCATAAACAAAACATAATGATTTTGAACATTGTTTTCAGTTGCAACGTGTTTTTTCACACAATCTCATTATTGCGAACAGTGCAGTACGATGCCCCCCGATCATTTTAATATTTATGGTCACATATCTGTTTAAGTTTTGTTTACAATTATTGTAAACACCTTCCCATTTTGTATCAACGCCTGTCAGGATAATTTATGTCATTTGGGTAATTCTGGATTGCGTTATCTGATTTATGAACAGAACTCTGACATTTTATTGATAACCAGGAGAAAGTAAGATCAATAACACCGATAAATTCCTATCCTATTAAAATGTGAAAAAAATGTGTTCAGGAAGTATTGATAAAGTGTCATAGAAAGATTTATTAGCTCACAGTATGCACCAACATTAAGTCAACACCGACCCAAAGGCATAGATGTACTTTGGAGGCAAATGAAGTAGAAATATCTGATAGGACAATGAATCTAAAGAGTCACACACACATCACATGATTTCCCATTGAAAGCCTGCAAAAACTGAAAATGAAAGTTTTTTTCTGTGGTGATTTCTGGAATAAAATGTCTCCTATTTGCTCGGAGTTACAACCTTTAAAAAGACAACTATTTGCATTATTAGTTTAATAAGGGTTTAAGGTGTCAATGCCCTCCCCAATGATGTCATTATTAAATGTTGCCAAATTGTCATAACGCATGACGAATACACATTGACACGTATTTCTCACCTATACCACACAGGCTCGGGTAAATACATATACCGACAACTGGTAGAACATTATGTTAATGGATCACTGAAAATCAGTGATGACACTAGGTGTTCGCAAAATGTGTACAGGCAGCCAGTTGCCATATAAACAAGTATTTGATATTATAAACAACGGGCGAAACCGTCGATTGACTGGCAAAGAATTCGAAGCGATTAACTATTATAATGCTTCTGGTATATTGATGGTCTCATGGTATTCACTAATTGTCAAACAATCAATTACCTTCCACTGACTTACCCACCTGAACTAGAATTAGCGGAGACGAGAGAAAGCGACGAACAAAACTAGTTCATGATTAGAGCTATGCTTAAAGTTTCAAAGTGAAATGTCCCTTCTAAGCCTCTCCTATGAACCAATCAGATTCCACCTTTCGTATCACTTGCGTTTGCTTCAAACAAAACGGCGGTGCCCGGTCAGGACGATCTGATCGATAATCAAGATCTATATTGTGATAAAACCGGTCTTGCATCAAATCGCGTCAGCACATTGATTAAAAAGATTTGGAATATATCTGTTGACAACGAGATGGCGGTGCACATGCTTTGCAAATCATTCAATCGACCGAAATCTGTACTACAGTTTCCGAACCGGATTTCTATTTCGTTGCGCGATTTTCAAAGCTACTATGCAAAGACTCGTTAGTCCTATCAAAATGTAACTCCATAATACCAGCCAAGTTCGGCAAGGGTTGAAACTGGACTTTAACAGTCATTTAACTCTCTTGCCTCGGGACGATGTACGGCTCCTGCTCACAAGTTGTATGATGGGGCGTCGGGGCAGGATACTCCAACCTTTTCGCGGTCACCTTGTATTTGATAGTGATTCTTAAAAAACATGCTTATGATATAGCCGGAATCGCATAATGAACTTTGCTTTGAAAAGACATTCTCATGAATATTGAAAGAGTGACATATTATTGCCCATGGCATGGACATCTATGAAGGAACATACCAAAGCTGACAGCGGAGCTTGATGAGTGTACCTTGAGCTAATGATAGGCCTAGTCAAGATCCGATTAAACACGTTGGGGCTGCTGTGACACAGTGCCTTCGTGCCGCCCTCGGCGTGAAAGCACGTTCACTATTTCCGTCTCATTCAGTATGTCTGCCAACTATGGAATGGTTCTGACTTTTGCCAATCCCTAAATTCCAGCAGACCTCAAGGAACGAATGGTGTGTTTTCCATGTCAATGTTTTCGTCCTGGCGTGGGCACACGCGGGGCTTATCACGTCGAACCTGCCGATAATGTTGTTGAAGCGGCCATCATTACAGTTGGATGCAAGCGATAATTTTCACACATATTTTTTTAGTAAGTTTCCTTCAAACACATCTAAGAATAAATCATCAAGAATATTAACTCATAAACTACGTATGCGTATCACATTTTATTGTATAATTCAAAATCTGGAATTCAGAAGCAATTTGAAACATCAAAGCAGGAATGGAGTTCATAAATGGTTGGTTTGTTGGTTTGTTGTTTAACGCCGCACTGAGCAATATTCCAACAATATGACGGCGGTCTGCAAATAATCGAGTCTGGACCAGACAATCCAGTGATTGATATCATGAGCATCGATCCTCGCAATTGGGATACTATGACATGCTTCAACCAAGACAGCGAACCTGACCACCTGATCCCGTTAGTCGCCTCTTACGACACGCATAGTCGCCTTTTACGACAAGCATGGGTTGCTGAAGACCTATTCTACTCCGAATCTTCACGGGCCAGTTTATAAATGGAACAAATTTTAAACAAGATGCTGGAACAACATAATATTTACTCATTCAATAAATACACAAGGATGAACGCTCCGGGACAATGATGACTTGGGGTTACACAACTGCCACAGAAGAAACATTTCGAAGGTACATGTATTTGGTAAGTGTATAACAATAAACACATGATAAAAATCGCTGTTTGAAATCACCCGATATTCCGAGCATCAAGAAATGATTTTGTGAGACTTATCATGCAAAGAATGAACCTTCGTTTACCGATGTACCGGTAATACCGCGCACCCTCAGTTATTACTGATGTGAGACATAACACCTGGGGGAAAGCAAGAATGTATATTGTACAACATAAAAGCGTTAAACGGAAACTGGGCCCGACTAATTCTCTGTCCTAGAGGGGGCACGGGTGTCCCAGTCGTCTAAGGCGCCGCGATTCGCTGCGCAGAGTTGCGTCCCTTGGGCACGCAAGAAACCTATGATTGTGAGTTCGAATCCCGGTTCGCCCCGATTATGTTTCTATGTTTGTCAGCACCATACCAGTGTTCGTGGGTTTCACCGAAGTGGTAAACGTCTGAGACCTGTATCACTTCAGCTTTCCTCCTTAAGTTGACACGCCGCGATATAACTGGGATACTGTGTTAAAAGCGGCGTTACACCCAACTCAATCACTCACTCTGTCCTAGATATGTGTTTTTAGTCTCCAACATATAATTCATATTACAATGTATATTCTTTACACCATAATATATTATTATACGTAGAATATGTATGCACTTAGAGAACCTTAGTGTTGTCATAAACAGAAATTCTGGAGGGCGGTATATTCGGAAGTCTTTTAATATATTTTATAATTCTTCTGATGTTATCATGAAAACATCCACAGATAAAAAGGCGCATAAACAGCCGCATGAAACCGTCCATGTACATGTACATGTATAACTGACACAATTTACGTGGCATGTTGAGATATGGGCAGAGACAGCAATGTGCCAAGATGTTCTATGATAAGGTCAAGAGGTGAACAAACATGTACTAATCTTTGAAAATTTTACAAATGTGCATGAGAAAGTGCTTCCTGATATTTTCCTTTCAAAACGACGGCAAACGTTTCACATATTTATACACATTACGTGAAAATGTTAGATATTGTAGATTTGTCTCTTCTCTGCAACAACGATCCGTTCATAAAATGCACGAATCACGTTATTTGTCTGAATGGAAGGGAAAATCAACCATCTTCCAGCTTAAGCTTAAAGTAATAATACAGGTATATAAGAGTCGACTTGCGAAACATTTTTGAATTTTCAATTCAAACACAAATGAAGATATTCAGTACCAAAATGTTCATTCACACACCATAACAATTTCAGAACATGTTGAACAAATTTTAAAGCTTGACAATGGTATGAGGATCTATACCGAAACGTCGCATTTTACAGTATTAAAGAAGTTGTTCTACATAAAATTGTGTCTACCTTGTCATCCGTCAACTTCTAAGTAATGCCTATCAAACAATTTCTAAAATTATTTTGCAACATCTTTTATCGAATCGTGTAAATATAAATTTGTAAACATTTTATTTCATTTCCTCAAATTCAAATCTTTATACAAAAGCTTTTGAAGTCCACTTTTAAACCGACTCGGCACAATATTGTTTATATGTTCACAGAACACTCAGCAACATGATCAGAAAAGAAACATGCACAGTAACTTTATTCCGCCAGTATACTGAAGATAACAGCAACATGCCATGCTTCATCATTCAGTGCACTGACGGGGGTTCTTCCTGAATTTGTAACACGTAATCAGCTATTACAGACGTACATCATGAAGACCTGTCAAATAGGATTATTTGATCAGCAGTGTCTTCAAGAGCAGCCTTCACGAATATCCAATCGCTGAAATTCATATTTCATCATAAAGAAATTGGACGAATACAAGATTTCACCAATCCATTTAATCAGTAAAAAATACCCAATCAATCATACTCGAGCAAGTTAGAGTTAAAAGTTCTCATTCGAGTACATATTTGGCTTCAGTGTTTGGTTAAGAGTTATCCACAAGCAAATCCTGAACTTGCGTTTGCATGCATCACGGGGGTTCAGATTAGAGACATCACTACGCAATAGAAAATCCTTTGACATCAAGTTAACCCTTTGCAATTAGATTTCAAGGAAGCCTTAAAGGAACATGTCACGTTCCTAGTTCGGTAGCAATTTGTTTGCTTATAAAACACGACCATTGAAAGAAACCAGGTCCGGACCTACTTTAAAAATCAATAGAAACACGATATCGTGTCAGCTTTGACACTCTCGACAGATGTACAGAGAAATATTGAGTTGATGGCGTGAGGAGTAAGGTCCTCGTTGTGGGAAGAAAAACTAGTACATTAGATATTTCTCCGCGATGTTCAAGCATGTACCAAATATATAAAATTCTACTTTTAACATAATAACCATTCTAATGCACAAAAAACATAAAATACTCCTAATATGGGCCAAATTGCGTCTTGTCGAATGTCAATGTGCAGCAAAATCTATATCGAGAAAATCAGGAAATATGTTAGGAAGTTATATACCTCTATCAGGGTTTTGATAAATTAATGAAACTATTCATAATCAGTTTTAAGGAATGACCACAAAAATAAGGTTATCATTCCTTTTCTTGCTCAAAGACAAGAATTGAAACAATAGTTACATTATTTATGACAAAAAGCTTTCTAATTTGAGTTTGCTTAATCACTGCTCTGGACCCGTGAAGATCCGGGGTAGAATAGATCTGCAGGAACTCATGCTTGCCGTTAAAGGCCAGCTATATGACGGCGGTCTGTAAATAATCGAGTCTGGACCAGACAATCCAGTGGTTTATATCATGAGCATCGATCCACACAATTGGGATACGATGACATGCTTCAACCAAGTCAGCGAGCCTGACCACCTGATCCCGTTAGTCGCCTCTTACGACAAGCATAGTCGCATTTTACGACAAGCATGGGTTGCTGAAGACCTATTCTACCCCAGATCTTCACGGGTCTAATTAAATTTTTTAAACCTACTGCCACTTTCGCCAATTGTATTGTAGGTATCTTCCTATCTCGTTGTCATCTCTAGGGAGGTTTTACTTTTTCCGAGTAAGGCCTGATGTTTGTTGTTTAACGCCGGACTCTGTTCCTTGACGCGACACTGGCTGCTCATCATAACAACCACAAAATAACCTTTTGCAATACAATAACAATCAAACCATTTTCGAGAAGGTCAGATTTTACAAGGTACAGCAACTGACCTCCACTTCGTCAAACGCCCTTCAAACGGGTCATCATCATTATCAGTAACCAGGAACTATCCACGTGTCTGTTTTTTGTGTGCGTTTACTGGAGGTCATAGGTTCCGTTGTGCAGGGAAGCTTAAATCTAATTTGACCATTTCATGCAGAAAATTGGAGGGAGAGGTGCGTTGTGTATGTTTCCGTCCGTGGCCAGAACGTGCAATAATGGAGTTAATATTGCAATAATCACAATCGTTAGTCTGGCATTACTTGCTGAAGACGTGCAGGCCTAGGGTAGGGTCACCAGGTTTACTCATTAATCGCCACAGAAATCATTGTATGATCATTTACAGCTAATAGCTAATTCACTTCGGCTTATTTCTAGTCAAGCATGGGAATCAAAGGAAATATGGTTATAGACATTTGATGCTCCACTGCCCACGATTTCTGTGGAATCACAATCTGATTCCAGCACAGTGTCATCTTCCATACAGTCAATCAGTGACTGTCGACAAGTAGTAGAATGGTGTGTTCTCGTATAATCACAAACGTTACAATGTACATGCAATAGTGTCGGCGTTCTGAATGGTAGACAAATATATGTACAAAATCTATGTAAATGTTCGAATGCAACTGAATCTGTAAGTAGCCTTTCAGACAAGTGACAGCTGAGACCGAATTCTTTCCATGGTGATGACGTTTTCATTTCATTTCTATCCTGATTTCCTGACGGTATATAACAGCATCCCTGAACACCATGCGTCGAGTTATGTAATCATGGTTCGGATGCTAGATGTATCCTATGCATAAACCTTGTTCTGTCAGAACCATGCACCAGCTCATTAGAACCAACGCCTTACATTTAAAACTTGCATCAGTTTAGCATATCCATTCACTTCATGCTAAATTGCCCTAATATACCGGATCTATAGTTCAAAGCAACACCAACATCTCACTCGCTATCTCTTATTCACTTCTGGTTTGGTTTGCTTGTTGTTTAACGCCGCACTCAGTAATATTACAGCTACATGACGGGGATCTGTAAATAATCGAGGATTGACCAGACAATCCAGTGATTGACATCATAAGCATCGATATACACAATTGGGATACGATGACATGCCTCAACCAAGTCAGCGAGTCTGACCACCCGATCCCTTTAGTCGCCTTTTACGACAAGGATAGTCGCCTTTTACGGCAATAATGCGTTGCTGAAGAGCTGTTCTAACCCGGATCTCCATGGGTCCATTCACTTCTGTAACATGTGCACTATTCCGGATGATCCTTCTGTCCAACCATTGACAGAGCTGGGATCGGGGTGAAACTAGAATTTAAACCAACGGCCACCAACAGGTGCCCAAATTAATATTATGATATCTGTACCGCCAAGATTATTTGACAATGTCCCTACCTTTGCAGTTATATGTGATAATGGTAACAGTGATAATATGATAATATGTGTTGATAGAGAATGGATTAGTACTTCAGTATAAAGTGGTGTGATCTTTCACACCCTTTAACCATTTCAGGGTTAAGAGTAAATCAGAAGAGCGTGCCCTCTCATAGAAAATAGTTCAATATAGTCTCCTTTGACTTCATAAATGTAGTCCAGCGATACACCAGCTTCGCGATCCCTTCCCAGCAGTATTCTCTATCTTCGTCCCCGCTATCTACAGGGCATTGTCGTGAGGAAACGGACTTCAAATATAACTTCAACAACCAGATGGCATTTATGGTAAACATGACAAGCGAACATGTTGGTTAAACCTTAAAGACTAAACCACAATTGTCCTTCACTGAATATCTCCTTATTGACGTTTGCTCTGGTAAATTCATTTCAAAAGAATACTGATTGCATATGTTTCTATTTGAGAAAATGTGAGGATGTTTTAAAAGGCATGAATGAAACCTTGATTTATTTATTTTTGAATAAAAGTTACGTTTGTTTGATTCACTATGTTTAATTCATGCTTATGTTTTTTCGAACCATGTATCTTTTATTTCGTAACTAGATGAGTAATCACAAGGATGATATGAATAAATGATTATATCAAATATTTGAATACGTTTATCTTGAAACATTGTAATGCTTCACTGTCTTCAAATGGGATGACATTGACGTCTTTGTCATTGATGGGGCCTTAACCTTTGAGGGATATTCATAGAAACAATAACCAGACAAAAACCCATTATGCCTTGAATCGTCGGTCGTAGTTTCTGGACGCAAGCTCTCAGAACTTATAGGTGAGGTGAAGGTGAAATGGAGTTTAAATTCACTTTCAAGGTGTTGGCACTTGAATAGCGACGTGCATGCATGTGTGTGTGTGTGTGTGTGTATGTGTGAGTGTGTGTGTGTGTGTGCTGTATACTGACTCCCGAGCCAAAACGTCCTTGTTTTAGCCCGTTAGTGCCGAACTCCAGGCAGGGTACCATCTTTTAACGTCTTTGATATGACGTGACCGAGGAGCTAACGCCCGACCTGCCGCTCTCCGTGAAGACGGCTTATCCACTAAACCACGGAGGCGGTACGGCTATTAGGACGGTGACGATGACGGTGATGACGATCATAATGACGTTAAAACGATAGTCATCATTATTATTGTAGTCTTACATAGGTACAAGGATCTTGATTATTTGACGCAATTAACTAGAACCAACGTGGACTAATCTGAATTTCCTCTGGAGAATTCATGCTCTACAGACCAATGCAACAAGTACATAAGAAACCGATGAACAGAACGTCTATTCAGCTGTTATCTGTCCTAAACGGCAGTTACGAGTTGCTAATTGCTGAAGAAATATCCTCAATTTGCCTGGTCGGGTGATTGCTTTAGTGACGGCACGGTAATGGATTTCACGTTTTCCTTTGATCTCTTCACCGTGTTCATCTCCGAGTTGACGTTTTAATTATGCATCTTCGACTTCTCGAATCCTATCCAGTCTGTTGTCAAAAATTACTAGTTCTCAGCTCTATCCCGTAAAAAAGCGTTCTGGTATTAACTTTGGACAGTTATATTGATACTATGATTATATAGATGAATCAAAGTGATTACGAGTGGGAACACCTCGACCTTTTGTATTTGGATCAGTGCACTGAGTGGCATGGGGCTATCCCTGGGCTATATGCAGAAGGAGTGACGTCAGGTTTCAGATGGTTGTCTATACCTTGAATCTTGCAGTGATTCCAAGCAACGGCGTTTGATGTCTGCCTTTTTTCGGGGAATTTGCAGGACCTCGTGCAGGGGGGGGGGGGGGGGGGGGGGGGGGAGAGAGAGAGAGAGAGGTCTTGCAACTCTTGCTCAGAGGTTGTTTGATCGGTGTTGCAGTTTTCGTGTGGGATTCATTTTTTAATGTCAAGTAGACATATGAGCAACATTTTAGGCTTGACGAATCGTTGTTCACAGTGTTTGATACGGTTCCCTGTTTTTGCTTTGTTACGTGTTTCTGTATATATTGAGTTGGCGATTAGTTTGCCTTTGCATTGCCATTGATGGGGCTTGTTGCGCTCAGCTTCTAGAGAACATCTGGTGTCATCGATGTTTGATTGCGTTTTGTTGACGCATTCTTTTGATATAGTTGGAATTTAGTAGACTATTGTAGCTTTTACCAGAACATTCTTGTGATTATCCAAAGGCTTTTGTCGCCTGATATGTTCAAAGAAAGTATTTGTTTGCTTGTCCGGACCTACTTTAAAAATCAATAGAAACACGATATCGTGTCAGTTTTGACACTCTCGACAGATGTACTTAGTAAAGTTGACTTGGCGTGAGGTGTACGGTCTTCGTTGTGGGAAGCTTTACATTAGATATTTCTCGTGGTGTTCAAGCATGTGCCACATATATAAAACAATACATTTAACATAATAAACTTTCTAACGCAAAAACGCAACACTGGTGTTGTCTGGCTTATGAGTCACAGTTTAGCTTGAGTGGTTCGGTGGGAAAAAAATCAAAGGAAAAAAGGAACCATCAAACAAACAAAAGTGTAAGTATTGACGAACAGATGCCAAATTGTAGCTTCAGCAGACCAACGGTTTCACAGAAGGTATTAACCGACTGAGACTCTGAAAGACTAAAAGATTGAAGCATAATGTCTTCCAATGTATCATATCACCCTTACCAAATCAAACAATAGGGTAACAAGAATGTGACGTGACACTGGTTACTCATCATATCAATCACAAATTACTTTTTCGCAATAAACTATGAACCAAACCAATGATGCACTTTCAAGAAGGTTTTTATTAACTAGGTACAGCAACAGATCTCAGCGTTGTCGAACGCTCTTTAAATGCGTCATCGTCTTTATCAGTAACCAGGAACAATCCACGTATCCTGCAACACAAAAGTCTTTTTCAATGGCCGTTAACTGGAGGTCAGCGGTTCCGTTATGCAAGGAAGCTTAGATCCAATTTGACCATTTCATGTGCAAAATTGAAGAGAGAGGTGCGTTCTGTACATTTCCGTCCGTGGCCATAACATGCAATAATGGAGTTAATTTTGCAATAATCACAATCGTCAGTCGGCCATTACCAGGTGAAGACGTGCAAGGTCAGGTCATCAGGTTTACTTATGAATCGCCACAGAAATCACTGTATGATCATGAACAGCGAATTGGCTTTCTTGTAGTCAAGCATTGGAATCAAAGGAAATATAGTTATAGACATTTGATGCTCCACTGCCCACGATTTTTGTGGAATCACAATCTGATTCCAGCACAGTTTCATCTTCCATACAGTCAATCAGTGACTGTCGACAAGTAGTAGAATGATGTGTTCTCGTATAATCACAAACGTTACAATGTACATGCAATAGTGTCGGCGTTCGGAATGGTAGACAAATATATGTACAAAATCTATGTAAATGTTCGAATGCAACTGAATCTCTAAGTTGCCTTTCAGACAAGTGACAACTGAGACCGAATTCGTTCTGTGGCAGAGACAAGTCTTAACATACAGTTTTGTTGTACATATGTTTTATCTATTTGAGGTCCTTTAGGTTTGTAATATCATTTTAAGTTGTTAGGAAAGGAGGTTCTTAGTTCAATATCAGTTATGGGCTTCTGGATTAGTTTACTTTTGATGTAGAGGGTGGTTGGGTTGGTCCATGTTTGTGTCATTGTTTCTTCTCTTTGTTCTAACCCAAGCCTTGTTTCCATTGGCTTGTTCAAACTGTGCACTTTTCATCCATCTTGCACTTGACACTACACCAATTCAGAAGTCAGTCAACAATTTGGACTTGGACAGATCTGGGATAAATAATTCGGTTATTAAGGTTAGTAATCTATAAAATTGCTAGCTAATATCTATGTATGTATTTGTATAATAATATAACTTATGTTATCTAAGATGTGGAATGTTATTTCAATATTATTAACATGCTTATCTTTGGTATGGTGATTGTGTCACCATATTGCTAAGTTAATAATTAAATAAGGCTAAGTAAACACTATAAATGCTTTTCATCCTTCTTCTTTCTGTGTGTGAATGTTTGTGTGAATGTTTGTGTGAATGCGTTGATTTTTATCATTGTGTAAATGCTGAATTTGTATGCAATGTCAATCATTGTATTATAGTTTGTAGTTAGTTATATTTATTCATGGTTGATTCTGTAAATAGGAGTTTGCTGATAGCTGCATAGCTACTACGCAAGGCGGCTGCCTGGAGAGGACAAACACCCCAGTGTCACCCACAGGGTACGGATAATTTACATGTTTGTCGTGTCATGAAATATATTTTGTAAATAGTGTATCATATCAAATGTATGATCAGTTAATGAATTAATATAGTAGTTTCAACAAAGTGGTAATTGTATTTGTAATTTTCATTGTATTTTAGAACCATGGACCATCTATATATTGTAATCTTATCAGTAATGTCGGGATCGAGTTATCGCCCTTGATAAATCGTTTGTTTACTTCAGGGTTTAGATCTTGATTTTATATATCATTGATTATTAAGTTCATGTTGATGTAATGAATATAGACCATGTTTATATTAAATGAAAGGTCGCTTTGTATTGTATTAATATATGTGTGCATCAAACCTGTGTACTGTTTTTATAATCTTATTGTTTTGTACATTACAGGGTGTCATTATATTACTAAGGCAAGAAAGACTCACACCCGTAGCCCGTGTTGGACCTTCTTATTGCCATCACAAACCCAGGTTACAGTTCTATGGTGATGACGTATTCATTTCATTTCTATCCTGATTTCTTGACGGTATATAGCAGCATCCCTGAACATCATGTGTAGGGTTATGTAATCATGGTTCGGATGCTAGATGTATCCTATGCATAAACCTTGTTCTGTCAGAACCCCCCCCCCCCCCCCCCCCCCCCCCATTATAGCGTTCTGTAGTAAGAAATGGTTGCGACAAACCTGTGTATGAGTGAATGTTATGAAACGCATCGTTTACTACAGTGAGATGACCAATATTGTTTGCACGTTTAATAGTGATGGTGGTAAAGTTATATGCTTGACGCAAATTAACAGCATGATCAATGTCGATGCATGTACAGTTACTTTATTCCGCTAACATACTCTCACAAAAAATACGCAAAATGGATAGTTTTGTCCATAAAAGCAAAATTAGCGGACCAAGAGGTGCAACATGTAGAGGTTTAATGTGTTATAGCATCAGTGACAAATTTCCCGGACCAAAATGATCCAGTGCATTTTCAAAAGGGCCATGGAGCTGCACGTGCAGCAGCACTATGAACAGTGTAAAGTGCAGGGTTTTTGATTGCCTGGCATCTGCGTCAATCGAACAGTGACAGTTCAACAACATGCCAAGATAAACAGAAGTGCACAGAAACAACGACATTAGCCGCTTGCTGTCAGGAGAATCCCGATCAGCTGTAGCCAGGGTTTTCAATGTAGCGCCCAGCACCATCACAAGGTTATGGGATCGGTTTCAACGACCAAAAGTAGCCGTCCCCGCCCTAGATCGCCACATCCGTGAAAGGACGACAGCCACCTCAACCGCATCCGAAATACCCGGACTGCGCAGAATCTCCGACCAGACCATACCTAACCGTTTAAGAGCAGCAGGTCTACGAGCAAGACGTCCTGTTCGACGCGTTATATTGAGTGGACAACATCGTCAACAACGACTGCAATGGTGTCGTCAACACGGGGTGTGACCTCATCTGCGATAGAGAAATGTCTGGTTCAGCCACGAATCAAGATTTTCTGCTCCGTCGAGGGGATGGAAGAGCACGGGTCGGGGAGAACGTTACGCCGGTAACTGCGTACAGGAAGTGGGCAGGTTTCGTGGTGGTAGCGTTATGATGTGGGCGGCTATCTCTCATCATGGCAGGACAGGTTTGGGCCATATCCATATTACGGCTCAACGATACATCAACGAAATTCTCCTTCCACACGTCCTCATATTTGCAGCCAACGGCAACGGTGTATTCCAGCAGGACAACGCTCAACCGCCTACAGCACGGGTCACAAGAGCCTGTCCACACAACAACAACGTTGATGTTCTCTCCTGGCCCTCCAGATCCCCGGATTCTAAGCCGATAGAGCACCTGTGGGATGGATTGGATAGGCGGCTACGTCGATCGCAGTTTTTATTGACGATTAGTTCTGAACTACTAACATGTATTTAGTTATTACTTCCCTATGACCTGCCAAACATGTCTATTTGAACAGTGTCTTCATGTTTAATTGCAAAAAGGCAAAAAGGAATGGTTACTATAAGATGCGTTGTGATATGACTGTTCTTGTTCATGGGTCAGAGGGAAATAAGAATATAAATAATTTTGGCGTCATCATTGATGGGCAACATGATACTGTGAAAATGTCACTTACGTACAGTGAATGCTGCTCCATACAAATGCATTCATTATTATTATTATTATTATTATTATTATTTACGGATTAAAATAAAGAATGCAGCAAAGAGGGTCTGCGTGATCCTGGCACAGGCTGGTTAGGCTCATCATTAGCTCAGGGCCCTTGCCCCCTCTACACGCAGCCCAGACAACGAATGGGACATCTCCCAGGAAGCGCTGCCTAGTCAAACCCACCCGGAACTTTTCGGAGAATGTGAAGACAATGCAGCCTTCTGCATTACCCAGATTGTCAGAAGGGCCACAACCCGGTTTTCCTGGCAGCAAAACCGGGTTTTTTGGCTTGGATACGTCTGAGGCTGTGTACGGGCCTATTCAAAAGGATTTTGTATTGATAATTTTACATAACGCCCTCTACATATTCCGGGTCGTACCATGGATGGGCCTCTGTGTCAAAATCACAAGCATGGCGAAGACGGTAATAAAATGATCGAGCCACGCCATCATGTCGTTTAAGATAGTGTGTTTGTGCCAAAGCTGGTCATCCACTGACAATGTGTTGGACAGTTTCATTAAATTCATTGCATAATCTACATTTCATATTTACATTTTCATGCAAACGCATACACAGACGGTTTCGAGTGGGAAGTGACTGGTCCTGAGCAGCAAACAGAAAGCCTTCTGTTTCACTTTTCAGGCCAGACGACTTCATCCAAGCGAAGGACTCATTAGTGTTGCTGACCCTAACATAATTAACACTGACATTGAGATTATGTCCCACATCCTTGGCTCGTTTCAGAAAACTGTGGAATGCCTTGTTTTCATCGTGAGTCTTGACAATTATTATCATTATTATTATAATTATTATTTTCCAAAATCTAAATCGTTAGAAAAAGGTTTACGAAGTCCACATTCAGCCAGACACACGCTGACATAGTGTATATTTTTAAAGAAATTTTCAAAGGATTTGCTTAAAAAATAGCAACACGATCAGTAAAGATACAACAACTGCAACCCTTACTTTGTCATTCTGTGCACTGACGGAGATTCTTCCTGAATGTGAAACAGGCTATCGGCTATTAAAGAGGTACATCACGAAGACCTAGTAAGGTGGACTTTTTAACCAGCAGCACCATGTATAGTTTTACAGGCCTTTTAATACGCAACGTGTCAATGTGTAATACTAGTGTTGTTTATAAGGAGATTCACCTTCACGAAACTCTCAATGCTGAAAGTAATATTTTATCATAAAGATATTGGGCCAATACAAGATTTCACCAATCCATTTAATCAGTCACAAATATCCAATCAATCATACTCGATCAAGGTGGTGTTAAAAGTCCTAATTCGAGTACATATTTGGCTTCAGTGTTTGGTTAAGATTTATCCACAAGCAAATCCTGAACTTGCGTTTGCATTCATCACGGGGGTTCAGATTAGAGACATCACTACTCAATAGAAAACCCTTTGACATCACATTAACCCTTTGAAATTAGATCCACGGAAACCGTAAAGAAATATGTCACGTTCCTAGTTCCGTAGCAATTCGTTTGCTTATAAAACATGGTCATTGAAAGAAAACTGGTCCGAAAGTACTTTAAAAATCGATAGAAACACGATATCGTGCCAGCTTTAACACTCTCGACAGATGTACTGAGCAACACTGAATCGATAACGAGGAAGACGCTCCTCGGCGCGGGTAAACTTACATAAGATAGTCTGCTCATCGTTCGCATTCACAGACTATTGTGTGGTTGTTGTTTAACGCCGCACTCAGTAATATTACAGCTATATGACGGGGATCTGTAAATATAATCGAGTATGGATCAGACAATCCAGTGATTGACATCTTGACCATCGATCCACGCAATTGGGATACGATGACATCCATCAACTAAGTCAGCGAGCCTGACCACCCGATCCCGTTAGTCGCCTCTACGACAAGCATAGTCGCCTTTTACTGCAAGCATGGGTTGCTGAAGAACTATTCTACCCCGGAATCTTCACTGGTCTCAAAGCATATATAAATGCTGGATTTAGCCTTGTCAACGTTCCTAACTGACTAATAACAATAATGGCCCTAATCTTAGACATAAAATCGTACTGTCAAATGTGTGTGCACAGAGTGCAAATTGTATTAAGGAAGTTGATGAAATTATCTTCCCATTTTCAGGAATTAATTACATTATAAGGGGCGGTCGAGTAGCCTAGTGGTTAAAGCGTTCGTTCGTCATGCCGAAGACCCGGGTTCGATTCCCGACATGGGTACAATGTGAGAAGCCCATTTCTGGTGTCCCCCGCCGTGAGATTGCTGGAATATTGCTGAAAGCGGCGTAAAACCATACTCACTCACTCACTCACTCAATTACATGATAAAGGATGACCAGGAATGTTAACACTTTTTATACTTCCTGAAAACAATTGAAACAAAAGTATTTACAGTTGATAATATATATTAATATAAATTATCATGTTTCAGTGAGTTAGTGAGTGAGTAAGTCAGTAATACACATGGTCTCGACAGTGAAACAAGACATATTATGTTTGCACAGTTGTCGACAAGTTGTCAAAGGTTGGATGTTGATCATGACGCCTTGAAAGTACTTTAAAATAGTCGTCATTCACACTAACTAACTATGCCTTGTTCTTCCAAAGAAAGTGTTAACTACTTTGCTTTTAATTAACTGTTTAAATATTATTTGAAAATAATTACGCTTTCTCAATAAACATTATACTTTATAATATTCTCGAAGTTGCATCTTCTTATTGTGACAAAGGACAAAGTTTCAGGACATTTCAAATACCAGGTTCTAAGAAAAATGAAAAGATTAACTGTGCTATGTGACCAATTAAGGTAAGTTTTAATGCTGATCACTAGTTCAACAAGTTTAGAAACTTTTTGTGTATTGTTATTATTCAAAACATATAGTCTAATATTGATTCGTTTCATCAATATTATTATTTTCAAAAGAAAGACGTAACAAATTGATGTGTGGTGAACATTGTACATAGTAGATACGGGGACTAACAACCCTCACGATTGACAATAATGCGTTATGCCTCCAATGTTTATATCGCTCAGGTCCCTAACCATATATACTAAACCGCAAAAGAAACGTCACCCCAAGTAACATTGCATGAAAAGTTGTCATTTAAATATCTGGGTACTTTTTGTCAAAGTCAAAAGTTCGATGATAAAAAAAAGCAGATGACGATAAAACCAATCGCCCAAACGCATCACGGTAACGGCCATGGTAACCCGATGCACGTGAGTTCCGTGCAAAATGAAAAGCACATGCCTTCCCCCATTTCTTGCCCTATAAAAATCCTCCCAGATCGGATAACATTCATTCGTTATTATATTACACCAAGCCCTTTGACGATTGCAAGCTGGACAAACCGTCCGGAAAGTAGCCAATGCATTTCAAGTCCACGTAAGGACCATTTACAGGCTCCGGCAACGGTACCAGACCACTAACCCTACAGATGACCGGCCACGTAGGTCACCACCCGATGTCAGGATCGTCAGATTGTGCAACAGCATCTTCAAGATCGCTGCGGAAACGGCTCGACAGACCATGGGGACACACCAGCGACATATTAGTGCGTCGACGATTGACGAGTTGACACCTCCACTATCACAGGCCACACCGAGGACCCATTCTGACACCACAACACCACGGGACCGTCTTCAGTGGGCAACACAGCACCAGCATTGGCGCCACCAGCAGTGTCCTGAGTCCTCTTCTCAGACGAGAGCCGTTACTGTATCTCAACAGCAGATGGCAGAGAGAGAGAGTCTGGCGACGCCGTGGGGAACGTTATTCGGATGCTTGTGTTGTTGACAGAGACTCGTGGGTAGTCCGAGCATCATGGTGTGGGGTGGAATTGGTCTTGCACAGAGGGTCGGTCCTGCGGTCTTCCAGAACATCGGTCTAGGGGGAGGCAATGGTGTCACAGCAGCTCGGTACATTGATCAAGTCTTGAGACCACACGCCATTTGGTACGTTGCCGCAACCACGAGTTTCAGCATGATAACGCCCGTGCCCACACTGCGAGAGCAACAAGAGACTTCCTCCAGGAGAATGGCATCAGAACCATGCAGTGGTCTGCCCTCGATTTAAATTCCACTGAGCACATGTGGGACGAGATTCAAAGAGGGCTGAATGACGTCCGACCAAGGCCGACAACTGCAGCTGAACTGCGTCAGGCGTTCCTCAGAGTGTGGGCTCAAGTGCCTATGGCCTTCATCAACCGCCTCAAACATTCCATGTATCGACGTTGCATCGCAGTCATCAATGCACATGGCGGACACACGAGATATTGACATGTGATGCCGTTTTCCCAAAGACTAGTGTTGTCTTTCACTTTAAGTACATTTGACACTTTAATTTAAACCTCGATGATCAGTTTTGCCAAGTTTCATCTTTTTAATATGTCTCAAAGTATGTTTACAGTGTTTGGTCAAATAAGGTTTCTCATATATCTATCCATGGTGACGTTTCTTTTGCGGTTCAGTATAGAATAAGGGGCTGTAGATTGTGACATGCTACAATACATGCCATTGGTTTCTATGCATATCAATCGCAAATTAGTATTTTGCACTAATATATACAGTGCACTCATAATCGATTTCGAGATGATGTGTTTGTACAAGGAACAGCAAGATACTCGAACGCCCTTAAAAGGGACCAACGTCATTGTTACTAATCAAGAAATATCCTTGTATCCGTCACTGCAACACAAAGTTCCTTTTTCAATGGCCGTTTATTGAATGTCATCGTTTCCGTTGTGCAAGGAAGCTAAGATCCTATTTGACCAATTCATGTAGAAAATTGGAAGGGGAGGTGCGTTCTTCCTTCCTTGGCTAGAACATTCAATTATATAGTTAATATTGCATTAATCGCAATCGTAAGTTTGGCACCACTGGCTGAGGACGTGCAGTGTTAGATCACTGGGGTTAACTCATGAATCGCCACAGAAAAACCTTGTATGACCATAAGCTCCTTATAGCTAATTGACTTCGGTTTACTTCTAGTCAAGCATGGGAATCAAAGAAAATACAGTTATAGGCAGCTTATACTCTGTTTCTCTCCTCCGTATGTATAGCATCTGACCACGTTCAACCTGATGCCATAGAGCCTCAAACAGCTTATACTCTGTTTCTCTCCTCCGTATGTATAGCATCTGACCACGTTCAACCTGATGCCATAGAGCCTCAAACAGCTTATACTCTGTTTCTCTCCTCCGTATGTATAGCATCTGACCACGTTCAACCTGATGCCATAGAGCCTCAAACAGCTTATACTCTGTTTCTCTCCTCCGTATGTATAGCACCTGACCACGTTTAACCTGATGCCATAGAGCCTCTTAACGGTCAGCCAAGTAAATGTCTTTTGAATGCCATCTCAAACCATATCCCCTAAAGTGTATATAGATCACATTTGAAGCCCTGTTGGAAAAATGATCGGTTAAATCAGTCCCACTTTGTAATGATGGTGGCCAAACGAGGATGGATAGCGGACAATAGACCACGGGGAGGTAACTCTAGATAATACAAATCCTTTAGAGATGCAAAAAGGGAACTTAAACGTTTATATCGAAAATCAAAACGTAAACAGCGCAAGAAAATAAGTACAGAACTAGGAAAGACATGTGAAGCCGATATAAATACATTCTATAAACATGTTCGTAAGTTGAGACGCAAGAGCCCAGTTATCAATAAACTAGTTTAAAATGGACGAAGCGCTGTTTCTTCAGCAGTTATGTAAACTGTGGGGTGACTATTATTCAGACTTGGCAAAACCTCACCTGTCTGATGATTTTGACGAAAACTTTAAACGCCCGATTGTATCAAAACTTCATATTGTGGAACAAAATCGTCATAATCATGATCCACTGGATGATATCTTATATACAAATAATCAAGTCTCAGAAATCAGATCACATATACACAACCTTAAAAGAAACAAATCTCCAGGACCTGATGGTATCACAAATGAACACCTGATATTTTGAGGAGAGATGCTTGTAGTAATCCTCAAACACCTATTCAATCAAATACTTGCATCCCAGTATTATCCATGTGCCTTCAGACAAGGTATGATAATACCTATTTATAATGTCAAAAACAAAAAAAATGATCCACGTAACTACAGGGTCATGACTACATCGTGTCTATCTAAACTCCTAGAGAAAATTATTTCAAGTAGAATGGATATATATACACCCGGTAATCTCCAATCATTCCCCGATGTTTTACAATTTGGTTTCAGAAAAGAACATGGAGCAATCATGTCTGTATTCACCGTTTTAGAATGTGTTAATTTTTACCTAGAAAGAGAATCACAAGTGTTTGCTGCATTTTTAGACCAGCCTTATACGGTAAAGAACTTGACATGGTTGAATGTACACAACGCTACTCTGCTCGCCATATACAAGGATCTGGTAAAAGACATCCAACCAATTCGTCAATTTCTAACATGGGAATGTGGTCAATGAATGACAACATCGATAAATGTAGACTACAATTATTAGGAAGGCTCTGCAATAACGATTGTAACTCAATACCAAAAGATCTATTTTGTGCTCACATTGCAACCAAAGCTATTGGGGCACGGGTGGCCGAGTCGTCTAAGGCGCCGCGAGTCGCTGAGCAGAGTTGCGTCCCTTGGGCACGCCAGGAACCTATGATTGTGGGTTGGAATCCCGGTTCTCCCCGATTATGTTTCTCAATCTCATTAAAATCAAATCTTAGTTTTCGCTACCGCTAACCAAAGATCTGAGGACATCCCATTACGGGTCACGTCAGAACGACCTTTCGCGAACATTGACCGACCAATGAAATGACTGACAAGAAATCGACATTTGCCAATCAGAAGGAAGCAATCTCAAGCTTTACGACACTAGTTTCAAACTGGCGACTACGCTTCGAAACATATTTTGAAACGTATTCTCGATTACAAAAAGTTCAAACTGACCAAAACAACATTCTGGAATGGCTTATAGATGGCCCAGATTGTATGGATATAATCATAAAACCAGTTACTGTCGTTCGGAATACTCTCTGTTAAATATTTCGAGGTTGCATGATTAGAAAACACATTCCGAGTGTCACTTTCAGGATCTGGTAGGCGACGCTCTGATTGGTTGGATGAAAGGTCGTGCTGACGTGACCCGTAATGGGATGTCCTCAGATCTTTGTTTAGCGGTAGCGAGACCTAAGATCTGATTTTCATGAGATTGTTATGTTTCTAGGTTTGTCAGCACCATACCCGTGCTCGTGGGTTTCACCGAAGTGGTAAACGTCTGAGACCTGCATCACTTCGTGCTTTCCTCCCACATTAAGCTGACACGCCGCGATATAACTGGAATACTGTTAAAAGCGGCGTTAAACCCAACTCACTCACTCACCAAAGCTATTGTCTAATATTAGCCGCCCAGTAAGCATATGCAGCATCCTTCTAAATACTGCTAAAAATATCATTTAGAGAACTATATCAAAGAATATATTGATAGTGGTTCATTCCCAACTAAATCGGCTTGGCGCGCTCTTGTAATCAGACGTCTATCAGAGAATGAACAGTACATTTGGAGAGAGAGACTAGCACAGAGACCAGATCTTTCACGGTACCATAAAATTCATGAACGGTTACAAATGCATGTTTTTTTTATAATGTAATGTATGTCTATCTACCTTTAAGACAACCCCTAAAACTTTGTATTAAAAACGGACCAAGAGCAAAAGAGTTGAAAGAATGTAACCATTGTAATAGACATTGCTATGACTATGATTGCTATATTATTTTGCACTGTGAAATTTTTATGCCCGACAGAAATCTTTTTTCTCATGTCTGATTGATATTCATGATGTAGATGTAGATGTGAAAAAAGATATGCTTGACGATGATGATATGCTTTCATTCTTTCTCGGTGCAGATGTCCATGGACGTGACTAACGAGCTTGATTACGATACTTAGCAAACCATCATACTGTCTTTCTGCCATTTCATTTGTTTGTTTGTTTGTTTTTTGTTTGTTTGTTGTTTAACGCAATGCTCAGCAATATTCCAGCTATTTGACGGCGGTCTGCCAATTAATCGAGTCAAGACCAGAGAATCCAGTGATTGGCAACATGAGCATCGATACACGCTATTGGGATCGCTGACATGCATCAATCAAGTCAGCGAGCCTGACCACCCGATCCCTTTAGTCGCCTCTTAAGAAGAGAATAGTCGCTTGTTACAGCAAGCGTGGGTTGCTGATGACCTATGCTACCTCGGATCTTCCCTGGGCCAACTCTGGAGGACATTCATTCATTCATTCATTCATTCATTCATTCATTCATTCATTCATGCATTAATTAATTCATTCATTCATTCATAGGTTTGCTCGTGGGTTTCACTGAAGTGGTAAACGTTTGAGACCTGCATCACGTCGGGATTTCCTCCTACATAAAGCTCTCACGACGTGATATAACTGGAATACTGTTAAAAGCGGCGTCACTCACTCACTCATTCATTCATATATGCTGTTATACAAGGTGCAGTCGGCTTCCGGGTGTTTTGACAGTGATGTATATGTTGTTCTACCAGGTACAGTCGGTACTTCATTCATTCATTTACATGCAAGAGTGATGGCATTCTGGCATGGTAGACACACATATGTCATAAATCATTATTGATAAAAACTCTACCACGCTGTTGTGATGTGAATGCCCTTGCTGGTTGGTTGGATTGTGGTTAAACGCCGCACTCAGCAATATTCCAGCTATATGACGGCGGTCTGTAAATAATTGAGTCTGGACCAGACAATCCAGTGACTGACATCATGAACATTTGGATTTTGTCCATAAGCAACAGTAACTTGTCACATGACCACCCGATCCCCGTACCACAAACACGAAGACACGGGGATGCATTCTGACCAGAAACCCCGCATGGCCGTTTCCTGATAAACAGACTGTGTACATGGCTTGAACAACCTGTCGTTAATAATTGGTAACATAGGCGAGCGAACAATTTACTGAAAAACCTTAGACTAAACCTCCGTTCTCTTTCAATGAAAATCTCCGTATTGACGTGTAATTTAACTTCTTCTTTTCGGCGGAGATTTCATTTCAAACGAATATTGATTACATATGTTTCCATTTGAGAAAAACTTACAAAGGTTGTATTAAAAGGCAGGCATGATTTGTTTTATCTTTTGAGTAAAATATGACATTTATTTCATCCACCATGTTGCGTTTACTGTGTTATTAGCTCCATTTAATTAATATCATGCCAACAGTGATATGTAATTTGTGTATCTTTTTTGTGTAACCAGTCAACAAGCATTATGATAAACCTTCATGTTTTTGAAACATTTGAACACGTATATCTTCAAACTTGCAAAGTTTTGTTAACATCAAAAAGGAGGAAAATGATTCCTTTTGCTAGATAACATATTAGTAATGTCAGAGCTTAATACAACGCACTGAACCTACGGTATAATTATTGATAGAAGCTGTAGCCAATGTCAAACACACTGCGCGTTGAATTGTCAGCTGCAGTTTCTAGAAGCATGTTCGATGTTAGTAGTAAGTGTCTTTTAAACTTTTACATAAAATGTTTTGCATAATTATTTTCAAAGCACTTTCGTATGAAGATGGTATTGATTCAGAGCCATTCTGATTCATCAATATTTATCAATGACGCTCTTTTCAGTTTCATGAATGATCACTGTAAATGTTAACCAATAATAATTGACACAGCTGAATGTTTTGGACATAGTATAGTAATATCCATTTACTGAGTCACCATGATGCAACTCTAGGTGAACCTACATTGGCTTTAATGGCTGCAATTTTGATGATGTTTGTTTGTTTGTTTGTTGTTTAACGTCGCACTCTATTCACAATATTCCGGCTATATGACGGCTGTCTGCAAATCATCGAGTCTGGACCAGACGATCCAGTGATTGACGAGTCGAGTAGCAGATGGAATTTGTACTGGTGTTTCAAACGTCCAATGTTCTAAAATCAAAGAGAAGAAATAAAAAAATCGTTACGGTATGACGGGAATCGAACCTGCAAACTCACATATCGTTTTAAGTTTTGTAACCAACCGTTTTCCCACTGAGCCACAGGGCAGGTATATATGAAGACCCGTTTTGAAAAGGTCTTCAGCAACCCATGCTTGCAACCCAAAAGGCGACTATGCTTGTCGTAAGAGACGACTAACGGGATCGGGTGGTCAGGCTTGCTGACTTGGTTGATGCATGTCATCGTATCCCAGTTGCGTGGACCGATGCTAATGTTGTCAATTACTGCATTGTCTATTCCGGACTCGATGATTTACAAACCGCCGTCACATCGCAGGAATATTGCCGAGTACGGCGTTAAACAACACACAAACAAACAAACAAACAAACATTACAAGCTCACCTATTGTGAGGCGATGTTTGTATGGACTTGCATAATGATGTGAGGTTTTATATAGTTATTAATATTAAGATTGAATTAAGTCAACTGAAACCTTTTTAAAACACTTGTGCTCTTTTCTTCTCGGGGTGGTCGGGTAGCCTTAGTGGTTAAAGCGTTCGCTCGTCACGCCGAAGACCCGGGTTCGTTTCCCGACATTGGTACAATGTGTGAGGCCCATTTCTGGTGCCCCTGCCGTGATATTGCTGGAATATTGCTAAAAGCGGCGTAAAACCATTCTCACTCTCTTCTTCTCGTGAATATGACCTATTTTATTTTACCCTCAGTAGGACATTCAGCTGAAGATGGGTTTGAAATGCATTAAATAATGACTGCAATCATGTTTGCATCAAATATCATTTACTTGGGTTTATGGTCATATGGATGTTTACGATCCATGTTATGGGATGCAGGAACATGTCTAGACAGTTTGCCTCATTACATGTTTCCTAAGCAGATGCGATTGATTCAAAAGAACCATGGCACCGATCTTCTCCTCTTGTTATATTATACCTGATATAATTATAAGCGTTTAAACCATTTCCATAATCACATGAAATCTTCGCACACTCCATTGTACGACTCCAAGTGTATTATAAACATGTGTTCAGGAATCACTGTGTTTTTGTTTTCCTTTAAACTCAAACATGACTGCACTCGTAAAAAATCATTGTAAGAGCGACCAGTGATCATGAAGATCCTGGGTAGAATAGGTCATCAGCAACCCATGCTTGCCATAAAAGACGACTATGCTTGTCGCAAGAGGCGACTAACGGGATCGGATGGTCAGGCTCCTGATCCCAATTGCGTGGATCGATGCTCATGATGTCAGTCACTGGGATGTCTGGTCCAGACTCGATTATTCACAGACCGCCGCCATACAGCTGCAATATTGCTGAGTGAAACAACAAACAAACAAACAAACAAACAAACAAACATGACCTTTGCATTACTACCTTCCACTCACATTCCATTGTTCGGGGTGGTGGGGTAGCCTAGTGGTTAAAGCGTTCGCTCTTCACGCCGAAGTCCCGGGTTTGATCCCCGACATGGGTACAAAGTGTGAAGCCCATTTCTGGTGTTCCCCGCCGTGATATTGCTGGAATATTGCTAAAAGCGGTGTAACACCATACCCACTCACTCTTATTCAGTCTATGAATTTGTAAACGGCACATATGATGCATACTGAGACACATTCCTCTATTATTTCTCTTTATGTCGTAGTTTAAATATAATGTAATCGTGCCATGCAAACCCTTTCCTTTTCTGGTTAATCCGGTATTACTTGTCATGGGAAGAACCTCATTTGAAGTCCATGTATCCTTCTCGACGAATGTTACTTTCTCTTGCCCAATGCAAAGGCTATCAGTTCAGAGGCACGTAATGCATTTACGATAGCAATGAAGCTGCAGGTAATCAGGGAATGCAATGTAAACGACTGCCTGGGTTCTCGTTGCATCTGAGCTTCAAAGAGTTGGAAAGCCTTGATGAAGTAAGATTATTTAGTGTCAGATATATTTCCCTTTAAAGTGTTTTTAGATTGCGTAACAAATATACTGACCTTTGGTGAGTCTATGAGATGAATTGGACGACTGTCTACACAACATTGTGAAACATTGGTAACCGCCTTGTTCGACAGTGGAGCTTATTGAAAGTGTGTTTAGGGTACAGAAGAAACCGAAACATTATGACGGCAGGCACAAGAGTAAGTTGAACACATGGTACCGGACCGGTTTAGAATTGTAATAAACCTACTGGCTGTTTGTGTAACTCGATATGGAGTTTTTGAAATTGTGGTAACACCTCGTAGGAGGTATTACAACGATTGTAACACCTCGCAGGAGGGCTTACAATCATTGTAAACCCTTGATAGAACAAAAACTACAAACAGCCTACGAGACGCACCTGCAGATTTCGTGCCATTGCGAGACGCACGTGCAGATTTCGCACCGTTGCGAAACCCACGTGCTGAGGTCACCGGTTTCATTGAACCGAGTTCACGACTGCAGGCGATATTTCATCTCCGATACAGGTTATACATTTGAGAGTTTTTATTACAGTTATCTAATAAAAAACGTTGTCTATGCGATGAGTCGGTTTATACGGCCCCATCGGTATGTCACCTCATGTCAGGGTTAACAATCGCTGGTAATCCCTCGTAGAAATGGTTTCTCCTATACGTCTTCGGCAAACCATACTTGTCTAAAGAGGCGACTATGCTTGTCGTAAGTGACGATCCGAGTGTCGTAAGTGGCGACCCGAACAGGATCGGGTGTCAGGCTTGCTGACTTGGTTGATTCATGCCATTGTATCCCAGTTTAATTTGTTATGCGTCTGTTTTTGCAGCACCATACCCGTGATCGTTGATTTCACTAAGTGGTAAGCATCAAAGACAAGCATCAGGCTTTCGTCCCACATCAAGCTGACACGCCGTGACAGAACTGAAATACTGTTCAAAGCGGCGTTAAATCCAACCACATCCCTGGATACGCTAATGCCCCGCTGAAAAACAGCGAAATAGATTGTGGTACTAAATGGGCGAGGTTGTTAAAACTAGCCTAGGGATTTAACATTAAGCAAAACAACTTACATACGGTTGGTTTCCTTAGTGTTAATATGTACATGTAAAAAAATGTAGTTGCGTCAAAACATATGACGTCTTTTATGCCTGAACTGTTTTACCAGCATGATGTCCTGATAATGAACAACAAAAAGGTTGTAATAAATACACTCAACTTTTGGCAAGAGAAAAAACGAAAGACTTTGGAACAACTTCAAATAATGTTTGATGTTACATAAGAGGTGCTACAAAGACCAACCATAACGATATAAGGAGAGTGTGGGTCCTCTCAAGTACAGGCGTTTACAGAAATGATGTGATGAACGTGGGATGTAACTTGTTTACGTGTTTTAATTCATGACCAACGTCACGAGAGATCACAGGTGTCACGCCCCTTTCATGGTTACAAGTGTGGACATGCTGTCTATTTTATAAGTGTACATGAAGATACACATGATCGTCAAATTGTCACTTGGGTCCTATTCCTGAATAATAGCTCTAGCGTATATCTTGGCTGTTAAAAATTCTCTAATCCTCAATAGTGTCGCCAAATCAGACACTGATTTAGGAAAGCGTAATTATAAGCTAGATTCAAATGTCCCTAACCTTTTGCAGGTGAGGTGATTGTCTGAGATATGATGTAAATTGACGGGTGTTTGTGAAACGGCAGATAATTAGATGTCAGCTGGGTCCCAGTCCTCTAAGGCGCTGCAATTTGCTGCACCTATCCCGGTAGTAGGTGACAGTCTTGGTTCACCCCGATTAAGTGTCATGGCTTGTCAGCACCAGCACTCATGGGTTTCACCAAAGTGGTATTCGTCTAGGTCTCATCACTCCTGGCTTTCCTCACACATCAAGCCGACACTTGATATAAGGTCAGGAAGGCCTTTTGCTTCTTTCATGCCTCACAAGAGCACAAGGCCTATCGTTGCTTACTTGACCACCGCGACTGACCCTTCGTCCAGCTCTAAATGTCCAATGAGTGATGTTAGGAACGTGAAGCCTCAATCAGAATCTATATCCTGTGGGAAACGTCTTGACATTGACGAGACCCACATTCAAGCGTCTCAAATCACTTGTCAAAGAACTTTTAAACTTTGCGTTATTGATCAGCGTAACATGATTAACGACTTTTGTCATTGGTCATATTGTCAAAGGCTGTCATCCATCTTTCTCTTGCCGCTCCTGTCATACAATAATGTGGTTTCGGAATGATGATGCAAGAAATGTTGATGGATCTTGGCCATATTTAGTTTGATACTTGATATAAACAACGCCTCATAGTTATGAAACAAGCCATTCGGCAAATAGAGGCATCTCATAATACTTCATCAAAATTGGCTTGCCCCTAGGGAGTGGCTATCTGAGGGAACTTCAGATAGGACTATCTGAGAGAACTCGACGATATCCTAGAAAGCCCAGGCGATTCGCTGACGTGTTGTGGTTGTGTGCAGCTGGGTTCAACGTTGGCGGAGCTGTGTGTCTATCGACGGACGGATTTTAAAATTTAATGAGGAATCTGGCGACAAATAAAGAATCCTTCATTAGCACCTTCAGCATTGCTGCTTTGCATTTACACTCTGTGATGTTATGCCTTTCAATAAGACTATATGTCTTGAGGGGTGGCCGAGACGCGGGGCCTTTTGGGCGTGTCAGGCTTTGATATGATAATTGGTCAGCACCACACCCCTGCTCGTGGGTATCACCTAGTGACCAATGTATCTTCATCACCTTGGGTTCTTCTCCCACATCAATTCTTCACATCTTCATCAAACTGAAATGCTATTTAAAACGGCGTTACATCAAGCTCACTCATGGTCAATCACTGAACGTGGCGTGTGTCTGCACCACACATATGTAGTGTGTAGGAAAATGTGTCCATATGTACCACCCATGTGTATAGTGGAGGAATATGTGTCCATATGTACCACCCATGTGTATAGTGGAGGAACATGTGTCCATATGTACCACCCATATGTATGTGTATTGTTGAGGAACATGTGTCCATATGTACCACACATCTGTATAGTGAAGGAACATGTGTACATATGTACCACCCATGTGTATAGTGAAGGAACATGTGTCCATATGTACCACCCATGTGTATAGTGGAGGAACGTGTCCATATGTACCACCCATGTGTATAGTGGAGGAACATGTGTCCATATGTACCACCCATGTGTATATCGGAGGAACATGTGTCCATGTGTACCACCCATGTATATAGTGGAGGAACATGTGTCCATATGTACCACCCATGTGTATAGTGGAGGAACATGTGTCCATCTATACCACCCATGTGTATAGTGGAGGAACATGTGTCTATATGTACCACCCATGTGTATAGTGGAGGAACATGTGTCCATATGTACCACCCATGTGTATAGTGGAGGAACATGTGTCCATATGTACCACCCATGTGTATAGTGGAGGAACATGTGTCCATATGTACCACCCATGTGTATAGTGGAGGAACGTGTGTCCATATGTACCATCCATGTGTACATGTCCATATGTGCCACACATATGTATAGAGAAGTGAACAGAAAGCATTTGTAGCACGCATCTGTGTAGTGAAGGAACACATGTACATCTGTACCACACTTTGTATAATGTCCATATGTAGCTCACAGCTGTAAAGTGAAGTATACAGGTGTCCATATGTAGTTCACAGCTGTAAAGTGAAGTGAACAGGTGTCAATCTCTACTACGCAGCTGTATAGTGATGTGAACAGGTGTGCACATGTAGCTCACAGCTGTATAGTGAAGTGAACAGATGTTTAGTGCAGCTAACAGCTGTATAGTGATGTGAACAGGTGTTTAATGTTGCTCACAGCTGTATAGTGATGTGAATAGGTGTTTAATGTTGCTCACAGCTGCATAATGAAGTGAACAGGTGTTTAATGTAGCTAACAGATGTATAGTGATGTGAACAGGTGTTTAATGTTGCCCACAGCTGTATAGTGAAGTCAACAGGTGTTTCAAGTAGCTAACAGCTGTATAATGAAGTGAACAGATGTTAAATGTAGCTAACAGCTGTATAGTGATGTGAACAGGTGTGTAATGTAGCTAACAGCTGTATAGTCAAGTGTACGGTGTTTTATGTACCACACAGCTGTATAGTCAAGTGAACAGATGTTTAATGTAGCTCACAGCGTTAAACAACAAACAAACAAACCCACATGGGTATAATGTGTAAAGCTGATTTCTGCTGTCGGGCTCCGTGATATTGCTGGAATATTGCTTAAAATGGCGTAAAAAAAGTACTCAGACAGAAGATATGGCGAAAAGGGGAAACAAGCTGGAGTTATGGAAAGGAGCCAGGATTAATAATCAGTTTTATAATGATATATGCAAATATACTGCCACATGCACAAAGTTATATAGCTCATCTGTTTTTCTTGAATATTTTCAAAATAATAAAACTATTTATAAAAAATATTACAACGAAAATGCAAAACCTATTAAAAGAAGTTTCAATACAACAAAACGACATGCATATTCCAGAGACACCCATACTGGTATTGGGGGCACGGGTGGCCCATTCGTCTAAGGCGCCGCGATTCGCTGTGCAGAGTTGCGTCCCTTGGGCACGCCAGAAACCTATTATTGTACGTGGGTTCGAATCCCTGTTCGTCCCGATTATGATTCTGGGTTTGTCAGCACCATACCCGTGCTCGTGGGTTTCACCGAAGTGGTACACGTCTGAGACCTGCATCACTTCGGGCTTTCCTCCCACATTAAGCTGACACGCCGCGATATAACTGGAATACTCGTAAAAGCGGCGTTAAACCCAACTTACTCACTCACTAAAAGTATGGATTAATAGTGATGAATTATAGTTACCAAAATCGGATGTTTGTCAAGGTTCTGTTAGGTAATTGTAATACGCACTCGGTTGTTACGAACAACAGCATAATTATTACTACTGTGGGTTTTTTAATACGTCAATGTCTGTTCCATTGCTTTCAACAACTTCTCAAATGTTGTGGTTACTTAAGAGGGAGCCTGGCGAGATACGTCTATTGCGTGATTAAATCACTTCCCTAACCATATAACATACAATCACACGCGTCCCTTTAACTCGGCGCATTCCGCGCAATCTCAACGTCTTTCTGTCGATTGTAAAGGTTGGACAAGAAGGTCTTTTGTTACGAAAGAAATAACATGTCGGGTATTTACAGGACGCAGACCTCCTTCAACCTGACGTTTCCACACATGTAGCTACATGCCTGACAGTATTCGTCCAAGCAATTACGTGATTAATTCATCAGAAATGCAAGGATTCCCATGTGCAACGGAAATGCTGGTTGTGATATGGACTGTTTGGCAATGATATCTGTGTGTTTCATATGTGATACCATATTGGCATAACGTAAGTTGTTTTATCAGTAATCGTTTTTCCAATATCCTTACCAATACAGCGATATATTCACTGACATCGAGTACTACACTAATAATACTTCAGTTAATAGTACACGGTTGTTGAAATGATATCATATGCCCTTACATCAGAGGGTAAACGATTGTTGTAGTAAGTGTATATGCCTTCCTATCACAGGGTGAAAGTTGTTGCTGTGACAGTTTATCCCCTACTATCAGAGTTGAACTGTTGTTTCTGTTTGTTGTTTGACGCCGCACTCAGCAATACTCCAGCTATATGACGGCGGTCTGTAAATAATCGAGTCTGGACCAGACAGTTCAGTGATTGACAACATGAGCATCGATCCACGCAATTGGAAAACGATGACATGCATCAATCAAGTCACCGAGCCTGTCCACCCGATCCAGTTAGTGAGTGTATATGCCTTCCTATCAGAGGGTGAACAGTGTCGTAGTGACATTATATCCCCTACTATCAGAGTTGAACTGTTGTGTTTGCTTGTTGTTGAACGCCGTACTCAGCAATATTTCAGCTATATGACGGCGGTCTGTAAATAATCGAGTCTGGACCAGACAGTTCAGTGATTGACATCATGAGCATCAGTCTACGCAATTGGAAAACGATGACATGCATCAACCAAGTCCACCCGATCCCGTTAGTAGCCTCTTACGACCAACACAGTCGCCTTTTACGACAAGCATTGGTGGCTGAAGACCTATTCTACCCCAGATCTTCACGGTTAAGAACGGTTGTTGTAGTGACGGTATATGCCCTCCTACCAGGGGATGCACAGTTGTTGTAGTGACGGTATACGCCCTCGTATCAGAGGGTGAACGGTTGATGAAGTGACAGTGTATGCTTTCGCATCAGAGGATCGGCGGTTGTTCAATAAGCTACAAGTACACTTGACAAAATGTCGACAACCTTTCGCATGCCTATGTAAACAAAAGTTACCCTCAAGGCTATATTTGTTTCTCTCCTTCAAATGATTTGGACGACTGTCTCGACCAATAGGTAACACCGGAACATTTTCTGAAATGTGTACACTCAGAAAGAAATGCCCTTTAACCAGATATTGATAGCCTGGAATATTGTTGTAATTTATAAGTGTGACTAGATATCCAGGGAATGGTACAATGCAATCATAAGTGTTTCAGTCTTTGACGTAATTACTATACATGTGAGGATACCAGAAACAACTATAAACCTTACCTAACCATATTCTTCACCCTAAACTTGTTCAGCCTTAAGTGAGTGAGTTGTGTTTAACGCCGCTTTTAATAGTATTACAGTTATATCGCGGCGTGTCAGCTTAATGTGGGAGGAACGCCCGAAGTGATGCAGGTCTCAGACGTTTACCACTTCGGTGAAACCCACGAGCACAGGTATGGTGCTGACAAACCTAGAAACATAATCGGGGCGAACCGGGATTCGAACCCACAATCATAGGTTTCTGGCGTACCCAAGGGACGCAACTCTGCACAGCGAATCGTGGCGCCTTAGACGACTGGGCCACCCGTGCCCCCGTTCAGCCTTAAGGCTGATATTTGCACCTGTTGTAACATTCTACTCTCCACACATAACGATTTCAATGATGCTCAGGTTTTTAAATTAGAATGTCATCGCATGCCTTTGGTGCAAATGGGCATGCAGATTGGTTTCAGGGCTGTCGTATTCAACGGACCTACACGTTCAGTCAACGCACACGTAGTCTTCTCAGAAAACTTAAGCAAAACCTATGGTCACGTGACCGCTCCTTTCACTGAAGCCTCTAGTTTTTTTTGTTTGGCAGTGATTTCCTTTTAAACGAATATTGATTATATATGTTACCATTTGAGAAAAAGACCAGGCGCTCTTGTCATTTTTGTTTTCTGGGTTGAATATGACATTTGTTTGATCCACCATATCCAATTTACGCTGATGCTTTTAAGTTCCATTTAATCATTATTATGTCAACATTGATATTTAATTTTCGTACCTTTTACTAAAACATAATAAAAGGGAAGTGTGCTTCTAAAAAGATTTCAAAACGTTTATCTTAGAAATGTGGAATGCTTCGCTGCCTTCAAATAGGTTCATGTTGACATTTCTTTTTACAAGTTCAGTTTTCAAACTCGGCCTTAATGAAATGCATTAATACTTTTCAGAAATATGGATTGAATAATGTCTTAATTTAAACTTCAAGTTGGCTGCATTTTCACAAACAAAAACTGACATGTAAGCTGCATTACATATATGTGCATCTTCCAATGTTTTTGTTGATGCTTTCATAAAGAACCAACATTCATTTTGTTTAAGTGAGTGAGTTACGCCCTTTCAAATATTATTCCAGACACATCTTGATGGTGAAGACAACTGGCGCCTGCACACATTTTACCATGTTAAGAAGCGAAACCTGATCTTCAGGTTGACGATCTGTTCTTGTAACCACGATGATAACGTAATTATTTTACAACGCCAAAAAAGTGAACATTTCTTCTAAACCAAAACGGTTCTAAATGCGGTTGCACACGAATACAGATCTATCAAAGCAATATCATCGTTCACATTTCTGTGCAAGCGCATTAGCAAAACTATTCCCATTGTGTGATCAATAATGACAGCGGAAATTATTACCTTAAATTAAGATGTGTCTTCAATGAAAGTGAGCGACTTAGTTAGGTTTAACGCCGCTTTGAACAAGTATTCCAGTTATATCATGGCGTGTCAGTTTAATGTGGGAGGAAAGCCTGAAGTGATGCAGGTCTCAGACGTTTACCACTTTGGTGAAACCCACGAGCACAGGCGTGGTGCTAACAAACCCAGAAACATGATCAGGACGAACCGGGATTCGAACCCACGACCGTACTTTTCTGGCGTGCCCAAGGGACGTAACTCTACATGGCGAATTGCAGCGCCTTAGACGACTAGGTTGTCCATGTCCACTACATGGCGTTTATCCAATTAACCTCTGAGCCTTGGCGAAGCACATCCAAACAAGATTCATTTAACATCACCCGTGGCACAAACTAATTGAAGAACAGAAGAAATATAGGGAAAAACATACAACCGGTCATTCACACACCTCGGTGTCCTCGCTTAACCTCCATCAATCGTGTTGCTGGATCAGCTAAGTTGACATCCTCTTTTGAAAAAAATGATCTTTTTTTTTACACGGAAGTTATTGTTTATTATTGTTATAAATCAAGTTATAAATCAAGTTACGTTTGCCTGTATTTTATTGCTTTACTTGAGCAGTGACATTGCATTAAAATATACAGTGTCTCGCAGTACCTCAAGCGATCCACAAAACAAGACGCAACAGCTGCCTTTGATGCATTCAGAACACACCAATCATGAATAAATACATTTTTGTAAAGTATTAACTTTGTTATTTGTTTTGCAAACAGGGACAATAATAATGAGTCTATGGCGGCTGCAGACGAAGGGCAGGGCCGCCAGGAAATTGAAATCGAGCAGATGCTCAACAGATGGCGTTTAATTCCACATGGGACATCGTAACCTAACGTTTTTCGGGTGTTTGCACTACAACATCTAAACGTCAGGCATGTTGTTCCACAGAGCTATTATATTACGTGCATTTGAGATGTTCCTGGACGATTAATCTGTTCTGGCGACTGTTCAGTCACAAACTATTCGGAAATCAGTGTCACAAAAACAGAGTGCCTTGGCAATGGCTCTATTGGGTAAATTTTCTGAACTGTTTTCACACCTCTTCCCGAGGCAACAGTATCGTATACACCATCCTGTCCCAAGGTCAAAAACCCTTGCAATGTCAGGCTCGATGGCGGTGCTGACCGGTGTGGATCACGGCTTGTTCACGTATTATTAAAACGTGATATCCCATCAGATCCCTGTTCCTATTTCAAATGGCTTCACAATGACAACTACCATAGAAGGCGACCTGATTGATCAGATGACAAAAAGATTCAAGATTTCAACCCTGACAGACAAAGTGACAGGTTACCACAGTATTTTACTTCGGCATTTCGCTGTTACAATAAAATAGGTTCGTGGTATATCCAGTAACTCTACACATGTAACGTTCAGCAAGAGTCGTCTTAAATAGAATGTACCTCGGTCACTGCAATGAAGTTTGCACTAAAATATATAACAGGCATCAAGTTCTTGGGCGAGTTGAATGAATACTTGGAAAAACCTCGAAAATATGCGTGGTTCTGAAAAATTTCTGAGAGATGTATCCTCTCCAAAATGGTATGGTGTTTCCTATTGGTCGTGACTTTCTTCCAGGAGAGTTACAAATATAGCCCTGAAAGTAACTTTTGTTTACAGAGGCATGCGAAAAGGTTGTCGACATTTTGGCAAGTGTACTTGTATCTTGTTGAACAACCACCCACCCTCTGATACGAAGGCATACACTGTCACTTCATCAACCGTTCACCCTCTGATACGAGGGCGTATACCGTCACTACAACAACTGTGCATCCCCTGGTAGAAGGGCATATACCGTCACTACAATACTCGCGCATCCCCTGGTAGGAGGGCATATACCGTCACTACAATACTCGCGCATCCACTGGTAGGAGGGCATATACCGTCACTACAACAACCGTTCATAACCGTGAAGATCTGGGGTAGAATAGGTCTTCAGCCACCCATGCTTGTCGTAAAAGGCGACTGTTTTGGTCGTAAAAGGAAACTAACTGGATCGGGTGGTCAGGCTCGGTGACTTGATTGATGCATGTCATCGTTTTCCAATTGCGTGGATCGATGCTCATGTTGTCAATCAATGAACTGTCTGGTCCAGACTCGATTATTTACAGACCGCCGTCATATAGCTGGAGTATTGCTGAGTGCGGCGTCAAACAACAAACAGAAACAACCGTTCAACTCTTGATAGTAAGGGATATACTGTCACAGCAACAACTTTCACCCTGTGATAGGAAGGCATATACACTTACTACAACTTTCGTTTACCCTCTGATGTAAGGGCATATGATGTCATTGCAACAACCGTGTACTATTAACTGAAGTATTATTAGTGTAGTACTCTATGTCAGTGAATATATCGCTGTATTGGTAAGGATATTGGAAAAACGATTACAGATAAAACAACCCACGTCATGCCAATATGGTATCACATATGAAACACACAGATATCATTGCCAAACAGTCCATATCACAACCAGCATTTCCGTTGCACATGGGAATCCTTGCATTTCTGATGAATTAATTACGTAATTGCTTGGACGAATACTGTCAGGCATGTAGCTACATGTGTGGAAACGTCAGGTTGAAGGAGGACTGCGTCCTGTAAATACCCGACCTGTTATTTCTTTCGAAACAAATTTAAAAGCCCTTTTTCCAACCTTTACAATCAACAGAAAGACGTTGAGATAGCGCGGAATGCGTCGAGTTAAAGATACGCGTGTGATTGCATGTTATATGGTTAGGGAAGTGATTTAATCACGCAATAGACGTATTGCACGTATCTCGCCAGGTTCCCTCTTACTGCAACCACAACATTTGAGAAGTTGTTGAAAGCAATGGAACAGACATTGATGTATTAAAAAACCCACAGTAGCAATATTTATGCTATTGTTCGTAACAGCAAAGTGCGTATTACAATTACCTTACAGAACCTTGACAAACATCCTATTTTTGTAACTATCATTCATCACTTTTAATCCATACTATTAGTGAGTGAGTAAGTTGGGTTTAAAGCCGCTTTTAACAGTATTCCAGTAACATCACGGCGTGTCAGCTTAATGTGGGAGGAAAGCCCGAAGTGATGCAGGTCTCAGACGTTTACCACTTCGATGAAACCGACGAGCACGGCTATGGTGCTGACAAACCTAGAAACGTAGGATTCAAACCCGCAATCATAGGTTTTTGGCGTACCCAAGGGACGCAGCTCTGCACAGTCAATCGCGGCGCCTTAGACGACTGGGCCACCCGTGCCCCCAGTCAGAGATATAACGGTTTCGGAACACACCAACACACCAAAATCATATTGTACCTGGAGCATGCAGTTCCTCTGAGCAAGTGGTAGGGGGTTCATTCATGATTTTGACACTTCAATTTGAGAAATGACTGAAATATTTAGGCAGTTTGTAATGGCCAAAGTCAATCACATGTAACTAGTCTCCAGATTTTACACATTGTAACATATATACGAAACACGAGTGAAGGTCGGTTCACCGACGGATGGAGCAAATATGGCGTGAGCAAGCTGTGATTTATGCCGATCCAGTAATATCACGACGGAGACACCGCACATGTTCTTCACATATCATGTCCATGACGATTGTAATAATAAGCCTTCATTCTACGAAGTGTCGTTTGTTTTGTTTTTGTTGAACGCCGCACTCAGCAATATTCCAGCTATTTCACGGCGGTCTGTAAATAATCGAGTCCGGACCAGACAATCCAGTGAATGACATCATGAGGATCGATCCACGCAATTGGGATACGATGACATTCATGAACCAAGTCAGCGAGCCTGATCACCCGATCCCTTTAGTCGCCTTTTACGACAAGAATGGGTTGCTGAAGACCTATTCTACCCCGGATCTTCACGGGTTACGAAGGGTCGTCTCCATTCAGTTATCAAGCTGACAGGCATTATATATAAAGAAAGATTATGTCATATACTTTTCATGATGCATATGTACATATGAGGAGAATAAATATATCATCACGAAGTTATGAACGTTGATAAAAAGGCACAACATCATTTCCGTACGCCTTATCCAACAAATGTGTACACCAACCAGACATATTCTGTTAATCAGATGCTCAGTCAACCAGTATCAGTATCCCGATTTTCATTTATGTTTTGGAAATAGGAACATTGACATTGATCTCATTTTGATAAGGGGCGGTCGGGTAGCCTAGTGGTTAAAGCGTCGGCTCATCACGCCGAAGACCAGGGTTCTATTCCCCACATGGGTACAATGTGTGAAACCCAGTGTCCCCCGCCGTGATATTGCTGAAATATTGCTAAAACCTGCGTAAAACCATACTCACTCATTCATTTTAATAAATGTCTGATATACCACCGATACATCTTGGGTAGTTAGTTTATTTGTTTGTCTCTTTGTTGTTAACGCCGCATTACAGTTATATCACGGCGGTCTGTAAATAATCGATCCTGAACCAGATAATCCATCGAATGACATCATGAGCATCGATCTACTCAACTACACACCAACCAAATCAGCGAGCTCGATCATGTTAGTAGCTTTCAACGACAAGCAGGGTTTCTGGAGACCAATTCTAACCGGATCTTAACGGGTCTTGGCAGTTGGTAAACGAACGCTGTATGTTCCTCCAGATTGTCGCAACACTATTTTTAAAGTCATATCATGTGTTACAAAATAGCACAAAAGCAATCAAATAGATAGTCGAATAAATAACTATTGAGTAATAAAATGTTTGTCGGTTTCAATTTCTGTATTAATGGGTTTTGTTATAAAGTTGAGAAAGGATAAGAATGTCTTGTTTTATGTGTATACACCGTAAAATGTGCTTACTGTCTTCCAGGGTCACAGGTGGCCCAGTCGTCTAAGGCGCCGCGATTCGCTGTGCAGAGTTGCGTCCCTTGGGCACGCCAGAAACCTATGATTGTGGGTTCGAATCCCGGTTCGCCCCGATTATGTTTCTAGGTTTGTCAGCACCATACCCGTGCTCGTGGGTTTCACCGAAGTGGTAAACGTCTAAAACCTGCATCACTTCGGGCTTTCCTCCCACATTAAGCTGACACGCCGCGATATGACTGGAAAAAGGTTAAAAGCGGCGTTAAACCCAACTCACTCACTCACTCACTGTCTTCCTTGTGTATCAATTTAAGACTTTTAGACAGCACATGTAGGAATCGTTCTGGTGTTGAAGCAATGGGTAAACAAGTGATGAGGTCCTCAACGGGGGTTCTTTTATCGCTCAAACTGAAAGACACGTGCCTTAAGCCACGTGGCAAATAACGGATGACATTGTCCATCTGTTGGGTTGTTGTCTTGAATGTAACACATTTCTTCAAGTACGACACTCTTTTCTTAATTAGTCGGAGTGATTCGCAACACGCACAGTCTGGTGATAGCTCTGTTATCAAAGTGCTTGCTTGCATGTGAATGGATAGAGTAGGGAACTCATAGACCCAAGCCACCTTCCTTTGTTCTTTTTAATGGAAGTCTTCTTGTGTTCACAACTTGGAATGTTTTAATCAAGTAATTGCAACTTGTCTCAGCCTTTTTCGGTGTGTTGATAAACAATCCTTATCGCAAGCATCCAGCTGTTAACTTATAGCGTTGTATTGCTAATTACAACTGCAACTAAGTAATATTTTCTTTCTGTTGTTTGACAGGCATTACTTAGAAGTTGACGGATGATAAAGAAGACACAATTTATGGACAAAATATCAGCAACTGCCCCAATCAATACATCAACTGGGGCATGTCCTGCTTGACTGCATTGATTTTTCCATCGCAAGGGATAAATATTATAGTGTCAAAACAGTCAAGGACCTTTTTAGTCAAGTTAATTCTCATTTAGTATGGCACTTTAAAGGAAATTGATATAATACATAAATTTTGATGTACATAATATGTTTTTATATATTGGTAGTGCTAATATATAACTTAGATTGTTAGTGGCTGTACCCTCGAGGGGGGTTGAAGTAGCGTAAAATAATTGTCCCCCTATGAGGGTATGTAAGTTCCACGTCATTCGAAGTATTTTTATGCATACCAGACTTTTAAAATGTAGCATTTTTGTCATTTTAAATCTTAGGCATAACTGGTACTCTATCGCCAGTGACTAAAGGGATGATATAAATCCTGCCGGGGTCCATGCAGGAAGCAAAGGCACTGTAAGTCCCCATGGTCCCTGGTATGGTGATCTCCCTTTAGTTACTGACGTTCCCTAGCCCATTTTTATATTGTGTTGTTGATACTTATGGCATTTATATATTCTCAACTAGTTTTAAATTGAATCTGTGATATCCTAGTTATTGTACTGTCCTTCGTTGACAGCTTTTTATTTAGTCTAAATCTTTGTATTATTAATGTACTTCTCTTCACGATATGGCTGAAATACTGCCGATGTGACGTTAAATCTTAACTCACTCACTCACTCACTCATCAACTGGGAAAACGTCCAAATCATCGCCAACAGCCTCATGACTTCACTGAAAGAAAACCACCAGAAGCAGCACACAAGCCATCACTCAAAAGAGATCAAGGCTATTGCATCCCATCCGCCAATTATGAACCCTCTAAGTATTAATCACCACACCTATGTAAAACTTATCCTGTTCAATTGGCCTCATGTCCCTTTGGCTTCCCTCTATGTGTTCTCTGTCCATCATGATGTGACAGTATTATTCTTCTGTGGTCATTACTTACTCATGTTATCCCACTCATGTATGCAATTGTTGTAACTTTTAATCCTCTGCTGTTAATCCACCACCTACTATATATAATCTGTACAGTGTTCCTCATTCAGTCTTGCTTGACAACTGTATAAGGATCTATACCGAAACGTCGCCTTTTCAGTATTAAAGGAGTTGTTATCCATAAATTGTGTCTACATTTTCTTTCTAGTTTCGGGGAGGTCGGGTAGCCTAGTGGTTAAAGCGTTCGCTCGTCACGCCGAAGAGCCAGGTTCGATTCTCGACGTGGGTACAATGCGTGAAGCCCATTTGCAAAAACGCGGCGGAAAACCCTACTCACCCACTCTTTCTAGTTGTAGGGTAGACGTGTCTGATATATTTATTTTGAAAAGCATATAGTTGATAATGACTTCAGGCAGTGTGCACCAGTGTAACCGGTGAAATCGCAATGTTCATGTTGTTTCATATGAAAGGTTTTAGCTGACAGACGTTAGGCAATCAACGGAATTTTGAAGTGTTAAGTGTTTAAGAAAAGTACAACAGACATTGTTTCATCAGTAAAACAGACATTGTTTCATCACAGTACTACATACATTGTTTCAGTATAGTACTACATATGTTGTTTCGGCAGAGTGCTACAGATGTTAAAATCCGAAAGTGCCACAGTGAACCTCTCAGGTTAGGTAATCAACAAGGTTCTGAAGTGTTAGGTATTTAAGGAAAGTACAACAGTTCATCTCAGTACTACATTGTTTCAGTGTTGTGCTACAGACGTTGTTTCAACTCAGTAGTTCATATCATTAGTACAATTCAACAGACATTGTTTCAACATAATATTACAAATGTTTCAGTTTAGTACTAAAAATGATTCTGCACACTACCTAAGATATTGTTTGTGCACTACCAATGTACTGCCGAAGTTGTTTCATCACAGTACTACAGATGTTTCAACACAATATTACAGATGTTTAAGTTAAGTTCTAAATATATTTCAGCACAATAGGTACTCGTGAAGAGCAAACTCCCCGTGGTGAGTGCTGGGTAACGCTAATAGCTCTTTCCCCGTGTGGACCCGGGGTAGAATGTGTCCACAGCTCACCATTGCCGGTCGTATGAGGCGACCGATTTGGGCAACCTGTTTGCCGTGGGTTGCGCCCCTGTGTCGGTGGAGGAAGGGAGTCTGGTGGTTGAGGGCACTGGAACCAGGAACCGGAGTTCCATTTGCCCAACACACCACTTCGACCCTAACTTCACCTAGACGGGTGGTAGAATGGGCCCGATTCTATCAATCGGCTGGTCTCGCCAAGCCCTGTGCATAAATTTGTGTATGCTCACACATGATTTTTGTAAATGTATTATAGACTTGGCCGTGTATAACATGCTTGAATTCTCAACGTATTACTATAACAATTGCCTAGAGTCTTATGCCAGAAGGCGGTGGCTCATGGGCCAATCTGGTGATGTTGACCTCCAAATTCAGTATGTATCCAATTTCTTGTCATGGGCCGAACCAGCCTGGCATTTAATTTGGTATACAAATATTGCTATTTGAGTCATTTGCTGGAGTATAACACCCCTGTATCCCTGGTGTTTGCATCTTGGATATCCGGTGCACCAAAACACCGTTCTTTGTAACACTCCGTGGTGGGTGGGGAGCAGGGGTGCTGAAATACTTTCTTTCACCATGTCTCACCAAAACACCGGTTCAAACCGTTCAAAACGTCGACATGTCGATCTTGAAACTGATCAAAATGAAAAATTATCTTGTGGACTGGATTTCTGGGCCCGATTTGTTGTGATCGAGGCAGATGATAGACAACCTTTAAAGCTAAATGCATTCGCCATTTCCAAAGCTGTTTTTGGAATTTGTGGAGAACTGAAGAATGTGACACGTCTCTGTAGCGTCTCTCACGGTGACAACAATCTCTGAATCTTTTGTCATTAACCACATTTGCAAATATTGAGGTTGCTGTGTCCCCTCACAAAACCTTGAATTCTTGCCGAGGCATTGTTCGAGACAGAGCTCGTTGCCTGTCCGACATGTCAGAGCAAGAAATTGCAGACGATCACAACCTCAAGGCGTAACAGCAGTTAAGCGTTTTACCATGAAATCTAGAGACGGAGACACAATCCCGTCAAACACTTATTTGCTAACTTTTACACATTCAGGCCTACCTAAGACAATTAAAGCTCGTTATCTCAACATCGGAGTGGAGGTGTATGTCCCCAATCCACTCCGGTGTTTCAAGCGCCAAAAGTTTGGACATGGCTCTAGATCTTGTGATCACTCCATGGTCTGTCAGCGCTGACACGTCTATCACGGCGTGTCAGCTTAATGTGGGAGGAAAGCCCGAAGTGATGCAGGTCTCAGACGTTTACCACTTCGATGAAACCCACGAGCACGGCTATGGTGCTGACAAACCTAGAAACATAATCGGGGCGAACTGGGATTCGAACCCACAATCATAGGTTTTCTGGCTTACCCAAAGGACGCAGCTCTGCACAGTCAATCGCGGCGCCTTAGACGACTGGGCCACCCGTGACCCCAGTCAGAGATATAACGGTATCGGAACACACCAACACACCAACACACCAACACACCAAAATCATATTGTACCTGGAGCGTGCAGTTCCTCTGAGCAAGTGGTAGAGGGCTCATTTGTGATTTTGACACTTCAATTTGAGAAATGACTGAAATATTTAGGCAGTTTGTAAATGGCCAAAGTCAATCACATGTAACTAGTCTCCAGATTTTACACATTGTAACATATATACGAAACACGAGTGAAGGTCGGTTCACCGACGGATGGAGCAAGTATGGAGTGAGCAAGCTGTGATTTATGCCGATCCAGTAATATCACGACGGAGACACCGCACACATTATTTACATATACTGTCCATGACGATTGTAATAATAAGCCTTCATTCTACTAATGGTCGTTTGTTTGTTGTTTAAGCCGCACTCAGCAATATTCCAGCTATATGACGGCGGTCTGTAAATAATCGAGTCCGGACCAGACAATCCAGTGAATGACAACATGAGCATCGATCATCGCAATTGTGATACGATGACATTCATGAATCGAGTCAGCGAGCCTGACCACCCGATCCCGTTAGTCGCCCCTTAGGTCCAGCATTGTCGCCTTTTACGGCAAGCTTTGGTTGCTGAAGACCTATTATAATACCGGATCCTCACGGTTCCAACGATATAGGATTATGGAAATGTTTTTGTCGCTTGTATTGACTAAGTTTATAAATGTCATACCCTGTTCTCAGACATGGCAGTCACCTCATTATCAACCCACTCTCGGTGATAAGGATAAGAATTTATGGATGAGCAACTTCTTTATTACAATTAAGAGCGACGCTTCGGTGTAGGTTCTAACACCGTTATCAAGCATGTGATATTCAGAGTGTGGTTGGCAAGTATATATACAAGTAGGAGGCAATGTTTATACAGTAGAGTAGATATTGTTATACTGGAGTAGAGAAGCCTGTATAAACATTGCCTCCTACTTGTATATATACTTGCCAACCACCCTCTGTAAATCACTTGCTTGATAACGGTGTTAGAACCTACACCGAAACGTCGCTCTTAATTGTAATAAAGAAGTTGCTCATCCATAAATTCTTATCCTTACTTACTACTCCAACTTCTAAATGCCTATCAAAGAAGTCGGTCTCATGGATCGGGGGCACGGGTGGCCCAGTCGTCTAAGGCGCCGCGATTCGCTGTGCAGAGTTGCGTCCCTTGGGCACGCCAGAAACCTATGATTATGGGTTCGAATCCCTGTTCGCCCCGATTATGTTTCCAGGTTTGTCAGCACCATAGCCGTGCTCGTGGGTTTCATCGAAGTGGTAAACGTCTGAGACCTGCATCACTTCGGGCTTTCCTCCCACATTAAGCTGACACGTCGTGATAAAACTAAAATACTGTTAAAAGCGACGTTAAACCCAAATAACTCACTCACTCACTCTCATGGATCAGTGGGTTGGTTGGGGGTAGCAATATCACAATAACACTTTAGGGTTGAACTGTGTATAAATATAACATGAAATGATATAAAAGATAATCTTGTAGGCATTCATCACGTTTCTCTCACAATAAAAGAGAAGACGCTATTAATAAGAAAGGGAATCTCTGGATGGCAACGTCTTTATTATGAGGAACACAACGTTTCGGGTTTTTCAGACCTGATGAAGTAGCAAGCATACATGTATACTCCGAAACGATGTGTTCCTCATAATAAAGAAGCTGACATTCTCTTCCTTATGTGTATCACTTCTCAATGCCTTTCAAAGACGCTATTAATACTAGTTTTCATCGCTAAAGGATCTTTTTAATCACGTGAGTAGTCATTTAATTATTGGGTTTTTAAGAGAAATAGAATTATTACATAAATTTTGATGCTATGTTCTGTAAATAATACATATTTTAGTATTGGTAGCGGAAAAATTGTTAACTGAGATTGTTTGTGGCTTTACCCTTGATGGGGATTGAAGAAGTGTAAAATGATTGTCCCCCTGAGAGGGTATGTCAGACCACGTCATTCAAAGTAATGTTTTTTCACCACAATTTTAATCGTAGAATATATGTTCATTTATTCTGGCTACATTTGTCATTAATCGCCAACAGCGGAAGGGATGATGTAAATCCGGCTGGGGTCCATGCAGGTAGCAAAGGTACTGTAAGTCCCCATGGACCCTAGCATGGTGATCTACCTTCAGCTGCTGGCGATCTATAGCCCTTTTTTATATTGTACCGTAATTTATAGTGCTATCTTTTTTATAGTTGTATGCTAGTTTTAAATAATAAACTGTGATATTTTAGTAATTGTACTGTCCATCGATGACAGGTTTTAATTTAGTTAAAAATGTATGTATTCCAATTGTCACATTTTTCGTCACGATATGGCTGGAATATTGCCGATGTGACGTAAAGCATTAACTCACTCACTCACTATTAATACTAGTAATTTAAAACAAAGACTAAGTTGTTATGTCGCCGGCTAAATATACAATATTCATGGCGACATATACATATATATCTTCTGACGTCTTACCTATCTTCTTTCAAAGCTCACATCACACACGTATCTGAACGGTGACATTTAAGATCTCAGTGATATGAAGCACCTAGGTTAATATTACTCTTTGCGTCTTCGAATCTGGAATCGCCTTTTTCAGATGATTATCCATTTCTTGAAACTAATATGATCTCAAATCTAATTATGAATGTAATGAGTGGTCAATGGATCTCAATGACTCTTCACATATCACATATCTTCACAATTCGAAAGACATATCAAAACTTTAAATGTTTGTTTGTTTATTTGTTTTTTAACGTCGCACTCACCGATATTCCAGATATTTGACGGCAGTCTGTAAATAATCGAGTGTGGACCAGACAACCCAGTGATTGACATCATGAGCATTGATCCAAGCAATTGGGATACGATGACCTGCATCAATCAAGTCAACGAGAATGATCACCCGATCCCGTAAGTCGCCTTTTCCGAGAAGCACAGTCGCCTTTTACGGCCTGAAAATTATACCAGACAATAAAGACACGATGTACCAGAACATCGAGTGTACGATAGTGCATTTACTTATTTCGTTGAAACTAATAAAAAAACTATATTATGTCGATTTTGAATTACGTCTACTGTGTACAAGTGCAGAGATTCTGCTGCTTCAAAGTACAGAAGAATGTTTAGGAAATATCTTCGTTTTGCAGCACAGTTCACGTTACTTCAGGTATGGACATATTCTACAATAACACTACTACAAGATACGTGAGTATGTTCATTATACTGACAGGCATCTTCGTTTTTAAGAATGACAAAAAATACGGACATGTTGCCCTTAAGGACACGGATGTCGCGATGTTATGTTCGGAAAGTGCCTTGTGAATTAGCTTCTCACTGATTGCCTGTTTTCCCTTCTGTTATATTTGTTTGTTTGTGAAGCGGACCTCAGCGGCCTGAAGACTTCTCAATGCATTTGTGCAAACAATTTGACAGCGACACCACTTTTTGTAAAAGTGTAAACGTTAGTTGGTTTATCGACAACAGATTGTCATCTGTAACCATTGGGGCGGTCGGGTAGCCTAGTGGGTAAAGCGTTCGCTCGTCACGCCGAAGACCCGGGTTCGATTCCCGACATGGGTACAATGTGTGAAGCCCATTTCTGGTGTCCCCCGCCGTGATATTGCTGGAATATTGCTAAAAGCGGCGTAAAACAATACTCACTCACTCACCTAAACATTAGGACTCAGTTTGTTATGGTAGGATGGTAATAAACAAGATCTGTCGGTACAGCTAAATCGGCATAGAAATGAAACATGCGTCATTATGCGGACAACGTAGCTGTTGACGTTAATGACGTCTCATGAAGATTCGGGGTAGAATAGGTCTTCAGCAATCCATGCCTGCCGTAAAAGGTGACTATGCTTGTCGTAAGAGGCGACTATGAGATCGGATGGTCAGGCTCACTGACTTGGTTGATGCATGTCATTGTATCCCAATTGCGTGGATCGATGGATTGGCTGGTCAAGACTCGATTATTTACAGACCACCGTCAACTGAATGGAATATTGGTGATGGCGGCGTTAAACAACAAACAAACAAAACGTTTCTGACGCCAGTTGGAGCCTTGGAAAACCAAATGCCATGTTAAAGTGGTATCTGTTTTTGAACAGAGTAAAATTGTGTAAGTTTGTTGGTGAAATTACCACGAAGAAACACCATATACCTGAGCACCAAACACATTTCTGAGTTGAATCGAGTGGCATATAGAAAGAAATTTCAGGTTCATTTGCAGCATGACGTTGCAAGGACTGCGACGATGAAGGTTGCTAATTTCCTGATGCTGTGAAATGGTTTATTATATGCTGTGACATTTTGATTAGCTTCACCAATACCCTGGCGGTGCTCTTTCTTACACAATGTTCTTTCTACAGATACGACCTCCTTGATACAGACCTCCTGGGTAGAATAGGTCTTCAGCAACCCTTGCTTGTCGTAAAAGGCGACTATGCTTGTCGTAAGAGGCGACTAACGGGATCGTTAGTTCGAATCCCGGTTCGCCCTGGTTACCTTTTACTTTGAGGACCCGTGAAGATCCGGGGTAGAATAGGTCTTCAGCAACCCAGTATTGCTGTGAAAGGCGACTATGCTTTTCGTAGGAGGCGACTAACGGGATCTGGTGGTCAGGTTCGCTGATTTGGTTGATGTATGTCATCGGAAACAATTGCGAGGATATATGGTCATGATGTCAATCACTGGTTTGTCTTGTCCAGTCTCAATTATTTACGGGGCGGTCGGGTAGCCTCGTGGTTAAAGCGTTCGCTCGTCACGCTGAAGACCCGGGTTCGATTCCCGACATGGGTAAAATGTGTGAAGCCCATTTCTGGTGTCCCCCGCCGTGATATTGCTGGAATATTGCCAAAAGCGGCGTAAAACCATACTCACTCACTCACTCAATTATTTACAGATCGCCGTCATATAGCTAGACTATTGCTGAGTGCGGCGTTAAACAACGAACAAATCTAAACAATCTAGAAGGGCAAACTAAGAATTGGCTGTCCTCGACTGGAATCGAAAGTAGCGAGCCGACGCTTTTACCACTAGGACACTACGATGACACGACAACACCTGGCACAAACACCTGGAAGCATCACCACGTGTGTGCGTGTGTGTAATGTCAGTCCTTGTTTGTATTTGTGCTTGGATCGGGTTTACACACCAGGAATCGAACCTGGGTTTCCGGTTTCACGAGACCATTCTTTTACCACCACGGCACTCTGATTTGTCTGTTTGTTGATTAACGCCTCACTCAGTATTATTCCAGCTGTATGACGGCGGTCTGGACCAGACAATCCAGTGGCTGACATCATGAGCAATTTGAAAACAATGAAATGCATCAGAAATATATCTATGTTTATCATCATTCTATGACATTTCGAAAGTGTATGAATTGTAACACCCCAAGACAATGTGTGTTTGTTTGTTTGTTTGTTCAACGCTGCACTGAGCAATATTACACCTATATGACGGCGGTCTGAAAATAATCGAGTCTGCATCAGACAATCCAGTCATTGACATCATGAGCATCGATCTATGCAATTGGGATACAATGAAATGCACCAACCAAGTCAGTGAGCCTGACCACCCGATCCCGTTAGTCGCCTCTTACGACAAGCATGGGTTTGCTGAAGACCAATTCTAACCCCGAATTTTCACGGGACCACGACACGAGGCCACGTTAACCCATGACACAAACACGCGAGAACGTCACTTACCTTACCCTTCTACTGTTACGCGTCGTTTCCCAAATTGATACAATATGTTAACCCAGAAATCTGTACGTAAAAGAACTTAGTGTGAAACCAACAAACAACAAACAAGTGGTATACAATCAACAAATGTATTACAAAATTCATTACGTTTACAAATCAAAACTAACAAGGGCAAAAGTGAGCGTGGCTCACTAATACCCCCGGCCCGCCTAGTGTGTCAGAAGTTACAAATCAAATAATGGATAGGGTTAGGGTTTGAAAAATTCATTAAAAACATTCGAAAATTAATTAAAAAAAATATTTTTTGACTGCACCCCTCCACATGACACAGATTATATGTACTTAATTTGAGCTGAATCCACTGAATAGTTTAAAAGAAATCGTGCGGACAAAGTTTTCGGACGGACGGACAGACGGACAGACGGACGGACGGAACCTTGGCATAAACTATATATAATTACTGCGCAGCGATTACAACGGCAGTAAGCAATAGATTTGGAGTACAATATTCAATGGCAATATATAAAATGTTGGCAGTGGTTGGTATCAAATACACAAAAACAGTGGTGATAGCAAAAGTCAGTGATAATAATATATATTCATCAAGTGGCGACAGTAGTCAAGCTTCCGAGATGGGCTAGGCAGAGAATCATTAGAGGTGATGAGCGATCCTCACATGAAAGCTGGCTTCGAACCGATGAAATGCATGAGAGATCCCATAAACACGCTCTTGTCCCCTTATATAGTCTAACCAGCTGCTGGAAGTTCCCTATCAGTGACTTCACCAGCCTAGCAGCACTACAACATTTCAGAAATTTCGTTAACATACTAACACCGTCCGCGGTGCACCGAACCGGAAGTTTACACACCACACTAGCATCTAAATATAGTTACTTCCTGACTACTGATCACTGTTCAACGCCATGCAATGAGCCGAATACCAGTATTGAATCTATATGTGTGGTGAGGTGAGATTTAAATAGCGATGTGCATGCATGTGTGTGTGGCTGCTTGTGCTGGTCCGGACATTTGCCGGTCTTATGGAGTAAGCCCGCTGAGATACCATCCCGTGGTTCTAACATGGTTAACCCACTCACCTGCATTATACAGACTCCGAGCCGACCAGTCTTATTTTATCCCTTTTATAAAACTGCGCGCAAGGCAGGGTAGCGAGTACACCATTTTAGCAGCGTTTGGCATGACGGTGTCAGGGGATCGAACCACCGACTTTCCAGACGCGCTATCCACTACACCACAGAGGTGGTTACATATGTTTATAGACAGACACCTTTGTGACGGGTGACTCAGAGTATGAAGTGCTTGAAAGAACAGTTTGTTTTGCAAACAGTATGTAAAGTATGTGCCTCAAATAGAAACGTCTGCCTTTTAGCAGCTTCAATCCCGTGATGCCCTGGTAATGAGAAATAAGACACGTGTCATAAGAAACACTCACAATCGACTAGGAGAGAAAGTAGGATGTTTAACTTTCACAACTCTTTGATCTTTCATTAGAGCGATGCATGGATCAGTCCTAACGATATAACGAGCAAGCGGGTCTCCTTAAATGAAGGGTTTAAAGAAAAGACTGATCAACATGATGAAAGTGAGGTGTAATTTGTTTACGAGCTTTAATTTATGACCAGCTTCACTGGAGATCACAGGTGCTGCTCAAATACTTCGTTCTCCATCACCTCAATGTGTACTTTCTAAAAACACATCTGATGACTTTTTTCTCATGGATAAGTGTGTGAATTGCGTTTTACGCCGCTAAGAACATTATTTGAGTTACATCACGGCTTGTCAGCTTGACATGTCAGGAAGTCCTGAAGTGATCCCTCTCTTCGACACGCCTGCATGAAAGGGAAGAGTTTTGTGCAAGTAGAAAGTATTGGTTTGGTTTGTTGGTTACCGCCGCACACAGCAATAATCCAGCTCTATGACGGCGGTCTGTAATCGAGTCTTGACCAGACAATTCAGGAGATTGACATCATGAGCATCGATCCACGCGATTGGGATACGATGACATGGATCAATCAAATCAGCGTGCCTGACCACCCGATCCCGTTAGTCGCCTCGTACGACAAGCATAGTCGCCTTTTACGGCAAGCATGGGTTGCTGAAGACCTATTCTACCCGGATCTTCACGGGTACTCAAAGTAAAAGGTAACCAGGGCGAACCGGGTTTCGAACCCACCATCCTAGGTTTGTGGCAAACTTTTATAAAAGCGACAAAACCATTTCCATAAGCATAAGAAATCGAACAGTCCAGTGTACAATTCTGACTCTCTCATGAGCATATGTGTATGAGTCATTATCAAAGAAAGAAGATACCAGGTGTGCACCTATCCTTCCTGGTATGTGTATCAAAACACCAACTTTCTAAAAAATATCCTTAAAACGGATTATCTATCCCAATTGCCTAACTCAACTAGATACAAAATAAATGTCAATAATGTCCCCACCCTGGTGAGTGAGTGAGTGAGTATGGTTTTACGTCGCCTTTTTGCAATATTCCAGCAATATCACACATTGTACCCATGTCGGGAATCGAACCCGGGTGTTCGGCGTGACGAGCGAACGCTTTAACCACTAGGATACCCGACCGCCCACCCCATCGTGGATGTGTACCACAGAAACAACGAAACATTAAGACACCTACTTCAAACAATGCATTAATAGGACAAATTCCCCGTCCTTGTAACCGGTTGCGTGGTAACAACAAAACTGCTCTTAATATTTAGTGATTAATGGATGACAACATGGTATCGATTATCGCGATCGACTGCTCCGAGTGTGGAGAAGATAATTTGTTTCTCATGATCAAGATGTGTCTTTTCTTGATATATGATAGGGTTATGTTGATTTGTTAGAAAATTACGCTTATTAACAAAAGAACATCGAAGAGAATGTTTTTTTTTAATTTCATATTTTCTGTTTCAACATCTATTTGCATTGGATTCGGTAGTTTGTTTTTGTTTTCATGGAAAATCATTATATTTGTAGTCAGAACCTATGATCTTACTTGTAGGGAAAACTTTAACCAAATTACATTTCATCAATGACAACGTGAACTCTCTTAAAATATATTCGGTTGGGGCATGAGTGGCAGATTTGCGTCTTTAGCGCTGCCAGAAATCTACGATTTTTGGTGCGAATGTTTTGTTTGCTTGTTGTTTAAAGCCGCACTCAGCAACATTCCAGCTATATGGCGTCGGTCTGTAAATATTAAGAGTCTAGACCAGACAATCCAGTGATTGATATCCACGATGACGATGTACGATGACATGCATCAACCAAGTCAGCGAGCCTGACCTCCCGATCCCGTTAGTCGCCTCTTACGACAAGCATAGTCACCTTATACGGCAAGCATGGGTGGCTGAAGACCTATTCTAGTCCAGATTTTCACGGGTCTCGAGTTTGTAAAAAGGGACGAGTAAACCTTGCTTCACTTCCAAGTTTCCTACCACCTCAAGTCGTGATATATGTGAAATATTTTTCAAAGCGGCGTTAAACAAAACTCATTCTACGGTCGCTTTCACTTTCTAGTTTTATTAGATTCAAAGCCCCGATACCTAAAGCATGACCTAATTACGTTTTCAAAATTTCTCAATCATCCTGGGATAGGCTGGAGGTTAAAGCGTTCGCCCGTCACACCGAAGGCATTGTTTCGATTGTTCACACTGGGCCAATGTGTAAAGCGCAATTGCGGTGTCCCCCGACGTTACCTTGATGGAATATTGCTGACAGAAGCATAAAACCCCTTACACTTACTAATTCCCTACTGCCGGGCATCTACAATTAACAAGGCTGAAAACCTGAGGTCTAAACAGAACTTTTGAAAAAACATATCTTTTTTGTTTCATTTTTAGCCACCATTAAAAAATGGGTGTATATCTTCTTTGCGAGACGGGGCACGGGTGGCACAGTCGTGTAAGGCGCTGCGATTCGCTGTGCAGAGTGGCGTCCCTTGGCATAGAAACCTATGATTGTGGGTTCGAATCCCAGTTCGCCCCGATTATGTTTCTAGGTTTGTCAGCACCATACCCATGCTCGTGGGTTTCACCGAAGTGGTAAACGTCTGAGACCTGCATCACTTCAGGCTTTCCTCCCACATTGAGCTGGCACGCCATGATATAACTGGATTACTGTTAAAAGCGGCGTTAAACCCAACTCACTCACTCACTTTTGCCAGATAGTTTACTTTTGATAAGACTTAAAATTTGCTGCTTGAGGGTAAAGCAATGATATAGGCAAAATTGATTTTGAATGACTGCAATGGAAGTTGAACTTAAAGCAGTTTTAATTAAAACGTACCACTCCAAACTGATATGATGTGTCTGAGCCATCCTATCTGCTAATGGATATATTTCCATTAAGAGAATAATAAAGATCCGATTAACCTTGAAACGTCATTCAATCAAATATGGTTTAAAATAAGTTTAATCCAAATTAAATATTATCCGTTGTCGTTAAATTGCTTATTCCTATTCATTCGGCTTTTGTTGAGTCAGATTTAATCATCTTGCCAGAATATTTGTATACAATATGTCTTAGCTGTATGGGGTGCATAATGAGTCTTAGATGATTCTTAGAAACCGTTATCTCACGGAATTGATGAAATATGTCTTTCCCAAATTAAATAGTATTTGAAAAACACGACAGTCTGCCACGTTTTACAAACACGAGCAGATGTATTTCTTTGTACTTGTCTCCTTAATCATTTCTTTCCATAATATTAAGCAGTATGTCCATTATATTAAGCAGTATTTCCATAATATAAAGCTTGTGCAAACAAGAGAACGGCGCATATCCTGGAAAACAGCCTCGTAAAAACTATGTTGGTAATACATTGAACTGTAGGTTAACATTGAAGATAAGAGAATGACAAGTTAGATTTAAAGTATTAATAGAAATATTGTATAACCTGATAACACTTTCTGTCTCCAAAAGCCTGGCCACATGCATGAGAATCCAACGAACGTGAAAAACCTGAAAATCAACCACAAAACAAATATGTATCAGCAAATATGTATCAGCTTCTCCACTGTATAAACATTATAAAGAATTAATTCCATGATAATTCCAAACTAAATTAATCGGGTATTTATACATGTCAATCGATAAAGTTGTTGTTGGTGTTGTTTAACGCCGCATTCAGCGACATTCCAGCTATATGATGGCGGTCTGTAAATAATAGAGTCTGGCCCATATAATCCAGTGACTGATATTATAAGCAACGATCTACGCCATCAGTACGATGACACACAATCAACTAAGTACCTAAATTTGACGACCCGATCAATTTAGCCGCCTTTTATGATCAGCATAGGAAGCGGTGGACTTATTCTAACCCGGAATCTCCATGGGGCGGTTAAGAGGGATGATACTTGTTTGTTTGTCTGTTTGTTTGTCAGTATAGAGCTGATGAGTATGTGTAATGGACACCATGTTTCAGATGTTAAATGTACAACAATGTCCATATAGTTTTTATGGTTGGTTTTCACAGGTGATTTTTGGTTGTTGGTTTATTTGTCGTTTAACGCAGCCCTCACAATATTCCAGCTATATGGCGGCGGTCTGTAAATAATCGACTCTGGACCAGAACATCCAGTGATTGACATCATAACCATCTATCCACGCAATTGAGATACGATGACATGTATCAGCAAGTCAGCGAGCCTGACTCCCCGATCCCGTTAGTCGCCTCTTGCGACAAGCAAGAGGAATTGTATAGGATACAATATACTTTTCTTATTGATGTTCACATTATATACATCTTCTTTGATTATCTGCTTCCTGTTTAAATGCACGTCATTTTACAGTGATCTATGACGTGGATATGGTGTACACTATTTGGCATGAAACATTTCATCCTTAACCCGGCGTCCAGGATCAACAAATACCATAACATTTACGTCATCTTGGGCTGAGGCAACGTTGACTTATTTCAACATTTTCAACTAATGAACCCTGATGCTATATATCTCTCTTGCGTTCCGAGTGATCCCATATTCACTTTTAGCTTAGGAGAGCTCAGAGGCTATTTCCCTGTGCTTATATTTTGACCGGCGAAAACCTCACGGAGCAATTATTTAAGACGTCTAGACGATTCATCGCAAGTGTGTCATATATCCAGTTTAAATGTAGAGGGGTAAGGAAATACCCAAAGTCCGATCATTACTACATCGCAAATGGGGCAATCAGTCATTTCTTATTTTATTTCCCCCCACAATTCTCTTGACAGAAAGTAGAGAAGTCTTGACTTGTTGGTATGGGTGAGTATACACTGATTGAGTCTGATATCCTGGAGGTGCCTGATTCCTCGCACACTTGGACGATGATAACGACAGTTATAGGGGTGACCTTTAACAGTCGTGATGCTTATACACTTACCTTTCATTAGACCAACTAAAAGATGTAAAGAAATATGTTTTGTATGGTTTTAACAAAGATATGAACAAGATGGTCGACAGTTCAGTTACACTGCAAAGTCCCATTTACATACAGGACGATTTCCAAAAAAATCCCATTCAGTGGAGCGGACTATACCGGTATACTTGTTCAAATGGTGATACACGGACAGAAATTAAATGTACATGGTTGGGGAACATGAAAAGAAAAGTGATAGCCACCGAAAATTTAAATCGCCGCCATTTTACCAAGATGGCCGCACGTATACCTTTCAACTTAACAATTATGCAACATTTGACTGTTTTTTCCTGTGCATTTTTTTGCATGCTTTCGCTTTAAATCTTATCTCTACTATCATTGCTAAATATCATTGGAACAAAAGACAGCTGTATTTCTTTCAAATTTATGCATGAAAATAAAACTGTCCAGTAACTTGTCTAGACAATATTCATTTGTCATGTCAACAAAGTCTGAATACCTGAGTGTATTTATACCAATAGGAATATTTATGTCGTCTTTTACTGCAAGTATGGGTTGCTGAAGAACTTTTTTCCAGGTATATGACGGCGGTCTGTAAATAATCGAGTCTTGACCAGACAACCCAGTAATTGACATCATGAGCATCAATCAACGCAATTGGGATACGATGACATGTGTCAACATCTCAGCGAGCCTGACCACCCGATCCCGTTAGTCGACTTTTACGACAAGCATAGTCGCCTTTTACGGCAAGCATGGGTTGCTGAAGACCTATTCTACTCTGGATCGTCACGGGTCTTGAGAAACTACGCACGAAATACAATATAAAATCTACTGTACTTGACTATGTCCTTATCTATTTAACTGTGGTGTTTTAGACGCACACAGTTGTAAGGGATTCCCTGACGTTTGATTGACTAAAGAGGCAATTCTTTAGCGTTTACATTTTCAGAGGCCACGGACAGTACTTAACCCGCTACTTTTTCCCGATTTGCTTATAATAGAATGGGCGGGGCTTGTGTTGCGATGTCACTGATTTTGTGTTGTTTTCTGCAGTATTTGTATGTAAATGGTAAATAAGCAGAATGTGAAGTTATTGATGTACGTATTTAGATCATTTAGGTAATGTTTTTTTACTTTTAAAAGGGGGCACGGGTGGCCCAGTCATCTAAGGCGCTGCGATTCGCTGTGCAGAGTTGTGTCCCTTGGGCACGCCAGAAACCTATGATTGTGGGCACGAATCCCGGTTCGCCCCAATTATGTTTCTTTGTCAGCATCATACCCGTGCTCGTGGGTTTCAACGAAGTGGTAATCGTCTTAGACCTGCACCACTTCGGGCTTTCCTCCCACATTAAGCTGACACGCCGCGATATAACTGGAATACTGTTAGAAGCGGCGTTAAACCCAACTCACTCTCTCACTCAATTACTTTTGAAATTTTGAAATCAGTTCTTAAATGACCACAAACTCCTCTCTTCGTCTCTGTAGCAGTAAAGCGTACCGGTGTTAATTATGCGAAATATTGACACCATAGGCTTTAAAACTTAATTTAAACTATTCATATTGAAAATGTACTTTTGTGAGACAATTACTGTGTTTGCTTAAGATATGGTGAAATGTTTTATTACACACATTCGCGATAACAATGCATAGTAATGCCTAACCAACTAGGCAGTTATTCACATACATGTTAAAGCCGGCAGTGCTGTTTTCACTTTCGGGCCAGTAGACTTACCGCCCGTGAAGATCCGGGGTAGAATAGGTCTTCAGCAACCCATGCCTGCCATAAAAGGCGACTATGCTTGTCGTAGAAGGCGACTGACGGGGTCGGGAGGTCAGGCTCGCTAATTTGGTTGATACCTGTCAGCGATCCAAATTGCGTGGATCGAGGTTCATGATGTCAATTAATGGATTGTCTGGTCAAGGCACAATTATTTACAGACCGCCGTCATATAGCTGGAATATTGAGTGCGGCGTTAAACAACCAACCAACCAACCAACAGTATACTTACATAAACATGTATTTCCATGGCATTCTTGACCAAATGTTAAGTACATCCATCATTTTTTACCTTCCGGCTGAAACTTTCATTTCCTGGTTTCTATTTCAAATTGACGTGAAGCATCAACATTACTAGATCTGACCTACTCCTTTTCCAATAAAGCTCCAATTAGGGGGTTGGTACCGGAAAGAGATAGTTTTGAGAAAAATACCACTCGGTGCAATGGAAATTTAACGCTGTCAGTGGACGGGTCGTTCGTCTTCATGAAAAAGTAACCTCCACACACTTCCGTTTTGTAAAAGCTAAAAGTGCCTAATTCGGATGACTAGACAAACTGAAAAAACCTAATGCTGTACTAAACGGAACAACTTGCTCAGCCAGGAGCATTCAAGCAGTGATGGGCACTAATTGATCCAAGGCTTTCCAGCTGCCATTCACGGTGCGGGCGATTCTGGTAATATTATGGTAACTCATATTCGTGAACCACTCCTTCATCGCTATCAGGTAACTGATGTAGCACTAATTACATCCAGTATCAACCTTTCTTTATCATAAAACCAAGAAATCAGTATCCGTATGCATGAATCAGTGTTAGTTTGACTTTACGCGGCTTTTTTTGCAAGTTTTACTTGTTGTTTAACGCCGCACTCAGCAATGTGCCAGCTATATGACGGCGGTCTGTAAATAATCGAGTCTGGACAAGACAATCCAGTGATTGATAGCATGAGCATCGATCCACGCAATTGGGATCGATGACATGCATCAACCAAGTCAGCAAGCCTGACCACCCGATCCCGTTAGTCGCCTTTGACGACAAGCATGGTGGCCTTTTACAGCAAGCATGGGTTGCTGAAGACCTGTGTACGAATATGAGTTGCCATAATATTACCAGAATCGCCCGCACCAATCAAGTCAGCGAGCCTGACCACCCGATCCCGGACGAAGAATGTGATCCATGTATCACAGAGCTGTCAAATGTCCGTTAACGATGACCAGTGGCGTTCTCTCCTGACCACAAATTCCTCCTATTCTAAAACTCTGATGTCAATATTCGAGACAATTTTGGTCGGTGGAATCCGAAATTGCCATCTAATGATAATTTGGTGAATTTCTGTACTGCCTGCCCTCAGTAATCAGTCGCTTTTAACATAACGATCAACTTTCATTAGGTAAATATTGAAGCGATTGAGCTGTAAGTGCCTACTGATCTGGTGAGCTTGTGATCTAAATCAGATACAATCGTCACCACTTGTACTTTTCCGTAACCATCACGAAGGCATTCGATCGGTTTGCCCAGGAATGACATGACTTGGTCAGTGTTAAATGAAATGCAGTGACATGTACAATGTTACTGATACAAACTGATTTTATTGTCATTGTGCGTCATCATCGAAATTTGTTTTATAGGGAAATGGCATATGCACTAAGGCTGACAACGTATGTATTAATGGACAACTCAATATGCATGAGAGGTCGGGGTTGGGGGCTAGGGTTTGGGGGTAGTGTTGGAGACAGAATAGTTTTATTCAGTTCAAGACAACGCGTTTTCATAGTTTTGAAATTATGAGGCAAACCAAGTGTTTCTGTGCGTGCCACGCGTGCATGCGTCCTTGTGTGTGTGTGGTGGTTGGGGGGGGGGGTAATTGTTTTCCCTGAGAACCTCCTTAACTTTCGCGAACACCAAGTATCATCATTGTTTTGTATTGATTCATAAACAAAAGCGAATCATATAATCGGAATCATAAATAGAAACTTTTAGCAGAGGGGGCACGGGTGGCCCACTCGTCTAAGACGCCGCTATTCGCATTGCAGAGTTGCCAGATACCTATGAGTGTGGGTTCGAATCCCGGTTCGCCCGTGCTCGTGGGTTTCACCGAAGTGGTAAACGTCTGAGACCTGCATCACTTCGGGCTTTCCTCCCACATTAAGCCGCGATATAACTGGAATACTGTCACTCTTAATACTTGCTTAAGAGAAAACGGTCCAGCATAGCCATGACTGACAATACTTCAAATGTGATCGTTAGAGATACAAATTTTAAGTGTCAGTGTCTCCATGGTTTATGCGTGAACAATGAAATTTCGAACATAGTAAAGTTCGTTAACCGTGCAGATCCGGGTAAGACGTAGCCTTTCGTAACAAGATCGGGTGGCCAGGCTCGCTTACTTGGTTGATGCATGCCATAGTATCCCAGTTGCGGAGAAGGATGTTCATGGTGTCAATCACTGGATCGTCTGGTCCAGACTCGATTATTTACAGACCGCCGTCACAGAGCTGGAATATTGATGAGTTCGGCGTTAATCAAAGGACTAACAAAAAAGTAAATCTAGTTATTTTCCCTTAGCAAACACGGAGACATATGATACAAATCAGAATAAAAATATCATCGAACATCAATATTGGGTGCATATGAAATGTCATGATAATAATCCATTGGTTTAAAGTATTACAAACCTCAAATTAGTTTCGTTTGTTAGATTATCATAATTATTAAGACAATATATAGTCTCGTAACAATAAAGTACAGAATTTGTTATATTATCAAAAGAACTGTTGTTTCAACATATTTTATGTTTCGTTTTATATTTTGTACTATTTATAAGCAATGACTAATTGATATATTTGTCCAAAAGGGTTTGATGAAATATCGCAAAACAATAACTTGTTAAATCATAATCCATCAAACCATGTATTACATACTGAGGCTTTATACACTCTAGCGCTGATGTGTAAGAAACAATAGGTCTTCAGCAACCCATGCTTGTCTTAAAAGGCGACTATACTTGTCGTAATAGGCGACTAACGGGATCGGGTGGCCAAGCTCGCTGTCTTGGTTGATGCATGTCAAAGTATCCCAATTGCGTTGATCGATGCTCGTGATGTCAATCACTAGATTGTCTGGTCCACACTCGATTATTTACAGACCGCCGTCATATAGCTTGAATATTGCTGAGTGCGGCGTTAAACAACAAACCAACCCCAAACTGTATGCCCCATGTTATTTTAAGGTGTGCAACAATTTGAAAATGTATAAAAATGAGGAGAACGTATTCTGGAGCACATTTTAGTTGATCTCACTCCATCCCACGGACACAGAATAACTAATGGCTTGCTCTCAGATTATTATGCAGCGTCTAAGTGGATGGACAATGTACGAGTCGACGGGCAACATGAAATGTTTGACTGCAGCAGACTAGGTGCCATATTGCGAGCTATGCTGCATGTACATCACGACTTCGTCTCGCCACTCCGGACAACCCGTCACCGTCACCGTCACCGTATCACCATACAAACAGTGACCCGGCACGTGATCCTCACATTATATGTTGCCGTTATATATAAATACTACTTATGACCAGGAGACGAAAAGGATAATCTTTCTCTGAATACTTAAAGATGCCATAGCGATACCCAAAAGCTTGAAGGCCTAATATAACATTCGACCTTACTATCAATACGCCAATTGAAATACAAATATTATAAAAAAAATATTTAAAAATTATCAATACATCGCAAAGACATTTCCTGTCTGCATTATACATGATGCTATAACTACCAGCTTCTATGCATGTTTGGGACACAACACAGTGGCGTTAGATATTGTAAGCGTACATGTACTTGTTGGATTAGTGAGTGAGTGAGTATGGTTTTACGCCGCTTTTAGCAATATTCCAGCAATATCACGGCGGGGGACACCAGAAATGGGCTTCACACATTGTACCCATGTCGGGAATCGAACCCGGGTCTTTGGCGTGAACTTGTTGGATTAAGAAGCGCTTGGATTGAAGACTCGATGGTTAACTCTGATGGTTTGCAGATAGACAGACAAGTTTAGTTTCGTCTCACTCGTAGAATGCAGTTATATGACAAGAAGTATAACCATAACTCTACAACCAGTCGCTTGACGACTTACGAGAGAAAATATGTCATTACAATAAACAGTGACACACAGCGAATATACTGAATCACAAAAGAAACGTCACCCCAAGTAACGTTGCATGAAAAGTTGTCATGTAAATATCTGGGTAATTTTTGTCAAAGTTTCTAAAATTTAACATTACCTTGTCCGGAAAAATGAAATGATAGATGATAGAAAAAACAAAGCAGATGACAATACAACCGAGCGCCCAAACGCATCACGGCAACGGCCATGGTAACCCGATGCACGTGAGTTCCGTTCAAGTTGAAAAGCACATGCGTTTCCCCATTTCTTGACCTATAAAAATCCACCCAGATCGAAAACATTCATTCGTTATTGAATTGCTACCACATGCCAAGATTGACAAAAAATAAGCGACACCAAGCCCTTGGACGATTGGACAAACTGCCCGGCAAGTAGCCAATGCAAGTCCACGTAATGACCGTATACAGGCTCCAGCAACGGTACCAAACCACCAACATTACAGATGACCGACCACGTAGTGGAAGACCAAGGGTCACCACCAGACGTTAGGAACGTCAGATTGTGCGACAGCATCTTAAAGATCGCTTTGTTACTGCTGCGGAAACTGCTCGACAGACCATGGGGACACACCAGCGACACCTTAGTGCGGACACCGTGCGTCGACGATCGACGAGCAGACACCTCCACTGTCATAGGCCACACCGAGGACCCATTCTGACACCACCAGCAGTGGAGAAGAGTCCTCTTCTCAACAGCAGATGGCAGAGAGAGAGAGAGAGGTCCGAGCATCATGGTGTTGGGTGGAATTGGTCTTGCTCTGTGGTCTTCCAGAACATCGTTCCAGGGAGAGGCAATAGTGTCACAGCAGCTCGGTACATTGATCAAGTCTTGAGACCGCACGTCATACCTCATTTGGCACGTAGCCGCAACCACGAGTTTCAGCATGATAACGCCCGTGCCCACACTGCGAGAGTAACAAGAGGCTTTCTCCAGCAGAATGGCATCAGAACCATGCAGTGGCCTGCCCTCAGTCCCGATTTAAATCCCACTGCGCACCTGTGGGACGAGATTCAAAGACGGCTGAATGACGTCCGACCAAGGCCGACAACTGCAGCTGAACTGCGTCAGGCGTTCCTCAGAGTGAGTGCCTATGGCCTTTATCAACCGCCTCATCCATTCCATGTACCGACGTTGCACGGCAGTCATCAATGTTCATGGCGGACACACGAGATACTGACTTGTGATGCCATTTTCTTAGAGTCTAGTGTTGTGTTTCACTTTAAGAACATTTGACAGTTTTGCCAAGTTTAATCTTTTTAATATGTCTCAAAGTATGTTTACAGTGTTTAATAAGGTTTCTCACATATCTATCCATGGTGACGTTTCTTTTGGTGTTCAGTATATATATACATATAAACATCAATGATATAAAATGGAACGTCGTTTTGCCATAATGTGATGGCAGGTTTTGGCCACGTAAGAAATAAAACCAATGTTTGATCAAATCTGTGTAAACTTTTCACAATAAAAGTAATTATTAAAATTTATCAATTTACGATTACAGCGATTACGAAGATCAACCCTCACGTCGTCGTATAAAGAGCAAGGAAGTAAATCATGGATCTCGTCTTCTACCTGGTCTGTAGAATTAAAGCAACATCTCTCTTCTGATGGTATGTTTGTGTAACGTCCAGCCTCTATCTTTAAAGGCGCCACTCCGCATCTGAATTTAGCTGGAGAGCTCCTGTGAGCACGATTGAGAGGGTATTCCACGTATTTTTCTGTAGCTTCTTAGTTTGTTTCTTCAACGGTTTCACGTTTCTCCATTGTCCCTCCATTTAGACCTATATTCCAACAAAAGGCGTTCTTGCACCATTGAAACAAATAAATTGATTTCAATTTGGGGATGTATGCTTGTTAAATGTCCTAGGTCGATTCTCTCAAGACATGACGTTACTTTAACATTGCTTCACCACAGAATATCTTCATTGTTACTCTCCTGTTTTGGGTATTAACAAGTCTGACCCAGCGTCTTGAGACTGTTGTCCATGATCTCATATCTGGCGGGATCCAACTTACTTCCCTATTTATTGCAATGTTTGGTGCATATTTTCCAAATCCTAGGAAAAATCGAATAATTCGAAGGTGGATAGCATTTACAGCAGAATGAGTAAGTGAATATAGTTTTATGCCGCTTTCAGCACAATTTCAGAAATATATTTGGGGGGCATCGAAGTGAGCATCGTACATTGCACCTATGTTGGGGGCGGAACCCTGGTCTTCGTCATGTATCTTGCGATGTATTTAACATCCATTAAGCCGTGTGTCTCGCCAAGTATATATGTATTTAGTTTTAGATCTAGCTTTGTATTTAACTATGAACCTACAGCTAGCCATGTATCTAGCCAAGTATATATCATTTAGCCATGGACCTAGAGAGGTATTTAACCATGCATTTAGCTGTCTATTTCGCATGTATATATGTATCTAGTTATTTATCTAGCGATGTATTTAAATATGATACAGCCATGTAACTAGCCATGTTCAACCGATCGGCTTTAGAAACCACATTAAACCCTAGTCTAGAACCTTTTTTCTTAAATTGCTCCTTGATCCATTGTGGCGTTGACGAGATGAAACCTTCGCCAACACAAAACCGAGAGCTATTCTGCATCCAGAAGATCGAGGCTTCCACGGAAACATTTCCTAATTAACGTATTTTCATTTTTTTCAGATAATTCATATATTGTGCATTACTTTTGGACTTGCTTAAAAGTGCACCTATGGTTAAAGTGCTCCTCTCTGACCACCCTTCATGGTTAATTTCCTGTAATTTTCACTTCATATATCTCACAGAGTGCGGTAATAAGCCTCGTATTACGCGCCGGAGTTTGGGAGCACACTTGTACATTTATATTTTCCGAAAAGAGTAAAAACGAGCTTCATCATTCGCAGAAGTAATTATTACCGGCATTGTGGATAATATTGAGCTGATAGAACACATATTAGTGCTCAGCCTGATGCCACCGCAACACAGATTATACATGCTGCCTCTCAGCCTGATGCCACCGTAACACAGATTAGACATGCTGCCTCTCGGCCTGATGCCACCGTAACACAGATTAGACATGCTGCCTCTCAGCCTGATGCCACCGTAACACAGATTAGACATGCTGCCTCTCGGCCTGATGCCACCGTAACACAAATAAGACATGCTGCCTCTCAGCCTGATGCCACCGTAACACAGATTAGACATGCTGCCTCTCGGCTTGATAGCACCGTAACACAGATTAGACATACTGCCTCTCAGCCTGATGCCACCATAACACAGATTAGACATGCTGCCTCTCGGCTTGATAGCACCGTAACACAGATTAGACATGCTGCCTCTCAGCTTGATGCCACCGCAACACAGATTAGACATGCTGCCTCTCGGCCTGATGCCACCGCAACACAGATTAGACATGCTGCCTCTCAGCATGATAGCACCATAACACAGATTAGACATGCTGCCTCTCAGGCTGATAGCACCGTAACACAGATAAGACATGCTGCCTCTCGGCTTGATGCCACCGTAACACACATTACACATGCTGCCTCTCGGCCTGATAGCACCATAACAAAGATTAGACATGCTGCCTCTCAGCCTGATGCCACCGTAACACAGATTAGACATGCTGCCTCTCGGCCTGATAGCACCAAAACACAAATTAGACATGCTGCCTCTCGGCCTGATAGCACCGTAACACAGATTAGACATGCTTCCTCTCAGCCTGATGCCACTGTAACACAGATTAGACATGCTGCCTCTCAGCCTGATGCCACCATAACACAGATTAGACATGCTGCCTCTCACCCTGATGCCACCATAACACAGATTAGACATACTGCCTCTCAGCCCGATGCCACCGTAACACAGATTAGACATACTGCCTCTCGGCTTGATAGCACCATAACACAGATTAGACATGCTGCCTCTCAGCTTGATGCCACCGCAACACAGATTAGACATGCTGCCTCTAGGCCTGATAGCACCATAACACAGATTAGACATGCTGCCTCTCAGGCTGATAGCACCGTAACACAGATTAGACATACTGCCTCTTAGCCTGATAGCACAATAACAAAGATTAGACATGCTGCCTCTCAGCTTGATACCATGGCAACATGGATTAGACATGCTGCCTCTCGTCCTGATGCCACCGCAACACAGAATAGACATGCTCCCTCTCAGCCTGATAGCACGGTAACACAGATTAGACATGCTGCCTCTCGGCTTGATGCGACCGTAACACACGTTAGACATCCTGCCTCTCACCCTGATGCCACCATAACACAGATTAGACATACTGCCTCTCAGCCCGATGCCACCGTAACACAGATTAGACATACTGCCTCTCGGCTTGATAGCACCGTAACACAGATTAGACATGCTGCCTCTCAGCTTCATGCCACCGTAACACAGATTAGACATGCTGCCTCTCAGCTTGATAGCACCATAACACAGATTAGACATGCTGCCTCTCAGCCTGATGCCACCTTAACACAGATTAGACATGCTGCCTCTCAGCTTGATAGCACCATAACACAGATTAGATATGCTGCCTCTCACCCTGATGCCACTGTAACACAGATTATACATGCTGCCTCTCGGCCTGATAGCACCATAACACAGATTAGACATGCTGCCTCTCGGCCTGATGCCACCGTAACACAGATTAGACATGCTGCCTCTCAGGCTGATAGCACCGTAACACAGATTAGACATGCTGCCTCTCGGCTTCATGCCACCGTAACACACATTAGACATGCTGCCTCTCGGCTTGATAGCACCATAACAATGATTAGACATGCTGCCTCTCAGCTTGATGCCGCCGCAACACAGATTAGACATGCTGCCTCTCGGCCTGATGCCACCATAACACAGATTAGACATGCTGCCTCTCAGGCTGATAGCACCATAACACAGATTAGACATGCTGCCTCTCGGCCTGATGCCACCGTAACACAAATAAGACATGCTGCCTCTCAGCCTGATGCCGACGGAACACAGATTAGACATGCTGCCTCTCGGCTTGATAGCACCGTAACACAGATTAGACATACTGCCTCTCAGCCTGATGCCACCATAACACAGATTAGACATGCTGCCTCTCGGCTTGATAGCACCGTAACACAGATTAGACATGCTGCCTCTCAGCTTGATGCCACCGCAACACAGATTAGACATGCTGCCTCTCGGCTTGATGCCACCGTAACACACATTAGACATGCTGTCTCTCGGCCTGATAGCACCATAACAAAGATTAGACATGCTGCCTCTCAGCTTGATGCCGCCGCAACACAGATTAGACATGCTGCCTCTCGGCCTGATAGCACCATAACACAGATTATTCATGCTGCCTCTCAGGCTGATAGCACCATAACACAGATTAGACATGCTGCCTTTCGGCCTGATGCCACCATAACACAGATTAGACATGCCGCCTCTCACCCTCATGCCACCATAACACAGATTAGACATGCTGCCTCTCACCCTGATGCCACCATAACACAGATTAGACATACTGCCTCTCAGCCTGATGCCACTGAACACAGATTAGACATGCTGCCTCTCAGCCTGATGCCACCATAACACAGATTAGACATACTGCCTCTCGGCCTGATGCCACCATAACACAGATTAGACATGCTGCCTCACACCCTGATGCCACCATAACACAGATTAGACATGCTGCCTCTCAGCCTGATAGCACCGTAACACAGATTAGACATGCTGCCCCTCAGCCTGATGCCACCGTAACACAGATTAGACATGCTTCCTCTCGCCTGATGCCACCGTAACACAGATTAGACATGCTGCCTCTCAGCTTGATAGCACCATAACACAGATTAGACATGCTGCCTCTCAGCCTGATACCACCGTAACACAGATTAGACATGCTTCCTCTCAGCTTGATAGCACCGTAACACAGATTAGACATGCTGCCTCTCAGCCTGATGCCACCGTAACACAGATTAGACATGCTGCCTCTCGGCCTGATAGCACCGTAACACAGATTAGACATGCTGCCTCTCAGCTTGATGCCACCGTAACACAGATTAGACATGCTGCCTCTCGGCCTGATAGCACCGTAACACAGATTAGACATGCTGCCTCTCGGCCTGATAGCACCGTAACACAGATTAGACATGCTGCCTCTCGGCCTGATGCCACCATAACACAGATTAGACATGCTGCCTCTCAGCCTGATGCCACCGTAACACAGATTAGACATGCTACCTCTCAGCCTGATGCCACCATCACACAGATTAAACATGCTGCCTCTCAGCCTGATGTCACCGTAACACAGATTTGACACACTGCCTCTCAGCCTGATGCCACCGTAACACAGATTAGACAAGCTGCCTTTCAGCCTGATGCGACCGTGACACAGATTATACATGCTGCCTCTCAGCCTGATGCAACCGTAACACAGATTAGACATGCTGCCTCTCAGCCTGATGCCACCGTAACACAGATTAGACATGCTGCCTCTTGGCCTGATGCCACCATAAGACAGATTAGACATACTGCCTCTCAGCTTGATGCCACCATAACACAGATTAGACATGCTGCCTCTCAGCCTGATAGCACCGTAACACAGATTAGACATGCTGCCTCTCGGCCAGATGCCACCGTAACACAGATTAGACATGCTGCCTCTCAGCCTGATGCCACCGTAACACAGATAAGACATTCTGCCTCTCGGCCTGATGCCACTGTAACACAGATTAGACATGCTGCCTCTCAGCCTGATGCCACCGTAACACAGATTAGACATGCTGCCTCTCGGCCTGATAGCACCGTAACACAGATTAGACATGCTGCCTCTCGGCCTGATAGCACCGTAACACAGATTAGACATGCTACCTCTCGGCCTGATGCCACCATAACACAGATTAGATATGCTGCCTCTCAGCCTGATGCCACCGTAACACAGATTAGACATGCTACCTCTCGGCCTGATGCCACCGTCACACAGATTAAACATGCTGCCTCTCAGCCTGATGTCACCGTAACACAGATTTGACACACTGCCTCTCAGCCTGATGCCACCGTAACACAGATTAGACATACTGCCTCTCAGCTTGATATCACCGTAACACAGATTAGACAAGCTGCCTTTCAGGCTGATGCGACCGTGACACAGATTATACATGCTGCCTCTCAGCCTGATGCCACCGTAACACAGATTAGACATGCTGCCTCTCAGCCTGATGCCACCGTAACACAGAATAGACATGCTGCCTCTTGGCCTGATGCCACCATAAGACAGATTAGACATGCTGCCTCTCAGCTTGATGCCACCATAACACAGATTAGACATGCTGCCTCTCAGCCTGATAGCACCGTAACATAGATTAGACATGCTGCCTCTCGGCCTGATGCCACCGTAACACAGATTAGACAAGCTGCCTTTCAGCCTGATGCGACCGTGACACAGATTATACATGCTGCCTCTCAGCCTGATGCAACCGTAACACAGATTAGACATGCTGCCTCTCAGCCTGATGCCACCGTAACACAGATTAGACATGCTGCCTCTTGGCCTGATGCCACCATAAGACAGATTAGACATGCTGCCTCTCAGCTTGATGCCACCATAACACAGATTAGACATGCTGCCTCTCAGCCTGATAGCACCGTAACACAGATTAGACATGCTGCCTCTCGGCCTGATGCCACCGTAACACAGATTACACATGCTGCCTCTTGGCCTGATGCCACTGTAACACAGATTAGACATGCTGCCTCTTGGCCTGATGCCACCGTAACACAGATTAGACATGCTGCCTCTCGGCCTGATAGCACCGTAACACAGATTAAACATGCTGCCTCTCGGCCTGATAGCACCGTAACACAGATTAGACATGCTGCCTCTCGGCCTGATGCCACCATAACACAGATTAGACATGCTGCCTCTCAGCCTGATGCCACCGTAACACTGATAAGACATGCTACCTCTCAGCCTGATGCCACCATCACACAGATTAAACATGCTGCCTCTCAGCCTGATGTCACCGTAACACAGATTTGACACACTGCCTCTCAGCCTGATGCCACCGTAACATAGATTAGACATACTGCCTCTCAGCTTGATATCACCGTAACACAGATTAGACAAGCTGCCTTTCAGCCTGATGCGACCGTGACACAGATTTTACATGCTGCCTCTCAGCCTGATGCCACCGTAACACAGATAAGACATGCTGCCTCTCAGCCTGATGCCACCGTAACACAGATTAGACATGCTGCCTCTTGGCCTGATGCCACCATAAGACAGATTAGACATGCAGCCTCTCAGCTTGATGCCACCATAACACAGATTAGACATGCTGCCTCTCAGCCTGATAGCACCGTAACACATTTTAGACATGCTGCCTCTCGGCCTGATGCCACCGTAACACAGATTAGACATGCTGCCTCTCAGCCTGATGCCACCGTAACACAGATAAGACATTCTGCCTCTCGGCCTGATGCCACTGTAACACAGATTAGACATGCTGCCTCTCAGCCTGATGCCACCGTAACACAGATGTTGGTGCTTAGCCTGATGTTACGGCAACACCGTTTTGGACATACTGCCTCTCAGCCTGATGTTACGGCAACACTTATGTACACAGGCTGGTATTAAGCCTGATGTTACGGCAACACCGATGTGGACATACTGCCTCTCAGCCTGATGTTACGGCAACACTGATGTGGGCATACTGCCTCTCAGCCGGCAACACCGATGTGGACATGCTCGTAGTTAAGCCTGATGTTACGGAAACACCGACGTGGACATACTGCCTCTCAGCCTGATGTTACGGCAACACTTATGTTCACATGCTGGGATTAAGCCTGATGTTATGGCAACACCGACGTGGACATACTGCCTCTCAGCCTGATGTTACAGCAACACTTATGTACACATGCTGGTACAAAGCCTGATGTTATGGCAACACCGATGTGGACATACTGCCTCTCAGCCTGATGTTACGGCAACATCGATGAGGACATGCTGGTACTAAGCCTGTAGTTATGGCAAAACCGATGTGGACATGCTGGTACAACGCCTGATGTTACCGCAACACCGAGGTGGGCATGCTGATACTAAACCTGATGTTATGTCAACACCGATGAGGACAGGCTGGTACAAAGCCTGATGTTACGGCAACATCGATGAGGACATGCTGGTACTAAGCCTGATGTTACGGCAACACCGATGTGGACGTGCTGGTAAGAATTATGTTACGGCAACACCGATGTAGACATGCTGGTATTAAGCCTGATATTACGGCAAAACCGATGTAGACATACTGGTACTAAGCCTGATGTTACGGCAACACCGATACACACATGCTGGTAATAAGCTTGATGTAACGGCAACACCGATGAAGACATGCTACGGTGAAACTAAGCTATTCATGCTTGTACTTTGCTTCGTGCTACAGTGTGGTGACTTGAAATGTTCCTGGCATTTTATTAGTAGCATTTGTACCGAATAAAGGCAACAGAGCACACCAGTACACAAAGTTGAGACATATCATGACACGGTTAGTACAAATAACAACGTACACCTTGAAGCGCATCAATGTTTGCTACTCGAGAACAATTTGCTGCATCAAAGGCATGTACTGGTTACGAAGGCATAATCAATGCATGTTGCAAGGCATTTTAAATTTCAGCCGAAATCGTGATACTTTCTTACACTTGCAGTGAGAGTTATCGTCAGCTTTTGCATCACTCTTATCGCAGATGTGAAGTTGTATTACTTCTAGTTTCCCTAGCGAATGAGAAGATTGTGTTTTGTGGAGGAAGGGACATAAGTCTGTTATTCAAGTCGATGTTTGGAGGTCGCTCTGGAGAATCGAGTTCTAATCTGACATCAAGCCCATGTTTGATTTCCAGCAACGTGATTATTTTGCAAAATGTGCTAAATGCGCCGGAATACATTACGCTCTCAGCCAACCAGCCAACAAACTAAGCCAACAACCAACCAATCAGCCAACCAAACTACCATCCAACATGGTTATATCCCATTAGTTAGACGTCCCATCAGTTAGACGTCCCAATTGTTTGACATTTTTATTTAGGCAAAGAGGGAATATACCTACAGGTGTAATGGATCAGTCCTAATTAGATTAAAGTACTGAGTAGGGATAGGGGACTCACAGTTTAGGGAGTATATATGTTACAATTTCGTTCAATTAACCTAAATTACCTTACTCTCAGAACAGGTTCATTAGGCATGAGATTAACTATGTAAACTATGGCGATGCTTTATTGCCTTACTGTGTGATCAGTTGAAGGAGTTGAGGTTAGATTATCTACTTATCAAACAAATAAATATGATCTTGGGGTACGTATCATTATCATCACCTCTCGGCGTGGAAGTAAGCAGTTGATATTAGATGGATATATTTACAACAGAAACCGCATCAGTCGGAAATCTCAAAAGTAAGTAAGTAAGTAAGTAAGTAAGTAACAGAAACCGCGAGAGGCAAACCTGCACACATTGGAGATGTGTCGTCAAGACGTGCAATGAGAAATGTACGACTGTCGGTGGTAAATAAACTGTAACATTTATTAAATGTAAAGTGTACATTACCAAAAACTGTCACAAAGTGTTGTTACAAACTGTATAAAATTTATCAAATGTAAAGTGTCATGTTAAGTATAATATTAAAGTATCTATTTAAGGCTACTTTGCTTTGTTTGTCAGATCTTATCTGGACTATTCCATTTTAAAGCCTGAGGTAACAAGCATAAGAATTAGTGTGCATTCAACCGTTTAAAGTGTTGTTAAAAGCTGTCCAACTATTGGGACGTCTAACTAATGGGAGGACACCACCAACATGCATGGTACTGACGACGCCCTACAGTACACTATCTGGGACCCGTGAAGATCCGGGGTAGAATAGGGGTTCAGCAACCCATGCTTGCCGTAAAATGCGCCATTGCTTGTCGTAAGAGGCGACCAACATGATCGGCCGCTCAGGCTCGCTGACTTGGTTGATGCATTTCATCGTATCATAATTGAATAGATCGATGCTCATGATGTCAATCCCTGAATTGTCTGGTGCAGACTCGAATGTTTACAGACCGCCGTCAAACAGCTGTAATATTGCTGAGTGCAGCGTTAAACAACAAAGACACATTACAATTCATACACTTTTGTAGTGTCATAGCATGATAATAAACATAGATATGTTTCTGACAGTTTCTCACAACCACAAGACTTTAATGTTTAACATTTGTTGACATTTATAAGGTGATAAACATAATTCTGAAGATATTTTGCTCTTAAAGCCTTAAACACTGGCTAGACACCTAACATGATACCCATCTTCAAAAATCTATGTTCTTTTAAAACTCTACATGTCTGCCTATTTCAATCAATAAATCATGTGAGCAACAGTTACATCTTCAATGCATCCGACTGCAGGGTAAATTAACAGTCGCTTTCTCTCTCGGCGTCAACTCGTGGCTGGGGTTGCGTTTGGACTGAAGCGACTGTAAAATCTACGCGGACAGTCAACACCAGTGGCAAAAACATAAAAAACTCTTAGAAACCAAATGCTGTCATTTTTATGATTGTGCGATAACACAGTGTGTTGGCGCAGTTATACCAATTCCAGGTAACTCTAACTGCCCTATCAGCAGCGAAAAAACTCATGGCATATTATTCAATTGGCGTGATTAATGTAACACATTTTATATTTGGGATAACACTTTCTTAGTAAAGTACAGATTCTAGTACTTTTTTGAGTTGAGTCCCGTCTGGGATTCGAATTCGCATTGTGTATTCACAGCTTTCGGCCATGGGAGCCGTGCCAATTTGCACTTGTCAGAGGGGTACAGAAAGTACGTGATCTAGACTACCTGTTGTCGGACTTTCATTTTGTGGAAGCCTCGGTGGCTGAGTGGGTTAGATTGCTGACTTTGTGTGCTGGCGATTAGGTGCCTCACTCTGGCAAGTGTGGGTTCGAATCCCGGACGGGCCGCAACTAAAAAAAGTACTAGAATCTGTACTTTACTAAAAAAGTGTTATCCCAAATATAACATGTGTTACATTTGATCGCATTGTGTATTCATGGCGTGATTAAGACACCAACTTATTTTGGATCTAGCGCCGCCAAGGAATTGGTTTGGTCACACCACTATAGCCGGTGTCAGTTTACTCAGCTACATCTGTAAACTTGCCCCAGTTTGTTAATCCAAATATTTAATTTATAAATCTAACGTAAGTTACTTTGGAGAGTTAACGTGCGCTTTCCGACTGATGCGTATTTCGCACACGGGGACGTAAGTCGAATGAAGATATTTTATATGTCCTTTTATGGTGCTTGTGTTTTGACAGCCATCCTGAACATTTTGTTATATTCCGGAATTTAATCAGTCCATACCGCAACTCCCGCAGACCAGAGCTGATCTAGAACCTAAAACAACTGCATTGATGATACCTGATGACACCTGATTATTGTTCTTACCTTTACTGGGGGGCACGTGTGGCCCAGTCGTCTTAGGCGCCGCGATTCGCTGTGCAGAGTTGCGTCCCTTGGACACACCAGAAACCTATGATTGTGGGTTCGAATCCCGGTTCGCCCCGATTATGTTTCTAGGTTTGTCAGCATCATACCCGTGCTCGTGGGTTTCACCGAAGTGGTAAACGTCTGAGACCTGCATCACTTCGGGCTTTCCTCCCACATTAAGCTGACACGCCGTGATATAACTGTAATACTGTTAAAAGCGGCGTTAAACCCAACTCACTCACTCACTCACTCTTACCTTTAATGTATTTGTTTAATTATGTGTATTACGCTAATGCAAAAAGAATTCCCTTATTGGTAATAAGAATATCCTATAATATTTTAAATTTGGAGACTTTTGTCATTGATCTAATGATGCACTCTCCTACCCAGAGTTCCATGCGGCCGGCAGCCAGCCAGCATAGTACCTCTGCCACAGGCCAGCGCCATGTGACGATTCGTCACATCTTTCACAGTCCATTCAAGATATTGCATATGCTGTTCATCCGCTTCATGTTTGACAAGTTTACACATTTTCATAAACAATCGTCAACGAATTGTTACGGTTCATTAAGAAAGTATCCTCATACGTTAAAATCTATTTGTTTTTGCGTAGTTATCCTTTGTTTTCATTGGTTGTACGGCTCCACGTGATGTCATCGAAGCCCAACGGAGAGCTGGCGATACGGCCACTTTGATGCATAAATATATATTGTCATGCAACTCACTGTCGCAGTTTTAGTAGCATATATATATAATGGTGCAAAACAATATGTTAAGCTTCCCCAAATACTTGCATTAGTCCGTTCTACTCTGATTTCTTAAAAAAGCGCGTTTGTTTACAAACAAGAGAAAATCCCGGTCACGTGATATGCAAATTAGCCTGTGGCAGTGGTGTTATGCTGAGTCACCAATGCGCCGGAGTTCCCTAATGATCATGAGATCTGTTGTTGTGCTATTCTTTTTTTATGAGTATCGGAACATAAACAGTATAATTATTTTTTAGCTGCAGTTGACATATTGACGAAAACATAATATTTCAGATTCTACCATGAATTTGGAATTTACTCGATTCTGATTGGTCATTCAGAGGCTATTAAATCACAATAAGCCCCCTCTGAGTGAAACCGCTGGTTTGACGGCCGCATCACCGAGGAAGCTAATATTCATAGAATAGTACTATTTTCAGTCATTGTCGGTAGGCATATTTGAATAATTATATCTACAATTACAGGTTACAAAATGTACAGATGGGGTTACTCAAAGGATGTGTGGCAATACATTTAGCGCAGAAAAAAACGATAGAAATCTACAAAGGGAATTTATTATATACATATGAATGAAATACTGGAATTTATCAGTGACGATAGATCAAGTTATCAGTCACTAGTGCCGGAACTACTTGGAATTTTTTGACGAGTCTGATGTCTGGAAATAACATCTATGGCAATGTTAATATCACTCTTGCGCCGGACATGCTTCGCCAGACATTAAGCACAACTGGCGACAGCGAAACGTACCGCCGAGGCGAGAAGCGCCCGCTTGAATTTCCCGAGAATTGAACTTTCCACACAGCAAGCAACAGTGTTTCAGTTAAAATGTTCGAGGTTCTATAAATGTGTTTATGTCAACTTTCATACTTATCTGTGAGAAAATTTGATCAACTTTCGCGGAATTTGTAAGCCTGGAGAGCGCTCAGCTGATCGTTCGACATGGTCACAGTACCAACTGTTTATGTATTCCTACGCGAATAAAATAATCGCTGTTTGAAAATGATTTCTGTTTTCATTTTAAACAGAAATGTTTAATTATGACAAACAACAATGTCCACGGAACTTAATACTTGATATGAAATATATAGTTCGCATAACACATATTAACAGGGCTAGCTTTATTAACGAACTATATTCTTTTCGCAAACCCCCTTTATACGGCGGTGGTAAAGGGGCGACAGGGAGAACTTAGTAATTTATCAGACACTGTTTTCGAAAAAAAAATATATATTGCAAGTAATAAAAATAAAACATGTATATAATGAATAGAAAATTCAATGTGTTTTCTCAAATACCACTTTTTTCTCATCGAGTGAAGTGGGGAGAGTCTAATATTTTCACGAGTGACGCAGGATATTTCATGTGTTTAAATACGGTTCCAAATTTAGTGCGGTTTAATCTCCGGGTAACCTAGCTCTACATTGAAAACACAGTGTGTTTATCTCCTGAATAGAATGACTGTTTGCGTGTTGTTTAACGCTTCACTGAGCGATGTTCCTGCTGTATGACGAGTGCGCATGCGTGTGTTCGGCTGCTTGAGTGAGTGAGGGAGTGAGTGAGTTTGGTTTAACGCCGCTTTTAACAATATTCCAGTTATATCGCGCGTGTCAGCTTAATGTGGGAGGAAAGCCCGAAGTGATGCAGGTCTCAGACGTTTACCACTTCGTTGAAACCCAAGAGCACGGGTATGGTGCTGACAAACCTAGAAATATAATCGTGGCGAACCGGGATTCGACCCACAATCATAGGTTTCTGGCGTGTCCAAGGGACGCAACTCTGCACAGCGAATCGCGGCGCCTTAGACGACTGGGCCACACGTGCCCCCTCGGCTGCTTGAACCAGCACGGACTGATGCCGGACTTCTGATGATTCTGACATCAAAATACAGTTGCCCACTGATTAAATGACAACTTCGGATAACAGCGTGCGATGTGAACCGTATCCTGTCCACGAGTATATAGCCATAAGGACTAGCAAATGAAATGCGCTTGTCGCTGACCTCATGCCTATCACTAGTTTTCTTGTCCTTAAAACGAACAGTTGGTTGGTTGGTTTGTTGTTTAACGCCGCACCCAGCAATATGCCAGCTATATGACGGCGGTCTGTAAATAATCGAGGCTGATTAATGTCATGAGCATCGACCCACGCAATTGGGATCGATGACATGCATCAACCAAGTCAGCGAGCCTGACCACCCGATCCCGTTTGTCGCCTTTTACGACAAACATAGTCACCTTTTACGGCAAGCATGGGTTGCTGAAGACATATTCTAGCCCGGAATCTTCACGGGTCTAAAACGAACAGATACACTTCCTTATACACATGCAAAGTTGTAAATAACGTATCTCATAATAATTATTTGAATTCAAAAATTATTTGAGTCTGTAATGTGAACATATTGTGAATCATATTTTAAAAACTTTAATCGTTTAAGTTGTGGTAGATGATTATATTATGCTATGATAATAGCACTTATATAGCGACGTGCATGCAGGCGTGTGTGTGTGGCTGCTTGTACTAGTCTGAACGATTAATAGTGCTAGCCCACTGAGATACCATGCCGCAGTTGACTCAGACACTCAAACACAGTACACTGACCCCAACCGACCAGTCCTTTTTTTAGCCCCTGAATGCCGAACGCGAAAGAAGGTAAAAACAAATACCATATTTTAACGTCTTTGGGTATGACGCGCACAGGGTTCGGACCGCGGACCTTCCTCTCTCCGGGCGGACGCTCTACCACTGGACCGCGGTGGGGGTTTGTAGCGGGTGTGTATCTGCATGTTTCATTGTTGAGTGTCTATGATCAAGCCTTCCCAGAAATTTCTTGTCAGATCCCCGGAAGCAATGACTCACATCTCACGGAAACATCTCACACGACACTGCTCAATACTCCAGAAATAGTCACGGCTTCTTCGAAAATCGGCTTTAAATTCCGCAGAACTGTTTCAATTCAGGTTACACTTATAACACCACTAAACACCATCTGGATGTGAAGTTTAAATAATACGCCGGTATTCATCTTGTCCATGAAAACTACAGGGACATTGCAATACATTAACCGTAGGAATATGGAGTCCATAACCCATATGCATCAGCACTACTTGAAGCAGGGCGTGGAGTCATCCCACAGATGACATCCTTACCTTGTCAGCTTGCTGACGGGGGTTACCTCTTTGGTCATGTGGACAAGACGTCCGACCTCGGATCAGAAGGTCCGTGGTTCGAATCCTATTACAGGACTCGGAGATTTTATGTCCGCTACATTGGCGCCCAATGTGGGGCTGAGCACGTTCATATTAAATTTGAGCAATATAAGCCTCAGTACCCTACTATGCGGCCCGGGACGTACCTTCTGTTGACGGGGGAGTATGTAGCAGGGCGTGGAGTCATCCCACAGATGACATCCTTACCTTGTCAGCTTGCTGACGGGGTTAACCTATTTGGTCATGTGGACAAGGCGTCCGAGCTCGGGTCAGAAGGTCCGTGGTTCGAATCCCATCACGGGACTCGGAAATGTTATGGTCGCTACATGCATATAGACATCCGCTGCATACAGGATATATAGATGAGAGTTCATATGCATATATACATCAGGTGTATATTGGTGCTATAGAGTTAATATATACGTACATAAATCAACTGCAGCTAAAGAATGTATGCACATCTACCTCAGCTATATACAGGAGGTTTTGAGTTCATGTCTGTGCCGCTTTTATCAATACTCAAGCAATATCGTGCTTCACATATTGTACAAATGTTTGGAATCGAACCCCGATCTTCGGTCCATCCCTCCGTCCTGATGTAAGTAGCGAGGATGAGGAACAGATATGTAACTGTAGTTTAAGGTTCATTCTTTAGCTCTAGCTTGTCTCTAGCTTGGAAAGTGAAAAACACATAAGAACATACGTTTTACACATTGTGAGGATAGAGATGTCATGATCAACAGCAAATGCTAAGCTCTCCTCTCTTGCTTTAGTGTAGTATTTGTGCACAGATTACAGTCTACAATCCAATGGTGTTATGAGCGCAGAAAACGGGGTAACACTGCAAACACGAAAACGTCGTTTTTTTCCGTATATGGTCATTGGACGGAAAAACGACTAAAAATTCATTAAAATTGATTAATTGGTCAGCGTCTAGAAAGTGTCCAGAAAAGGGTCGAGTTTTTCAAGCGTAAAATGGACGGAAAAACGATGCTTTTTGCTCCGCCTTGTACAACTGTTAACGGCCAATCAGATGGCGCTGGTCCCCCGACGCACGTGATGTCCAAGGCTTCCTTTCGGAAGCTTTAGGTTTCGTATTTCTGGCATGCCTTGCTCTAGTATCTGTCGCGCGCAGTGCAGCGAGATTTGCTGATAAGCTAGTTTTAGGATATGTTACATGTTAATGGAATTCAGACACGCGCCAAGAAGTCAAACGGCTATGTACAGTTACCCCTATCGGATAATGGGTTGTGTTTCATTTGGTTATAACAATAACTAATTTTTTAATGTGAAGTTTACAAGATATACGACTTGGACGCGAGGTCGGTCACATGACGTTCTTCACGTGACTGTATTCTTGAAAAGGCGTAAACACTGACTACTTCCACATTCCTGGGGAAAACCCTTGGAATTCCCTGGTACGAATTCATACAGAAGCGTGGTTGCAAGCCCATTTAAGGATACCCTCGCCACAACCCATCCCAGAGAGAAAAAACACGAAAACAAATCCAAACTGTCGCAATGACAATTTACAGAAATCTATGAATTTACCTTAGTATCTTTTTGACACATCTTCACAATCACCTTTCAATGATCGGCCAATTGATCAGTGATGCCAAAGGCTTGAAATAGCCACAGGTTAATTAACAACTTCGAAAATATCTCCCGTCACGTTTATCGTGTCGGCCATTTTGACGTATTGTACTTGATGTAAATGTATTACGACGCTCTGTCATTGTAATTGACTTACTGAGGTAATTCTGTAAAAGATCTTCTCATCTAATGAGGATATTGTTTGGAATATATTTCTTGTAAACATACTAAGACATATGTTACTCGCTTTGGGGGGAACTATTTTATTCCGGGGTGGCCCATTAAATCTGGTAGTAAGTCAAGGCACCATGCGTGATCTGTTATTTTATGTGTTTAAATTACGATTTGGGGCGTTAATAAAATACACTGACGCAAGTATATTCTATTCAAATCAATTGGATAATTGAATATGCTTTCTTTTACATATTACATAACATCACTGCACAAAATATGAACAGTTGCAGTAACACACTACGGTAATCGCATTAAACATCATTTTCAACTGTACAGTATTTCAGTATTTCAGTTATATCATGGTGTATCAGACTGATGTGGGATAAAAATCCGAAGTGGTTCAGGTCATCCAATGGGTGTTCGGGAAAAGGTGAGCGTATCCTGCACCCGTCACAAACACATGCAAGGACAAGTCAATTGTTCACCTGAACAAAGCACGGAAACACACAATGATGCCCGTCCTCAGTTTTACCGAGCATGTAAATTATTTTGTCCGTCAAAAACATGGACGAGTATAAACAATATGTTCATTCACGTAATACATGTCATACATTCGACAAAATGTATTGATTCGGAGCATTATTGTTAATCACAGCGTATGCAGTTGAACTCATCACCCATTCCATTATTGATAACCCTTCTTGAAGATCTATGAAATCAGAAGCTGCAACAATCTATCTTTTAACTGGCATGTCAGACTTCTATTTCATTACTGAGTTTTATTTGCACGGATTACTATGGAAGGGACATTGTCTCGTTGTCGCATTGTCGCATTGACGCCTTTACAAAAACAAGCAACACGCGTCAAAATTTGTCGCATTGTCGCGTGTTCGCATTGTCGCTCTTTGATAATCCTTTTCTTTATTTTACAAAAGGGCGACGATGCCGTAACGCGACATTTTCAAGGTCAAAATATGTCTCGTTGTCGCATTGTCGCATTGTCGCCCCATCACAAATGTGTATAAAAGGCGTAAAGTTCAGTTATTGTTACAGTTAGGAAGTTCAACCTGATAAATGTACGTCTTGAAATGAAAACACAAGTCCGTCCGCGAGTCCATAACGTTTTATTGTGAGCTCTTCTCTAAAAGTGCTTAGTGTTCAACTCCCAGTTCCAAACACGTAGTACCTCCTCAATAATCCACATACCTCCAGTGCAGTGGTCTTCCGGAAGATCTTACTCTTGACCGTATTAGACAACTGACGAGTGCACGCCTGACCTGTGACCTCGTTGCAACCCTCGTGATGTGTTTGCCCACGGACCTATATCCCCGGTTTGCCGAAGGGAGAGGTGTAGGAAATGTGTGCTCCAGCCCAGCGCAGAGCTCACGACACACTGTATACTGATGTATACAGTATATTGCAGTTGATATACTGTATACTGCATGTGATACTTATTTGCGGAAATATTACAACTTTCAAGATTCAAGATTCAATTTGCATATATTTCATATACAACAAACCGCCGTCATATATCACTGGAATACTTCTGAGAGCGGCGTTAAAACAAATTGTTTTCATAATGGAGCGCTGCAGTCATTTAAAATAGAACCGTATACATATGTACATGTAGTACCAACTCACTCTATTTGTTTCGAATATTCAGCAGAAAATATATTATTAACCAGGTCTTTGGGAAAAGATATCAGATTTGTATAAGCAGCCACATAGGGATGATAAAGGACCCCTCGCTGATTAGGTTCTTGTTTACTTAAGAGCAGAGTTGGCCATGTTAGATAATATAACCAAAATCCGGGAGCTCCGGCGGGGGGCAAGCTGGTCTTGTTAGTGTATTGTATGAGCTGTGACGTTGATAATGTAAAACATGAGACCAACTCAAGTCTATAATGATTGGGAAAGTCTAGATTTCCACAGCTCTAGCCTGAAATTAAGAATTGTTCTATGCTCCATTTTAATTGTAGTATTTTCATTTTGTAGACATGGATTTGACATTACGGCATTTGATTATTAGGGCATGATCATGTACATGTTCACTGTAGTAATGTACACACCAGTCAACTTGATTATAATTTTTATCAAAGTGTAGCGCGGCATCAACGATTACTTTATGATATCCTCACTTGTCATCGATGTCTTGACATCGAACAATGGACGGCAATTCGAAATTCTTATGGATAGCTTCAATAGGGACAGCGCCGGTGTCAGTACAATTTTCCTAGTTAAAATAAGTATCTACAAAATATAATCTGAAGTAGACAAGAACAATATTTTTTTTATTAATGCTTACTTTCATGGATAGAATTAAGGCAATCTAGGCTTGCCAAATCGTTCTAGACTTGAGCTGGATTCCTTTTAAATTTATTCTGTATGGTCTGGGAGACGAACGGGCGTCAGTATCGCATGGAGAACTGGGACAGCCTTAATCAGTGTAATCGGATATGTTGTGGAGTTTCGGTTTTGGGCTGTTTGCTGAATATATAGAATTGCGAGTTATGTATACTCTGTATTCTTTCGTCATGGTAGCATATATATTTTCTATGTCGCTTTTTGAATTATCCACAAATAATGAGAACTACAATGTAAACCTCTCTCTGGAGATATGCACTAATACTACTGAAGGGCATATCTGAAAAATGGGACTTCTCGACAAATATTTCTTTCTTAAATACTACCCGTTACAGGCATTCTGATCATTATATCATACTTTGTACAGTTTAAAAGTCAAATAATGGCAAATTGTGTATCTTTCTACATTTTGAATTAATTATATATTCTGAAATAAAACCTTAGCATCAGATAGTGATATACACGAATATGATCTATACTATTATAAATGAATTATCAATTTCGTATTATGAATGAGATAAACAGAAATATGATAGTAAAACAAATTATTTTAATCTATTCTTGTGAGTAGGTAACGAGAGATCTAGGTAACGCACTAACGTAGCCATTTATGAAAAATGAAATATTAAAAGTTTAGGGGTTTAAACATGCACATTGAATGACAGGGAAGAAAGCAACGCAATAATTAAATTATGAATCAAATTATCTTATAAATATAACAGAATATTTAGAAAATATAAGTTTAATTTCTCATTGTTGGAAGGTGTTTAATAATTATATAGATTGTGTTTGATTGTTTGTTGTTTAACGCCGCACTCAGCAATATACCAGCTATATGACGGTGGTTCGTAAATAATCCAGTCTGGACCAAACAATTTAGTCATTATCATCAAGAGCACCGATCTACGCATTTGGGATACGATGACATGCATCAACCAAGTCAGCGAGCCAAGTCGCCTTCGTACAAGCATGGGTTGTTGAATGCCTATTCTAACCCGGATCTTCACGGGTATTTTTTTAAATAATAAGGTACAATGAAATTCTGTATATGTCCATAATAAGTGTGTATAAGTAGATGGATAATATGTCCATACACGCCAAGTAAATGGTATATGCATTAATTTAAATGCAAATGATTCAATGATAAGTTCTTTCACAAGTCCATATTTCAAGGCATGTATTTGATATTCATAATAACTCAACAAAAGCTACACAATGGCAACAAAGCGGTACCAGCATCACAGATACCAATAATACATGAGATACATATAATTACTTTAAAGTTAAAACATGTATCTAAATAGAAAATTAGAAGGATACACTTCCGACATTTTTCGTATTTTGTTTTCGTTTGGAGAGAGAAGTTGTGATTGGTATCTGATGGGTGCAAACAGGTGTTCCCTTCCGCCCAGGCCTTGCGGCAATGCTATAGCCCAAAATGAAACAAGCCTTGTTCAACAGGTTCAGACTCAAATTTCTATCCCACTTGGGCTCCTTTTAAATTTAAATATAATTTCTCGTGTCCATATGTGTCAGAAGAAATGAAATATTACAGCACTGGTGAATAGGTTATATGCGCATGTCAGCGTCGATCCTATAATATCCTTTTATGCAAAATACATATATACTGATGAATTAAGGTAGTAATACTACGCAAATATATGTCCAGATGCATACATCAGTATCATCTCGTGATCTTAATTCGTGATTTGAGTCCTTTTTTCTACCGGAGATTCTGGGGTGTTACATCACACCAGAAAACCAGGTCCAAATTCAAGTCATAATTTCATGGTCCGTCTTGTATGTTGGAAACCAATATCGCAATATGGCTAAATATTGCTGAACGTGGTATTAACCCGATTACTCACATAATTATTCCATTTTCTACAGTCATCTACGAACACTATCTTTAAGGAGGTATATCTGTATCATCCAAATGTCCATACATATATGTTCACATTTATATGTATAAAGCAAGTCGTCCTGCGCTCTTCCTTAAAAGATAAATGTTAAGCATTTCCTCTGTATGTATTTATATAATGTAATATCGTTTTAATGTAATGCTGATGCAGTAAACGTACCACAGACCTAATGCTAGAATAACATCTAATTTCTGAAATGAACATATTTTACAGAAAAAAAAGTTGTTTAAACAAGGAGCCAAGAGCCAAATATTGGGCTGTGTTGGACATATTTGTTTCGGGGTCTTATGACAGACAAACCTGATGCCTTTAAGTATAAAGATAAGTGAGTATAGATGTTGTACATATTCAAATATGTTCGTGATTAACCCAACCTTGAAAAATATTGAAAGATGAGTGGTAAGTATTTATGCCATTATTTCAAATTAGAATGAGAGCGCATCAGGAAAGCATGGTACTTTAATATACGTATCTTGTTAACCCAATATTCTTTTTTAAGTAAGAGCAGCATGTATATCGAGAGTATAGGTTTGGTGCGTGACTTATCACACGGTACTTTCAGAAAGTGTGCATATTCTGTTTATCGGCAATAAATAACATAAGACGATTCATACGGGTAAATACGATTTACTTCAGAACTAGTATAGATTATTTAAGGTTAGGGGGAAATGTATGTAATTAACAGAACTTTGGCCGGGTTTGAAGGATTTGGGTCCTGGCTTGGGCTTTGTGTTGGACGTGTAGACGGCATTTCCAGGTTTGACGTATCAATGACAAAAATGATGTCAGATGCAATTCTCTGCCTTTTCGGGTGAACAATTGGCTTGCCTTTGGATGTGTTTGTGGCGGGTGCCACTTGTGGATCGGAATGAGCTCGCGTTTTTGCGAGCATCAAATGTCATCATTTATTATGATGAATCATGAAACATGATCCTGATGTTGTCGCAATGGTGCAGTTGGCGCTACTTTTGGCAAGGGTTTCTCATGATAATGGAAATGCTTATGTCGCTTTTGTTGACCGATACACATGAAAAGATTTAATGTTATTGTATATGGTCATGTAATTAAGAAACAAACGACGAGTGGGAGTTGTTTATTGTACGATAAACAACGACCGAGACTCGTTTATTTCTATATGAGATATCAACATTACGTACAGCCTCTGTTAGGGTGTTAAATTAGGAAAAAATACACGCTTTACAATATTTACCCGTACTTAAATAATGATGATTCCTTGAATAGAATCCGACAGCGGCCATGCTAGATAAATCCATTTTAGGATTTGAGTTTGGTCCCGCATATTCTCACAATTTTCTCGTCAATCATCTGTACCTTTTCTCCCAAAACCGATTGTCATATCACTCTCACTTTTGGATTCGATTGTTCGGGCACTGCGTTTATCTACTTTCTCCAGCAACATTTATTGGGAACAACTCACTAGACACATACCTCTCAAAAATAAGGTCAAATTTACAAATTTTACTTTTCAAGTTGCGAGTGAATGTTCGAATCTCAATAAATGACGTCATGATAGAACAATGTTTTATCGTGAAATAAATATCGCTTCCTTCTTTGTTCTTTGTGATCTATCGCGTAGCTATCTTATATCATCAAATGCCAATTTCTAATTGCTTTATCATGACGTATCCGTGTCATGTAGCAATAACATACACAAATTTCGTTGACTTCGACGTTGAATAGTGTCATGCAATATGATTATCCTCTTGTGTGCAATATTTCTGGTTGATAAATCTAACATGTTCTTACTTTAAGAATAGCGACTATACATTATTATATATCCCTTATCAGGTCTCTGTAACATTTGCAAAATGATACAAATATAAAAATACAACTGAACCTAAATGTAATGTTTTAATATCCTTACGTTGCTGAGTGCAGCATTTAACAACAAACAAACAAACAAAACATAATATCTTTAAGAATTATGTTAACAATTCCGATGATAAAAATAATCTCACAATCTCCATACCTCTTTCTCTCTATGAAAACATAATAACTTTTTTTTAATAATCTGAAGGAATAATAATGGCAATATTGTCATAATTATCATCATTATTTATGTAACTTATCCTCAAGTGAAGTAGTCCTCCACACTATACATTCAGTGAAGAAGCCCATGAACATATGAACTATGTAACATACATTCATGGAAATTAGATGAACAGTTGAAGTTAGCAAATGATATTATTCGGTCGAACGTCTATCAGCCATCTATTCTATTCATGAAGAACATTTCACGTGGGACCAACAGAGGGAATTATGACTATCGACTTGCTAATTATTTTTTATATTCATGCCAGCTCAAACGATCTATTGGCTTGATTTATTGTTATGGTATCCACAAAATAAGTAGGATCCGATTTTTTCCGTTTTTGTTGAAATAAAACTGAATAATATTTGCTGTTTACATATCAAAGTTTGCCAAATTGTTTCAAAATGTTTGCCCACAGCAAGGCTACGTATCCCCAACATATTGTGCTAGGCACAGTATCACTGGACTGAGGGAGGGCGGTATTCCTCCTTGTAGGTCACCTGCTTGGCAATATGGGACGGGAAAACTGCAGGGGGTGAGGGCAGTTAAGTTGATGGTACAGACAGATAAGAGAGATCATTTTACAAATGTGAAACCTCAGTCCACAAAGGAAGAGGCGAAAGCTGAAACTTGGTGAGGTTTACAAAACAAAGGCAGTTATTTCTAGTTTCTTACTGACTCTCGAAGATACATTTAATAAAACAATTAATGCGCGCGCGCGCGTGTGTGTGTGTGTGTGTGTGTGTGTGTGTGTGTGTGTGTGTGTGTGTGTGTGTGTGTGTGTGTGTGTGTGTGTGTGTGTGTGTGTGTGTGTGTGTGTGTGTGTGTGTGTGTGTGCACACACATTCTTCTTTCCCCACCATAATGTCTACGTCAGCCATCATGGATCCATACGTATGCTTTCATACATAATCCATCCTCCCACCATTCCCCAACATCCATCGAACTATAACTATATCCGCCCTCATGTATCGGTATTCGTGCTTTCATACATACATACACCCCCCTACCCCCCTACCATTCCCCTACATCCATCGCAGTATAGCTATGACTATAACCGCCTTCGTGCATCCGCACTTTGCATTGCATATGCATCGAATTACACGTTTAAAATATCGTAAATATTTTACAACATGTACATATTATATATCAGCAAACAGAGATTATTATAACGCAATATATTTCATCCGTCAAAACATCACAGAAAGAGGGGCAGCCTGGAATTTTACAATGGCATCTGAATGCACTAAGACGTTCAACTGGTCAGGAGGTGAGAGTTGCGGAAGATTACGGTAAACTTCAGTTACAGATCTCCATTACGAATATCTAAAGTATGAATAAAGATCACAGCTTGCTATGACGTGTACTTCATGCCTGCAGAATTAGCAATGTCCTTAGCTCTAAATTGTATGTCTAAACGCTTATGTAGACAAAGACCCAAATGTGTATAGGCATGACCACGGACGTATATACGTCTTTGGCATGACCATATTATATTCTACGCAAATATCACCACATTTAAAAACAAAGCTAGATTGAGTCTTTGAAGGGCATTAAGAACTGATACACACCAGGAAAAATATTTATGTATGTCAACGGAGGAACACTGCGTTTCGGAATATATACTTTCTCCTTCATCAGGTGCATATTATTAAATGATATGAGGTAGAGAACATATATTTGTACCTGTAAGAACAACAAAAGTAAAAAGATAGCAAAGAAGGGAACGCAACAAGGGAAGCCAACAGATAACTGGCATGGCGCTGATTACCCCGCCTCCCGTTTGCCCATTGTCCATTTCCCATTACCAATCATTCCTAAGTTAAGTTTTGGCTTTAATTTGTCCATTGATAATCAACCATCAACGTCTATTATCTCCACCCTAAAAATATAAAGTTTACTGATAAAGTGGTATCCAATATATAATGTGTGTTACTGTTATCCACTTTCTTAAAGGCATTGTTGGTTCAAAGCTTTCGGTCATAGAAGCCGTGCCATTTTTCTCTTGTCAGAGGAGTACACAAAGTATACGTCATCTGGACTAACATTTTTGGTTCGGTGGCTGGGTTAGATCGCCAACTTTGTGTTCTGGCGATTGGGTGCCTCACTCACAGTGTGAGTTCAAATCCCGGACGGGACTCAACCCAAGAAAGTACGAGCATCTGTACTTTACTCAGAACGTGTTATCCCAATTATAACATTTGTTGTCAAGAAAACACAATAAATGTATATTCGGCTTTGGATGGATAATGATATCACAGACATATACGGATATTGATGATGACTTGGAGGAGCTTCGTAACGCACGTCTTCTCAATTCAGGGATTGGTAAATCCAAATATGAGTGTGCGCGTGCCTGCGTGCGTGCGTGCGTGCGTAAATGTGGGCCTGTTGGATGTTACATAAAACATTCATCTTGTGGTAGTTCGAGTTGGATTAGCATGTTAACTATATGATCTTCTTTAGGCATAGAATGCCGCGCATGAATGTATTGATGAAATTCCTAGGTACATGGGGCCTTTTCGTCCCCAGGAATACCCACAGTGGAGACTTCAATGGGGATAGGGTGTACACAATGTGCTACCTGGTAGATTGTGTGTCATCAGACCGGACAACGTTGGTCTTTGACTGATTGTGGCGTAAAACACACTTATTCATTTACTTATATCGGAAATTGAATGTTCATCTTAATTGTTATTGTTGAACATGTAATATATTTTTAAAGAAATAAAACAGTGACATAATAACTACAACTTTATGTGAGCGCGAGTAGCTTTTTTGGAATGAGATGAATAAGTCTTATAAAGTTGTAAGCTACTTCACAACCGTGTAACTATGAATTGACTTTATTGGGTAATCAAAAAAGAGATAGGACCTAAAATAGCCAAATTTCATACGATTTCACTTGTCCACCATCTTGGATGCAAGGCGAAAACATTTCAGCGCGTTTGAAGCCACTGAGAATGCCCCCTGCAGAGTTGGACGAACATTCTGCGGTGGCGCGGCTGAGTTGACCAGAGGCTATCAGCAGTATTTCCTGTCCAGGTTATTTAGGTCAGTTGTTTGTGTGTGTGTGTGTGTGTGTGTGTGTGTGTGTGTGTGTGTGTGTGTGTGTGTGTGTGTGTGTGCGTGTGCGTGCGCGTGTGAGCGTGTTTGCGTGCGTGCGTGTGGGGGGTGGGGGCGGGGGTAGGGCGTGGGAGGTGAGATTGGGGGGACAGATGATAGATTTAGCAACAAGTAAGGTCATCTTGAGTGGGAGGGTATTCGCAGATGGATTAGCATATGAACTATGATTCTCTTTAGGCAGAAAATGAGGATCCACGATGTTCGACTTGGTAGAAGTGTGTTATCAAACCTCACAGCATTGTTTTTTTGACTGACTGTAGCGTCATTTACTTGAACTGAATGTTTATCTTAATTGTTATGGATAGTCACGGAGCCATGATCCAGAGAGCAGGGTGTCATTAGATAGAAATAAACTAAGTAATAATAGGATTACCAGAAAAACGGGGTTTTACACACAAGCCAATAAACTTCGCTCATTAACACCAGAGTAAGTCAGTACAAGATTGAAAACTGCCCCATAGGTATGTATGACATGCTTGTCGGGTATTGCTACATATATATGTGAAAACAAGGTTATTAAAATGAAGAGCAAAACTGATGAAAGTTAACCATAAACGTGTATACGCGTTATATCGTCACTGCAAAAATAATGATTGTTTGTCTTTAGTATTAACATTCAAATACGTTATATCTGTATTAGCGATATTGTCTTTGTTCCACCGGTGAGTCAGCGTTAGCCCTACTATCTCGTAGTATAATTGTATTTCTGAAGACATCACGATACAGTTTTTACGATGCATCACGTCTGCACTAGCGCTTGATAACAGCCTAGTGTTTGGGTGTTTCAGTGGTTTAAATCGCTGCTCTTGATTTTGTTGATTTAACTTTGATACTATGAACAATATAATGTTATGTGAGAGGTTGACTTTAGAACGGTAACATACTAATAGTATATAGGATGACATAAACAGAACAATGAGAAGTTCGTCCAGATTAGTGTATAGGCAACATTTAATAATTAAAATAATTACATTCAACAATTCCCCTTTTAAGTCCATTTTCCTGACTTATAAGTAAATGCAAGAACAATCGGCCGGAATACAATGTATAGTTCTTGTCCACTTCCATATGACTATATAGCATACAATAAGCTATCGGGTCCCGTTTAGATCGGTTTGGGTGGCAGGCTAGATAGCCATAGAATAGTTTCATCTTGGAATCTCCCATATCACCGGGGATCCTCTTCAATTTAAATGGAGTTACTCGTTACGATTCCGAACCTTCACGTGACTGTGTTTATGAACCATTGTCAAATAGTGGTGACATTAAATCTAGGAAACAATACGCGAAATCGCGCATGCACAGAACGGAAAATTTGGTCAAGGCATTAAGTAATCCGCATGCGCAGAACGATTGATTTCAGTACTTCCGCCAAGCGCTTCGAGTGCAGCGTCAAACGCGGGCCTGTAATCTAACACGCGGGGACTGACCAATGAAATCTGAGAAGTAGAAATACCGGCAGACGCTGTTGCTTGATTGACAATGTCAATCAAGAAAGGGAGGAGCTTAACGCTATCGTTCTCTCCCAGTAAATTCCGATGTCAAATAACGACGTTATTTGGACGGAAAAACGATGGTTTGAAAACGTCCAAATAACGTCGTTTTTCCGTCCAATGACCATATACGGAAAAAAACGACGTTTTCGTGTTTGCAGTGTAATCGGCGTTTTTTTATATGCTTCAGTGTGAATGACTGAGGTTTCTGAAGTTGTGAAATGTGATATTTTCATTGCAGTGAACATAACGCTTGATATTTCACTGCTGTGAACATAACACTTTGACGGAACTATTCTCATATAAGAGTTACCTCCCCTTACATTGTCTCCCTTTATCGTAAGCGTCTGGCCCGTACACAAACTGTTGACTTCCTTTTCACGTTAATTCCACATTAACCGGGCAAAATAATGACGGATGGACATTTATGGGGTTAATATCGCTTCATGCCGTCTGTTCTTGAAAATGTTTAGTTAAAACTGTAAATTTCTCATTTAACTCATTAATAAAGACTGTTCGTTGCGTTCGTTGCAAAGCGCCATTATTGTTACTTGACCATCGCATATTCATTTATTTCCAACAGCACGTTGTGTATCTCGTAGTCTTCAAGAATTGTTATTTGTTTTGCATATAACCATATCTGCATGTAGAATACAGAAGTTTCGTGACCCTAAATATGTTTTCCTACTTTTGTTTATATATTTTAAGGGTTTGCAAACACGAACATATTTTTTAGTCGCAAATACAAGGGGTGGTGAACCGTCCCTGTGTGTTAGGTTGGGAGAAATTTACGTTTCTAGGTTTTTCATTTGTAATGAAATAATTTAATTTTCAGGTACACAACTACACAAAGAGTATGTAATAAATAGGATATTCCATGTGTGTCGGACCGCCTCAGTGGTCTGGTGGTAGAGCGTCCGCCCGGAGAGCGGAAGGTCAGGGGTTCGACTCCCGGCCGCGTCATACCAAAAGACGTTAAAAGATGGTACTTGTTGTTACCCTGTCTGGCGGTCCGTATAAGGGGCTAAAACAAGGACTGGTCGGCTCGGAGTCAGTAGTCTGTGTCTGAGTGGGGCATTCATGTTAAACTGTGGCATGGAATCTCAGTGAGCTAGCGCTATAAATCGGCATCAGTCCGGTCTAGTTCAAGCAGCCACTCACACACACATGTGCATGCACGTCGCTATATAAGTGCAATAATCTTGGACGCGACGTTAAACCCAATTTCACCTCACCTCACCTTAGAGACGTTACTCATGTATGTCGTCCGTTTTGGGGTGGAAGTGTTGTGGTACGGCGTGGCATCACAACTGATGGAAGAACCCATCATTGTTACTGGCAATTTGAATGGCGTGCGCTACTGGGACGATATCGTTCGACATCATGTTCTACCCTTTGTGCAAATGAAGAGACGTAACGTCACATTGAAGCAGGATGGCGCTGTAAATTCATGTCTGGGATAAGAAAGTCGAAACCTACGACAGCAGCAGAACCGTAGCTTTGGTTGACATTTGGAACAACACCCCCCAGACTGTTTTCAATCATTTTGGGGGCGGTCGGGTAGCCTAGTGGTTAAAGCGTTCGCTCGTCACGCCAAAGACCCGGGTCCGATTTAAAGTGCTAGCTCACTGAGATACCATGCCGCAGTTTAACATGAATACCCCACTCAGACACAGTATACTGACTCCGAGCCGACCAGTCCTTGTTTTAGCCCCATAATGCCGAGCGCCAGACAGGGTAACAACAAGTACAATCTTCTAACGTCTTTTTGTATGACGCGGCCCGGGATCGAACCCTGGACCTTCCGCTCTCCGGGCGGGCGCTCTACCACAAGACCACGGAGGCGGTCAACGTCTCTAAGACGTTCTCCTGGACGCCTGTAGACCTTTGCACGTTAACCCAGGAACTGCCCGAGCTGTTAATGTGCGGTAATCTATACCGTAGATGCACCAACCGAATATGGTTGTCTATGTGACATGACGTCAAACGTGGACGATCAGTCCATGGCAAGCCAAGAGTGTAGATAACGTATCCAGAGAGATGTTGTTGTGTATCGAAGAACATTAAATGTCTGGCATCTTGGATTTGCGCAATTACTGTTTGCACGAAGACGTTGATTTTCAGCAAGCTAAACAATAAGCAAATCAATGTGTGCCGTTCACATAAAAAAACAAGTGCAAACATAGAAGAAAGGCGACAAGGGTGTTCAGCCAAAAAATGAACGTTTAAGATGACTTGATTTATAATGAATCATATATTCGTTTTTTATTGCGAAACAGCAATATCAGTGGTTCGAGTGTCGAAGGGAGCAAACTCTAACTACACTTTGGAGCTATACTGCTTAGTTACGTATCCGAGAAAAAAACATGGCGCTGTGAAAGCGATAATCTGTTCCGTCTGTCACTCAGTTAATCATTAAAACTACGCAGAGTATTCTATCTAGTGAAACATGTCCATCAATACGAACAGTAGTATGCTGTACGACTTTTGCAAGTGTTTGTCAACTTTGCTGTATTGTGGATCACTTACTAGCTGGTTATTAGAGGGTCACAGATGTGAGAGGAACTTTCTTACAGAAACACCGTGTATCCTGTTGTGAAGTAGCCAATATCTGAAGCAATGCAAGTGAGGTCATTTCATAGTCATAATTATCTAATTAATTGCAGATATAAAAAAGCACGATAGACAACATCACCGACAAAACGTATGTCCAAATAAAAAAAAAAATGTGGGATCACTATAAGTAGATATCTTTGATTTTAAGTCTGAGTAGTGAGTGAGTGAGTGAGTATGGTTTTACGCCGCTTTTAGCAATATTCCAGAAATATCACGGCGGGGGGACACCAGAAATGGGCTTCACACATTGTACCCATGTCGGTAATCGAACCCTGGTCTTCGGCGTGACGAGCGAACGCTTTAAGCACTAGACTACCCGACTGCCCCGAACCTCCCTTGAACCACTGATAATATGGTTAAGCCGTTTTTATTACCTACGAGGGCAAGCATATCGGGGTTCATAAAAATCGTATGTGCCCTAGGGTCATAGCACGTCATGAGACGAGCTAACGTCAAAACAAGATTCGAATGACGTAAACAATGCCGTCTGGATGATGGAAACAATACACTGTTTTAAGACTTGCCCGTGAACATATCACCCGTTTAATAACATGCAGCAATATTAAACATTGTGTAATACCAAAACGTGTGCTTATGTACTCTCGGAACAAGTTTCACGAACAAATAATGAAAGCTCTCAACATCCCTTGTCCTATTCAACGACATTGCGTGTGGAGATGATAGATCACTGAGAGGAGCTTAAGCATACTCGATGACCCCAGCAGCCTTGTTGCTAAGCTGACGTCACATGGCATTGTTTCTTCGATGGATCTTGCAACACAATTCCACAAATTACGTCATCGGGTATTGTGACATGATTGTAAACTTTGAGGTGCAAGGCCCCGTTCCACAAGGCGATCGTATTGTAGCGCAACGACAGTTGTTTGTCTAAGTTAAAATATGTGAGTTGCGATAACCTTAGCGCTACGGTAATTTTGTGGAACGGACGCCTGAATTCTAAAGGTGGGCCGTTGTATGGTATTAAATTCATACGTTTCAACTTATGACGTGTTTGAAGGATTATTCTGTTAAACTCAATTGGATTATGCCGTGGATCGTGTAGGTGTCAGCCTATTCAAACTCAAGAGTATAATTCTAAAAACGTTATAAATGGCAAGTAATATATAGAATACTAAAATACTAAACTCGCTCCCGTCAGATACCAGAACCATACACTCGTTTCATAAAATTGGTATTACACGGGAGCTCTTTTCGTATTCTATATATACGGCATGGCATGGTCCGAATCAGTCCACCAATGACAGTTATTGGTAGACTTGTCCTCTCTTTGTCAGTGCATGGCCCAGTTCGGCTAACGTAGCGGGTGGCCTTTGACGTCGGCATACGCGTCTCCTAATCTTTTTTTTTTTCTTTTTTCAGCTATATGACGGCGGTCTGTAAATAATCGAGTCTGGACCAGACAATCCAGTGATTGATATCATGAGCATCGACCCACGCAATTTGGATCGATGGCATGCATCAACCAAGTCAGCGAGCCTGACCACCCGATCCCGTTAGTCGCCTTTTACGACAAGCATAGTCACCTTTTACGTCAAGCATGGGTTGCTGAAGACCTATTCTACCCCGGATCTCCACGGGTCTCAGAGCTGATGGAAGACAGCGTGATTATCTCTGAAGGGGAGTACGAACCGTGGCATGTTGCGTTCAGGAGGTCGTGCCGTATGGTGGTTTTGGGGGTGTTATGGTGTGGGGAACTTGTGGACAGAAGAGAACTTGACAATTAGGGTTTAATGGATTGTCCTACCATTTCTTCAACAGCTTCCACTTGGTGTCCCTTATCAGCATGACCACGTCAGAACCTGTACAGCCCGAATTCGTACAGAACTTCCTTGCAGCCAACAACGTCAACGTGTTACCGTGGCCTGCACGCTCCCAAGACATGTCCCCCATAGAATACCTCTGAGGTATCATGGATCTCAGACATCGAATTCAGGCAACCGACAAGAACTGATCCGTGTCCTCCAAGAACAATGGCGACGAATCCTACGTGACTTCAACAGACTACTAACTTTTTCTGTGCGCCGGAGAGCTTTTGCGTGTCTTATATCAGGCGGTCATACATGCTATTAATGTGACGGGTCATTGAAGTTGAGCGAGTTTAGATATGTGAGGTGAGGTGAGGTGAGGTGAGGTGAGGTGAGGTGAGGTGAAATTGGGTTTAACGTCGCGTCCAAGATTATTGCACTTGTATAGCGACGTGCATGTACGTGTACGTGTGTGGCTGCTTGTACTAGTCCGGTCTAATGCCGATTTAGAGCGCTGGCTCACTCCAGGCGGACGTTCTATCACTAGACCACGGAGGCGGCCACATATGTGTGGCCTTTGTCCATTACGTTGAAAGCTTGTACAAGTGCTTACAACCTCACCTCAATTCGGGCATCTGTCATGCTTATATCGGTTGCTGTATGACCTGTCATTTTAAATGTTGATTTCGTCGAAATTTGAATACGTTTTACCACATAAGTCTATCTTTTGTAGTTCTTAAACAAGAGTGACTTAAATCTATGGTAAAGTTTCATGTGGCCGCCAGTTGATATATTATGTGTAGCGTGTGTATATCTCTGTGTGTTTCATTGCTGTATTTATCTGATCATATCCTCCTGGAGATTTCCTGTCCACGTCCGGCCAATAAGAACTCTCATCAGAAAAAACGGAAACACCTCTTACAACGTGCTCAGTACTCAAGAAACAGTCTACATGGAAATTCCCACCTAGTCGCCTACTGCGAAATTCGTTTTTAAAATTGCGTAGGACCGTTTCAATCTCAGTAATTATAATCTAGATGTTCATTTCAATTAATGTTCCCATAAGAATCCTGTCCATGAAAACTAGACCCGTGAAGATCCGGGGTAGAATAGGTCTTCAGCAACCCATGCTTGTCGTACAAGGCGACGATGCTTGTCGTAAAAAGCGACGAACGGGATCGGGTGGTCAGGCTCACTGACTTGGTTGATGCATGCCATCGATCCAAATTGGATCGATGCTCATGACATTAATTACTGGATTGTCTGGTCAAGGCTCGATTATTTACAGACCGCCGCCATGCAACTGGAATATTGCTGAGTGTGGCGTAAAACAACAAACCAACCAACAACAAAAAATCCCCCGTGAAAACCAACCATGAAAACTATATGGACATTGTTGTACATTTAACATCTGAAACCTGGTGTCCATTACACATACTCATCAGCTATATACTGTAGCTATTAATGTTATTATATTCAACAGCTGTGCCATAAAGTTCACATACCTTTATGCACCAGCTTATACTGGTGCTATAGACTTAATGCATATCTTTATGCATATATACATCGTTGATAAATATTGATTGATTGATATGATATGATATAAATTGGCATGGAATGACATGGATTTATATGGTATGATGGGACAAGCTATGAAATTGCTAATGTGTTGTGTGATATGACATGTTGTGATATAATATAGGTATGATATATGGTACGATGATATGTATGGTATGTTATGATATGATAATGGTATGGTATATAGTATGATCTCATAATAATGATACAATATGATATCATGTTATAGAATATGTTGTATGATATAACAATTTGTGATATGGTAAAAGAGAAATTATGAAATTACAGGGTATGGTATTGTACTGTATGTGTGAAATTACGTGACTGTGTTGAGATGCGATGTGGAATGACGTGAGGTGATTTGGTGAGATATGTACATAAATTGTATAAAATTGTATATTCTTCAAATTGTACTATAGGCCTGTCGCTCGCCTCTTCAGTATGTGAAATAAAGATTGGACATCGTTGATATATTACAAATTTATACTCAGTCTGCCTACACTAATTACAAATTTATACTCAGTCTGCCTACACTAATTACTAATTTATACTCAGTCTGCCTACACTAATTACAAATTTATACTCAGTCAGCCTACAAAAAAGTGTAGGCAGACTGAGATGTAGGAAGTTACCTATACATCGGCTGTATGTTGGAACTATAGATCGAAGTTAATATGCATATCTACATTGACTGCAATTTTTTTATCTATAGATCGGAGTTAATACGCATATCTACATCGACCGATATAGGAGCTAAAGATCAGAGTTGATATGCATAAAAGCATCGGTTGCATATAGGAACTATTGTTTGGTTTGGTTTGTTTGTTGTTGGGAGACGACGCTATGCATCAATCAAGTCAGCAAGCCTGACCACTTGAACCCGATTGTCGCCTCTTAAGGAAAGCATAGTCGCCTTGTACGACAAGCATGGGTTGCTGAAGACCTATTCTACCCCGCATCTTCAAGAATGTTGCATATTTCTAGAATGTTTGCCTAAAGTTGGTTGGTTGGTTGGTTTGTTGTTTAACGTCGCACTCAGCAATATTCCAGCTTATATGACGGAGGTCTGTAAATAATCGAGTCTGGACCAGACAATCCAGTGATTGATATCATGATCATGCATCCCCGCAATTGGGATCGATGACATGCATCAACCAAGTCAGCGAGCCTGACCACCCGATCCCGTGAGTCGCCTCTTACGACAAGCATAGTCACCTTTTACCGGCAAGCATGGGTTGCTGAAGATCTATCCTGAAGTCCTCTACAGAGTATCTGACTTCAATATAGCAAGTGTAGAATACTTACTTTGTGTACGAGTGCTTGAATATGATCAACGTGATAAATATTCTTTCCTATGGTACATTTACAGTGAAAACACATACCTTTCAAGTTATTGAATCTTCTTTGTGAGCAAATTGCTTCCCCTCTTGTATTTAATATAAATATAACAAACTATACAATATTATATTTTATTGATGAATTGGTCGCAATGTTCAGATCAATATTGACTTCCGGTCAACAACATGGGTTTAACAAGGATTGCTGTTGAACAGCTAGAGAGACATTATTTACAGTTTATTATTCAGCATGGTTATTATTATGGAATTTTCTGGACCATTCAGTGTCACAAATTCAAGTCAAATCTTTCTTGCAGTATTGCAGTATGTTGCTCTCCGACTTGGGGTATCAAGGCTTAACGACGTAGTTTCAGTAAATTATCTCCCTTTGTTTAAGATTAACTATTCACAGTGTACTGCATAATATAAACAAAGGTTGGTTGGTTTGGTTGGTTGGTTTGTTGTTTAACGCCGCACACAGCAATATTCCAGCTATGTGACGGCGGTCTGTAAATAATCGAGTCTGGAACAGACAATCCAGTGATTAATATCATGAGCATAGATCCACGCAATTGGGATCGATGACATGCATCAACCAAGTCAGTGAGCCTGACCACCCGATCCCGTTAGTCGCCTTTTACGACAAGCATAGTCACCATTTACGGTAAGCATGGGTTGCTTAAGACCTATTCTACCCCAGAATCTTCACGGGTCGATTTTTACCATAAGCTACGTTCTACAACTTCGGGGTACGATGACATAGAATCAGCCATCATTGTGTCGCCCCTCAGTTGGTTGTTGGTTTGTTTGTTGTTTTACGCCGCACTCATCAATATTCCAGCTGTATAATCGAGTCTGGAACAGACAATCCAGTGATTGATATCATGAGCATCGATCCACGCAATTGGGATCGATGACATGCATGAACCAAGTCAGCGAGCCTGACCACCCGATCACGTTAGTCGCCCCTTAGGAAGCAGTTAGTACATACTTTGATTGATGGGGACCTATTCTAAACCGGAATCCAAATAGGAATCGATGTATTAAACAGGCATCACTGCTGCATTACGATTTCAAAGCGAAATGACATCAGTGATCGATATCATGAGCAAGTGGGATACAATGACATGCATCAACCAAGTCAGCGAGCCTGACCACCCGATGCCGTTAGTCGCCTCTTAAGACAAGCATAGTCGCTTTTTACGGCAAGCATTGGTTGCCGAAGACCTATTCTACCCCGGATCTTCACGGGTCTCAACAGACTGGATCGGGTGGTAAGGCTCGCTGACTTGGTTGATGTATGTCATCGTATCCCACGCAATTTGGATACGGTGACATGCATCAAACAAGTCAGCGAGTCTGACCACCCGATCCAGTCTGTCGCCTCTTTCGACAAGCATAGTCGCCTTTAACAACAAGAATGGGTTGCCGAAGACCTATTCTACCATGGGTCTTCAAATAGGAGACCCGTGAAGTTCCGGAGTAGAATAGGTCTTCAGCAACCCATGCTTGCCGTAAAAGGTGATTTTGCTTGTCGTAAAAGGCGACTAACGGGATCGGGTGGTCAGGCTCGCTGACTTGGTTGATGCATGTCATCGATCCCAATTGCGTGGATCGATGCTCATGACATAAATCACTGGATTGTCTGGTCCAGACTCGATTATTTACAGACCTCCGTCATAGCTGGAATATTGCCGAGTGCGGCGTTAAACAACAGACCAACCAACCAAAAAATCAAATATGTACCCAAGGTACGTTTCTGTTAAAAAATGTCACAAGATTCCTTCGGAGAAAGTTAAATTTTAATGAATTGCCTATTTTCATTACATCTTTCGATAAATGTATATTTGTGATTGTTTGTATCTGTTTATAATGTTGTTGTTCCGGCTTTCCTCTGAACCTAACCTGACTCACTTAAGTCTGTGTTTTTTGTCACTTGTTTTACAAGGGAATAAATTTATAAATATGCATGTCTTGCACAACCTCTTGTTAATCGTGTTCTTCGAAGACGGATGTGTTGTGACGAAACTCTTGACCCAAGCAGTATCCGGATTTTGGACCCGTTCACGGACATCCTCCACGTGGTACTCACATGGCGACTCTGCTCGTTCTAGACACTCCATTTTGAATTGTATTGATGTGATCCAACGAAATTACTGTAATATTGATTTCATATGTTCTTACAAAAGCGGGTATCTTCTCTACCTTTGTGAAATACATAAAATCACTTATAAAAAAATTCAAATAGAGAGCACAATTTCTTTGAAATATATTTCTCGATTATTTACAGACCGCCGTCATATAGCTGGAATATTGCTGAGTGCGGCGTTAATCAACCAACAAACAAAACAAAACATAATATCTTAATCGAACCCGGTTTTCGCTGGACGAGCGAACGCCTTAACATTTAGGCTACCACACCACCTGAATACATTTAGGTCTTTGAAAGGCATTTAGAAGTGATACACATAAGGAAGAGAATGTGTGGATGTCAACTTACTTCTTTATTATGAGGAAGAGAACGTTTCGGAATATATGCTTACTCCTTCATCAGGTGAATGAATGCCGGTGCGGTCGGGTAGCCTAGTGGTTAAAGCGTTATCTCGTCTCGTCTAAGACCCGGGTTCGATTCCCGACATGGGTACAATGTGTGAAGCCCATTTCTGGTGTCCCCGCCACGGTATTGCTGGAATATTGCTAAAAGCGGCGTAACTATACTCACTCACTGAATGAAAGCCATGAGGCAGTTTGCCGAATGTCCATTACCTATTACTTATCTACGATACTTAAGTACTGGCTTCCAGTCACCCGATGAAGGAATAAGCATACACTCCAAAACGTTATGTTCCTCATAATAAAGAAGTTGACATCCATATATTCTCTACCTTATGAATACACCTAGTACAAGAGTGAGTGAGTGAGTTTTTAGCAATATTCCAGCAATATCACGGCGGGGGACACCAGAAATGGGCTTTACACATTGTACCCATGTCGGGAATCGAACCCGGGTCTTCGGCGTGACCTAGTACAAGAAAAGGAAGCAAAGGTGGTTACGTCCTGGCACAAGTGGCCCGTGAAGATTCTGGGATAGAATAGGTCTTCAGCAACCCATGCTTGCCGTAAAATTCGACTATGCTTGTCGTAAGATGCGACTAACGGGATCGGGTGGTCTGGCTCGCTGACTTGGTTGATGCATGTCATCGATCCCAATTGCGTGGATCGATGCTCATGATATCAATCACTGGAATGTCTGGTCCAGACTCGATTATTTACAGACCGCCGTCATATAGCTGGAATATTGCTGGGTGTGGCGTTAAACAAGCCAACCAACCAACGCCCTGGCACAAGTATTCCATGACGTCAGATCCATCAATAATCGAGTTGCCTGCTCTCAGTGATTGTATGGTCTGCAGAAAGTGATAAGGTTCCATTTCCGCATTCCATTCTTCACACAAGTTTGCCATTCTGACCACATACGGAAATCAAGACCCAACATCCGTAACAAACCGGACTCAATAATGTATCTTGCTCACCTCCTTGTAAAGCAAGTTGAATGTCTTTATCTTTATCCATGCGGTTAAATACAATCACATGACAATTCAATTTCAATGCACTCTACAGCATTGTCGGTGTTATGAACATGCTGTTTTTTACTCAACCATCGTATGATTGTTAAAAAAGGTTTATTGATGACGTAAAAAAAGCATTATTGCTGACACAATAAAATATTTTTGTAGACGCAACAAAACACAATTGTTGATAACATAAAACATTACTGACAACGTAAAAAGATATATCGTTGCTGACCACCAAGAAGTCCTGTAGACGCGCTTGTGGGAAATTTCCATACCATGTTTTCAATCTAAAGGTATTGAACGTAGTTCAATACCTGTACATTTCAAGCTAACGATGTTTCAGTGGGATTTGGTTTGTTTGTGTGTTATTTAACGCCGCACTCAGCAATATAAGAGCTATATGACGGCGGTCTGTAAATAATCATTTTTTCTGGACCAGACAATCCAGTGATTGACTTCATGAGCATCTATCCAAGAAATAGAGAAACGATGACATGCATCAACCAAGTCAGCGAGCCTGACCACCCAATGCCGTTAGTCGCCTCTTACGAGCATAGTCGCCTTTCACGGCAAGCATGTGGTGTTGAAGACCTGTTCTACCCCGGATCTTCACGGGTCATCTATCATTTAACCTGTAATCTGTCTGACAAATCGGGAAAGACCAGCTGTGTTGATGTTTTAGGCAAAAAAAATCATCTATTTTGGAGGTACAAACAACTTCTTATAAATCACTCATTGATATTAGCAAAAAGACACATTTGCGTAAAACATATTAAAGGAGTGAGTGAGTTTATGCTTTATGTCACATCGGCAATATTTCAGCCATATCATGAGGAGAAATTATACAGTATTTATATGTTTAAACCAAATAAAGAACCTGTCAGCGATGGACGGTACAATTACTAGAATATCACAGATTTAATGTTTAAAACTAGCAAACAACAATAAAAAGATATCACAAAATATTCATGACAATCGCAAGCTCCGACGTTCATACAGTTTGGCCCTCACTCTATGAAGGTTCATACTCCAATGAACGCACACAAAGTGAAGGTCAATTCTTAAAAATATATATATTTTTTAACAAGTGTGAAAACAATGCCGTTTAAGACATTGCAATTCGACAATACCCGCGTTTTGACACACCGTTTGTCGAATATCAAGCCACAAACATTTTCCAATAGCATATATCCAATTTATGTCCCGGAATTTTTTGTGTAGTCACGTTGAGACTACTGCTCACGTCAATGATAAGTTTACTGCTCTGTGTGTTTCTTTGTTTGTTTGTTTGTTTGAGTGTTCATTCATATATTTATTTATTTTTCCAGAGATTGTCGTATGCCGAGCCCGATACGACAGCTTCAAGTACGTCTGCATCAGCGACAGAAGTTGTAACGGCAACGGTACTTGTCCCAATCCATGTCGATCTGCGTGCGAGTGTCTCAATGGATACAGCGGCCATGACTGCACCAAACGTATGTGAATCTGAACTGCGGGTCTCGTTGAAAAATTTCATACAATAGAATAGCGGTATGATAAAGTTGTGGGGACAGGCTTTTTCCAGTCCGAGTTGAAAGGAGTGAGTGAGTGAGTATGGTTTTACGCCGCTTTTAGCAATATTCCAGCAATATCGCGGCGGGGGACACCAGAAATGGGCTTCACACGTTTTACTCATGTCGGGAATCGAACCCGGGTCTTCGGTGTGACGAGCGAACGCTTTAACCACTAGGCTACCCGACCGCCCCCAGTTGAAAGGAAATGGTTAACTGGAATTATTACTGCTGCACAATTTATAATGTGGATTATGTATCATGAATGGTCAAGAAAAACTATTCTCAACTAATTGGGCAGGGGTGACACAGTGATACTGTTGAAAACTACTGGTGAAGGTGACAGAGAGGTACTGTTGAAAACTACTGGGGAAGGTGACAGAGAGGTACTGTTGAAAACTACTGGGGAAGGTGACAGAGACGTACTGTTGAAAACTACTGTTTGAAGGTGACAGAGAGATATGTGGTAAACTACTGGTGAATGTGAAAGAGTGATACTGTTGTAAACTACTGGTGAAGGTGACAGAGAGATACTGTTGCAAACTACTGGTGAAGGTGACAGAGAGATACTGTGGTAAACTACTGGTGAAGGTGACAGAGAGGTACTGTGGTAAACTACTGGTGAATGTGAAAGAGTGATACTGTTGTAAACTACTGGTGAAGGTGACAGAGAGATACTGTGGTAAACTACTGGGGAAGGTGACAGAGAGGTACTGTTGTAAACTACTGGTGAAGGTGAAAGAGTGATACTGTTGTAAACTACTGGTGAAGGTGACAGAGATACTGTGGTAAACTACTGGTGAATGTGAAAGAGTGATACTGTTGTAAACTACTGGTGAAGGTGACAGAGAGATACTGTGGTAAACTACTGGGGAAGGTGACAGAGAGATACTGTTGAAAACTACTGGGGAAGGTTACAGAGAGATACTGTTGAAAACTACTGGTGGAGGTGACAGAGAGATACTGTGGTAAACTACTGGGGAAGGTGACAGAGTGATACTGTTCTAAACTACTGGGGAAGGTGACAGAGTGATACTGTTGTAAACTACTGACGAAGGTGACAGAGAGGTACTGTGGTAAACTACTGGGGAGGGTAACAGAGAGGTACTGTTGTAAACTACTGGCGAAGGTGACAGAGTGATTATGTTGGAAACTACTGGTGAAGGTGGCAGAGAGGTACTGTTGTAAATTACTGGTGAAGGTGAAAGAGAGGTATTGTTGTAAACTACTGGGGAAGGTGACACAGAGATACTGTTCTAAACTACTGGTGAAGGTGAAAGAGTGATACTCTTGTAAACTACTGGTGAAGGTGACAGAGAGATACTGTTGTAAACTACTGGTGAAGGTGAAAGAGTGATACTGTTGTAAACTACTGGGGAAGGTGACAGAGACATACGGTTGTAAACTACTGGGGAAGGTGACAGAGAGATACTGTGGTAAACTACTGGTGAAGGTGACAGAGAGGTTGTGTTGTAAACTACTGGTGAAGGTGACAGAGTGATACTGTTGTAAACTAGTGAGGAAGGTGACAGAGAGATACTGTTGTAAACTACTGGGGAAGGTGACAGAGTGATACTGTTGTAAACTACTGGTGAAGGTGACAGAGTGATACTGTTGTAAGCTGCTGGTGAAGGTGACAGAGGGATACTGTTGTCAGCTACTGGTGCAGGTGAAAGAGTGATACTCTTGTAAACTACTGGTGAAGGTGAAAGAGTGATACTGTTGTAAACTACTGGTGAAGCTGACAGAGAGGTACTGTTTTAAACTACTGGTGAAGGTGACAGAGTGATAATGTTGTAAACTACTGGTGAAGGTGACAGAGTGATACTGTGGTAAACAATTGGTGAAGGTGACAGAGAGATACTGTTTTAACCTACTGGTGAAGGTGACAGAGAGATAATGTTGTAAATTACTGGTCAAAGTGACAGAGAGGTACTGTTGAAAACTACTGGGGAGGGTAACAGAGAGGTACTGTTGTAAACTACTGGCGAAGGTGACAGAGTGATACTGTTGTAAACTACTGGTAGTGGTGACAGAGAGATACTGTGGTAAACTACTGGTGAAGGTGACAGAGAGATACTGTTGTAAACTACTAAGGCAGGTAACAGAGAGGTACTGTTGTAAACTACTGGTGAAGGTCGCAGAGAGATACTGTTGTAAACTATCGGTGAAGGTGACAGAGTGATACTGTTGTAAACTACTGGTGAAGATGACAGAGTGATACTGTTGTAAACTACTGGTGAAGGTGACAGAGGTACTGTTGTAAGCTACTGGTGAAGGTGACAGAGAGATACGGTTGTAAACTACTGGTGAAGGTGAAAGAGAGGTATTGTTGTAAACTACTGGGGAAGGTGACACAGAGATACTGTTCTAAACTACTGGTGAAGGTGAAAGAGTGATACTCTTGTAAACTACTGGTGAAGGTGACAGAGAGATACTGTTGTAAACTACTGGTGAAGGTGAAAGAGTGATACTGTTGTAAACTACTGGGGAAGGTGACAGAGACATACGGTTGTAAACTACTGGGGAAGGTGACAGAGAGATACTGTGGTAAACTACTGGTGAAGGTGACAGAGAGGTTGTGTTGTAAACTACTGGTGAAGGTGACAGAGTGATACTGTTGTAAACTAGTGAGGAAGGTGACAGAGAGATACTGTTGTAAACTACTGGGGAAGGTGACAGAGTGATACTGTTGTAAACTACTGGTGAAGGTGACAGAGTGATACTGTTGTAAACTAGTGAGGAAGGTGACAGAGAGATACTGTTGTAAATTACTGGGGAAAGTGACAGAGTGATACTGTTGTAAACTACTGGGGAAGGTGACAGAGAGATACTGTTGTAAACTGCCGGGGAAAGTGACAGAGTGATACTGTTGTAAACTACTGGTGAAGGTGAAAGCGAGGTACTTTTGTAAACTACTGGTGAAGGTGACAGAGAGATACTGTTGTAAACTACTGGTGAAGGTGAAAGAGTGATACTGTTGTAAAGTACTTGTGAAGGTGACAGAGAGATACTGTTGTAAACTACTGGTGAAGGTGACAGAGTGATACTGTTCTAAACTACTGGTGTAGGTGACAGAGTGATACTGTTGTAAACTACTGGTGAGGTGACAGAGTATTACTTTTGTAAATTACTGCTGAAGGTGACAGAGAGGTACTGTTGTAAACTACTGGTGAAGGTGACAGAGATGTACTGTTGTAAACTACTGTTGAAGGTGACAGAGAGGTACTGTTGTAAACTACTGGTGAAGGTGACAGAGTGATACTATTGTAAACTACCCGTGAAGGTGACAGAGTGATACTGTGGTAAACTACTGGTGAAGGTGGCAGAGAGGTACTGTTGTAAATTACTGGTGAAGGTGAAAGAGAGGTATTGTTGTAAACTACTGGGGAAGGTGACACAGAGATACTGTTCTAAACTACTGGTGAAGGTGAAAGAGTGATACTCTTGTAAACTACTGGTGAAGGTGACAGAGAGATACTGTTGTAAACTACTTGGGAAGGTGACAGAGAGATACTGTGGTAAACTACTGGTGAAGGTGACAGAGAGGTTGTGTTGTAAACTACTGGTGAAGGTGACAGAGTGATACTGTTGTAAACTAGTGAGGAAGGTGACAGAGAGATACTGTTGTAAACTACTGGGGAAGGTGACAGAGTGATACTGTTGTAAACTACTGGTGAAGGTGACAGAGTGATACTGTTGTAAGGTGCTGGTGAAGGTGACAGAGGGATACTGTTGTCAGCTACTGGTGCAGGTGAAAGAGTGATACTCTTGTAAACTACTGGTGAAGGTGAAAGAGTGATACTGTTGTAAACTACTGGTGAAGCTGACAGAGAGGTGCTGTTTTAAACTACTGGTGAAGGTGACAGAGTGATAATGTTGTAAACTACTGGTGAAGGTGACAGAGTGATACTGTGGTAAACAATTGGTGAAGGTGACAGAGAGATACTGTTTTAACCTACTGGTGAAGGTGACAGAGAGGTACAGTTGAAAACTACTGGGGAGGGTAACAGAGAGGTACTGTTGTAAACTACTGGCGAAGGTGACAGAGTGATACTGTTGTAAACTACTGGTAGTGGTGACAGAGAGATACTGTGGTAAACTACTGGTGAAGGTGACAGAGAGATACTGTTGTAAACTACTAAGGCAGGTAACAGAGAGGTACTGTTGTTAACTACTGGTGAAGGTCGCAGAGAGATACTGTTGTAAACTATCGGTGAAGGTGACAGAGTGATACTGTTGTAAACTACTGGTGAAGATGACAGAGTGATACTGTTGTAAACTACTGGTGAAGGTGACAGAGGTACTGTTGTAAGCTACTGGTGAAGGTGACAGAGAGATACGGTTGTAAACTACTGGTGACGGTGACAGAGAGATACTCTTGTAAACTACTGGTGAAGGTGAAAGAGTGATACTGTTGTAAACTAATGGGGAAGGTGTCAGAGTGATACTGTTGTCAACTACTGGGGAAGGTGTCAGAGTGATACTGTTGTAAATTACTGGGGAAAGGGACAGAGTGATACTGTTGTAAACTACTGGGGAAGGTGACAGAGAGATACTGTTGTAAACTGCCGGGGAAAGTGACAGAGTGATACTGTTCTAAACTACTGGTGAAGGTGAAAGCGAGGTACTTTTGTAAACTACTGGTGAAGGTGACAGAGAGATACTGTTGTAAACTACTGGTGAAGGTGAAAGAGTGATACTGTTGTAAACTACTGGTGAAGGTGAAAGAGTGATACTGTTGTAAAGTACTTGTGAAGGTGACAGAGAGATACTGTTGTAAACTACTGGTGAAGGTGACAGAGTGATACTGTTCTAAACTACTGGTGTAGGTGACAGAGTGATACTGTTGTAAACTACTGGTGAGGTGACAGAGTATTACTTTTGTAAATTACTGCTGAAGGTGACAGAGAGGTACTGTTGTAAACTACTGGTGAAGGTGACAGAGATGTACTGTTGTAAACTACTGGGGAAGGTGACAGAGAGGTACTGTTGTAAACTACTGGTGAAGGTGACAGAGTGATACTGTTGTAAACTACCGGTGAAGGTGACAGAGTGATACTGTGGTAAACTACTGGTGAAGGTGGCAGAGAGGTACTGTTGTAAATTACTGGTGCAGGTGAAAGAGAGGTATTGTTGTAAACTACTGGGGAAGGTGACACAGAGATACTGTTCTAAACTACTGGTGCAGGTGAAAGAGTGATACTCTTGTAAACTACTGGCGAAGGTGACAGAGTGATACTGTTGTAAACTACTGGTAGTGGTGACAGAGAGATACTGTGGTAAACTACTGGTGAAGGTGACAGAGAGATACTGTTGTAAACTACTAAGGCAGGTAACAGAGAGGTACTGTTGTTAACTACTGGTGAAGGTCGCAGAGAGATACTGTTGTAAACTATCGGTGAAGGTGACAGAGTGATACTGTTGTAAACTACTGGTGAAGATGACAGAGTGATACTGTTGTAAACTACTGGTGAAGGTGACAGAGGTACTGTTGTAAGCTACTGGTGAAGGTGACAGAGAGATACGGTTGTAAACTACTGGTGACGGTGACAGAGAGATACTCTTGTAAACTACTGGTGAAGGTGAAAGAGTGATACTGTTGTAAACTAATGGGGAAGGTGTCAGAGTGATACTGTTGTCAACTACTGGGGAAGGTGTCAGAGTGATACTGTTGTAAATTACTGGGGAAAGGGACAGAGTGATACTGTTGTAAACTACTGGGGAAGGTGACAGAGAGATACTGTTGTAAACTGCCGGGGAAAGTGACAGAGTGATACTGTTCTAAACTACTGATGAAGGTGAAAGCGAGGTACTTTTGTAAACTACTGGTGAAGGTGACAGAGAGATACTGTTGTAAACTACTGGTGAAGGTGAAAGAGTGATACTGTTGTAAACTACTGGTGAAGGTGAAAGAGTGATACTGTTGTAAAGTACTTGTGAAGGTGACAGAGAGATACTGTTGTAAACTACTGGTGAAGGTGACAGAGTGATACTGTTCTAAACTACTGGTGTAGGTGACAGAGTGATACTGTTGTAAACTACTGGTGAGGTGACAGAGTATTACTTTTGTAAATTACTGCTGAAGGTGACAGAGAGGTACTGTTGTAAACTACTGGTGAAGGTGACAGAGATGTACTGTTGTAAACTACTGGGGAAGGTGACAGAGAGGTACTGTTGTAAACTACTGGTGAAGGTGACAGAGTGATACTGTTGTAAACTACCGGTGAAGGTGACAGAGTGATACTGTGGTAAACTACTGGTGAAGGTGGCAGAGAGGTACTGTTGTAAATTACTGGTGCAGGTGAAAGAGAGGTATTGTTGTAAACTACTGGGGAAGGTGACACAGAGATACTGTTCTAAACTACTGGTGCAGGTGAAAGAGTGATACTCTTGTAAACTACTGGTGAAGGTGACAGAGAGATACTGTTGTAAACTACTAAGGCAGGTAACAGAGAGGTACTGTTGTAAACTACTGGTGAAGGTCGCAGAGAGATACTGTTGTAAACTATCGGTGAAGGTGACAGAGTGATACTGTTGTAAACTACTGGTGAAGATGACAGAGTGATACTGTTGTAAACTACTGGTGAAGGTGACAGAGGTACTGTTGTAAGCTACTGGTGAAGGTGACAGAGAGATACGGTTGTAAACTACTGGTGACGGTGACAGAGAGATACTCTTGTAAACTACTGGTGAAGGTGAAAGAGTGATACTGTTGTAAACTAATGGGGAAGGTGTCAGAGTGATACTGTTGTCAACTACTGGGGAAGGTGTCAGAGTGATACTGTTGTAAATTACTGGGGAAAGGGACAGAGTGATACTGTTGTAAACTACTGGGGAAGGTGACAGAGAGATACTGTTGTAAACTGCCGGGGAAAGTGACAGAGTGATACTGTTCTAAACTACTGGTGAAGGTGAAAGCGAGGTACTTTTGTAAACTACTGGTGAAGGTGACAGAGAGATACTGTTGTAAACTACTGGTGAAGGTGAAAGAGTGATACTGTTGTAAACTACTGGTGAAGGTGAAAGAGTGATACTGTTGTAAAGTACTTGTGAAGGTGACAGAGAGATACTGTTGTAAACTACTGGTGAAGGTGACAGAGTGATACTGTTCTAAACTACTGGTGTAGGTGACAGAGTGATACTGTTGTAAACTACTGGTGAGGTGACAGAGTATTACTTTTGTAAATTACTGCTGAAGGTGACAGAGAGGTACTGTTGTAAACTACTGGTGAAGGTGACAGAGATGTACTGTTGTAAACTACTGGGGAAGGTGACAGAGAGGTACTGTTGTAAACTACTGGTGAAGGTGACAGAGTGATACTGTTGTAAACTACCGGTGAAGGTGACAGAGTGATACTGTGGTAAACTACTGGTGAAGGTGGCAGAGAGGTACTGTTGTAAATTACTGGTGCAGGTGAAAGAGAGGTATTGTTGTAAACTACTGGGGAAGGTGACACAGAGATACTGTTCTAAACTACTGGTGCAGGTGAAAGAGTGATACTCTTGTAAACTACTGGTGAAGGTGACAGAGAGATACTGTTGTAAACTACTAAGGCAGGTAACAGAGAGGTACTGTTGTAAACTACTGGTGAAGGTCGCAGAGAGATACTGTTGTAAACTATCGGTGAAGGTGACAGAGTGATACTGTTGTAAACTACTGGTGAAGATGACAGAGTGATACTGTTGTAAACTACTGGTGAAGGTGACAGGGGTACTGTTGTAAGCTACCGGTGAAGGTGACAGAGAGATAATGTTGTAAACTACTGGTGACGGTGACAGGGAGATACTCTTGTAAACTACTGGTGAAGGTGAAAGAGTGATACTGTTGTAAACTACTGGTGAAGGTGACAGAGAGATACTGTTGTCAACTACTGGTGAAGGTGACTGAAAGGTACTGTTGTAAACTACTGGTGAAGGTGACAGAGAGATACTGTGTTAAACTACTGGGAAAGGTGACAGAGAGGTACTGTGGTAAACTACTGGTGAAGGTGACAGAGAGATACTGTTGTAAACTGCTGGGGAAGGTAACAGAGAGGTACTGTTGTAAACTACTGGGGAAGGTGACAGAGTGATACTGTTGTAAACTAATGGGGAAGGTGTCAGAGTGATACTGTTGTCAACTACTGGGGAAGGTGAGAGAGAGATACTGTTCTAAATTACTGGGGAAAGTGACAGAGTGATACTGTTGTAAACTACTGGGGAAGGTGACAGAGAGATACTGTTGTAAACTGCCGGGGAAAGTGACAGAGAGATACTGTTGTAAACTACTGGTGAAGGTGAAAGAGTGATACTGTTGTAAACTGCTGGTGAGGTGACAGAGTATTACTTTTATAAATTACTGGTGAAGGGGACAGAGAGGTACTGTGGTAAACTACTGGTGAAGGTGACAGAGATGTACTGTTGTAAACTACTGGGGAAGGTGACAGAGAGGTACTGTGGTAAACTACTGGTGAAGGTGACAGAGTGATACTATTGTAAACTACCGGTGAAGGTGACAGAGTGATACTGTGGTAAACTACTGGTGAAGGTGGCAGAGAGGTACTGTTGTAAACTACTGGTGAAGGTGAAACAGAGGTATTGTTGTAAACTACTGGGGAAGGTTACACAGAGATACTGTTCTAAACTACTGGTGAAGGTGAAAGAGTGATACTCTTGTAAACTACTGGTGAAGGTGACAGAGAGATACTGTTGTAAACTACTGGTGAAGGTGACAGAGTGATACTGTGGTAAACTACTGGGGAAGGTGACAGAGACATACGGTTGTAAACTACTGGGGAAGGTGACAGAGAGATACTGTTGTAAACTGCCGGGGAAAGTGACAGAGTGATACTGTTCTAAACTACTGGTGAAGGTGAAAGCGAGGTACTTTTGTAAACTACTGGTGAAGGTGACAGAGAGATACTGTTGTAAACTACTGGTGAAGGTGAAAGAGTGATACTGTTGTAAACTACTGGTGAAGGTGAAAGAGTGATACTGTTGTAAAGTACTTGTGAAGGTGACAGAGAGATACTGTTGTAAACTACTGGTGAAGGTGACAGAGTGATACTGTTCTAAACTACTGGTGTAGGTGACAGAGTGATACTGTTGTAAACTACTGGTGAGGTGACAGAGTATTACTTTTGTAAATTACTGCTGAAGGTGACAGAGAGGTACTGTTGTAAACTACTGGTGAAGGTGACAGAGATGTACTGTTGTAAACTACTGGGGAAGGTGACAGAGAGGTACTGTTGTAAACTACTGGTGAAGGTGACAGAGTGATACTGTTGTAAACTACCGGTGAAGGTGACAGAGTGATACTGTGGTAAACTACTGGTGAAGGTGGCAGAGAGGTACTGTTGTAAATTACTGGTGCAGGTGAAAGAGAGGTATTGTTGTAAACTACTGGGGAAGGTGACACAGAGATACTGTTCTAAACTACTGGTGCAGGTGAAAGAGTGATACTCTTGTAAACTACTGGTGAAGGTGACAGAGAGATACTGTTGTAAACTACTAAGGCAGGTAACAGAGAGGTACTGTTGTAAACTACTGGTGAAGGTCGCAGAGAGATACTGTTGTAAACTATCGGTGAAGGTGACAGAGTGATACTGTTGTAAACTACTGGTGAAGATGACAGAGTGATACTGTTGTAAACTACTGGTGAAGGTGACAGAGGTACTGTTGTAAGCTACTGGTGAAGGTGACAGAGAGATACTGTTGTAAACTACTGGTGAAGGTGAAAGAGTGATACTCTTGTAAACTACTGGTGAAGGTGACAGAGAGATACTGTTGTAAACTACTGGTGAAGGTGACAGAGTGATACTGTGGTAAACTACTGGGGAAGGTGACAGAGACATACGGTTGTAAACTACTGGGGAAGGTGACAGAGAGATACTGTGGTAAACTACTGGTGAAGGTGACAGAGAGGTTGTGTTGTAAACTACTGGTGAAGGTGACAGAGTGATACTGTTGTAAACTAGTGAGGAAGGTGACAGAGAGATACTATTGTAAACTACTGGGGAAGGTGACAGAGTGATACTGTTGTAAACTACTGGTGAAGGTGACAGAGTGATACTGTTGTAATCTGCTGGTGAAGTTGACAGAGTGATACTGTTGTCAACTACTGGTGAAGGTGAAAGAGTGATACTCTTGTAAACTACTGGTGAAGGTGAAAGAGTGATACGGTTGTAAACTACTGGTGAAGCTGACAGAGAGGTACTGTGGTAAACTACTGGTGAAGGTGACATAGAGGTACTGTTGTAAACTACTGGGGAGAGTAACAGAAATGTTCTGTTGTAAACTACTGGTGAAAGTTACAGAGTGATACTGTTGTAAACTTCTGGTGAAGGTGACAGAGAGATACTGTTGTAAACTACTGGTGAAGGTGACAGAGTGATACTGTTGTAAACTAGTGAGGAAGGTGACAGAGAGATACTGTTGTAAACTACTGGGGAAGGTGACATAGTGATACTGTGGTAAACTACTGGTGAAGGTGACAGAGAGGTACTGTTGTAAACTACTGGTGAAAGTGACAGAGTGATACTGTTGTAAACTTCTGGTGAAGGTGACAGAGAGATACTGTGGTAAACTACTGGTGAAGGTGAAAGAGTGATACTGTTGTAAACTACTGGTGAAGGTGACAGAGGGATACTGTGGTAAACTACTGGTGAAGGTGAAAGAGTGATACTGTTGTAAACTACTGGTGAAGGTGACAGAGGGATACTGTGGTAAACTACTGGTGAAGGTGACAGAGGGATACTGTGGTAAACTACTGGTGAAAGTGACAGAGTGATACTGTTGTAAACTTCTGGTGAAGGTGACAGAGAGGTTGTGTTGTTAACTACTGGTGAAGGTGACAGAGTGATACTGTTGTAAACTACTGGTGAAGGTGACAGAGAGGTTGTGTTGTTAACTACTGGTGAAGGTGACAGAGTGATACTGTTGTAAACTACTGGGGAAGGTGACAGAGAGATACTGTTGTAAACTACTTGGGAAGCTGACAGAGAGGTACTGTTGTAAACTACTGGTGAAGGTGAAAGAGTGATACTGTTGTAAACTACTGGTGAAGGTGACAGAGGGATACTGTGGTAAACTACTGGTGAAGGTGACAGAGTGGTACTGTTGTAAACTACTGGTGAAGGTGACAGAGATTTACTGTGGTAAACTACTGGTGAAGGTGACAGAGAGATACTGTTGTAAACTACTGGGGAAGGTGACAGAGCGATACTGTTGTAAACTACTGGGGAAGGTGACAGAGAGATACTGTTCTAAACTACTGTGGTAAACTACTGGTGAAGGTGACAGAGAGGTTGTGTTGTTAACTACTGGTGAAGGTGACAGAGTGATACTGTTGTAAACTACTGGGGAAGGTGACAGAGAGATACTGTGGTAAACTACTGGGGAAGGTGACAGAAAGGTACTGTGGTAAACTACTGGTGAAGGTGACAGAGAGATACTGTTGTAAACTACTGGGGAAGGTGACAGAGAGATACGGTTGTAAACTACTGGTGAAGTTGAAAGAGTGATACTGTTGTAAACTACTGGTGAAGGTGAAAGAGTGATACTGTTGTAAACTACTGGGGAAGGTGACAGAGACATACTGTTATAAATTACTGGTGAAGGTGACAGAGAGGTACTGTTGTAATCTGCTGGTGAAGTTGACAGAGTGATACTGTTGTCAGCTACTGGTGAAGGTGAAAGAGTGATACTCTTGTAAACTACTGGTGAAGGTGAAAGAGTGATACGGTTGTAAACTACTGGGGAAGGTGACAGAGACATACTGTTATAAATTACTGGTGAAGGTGACAGAGAGGTACTGTTTTAAACTGCTGGTGAAGGTGACAGAGAGGTACTGTGGTATACTACTGGTGAAGGTGACAGAGAGGTACTGTGGTAAACTACTGGTGAAGGTGACAGAGTGATAATGTTGTAAACTACTGGTGAAGGTGACAGAGTGATACTGTGGTAAACAACTGGTGAAGGTGACAGAGAGATACTGTTGTAAACTACTAGTGAAGGTGACAGAGAGATAATGTTGTAAATTACTGGTGAAAGTGACAGAGAGGTACTGTTGAAAACTACTGGGGAGGGTAAGAGAGAGGTACTGTTGTAAACTACTGGCGAAGGTGACAGAGTGATACTGTTGTAAACTACTGGTAGTGGTGACAGAGAGATACTGTGGTAAACTACTGGTGAAGGTGACAGAGAGATACGGTTGTAAACTACTAGTGAAGGTGACAGAGAGATACTGTGGTAAACTACTGAGGAAGGTGACAGAGAGATACTGTTGTAAACTACTGGGGAAGGTGACAGAGAGATACTGTTGTAAACTGCCGGGGGAAAGTGACAGAGTGATATTGTTGTAAACTACTGGGGAAGGTGACAGAGTGATACTGTTCTAAACTACTGGTGAAGGTGACAGAGTGATACTGTTGAAAATTACTGGTGAAGGTGACAGAGAGGTGCTGTTGTAAACTACTGGTGAAGGTGACAGAGAGGTACTGTGGTAAACTACTGGTGAAGGTGACAGAGTGATACTGTGGTAAACTACTGGGGAAGGTAACAGAGAGGTACTGTGGTGAACTACTAGCTAGGGGTGGCAGAGTGATACTGTTGTGAACTTCTAGCTAAGGGTGGCAGAGTGATACCGTGGTGAACTACTAGGTAAGGGTGGCAGAGTGATACTGTGGTGAACTACTAGCTAAGGGTGGCAGAGTGATACTTTGGTGAACTACTAGCTAAGGGTGGCAGAGTGATACTGTGGTGAACTACTAGCTAAGGGTGGCAGAGTGATACCGTGGTGAACTACTAGCTAAGGGTGGCAGAGTGATACTTTGGTGAACTACTAGCTAAGGGTAGTCAGAGTGATACTGTGGTGAACTACTAGCTAAGGGTGGCAGAGTGACACTGTGGTGAACTACAAGCTAAGGGTTTCAGAGTCATACTATGTTGACCTACTAGCTAAGGGTGACAGAGTGATACTGTGGTGAACTACTAGCTAAGGGTGGCAGAGTGATACTGTGGTGAACTACTAGCTAGGGGTGACAGAGTGATACTGTGGTGAACTACTAGCTGATTGTGGCAGAGTGACAATGTGGTGAACTACTAGCTAAGGGTGACAGAGTGATTCTGTGGTGAACTACTAGCTAAGGGTGGCAGAGTGACACTGTGGTGAACTTCTAGCTAGGGGTGACAGAGTGATACTGTGGTGAACTACTAGCTAAGGGTGGCAGAGTGATACTGTGGTGAACTACAAGCTAAGGGTGGCAGAGTGACACTGTGTTGAACTACTAGCTAATGGTGGCAGAGTGATGATGTGGTGAACTACTACCTAAGGGTGGCAGAGTGACACTGTGGTGAACTACTGGTGAAAGTGACAGAGTGATACTGTTGTAAACTACTGGTGAAAGTGACAAAGTGATACTGTTGTAAACTTCTGGTGAAGGTGACAGAGAGATACTGTTGTAAACTACTGGTGAAGGTGACAGAGAGATACTGTTGTAAACTACTGGTGAAGGTGACAGAGTGATACTGTTGTAAACCACTGGTGAAGGTGACAGAGTGATACTGTTGTAAACTACTGGTGAAAGTGAAAGAGTGATACTGTTGTAAACTACTGGTGAAGGTGACAGAGAGATACTGTGGTTACATTACTGGTGAAGGTGACAGAGTGGTACTCTTCTAAACTACTGGGGAAGGTGACAGAGATTTACTGTGGTAAAGTACTGGTGAAGGTGACAGAGAGATACTGTTGTAAACTACCTGTGAAGGTGACAGAGAGATACTGTTGTAAACTACTGGGGAAGGTGACAGAGAGGTACTGTTGTAACCTACTAGTGAAGGTGACAGAGGTACTGTTGTAAACTACTGGGGAAGGTGACAGAGAGATACGGTTGTAAACTACTGTTGAAGTTGAATGACTGATACTGTTGTAAACTACTTGGGAAGGTGACAGAGAGATACTGTGGTAAACTACTGGGGAAGGTGACAGAGAGGTACTGTTGTAAACTACTAGTGAAGGTGACAGAGAGATACTGTTGTAAACTACTGGGGAAGGTAACCGAGTGATACTGTTGTAAACTACTGGTGAAGGTGACAGAGTGATATTGTTGTAAATTACTGGGAAGGTGACAGAGAGGTACTGTTGTAAACTGCTTGTGAAGGTGACAGAGAGGTAATGTGGTAAACTAGTGGTGAAGGTGACAGAGAGGTACTGTTGTAAAGTACTGGTGAAGGTGACAGAGTGATAATGTTGTAAACTAGTGGTGAAGGTAACAGAGTGATACTGTGGTAAACTGCTGAGGAAGGTGACAGAGAGATACTGTGGTAAACTACTGGAGGAGGTGACAGAGAGATACTGTTGTAAACTGCCGGGGAAAGTGACAGAGTGATATTGCTGTAAACTACTGGGGAAGGTGACAGAGTGATACTGTTCTAAACTACTGGTGATGGTGACAGAGTGATACTGTTGTAAACTACTGGTGAAGGTGACAGAGTATTACTGTTGTAAATTACTGGTGAAGGTGACAGAGAGGTACTGTTGTAAACTACTGGTGAAGGTGACAGAGAGGTACTGTGGTAAACTACTGGTGAAGGTGACAGAGTGATACTGTTGTAAACTACTTGGGAAGGTAACAGAGAGGTACTGTGGTGAACTACTAGCTAGGGGTGACAGAGTGATACTGTGGTGAACTACTAGCTAAGGGTGGCAGAGTGACACTGTGGTGAACTACTAGCTAAGGGTGGCAGAGTGATACTGTGGTTAACTACTAGCTAAGGGTGGCAGAGTGATACCGTGGTGAACTACTAGCTAAGGGTGGCAGAATGATACTGTGGTGAACTACTAGCTAATGGTGGCAGAGTGATACTTTGGTGAACTACTAGCTAAGGGTAGTCAGAGTGATACTGTGGTGAACTACTAGCTAAGGGTGGCAGAGTGACACTGTGGTGAACTACAAGCTAAGGGTGTCAGAGTCATACTATGTTGAACTACTAGCTAAGGGTGACAGAGTGATACTGTGGTGAACTACTAGCTAAGGGTGGCAGAGTGATACTGTGGTGAACTACTAGCTAGGGGTGACAGAGTGATACTGTGGTGAACTACTAGCTGATTGTGGCAGAGTGACAATGTGGTGAACTACTAGCTAAGGGTGGCATAGTGATGATGTGGTGAACTACTAGCTAAGGGTGGCAGAGTGACACTGTGGTGAACTACTAGCTAGGGGTGACAGAGTGATACTGTGGTGAACTACTAGCTAAGGGTGGCAGAGTGATACTGTGGTGAACTACAAGCTAAGGGTGGCAGAGTGATACTGTGGTGAACTACAAGCTAAGGGTGACAGAGTGATACTGTGGTGAACTACTAACTAAGGGTGGCAGAGTAATACTGTGGTGAACTACTAGCTAAGGGCGGCAGAGTGATACTGTGGTGAACTACTAGCTAAGGTTGGCAGAGTGATACTTTGGTGAACTACTAGCTAAGGGTGGCAGAGCGATACTGTGGTGAACTACTAACTGAGGATGGCAGAGTGACACTGCGGTGAACTACTAGTTAAGGGTGGCAGAGTGATACTGTGGTGAACTACAAGCTAAGGGTGGCAGAGTGATACTTTGGTGAAATCCCAGCTAAGGGTGGCAGAGTGATACTGTGGTGAACTACTAGCTAAGGATGGCAGAGTGACACTGTGGTGAACTATAGCTAAGGGTGGCAGAGCGATACTGTGGTGAACTACTAGCTGAGGATGGCAGAGTTGACACTGCGGTGAACTACTAGTTAAGGGTGGCAGAGTGATACTGTGGTGAACTACTAGCTGAGGACGGCAGAGTGACACTGTGGTGAACTACTAGTTAAGGGTGGCAGAGTTATACTGTGGTGAACTACTAGCTAAGGGTGGCAGAGTGATACTATGGTGAACTACTAGCTAAGGGTGGCAGAGTGATACTTTGGTGAACTACTAGTTAAGGGTGGCAGAGTGACACTGTGGTGAACTACTAGTTAAGGGTGGCAGAGTGATACCGTGGTGAACTACTAGCTAAGGGTGGCAGAGTGATACTGTGGTGAACTACTAGCTAAGGGTGGCAGCGTGATACTTTGGTGAACTACTAGTTAAGGGTGGCAGAGTGACACTGTGGTGAACTACTAGCTAAGGGTGGCAGAGTGATACATAGGTGAACTACTAGCTAAGGGTAGCAGAGTGATACTGTTGTGAACTACTAGGTAAGGATGGCAGAGTGACACTGCGGTGAACTACTAGTTAAGGGTGGCAGAGTGATACTGTTGTGAACTACTAGGTAAGGATGGCAGAGTGACACTGCGGTGAACTACTAGTTAAGGGTGGCAGAGTGACACTGTGGTGAACTACCAGCTAAGGGTGGCAGAGTGATACATAGGTGAACTACTAGCTAAGGGTAGCAGAGTGATACTGTGGTGAACTACTAGCTAAGGGTGGCAGAGTGATACTGTGGTGAACTACTAGCTAAGGGTGGCAGAGTGATACTGTGGTGAACTACCAGCTAAGGGTGGCAGAGTGATACTGTGGTGAACTACTAGTTAAGGGTGGCAGAGTGATACTGTGGTGAACTACTAGCTAAGGGTGGCAGAGTGATACTTTGGTGAACTACTAGTTAAGGGTGGCAGAGTGACACTGTGGTGAACTACCAGCTAAGGGTGGCAGAGTGATACATAGGTGAACTACTAGCTAAGGGTAGCAGAGTGATACTGTTGTGAACTACTAGGTAAGGATGGCAGAGTGACACTGCGGTGAACTACTAGCTAAGGGTGGCAGAGTGATACTGTTGTGAACTACTAGGTAAGGATGGCAGAGTGACACTGCGGTGAACTACTAGTTAAGGGTGGCAGAGTGACACTGTGGTGAACTACCAGCTAAGGGTGGCAGAGTGATACATAGGTGAACTACTAGCTAAGGGTAGCAGAGTGATACTGTGGTGAACTACTAGCTGAGGGTGGCAGAGTGATACCTTGGTGAACTACTAGCTGGGGGTAACAGAGCGATACTGTTGTGAAATAGTGGTCAGGGTTGCAAAATCATTCTGTTTTGAATTATCATGCATGGATGATCCATTGGTACTTTTGTAATCTAGTCGGCCAGTATTTTTTACGATGACTTGTCTGTTTTACCTTCACAGCCCCAATCTGCACTGCTAAAGGAAACGAGTGTGGTGACAATGGCCACTGTGATACATCTTCCAAAGAATATTTTTGTCGCTGCATCAACGATTACACTGGACGAAAGTGCAAATCAGGTGAGCAGGATTCAGCCACATTGTTCATGTGGTGGTACGAACGTATTCATCTTGAAAGGTGAATACTACGGATGGAAATTAATTACAATTAACAAATCACAGGTACCCCTATCAACAAATGAAGGAAAAGGCAAACCAAAGGCGCAATGTTATGGTGTTTAGATTGATGGCAACATGTGTAGGATAGCTATTAAAATATTGCCCACTATAATGATGTGTTTATTTCAGCCCCTTTCTGCACCGTTGGGGGGAACGATTGTGGGGCAAACGGGAATTGCACACGTAAAGATTCTGGTCGTGGGAATTCATGTGTCTGCAAAAACGATTATACTGGAGAAAGATGCAACGATGGTAAGACTTCGTATTATACTACATCGGCACTACTGAGGGAATAGTAATACTGTTTCTATTTATGTTCAACATACAACCAGGGGGCATGGGTGGCCCAGACGTCTTAGGCGCCGCGATTCGCTGTGCAGAGTGGCGTTCCTTGGGCACGCCAGAAACCTATGATTGTGGGTTCGAATTCGAATCCCTGTGGGCATGGACAGTGTTATCTCGACTTGACTGATAAAAATGCAACAAATCTAACTGATGTTATAAACACCTTTAGGAATGTGTATAAGTGTCGACAGTGATGATGACATTTGTTGTATGTCTATGTAAATATTGTTAACTGTATTTTTTTGTTTGTTGCAGCCCCTTTCTGTACCATTGGAGGTAGCGAGTGTGGTGTCAACGGAAACTGCACTATCACTACTGCATTACATCATGGACGTTCCCTATATTCATGTGTCTGCAGAAACGGTTATACTGGCGACAGATGCAACATTGGTAAGGCTATTAAGATACTATATCAGAATGGGTCGGTGAATCGTGGTTAAATTATTTCACTACGTGGCAACACCATCTTGGAGGGAAATCCAAATGGATTTTTATGTTTAGCGCTTTAGTGACAGCCACGATAGGAGTATGGCAATGTGTGAACAGTCAATCGATAGATCAATGATTTCCATCGCAATCCAGATGACAATATATTATGTCTTGCATTACACATCTAAACAGTGACAATGTCCTATGGGTTGTGATTGTATTCTGATCAATGTCAGCTACATTCTGCACGGCTGGAGGAAGTGAGTGTGGTGTCGACGGTGGTATATGGTATAAAGGTCGCTTTGAACAATATGTTAGTCAGTGTACACACCTGAACAGTGTCCTATGCCCTGCACAATTTATTCCTTTTGTTTATTTCAGCTCCGATCTGCACGGCTGGAGGAAGTGAGTGTGGCGTCAATGGAGACTGTGACACATCGACATATTCCTGTGCCTGCAAGAACGGATACACTGGTCAAAAGTGCACCACACGTGAGGAGGCAACTAAGGGCTCAACATTAAGTGTTGCGTGTCTCACTGAACTGTCGATTGATGTACTTTGTAACTGACAATACGGATTTACCACATTGCAGTGCACGCCCGTTATCACATTTGATTGATCAGTACAGCTAATTGTTCGTACCAGGAACAAACCTGTGGTTACAGACTGTTATCTGGATCTGATTGATCAGAACAACAGATCTACCTAATGTTACAAACACATCATTGAATGTGGAATAGACCAATAATTAGACTGCAACGTGACCAGACTAGATTGATGGTGACATTTGGGCGTCTATTAAACTATTGTCCACTGTAATTCGATGTGTTTATTGCAGCCCCTTTCTGCACTGTTGGGGGAAGTGGCTGTGGTGCCAACGGACAATGCATTGGAGGTCATTACTGTAGCTGCAGAAACGGTTTTACAGGCGTGAGATGCACCACTGGTAAGACCACATATTTGTATAAAAACAAAATTCCACGTGTGGGGAGCTCTTTGAACAATATGTCAGTCATTTTAAACATCTGAACAGTGTCCTATGCCCTGCCCTGTTATGTAACAGATCGACCTATTGTTACAAACACAAACACGGGGCGATGGGGTAGCCTAGTGGTTAAGGCGTTCGCTCGTCACGCTGAAGACCCGGGTTCAATTCCCCACATGGGCACAGCGTGTGAAGTCCATTACTGGTGTGCCCCGCCGTGATAATGCTAACAATGTGCAAGCATTATCACGGCGGGGGACACCAGTAATGGACGCTGTGCCCATGTGGGGAATCGAACCCGGGTCTTCAGCGGCGTTAAACCATACTCACTAACTCACACTACTCTGTAACTGGCAATACGGATGTACCACAATGTTTCTCGTGTACGGCCGTTATCACATTTGATTGATAAGTGAGCTAATTGTTTGTATTATCAGAAAAGAAACTGTGGGTATATTTTAACCGCGATCTGATTCTTAGAATGCAAAACTAATGTTCATTATGCTTCTCGGAAAATGTTACAGTGTCTAGATTGATTATCACATTTGTGGGATATTTATGTATTATCTACTGTAATCCGTTGTGTTTGTTACAGCCCCTTTCTGTACTCTTGGGGGAAGCGGTTGTGGCGCCAACGGAAACTGCACACGAACTACTAGATATTATGGACGTGCTACATATTCATGTGTCTGCAGAAACGGTTATACTGGATCCAGATGCAACATTGGTAAGGCTACCACATTAACAATCAACATTACAAAGTGAATTATATCTGAACACTGTTTTGAGCAGTAGTTAAGTCATATATCATTGCGTAGGAAACTATTGTGTGTGTGTGTATGTGTGTGTGTTTTGGTGGTGTGTGTTGTGTTGTGTTGTGTTGTGTTGTGTTGTGTTGTGTTGTGTTGTGTTGTGTTGTGTTGTGTTGTGTGTTGTGGTGTGTGTTGTGGTGTGTGTCGTGGTGTGTGTGGTTGTGTGTGTCGTGGTGTGTGTCGTGGTGTGTGTTGTGGTGTGTGTTGTGGTGTGTGTTGTGTTGTGTTGTGTTGTGTTGTGTTGTGTTGTGTGTTGTGTTGTGTGTTGTGGTGTGTGTTGTGGTGTGTGTTGTGGTGTGTGTTGTGGTGTGTGTCGTGGTGTGTGTCGTGGTGTGTGTTGTGATGTGTGTTGTGGTGTGTGTCGTGGTGTGTGTCGTGGTGTGTGTCGTGGTGTGTGTCGTGGTGTGTGTTGTGATGTGTGTTGTGATGTGTGTCGTGGTGTGTGTTGTGATGTGTGTTGTGGTGTGTGTTGTGATGTGTGTGGTGGTGTGTGTGGTGGTGTGTGTCGTGGTGTGTGTCGTGGTGTGTGTTGTGGTGTGTGTTGTGGTGTGTGTGGTGGTGTGTGTCGTGGTGTGTGTCGTGGTGTGTGTTGTGATGTGTGTTGTGGTGTGTGTTGTGGTGTGTGTTGTGGTGTGTGTGTGTGTGTGTGTGTGGGGGGGGGGGGGGGGGGGGGGGGGTTGGTGGTGGGGGTGGTGGCGATTACGATGTAACAAGTGTTCGTTGTATGGCAATACTACAGTACTACTCATGTTCGCCGGATATACCCCTTGATTGATAAGGGGTGGTGGGGTAGCCAAGAGATTAAGCCGTTCGCTCGTTACGCCGGAGACCCGGTTCGATTCCCGACATGGGTACAATGTGTGAAGCCCATTTCTGGTGATATTGCTGGAATATTGCTAAAACTCACTCACTCTTTCATTTGATTGATTGAGAAGCGCAGTTTATTGTTTGTGTTATCAGCACAAAATGTATGGACATGGTTAATGTAGTCTTGACTTGAGTTATAAGAATAAAAAATAAAACCATACTCACTCACTCACTATTCATGTGTCTGCAGTAACGGTTTTACTGGCGACAGATGCAATGTTGGTAAGACTACGTTTTATACTATTTCACATAACCAAAGGAATCCTTTTCAAACGTCACTTTCAATGGTATTTCAATCATTTCATGGCATGGCAAACTATTCTCAAGCTTACTGTTCTACTAACAACTGCTCGGTAACTAATATTAACGATCTATCATGAAGGTCCCGAGGCAGAGCCAATATGCCCCTTGATTGAGTGAGTGAGTGAGTGAGTTGGGTTTAACGCCGCTTTTAACAGTATTCCAGTCATATTGCGGCGTGTCAGCTTAATGTGGGAGGAAAGCCCGAAGAGATGCAGGTCTCAGACGTTTACCACTTCGGTGAAACCCACGAGCTCGGGTATGGTGCTGACAAACCTAGAAACATAATCGGGGCGAACCGGGATTCGAACCCACAATCATAGGTTTCTGGCGTGCCCAAGGGACGCAACCCTGCACAGCGAATCGCGGCGCCTTAGACGACTGAGCCACCCGTGCCCCCTGCCCCTTAATTGATTAGTGGGGTACAGTTGAATGTTTGTACAATTAGCAAATATTGGTATGGACTTCTCGGAATATGTTGTAGGGTCCAGATTGAAGTGACATTTGTGGGGTGTCTTTGCAAATATTGTGAACTGTAATTCGATGTGTTTATTGCAGCCCCTTTCTGCACTGTTGGAGGAAGTGGCTGCGTCTTTGAACAATATGTCAGTCATTTTAAACATCTGAACAGTGTCCTATGCCCTGCACTTCATATCTAATCAGTGGCAATACCCTATGTTTTGTGCTTGTATTCTGATCAATGACAATACCCAATGGTTTGTGCTTGTATTCTGATCAATGGCAATAACCTATAATTTGTGCTCAGCATTTTTTCCTTAAGTTTATGTCAGCTCCGATCAGCATGGCTGGGGGAAGTGAGTGTGGTATATGCTCTGCACTTCATATATGATCAGTGACAATATCGTATAGATTGTGTTCATCATTTATTCCTTTTGTATATTTCAGCTCCGATCTGCACGGCGGGAGGAAGTGAGTGTGGCGTCAATGGAGTCTGTGACACATCGACATATTCCTGTGCCTGCAAGAACGGATACACTGGTCAAAAGTGCACCACACGTGAGGAGGCAACTAAGGGCTCAACATTAAGTTTGGCATGTCTCACTGAACTGTTGATTGATTTACTCTGTAACGGGGCGGTGGGTAGCCTAGTGGTTAAAGAGTTCGCTCGTCAGGCTAAAGACCCGGGTTCGATTCCCTACATTGGCACAATGTGCGAAGCCCATTTCTGGTGTCCCCCGCCGTGAAATTGCTTGAAAATTGCTAAAGGCGGCGTAAAACCATACTCACTTACCCACGCTACTCTGTAACTGACAATACAGATTACCACAATGCTTCTCGTGTACGCCCGTTATCACATTTGATTGATCAGTGCAACTAATTGTTCGTATTATCAGGAACAAACCTGTGGTTACAGACTGTTTTCTGGATCTGATTGATTAGAACAACAGATCTATCTAATGTTAAAAACACATCACTGAATGTGGAATAGTAAAATAATTAGACTGCAACGTGACCAGACTAGATTGATGGTGACATTTGGGCGTCTATTAATCTATTGTCCACTGTAAGTCGATGTGTTTGTAACAGCTCCTTTCTGCACTGTTGGGGGAAGTCGCTGTGTAGCCAACGAAAAGTGCAAATGATATTATTCCTGCGAATGCAGAAACGGTTTTACTGGCGACAGGCGCAACATTGGTTTAGACGACCACCTCTTTACGACATTGACATTACTGAGGGAATAATATTTAAACGCCATCTTAAACAGTATTTCAGTCATGTCATTGCGTTGCAAACCAACTGAGTCCAAAACAGCTAACTGCTGTGATAACATCCGATGTGCAAATGGCAGAAATAATGTTCCACAAGAGAAAATGTACTAGAAGTACTATTCTAAAACTATTAGCTTCCACTATGATTCGGTCGTCAAATCGGCTGTTTAAATCAGAGGGGGTTTATTGTTTTTTGATCCCTTTGATTGACAAAAAGAATCGAATATTTCCAAAATTCATGGTAGCTATACATTTATAAAGATATGGTATATTGTCTGAAATTCATTGTCATTGTTACAGCCCCTTTCTGCATTGTTGGGGGAAGCGACTGTGGCGTCAATGGAAACTGCAAACGAACTGCTGGATATTATGGACCTTCTACATATTCATGTATCTGCAGTAACGGTTATACTGGAGACAGGTGCAACATTGGTAAGAAAACGTATTATACTACATCAAAATGTGGGATGTCGGGGGGAGTTGAAAATATGTTCATGCTTGCTTGGGTACAATCAATTGTTTTGTAACGGGCAATAAGGATGTACCACATAAGTTGTAAGGCAGCGCCGAAGTCTTCCTTGATTCACAAAAGGGGTGGGGAGGGGGGTGGGGGGTACATGGTTTAAACGTTGCTTTCAACAATATTTCAGTCATTGTACACCTAAACAGTGTCCTATGCCCTGCACTTCATATCTGATCAATGACAATATCGTATAGTTGTGCTTGTATTCTGATCAGTGACAATATCGTATGGTTTGTGTTCATCATTTATTCCTTTTGTATATTTCAGCTCCGATCTGCACGGCTGGAGGAAGTGAGTGTGGTGTCAATGGAGTCTGTGACACATCGACATATTCCTGTTCCTGCAAGAACGGATACACTGGTCAAAAGTGCACCACACGTGAGGAGGCAACTAAGGGCTCAACATTAACTTTGGCGTGTCTCACTGAACTGTTGATTGATCTACTCTGTAACGGGGCGGTGGGTAGCCTAGTGGTTAAAGAGTTCGCTCGTCAGGCTGTAGACCCGGGTTCGATTCCCTACATTGGCACAATGTGCGAAGCCCATTTCTGGTGTCCCCCGCCGTAAAATTGCTTGAAAATTGCTAAAGGCGGCGTAAAACCATACTCACTTACTCACGCTACTCTGTAACTGACAATACAGATTAACACAATGCTTCTCGTGTACGCCCGTTATCACATTTGATTGATCAGTACAGCTAATTGTTCGTATCAAGAACAAACCTGTGGTTACAGACTGTTATCTGGATCTGATTGATCAGAACAACAGATCTACCTAATGTTACAAACACATCATTGAATGTGGAATAGACCAATAATTAGACTGCAACGTGACCAGACTAGATTGATGGTGACATTTGGGCGTCTATTAAACTATTGTGCATTGTAATTCGATGTGTTTATTGCAGCCCCTTTCTGCACTGTTGGGGGAAGTGGCTGTGGTGCCAACGGACAATGCATTGGAGGTCATTACTGTAACTGCAGAAACGGTTTTACAGGCGTGAGATGCAACACTGGTAAGACTACATATTTGTATAAAAACAAAATTCCACGTGTGGGGAGCTCTTTGAACAATATGTCAGTCATTTTGAACATCTGAACAGTGTCCTATGCCCTGCCCTGTTATATTGTCTGAAATTTGTTGTGTTTGTTACAGCCCCTTTCTGCACTGTTGGGGGAAGCGGATGTGGCGCCAATGGAAACTGCACAGAAACGTATTCTTGTGTCTGCAGGAACGGCTTTACTGGCGACCGGTGCAACGTTGGTAAGACGACCACGTACTATGCAACATCAACATTACTGAGGGAATAATATTTAAACGCCGTCTTGAACAGTATTTCAGTCATTTCATGACGTTTCAAACTAACATACATGTAGTCAAAAACGGCTAACGGCTATGATCATTCGTGACCAACTCGTGTTATTCCGGGACAAACCGAATAGCGACCCGTGCCACTCTCGTCGCCATTTTTGCGACTGGGTTCCGTCTTAGCGCAAACGGGCATGCCTAAAACAATTGTCAACTCGTTGCGTAATGGTTCACATATATTTCCCCATATATTATATAAATTTCAGATGAAATTTAAAGCACATAGGCACGTGCGGGATTATACAGTATGATTGAACACATTTATCTGTGTCATGGGTATAATTTTAGATGCAAGACATATGTAAAATCAAACATTATTTCTGAGGGATTATGTGACAAAGAACTCGAAATCATAGGCGCATTCTGATTGGTTTGTCGTATTTTCGCACATAACATTCATCGGTAGGGGGACGAGTCTTCTTGAAGGTCACGGAAAGGGGCGAGTGGTGACGAATGCAGATTACGGAAAGGGGCGAGTGGTGACGAATGCTGCTGTGATAACAAGTAATACGCATCTGGCAGAAATGATGTACCACATTAGCCCCGAGACCCCACTTGATTGATATGTGAATTAAATTTGAAAGTTTGTATTTTCAGAAAAACAAATGGGTAGAGACACTGTAACACAAACATAACTGATGTCATTTAGGAAATAAAGACACCGCGTTTTCAATGTAGAGCTAGGTTGCCCGTAGATTTAACCGCCCTTAATTGAATTTGGAACTGAACTCGCAACTTACCTATAGCTAGCTAACACAGTGTGTTTATCTCCATTCTAACATGACCAAATAAAACGGGTGTCAGCAAATATATTGTGTGAATCAGCATTCGTTGCGTCCAGTGTTTGGAGCGCTCAAGCAGCTTGTTTACACCGTAATTTTTCACTCGAACTTATGACAAGCACTAAAAGCATGTAGCAGGGCAACTTCGTAAGCTCACATGAGGTGGGCACCACAAGAGTAAAGTTAGCAATCCCTGGAAAGGTTAAGTTCTACACCGTTTGTCAATAACATGGCGTCATATGGCTCATTGTGACATAGAAAATCGACAACAAAATCTCTGTTGTCCTCAAAATTTGAAATACCTTCTCTTTCTAGATTTCTATCGTGGTTTCTGTACGATATGTATTGCCACGCCTCCTTTACATATTGAAGTATTGTAGACTATTATTATTATCTAACTATGCCTACCGATAATGACTGTAAATGAAGTACTATTCTAAAACTATTAGCTTCTACTATGATTCGGTCGTCAAATCGGCTGTTTAAATCAGAGGGTGTTTATTGTGTTTTGATCCCTCTGATTGACCAATCAGAATCGAATATTTCCAAAATTCATGGAAGCAATACATTTATTACGATATGTTATATTGTCTGAAATTCGTTGTGATTGTTGCAGCCCCTTTCTGCACTGTTGGGGGAAGCGGCTGTGGCGCCAACGGAAACTGCACACAAACTGCTAGATATTATGGACCTCCGACATATTCTTGTGTCTGCAGAAACGGTTTTACTGGAGACAGGTGCAACATTGGTAAGACAACTTAAAATACATTATCATGATGGGGAAGTTGAAAACTATTTTCATAGTTGCTGGTGTTCATTCAGCTGCTCTGCAACGGCCAATAAGGATGTACCTCAAGGGCTGTATGTCAGCCCCGAATTATTTCTTGGTGGATAAGTGAATTACATCTTCCCGAGGCAAGAGAGTTAACTGACTATGAAAGTTAAGTTTCCACCCTTGCCGACCTAGGTTGGTATTATTGAGTTACATTTTGGCTGGACTAACGAGTCTATGCCTAGTCCAATCAAAATCGCGCACCGAAATCGAAATCCGGTTCGAAAACTGTCGTGCATATTTAGATCGATTGCTGTATATGCAGAGCATGTGCACCGCCAACTCGTTGTCAGCAGATATTATTCCAAATCATTTCATGTTTTTAATGAAGGTGCTTACGTGATTTGATGCATTTCGCGATGTAAGACCCGTTTTATCACAATATAGATCTTGATTATCTATCAGATCGTCCTGACTGGACGCCACCATTTTGTGTGAAGCAAACGCAAGTGATACGAGAGGTGAAATCTGATTGGTCCATAGGAGAGGCATAGAAGTGACATAACTCGTAATAGCCACTGGTGGCGCTACGATCGAGCCCAGTTATTCCAGCCTAGTTCGGCAAGGGTGGAAACTGGACTTTTAAAGTCAGTTAACTCTCTTCCCTCGGGAAGATGGTGAAGTACGGATGGACGTTTGTGTTATCAGAAAAAAAACACTATGTGTATAGACATTGTATCTCGACGTGCTGAATCAGAATGCAACGAAGGTTGAGTCCAGAGTTTTGAGCGCTGATGTGGAACTGAATTTTACGGAAACACCGACAAAAGCCGGAATCCCCACTATATGGCTTTCTGTATGCTCAAGCTTGTTTACACCGTAATTTTTCACTCGAACTTATGACAGGCACTAAAAGCATGTAGCAGGGCAACTTCGTAAGCTCACATGAGGTGGGCACCACAAGAGTAAAGTTAGCAATCCCTGGAAAGGTTAAGTTCTACACCGTTTGTCAATAACATGGCGTCATATGGCTCATTGTGACATAGAAAATCGACAACAAAATCTCTGTTGTCCTCAAAATTTGAAATACCTTCTCTTTCTAGATTTCTATCGTGGTTTCAGTTCTATATGTATTGCCACGCCTCCTTTGCATATTGAAGTATTGTAGACTATTATTGTACATAAAATTATCTAACTATGCCTACCGACAATGACTGTAAATGAAGTACTATTCTAAAACTATTAGCTTTCGCTATGATTCGGCCGTCAAATTGTCTGTAAAAATCAGAGGGTGTTTATTGTGTTTTGATCCTTCTGATTGACCAATCAGAATCGAATATTTCCAAAATTCATGGAAGCAATACATTTATTACGATATGTTATATTGTCTGAAATTCGTTGTGATTGTTGCAGCCCCTTTCTGCACTGTTGGGGGAAGCGGCTGTGGCGCCAACGGAAACTGCACACAAACTGCTAGATATTATGGACCTCCGACATATTCTTGTGTCTGCAGGAACGGTTTTACTGGAGACAGGTGCAACATTGGTAAGACAACTTAAAATACATTATCATGATGGGGAAGTTGAAAACTATTTTCATAGTTGCTGGTGTACCATCAACTGCTCTGTATTTCGCTATAAGGACGTACCACAAGTGTTCTTAGGCGGCGCGGAGTACAGTTGAACGTTTGTTTAACCAGAAAAAAACTATGTGTATTCAATTCGGTTTAATTCGTACGTGTCGGCCATCGGCCCATAGTTACATTTGTATCACAATGAACTTAGTCTACGAAGTGATATCGCTTGATAGATATAGATAGCTAGGCGTTTAATTAATTTGCAATCAGCTGTAGGCATAATGATATTAAAGTTTTGCTTGGTAGGATATTCACAATATTTCTGTGGTAGGTAGTCCACCCGTAACTTGCTACGACTTACAGAACATGATACTCGTCCTCCACAAACCCAGCATTACAAACACAACATAGTCTTCTGTCACGTGGGATGTTAGCGTATCTTCCAGTTTCAACACATAGCTGATGTGAAAAACATCTAAACCGAGCAAGCGACAATCTTAATTTATGACGGTCACGCAGCTAAGATACAACTCTGTACCCAACGATACCTTGAACAGAGAATGAGAGAAAGATTTACTACCCCTTTCCAGAAGACTATGCCAATCCTAATCATAACTACATTTCAGACGCGACATAATTCTGACACGAACGAATGAGGATGACTTATACACTGGTTTTCCCATACAGAGCCAAAATCCAAACTGAACAATAAAGATATACATTTTGATACCCAATTAATTTTTACCATTACTTTCTGCCTGAAGCATCATATAATAACATTTCTTTGGAAAGCAACAATCTGACATACTCAATAACCTTATCCAATGACCAATAACTCTTTTGTATGCATAAAGATTTAATGGATACCGCCCACATTCACCTCGAACCATGTTGTTGGGTGTTGACGATTTGACACCTAGAAAGCGCTTGCATGCCAATGTATGTATGTAGACCCCAGACTTTGTAACCATAGAGCAAAATTGGGACTATTTTCATATTAAATATTTAAAAATATAATTAAGGTGGAAGAGGCTATAATTTTATCAATGACTTTAAAATTCGAAACATTGCTTTTCCCCCCTGTAACCAGCATTAGAGAAATGACTTGACCAGGTCAGGCTTCTCGTAAAAGTAATATTTGTATTATATTTGTATATGGTGGTGAGGTGAGGTGAAATGGGGTTTAACGTCGCGTCCAAGATTATTGCACTTATATAGCGACGTTTATATATATATACATATATATTTGTATATAATATTTATAAGAAGAAACACACTCCAACTTTAGACCTTTATAGTACCAAATCTCTTTTCCTGACAACACTCAACCTTTCTTAAAAACAATCATCTTATTTTTTTCCAAATTGACGTCTAGATCATAATAATTACAACACTTTTCTAGAACATCAATACGCTTCTGAAGTCCACCAATGGTATCTGAGATAAAAATAATATCGTCTGCAAACAATAACAGGAATATATTATCAAGCAGGGGCACGGGTGGCCCATTCGTCTCATGCGCTGCGATTCGCTGTGCAGAGTTGCGTCCCTTTAGCACGCCAGAAACCTATGATTGTGGGTTCGAATCCCGGTTCGCCACGAGAATGTTTCTAGGTTTGTCAGCACCATACCCGTGCTCGTGGTTAACATCTAAGACCTGCATCACTTCGGGCTTTCCTCCAACATTAAGCTGACACGCCGCGATATAACTGGAATACTGTTAAAAGCGGCGTTAAACCCAACTCACTATTATCATGCAACTTGATAAATAGCACTGTAAGATACGACACAAAAATATCATTCGCATATTTAACAAAATTCTAAAATGAGGTGGTCATTTCCTGTGGATTTATCAAATTTCAAAGAGTTAATAGCACACAGCACCTCCTCTTGTGAAATGGGGGAGTCCAGAATATAGCAGGGCATATCATCATGAATATCATTAATAGTCGCATCGGTGATAACCATATCTGCATCTGTTGGATTGTCAAACACATCTTTAAAATGTTCGACCCATTCTACCCAGGATAGGTACACGAGTTGCCACACTCTGAGATAATCGTCGTATGGTACACAAGAGTGAGTGAGTTGGGTTTAACGCCGCTTTTAACAGTATTCCAGTTATAACACAGCGTGTCAGCGTAATGTGGGAGGAAAGCCAGGGGGGAACCGGGATTCGAACCTACAATGATAGGTTTCTGGCGTGCCCAAGGGACGCAGCTCTGCACAGGGAATCGAGGCGCCTTAGACGACTGGGCCACCCGTGCCCCCTGGTACACCAGAAACATTTACTATTTGGAAGACTAGATAAAAACTTATTACACATTTATTCTTTATAACTTTTCTTTTCATCACGTAATAAACTAGTATAAGTATATCTTTGTTTTACATAACTAAATAAGGTGCTATCATTCTTAAAATGTCTTTACATTCTGACTAACGGGACCGGTGGTCAGGCTCGATGACTTGGTTAATGCATGTCATCGATCCCCATTGCGTGGATCGATGCTCATGCTATCAATCACTGGATTGTCTGGTCCAGACTCGATTATTTACAGACCGCCGTCATATAGCAGGAATATTACTAAGTGCGACGTTAAACAACAAACCAACCAACCAACCAACTGCATATTCTGAGACACCTCTCTGTTCCATCTGTAGTAATGACACTCAGTGTAAAACCAGGGTTGGGGCGACTGTCGCGAGAATTTCAAGTCCTTTTCATGCATTTAGCAGCTGTACACATGGGGTCTGTGAATGAGTCAATAGCATCATCTATATTATCTGGTAGTAACAGGGTACATTGTTCAGAACAATCATCCACATGTGGCAAAACTAGACTATCCCTGAACTGCTGTACTTTCGCCATGTCCAACACATAGTGGTAGTTTTCACGAGACGCACGTGCGGTCCCTGTTGCTTCAACGGGAGTCTCCTGATCACGTGCTTGTAACGAACAAGATGGTGGAAGGTGTGAGGATTCTGCCCTCGACACAATATCAAATGTTTTACAGTGGAAGAATAGACTGTTGGATTCAATAATGTAGTCAATTACACTGGAGTCTGAGTGACCGATGCAAGTATAATCACCTATACCTAAATCCGAACCACAGTGACCATTTATAATAGGCATGTCGAGAGCGGCACACGTATTTACAAGATATTTTCCGGCATTGTTTGCAAATATCACATGCTTTTCTATCTATGTTGATACTATCGGACAGAACTAACATATTCTCGTCACCTAAAACCTCGGCGATATCATCATCAATATGATCAGACAGTGTCCCTGTACGTTTGTCCGGGCGTTGAAATCCCCACCTATTCTCTGAGGATATGTATATCTCTTGTTAATGACCAAATAACTTCTATAAGTGCGTTAAAGAATAAAGTCAAACTACACTTGATTTTCTGTTTATTACACCAGCTTGATCCTGGCGGATTGACATATACACAACAAATAAGAATGTCTTTTTCAAGATTAAATACTCAATTATGCGGGGCAGTGAGAGTGGGGGGATAGATGATAGATTTAGCAACAAGTAAGGTCATCTTGAGTGGGACGGTATTCGCAGATGGTATAGCATATGAACTATGATTCTCTTTAGGTAGAAAATGCGGATCCACGATGTTCGACCTGGTAGAAGTGCGTAATCAAACCTAGCAGCATTGGTTTTTGACTGATTGTGGCGTCAAAACAAATTCATTCATTTACTTGAACTGAATGTTCATCTTAATTGTTATGGATAGTCACGGAGCCATGATCCAGAGAACAGGGTGTCATTAGATAGAAATAAAGTAATAATAGGATTACCAGAAAAACGGGATATAACACCCAAGCCAATAAACTTCGCTCATTAACACCAGAATAAGTCAGGACAAAATTGAAAACTGCCCCATAATTATGTATGACATGCTTGTCGGGTATTGCAACATGTATATGTGAAAACAAAGTTATTAAAATAAAGAGCAAAACTGATGAAAGTTACCAATAAACGTGTATACGTAAGTGTTATATCGTCACTGCAAAAATAATGAGTGTTTGTCTTTCGTATTAACATTCAAATACGTTATATCTGTATTAGCGATAGTGTCTACGTTCCACCGGTGAGTCAGCGTTAGCCGTACTATCTCGTAGTATATATTATTGTATTTCTGAAGACATCACGATACAGTTTTTACGATGCATCACGTCTGCACTAGCGCTTGATAACAGCCTTGTGTTTGGGTGTATCAGTAGTTTAAATCGCTGCTCTTGATATTGTTGATTAAACTTTGATACTATGAACAATATAATGTTATATGAGAGGATGACTTTAGAACGGTAACATACTATATATATATAGACATAAATAGAACAATGAGTAGTACGTCCAGATTAGTGTATAGGCAACATTTCATAATTAAAATAACTAAATGACTTATAAGTAAATGCAAGAATTCAATCGGCCGGAATACAATGTATAATTCTTGTCCACTTCCATATGACTTTATAGCATACAATAAGCTTTCGGGTCCCGTTTAGATCGGTTTGGGTGGCAGACTAGATACCCATAGAATAGTTTCATCTCGGAATCTCCCATATCACTGGGGCTCCTCTTCAATTTAAATGGAGTTACTTGTTACGATTCCGAACCTTCACGAGACTCTGTTTATGAATCATTGTCAAATAGTGGTGACATTAAATCTAGGAAACAATACGCGAAATCGCGCATGCACAGAACGGAAAATTTGACAAGGCATTAAGTAATCCGCTTGCGCAGAACGATTGATTTCAGTACTTCCGCTAAGCGCTTCGAGAGCAGCGTCAAACGCGGGCCTGCAATCTAACACGCGAGGACTGACCAATGAAATCAAAGAAGGTAGAAATACCGGTAGACGCTGTTGCTTGATTGACAATGTCAATCAAGAAAGGGTGGAGCTTAACGGTATCGTTCTCTCCCAGTAAATTCCGATGTCAAATAACGACGTTTTTTGGACGGAAAAAGGATGGTTTGAAAACGTCCAAATAACGTCGTTTTTCCTTCCAATAACCATATACGGGAAAAAACGACGTTTTCGTGTTTGCAGTGTCACTTGGGGCTTTCCTCACACATTAAGCTGACACGCCGCGATATAACTTGAATAGTGTTAAAATCGGCGTTAAACCCAACTCACTCACTCACTCACTAAATGAAATCATTAACACATCATCGCGTATTCTGATTGATCTTTTTGTGAATGACTTGATCATGGTGAACAAAAGGCGATATCAACGGTATCTCAGGCATCCTAATGTGGACGGAAAGCCAAATGTTACCATAAGTATGTTTTGCATTCTGTCATATTCCAATGGTTTGGTTTGTTTGTTGTTTAACGCCGTACTCAGCAATATTACAGCTATATGATGGTGGTGGTCTGTAAAGATTCGAGTCTGGTCCAAACAATCAAGTGATTGACACCATGAGCATCGATCCACGCAATTGGGATCGATGACATGCATCAACCAAGTCAGCGAGCCTGATCACCCGATCCCGTTAGTCGCCTCTTACGACAAGCACAGTCGCCTTTTACGACAAGCATGGGTTGCTGAAGACCTGTTCTACCCCGGATCTACACGGGTCCATTGGTGAATGCATGCCTGTTTATATATGATTAAGCGATGACATTTACTAGGAAAAAACAGACTGGCTAATAGATGGCAACAGTCGCAGATCGTGGGTTCCCCAGCTATTATGTTTCCACTTGACATGCCGATCTTCATTGCTTGCGTACACGATTGGTCAACATTCAAAGGAGACAAACCCTTAAATGTGTTTCGCATCTCATGTAGCATTCTTCCATCACATCCTTCATCACTATATGTTCCTATCGTTTCATGGTACAACTTGTGTTTAATTACAGCCCCTATCTGTACATCCCGCGGAAGCGAGTGTGGTTTCAACGGAGATTGTGACACATCCAGAACACCCTATGCCTGTCGCTGTCTCAACGGATACACTGGCAAACTGTGTACAAAAGGTGAGACTTCCCACGGGAATGGCTACGTTTATACAATATGTACCCAAAGAACCACAGAAAGTGCTAAACATTTTCAGGTGAGATTTTATACAAATGTGAGATATTTCGCTCAGGAATAACTAAACTGGTAAAAAGTGTATTAAAAATTAGATAGTTCCCGAAAAAAGTGTCTACACTGGTTTAATGTAAACTATGCTACATTATAGGTCGGATGCGGCACATGCAATGAATAGCTGACATAGTCATTTGTTCATATCTGTGACAATGTGTATTACAATGTAGACAAAATCACGGTACAAATTTATGACAATACTCAAATCTAGCTCTAATAGTTTTCAACAATGCAATTTAACGTCTGGATACTTAGAAATATGTCCTCGTTCAGCACACTCGGCTAAAAGCGACAAAACCATCTCCACAAAGTTCCCAGGTGATTTCCAAATCGAAACAAGGAAGGCTACCTCAGGCATCTGTTCGTGCGGAACTACATTGTGAAATCACCAACTGAGCACACAAGGCCAATGAATATGTAACAAATTAAATTGAACAAGTTTAATATATATATATATATATATATATATATATATATATATATATATATATATATATATATATTTATATATATATCAAGGTTTAATATAGCAAGATGTAATACAATGGTCCAAAAAAGAGGCAGAAAAAAATAACAGGACCTGTATTATTTGTCCGTGCACTTACGAATGTCCAAAATGTGTCACAGTGGAATGTCTTGAATGGGATACGGGCTCTGTTCTTGAATCTCGGAAATGGTGTTGGAATCGGCCAGAATCTCTGTGGTTTGAGATGGGTATCCTATCCGCGATGAGCGAGTAGATACGACGGACGTTAGCCTTTAGAAGTCCTCGATGTAGCCCATCCCTGTGACGTGAACACCAGTTAAGGGAGGTAACTCTAAGTGACTACCTGAAACTTTGAAATTACATAAATAATGATATCTACTGCTACGTAACAACAATATAAGACATTTCCACTGTTACTTTATCACTTCCGATTACATCATACGCGTTTATGACTCACTATCGAATAGTGGTGATACTAGGTGTTCGCCAAAAGGTAACAATATCCTGCCACACCGGTTGCACCCATCACAAAATCTTCAGAAAAAATCTCCTCAACATGGTTCATGTTATCATTGTTGCATGTTATCATTGTTGTATGGTATCATTGTTGCATGTTATCATTGTTGCATGTTATCATTGTTGTATGGTATCATTGTTGTATGTTATCATTGTTGCATGCTATCGTTGTTGCGTGTTATCATTGTTGTATGTTATCATTGTTGCATGCTATGGTTGTTGCGTGTTATCATTGTTGTATGTTATCATTGATGCATGCTATCGTTGTTGCATGTTATCATTGTTGTATGCTATCATTGGTGTATGCTATCGTTGTTGCATGTTATCATTGTTGTATGCTATCGTTGTTGCATGCTATCGTTGTTGTATGCTGTCATTGTTGCATGTTATCGTTGGTGTATGTTATCATTGTTGCATGCTGTCATTGGTGTATGCTATCATTGTTGTATGCTGTCATTGGTGTATGCTATCGTTGGTGTATGCTATCATTGTTGTATGCTGTCATTGGTGTATGCTATCGTTGTTGCATGTTATCATTGCTGCATGTTATCATTGGTGTATGCTATCATTGTTGCATGTTATCATTGTTGCATGTTATCATTGGTGAATGTTATCATTGGTTAATGTTATCATTGTTGCATGTTATCATTGTTGTATGTTATCATTGTTGCATGTTATCATTGTTGCATGTTATCATTGTTGCATCTTATCGTTGTTGCATGCTATCGTTGTTGCATGTTATCATTGTTGTATGTTATCATTGTTGCATGTTATCATTGTTGCATGTTATCATTTATGCATGTTATCATTGTTGCATGTTATCATTGTTGTATGTTATCATTGTTGCATGTTATCATTGTTGCATGTTATCATTGTTGCATGTTATCATTGTTGCATGCTATCGTTGTTGCATGTTATCATTGTTGCATGTTATCATTGTTGTATGCTATCGTTGTTGCATGTTATCATTGTTGCATGTTATCATTTATGCATGTTATCATTGTTGCATGTTATCATTGTTGTATGTTATCATTGTTGCATGTTATCATTGTTGCATGGTATCATTGTTGCATGTTATCATTGTTGCATGCTATCGTTGTTGCATGTTATCATTGTTGCATGTTATCATTGGTGTATGCTATCGTTGTTGTATGCTATCGTTGTTGCATGTTATCATTGTTGTATGCTATCGTTGTTGCATGCTATCATTGTTGTATGCTATCGTTGTTGCATGCTATCATTGTTGTATGCTATTGTTGTTGTATGCTGTCATTGTTGCATGTTATCGTTGGTGTATGTCACCATTGTTGCATGCTGTCATTGGTGTATGCTATCATTGTTGTATGCTGTCATTGGTGTATGCTATCGTTGTTGCATGCTATCATTGTTGCATGTTATCATTGGTGTATGTTATCATTGTTGCCAGTATCATTGGTGTATGCTATCATTGTTGCATATTATCATTGTTGCATGTTATCATTGTTTCATGGTATCATTGGTGAATGTTATCATTGTTGCATGTTATCATTGGTGTATGTTATCATTGATGTATGTTATCATTGGTGTATGTTATCATTGTTGCATGTTATCATTGATGTTTGTTATCATTGATGTTTGTTATCATTGGTGAATGTTATCATTGGTGTATGTTATCATTAATGTATGTTATCATTGTTTCATGTTATCATTGTTGCATGTTACCATTGGTGTATGTTATCATTGTTGCATGTTATCATTGGTGTATGTTATTATTGATGTATGTTATCATTGTTGCATACTGCCATTGTTGCATGCTGTCATTGGTGTATGCTATCATTGTTGTATGCTGTCATTGGTGTATGCTATCGTTGTTGCATGCTATCATTGTTGCATGTTATCATTGGTGTATGTTATCATTGTTGCTAGTATCATTGGTGTATGCTATCATTGTTGCATATTATCATTGTTGCATGTTATCATTGGTGAATGTTATCATTGTTGCATGCTGCCATTGGTGTATGTTATCATTGTTGCATGCTGTCAATTATAGCATGCATCAATGACAGCATGCAACAATTGTTACATGTTATTGTCGTTGCATGCTATTGTTGTACCGTAGCATTGTTGTGTGGTATCATTGTTGCATGTTACCTTTGTTGTATGTTATAATTGTCCCATGTTATCATTGTTGTATGTTGCCATTGTTGCATGTTATCATTGTTGTATGTTGCCATTGTTGTATGTTATTATTGTCCCATGTTATCATTGTTGTATGTTGCCATTGTTGCATGCTGTAATTGTTGTATGTTACCATTGCTGTATGTAATTATTGTTGCATGTTATCATTGTTGTATGGTATCATTGTTGCATATTATCATATCATTGTCGCATATCAGTATCGTTGCATGTTAACATTGTTGTATGTTACCATTGTTTTATGTTATGTACATAATTGCGAAATATGAAAATAACAAATTAAATTACCTTCTGAGAGGAAGAACTTCAGGTCAATATGTACAGAAAGTATAGTCGTAACAGTCATGTCATATTTCCTACAAGGTGATGCCATTGTTTTTTCTCTACAGCCCCGATATGCACGGCCAAGGGAAATGAGTGTGGCGACCATGGAGACTGTGATACGTCGAGAAGAGAATACGTATGTTCTTGTAAGAACGGATACACTGGCCCAAGGTGTACCTCAGGTAAAAACAAATATTTCTTAAAAACATTGTCCCGATTTTCAACTTTAACAATTAAGTGGCTCATATTAAGATTTGAAATTTAATTTTAAAAGAACCTAATTGTTAAACATCGCTTCATCAAAGCTATTTCAGAGTCCTCGGACAGTGGGATCCCATATTCGCCCTGCTTAACCCCTAAGACATTAGACTTTCCCCAGCAGACAAGGAATACCTTTCAAAGGGGCGTAAATGCATTCAAATCGAGGGTGGTACTTCGGTACTGCCGGCTAATAAGATCAGGCAAGAAGTAAAGAATGACGCCATCAACGATTATCCAACGTATTATACCTCCATTATTGCTTCATGAATACCCTGTTCCCGATCGTTACCATAACCTCGTTGAGAAAGTAACGTCACCAACTCCATCTCTACAATCAGTAACTTTGTGCACTACTGGGTCGGTTCGAATCCCGGTTCGCCCCGATTATGTTTCTAGGTTTGTCAGCACCGTACTCGTACTCATGGGTTTCATTGAAGTGGTAAACGTCTGAGACCAGCATCACATCGGACTTTCCTCCCACGTTAAGCTGACACGCCGTAATATACCTGGAATACTGTTAAAAGCGGCGTTAAACCCGACTCACTCACTCACTGCACTGCTGGAAGAATTGAGTGTTGTGATATGTGCTGCTTCATAACGTCTCATTGACATTACGCTTTTGCGCCATGCTGATTGGTCAGTTCACGCCGTTTGTTTGGGAAAGTAACCCATAACACAGGTTTTGTGTTACGTCGTTCGAACTGATTAAATGAGCTCAGTGGTCCCCTTGTGAACCGGAAGTCCACATTCTTCTCCATCCTCCTAAGAAAATAAAACCTTGGAATTTACATTGGTTGACTACCAGAAACGGAGTATCTGTCCCAAGAGAAATAGTATCACTCAATTATTTCATTAGTGACTGACAATCCATGTTCCTTTTGGTTCATTAGGAACCTATTATATTCAAGAGTGGCTTGGATATTTTTTTAAGTGTACGCTTGACATGCTGAAAGTCGTCATAAAACGTTCGTAGGCAGTTGCATTCACAGGACGAAATTGTGTGTTCATAAGCTATGGCAGGAAACATAAAAACACACATATTTCACCAAATCCCCCATCCCTGAATATTATGTTGTTGATGGCGCAGTAATTTTCTGTGTTGTCTCCACAGCTCCCTTCTGCGTGGCTGGAGGAAACACGTGTGGAGACAATGGTTACTGTTACACGCATTCCAGTGAACAATACTGCGTCTGCAAGAACGGATACACTGGGCCAAGGTGTACGAGAGGTAAGGAGACTAAAAGCATAGCACTAAGCTTTAGGATAAATAGTTTTAAACATTATCATCATATATTGTATAATATCATCGATCAATCTCATAAACGTTTCGGATAAATTGATCTCATAATTTTTAGACTCCGGAATACGTTTTCTGTAGATCTGGGGTTTTGTTTGAATAGAATATAAACACGTCAGTGCTTCAAGTTACGTTTCCATGAGGCACTGTTTTATTTATTACTCGATTGAAAGATATCATTAGATAAAATATTAACATCACTAAATAGAATCTGTGGTAATACTTATTTTTCTTAGGCAATATAGAACATATATACATTTCTAAATATCACAAAATATGATTTTTAGATATCCTTAATCATATATAGTTATCTAACAATCCAATTTGTGATATCAATAAATATGTTCAAATATCATTGTAAATCGCGTTTATGATTCACATTAATGCGCATTTTGTGATCAATAAATGAAACATTGATATAAATTAGAGATTAAATTTCGCCTCGTGCTATTTCTCTGTGAATAGAACATTATCAAATCATCACTATAGTTGACATAAAGCTAAAATAGACGATACTATGTACTACTCATATGCTATGAAGGATACTTCTTTCAGTGGCATTTAGAAGTTGGTGTGATGAAGTAAGACAAGTTCTATGGACGAACAACTTCTTTATTACAATTAGTGTGACGCTTCGGTGTAGATCAAGTCTACTACATCCCGCCTGCTTACCATCACCTAATTGCTAAATCCCTATGTCCGTCCAATTAATCTACTGACTCTGTGTCCATTAGTCCTCCACTGGCTTCCAATCATCTCTATCAGTCTGCTTGCTGACTCTGTGTCCATTAGTCATCCACTGGCTTTCAAGTATCTTAATCAGCTCTCTGTGGCCATCAATCAATTTACTGTATAAACATTGATGTTAATAAGTATATATACCTAAAAGTATGTTGTTTAGCACTATCCATCACTTGCTTGATAAAGGTGTTAGAATCTACACCGAAACGTCGCACTAATTGTAATAAAGAAGTTGTTCATCCATAGAACTTGTCTATGAAGGATACAGTAACGTATATATGGTGACATTGTGTCGCAGATATCGTTATAGCAGCTACTACTTAACACACCTTTTAACAATGGTTAAAAAATGATCATACAATTATACCATTTCTTGGCTCTTGGTTGTGTTGCTCTATGACCTGTATCAATTCAGGCTTTCCTCCCACATGAATCTGACGCACCGTTATATAACCGGAATTATTTTCAAAATGGTTATTAACCCGACATATTCACTCTGTTTATTTCTCAGCCCCCTTCTGCACTATTGGAGGGACAGATTGTGGCACCAACGGGGAATGCGCCAGGGTACAAGGAGGAAATTATGTATGCCTCTGCATGAACGGCTACACAGGCGACAAATGCACAATTGGTGAGGCTATCTATTATTTGCTATCAGCTAATGTGTAAATTATGAGATAAATCTACTGTATTTTGAAATTTAAGGTAGCTTTACTGTAGATTATCAGATATATTAGTTTGAAACCCAGGGCTTTGGTGCTAGGAAACAAAATGAAATCTTTCATTGTGAAGGATGACAGAAATAGTGACAAGATTGATGACAACAAGGTTGAATTACAGTGTTTCAGTAATTTTAAGGCTGAAGCATCGAAAAAGCACGGTTAGGTGTGAAAATAATGGTAATGTTGATGTTTTCAATGGAACAGCTCCTTATCTTATTTTGTCCAGTCAAAATTGAGTATTCTTCAGTATCATGATAAATTTAAGTAAAACGCAGTTTTGAACAATGGCTCAAAAATGAAAACATACAAACAATTATATCATATCTGCGAAGAGAGGCTCTTGATTTTGTTGTTCTAAAAGATTAACTTGTTTTGCTTTGACAGCTCTTTTTATAGCTGTGACAACGTTATGTTTTTGTGTTGTGCAGCAACAAGCCGCGTGTGCACTATTGGAGGGAGCGAATGTGGCGTCAACGGAGTCTGCGAGGAATGGAAATGGGAAAATTACTGTCTCTGCAAGAATGGATACACTGGGAAAACGTGTAACATAGGTGAGCTTGGGTATATGTAACACATTGTATATAATTTGCTAATCCGGAATATTTCTCAGGGAAGGGAATATTTTGAATGAATGGCATTTCTCAACAGATGAATACGATACTACTTCTAGAGTCTTAATTTTATGACAATGCTTAGCAACAAGCCCTTGTTTAAGATTCCATGTAAAGCTTTTTATAAGAAATATGAAACGTCAAGGTATTATTTGCACTGAACCATGAACCATTTACACAGAACAAGTTTTAAAATTGTGATGTATTATCTTATTGTATTGATGTCAGTATAGTAGGAGAAACTAGCATATACAGATTGAAATAATAAATTCAGCAAAGGGGGGTTTGGTTGATCCTGGCACAGTCAGGCTGGTTAGGCTCATCATCAGCTCAGGGGCCTTGTCCCCTGTACACGCAGCCCAGACAGCGAATGGGACTTCTCCCAGGAAGCGCTGCCTTCTCGAACCCACCCAGAACGTTTAAAATGTAAAGACTCCCCAACACTGCAGCCTTTTTAATTACCCAGATTGTCAGAAGGGATGTATCCCTGGCAGCGAACCCGGGTACTCTATCATTGTGAGACAACAGAGTGGGAGGTACCAGGAACAATGAGGAGTCGGATATTTGCCATGTTTTTTTCCTGAATCTTGACAATCACAAAAGGGACAGCAAACCTCAGCAATATAAATGATTTCTTTGGATTTATCAAAAAGATCAGGTTTGTTGGCCTGGATAGGTCTGAGACTGTAAACGGGCCTATTCAAACTTTGCTTTCACTATTTTCCATGACGCCCTCTGCATATTCTGGCTCGTACCATGAATGGACTTCTGTGTCAAAACCACAAGTATGGCGAAGACGGTAACAAAAGGATCGAGTCACTCCATTACGTCACTTTAGATACTGTGTTTGTTCCAAAGCTGGGCATCCACTGATAATGTGTCGGACATTCTCACTGAATTCATTGCCTAATCTGCATTTCATATTTACATTTTGATGCAAAATCACACATTGACGGTTTCGAATGGGAAGTAACTGGTCCTGAGCAGCAAACAGAAAGCCTTCTGTATCATTTTACAGGGCAGCCAATTTAATCCAAGCGAAGAACTCTTCAGGGCTTCAGATCTTCTCAACACACTGCTTATTATTTTTGTCATTGTTATTAAGTTATATTTCATTATCATTTTTAGCCCCAATTTGTGCGGCATCAGGGGATCAATGTGGTGGAAATGGAGAGTGTAACATCTGTACCAACTACCACTTCTGTCAATGTTCTCCTGGCTACAACGGGGACACCTGTTCCGCGGGTGAGTGTGTCGTCAATTGCTAGATTAGATAAAGGTGCTGATTGCTATTGTTTCCATAGGTACATACTAACATTCCCCTATACGTGGTGTAGATTGTTTATTGCTTTGGCCGGTGTATTGGGAGCAGGTCCATCAGTGTGATGTATATACAGTTTAAAATCCTGATAAAATGGGTATCATATGGATGATGAATGCTTACAAAATATATCAAAGTTATGTGCAACCACTGTGAATGTATCTGTTTAAAATTCATTCATGAAATATCTTCTGTGTTCAGATCAGATAATGCATATGTTATTTCTACAGTGGCGGTAATGATTGTTGGATTATATTTCAGGACAGAGTCATGATTCAAGTACCGCTCCTGATGTCAAGGTTGTTTCTATGACGTTCCTGATGATCTCTGTGTTTGGAAGTCTGTTTTTATGGTAGTTTCTGTCGCATTCCAGATGATCTGTGTATTTTGAAATCTGCTGTTAAGGTAGTTTTTATGACATTCCTGATGATCTCTGTGTTTGGAAGTCTGTTTTTATGGTAGTTTCTGTCGCATTCCAGATGATCTGTGTATTTTGAAATCTGCTGTTAAGGTAGTTTTTATGACATGCCTGATGATCTCTATGTTTGGAAATCTGTTTTTATGTTAGTTTCTATCGCATTCCAGATGATCTGTGTATTTTGAAATCTGCTGTTAAGGTAGTTTTTATGACATTCCTGATGATCTCTATGTTTGGAAGTCTGTTTTTATGGTAGTTTCTATCACATTCCAGATGATCTGTGTATTTTGAAATCTGCTGTTAAGGTAGTTTTTATGACATTCCTGATGATCTCTATGTTTGGAAGTCTGTTTTTATGGTAGTTTCTATCACATTCCAGATGATCTGTGTATTTTGAAATCTGCTGTTAAGGTAGTTTTTATGACATTCCTGATGATCTCTATGTTTGGAAGTCTGTTTTTATGGTAGTTTCTATCACATTCCAGATGATCTGTGTATTTTGAAATCTGCTGTTAAGGTAGTTTTTATAACATTCCTGATGATCTCTATGTTTGGAAGTCTGTTTTTATGGTAGTTTCTATCACATTCCAGATGATCTGTGTATTTTGAAATCTGCTGTTAAGGTAGTTTTTATGACATGCCTGATGATCTCTATGTTTGGAAGTCTGTTTTTATGGTAGTTTCTGTCGCATTCCAGATGATCTGTGTATTTTGAAATCTGCTGTTAAGGTAGTTTTTATGACATTCCTGATGATCTCTATGTTTGGAAGTCTGTTTTTATGGTAGTTTCTATCACATTCCAGATGATCTGTGTATTTTGAAATCTGCTGTTAAGGTAGTTTTTATGACATGCCTGATGATCTCTGAGTTTGGAAGTCTGTTTTTATGGTAGTTTCTATCACATTCCAGATGATCTGTGTATTTTGAAATCTGCTGTTAAGGTAGTTTTTATGACATGCCTGATGATCTCTGTGTTTGGAAGTCTGTTTTTATGTTAGTTTCTATCGCATTCCAGATGATCTGTGTATTTTGAAATCTGCTGTTAAGGTAGTTTTTATGACATTCCTGATGATCTCTATGTTTGGAAGTCTGTTGTATTTATGTTAGTTTCTATCGCATTCCAGATGATCTGTGTATTTTGAAATCTGCTATTAAGGTAGTTTCTATCACATTCCTGGTGGCCAGTGTACTTGAAAGTCTTATATATATAGGTAGTTTCTGTGACACCCCTGGTGATCTGTTGTTAGTAAGTCTTCTGTTATAATGTAGTTTCTATGACAACCCTAGTGCTCTGTGTATTTGGAAATCTGCTGTTTAAAAGTAGTTTCTATGACAACCCTTGTGATCTCTGTACTTGGAAGTCTGCTGTATAAAAGTAGTTTCTATGACAACCCTAGTGCTCCGTGCATTTGGAAATCTGCTGCATAAAAATAGTTTCCCTGACAACCCTGGTGATCTGGAGGTTTAGGTCTGCTGTTATGAGGTAGTTTCTATGACAACCCTTGTGGTCTGTTTATTTGGATATCTGCTGTTATGAGGTAGTTTCTCTGACAACCCTGGTGATCTGTTTATTTGGATATCTGCTGTTATGAGGTAGTTTCTATGACAACCCTTGTGGTCTGTTTATTTGGATATCTGCTGTTATGAGGTAGTTTCTATGACAACCCTTGTGGTCTGTTTATTTGGATATCTGCTGTTATGAGGTAGTTTCTATGACAACCCTTGTGGTCTGTTTATTTGGATATCTGCTGTTATGAGGTAGTTTCTATGACAACCCTTGTGGTCTGTTTATTTGGATATCTGCTGTTATGAGGTAGTTTCTATGACAACCCTTGTGGTCTGTTTATTTGGATATCTGCTGTAATTAGGTTGTTTCTATGACAAACCTTGTGGTCTGTGTACTTGGATATATGCTGTTAAAAAGGAAGTTTCCTTTATATTCCTGATAATGTGTGTGTTTGACACTCGGCTGTGATAAAGGCAGTTCCCGTGACAACCCTGATGATATTTGTATTTGAAAATCTTTTGCTAAGTAGTTTCTATGACATTCCTCATGGTCTATGTATTTGAAAGTTTTTTACTAAGGTCGATTCGGTAACATCCACGAATGCTGAACGTGTCTTTCTCAATTCTTTCTCGCCCTTTCCATTCCACCTCGGCATGTGGATATGCTGACACGAGACAGTTAATGAACTGAAATAAAAGTGATGGCATAAGTATAACTGTTTCATTTTGTTTGTGCAATTATCTCACCCCGACTCAAACACTGCTGATGTTCACAGAATTACAATTTAAAAAGCAAGAAAAGGGTGTGTATTCTGAGGCAAACGTTTTGAGATAAGGCCTCGCCATCTAAGGCGTCACTTAGGCGTGCCAGGATCCGAAAAGACATGGGTTCGAATCCCAGCCCAAATCACGTGGGTTTGACCAAAGTTATTAAATCCTACATGCCTTTGCCACCATATGCAGCTGACACGCGTTGATACAGTACAAATATTGTTCAAGCGGCGTTAAACCCAAACAACTCACTCATTTTGGGGGTATGTGGGATCACAGGAATCATTCGGTGATTACAGATGGAGGACATGCTAGAGGACAAAATGCCTATTGTCAAACTCAACAGTCATATTCGAGTGACCTTGATGTACTCATAAAGATGTATGTCATGTATGCAAATTCGTCATTCCACGATTGGAATCTAATTGCTGATAGAGAGTAGGAGTCGGGTTGTATGTAGACATGTTCAGACGTCTAATGTCACATGATTAGTAACAGTTAGAATCTCGCGAGATCTGACCGGAACATGAACTCGAGAGAGATATTTGGGTTTGTGCGTTTGTTTAACGCCGCAGTCTGCAATATTTCAGTTACATTACGGCAATCTGTAAGTAATCGAGTTTGGACCAGACAATCTAGTCATGGATATAGTGAACTTGGATGAACGCAATTGCGATACGGTGACATGCATTCATACAAGTCAGAGAGTCTGACAAGCCGATCCCGCAACGAGAAGCATGCTTCCCTGCATTGGAGAAAGGGACTGGGTTCGAGTAGCGGTTGCAAAACCAAGTTCATACTGTGCTCGTTTTGATTGCACAACAGTCGATTATATTGATCTTTTCCTTCAAATACGTGACGAGAGATGGGAGAAAATTGGCAGACATTAGCAGGAACAACATGAACATCATCATACCTCGCACAACTACCTGATATTAGCAGTAACAGCATGAACATCATCATACATCGCACAGCTACATGACGTTAGCAGTAACAACATGAACCTCATCATACCTCGCACAGCTACCTGACATTAGCAGTAACAACATGAACCTCATCATACCTCGAATACAACATGACAATAGCAGTAACAACATGAACATCATCATACCTCGCACAGCTACATGACATTAGCAGTAACAACATGAACCTCATCATACCTCGCACACCTACCTGACATTAGCAGTAACAACATGAACCTCATCACACCTCGCACAGTTACATGACCTTAGCAATAACAACATGAACTTTATTATACCTCGCACAACTACATGACATTAAATAACAACCTGAACCTCATCATACCTCGCACAACTACATGACATTAGCAGCAACAACATAAACATCATCATACATCGCACAGCTACATGACATTATCAGTAACAACATGAACCTCATCACACCTCGCACAGTTACATGGCATTTGCACAACATGAAGCTCGTCATACCTCGCACAGCTACATAACATTAGCAGTAACAACATGAACCTCGTCATGCCTCGCACAACTACATGACATTAAGTAACAACATGAACCTCATCATACCTCGAACAACTACATGACATTAAGTAACAACAAGAACCTCATCATGCCTCGCACAACTACATGACATTAACATTAACAACATGAACCTCATCATACCTCGCACAGCTACATGACATTAGCAGTAACAACATGAACCTCATCATACCTTGCACAACTACATGACATTAAGTAACAACATGAACCTCATCATACCTCGAACAACTACATGACATTAAGTAACAACAAGAACCTCATCATGCCTTGCACAACTACATGACATTAACATTAACAACATGAACCTCGTCATACCTCGCACAGCTACATGACATTAGCAGTAACAACATGAACCTCATCATGCCTCGCAGAGCTACATGACATTAGCAGTAACAACATGAACCTCGTCATACCTCCAACAGCTACATGACGTTAGCATTAACAACATGAAGCTCGTCATACCTCACACAGCTACCTAAAATTATCAGTAACAACATGAACCTTATCATACCTCGCACAGCTACATCACATTAGCAGGAACAACATAAACATCATCATGCATCGCACAACTACATGACATTAGCAGTAACAACACGAATCTCGTCATACCTCCAACAGACACATTACATTAGCAGTAACAACATGAACCTCGTCATACCTCGAATACAACATGACATTAGCAGTAACAACATGAACCTCATCATACCTCGAAGAGCTACATGACATTAACAGTAACAACATCAACCTCATCGTGCCTCGCACAGCTACATGGCATTAGCAGTAACAACATGAACCTCGTCATACCTCGCACAGCTACAAGACGTTAGCAGTAACAACATGAACCTCAACATACCTCGCACAGCTACAAGACGTTAGCAGTAACATCATGAACCTCAACATACCTCGCACAGCTGCATAACATTAGCAGAAACAACATGAACCTCATCTTACCTCAAACAGCTACATGACATTAGCAGTAACAACATGAACCTCATCATAAGTCGAAGAGGTACATGACATTAACAGTAACAACATGAACCTCATCGTGCCTCGTACAGCTTCATGACATTAGCAGTAACAACACGAATCTCGTCATACCTCCAACAGCCACATGACATTAGCAGTAACAACATGAACCTCATCATACCTCGCACAGCTACATGACATTAACAGTAACAACATGAACCTCATCGTGCCTCGTACAGCTTCATGACATTAGCAGTAACAACACGAATCTCGTCATACGTCCAACAGCCACATGACATTAGCAGTAACAACATGAACCTCATCTTACCTCGCACAGCCACATGACATTAGCAGTAACAACATGAACCTCGTCATACCTCGAACAAATACATGACATTAAGTAACAACATGAACCTCATCATGCCTCGCACAGCCACATGACATTAGCAGTAACAACATCAACCTCGTCATACCTCGCACAAATACATGACATTAGCAGTAACAACATGAACCTCATCATGCCTCGCAGAGCTACATGACATAAACGTTAACAACATGAACCTCATCTTACCTCGCACAGCTACATGGCATTAGCAGTAACAACATCAACCTCGTCATACCTCGAACAAATACATGACATTAAGTAACAACATGAACCTCATCATGCCTCGCACAGCCACATGAAATTAGCAGTAACAACATGAACCTCATCGTGCCTCGCACAGCTACATGACATTAGCAGTAACAACATGAACCTCGTCATACCTCGCACAGCTACATGACATTAGCAGTAACAACATGAACCTCATCATAAGTCGCACAGCTACATGACATTAGCAGTAACATGAACAACATCATACATTTGTACCTCGCAAACCCACATGGCATTAGCAGTAACAACATCAACCTCGTCATACCTCGAACAAATACATGACATTAAGTAACAACATGAACCTCATCATACCTCGCACAGCCACATGACATAAACATTAACAACATGAACCTCATCTTACCTCGCACAGCTACATGACATTAGCAGTAACATGAACCTCATCATACATTTGTACCTCGCACACCCACATGGCATTAGCAGTAACAACATCAACCTCGTCATACCTCGAACAAATACATGACATTAAGTAAGAACATGAACCTCATCATGCCTCGCACAGCTACATGACATTAACATTAACAACATGAACCTCGTCATACCTCCAACAGCTACATGACATTAGCAGTAACAACATAACCTCATCATGCCTCGCAGAGCTACATGACATTAACATTAACAACATTAACCTCATCATACCTCGCACAGCTACATGACATAAACATTAACAACATGAACCTCGTCATACCTTGCACAGCTACATGACATTAACAGTAACAACATGAACCTCATCATGCCTCGCAGAGCTACATGACATTAACATTAACAACATTAACCTCATCATACCTCGCACAGCTACATGACATAAACATTAACAACATGAACCTCATCATGCCTCGCACAGCTACATGACATTAGCAATAACAACATGAACCTCGCAAAGACATTTCCTGTCTGCATTATACATGATGCTATAACTACCAGCTTGTATGCATGTTTGGGACACAACACAGTGGCGTTAGATATTGTAACCGTACATGTACTTGTTGGATTAAGAAGCGCTTGGATTGAAGACTCGATGGTTAACTCTGATGGTTTGCAGATAGACAGACAAGTTTAGTTTCGTCTCACTCGTAGAATGCAGTTATATGACAAGAAGTTTTACCAGAAATCTACAACCAGTCGCTAGACGACTTACGAGTGAAAATATGTCATTACAATAAACAGTAACACATAGCGAATATACTGAATCGCAAAAGAAACGTCACCCCAAGTAACATTGCATGAAAAGTTGTCATGTAAATATCTGGGTAATTTTTGTCAAAGTTTTCTAAAATTTAACATTACCTTGTCCGGAAAAATGAAATTCGATGATAGAAAAAACAAAGCAGATGACAATAAAATCGAGCGCGCAAACGCATCACGGCAACGGTCATGGTAACCCGATGCACGTGAGATCCGTTCAAGTTGAAAAGCACATCCGTTCCTCCATTTCTTGACCTATAAAAATCCACCCAGATCGAAAACATTCATTCGTTATTGAATTGCTACCACATGCCAAGATTGACAAAAAAATAAGCGACACCAAGCCCTTGGACGATTGGACAAACCGCCCGGCAAGTAGCCAATGCAAGTCCACGTAATGACCGTATACAGGCTCCAGCAACGGTACCAAACCACCAACATTACAGATGACCGACCACGTAGTGGAAGACCAAGGGTCACCACCAGACGTTAGGAACGTCAGATTGTGCGACAGTATCTTAAAGATCGCTTTGTTACTGCTGCGGAAACTGCTCGACAGACCATTGGGACACACCAGCTACACCTTAGTGCGGACACCGTGCGTCGACGATCGACGAGCAGACACCTCCACTGTCACAGGCCACACCGAGGACCCATTCTGACACCACCAGCAGTGGAGAAGAGTCCTCTTTTCAACAGCAGATGGCAGAGAGAGAGAGAGAGAGAGAGAGAGAGAGAGAGAGAGAGAGAGAGAGGGGGAGGGAGGGTCTGGCGACGCCGTGGGGAACGTTATTCGGATGCTTGTGTTGTTGAGAGAGACTCATGGGGTGGTCCGAGCATCACGTTGTTGCGTGGAATTGGTCTTGCTCTGTGGTCTTCCAGAACATCGTTCCAGGGAGAGGCAATGGTGTCACAGCAGCTCGGTACATTGATCAAGTCTTGAGACCGCACGTCATACCTCATTTGGCACGTAGCCGCAACCACGGGTTTCAGCCTGATAACGCCCGTGCCCGCACTGCGAGAGTATCAAGAGGCTTCCTCCAGCAGGATGGCATCAAAACCATGCAGTGGCCTGCCCTCAGTCCCGATTTAAATCCCACTGCGCACCTGTGGGACGAGATTCAAAGACGGCTGAATGACGTCCGACCAAGGCCGACAACTGCAGCTGAACTGCGTCGGGCGTTCCTCAGAGTGAGTGCCTATGGCCTTCATCAACCGCCTCATCCATTCCATGCATCGACGTTGCACGGCAGTCATCAATGCACATGGCGGACACACGAGATACTGACTTGTGATGCCATTTTCTTAGAGACTAGTGTTGTGTTTCACTTTAAGAACATGTGACAGTTTTGCCAAGTTTCATCTTTTTAATATGTCTCAAAGTATGTTTACAGTGTTTAATAAGGTTTCTCACATATCTATCCATGGTGACGTTTCTTTTGGTGTTCTGTATATATATACATCTATACATCAATGATATAAAATGGAACGTCGTTTTGCTATAATGTGATGGCAGGTTTTGGCCACGCAAGAAATAAAACCAATGTTTGATCAAATCTGTGTTAACTTTTCACAATAAAAGTAATTATTAAAATTTATCAATTTAAGATTACAGCGATTACGAAGATCAATCCTCACGTCGTCGTACAAAGGGCAACGAAGTAAAACATGGATCTCGTCTTCTACCTGGTCTGTAGAATTAAAGCAACATCTCTCTTCTGATGGTATGTTTGTGTAACGTCCAGCCTCTATCTTTAAAGGCGCCACTCCGCATCTGAATTTAGCTGGAGAGCTCCTGTGAGCACGATTGAGAGGGTATTCCACGTATTTTTCTGTAGCTTCTTAGTTTGTTTCTTCAACGGTTTCACGTTTCTCCAAAAATAATTTGTCCCTCCATTTAGACCTATATTCCAACAAAAGGCGTTCTTGCACCATTGAAACAAATAAATTGATTTCAATTTCGGGAAGTATGCTTGTTAAATGTCCTAGGTCGATTCTCTCAAGACATGACGTTACTTTAACATTGCTTGACCACAAAATATCTTCATTGTTACTCTCCTGTTTGGGGTATTAACAAGTCTGACCCAATGTCTTGAGACTGTTGTCCATGATCTGATATCTGGCGGGATCCAACTTACTTCCCTATTTATTGCAATGTTTGGTGCATATTTTCCAAGTCCTAGGAAAAAGGACTAGAAGTGAGCTCCGTACATTGTACCTATGTTGGGGGCGGAACCCTGGTCTTCGGCGTGAAGAGAGAACGCTTTAACCACCTGGCTACCACACGCCCAACGGTACAAGAAGGAAAGGTGATGAAAAGTCACTTCAACAACGAACTCTTACCAAGCTTAACCACTCTGGGCTATGAAATTATAAGTAAATAAGCCCGACATAAATCATAAGAGAATCTGTTCAAAGCAGAGTTCAGTGTGCGATTCCGTCCATACATGTACTTCAAACACGCCTTAAATGTTGAAACCGATTTATTTAACATCTTCTAGCCGTGCATCTTGCCAAGTATATATGTATCTAGTCATGTATCTTGCGATGTATTTAACATCCATTAAGCCTCGTGTCTCGCCAAGTATATATGTATTTAGTTTTAGATCTAGCGTTGTATTTAACTATGAACCTACAGCTAGCCATGTATCTCGCCAAGTATATATCATTTAGCCATGCCATACCTATCATCCTGATAGCACCGTAACACAGATTAGACATACTGCCTCTCAGCCTGATAGCACCGTAACACATATAAGACATGCTGCCTCTCGGCCTGATGCCACCGTAACACAGATTAGACATGCTGCCTCTCGGCTTGATAGCACCGTAACACAGATTAGACATGCTGGCTCTCAGCCTGATGCCACTGTAAAACAGATTAGACATACTGCCTCTCGGCTTGATGCCACCATAACACAGATTAGACATGCTGCCTCTCGGCCTGATGGCACCATAACACAGATTAGACATGCTGCCTCTCAGCCTGATGTCATCGTAACACAGATTAGACATGCTGCTTCTCAGCCTGACGTCATCTTGACACAGATTAGACATGCTCCTTCTCGGCCTGATAGCACCGTAACACAGATTAGACATGCTACCTCTCGGCCTGATGCCACTGTAACACAGATTAGACATACTGCCTCTCGGCCTGATGCCACTATAACACAGATTAGACATGCTGCCTCTCGGCCTGATGCCACTATAACACAGATTAGACATGCTACCTCTCGGCATGATAGAACCATAACACAGATTAGACATGCTGCCTCTCGGCCTGATGCCACCATAACACAGATTAGACATGCTGCCTCTCAGCTTGATAGCACCGTAACACAGATTTGACATGCAGCCTCTCAGCCTGATGCCACCGTAACACAGATTAGACATGCTGCCTCTCAGCCTGATGCCACCGTAACACAGATTAGACATGCTGCCTCTCGGCTTGATAGCACCGTAACACAGATTAGACATGCTGCCTCTCAGCCTGATGCCACCAGAACACAGATTAGACATGCTGCCTCTCAGCCTGATGTCACTGTAACACAGATTAGACATGCTGCCTCTCAGCCTGATGTCACCGTAACACAGATTAGACATGCTGCCTCTCAGCCTGATGCCACCGGAACACAGATTAGACATGCTGCCTCTCAGCTGGATGCCAGTCTAACACATATTAGACATGTGCCTCTCAGCCTGATGCCACCGTAAGACAGATTAGACAGGCTGCCTCTCAGCCTGATGCCACCGTAACACAGATTAGACATGCTACCTCTCATCCTGATAGCACCGTAACACAAATTAGACATGCTGCCTCTCAGCCTGATGTCACCGTCACACAGATTAGACATGCTGCCTCTCGGCCTGATGCCACCGTCACACAGATTAGACGTGCTTCCTCTCAGCCTGATGTCACTGTAACACAGATTAGACATACTGCCTTTTCAGCCTGATGTCACCGGAACACAGATTAGACATGCTGCCTCTCAGCCTGATGCCACCGTAACACAGATTAGACATGCTGCCTCTCAGCCTGATGTCACCGTAACGCAGATTAGACATACTGCCTTTCAGCCTGATGCCACCGGAACACAGATTATACATGCTGCCTCTGAGCCTGATGCCACCGTAACACAGATTAGATATGCTGCCTCTCGGCATGATGCCACCGGAACACAGATTAGACATGCTGCCTCTCAGCCTGACAGCACCGTAACACAGATTAGAAATGCTGCCTCTCGGCCTGATGTCACCGTGACACAAATTAGACACGCTGCCTCTCGGTCTGATGCCACCGTAACACAGATTAGACATGTTGCCTCTCGGCCTGATGCCACCGTAACACAGATTAGACATACTGCCTCTCAGCCTGATGTCACCGTAACACAGATTAGACATACTGCCTTTCAGCCTGATGCCACCGAAACACAGATTATACATGCTGCCTCTGAGCCTGATGCCACCGTAACACAGATTAGACATGCTGCCTCTCAGCCTGGTGTCACTGTAACACAGATTAGACATGCTGCCTCTCAGCCTGATAGCACCGTGTCACAGATTAGACATGCTGCCTCTCAGCCTGATGCCACTGTAACACAGATTAGACATGCTGCCTCTCAGCCTGGTGTCACTGTAACACAGATTAGACATGCTGCCTCTCAGCCTGATAGCACCGTGTCACAGATTAGACATGCTGCCTCTCGGCCTGATGTCACCGTAACACAGATTAGACATGCTGCCTCTCGGCCTGATGCCACTGTAACACAGATTAGACATACTGCCTCTCGGCCTGATGCCACTATAACACAGATTAGACATGCTGCCTCTCGGCCTGATGCCACTATAACACAGATTAGACATGCTGCCTCTCGGCATGATAGAACCATAACACAGATTAGACATGCTGCCTCTCGGCCTGATGCCACCGTAACACAGATTAGACATGCTGCCTCTCAGCTTGATAGCACCGTAACACACATTTGACATGCAGCCTCTCAGCCTGATGCCACCGTAACACAGATTAGACATGCTGCCTCTCAGCCTGATGCCACCGTAACACAGATTAGACATGCTGCCTCTCGGCTTGATAGCACCGTAACACAGATTAGACATGCTGCCTCTCAGCCTGATGCCACCAGAACACAGATTAGACATGCTGCCTCTCAGCCTGATGTCACTATAACACAGATTAGACATGCTGCCTCTCAGCCTGATGTCACCGTAACACAGATTAGACATGCTGCCTCTCGGCATGATGCCACCGGAACACAGATTAGACATGCTGCCTCTCAGCTGGATGCCAGTCTAACACATATTAGACATGTGCCTCTCAGCCTGATGCCACCGTAAGACAGATTAGACATGCTGCCTCTCAGCCTGATGCCACCGTAACACAGATTAGACATGCTACCTCTCATCCTGATAGCACCGTAACACAAATTAGACATGCTGCCTCTCAGCCTGATGTCACCGTCACACAGATTAAACATGCTGCCTCTCGGCCTGATGCCACCGTCACACAGATTAGACATGCTTCCTCTCAGCCTGATGTCACTGTAACACAGATTAGACATACTGCCTTTTCAGCCTGATGTCACCGGAACACAGATTAGACATGCTGCCTCTAAGCCTGATGCCACCGTAACACAGATTAGATATGCTGCCTCTGAGCCTGATGCCACCAGAACACAGATTGTGCATGCTACCTCTCAGCCTGATGCCACCTTAACACAGATTAGACATGCTGCCTCTCGGCATGATGCCACCGGAACACAGATTAGACATGCTGCCTCTGAGCCTGATAGCACTGTAACACAGATTAGACATGCTGCCTTTCAGCCTGATGCCACCGAAACACAGATTAGACATGCTGCCTCTCAGCCAGATGTCACTGTAACACAGATTAGACATGCTGCCTCTCAGCCTGATGCCACTGTAACACAGATTAGACATGCTGCCTCTCAGCCTGATGTCACCGTAACACAGATTAGACATGCTGCCTCTCCACCTGATAGCACCGTAACACAGTTTAGACATGCTGCCTCTCGGCCTGATGCCAACGAAACACAGATTAAACATGCTGTCTCTCGGCCTGATGTCACCGGAACACAGATTAGACATGCTGCCTCTCGGCCTGATGCCACCGTAACAGAGATTAGACATGCTGCCTCTCAGCCTGATGTCACCGTAACGCAGATTAGACATACTGCCTTTCAGCCTGATGCCACCGGAACACAGATTATACATGCTGCCTCTGAGCCTGATGCCACCGTAACACAGATTAGACATGCTGCCTCTCGGCTTGATGCCAGCGTAACAGAGATTAGACATGCTGCCTCTCAGCCTGATGTCACCGTAACACAGATTTGACTTACTGCCTTTCAGCCTGAAGCCACCGGAACACAGATTATACATGCTGCCTCTGAGCCTGATGCAACCGTAACACAGATTAGACATGCTGCCTCTCGGTATGATGCCACCGTAACACAGATTAGACATGCTGCCTCTCAGCCTGATAGCACCGTAACACAGATTAGACATGCTGCCTCTTGGCTTGATAGCACCGTAAGACAGATTAGACATGCTGCCTCTCAGCCTGGTGCCACCGTAACACAGATTAGACATGCTGCCTCTCGGCCTGATGCCACCGTAACACAGATTAGACATACTGCCTCTCGGCCTGATGTCACCGTAACACAGATTAGACATGCTGCCTCTTGGCCTGATGCCACCATAACAGAGATTAGACATGATGCCTCTCAGCCTGATGTCACCGTAACACAGATTAGACTTACTGCCTTTCAGCCTGATGCCACCGGAACACAGATTATACATGCTGCCTCTCAGCCTCATGCCACCGTAACACAGATTAGAGATGCTGCCTCTCGACATGATGCCACCGTAACACAGATTAGACATGCTGCCTCTCAGCCTGATAGCACCATAACACAGATTAGACATGCTGCCTCTCAGCCTGATGTCACCGTAACACAGATTAGACATACTGCCTCTCAGCCTGATGCCACCAGAACACAGATTATGCATGCTACCTCTCAGCCTGATGCCACCGTAACACAGATTAGACATGCTGCCTCTCGGCATGATGCCACCGGAACACAGATTAGACATGCTGCCTCTGAGCCTGATAGCACCGTAACACAGATTAGACATGCTGCCTCTCAACCTGATGCCACCGAAACACAGATTAGACATGCTGCCCCTCAGCCTGATGTCACCGGAACACAGGTTAGACATGCTGCCTCTCAGCCTGATGCCACCGTAACACAGATAAGACATGCTGCCTCTCAGCCTGATGTCACCGTAACACAGATTAGACATGCTGCCTCTCCATCTGATAGCACCGTAACACAGATGAGACATGCTGCCTTTCAGCCTGAAGCCACCGGAACAGAGATTTTACATGCTGCCTCTGAGCCTGATGCAACCGTTACACAGATTAGACATGCTGCCTCTCGGCATGATGCCACCGGAACACAGATTAGACATGCTGCCTCTCAGCCTGATAGCACTGTAACACAGATTAGACAAGCTGCCTCTCAGCCTGATGCCACCGTAACACAGATTAGACATGCTGCCTCTCAGCCTGATGCCACCGTAACACAGATTAGACATGCTGCCTATCAGCCTGATGCCACCGTAACATAGATTAGACATGCTGGTATTAGGTCTTCATTTACGGCAACACCGATGTTGACATGCTGGTAATAAGCCTTATGTTACGGCAACATCAATGTGGACATGCTGCTACTTAGCCTTATGTTAAGGCAACACTGATGTGAACATGCTTGTACTAAGCCAGATGTTACGGCAACACCGATGTGAACATGCTGGTACTAAGCCTTATGTTACGGCAACATCGATGTGGACATACTGCCTCTCAGCCTGATGTTACGGCAACACTGATGTGGACATACTGCGTCTCAGTCTGATGTTACGGCAACACCGATGTGGACATACTGCGTCTCAGTCTGATGTTACGGCAACACCGATGTGAACATGTTGGTACTAAGCCTTATGTTACGGCAACATCGATGTGAACATGCTGGTACTAAGCCTTATGTTACGGCAACATCGATGTGGACATACTGCCTCTCAGCCTGATGTTACGGCAACACTGATGTGGACATACTGCGTCTCAGTCTGATGTTACGGCAACACCGATGTGGACATACTGCGTCTCAGTCTGATGTTACGGCAACACCGATGTGAACATGCTGGTACTAAGCCTTATGTTACGGCAACATCGATGTGAACATGCTGGTACTAAGCCTTATGTTACGGCAACACCGATGTGGACATACTGCGTCTCAGTCTGATATTACGGCAACACCGATGTGGACATACTGCGTCTCTGTCTGATGTTACGGCAACACCGATGTGAACATGCTTGTACTAAGCCTGATGTTACGGCAACACCGATGTGAACATGCTGGTACTAAGCCTTATGTTACGGCAACATCGATGTGGACATACTGCCTCTCAGCCTGATGTTACGGCAACACCGATGTGGACATACTGCGACTCAGTCTGATGTTACGGCAACACCGATGTTCATATACTGATACTAAGCCTGATGTTACGGCAACACCGATGTACATATACTGGTACTAAGCATGGTGTGACGGCTACATCCATGTACATATACTGGTACTAAGCCTGATGTAACGGCAACACCGATGTGTGGACATGCTGCCTCTCAGCCTGATGTTACGGCAACACCGATGTGGACATGCTTGTACTCAGTCTGATGTTACGGCAACACCGATTTACCAATGCTGGTACTAAGCCTGGTGTTGCGGCAACATCGATTTACACATTCTGATATCAAGTCTGATGTTACGGCAATACCGATTTACACATGCTGGTACTAAGCCTGGTGTTGCGGCAACACCGATTTACACTTGCTGGTACTAAGCATGGTGTTACAGCAACACCGATGTAGACTTGTTGGTATTAAGTTTTATGTTACGGCAACACCGATGTGGACATGCTGGTATTAAGCCTGATGATACGGCAACGCCGATGTAAACATGCTGGTACTTAGCCTGGTGTTACGGCAACACCGATGCAGACATGCTGGTATCAAGTATGATGTAACGGCAACACCGATGTGGACATGCTGCTACTTTGCCTGATGCTACGGCAACACCGACGCACACATGCTGGTATTAAGTATGATGTTACGGCAACACTGATGTGGACATGCTGGTACTAAGCATGGTGTTACAGCAACACCGATGTAGACATGTTGGTATTAAGTTTTATGTTACGGCAACACCGATGTGGACATGCTGGTATTAAGTCTGATGTTACGGCAACATCGATGTGGACATGCTGGTACAAAGCCTGATGTTACGGCAACACCGATGTGGACATGCTGGTACAAAGCCTGATGTTACGGCAACACCGATGTGGACATGCTGGTGCAAAGCCTGATGTTACGGCAACACCGACGCACACATGCTGGTACAAAGCCTCATGTTACGGCAACACCGACGCACACATGCTGGTACAAAGCCTGATGTTACGGCAACACCGACGCACACATTCTGGTACAAAGCCTGATGTTACGACAACACCGATATACACATGCTGGTATTAAGCCTGATGTTACGCTACAGTGTGGTGACTTGCACTGGTCCTGACATTTTATTAGTAGCACTAGTAGCGAATAAAGTTAACAGAGCTCACCAGACCACAAAGGTGAGACATGTCATGACACGGTTAGTACAAATAACAACATACACCTTGAGGCGTATCAATGTTTGCTTCTCAGGAACAATTTGCTGCATCAAAGGCTTGTACTGGTTACGTAGGCATATTCAAAGCATGATGCAGGACATTTTAAGTTTCAGCCGAAATCGTGATACTTTCTTACACTTGCAGTGAGAGTTATCGTCAGCTTTTGCAACACTCTTATCGCAGATGTGAGTGAGTGAGTGAGTGAGTATGGTTTTACGCCGCTTTTAGCAATATTCCAGCAATATCACGGCGGGGGACACCACAAATGGGCTTCACACATTGTATCCATGTCGGGAATCGAACCCGGGTCTTCGGCGTGACGAGCGAACGCTTATCGCAGATGTGAAGTTGTATTACCCTCTAGTTTCCCTAGGGAATGAGAAGATTGTGTTTTGTGGAGGAAGGGACATAAGTCTGTTATTCAAGTCGATGTTTGGAGGTCGCCCTGGAGAATCGAGTTCTAATCTGACATCAAGCCCATGTTTGATTTCCAGAAACGAGATTATTTTGCAAAATGTGCTAAATGTGCCGGAATACATTACGCTCTCAGCCAACCAGCCAACAAACCAAGCCATCAACCAACCAACATGCATGGTACTGACGACGCCCTACAGTGCATTATCTGGGACCGGTGAAGATCCGGGGTAGAATAGGTCTTCAGCAACCCATGCTTGCCGTTAAAGGCGCCATTGCTTGTCGTAAGAGGCGACTAACGGGATCGGCTCGCAGACTTAGTTGATGCATTTCACCGTATCCCAATTGAATAGATCGATGCTCATGATGTCAATTACTGGATTGTCAGGTGCAGATTCGATTATTTACAGACCGTCGTCATATAGCTGTAATATTGCTGATTGCAGCGTTAAACGACAAAGACACTTTCTTAGTGTCATAGCATGATAATAAACATAGATATGTTTCTGACAGTTTCTCACAACCACAAGTCATTAATTTATAACATTTGTTGACATTTATATGTGATAGACATAATTTTAAAGATATTTTGCTCCTAAAACCTAAAACACTGGACATACACCTAACATGATACCCATCTTCAAAAGTCTATGTTCTCTTAAAACTCTACATGTCTGCCTATTTCAATCAATAAATCATGTGAGCAACAGTTACATCTTCAATGCATCCGACTGCAGGGTAAATTAACAGTCGCTTTCTCTCTCGGCGTCAACTCTTGGATGGGGCTGCGTTTGAACTGAAGCGACGGTAAAATCTACGCGGACAATCAACACCACTGGCAGCAACAACAAAAACTCTTAGAAACCAAATAATGTCATTTTTATGATTGTGCGATAACACAGTGTGTTGGCACAGTTATACCAAATCCAGGCAACTTTAGCAAACTCATGAAATATTATTCACTTGGCGTGATTAAGACACCAACTTATTGGAATTGATTTGGTCAACACCATAGCCGGTGTCAGCTTACCCAGCTACATCTGTAAACTTGCCTCAGTTTGTTAACCCAAATATTTAATTTAAAAATCTAACTTAAGTCTAATGAAGATACTTTATATGTGCTTTTGTGGTGCTTGTGTTTTGACAGACTTCCTGAACAGTTTGTTGTATTCCGGTATTTAGTGAGATCATACCGCAACTCCCGCAGACCAGAGCTGATCTAGAACCTAAAACTACTGCATTGATAAGAAGATGTCACCTGATTATTGTTTTTGTTCAATTATGTACATTACGCTTATACAAAAAGAATGTTCTAATTGTTAATGGGCATATCCTATAATATCTGAAATTTGAAAACTGTTGTCATTGATCTAATGATCATGAGATGTGTTGTTGTGCCGTTTTTGTTTATGAGTATCGGAAAATACACAGTATAATTGTTGTTTAGCTGCAGTTGACACATTGACGAAAACATAATATTTCAGAATAGGCCGCCTGTTTGTTTGCTGTTTAACGCTTCAATGAGCCATGTTCCAGCTGTGTGACGAGTGCGCATGCGTGTGTGTGGCTGCTTGAACCAGTACGAACTGATGCCCACTGATTAAATGCCAGCTTCGAATGACAACGTGCGATGTCGACCGTATCCTGTCAACGAGTACATGGCCTCAGACCACACTTATCCCCCCTAAGTTTTACCATGAACCGGAAGGAAAATAGGAGAATATAGTACCCTGTTTAAATGGGCTGTTCAGCCTGTGGCAATTTTTTTGGAGTAACTTGTGATAGCTTAAACGAAAGATAAGACATTGTAGTTTGCTGTCATTTGTTTGTTAGCCCCAATCTGTGAAGGTATTGATTCCAGCTTCCCATGATTTGACCCCAAGTTGAAGGCCGCTGTGTGTGTTTCGGCTCGAAACTTCCGGTGAGCATTGTTGACAGTGGTTACTGCGAAAGCAAGCTGGTGGATGCTGGCCGATTTGCGTTTTAAGTGACAAGTGGCAGGTTGGTCAGCATGCAACAGGAGAACAGCCTATGACCGATATTAATTATGGTGGGCTGTCATGTCACTGTAGATAGCAAAGAAGGAAATTAATTGTGGTCTGAGGCCATAAGGACTAGCTAATTGAATGTGCGCGAGGCTGACCTCATGGCTATCACTAGTTTTCTTGCTGTCCTTTAAAAGAACAGACACACTCCCTTATACACATGCAAAGTTGTAAATAACGTATCTCATAATAATTATTTGAATTAAAAAACTATTTGAACCTGTAATGTGAACATATTGTGAATCATATTTTAAAAACTTTCACCTTTAAAGATTGTGGTAGAAAACGCACATCAAAGAAATAACACAGCTGTGTTTTGCTAGTCTATGCGTGAGGTGAAATGTGGTTTTACGTCTATTATAGCACTTATATAGCGACGTGCATGCACGCGCGTGTGTGTGTGGCTGCTTGTACTAGTCCGAACGATTTATAGTGAAGAAGAAGAAGAAGATAAATAGGTTATTTAAGTGTCCAGCGGTGTATACATAAAATTACATCAATTTATACAGGAGGTAAAATATATTAAAAGATATACATCGCCCGGCCAGCGTGGGCCTATTAGACACTAATGTTCTTAAAAGCACTGCAAGTGCTAAAGTAGTTAGAGTGGACAGTGATGAATTTATTCATTAATGGTGCACAAAATACGTGATAAAAGTATAATACTCGTAAATTTATAACAAGCATTGCCATACAATGACATGTTTTATCAAATATACAGAGGCATACAATACTGGAATGGGTTTATGACACGTTGTTATATAACCTACGTTTGTACATGGGTTTAATTAGTGCAGCTACAGAATAGGATAAATTATCGCACTTCATAAGGAATATAGTGCTAGCCCACTGAGATACGATAACGCAGTTTAACACGAAGTCATACCGTAGTCATACACTATATACTGACTCCGAGCCGACCAGTCCTTGTGTTAGTCCCCTATTAATGCCGAGCGCCAGACAAGGTAACACAAAATACCATATTATAGGGTCTTTGGGATTGGAGAAAACACGCTCACGAGGTTTTGGTAGACAGAGCATGCCCTTGGGAGAGGGAAAAACCAAGGGGGCAAAGCCCCCGCGGTTTTTCCCGACCCCCAGGGCATGCCCTGTCTACCAAAACCGAGGGAAAGTGTTTTTCCACACTTATAACCCGTCCAAATTGATTAAATGTTATAACGAGCATCTATAAATGAGGCGCTTCATTATAGCGCTTCCTTGAAGACGTGATATCATAACTTGCACGTGAAATTCGCTGACTTGCCAGGCGGTCAAGAGCACTTGGATGTGTCAACAACAAAACACAACTAAAATACTTACTTTTAAATGAAAGTCTCTAAATGTTTGTGTTGCAATATTCCACTTCTTTTAAACTTTCAAAACGAAAATTCGCAAATTTATAAGATGTCTTTTGCTTTACAAGATTTACGACTTTAAACAATCCAACTGTTACAAAGAGGTAGTTGTGACCTAACGGCTGGCTAGCAGTTACTTCACGTGCAAATTGTGCAGCATTGATAAGCATTTGTTTTAAAGCACGTGTTTTGAGACCTCGCTGTCCTTTCACAAGACTCTGAAGTGGAAAGATAAGCGAAGACGACTTTCATTTTGTTACCCAGTCTTCATTCACTGTACACATGACATTCAATTTTAATTGAATTAAAATTTTGAATTGCTACTTGTGGTCATTTTTTCAGTTACTTGGTTAAATCTGGGATTTGAGGTTTTACATTCAAAGTAAAACGTCCAGAACGAAAATAAAACCTCACAATAGGTTTTAATGCCTATAGAAAGAACTCTCTTACTTAATAGAGATCCCAATGAATAGGTTTATAAGGTATGACGCAGCCTTCCGCTCTCCGGGAGAACGCGCTATTGCTAGACCCCGGAGGCGGATTGTGTATCTGATTGTTTCATTGTTTAGTGTCAATAATCACGCCTTCCTAGAAATTTCTGGTCAGATGCTTGGAAGTAATGACTCACATCTCACGGAAACACGGCTTTGCTCAAATTCTCAAGGAACAGTCACGCCTTCTACGAAAATCGGTTTTAAATTCCGCAGAACTGTTTCAATCCAGAATACACATATAACACCACTACACACAACACTGGTGTGCAGTTTGAATAATACGCCGGTAGTCATCTTGTCCATGAAAACTACAGGGACATTGTAATACATTAACCGTAGGAATATGGAGTCCATAACCCATATGCATCAGCACTGTGCTGAAACTATGCAATTTCTATGCATCATCTGAGCTGTAGAGTTCATCTACATATAGCAGGGCGTGGAGTCATCCCACAGTGACCCATGCGTGCCGTAAGAGGTGACTATGCTTGTCGTAAAAGGCGACTAACAGGATCGGGTGGTCAGGCTCGCTGACTTGGTTGATACATGTCATCGATCCCAATTGCGTGGATCGATGCTCATGATATTGATCACTGGATTGCCTGGTCCAGACTCGATTATGTACAGACCGCCGTCATATAGCTGGAATATTGCTGAGTGCGGCGTTAAACAACAAACAAACAAAAAATCATCCCACATAAGACATCCTTACCTTGTCAGCTTGCTGACGGGGTTAACCTCTTTGGTCATGTGGACAAGGCGTCCGACCTCGGATCAGAAGGTATCTTTACTACCACAATGTTCACATACATTAATTTCTTTAATGTTAATTCTATTTAAATACTGATTACAAGGAATGACTGAGTGTAGAATTTTGAATTGCAGTTGCTTATACTTGTTTCCAATTCTCATGTCCTTTAAAATTTTCTTCATTAGTAACTTGGAACACATTATAGATTGTATTATACCAAAATTTACTTTTACAAGGTGTGTCAGCAGGTCTGATTCCTTTAACTTCAGGACGTGGTTCAATTTCTATAGGACCCGCGTTTTGGAAACTAAACATGTCCTGCCCTATCGCCTTCCTAATAGCATTGATATACCTACTATATTTTCTTGGTGTTATGTCAGTTCCATATTTCCTAGCAATTGTTTCTCTTTGAAAGAAATCCCCATTCTTTTTAAGTAAGTGCCTTATATAAATAATGTCCGCGTCTTTCCATTTCGCATCAAATATACTCGTACTTTTTCGATTGATTAAGATATTTTTGTTATTCCAAATTATTTCATAATAGATGTCATCTTCTCTTTTTGCAAGAAAGGTCTTCCTCAAGGATAAAATTTCTTTATAGAATAATGGGATTTTTAATTCTAATTTGGACGCTTGAAAGTAACAGTTAAGTAAGAATTCAAGCGAACCAATGCTTTTAAAATAATGTGCAATAAGAACTGTCCCGATCTTCTTAGAGAAATATTTTGCGAGCCAAACTAGTTTTAACGCTGCGTTAAAGGTACCAAAATCTAGAGCGTTAATGCCAACTTCTTCTTGTTTTTGGATTAACCGATTTCTTGATACTTTTTTCTGACTTGCTGTTCCAAATAAAGGTAAACAGTTCTCTATGGATAATTTTGATTATTTTTGGTGAAAATGAAACACAACTTGCTTGATGGACTAACCAAGAAATTCCTTCAGATTTGCTTAAAAGACAACGTCAATATATTGTTAAATAATTGTTGACGCAATAAAGACTCCAAAGTATTCAAAGTTCAAAGTATTATTGTTGGCGACATAAACCGTCATTGACAACGCAAAACAACACCACGATTGGTTTGTTGTTTAACGCCGTACTCGGCAATATTCCAGCCATATGAAGTCGGTCTGTAAGTAATCGAGTCTCGACCAGACCATCCAATGATTAACATCATGAGCATCGATCCATGCAATGGGGATACGAAGACATGCATCAACCAAGTCAGCGAGCCTGACCACTCCATCCCGTTATTCGCCTCTCACAAGCATGGGTTGCTAAAGACCAGTTGTAACCCAGATTTACACAGGTGAAAAGGGACTTAACGTCGCTTTCAAGATTATTGCACATGGAAGTGCTCCTGCACGTGTGTGTGTGTGTGTGTGTGTGTGTGTGTGTGTGTGTGTGTGTGTGTGTGTGTGTGTGTGTGTGTGTGTGTGTGTGTGTGTGTGTGTGTGTGTGTTGGTTAGTGTGTATGTGTGTGTGTGCGTGTTAGAGTGTTGGTTAGTGTGTATGTGTGTGTGCGTGTGCGTGTTAGAGTGTTGGTTAGTGTGTATGTATGTGTGCGTGTGCGTGTTAGAGTGTTGGTTAGTGTATGCGTGTGTGTGTGTGTGTGTGTGCGTGTTAGAGTGTTGGTTAGTGTGTATGTGTGTGCGTGCGTGTTAGAGTGTTGGTTAGTGTATGCGTGTGTGTGTGTGTGTGCGTGTGCGTGTTAGAGTGTTGGTTAGTGTGTGCGTGTGTGTGTGTGTGTGTGTGTGTGTGTGTGCGTGTTGGTTAGTGTGTGTGTGTGCGTGTTAGAGTGTTGGTTAGTGTGTGTGTGTGTGTGTGTGTGTGTGCGTGCGTGTGCGTGTGTGTGTGTGATGTGCTTGTGAATATGCGAGCGTGTAAGGGGGCTGCTTGAACTAGTACGGACTGATGCAGGTTTAACAACTTCTAATGACTTCTGATATTAATAAACAAACGATTATCGTAAAAGCAGTATTGATGGCGTAACAAAAACATTATTGCTGTGTGTGAGTGTGTGTGTGTGTGTGTGTGTGTGTGTGTGTGTGTGTGTGTGTGTGTGTGTGTGTGTGTGTGTGTGTGTGTGTGAGATGTGCTTGTGAATATGCGAGCGTGTAAGGGGGCTGCTTGAACTAGTACGGACTGATGCAGGTTTAACAACTTCTAATGACTCGGACATCGAAACTGCCCACTGATTAAATGTTAGCTTTGACAAACAGCGAGCGATATTGACTGTATCCTGTCAGCGTGCACAACGCCATAAGGACTAGCTAATGACTGTCACTACCTCATGACTGTCACTGGTTTTCTTGCTGTCCTTAAAACGAATTGACATTCTTCATCATGCATATGAAAAGTTTTTACGTATCTAATAAAGAAATATTTTTTTTAATTTGACGTTAACAGGTTATACGGCTTTTCCATTGGAGGAGGGGTCGGTCACATGACCGCGAAACTGACGTTCATAAGTGTATGAACGACACAATTTGACGTTCATACGTTTTTCACGAGACCGTGTTCTTGAAATGACGTAAACACTGACGGACTACTTCCACATTCCTGGGGAAACCCCTGGGAACTCCCTGCCACGAAAACATACATTAGCATTATTTCTGATTATTTAGAACCTTTTATCTTGGTCTCAGCATTCCAGGATACGTTGAGAAACGTAAGAGAGCTTGACTGCATGATTGTTCACGAATTTCCTCGCTACGGCCCATCCTAATGAACAAACGAAAAAATGCACATCCAAACTATCGTCAGTATCGACTCGAGCTGTGTCTAGGCTGACAGTGACCGTCTCCAGCAATCTACGAATTTACCTTGGTGTCTGTTTGACGCATCTTTAATCACTTTTCAATAATCGGTCAGTTGATCAATTATGACTAACACATGTAACCGCCACAGGTTCATTAACAACTTCGGAAATCCTCCCGTTACGTTTATCGTGTCGGCCATTTTGACGTCTTGTACTTGATGTGATTTATGTATTACGACGCGCTGTCATTGTGACTGACTTACTGAGGTAGTTCATTACAGACCTTTCTCATCTAATGGGGATATTATATGAACACATGTGTTGCGTAAGATGTTTCTGAAGAGCAAATTCTGCATCCATACGCTCATGTCACCTCTCTTTTGGGGGATCTATTTACCTGACTTTCATACAGTTTGGCCCTCACTCTATGCAGGTTCATACTACAATGAACTCACACAAAGTGAAGGTCAATTCTTAATTAATTAAAATCATTTTTTTTAATATGTGACAGAACGATTTGTATTCTAAATAATGAGGTAGAACAGGCACAAAATACATTACACAGCAATACGCTATACGCCGACTTTTATGCTATGAAAAACTTCATTCCTTGATCCAAGAGGCTTTTGCTACAAAACGTGGTAACCATAGATATATAGAGAATACTACACTCATTCTCGTTAGATACCATTTTTACAAAACGAGTGGACTTTCTAAGGTATCTGACCGAGCGAAAGCGAGGTCAGATACCATAGAAAGTTCACGAGTTTCGTAAAAATGGTATCTAACGAGAATGAGTGTGGTATTTTATTTATTACCCACGTTAAATATATATTTAAGTGTAAATACATAACAACTTTCGTTCGTTGACAGACCAAACTGAAACCGGTTGCAAAATCTGGTTGCGCATGGATATTGATATATGACCAAATATGGGCATTGTTGACATGTTTATGCATACGCATTAACAACATGCGCCTGCTGTTCTGTTTGCAAACAAACCAGCACCGACGCTCAAGATCCTTTTGGAAGAAAGTCTTCAACTTATGGTAATTCAAGCGCCATGTCATTAGTACGCAGAACACCGATAAGAAAATTTGAAATGTCACATTAGCGCCGCGCTTTGAATATCGGACCAACAGTCACACGCATCACACTGCCGGGGTTCCGTCTGTGCAATCAAAATGGTTCGGTTTCCTTGATCTATTAGCTGAATTTATATCATGTCCGTACCATTTTGGAAGAGGGAAATCAGACTGTTCGCCAAAGACATTCATGTTAACTGTACCATCCTATATACTGAAGAAGTGAAAATCAACAAACTCAAATCTGCTTGCATGTCACTGAGAGCTTCGAACGATCGAAGGGCAAGGTCGCCAACGGAATAAGAAAAGACAACCGCGATCCACTCACAGCGTTTTACGCTAGAGATAAGGAATGTTACTGTTCACATTTTGGTTGTTTGGGGCCACAAAATCAGAAGTCAAGCACACTTCCACGGAGTTTTCGAATGATTTGTATCGGAACTGTGAACTATAAGTGATCTGGTCGTGCTGTCGTGTTCGTTCATTCATGAACAACACCTCCCGAAACAGCGCCATAAAACACGCTTCAAAAGGGACACCGATGGCACAACCGGAGCATCCCAAGTAAGTCTAGATATCTGTTCAGATAGTTTAAACAGGCTGCATTTCACCACGCTTATCCTTTACGTTAAATCAAATTGAAAGTTGCGAAAATGGTCGGGTGCGTCACGCTCGAGGGACGCGCTCGATCGGCAGTCGTACATTGTAAATCGATTTATAGATCTAGGTCGATTATATGTCTGTAGGAGCTCTATGCATAACTTATATAGAATGCAAACCGAATTTGATGCGTGTGACTATCGTGTTTGGTTTAATAAAGTGTTTGTAAATATCTTTCGTTCTCATGAATTTCTTCAGTTCTGCCTTGTAATCGCAAAATGAAGGACGTCTCGCGATTTTTTATGAATGAAAAAAGTAGTCCCGGTGTGACTGAGGTCACGGTTATCCAATCAAAACGAATAAAACAAGGTCAACCTTGTACGACACACGTGTGACGTACGGATTTAGTATCTTACTACCTGTATCTTCACCACGTGGGTAATAAAATTACATATCTATCTTCAGAGAATCAGGTCAGCCTGACAAAAATGGAAGCAACTATCATCTGTAGAAAACAGAAAACAATATGTGAAATGCTTGACTTCATCATTAATGCGCTGTGCAGAGTTGCGTCCCTTGAGCACGCCAGAAACCTATGATTGTGGGTTCGAATCCCGGTTCGCCCCGATTATGTTTCTAGGTTTGTCAGCACCATACCCGTGCTCGTGGTTAACATCTAAGACCTGCATCATTTCGGGCTTTCCTCCAACATTAAGCTGACACGCCGCGATATAACTGGAATATTGTAAAAAGCGGCGTTAAACCCAACTCACACACTCACTCATCATTAATGACATCTATGTAAAATTGAGGGGTAAGCCATTTAGGTAAGATATTGGCATCCCCATGGGTACCACTTGCACTCATCTTCTTGCTGATTCTTTTTCTCTTTAAGCATATAAATCAAAATTTCTTATCGAATTGGCAATGTCAAAAACGATGAATTGGCCATGAAGTTCATCTTAAGCTTCAGGTATAATGCACCTGCAGCAATAGCCCTTCCCGTTTACATTTCACAACTTTTGAGGTACAATCGAGCATGCTCTTTCCCTCAAGATTTCAAAGAGCGTCATACAACTCTAGCTCAGATAATCTTTGCATGTGTTTGTGTAGGGTACCACCGGTGGGGCCAGGAAACGCTCACCTTTTCGCTAACACCTGGTGTCATCACTGTTTGCGAGGGATTCGTGGACGCATGCTCATGGTCGCACGGTCGACTGCCAGAACGTTTGGTTGATATCGTGTTGCTGTAACTAACCTAACGTTAAAGACAGACAGGGGAGACATCAGCCAGGCCACTAACAGGCAGACTCAGGGTAACTACGCCCAATGAAGACCAATACATCTATACTCAGCATCTCCGGATTCGATTCCTGACAGTGACATCATAAGCGATTGAATGCCTTTAGGGCATATGGTTAGTCGACAGACAGTAGTAGCTAGGCGACACAGTGCTTAAGGAATTTGGGCAAGGACAGTTATGACAGTCGTCAGATATTGAGATGGGCCCGGACTGTACGTGACTGTGAGAGAGTCGACTTCATTGATGAAAGCCGGTTCTGTCTGTTCAGAGCTGATGGAAGACAGCGTGATTATCTCTGAAGGGGACTACGAACCGTGGCATGTTGCGTTCAGGAGGTCGTGCCGTATGGTGGTGTAGGGGGTGGTATGGTGTGGGGAACTTGTGGACAGTAGAGAACTTGACAATTAGGGTTTAATGGATTGTCCTACCATTTCTTCAACAGCTTCCACGTGGTGTCCTTTATCAGCATGACCACGTCAGAACATGTACAGCCCGAATTCGTACAGAACTTCCTTGCAGCCAACAACGTCAACGTGTTACCGTGGCCAGCACGCTCCCCAGACATGTCCCCCATAGAACACCTCTGAGGTATCATGGATCTCAGACATCGGATTCAGGCAACCGACAAGAACTGATCCGTGACCTCCAAGAACAATGGCGACGAATCCTACGTGACTTCAACAGACTACTAACTTTTTCTGTGCGCCGGAGAGCTTTTGATTGTCTTATATCAGGCGGTCATACATGCTATTAATGTGACGGGTCATTGAAGTTGAGCGAGTTTAGATATGTGTGGTGAGGTGAGGTGAGGTGAGGTGAGGTGAAATTGGGTTTAACGTCGCGTCCAAGATTATTGCACTTACATAGCGACGTGCATGCACGAGTGTGTGTGTGGCTGCTTGTACTAGTCCGGACTGATGCCGATTTATAGTGCTGGCTCACTGAGATATCATGTCGCAGTTTAACATGAATACCCCACACTCAGACACAGTATTCTGACTCCGAGCTGACCAGTCCTTGTTTTAGCCCTTCAATGCCGAGCGCCAGACAGGGTTACAACAAGTACCATCTTTTAACGTCTATTGGTATGACGCGGCCGGGGATCGAACCCCGGACCTTCCGCTCTCAGGACGGACGTACTACCACTAGACCACGGAGGCGGTCAGATATGTGTGGCCTTTGTCCATTACGTTGAAAGTTTGTGCTAACAACCTCACCTTAATTCGGGCAACTGTCATGCTTATATCGGTTGCTGTATGACCTGTCATTTTAAATGTCGATTTCGTCAAAAAAATTATCTTTTGATTACGTTTTACAACATAGGTCTATCTTTTGTAGTTCTTAAACAAGAGTGACTTAAATCTATGGTAAAGTTTCATTTGGCCGTCAGTTGATTTATTATTAATTTATGTGTAGCGTGTGTATATCGCTGTGTGTTTCATTGCTGTATGTATCTGATCATATCCTCCTGGAGATTTCCTGTCCACATCCGGCCAATAAGAACTCTCATTTGAAAAAACGGAAACACCTTACACAACATGCTCATTACTCAAGAAACAGTCTACATGGAAATTCCCACCTAGTCGCCTACTGCGAAATTCGTTTTTAAAATTGCACAGCACCGTTTTAATCTCAGTAATACTGATAATCTAGATGTTCATTTCAATTAATGTTCCCACAAGAATCTTGTCCATGAAAACTAGACCCGTGAAGATCCGGGGTAGAATAGGTCACTCGACCTGACCACTCGACCCCGTTTGTCGCCTCTTATGACAAGCATAGTCGCCTTTTGCGACAAGCATGGGTTGCTGAAGACCTTTTCTACCCCGGAACTTCACTGGTCGGAACACGTAATGATGGTCACTGTTTACATGTACAATGTGAGGGCTAATAGCGTGTGGTGTATGTGAGGATGATGTAACAAGTTGTTTGACTATTCATGAATATGTATGATGTACAAGCGACTTGCAAAATAACTTTTTTTTTAAATTCAGATGTAATTGTAAACGTTATCAATGTTCGCGTATACTGATGGCATCACTATGAGTTGACACTCATTGATAAATAGTATGGTAGAGTTTGCATACCTGCCTGAAAAGTGTTTGAAAACACAAGGTGCATATTTCTAGAATGTTTGCCTAAAGTTCTCTACAGAGTATCTGAATTCAATATTGCATGTGTAGAATACTTACATTGAGTACGAGTGCTTGAATATTATGAACGTGTTAAATATTCTTTCCTGTGGTACATTTACAGTGAAAACACATACCTTTAAAGTTATTGAATCTTGTTTGTAATCAAATTGCTTCCCCTCTTGTATTTAATATAAATTTAACAAACAATAAAATATTATATTTTATTGATGAACTGGTCGCAATGTTCAGATCAATATTGACTTCCGGTCAACAACATGGGTTTAACATGGATTGCTGTTGATTGGTTGGTTGGTTTGTTGTTTAACGCCGCACTCAGCAATATTATATTTTATTGATGAACTGGTCGCAATGTTCAGATCAATATTGACTTCCGGTCAACAACATGGGTTTAACATGGATTGCTGTTGATTGGTTGGTTGGTTTGTTGTTTAACGCCGCACTCAGCAATATTATATTTTATTGATGAACCGGTCGCAATGTTCAGATCAATATTGACTTCCGGTCAACAACATGGGTTTAACATGGATTGCTGTTGATTGGTTGGTTGGTTTGTTGTTTAACGCCGCACTCAGCAATATTATATTTTATTGATGAACTGGTCGCAATGTTAAGATCAATATTGACTTCCGGTCAACAACATGGGTTTAACATGGATTGCTGTTGATTGGTTGGTTTGTTGTTTAACGCCGCACTCGGCAATATTATATTTTATTGATGAACTGGACGCAATGTTCAGATCAATATTGACTTCCGGTCAACAACATGGGTTTAACATGGATTGCTGTTGATTGGTTGGTTGGTTTGTTGTTTAACGCCGCACTCAGCAATATTATATTTTATTGATGAACTGGACGCAATGTTCAGATCAATATTGACTTCCGGTCAACAACATGGTTTTAACATGGATTGCTGTTGATGGGTTGGTTGGTTTGTTGTTTAATGCCGCACTCAGCAATATTATATTTTATTGATGAACTGGACGCAATGTTCAGATCAATATTGACTTCCGGTCAACAACATGGGTTTAACATGGATTGCTGTTGATTGGTTGGTTGGTTGGTTGTTTAACGCCGCACTCAGCAATATTCCAGCTATATGACGGCGGTCTGGACCAGACAATCCAGTGATTCATGTCATGAGCATCGATCCATGCAATTGGAATTGATGACATGCATCAACTAAGTCAGCGAGCCAGACCACCCGATCCCTTAGTCGCCTTTTACGATAAGCATAGTCACCTTTTACGGCAAGCATGGGTTGCTGAAGACCTATTCTACCCCGGATCTTCACGGGTCATGTTCAATCATACATCTGTCAATATTTTAACGAATTTGTCCATACTACATGTCCTGACCTCTACCATTTAAGATGTGTATATTGACCTTTTTCACACTTCGCTACTTCCGGTTTGAAAGCGAGGCTTGGAGAGCAGAAGGTGAAGGCTGGATAGCACATGAAACACATGGAGATGTCAACAAGACACGCAATCGGGACAAACTGTGACAATTTAACCATCCCGGTACATTTATCATAAGTATTGAACATTATTCTTATTCTTATCATTGACAAACTATTCTACTGTTATCTGGTCTCCTTACCGATATAAATTTGAGTCGTTCTGTTGTGATTTCAATTTAAAATATCCATGACCATCTGGTAACTCCCAGTACAGTTTATGGTAGCTGAACAGACTTAATACAAATGCTACTGAGATCTTGTTAAAGAATAATTCATTGTTTACCCACCATTAAGCCAAACTATTTATTGTTAGTTTAAATAACTTTGCGGTCGAAATATTGACATTTTGACCATATCTAGATATGTCAGAAACTAACTTAATTGATATGCTGATATAATGTATCAAATTGTAACCTACTGAGAATTTCCAATCGTAACAAATCAGAATTTTGCATCAGTTGCGTATTTGATGTAAATTGTAATGGACTCAAATGCATTCAAATAAAATATCAGACCTCTAGGTCTACTTGTGCTGTTGTGATTGTGAACAAGTACAGTTTTTTTTTTTATTGTCAATGTTGACAGATTAGATAGCATGAGGTGTAATATTTGAACTGAATTATTACATAAAGGGTGTGTAAATATTTGAAGTAAAGTACAGTTTGATCTGCAATTTTGTAAACAATATTTCTACCAAAATGATATTTACTTTACTGTACCAAATTAATCATGTCATGAAATGAACAAAAACACAACTAATTAATGGCCAGTAAATGTTCAATCTACATGTGATCTATATATAGTTTACAGAAACAGATAACTCTTTAACAGTCTGTATTCAAAAGTTTCAAATGCATAAATTGATATTGACATTACTATAAACTTAAAGTATAAACAGAATTAGTTTTACTTCCCTTGCATATTGCAATCATAACTCATTTATTCACTTTGTTTAATTGTGAAGCCCATCTGTTTTTTTGTCCACAAACATGTTTTGAAACTTTTAAAACAAAATAATTTTTTCGTGCAAGCAATTGCCATGTATTATTGATTATTAATCATATCAATTTATATGTAAGAACATAGTTGTGCTTAATGTCATTTTGCAATAATTATTTTGTTATGATGTAATAGTTTACTATTGTTAACAATATTTAGAATTTTAGTTTATTTCAGTCAAGTCAGGTGAATATGCATTGTTTATGAAAAAAATTATGGAAGTAGAACTATTATTACAATATTATTGAATTCTTCATTTCAGGCTTTGGGTCCAGAGAGTCAACACAATGAAGTACTAGTATCCGGTGATGGATGTCTGGTGGAGCTTTCTGCTGACAATAACACAATGGTTACAATGTGCATCCTGTCAAAGGACGAGGAAGTGAAAAGCCTTATTCACTCACACATTGTACCATTTGTTTACAAGCAAGAAAATTATTTTTAATTTGAAGTTTCCTTCCTTCGCTGTTCTACCCTGGATCTTCACGGGTCGCGCAGCTTATAGCTACATTACGATAAGCGAGCATTGTAACCAGACTTGTTCAGTTTAGAATCACCATCGTTCTCGCTCATTGTCAAAACGTTTCAGTGAACCAAGCATCAGATGAAATGTATTTGGTACTACTTTGATTGAGCATATAATATAGTTCTCAATATAGTTAAATGTAATTCTGTCTAATACATGACAAGGTATGGTGATCGAAAACCGAACGAATTAGCAATATGGTTGCCCTCAAATCAGTGTATATTTCATTCAAATGAAAAATACAAAGATGTATTGAGTGGTGATGATGGAATGATAAGACAAATATGACATGACATTCAATTTGTTTTGTTTGTTAGTTGTTTAACGCCGCACTCTGCGACATTCCATGCGATGTATGACGGCGGTCTGTAAATAATCGAATCTGGACCAGACAATCCAGGGATCGACATCATGAGCAAGTGGGATACGATGACATGCATCAACCAAGTCAGCGAGCCTGACCACCCGATGCCGTTAGTCGGCTTTTACGACAAGCATAGTCGCTTTTGACGGCAAGCATGGGTTGCTGAAGACCTATTCTATCCCGGATCTTCATGGGTCCATGACATTCAAGGGAACATGTTGGCGTAGCATTGTTAGGATGCAAACAGCCAAGAAAGACGGCAGGGGTGTGTAGTCAAACAATGACCATTTGAGATGACTTCCTACGATTGGTCAAACATTCTATTTTACGGCGTGGTCGTTATCAATTTCCCAATGACGGTAAACAGGATACTTTTCCACTCCTCTTGGAGCGACAGGTCCAGTTCGGCTACCGTATGCCTTTGATGTCGGCGTAGAAATCTCCCTATCATGTCCAAGGTGGGCTCTTTTGGGGAAATGTCAGTTCTCTGCATTCTCGTGATGTGATGTGCCAGAAATCTATGAATGGGGGTTCAACTCCAATATTTGTCCTGAATATTGTTCGATGTTTTTCAGCACAATTCCCGATCTCGTGGGCATCACGTCTAAGACCTGCATCAATTCCGACTTTCGTCCCATATTAAGCTGACACGCCGTCGTATAACTTTAATACTGTTCAAAGCGGCGTTAAACCCAGCTCCCTCACTCACTCAGTCTTTATCTCCTCAGTCATGAGTTTGGGGTTAAATGATTTTTTATTTGATTGTTTGTTGTTTAACGCCGCACTCAGCAACATTCCACCTGTATGATGGCGGCCTGTAAATAATCGAGTCTAGACCAGACAGTCCAGTCATTGATATCATGAACACCGATCCACGCAATTGGGATCGATGACATGTATCAACCAAGTCAGCGAGCCCTACCACCCGATCCAGTTAGTCGCCTCTTACGACAAGCATAGTCGCCTGTTACAGCAAGAATGGGTTGCCGAAGACCTATTCTATCATCATGATGGGTCTTCAGATATGTACCCAAGATACTTTTCTGTTAGAAATGTCCAAAAAGATTCCTTAGGAGAAAGTGTATATCATCTTTTAATGATTTGCTTATTTTCATTACATCTTCGATATATGTTTATTTGTGATTGTTTGTACAATCTGTTTATAATGTTGTTCAAATAGAGAGCACAATTTCTTGGAAATATATTTCTCGATTATTTACAGACCGCCGTCATATAGCTGGAATATTGCTGAGTGCGGCGTTAATCAACCAACAAACAAAACATAACATAATATATTAATCGAACCCGGTTTTCGCTGGACGAGCGAACGCCTTAACATTTAGGCTACCACACCACCTGAATACATTTAGGTCTTTGAAAGGCATTTAGAAGTGATACACATAAGGAAGGGAATATATGGATGTCAACTTACTTCTTTATTATGAGGAACAGAACGTTTCGGAATATATGCTTACTCCTTCATCAGGTGAATGAATGCCGGTGCGGTCGGGTAGCCTAGTGGTTAAAGCGTTTTCTCGTCTCGTCTAAGACCCGGGTTCGATTCCCGACATGGGTACAATGTGTGAAGCCCATTTCTGGTGTCCCCGCCGCGGTATTGCTGGAATATTGCTAAAAGCGGCGTAAAACCATACTCACTCACTGAATGAATGCCATGAGGCAGTTTGCCGAATGTCCATTACCTATTACTAATCTACGATACTTAAGTACTGGTTTCCAGTCACCCGATGAAGGAATAAGCATACACTCCAAAACGTTATGTTCCTCATCATAAAGAAGTTGACATCCATATATTCTCTACCTTATGAATACACCTAGTACAAGAAAAGGAAGCAAAGCTGGTTACGTCCTGGCACAAGTGACCCGTGAAGATCCGGGGTAGAATAGGTCTTCAGCAACCCATGCTTGCCGTAAAATGCGACTAACAGGATCGGGTGGTCAGGATCGCTGACTTGGTTGATGCATGTCATCATATCCCAATTACGTTGATCGATCCTCATGATATCAATCACTGGATTGTCTGGTCCAGACTCGATTATTCACAGACCGCTGTCATATTCAGTTGCCTGTTCGCAGTGATTGTATGGTCTGCAAAAAGTGATAAGGTTCCTTTTCCGCATTTAATTCTTCACGCAAGCTGCACTTCGCCATTCTGACCACATACGGAAATCTAGACTCAAAAACAAACCAGATTCAATGATGTATCTCGATCGCCTCCTTGTTAAAGCAAGTTCTCGACTAGATTATATTTCTCTACTTGAATGTCCTATATTTTTATCCATGCGGTTAAATAAAATTCGAAAGTAACTCAAATAACTCTAAGAATTGTAAGCGTTGATAAACCTTTATGTCCATTGAGTGAACGCAACGCAAAACGTAGATACAGGAAGAAATATTAGCGTGCGCCAACACTTCCACTCAGCACCAGGATGTCGAGTGGGTATCCGGGAGTGTGATGCTATATACTGTGTGGTAACGGTAGACTGGGCAGTCCCTTCGTCTGCAGCCAGGCACGTGTTACCTTCAATATGGGGAGAACAGTAGTGTTTGGAATCACTTTCTTCATTTTGCGTAAGTAACACCTGATTGATTGTTGTTTAATGCCGCTAACATCAATGTTTTAACTTCATTATTCATTCAGATTAATTTATTAACTCAAAACCACTACTATATACAACTGACCTGTGAAGATCCAAGTTAGAATTGGCCTTCAGCAAACCATGCTTGTCGTATCGGTACCGGGTGATTAGGCTGGCTGACTTGGTTGATCCGTGTCATCGTATCCCAGTTAAGTAAGGATAGGAATTTATGGATGAACACCTTCTTTATTACAATTAAGAACTCTTAATTGTAATAAAGAAGTTGTTCATCCATAAATTCTTATCCTTACTTAGTACTCCAACTTCTCAATGCCTATCAAAGAACGTACCCCAGTTACGTAGATCGGTGTTCATCATTATACTAATCACTGGATTGTCTGGTCCACACACACACACACACACACACACACACACATACACTGCAGGATGAAGGGTCTTAGATCTCATTCATTTGTATATTGGTGCTCCGTCAGTATCGACCACTTCACTGACGTTCATTTAGGAATGTCTCAAGATAAATTAGGAAAGGTAATGAGGAAAAATACCAGTATACCCCAGTAAAGGTTCTGATACCTTTATATTTGAATTCATGTTGTTTACCTGTGTAAAAATATACCGTTAATACCATGTTCATGATCAAGTAGGTTCTTCCACAGATTACCAAGGTTTTTATGAAGTCAATAAATGCGCAATATAGTTTTCTTTTAGATTTTTCAAGTAAGTGCATCAGTGTATAAATATTAAAGATAGCATCACTTATTGATGATTGTTTTCTGCTTGCAATTGCATTCTAAGAGCTGATCGTGTCTTCGTAAAAAGTTCGCCAAAATAGCTCTGAATTGTAATAGGTCTATATATCGAGGACCTGTCCTCTCTTCTTATGAACTGTGCCATCAAGACTTGCTTCTGGAAGTACTGCGGAAGATAAAAGAAGGTTTAATAATTAAATGGACACAATAAGCTATCACATTCAATCAAATATTCATTTTTAATACATTGTACAATCGATACCTCTGCTCTGTGGCGTTTTTGTTAATTGCAAAAAAATCACATTGATGTCGTGTTTGAGGATGACGTTAATATAAGGACTATAATGTGCATATCTTTGAAAGGCATTTAGAAATGATACACATAAGGAAGAGAATATATGGATGTCAACTTCTTATTATGAGGAACACAACGTTTCGGAGTATATGCATATGCTTACTCCAACAGGTGAATAAATGCCATACTTACTTAGTTACTTTGGAGATTTAACATGTGCTTTCCGACTGATGCGTATTTCGCACACGGGCCCGGCCAGGCCATTTAATGTGTTTCCGAAAGGGGCGAAAGTGGTCTGTGCAACCCAAGAGGGGGGTTTTAGGGGTTGCTTATATAGAATTTGGGAATTTGGAGATTTGGAATAGATGCCGATGGGTTTGGGGAGGAGAACTAAGGGAGCTGGGTATGGTGGATGTTTTGTTTGTTTATGTGATTTTGATTTGGTAGGTTATTGTGTTTTTAGATGCGTTTTATTAGTTCCGTTTTTATTAAGAATACGCCTAAGGCCTTGAAGTTTTCTAGTTTATTTTGTGGGTTTAGTATTGCTTCTAGAGTTAGAGCCTTGTTTAGATTGAGGGTGGTTTGTAATGCGGTTCGATGTGTTAGGTAGTGTGTGCAGTGGATGAGTGCGTGTTCTGGGGTTTCTGGTTGTTTGCAGTGTGGGCAGTTACCTGTAGTGTGTTTTTTAAAAAAAATTAGGTGGTTATTTAGGTTGGTGTGTCCTGTTTGGAGTTTAGTGATTACTCTGTCGATTTTTATGGATGGATGGAGAATTTTTGGTTTGGTTAGTGGTTTGCTGAGCACTTTTTTGATTTGGCTATTTGAGTTTAGATATGGGTTATGCCATTTTTGTGATTTTTTGCTTGTTTACACTTTTAATTTCTGATTTTGAGATGGGTAAGTTTAAGCTTATTTCTGGGATTTTGAGGGATAGTTTAGCTGCTTTATCGGCGTTTTCATTACCGTATATTCCTACGTGGGCGGGTATCCACAAGAAGGTTATTTGTTTGCCTGCCTTAGTTAGGTCGTTGGAGCTTTTAAGTATTTGATTTATTAATTTAGGTCGGTTTTTGGTATTTTTGATTTGGAGGGCTGGCAGTCAACTTAGTGAGTCTAAAAGGCAGTGGATTCTATCGTTCATTACACATTCAACGAAAAAAACACAAGACAAATGCCACGTTTAACAGCAGCGGAGCGAGAGAGAGCCGTGGGAATGTCCCAAGTGGGGGCGTCGAACAGTCACATCGCAAGGACCCTTGGCTGCACCAGGCAAACCATTATCAGACTCCTTCGTCGTGTCAACCAGACTGGCCAGACATCCGACCGCCCAAGAAGAGGAAGACCGAGAGTGACGACCCCTGCAGAAGACCGGTACATACGCACATTACACCTGCGCAACAGGTTCCTCACCATGGCATCAACAGCGTCGACAGCGTTAGGTCACCACATCAGCAGGAACACAGTCATGAGACGACTACGAGCTGCCGGTATCCGGGCTTATCGACCATTCCGTGGGATGACCTTGACCGCTCAACACCGTATCAGCCGTCTTCGCTGGGCAAGAAGAGTCAGACGCTGGCAACGTCATGACTGGTCACGAGTCCTCTTTACCGATGAAAGTCGATTCAACCTCTACCATGCTGACGGTAGAGTGAGAGTCTACCGACGTAGAGGCGAGCGACTGGCTGGAGCATGTGTCCAACAAGTTCATCCTTTTGGCGGAGGCAGCGTTTTGGTTTGGGGAGGCATTTGCGGCGAACAGAAGACGGATTTGGTCATTCTCCACCAGACCCTGACAGCCCAGAGGTACAGGGACCAAGTGTTACAGCCGGTGGTGATCCCCTTCATGCAGGGGCAAAGGCAGGGGTTTCTTTTTCAGCAAGATAACGCCCGACCACACACCGCTAGACTCACTATGGACTTCCTGAACCGTCAGAACATTCAGCTTTTGCCTTGGCCGTCACGCTCTCCGGACTTGTCACCCATTGAACACCTGTGGGACCATCTCGGTAGACAGTTGCGACGACGTGCACAGCCACCAACCACCATACCACAGCTGGAACAGGCTCTGCGAGAAGAGTGGCAGCGGATCCCTAATGACGTCATCCGACGGTGTGTCCTGGCTTGCATTAACTCAAATGGGGGTCATACGAGGTACTGAGACCACTCGCATGGCCTTCATACCTGGGACTGTCATCATTTCTACAAGTGTGATTTTTGATGAGTGACCGCCTATGGACGTTATTGTCAACTGAAAAGTTTTATGTGGCCACAAATCTTTAAATCCATTCTAAACATGTTTGAAAATGACTCAACAATGACATTAAACATTACAATCACAATAAAGTTTGCCCTGTCTTCTTTTACTGTCAGAATAGTGGGGTGTGTACTTTCTTTTGTACTTCTGTTTATTAGGATTTTGTTTTGTTTTTTGGATTCTTGATTATGGAGGGCTGAGACCATGCCCATTAGTTCTGCCGTGAATATTGATTGGTTGTTTGGGAGTCGGAAGGATTGTGTGGTTTTAGTTGGTTGTGTGGTATGGACTCCGAAACCTGTGTGTTTGGAGGTCGGATCTGAGGATCCGTCCGTGTAAATGTGACACCAATTTGGCCAATTTTCGTGTATGTATGCTAGTGTGGTAGTTTTAGCTATGTTTGGGTCGGTTTGTTTATTTATTTGGCTAGCTAGTGTTGTGTCTATTTTGGGTATTTTAAGTTTAGGGGTGAAGATATTTGATTGTTTGCAGTTTTGTTTAAGATTTTTAATTTGGTGTTCATTTAGGTAGTTTGTTATTCTTTGGGATATTGGGGTAAGTAAGGGGTGTTTACGAGCTAGAGCTTGGTTTTTTGGGCTGATGTTTTGGTTTATTAAGTTTTGGATGAGAGGGTTTGATTGGGCCGCGGCCCAGAAAATTAAGCTTAGCTGTTCCCTGCGTAGACTTAGTGGCATTTCTCCTGTTAAGGCCTGAAGTGAGGTATAGGAGGTGCCATGTTGGTGCGTGTAATTAGTTTGAGAGCCTGATATTGTATTGAGTCAAGTTTTTTAGATAGAGAGTTGTTTAGGGTGTTGTATATGGCGCAGCCATAGTCTAGTTTTGATCTAATTAGTGATATGTAGAGAGAGGGGAGGGTATCTTTGGATGCTCCCCAGTTAGAGCCAGTTAGCCATCTCAGGGTGTTTAGGTCTTTACTGCATTTAGTTGTTAGGTTTTGGATGTGAGCATCCCAGGTGAGATGTTCATTGAAAATAAGTCCTAAGAATTTGGTTTGTTTTTGAAATTTGATTGTTTGATTGTTTAGCTGGAGGATTGGGGAGGCGGGTTTCATGTTTTTATGTTTGAATACTATTCCTGTTGTTTTTTCTGAGTTAAGGGAGAAGCACCATTTGTCAGCCCATTGTTGTATTTTATTAAGAGATTTTTGGAGTAAATTTTGGACCATGTTCATGCTTTTAGTGCGGATCCAGATGGCTCCATCATCAGCGAATTGTGATGTTTTTACTTTAGGGGATAGGCCCTCGAATAGATCGTTTATCATTATATTGAAGAGGGTGGGGCTGAGGATACTGCCCTGTGGAGTACGATTTTCTAGGGGACATTGGTCCGATAGAGTTTGGTCTATACCCACGGTTATTTTACGATTGTTTAGGAAGTCCTGGATGTAGTTTATTATCTGACCTTTGAGTCCTATTTTTTTAAGTTTTTGTATTAGCCCATCGTGCCATACCATGTCGAAAGCTTTAGAGAAGTCTAAGAAGATGCCTGTGGTATATTGTTTATTTAGTTGTCCTGTCTTAATATCTTGTTCTAGTCGGGCGAGGTTATCTAGGGTTGAGCGGCCAGGAGTGAAACCGCTTTGATCTGGGTTTATGATGTTATTTTGGGTTAAGTAATGTTGTAATCTATTTTTAGCCATTGATTCCATTACTTTACATAAGTTTGAAGTTAGGGATATTGGTCTATATGAGTTAGCTTGATTAGCTGGTTTATTAGGTTTAGGGATTGGTATGACTAGGGCCTGTTTCCAGGGAGTAGGAACCTGTCCGTTTAGGTAGATGAGATTGTATAGTTTGAGTAGTGCCTGGAGTAGTTTTAGGGGGAGTTTTTTAATTATTTGGTAAGAAGTTAGGTCTAATCCTGGGGCTGTGCCCTTTTTCCTGTTTTGGATTACGTAGAGGAGCTCTTCCATTGTGTAGGGTTGATTTATTTCTAGATTGTTATTGTTTGGTTCTTTTGTGGGTTTGTTTTCTGTTTTAAGTTTATCTTGGAATTTTTTACTGAAGTTGGTGTTACTGCTAACGGTCGAAAAGTGGTTGGCGAGATTATTTGCTTTTTGGGCGGGGTTGGTTGAGTTGTCAATGTTAGGGTTTTTTTAATGTCGTTTTAAGCCTCTGATGGCGTGGATTTTGCGCCAGACCATTCTGGCATCTGTACGGTTATTTATACCTTCGCAGAATTTTTTCCAGTCTCTACTTTTGGCTATTTGGACTAGTTTTTGAACCTGGTGGTTTAGTTCGTGGACTATGTTTAAATATTTGTAGTCGCGTTTTGCTTTATTGAAGGCTGATTTACGTTTTCGTCTAGTCTGTTCTATTTCCTCATTCCACCATGGTACCGTCGGTTTGCCTGTCTTAGATGTTTTGAAGGGGATGGAGGTTTTGGCTGCGTTTATTATATAGTCTGTTAGGTTTTTACAATAGGTTTCTGGATCATTATTTTCTATTTCGTTTAAGTTAGCTTCGTTGCAGATATCTTCGAATTGGTCCCAGTTAGCTTTATTGTAATGGAATTTTGGTTCTTGGTTTTCTGTTTGGATTGGTACGTTTGTATTTCCTATGGTTATGTTTATGGGGAAGTGGTCACTACCTAGCGGGACGTCGTGCACTTCCCATTGAGTACTTTGGGCTAGATCTGCGGTGCATATGGTTAGGTCGATAGCCGACATTTTTTAGTTTATCTTATCGTACCTCGTGGGTTGGTTGCTATTAAGGAGTACTAGGTCGTTTGTTTCTATCCATTCGGAGATTAATTTGCCATGATTATCTATTTTATCATCTATGCTCCATGTAGGATGGTGAGCGTTAAAGTCTCCTAGGAATATAGTAGATTTATCGCTTATTTGGAGTAGTTTGTTTAGATCCTCAGGTTGGACTTTTTGTTCCGCCCAGTGGTAAATATTTATGATGTTTATGTTTCGGTTATTTAATGTGATTTTAATGCCGTTGGCTTCTAGGTTTGGCGTGTCTATTTTTATTTCTTCGTAATTTATATCTTCCCTGATAAATATGATTAGTCCTCCTGCGGCCCTTCTTGTTTTCGGTTTAGCTCTGTCAGTTCTAACTGAGTTGTAGTTAGGTAGTGTGAATTTGGATTTTTTTGAGAATTTGGTTTCCTGTATACAAGCAATGTGAGGGCCTTTATTTAGTTTAAATTTAGTTTTTAGTTCATGGCCGTGGGAGGTGAGTCCGTTGGCGTTCCACTGAAAAATATTTAGTCCTTCGAATATTGGGTTCGGGTGATTGGTGATTTAGTTTTTATTTTTTATTTTATTCGGTGAGTTCTTTTAGATGGAGGTTAAAGAGGAAGAAGGGAAGATCGGTTAATTTTAGATTGAAAGCTACTTTGTAGAAGGATTTCATGCTAGCTTTTGGTGAGTTTTGACTATGCATGTATGCTAGGAGTAAGGTGAGGTTATTTAAGTTTTGGGTGTTGGCTGGTTGGGGAGTTTGGTTTGTTTTAGTTGGAGTAGTGTATATTGTTTCCTCAGTAGTGGAGAAATCTTCGTCATCGGTTAGATTAGGTTTAGCTGATTGAGTTTCCATGGAGGAGGCATGTGATGTGGAGGATTGTGAAGGTGTTTGTGGGATGGGTGTAGCTGATGTTTTCTTAGTGTTTGTGTTTTGTTGTTGTGCTTGCTTGTGGGAGAGTGTTGTTACCATATGGGCTGTAGGGTGCTTGGATGAGGGTCGTGTTGTGGTGGTCATTTTGAGGTTTGTTTTGCATGCGGGGGTTGATGTTTTGGCTATGTGAGATGTGGGAGGGTTCGTGGTTGGTTGAGTGGCTGCTTGTATGTGTGAGGTGGGTGCGGTTTCTCGGTAGGGGGCCCAGACAGAGCTGTCGGTTATGGGTGTGGTGTTTGTTTGTGGGATGGTGTTTGGGTGTGGTGTAGGGAGGAGTGGTTTAGATGCAGGTGTAGCAAATTTTCGTGTTTGGATTTTAGCCGTGTCTATGTTTATGTGTTTGTTGGCCTGCTGGGTGAGTGTGAGTCTGTATGGGCATTGAGAGTGAAGTGTGTTGGGTTGATTTGTAATGGATGCACCAGGGTGTGCATGTGCCTGGGCAGTCTGTTTGTGCGCATTTTTTACATTTAGTTTTACGGTATGTGCATTGGGAGGCAGTGTGGTTGTATTTGAGGCACTTTGTACATTGCTTAACCTGCTTTATATAGGGTTTGACTTCTAAGTTGGTGTGGGCTTCGAAGGATATGTGTTCGGGGGCTTCAGGGAATTTAGCGGTCTTTTTGAAGTTGATTATGACAATGGAGGTTGGGACCGTTTTTCCGTTTCTAGTTGAGGTTATTCTACGCGTGCTGGTGATTAGGGGTTGAGGGTTTTGGTCTTGGTTTATGTTAGCTTCTAGAGAGTATAATTGTAAGTCCTCAGTTGTTTCCCTTGGGTTAACCCTAATTATGCCTCGTGTATATTGTTGCCAATTAGGTGTTTGTTTGATTACTGTGACGTGGAATATTTGAGTTATTTTATTTGCTGCGTTGTAAGATTCTCGGTTAGGGAAGATTATCTGGTATCCTTTGTTGGCTTTTTTAATATTGTTGTAATTTATTTTTTCTCTTTTAAACCAAAGTCCTATTTTATCTGCCGAAAGTTCTAGTGAGAGAGTGGTGCCTGAGCCTGCTGAGAAGAAGTAGAGGGCGAAGGTGGTGAGGAAGGCGGCCGGGGAGGGTGTGGGCGATGGAGGTGGAGTGGATGTGTCGAGTTTGCGTTTTTTGGTGTTTTGAGGTGGCGAGTTAGGTTTGGTGGGGGTGGTGTGTGTCGTGTTTTCGCCATACTCGGTCGGGACGATGTTTTAGAGTGACCTCCCGGAAGTGTTGTGCGCTTCCGCAGGCGTGGGTGAGTAAGGAGCTGGCATGTCTGCGAGTGTGGCGTTGCGGGTGTCAGTCATGTTGTTTGGGTGTTGTGTTGGAGAGTTGGAGAGCGTGTGTTGTGGTGAGTGGTGGTGGAGTGGGAGTGATGTTTTGGGGAGGTGTGTTGGTTTGTTGTTTTTACTTGGTGAGTTGTGTTTAGGAGACGGAGTAGGTTGCGGTGGTTATTTGTTGTTGGTTTTAGTAGGAGGGTTTGTGATATGGATTAATTATTAAAGATTTATTTTGTTGTTGGAAGGCTGGGATTAGGTGAGACAAGTGGAAAGCGGGGATAGGAGATATTTAGTCGAAGGAGTGGAGGTATGTGAGTGGTGGGCGTGGGTGGTGAGTAGGAAAGAGCGTGCGTTGTGTTAAGGAGAAGGGGGGATTAGGTGTTTTTTTGTTTTTAGGAGTTGGGTCAAAGGGTGTGTTTGAGTGGTGGGCGTGGGTAGTGAGTAGAAATGAGTGCGAGCTGTGTTAGGGAGATGGGGGAGGATAAGGTGTTGGTTATTTATAAGAGTTGAGTGTTGTTGTTTTTAAGGATTTAGGGGTTTTGTGATTAATTCGGTGAGAGTGATGTATGTGAATAAGGATGAAAGGATAACGTGATAATTACCGATGATGGAGTTTCCTTGGCTGGCTATCAGGCAATGCTCTGTGCTGGCTTGGGAAGTGTTGCTCGCTTGGCCAAGACTCGATTATTTACAGACCGCTGTCCTAAAGCTGGAATATTGCTAGGTTCGGCGTTAAACAACAAACAAACAAACGATGAGAGTGATTTTAAGAGTATGTGAATAAGGCTGAAAGGATAACGTGATAATTACCGATGATGGATTTCTCCTTGGCTGGCTATCAGGCAATGCTCTGTGCTGGCTTGGGAGGTGTTGCTCGCTTGGAGTACAAACTGCATCTCATAAATGCCATGCGGCAGAGAGCATATATATGTACATACCCCCGGCCACCCGTTTGCCCAGTGTCCATTACCTATTACTTACTTACTTACTTACTTACTTTGGAGATTTAACGTGCGCTTTCCGACTGATGCGTATTTCGCACACGGGCCCGGCCAGGCCATTTAATGTGTTTCCGAAAGGGGCGAAGGTGGTCTGTGCAACCCAAGAGGGGGGTTTTAGGGGTTGCTTATATAGAATTTGGGAATTTTGAGATTTGGAATAGATGCCGATGGGATTGGGGAGGAGAACTAAGGGAGCTGGGTATGGTGGATGTTTGTTTGTTTATGTGATTTTGATTTGGTGAGTTATTGTGTTTTTAGATGCGTTTTATTAGTTCCGTTTTGATTAAGAATACGCCTAAGGCCTTGAAGTTTTCTAGTTTATTTTGTGGGTTTAGTATTGCTTCTAGAGTTAGAGCCTTGTTTAGATTGAGGGTGGTTTGTAATGCCTATTACTTATCTATGATACTTAAGTACTTCCATACTATCAGCGCTAATTACTGTTGAAAGTGTTGACTTCCATTGTCTGTCGTTAATCACCTATCAGCGCCAATCACCTGTTCGCCTCCCTTGTTAGCTTCTACCCTTTGTTATTTTCCACCTTTTGTTATGTTATTAATTTTATTGTCCTTTCTTGTACATATATATGCATTCTGCCTCATGGCATTCATTTACCTGATGAGGGAGTAAGCATATAGGAGTAAGCAATCACGGCTTTATCTCCGCGGCACTGACTGGATAAGTGTACGAATTATGTCCTGCGGAATAGGTCTTCAGCAACCCATGCTTGCCGTAAAAGGCGACTAACGGGTTCGGGTGGTCAGGCGCGCTGACTTGGTTGATGCATGTCATCGATCCCAATTGCGTGGATTGATGCTCGTGAGATTAATCACTGGATTGTCAGGTCCAGACTGGATTATTTACAGAGCGCCGTCATATAGCTGTAATATTGTTGAGTACGGCGTTAAACAACAAACCAACCAACCAAATGTCCTGCGGAATTCTGCGCCATTCTGCTTGTAACGCGTTGGTCAGTTGTTGGAGTGTCTTCGTCCCAGAGATGCTCCGATCGGCAGCGTTAAGTTCCGACATTTTCGAAACTTGAAAAATATTGACAATTGAATGACAATTTTTTGGCTTATGCTTACCCTTTTATAGCCACTGCCACGAGTTACGAATGTCATAACTTGAACGTGCATTTTGCTTTACTGTTTTTCTCCGTGATATTTTTTAACAAGTGTGAAAACAATGCCGTTTAAGACATTGCAAATCGACAACGGCTGCGTTTTGACGCACCATTTGTCGAATATCAAGCCACTAACATTTTCCAATAGCATATATCCAATTTATGTCCCGGATATTTTTGTGTAGTCACGTTGAGACTACTGCTCACGTCAATGATGAGGCTATTGCTCTGTGTGTTTCTTTGTTTGTTTCTTTGAGTGTTCATTCATTTATTGGATCCTCCATTCTGTATCCCTTGTGATGAAAGAATCACAGTCAAGCATGTCCTGCTTGACTGTATTGATTTTTCCATCTCAAGGGATAAATATTTCAGTGCAACATCAATAATGTTTCGTCTTACTTAATAATTAGCTTTTTAAAAGAAATAGAACTTGTACATAAATTTTGATAAATGTGTTTTGTAATTAATAAATGATCTTTTAATATTGGTCGAATAAATAGGATAACTAAGATTGTCAGTGGCTGTACCTCGAAGGGGGTTGAAGTAGTGTAAAATGATTGTCCCCCGGATATGGAACGTAAGTCCACGTCATTCACAGTATATTTATCACTACCATGTTTTTAATCGCAGAATATATGTTCTTTTAATTCGGCTAAATTGACAATAATCACTGAAGGGATGGTGTAAATCCTGCTGGGGTCCATACAGGTAGCAAAAGTACTGTAAGTACCCATGGACCCTAGCGTGGTGATCTACCTTCAGTTGTTGGCGATCTATAGCCTGTTTTCATGTTGTGTTGTAAAATGTTAATATATTTTTACATGCTCTCTGACTAGTTTTATGTAAATCTGTGATATTCTAGTTATTATACTGCCCTTCGTCGGCAGAATTGTATACAGTTTAAAATATATTGTTAATGTCAAATTTTGTTTCGTCACGATATGGCTGAAATATTGCCGATGTGACGTTAAACTTTAACTCACTCACTCACTCACTCACTCACTCACTCACTCACTCACTCACTCACTCACTCACTCACTCACTCACTCACTCACTCACTCACTCACTCACTCACTCACTCACTCACTCACTCACTCACTCACTCACTCACTCACTCACTCACTCACTCACTCACTCACTCACTCACTCACTCACTCACTCACTCACTCACTCACTCACTCACTCACTCACTCACTCACTCACTCACTCACTCACTCACTCACTCACTCACTCACTCACTCACTCACTCACTCACTCACTCACTCACTCACTCACTCACTCACTCACTCACTCACTCACTCACTCACTCACTCACTCACTCACTCACTCACTCACTCACTCACTCACTCACTCACTCACTCACTCACTCACTCACTCACTCACTCATTTATTTATTTATTTATTTTTCCAGTGATTGTCGTATGCCGAGCCCGATACGGCAGCTTCAAGTACGTCTGCATCAGCGACAGAAGTTGTAACGGCAACGGTACTTGTCCCAATCCATGTCGATCTGCGTGCGAGTGTCTCAATGGATACAGCGGCCATGACTGCTCCAAACGTATGTGAATCTGAACTTCGGGTCTCGTTGTAAAATTTCATACAGTAGAATAGCAGAATGATAAAGATGTGGGGACAGGCTTTTTCCAGTCCCAGTTGAAAGGAAATGGTTAACTGGAATTATTACTGCTGCACAATTGATCTTGTGGATTATGTATCAAGAATGGTCAAGGAAAACTATTCTCAACTAATTGGGCAGGGTTGACACAGTGATACTGTTGTAAACTACTGGGGAAGATGACAGAGAGGTACTGTTGTAAACTACTGTGGAAGATTACAGAGTGGTACTATCATAAACAACTGGGGAAGATCACAGAGTGGTACAGTTGTAAACTACTGGGGAACATGACAGAGAGGTACTGTTGTAAACTACTGGGAATGGTGACAGGGAGATACTGTTGTAAACTACTGGGGAAGATGACAGAGAGATACTATTGTAAACTATTTGGGGAACGTGACAGAGAGGCACTGTTGTAAGCTACTAGGGAAGGTGACAGAGAGGCACTGTTGTAAACTACTGGGGAAGGTGACAGAGAGATACAGTTGTAAACTATTCGGGAAGTTGACAGAGAGGCACTGTTGTAAACTACTGGGGAAGGTGAAAGAGAGATACAGTTGTAAACTATTCGGGAAGTTGACAGAGAGGCACTGTTGTAAGCTACTAGGGAAGGTGACAGAGAGGCACTGTTGTAAACTACTGGGGAAGGTGACAGAGAGATACTGTTGTAAACTACTGGGGAAGGTGAAAGAGAGATACAGTTGTAAACTACTGGGGAAGGTGACAGAGTGGCACTGTTGTAAACTACTGGTGAAGGTGACAAGGACATACGGTTGTAAACTACTGGTGAAGGTGACAGAGAGATACTGTTGTAAACTACTAGGGAAGGTGACAGAGAGATACTGTTGTAAACTACTGGGGAAGGTGACAGAGAGGCACTGTTGTAAACTACTGGGGAAGGTGAAAGGGAGATACTGTTGTCAACTACTAGGGAAGGTGACAGAGAGATACTGTTGTAAACTACTGGGGAAGGTGACAGGGAGATACTGTTGTAAACTACTGGTGAAGGTGACAGAGAGATACTGTTGGAAACTACTGGGGAAGGTGAAAGGGAGATACTGTTGTCAACTACTAGGGAAGGTGACAGAGAGATACTGTTGTAAACTACTGGGGAAGGTGACAGGGAGATACTGTTGTAAACTACTGGGGAAGGTGACAGGGAGATACTGTTGTAAACTACTGGGGAAGGTGACCAAGACATACTGTTTTAAACTACTGGGGAAGGTGACAGGGAGATACAGTTGTAAACAACTTGGGAAGATAACAGAGTGATACTGTTGTAAACTACTGGTGAAGGTGACAGAGTGATACTGTTGTAAACTACTGGGGAAGGTGACAGAGAGATACTGTTGTAAACTACTGGGGAAGGTGACAGAGAGATAGTGTTGTCAACTACTGGGTGAGCTGACAGAGTGATACTGTTGCACACTACTGGGGAAGGTGACAGAGAGTCACTGTTGTAAACTACTGGGGAAGGTGACAGAGAGGTACTGTTGTAAATTGCTGGGGAAGGTGAAAGAGTGATACTGTTGTAAACTACTGGGGAAGATGACAGAGTGGTACTGTTGTAAACTACTGGGGAAGATGACAGAGAGATACTGATGTAAACTACTAGGGAAGATGACAGAGTCATATTGTTGTAAACTACTGGGGAAGGTGACAGGGAGATACTGTTGTAAACTATTATCTTCAGGTGGCAGAATGATACTGTGGTGAACTTCTAGCAAAGGGTGGCTGAGTGATACTGTGGTGAACTACTACCTAATGGTGGCAGAGTGATACTGTGGTGAACTACTATCTGCGGGTGACAGTTATACTGCGGTGAACTTCTAGCTAAGGGTGGCAGAGTGATACAGAGGTGAACTACAAGCAAGGGGTGGCAGACTGATACTGTGGTGAACAACTAGCTAAGGGTGGCAGTGTGATACTGTGTTGAACAACTAACTAAGGGTGGCAGTGTGATACTGTGGTGAACAACTAACTAAGGGTGGCAGAGTCATACATATGTGAACTACTAGCTAAGGATGGCAGTGTGATACTGTGTTGAACAACTAACTAAGGGTGGCAGTGTGATACTGTGGTGAACAACTAGCTAAGGGTGGCAGTGTGATACTGTGTTGAACAACTAACTAAGGGTGGCAGTGTGATACTGTGTTTAACAACTAACTAAGGGTGGCATTGTGATACTGTGGTGAACAACTAGCTCAGGGTGGCAGAGTGATACTGTGGTAAACTACAAGCATAGCGTGGCAGAGTGATATTGTGGTGAACTACTAACTAAAGTCTGCAGAGTTATACTGTTCTGAACAACAACCTAAGGGTGAAAGAGTGATACTGTGGTGAACTACTAGTTACGGATGGCAGAGAGATACTGTGGTGAACTACTAGCTTGGGGTGGCAGAGTGATGCTGTGGTGCTTTACTAACTAAGGGTGGCAGAATGATACAGAGATGATTCTGTGGTGAACTACTAGCTAAGGGTGGCAGAGTGATACTGTGGTGAACTGGAAACTTCGGGTGACAGAGTGATACTGTGGTGTACTACAAGCTAAGGATGGCAGAGTGATACTGTGGCAAACAACTAACTAAGTTTGGCAAAGTGATACGTAGGTGAACTACTAGCTAAGGATGGCAGTGTGATACATAGATTAACTACAAACTAAGGATGGCAGTGTGATACTGTGGTGAACAACTAGCTAAGGATGGCAGTGTGATACTGTGGTGAACAAATAGCTAAGGGTGGCAGAGTGATACTATGGTGAACGACAACCTAGGGGTGACAGAGTGATACTGTAGTGAACTACTAGCTATGGAGGGCAGTGTGATACTGTGGAAAATAACTAACTAAGGGTGGCAGAGTGAGACTGTGGTGAACTACAAGCATAGCGTGGCACAGTGATACTGTGGTGAACTACTAGCTAAGGGTGGCAAAGTGATACTGAGGTGAACTACCAGCTGGGGGTAACAGAGTGATACTGTGGTGAACTACTAGCGAAGGGTGGCAGATTGATTCTTTTTGTGAACTACTAGCTAAGGTTCTCAGAGTGATACTGTGGTGAACTACAAGCTAGGGGTGATAGAGTGATACTGTTGTGAACTACAAGCTACGGCTGACAGAGTGATACTGTGGTGAACTACTAGCTAAGGTTGGCAAAGTGATACTGTTGTGAACTAATAGCTAAAGGTGGTAAATGATACTGTGGTGAAATCCTAGCTAAGGGTGGCAGAATGATACTGTGGTGAACTACTAGCTGGGGGTGACAGAGTGATATTGTGGTGAAATACTAGCTAAGGGTGGCAGATCGATACTGTGGTGAACTATTACCTGGGGATGACAGAGTGATACTGTGGTGAACTACTAGCGAAGTGTGGCAGATTGATATCTGTAATGAACTGCTAGCTTAAAGTGGCGGAGTGATACTACGGTAAACGACAAGCTAGTTGTGGCAGAGTGATTCTGTGGTGAACTACTAGCTAAGGATGGCGGAGTGATAATGTGGTGAACTACAAGGTAAGGGTCGCAGAGTGATACTGTGGTGAACTACTAGCTAAGAGTGGCAGAGTGATACTATGGTAAACGACAAGCTAGGGGTGACAGAGTGATACTGTAGTGTACAACTAGCCGGGGGTAACAGAGTGATACTGTAGTGAACTACTAGCGAAGGGTGGCTGATTGATTCTGTGGTGAACTACTAGCTAAGGTTGACCGAGTGAAAGTGTGGTGAACTACAAGCTAGCGGTGACAGAGTGATACTGTGGTGAACTTCTAGCTAGGAGTGGGAGAGTGATACTGTGGTGAACTACTGGCTTGGGGTGGCAGAGTGATACTGTGGTGAACTACAAGCATAGCGTGGCAGAGTGATACTGTGGTGAACTACAAGCTAGGGGTGATAGGGTGATACTGTGGTGAACTACAAGCTAGGGGTGATAGAGTGATACTGTTGTGAACTACAAGCTACGGCTGACAGAGTGATACTGTGGTGAACTACTAGCTAAGGTTGGCAAAGTGATACTGTTGTGAACTAATAGCTAAAGGTGGCATAATGATACTGTGGTGAAATCCTAGTTAAGGGTGGCAGAATGATACTGTGGTGAACTACTAGCTGGGGGTGACAGAGTGATATTGTGGTGAAATACTAGCTAAGGGTGGCAGATCGATACTGTGGTGAACTATTACCTGGGGATGACAGAGTGATACTGTGGTGAACTACTAGCGAAGTGTGGCAGATTGATTCTGTAATGAACTGCTAGCTTAAAGTGGCAGAGTGATACTACGGTAAAAGACAAGCTAGTTGTGGCAGAGTGATTCTGTGGTGAACTACTAGCTAAGGATGGCGGAGTGATAATGTGGTGAACTACAAGGTAAGGGTCGCAGAGTGATACTGTGGTGAACTACTAGCTAAGAGTGGCAGAGTGATACTATGGTAAACGACAAGCTAGGGGTGACAGAGTGATACTGTAGTGTACAACTAGCCGGGGGTAACAGAGTGATACTGTAGTGAACTACTATCGAAGGGTGGCTGATTGATTCTGTGGTGAACTACTAGCTAAGGTTGACCGAGTGAAAGTGTGGTGAACTACAAGCTAGCGGTGACAGAGTGATACTGTTGTGAACTTCTAGCTAGGAGTGGGAGAGTGATACTGTGGTGAACTACTGGCTTGGGGTGGCAGAGTGATACTGTGGTGAACTACAAGCATAGCGTGGCAGAGTGATACTGTGGTGAACTAGTAGCTATGGCTGGCAGACTGATACTGTGGTGAACTGCTACCTAAGAGTGGCAGAGTAATACTGTGGTGAACTACTAGCTAGGGGTGGCAGAGTGACACATAGGTGAACTACAAGCTAGGGGTGGCAGAGTGATACTGTGGTGAACTACAAGCTAAGGGTGGCAGAGTGATACAAACTAAGGATGGCATTGTGATACTGTGGTGAACAACTAGCTAAGGGTAACAGTGTAATACTGTGATGAACAACTAGCTAAGGATGGCAGTGTGATACTGTGGTGAACAACTAGCTAAGTGTGGCAGAGTGATACTGTGGTGAACTACAAGCTAGGGGTGGCAGGGTGATACATAGATTAACTACAAACTAAGGATTGCAGAGTGATACTGTGATGAACTACAAGCGAAGGGTGGCAGAGTGATACTCTGGTGAACAACTAGCTTACGGTGGCAGAGTGATACTGTGGTGAACAAGTAGCTAAGGATGGCAGAGTGATACAATGGTGAACAACTAGCTAAGGGTGAAATGGTGATACTGTGGTAAACTACTAGCTAAGGGTGCCACAGTTATACTGTGGTGAACTACTAGCTGGGGATGACAGAGATATAATGACGTGAACTGCAAGCTAATGTTGGCAAAGTGATACTGTTGTGAACTACTAGCTAAGGGTGGCAGAATGATACTGTGGTGAACTACTAGCTAAGGGTGGCAGACTGATACTGTGCTGAACTACTAGCTAAGGGTGGCAGAGTGATACTGTGGTGAGATATAAGCTAAGGGTTGCAGAGTGATACTTTGGTGAACAACAAGCTAAGGGTGGCAGAGTGATACTGTGGTGAACTACTTACTGCGGATGACAGATTGATACTGTCGTGAACTACAAACTAAGGATGGCATTGTGATACTGTTGTGAACAATATGGCAGAATGATACTCTGGTGAACTACAATCTAGGGATGGCAGGGTGATACATAGATTAACTACAAACTAAGGATTGCAGTGTGATACTGTGATGAACAACTAGCTAAGGATGGCAGTGTGATACTGTGGTGAACAACTAGCTAAGTGTGGCAGAGTGATACTGTGGTGAACTACAAGCTAGGGGTGGCAGGGTGATACATAGATTAACTACAAACTAAGGATTGCAGTGTGATACTGTTATGAACTACAAGCGAAGGGTGGCAGAGTGATACTCTGGTGAACAAGTAGCTTACGGTGGCAGAGTGATACTGTGGTGAACAAGTAGCTAAGGATGGCAGAGTGATACAATGGTGAACAACTAGCTAAGGGTGAAATTGTGATACTGTGGTAAACTACTAGCTAAGGGTGCCAGAGTTATACTGTGGTGAACTACCAGCTGTGGATGACAGAGAGATAATGACGTGAACTGCAAGCTAATGTTGCCAAAGTGATACTGTTGTGAACTACTAGCTAAGGGTGGCAGTGTGATAATGTGGTGAACAACTAGCTAAGTGTGGCAGAGTGATACTGTGGTGAACTACAAGCTGGGGTTGACAGAGTGATACTGTGGTGAACTACTATCTAAGGATGGCAGTGTGATACATTGTGGTGAACTACTAGCTGGGGGTGACAAAGTGATACTGTGGTAAACAACTAGCTAAGGTTGGCAGAGTGATACTGTGGTGAACAACTAGCTTAGGGTGGCAGAGTGATACTATGGTGAACCACAAGCGAAGTGTGGCAGAGTGATACTGTGGTGAGCTACAAGCTAAGGGTGGCAGAGTGATACTGTGGTGAACAAGTAGCTAAGGGTGGCAGAGTGATACAGTGGTGAACAACTAGCTAAGGGTGCCACAGTTATACTGTGGTGAACTACCAGCTGGGGATGACAGAGAGATAATTTCGTGAACTGCAAGCTAATGTTGGCAAAGTGATACTGTTGTGAACTACTAGATAAGGGTGGCAGAATGATACTGTGGTCAACTACTAGCTAAGGGTGTCAGACTGATACTGTGCTGAACTACTAGCTAAGGGTGGCAGAGTGACACTGTGGTGAGCTACAAGCTAAGGGTTGCAGAGTGATACTGTGGTGAACAACAAGGTAAGGGGGGCAGAGTAATACTGTGGTGAACTACCAACTGCGGATGACAGATTGATACTGTCGTGAACTACAAGCTAAGGTTGGCAAAGTGATACTGTTATGAACTATAAGCCAGGGGTGACAGAGTGATACTGTGGTGAACTAGTAGCTAAGTGTGGCAGAATGATACTGTGGTGAACTACTAGCTAAGGGTGACAGAGTGATACTGTCGTGAACTTCTACCTAAGGTTTGCAAAGTGATACTGTGGTGAACTACTAGCTGGGGGTGGCAGAGTAATACTGTGGTAAACAACTAGCTAAGGTTGGCAGAGTGATACTGTGGTGAACAACTAGCTTAGGGTGGCAGGGTGATACTATGGTGAACTACAAGCGAAGGGTGGCAGAGTGATACTGTGTTGAACAAGTAGCTAAGGATGGCAGAGTGATACAATGGTGAACAACTAGCTAAGGGTGGCAGAGTGATACTGTGGTGAGCTACAAGCTTACGGTGGCAGAGTGATACTGTGTTGAACAAGTAGCTAAGGATGGCAGAGTGATACAATGGTGAACAACTAGCTAAGGGTGAAATTGTGATACTGTGGTAAACTACTAGCTAAGGGTGCCACAGTTATACTGTGGTGAACAACCAGCTGGGGATGACAGAGATATAATGACGTGAACTGCAAGCTAATGTTGGCAAAGTGATACTGTTGTGAATTACTAGCTAAGGGTGGCAGAATGATACTGTGGTGAACTACTAGCTAAGGGTGGCAGAGTGATACTGTGGTGAGATATAAGCTAAGGGTTGCAGAGTGATACTTTGGTGAACAACAAGCTAAGGGTGGCAGAGTGATACTGTGGTGAACTACTTACTGCGGATGACAGATTGATACTGTCGTGAACTACAAACTAAGGATGGCATTGTGATACTGTTGTGAACAACTAGCTAAGGGTGGCAGAATGATACTCTGGTGAACTATAATCTAGGGGTGGCAGGGTGATACATAGATTAACTACAAACTAAGGATTGCAGTGTGATACTGTGATGAACAACTAGCTAAGGATGGCAGTGTGATACTGTGGTGAACAACTAGCTAAGTGTGGCACAGTGATACTGTGGTGAACTACAAGCTAGGGGTGGCAGGGTGATACATAGATTAACTACAAACTAAGGATTGCAGTGTGATACTGTTATGAACTACAAGCGAAGGGTGGCAGAGTGATACTCTGGTGAACAACTAGCTTACGGTGGCAGAGTGATACTGTGGTGAACAAGTAGCTAAGGATGGCAGAGTGATACAATGGTGAACAACTAGCTAAGGGTGAAATTGTGATACTGTGGTAAACTACTAGCTAAGTGTGCCACAGTTATACTGTGGTGAACTACCAGCTGGGGATGACAGAGAGATAATGACGTGAACTGCAAGCTAATGTTGCCAAAGTGATACTGTTGTGAACTACTAGGTAAGGGTGTCAGACTGATACTGTGCTGAACTACTAGCTAAGGGTGGCAGAGTGACACTGTGTTGAGCTACAAGCTAAGGGTTGCAGAGTGATACTGTGGTGAACAACAAGCTAAGGGTGGCAGAGTAATACTGTGGTGAACTACCAACTGCGGATGACAGATTGATACTGTCGTGAACTACAAGCTAAGGTTGGCAAAGTGATACTGTTATGAACTACAAGCCAGGGGTGACAGAGTGATACTGTGGTGAACTAGTAGCTAAGTGTGGCAGAATGATACTTTGGTGAACTACTAGCTAAGGGTGACAGAGTGATACTGTCGTGAACTTCTACCTAAGGTTTGCAAAGTGATACTGTGGTGAACTACTAGCTGGGGGTGGCAGAGTAATACTGTGGTAAACAACTAGCTAAGGTTGGCAGGGTGATACTGTGGTGAACAACTAGCTTAGGGTGGCAGGGTGATACTATGGTGAACTACAAGCGAAGGGTGGCAGAGTGATACTGTGGTGAGCTACAAGCTAAGGGTGGCAGAGTGATACTGTGGTGAACAAGTAGCTAAGGGTGGCAGAGTGATACAGTGGTGAACAACTAGCTAAGGTTGAAAGAGTGATACTGTGGTAAACTACTAGCTAAGGGTGCCACAGTTATACTGTGGTGAACTACAAGCTGGGGATGACAGAGAGATAATGTCGTGAACTGCAAGCTAATGTTGCCAAAGTGATACTGTTGTGAACTACTAGCTAAGGGTGGCAGAATGATACTGTGGTGAACTACTAGCTAAGGGTGGCAGACTGATGCGTTGCTGAATTACTAGCTAAGGGTGGCAGAGTGATAATGTGGTGAGCTACAAGCTAAGGGTTGCAGAGTGATACTGTTATGAACTACTACCTAAGGATGGCAAAGTGATACTGTTGTGAACTACAAGCCAGGGGTGACAGTGTAATACTGTTGTGAACTAGTAGATGAGTGTGGCAAAATGATACTGTGGTGAAATACTAGCTAAGGGTGACAGAGTGATACTGTGGTGAAATACAAGCTTAGGTTGGCAGAGTGATACTGTGGTGAACTAATAGCTAAGGGTGGCAGAGATATACTGTGGTGAACTACTAGCTAAGGGTGGCAGAGTGACACTGTGGTGAACTACCAGCTGGGGGTGACAGAGTGATACGGTGGTGAACTACCAACTTCGGATGACAGATTGATACGGTCGTGAACTACAAGCTAAGGTTTGCAAAGTGACACTGTTATGAACTACTACCTAAGGATGGCAGAGTGATACTGTTGTGAACTACAAGCCAGGGGTGACAGAGTGATACTCTTGTGAACTAGTAGCTAAGTGTGGCAGAATGATACTGTGGTGAACTACTAGCTAAGGGTGACAGAATGATACTGTGGTGAACTACAAGCTTAGGTTGGCAGAGTGATACTGTGGTGAACTACTAGCTAAGGGTGGCAGAGTGATACTGTGGTGAACTACTAGCTAAGAGTGGCAGAGTGACACTGTGGTGAACTACCAGCTGGGGGTGACAGAGTGATACTTTGGTGAACTACAAGCTTAGGTTGGCAGAGTGATACTGTGGTGAACTACTAGCTAATGGTTGCAGAATGATACTGTGGTGAACTACTAGCTAAGGTTGGCAAAGTGATACTGTTCTGAACTACAAGCTAGGGGTGACAGAGTGATACTGTTCTGAACTACAAGCTAATGTTGGCAGAGTGATACTTATGTGAACTACTAGCTAAGGGTGGCAGTGTGATACTGTGGTGAACTACTAGCTAAGGGTGGCAGGGTGAAACTGTGGTGAAGTACTAGCTAAGGGAGGCAGAGTGATGCTTTGGTGATCTAGAATCTAACGTTTGCATAGTCATACTTTGTTGAACTACTGGCTAATGGTGGAAGAATCATACTCTGGTGAATTACTAGCTAAGGTTGGCAGAGTGGTACTGTCGTGAATTTCTAGCTAAGGGTGGCAGAGTGATACTGTGGTGAACTACTAGCTGGGGGTGACAGAGTGATACTGTGGTGAACTACTAGCTAAGAGTGACATATTGATTCCGTGGTGAAATACTAGCTAAGGTTGGCAGAGTGATACTGTGCTGAACTCCTAGCTGAGGGTGGCATACTGATACTGTGCTGAACTACTGGCTAAAGGTGCCAGAGTTATACTGTGGTGAACTACAAGCTGGGGGTGATAGAGTGATACTGTGGTGAACTGCTAATTAAGGGTGGCAGAGTGATATTGTGGTGAACTACTAGCTAAGAGCGCCAGAGTGATACTGTGGTGAACTACTAGCTGGGGGTGACAGAGTGATACTGTGGTGAACTACAAAACTGGGGGTGACAGAGTGATAATGTGGTGAACTACAAGCTAAGGTTGGCAGAGTGATAATGTGGTGAACTACTAGCTGGGGGTGACAGAGTGATACTGTGGTGAACTACTAGCGAAGGGTGACAGATTGATTCTGTGGTGAACTACTAGCTAAGAGTGGCAGAGTGATACTGTGGTGAACTACTAGCTGGGGGTGACAGAGTGATACTGTGCTGAACTACTAGTGAAGGGTGGCAGATTGAATCTGTGGTGAACTACTAGCTAAGAGTGGCAGAGTGATACTGTTGTGAACTACTAGCTGAGGGTGACAGAGTCATACTGTGGTGAAGTACTAGCTAAGAGTGGCAGATTGATTCTGTGGTGAACTACTAGCTAAGGGTGGCAGATTGATTCTGTGGTGAACTACTAGCTGAGGGTGGTAGAGTGATGCTGTGGTGAACTACAAGCTGGGGGTGACAGAGTGAAACTGTGGTTAACTACTAGCTAAGGTAGCAGAGTGATACATTGTGGTAAACTACTAGCTGGGGGTGACAGAGTGAGACTGTGGTGAACTACTAGCTTAGGGTGGCAGAGTGATACATTGTGGTGCACTACTACCTGGGGGTAACAGAGTGAGACTGTGGTGAACTACTAGCTAAGGATGGCAGTGTGATTCATTGTGGTGAACTACTAGCTGGGGGTGGCAGAGTGCTTCTGTGGTGAACTACTAGCTAAGGGTGGCAGAGTGATAATGTGGTGAACTACTAGCTGAGGGTGGCAGAGTGATACTGTGGTGAACTGCTAACTAAGAGTGACAGAGTGATACTAAGGTGAACGACAAGCTAGGGGTGATAGAGTGATACTGTGGTGATCAACTAGCTAAGGGTGGCAGAGTGAAACTGTGGTGAAGTACTAGCTAAGGGTGGCAGAGTGATACTTTGGTGATCTAGAATCTAACGTTTGCATAGTCATACTTTGTTGAACTACTGGCTAATGGTGTAAGAATGATACTGTGGTGAATTACTAGCTAAGGTTGGCAGAGTGGTACTGTAGTGAATTTCTAGCTAAGGGTGGCAGAGTGATACTGTGTTGAACTACTAGCTAAGAGTGGCAGAGTGATACTGTGGTGAACTACTAGCTGGGGGTGACAGAGTGATACTGTGGTGAACTACTAGCTAAGGGTGGCAGATTGATTCTGTGGTGAACTACTAGCTGAGGGTTGTAGAGTGATACTGTGGTGAACTACAAGCTGGGGGTGTCAGATTGTTTCTGTGGTGAACTACTAGATAAGGGTGGCAGAGTGATACATTGTGGTGAACTACTAGCTAGGGGTGAAAGAGTGAGACTGGTGAACTACTAGCTAAGGGTGGCAGAGTGATACATTGTGGTGAACTACTAGCTGGGGGTGACAGAGTCATACTGTGCTGAACTACTAGCTGGGGGTGGCAGAGTGATTCTGTGTTGAACTACTAGCTAAGGGTGGTAGAGTGATACTGGGGTGAACTACAAGCTGAGGGTGGCAGAGTGAAATTGTGCTGAACTCCTAGCTGGGGGTGACAGAGTGATATTATGGTGAACTACTAGCTAAGGGTGGCAGACTGATACTGTGCTGAACTACTAGCTAAGGGTGGCAAAGTGATACTGTGGTGAACTACCAGCTGGGGGTAACAGAGTGATACTGTGGTGAACTACTAGCGAAGGGTGGCAGACTGATACTGTGGTGAACTACAAGCTGGGGGTGACAGAGTGATACTGTTGTGAACTGCTAACTAAGGGTGGCAGGGTGATATTGTGGTGAACTACTAGCTAAGAGTGGCAGAGTGATACTGTGGTGAACGACAAGCTAGGGGTGATAGAGTGATACTGTGGTGAACTACTAGCGAAGGGTGGCAGAGTGATACTGTGGTGAACTACTAGCTGGGGGTGACAGTGATACTGTGGTGAACAACTAGCTAAGGGTGGCAGAGTGATACTGTAGTGAACTACTAACTAAGGATGGCAGTGTGATACTGTGGAAAACAACTAACTAAGGGTTCCAGTGTGATACTGTGGTGAACTACAAGGATAGCGTGGCACAGTGATACTGTGTTGAACTACAAGCTCAGGGTGGCAAGCTGATACTGTGGTGAACTACCAGCTGGGGGTAACAGAGTGATACTGTGGTAAACTACTAGCGAAGGGTGGCAGAGTGATACTGTGGTGAACTACTATCTGGGGGTGACAGTGATACTGTGGTGAGCTACTAGCTAAGAGTGGCAGATTGATTCTGTGGTGAACTACTAGCTGAGGGTTGTAAAGTGATACTGTGGTGAACTACAAGCTGGGGGTGTCAGAGTGAGACTGTGGTGAACTACTAGATAAGGGTGGCAGAGTGATACATTGTGGTGAACTACTAGCTGGGGATGACAGAGTGAGACTGTGGTGAACTACTAGCTAAGGGTGGCAGAGTGATACATTGTGGTGAACTACTAGCTGGGGGTGACAGAGTGAGACTGTGGTGAACTACAAGCTAAGGATGGAAGTGTGATACATTGTGGTGAACTACTAGCTGGGGGTGGCAGAGTGATTCTGTGTTGAACTACTAGCTAAGGGTGGTAGAGTGATACTGTGGTGAAATACTAGCTGAGGGTGGCAGAGTGATACTGCGGTGAACTACTAGCTGAGGGTGGCAGAGTGATACTGTGCTGAACTCCTAGCTGGGGGTGACAGAGTGATATTATGGTGAACTACTAGCTAAGGGTGGCAGACTGATACTGTGCTGAACTACTAGCTAAGGGTGCCAGAGCGATACTGTGGTGAACTACAACCTGGGGGTGACAGAGTGATACTGTGGTGAACTGCTAACTAAGGGTGGCAGAGTGATACTATGGTGAACTACAAGCGAAGGGTGGCAGAGTGATACTGTGGTGAGCTACAAGCTAAGGGTGGCAGAGTGATACTGTGGTGAACAAGTAGCTAAGGGTGGCAGAGTGATACAGTGGTGAACAACTAGCTAAGGTTGAAAGAGTGATACTGTGGTAAACTACTAGCTAAGGGTGCCACAGTTATACTGTGGTGAACTACAAGCTGGGGATGACAGAGAGATAATGTCGTGAACTGCAAGCTAATGTTGCCAAAGTGATACTGTTGTGAACTACTAGCTAAGGGTGGCAGAATGATACTGTGGTGAACTACTAGCTAAGGGTGGCAGACTGATGCGTTGCTGAATTACTAGCTAAGGGTGGCAGAGTGATAATGTGGTGAGCTACAAGCTAAGGGTTGCAGAGTGATACTGTTATGAACTACTACCTAAGGATGGCAAAGTGATACTGTTGTGAACTACAAGCCAGGGGTGACAGTGTAATACTGTTGTGAACTAGTAGATGAGTGTGGCAAAATGATACTGTGGTGAAATACTAGCTAAGGGTGACAGAGTGATACTGTGGTGAAATACAAGCTTAGGTTGGCAGAGTGATACTGTGGTGAACTAATAGCTAAGGGTGGCAGAGATATACTGTGGTGAACTACTAGCTAAGGGTGGCAGAGTGACACTGTGGTGAACTACCAGCTGGGGGTGACAGAGTGATACGGTGGTGAACTACCAACTTCGGATGACAGATTGATACGGTCGTGAACTACAAGCTAAGGTTTGCAAAGTGACACTGTTATGAACTACTACCTAAGGATGGCAGAGTGATACTGTTGTGAACTACAAGCCAGGGGTGACAGAGTGATACTCTTGTGAACTACTATCTGGGGGTGACAGTGATACTGTGGTGAGCTACTAGCTAAGAGTGGCAGATTGATTCTGTGGTGAACTACTAGCTGAGGGTTGTAAAGTGATACTGTGGTGAACTACAAGCTGGGGGTGTCAGAGTGAGACTGTGGTGAACTACTAGATAAGGGTGGCAGAGTGATACATTGTGGTGAACTACTAGCTGGGGATGACAGAGTGAGACTGTGGTGAACTACTAGCTAAGGGTGGCAGAGTGATACATTGTGGTGAACTACTAGCTGGGGGTGACAGAGTGAGACTGTGGTGAACTACAAGCTAAGGATGGAAGTGTGATACATTGTGGTGAACTACTAGCTGGGGGTGGCAGAGTGATTCTGTGTTGAACTACTAGCTAAGGGTGGTAGAGTGATACTGTGGTGAAATACTAGCTGAGGGTGGCAGAGTGATACTGCGGTGAACTACTAGCTGAGGGTGGCAGAGTGATACTGTGCTGAACTCCTAGCTGGGGGTGACAGAGTGATATTATGGTGAACTACTAGCTAAGGGTGGCAGACTGATACTGTGCTGAACTACTAGCTAAGGGTGCCAGAGCGATACTGTGGTGAACTACAACCTGGGGGTGACAGAGTGATACTGTGGTGAACTGCTAACTAAGGGTGGCAGAGTGATACTATGGTGAACTACAAGCGAAGGGTGGCAGAGTGATACTGTGGTGAGCTACAAGCTAAGGGTGGCAGAGTGATACTGTGGTGAACAAGTAGCTAAGGGTGGCAGAGTGATACAGTGGTGAACAACTAGCTAAGGTTGAAAGAGTGATACTGTGGTAAACTACTAGCTAAGGGTGCCACAGTTATACTGTGGTGAACTACAAGCTGGGGATGACAGAGAGATAATGTCGTGAACTGCAAGCTAATGTTGCCAAAGTGATACTGTTGTGAACTACTAGCTAAGGGTGGCAGAATGATACTGTGGTGAACTACTAGCTAAGGGTGGCAGACTGATGCGTTGCTGAATTACTAGCTAAGGGTGGCAGAGTGATAATGTGGTGAGCTACAAGCTAAGGGTTGCAGAGTGAAACTGTTATGAACTACTACCTAAGGATGGCAAAGTGATACTGTTGTGAACTACAAGCCAGGGGTGACAGTGTAATACTGTTGTGAACTAGTAGATGAGTGTGGCAAAATGATACTGTGGTGAAATACTAGCTAAGGGTGACAGAGTGATACTGTGGTGAAATACAAGCTTAGGTTGGCAGAGTGATACTGTGGTGAACTAATAGCTAAGGGTGGCAGAGATATACTGTGGTGAACTACTAGCTAAGGGTGGCAGAGTGACACTGTGGTGAACTACCAGCTGGGGGTGACAGAGTGATACGGTGGTGAACTACCAACTTCGGATGACAGATTGATACGGTCGTGAACTACAAGCTAAGGTTTGCAAAGTGACACTGTTATGAACTACTACCTAAGGATGGCAGAGTGATACTGTTGTGAACTACAAGCCAGGGGTGACAGAGTGATACTCTTGTGAACTAGTAGCTAAGTGTGGCAGAATGATACTGTGGTGAACTACTAGCTAAGGGTGACAGAATGATACTGTGGTGAACTACAAGCTTAGGTTGGCAGAGTGATACTGTGGTGAACTACTAGCTAAGGGTGGCAGAGTGATACTGTGGTGAACTACTAGCTAAGAGTGGCAGAGTGACACTGTGGTGAACTACCAGCTGGGGGTGACAGAGTGATACTTTGGTGAACTACAAGCTTAGGTTGGCAGAGTGATACTGTGGTGAACTACTAGCTAATGGTTGCAGAATGATACTGTGGTGAACTACTAGCTAAGGTTGGCAAAGTGATACTGTTCTGAACTACAAGCTAGGGGTGACAGAGTGATACTGTTCTGAACTACAAGCTAATGTTGGCAGAGTGATACTTATGTGAACTACTAGCTAAGGGTGGCAGTGTGATACTGTGGTGAACTACTAGCTAAGGGTGGCAGGGTGAAACTGTGGTGAAGTACTAGCTAAGGGAGGCAGAGTGATGCTTTGGTGATCTAGAATCTAACGTTTGCATAGTCATACTTTGTTGAACTACTGGCTAATGGTGGAAGAATCATACTCTGGTGAATTACTAGCTAAGGTTGGCAGAGTGGTACTGTCGTGAATTTCTAGCTAAGGGTGGCAGAGTGATACTGTGGTGAACTACTAGCTGGGGGTGACAGAGTGATACTGTGGTGAACTACTAGCTAAGAGTGACATATTGATTCCGTGGTGAAATACTAGCTAAGGTTGGCAGAGTGATACTGTGCTGAACTCCTAGCTGAGGGTGGCATACTGATACTGTGCTGAACTACTGGCTAAGGGTGCCAGAGTTATACTGTGGTGAACTACAAGCTGGGGGTGATAGAGTGATACTGTGGTGAACTGCTAATTAAGGGTGGCAGAGTGATATTGTGGTGAACTACTAGCTAAGAGCGCCAGAGTGATACTGTGGTGAACTACTAGCTGGGGGTGACAGAGTGATACTGTGGTGAACTACAAAACTGGGGGTGACAGAGTGATAATGTGGTGAACTACAAGCTAAGGTTGGCAGAGTGATAATGTGGTGAACTACTAGCTGGGGGTGACAGAGTGATACTGTGGTGAACTACTAGCGAAGGGTGACAGATTGATTCTGTGGTGAACTACTAGCTAAGAGTGGCAGAGTGATACTGTGGTGAACTACTAGCTGGGGGTGAGAGAGTGATACTGTGCTGAACTACTAGTGAAGGGTGGCAGATTGAATCTGTGGTGAACTACTAGCTAAGAGTGGCAGAGTGATACTGTTGTGAACTACTAGCTGAGGGTGACAGAGTCATACTGTGGTGAAGTACTAGCTAAGAGTGGCAGATTGATTCTGTGGTGAACTACTAGCTAAGGGTGGCAGATTGATTCTGTGGTGAACTACTAGCTGAGGGTGGTAGAGTGATGCTGTGGTGAACTACAAGCTGGGGGTGACAGAGTGAAACTGTGGTTAACTACTAGCTAAGGTAGCAGAGTGATACATTGTGGTAAACTACTAGCTGGGGGTGACAGAGTGAGACTGTGGTGAACTACTAGCTTAGGGTGGCAGAGTGATACATTGTGGTGCACTACTACCTGGGGGTAACAGAGTGAGACTGTGGTGAACTACTAGCTAAGGATGGCAGTGTGATTCATTGTGGTGAACTACTAGCTGGGGGTGGCAGAGTGCTTCTGTGGTGAACTACTAGCTAAGGGTGGCAGAGTGATAATGTGGTGAACTACTAGCTGAGGGTGGCAGAGTGATACTGTGGTGAACTGCTAACTAAGAGTGACAGAGTGATACTAAGGTGAACGACAAGCTAGGGGTGATAGAGTGATACTGTGGTGATCAACTAGCTAAGGGTGGCAGAGTGAAACTGTGGTGAAGTACTAGCTAAGGGTGGCAGAGTGATACTTTGGTGATCTAGAATCTAACGTTTGCATAGTCATACTTTGTTGAACTACTGGCTAATGGTGTAAGAATGATACTGTGGTGAATTACTAGCTAAGGTTGGCAGAGTGGTACTGTAGTGAATTTCTAGCTAAGGGTGGCAGAGTGATACTGTGTTGAACTACTAGCTAAGAGTGGCAGAGTGATACTGTGGTGAACTACTAGCTGGGGGTGACAGAGTGATACTGTGGTGAACTACTAGCTAAGGGTGGCAGATTGATTCTGTGGTGAACTACTAGCTGAGGGTTGTAGAGTGATACTGTGGTGAACTACAAGCTGGGGGTGTCAGATTGTTTCTGTGGTGAACTACTAGATAAGGGTGGCAGAGTGATACATTGTGGTGAACTACTAGCTAGGGGTGAAAGAGTGAGACTGGTGAACTACTAGCTAAGGGTGGCAGAGTGATACATTGTGGTGAACTACTAGCTGGGGGTGACAGAGTCATACTGTGCTGAACTACTAGCTGGGGGTGGCAGAGTGATTCTGTGTTGAACTACTAGCTAAGGGTGGTAGAGTGATACTGGGGTGAACTACTAGCTGAGGGTGGCAGAGTGAAATTGTGCTGAACTCCTAGCTGGGGGTGACAGAGTGATATTATGGTGAACTACTAGCTAAGGGTGGCAGACTGATACTGTGCTGAACTACTAGCTAAGGGTGGCAAAGTGATACTGTGGTGAACTACCAGCTGGGGGTAACAGAGTGATACTGTGGTGAACTACTAGCGAAGGGTGGCAGACTGATACTGTGGTGAACTACAAGCTGGGGGTGACAGAGTGATACTGTTGTGAACTGCTAACTAAGGGTGGCAGGGTGATATTGTGGTGAACTACTAGCTAAGAGTGGCAGAGTGATACTGTGGTGAACGACAAGCTAGGGGTGATAGAGTGATACTGTGGTGAACTACTAGCGAAGGGTGGCAGAGTGATACTGTGGTGAACTACTAGCTGGGGGTGACAGTGATACTGTGGTGAACAACTAGCTAAGGGTGGCAGAGTGATACTGTAGTGAACTACTAACTAAGGATGGCAGTGTGATACTGTGGAAAACAACTAACTAAGGGTTCCAGTGTGATACTGTGGTGAACTACAAGGATAGCGTGGCACAGTGATACTGTGTTGAACTACAAGCTCAGGGTGGCAAGCTGATACTGTGGTGAACTACCAGCTGGGGGTAACAGAGTGATACTGTGGTAAACTACTAGCGAAGGGTGGCAGAGTGATACTGTGGTGAACTACTATCTGGGGGTGACAGTGATACTGTGGTGAGCTACTAGCTAAGAGTGGCAGATTGATTCTGTGGTGAACTACTAGCTGAGGGTTGGAAAGTGATACTGTGGTGAACTACAAGCTGGGGGTGTCAGAGTGAGACTGTGGTGAACTACTAGATAAGGGTGGCAGAGTGATACATTGTGGTGAACTACTAGCTGGGGATGACAGAGTGAGACTGTGGTGAACTACTAGCTAAGGGTGGCAGAGTGATACATTGTGGTGAACTACTAGCTGGGGGTGACAGAGTGAGACTGTGGTGAACTACAAGCTAAGGATGGAAGTGTGATACATTGTGGTGAACTACTAGCTGGGGGTGGCAGAGTGATTCTGTGTTGAACTACTAGCTAAGGGTGGTAGAGTGATACTGTGGTGAAATACTAGCTGAGGGTGGCAGAGTGATACTGCGGTGAACTACTAGCTGAGGGTGGCAGAGTGATACTGTGCTGAACTCCTAGCTGGGGGTGACAGAGTGATATTATGGTGAACTACTAGCTAAGGGTGGCAGACTGATACTGTGCTGAACTACTAGCTAAGGGTGCCAGAGCGATACTGTGGTGAACTACAACCTGGGGGTGACAGAGTGATACTGTGGTGAACTGCTAACTAAGGGTGGCAGAGTGATATTGTGGTTAACTACTAGCTAAGAGTGGCAGAGTGATACTGTGCTGAACTACTGGCTAAGGGTGCCAGAGTGATACTGTGGTGAACTACAACCTGGGGGTGACAAAGTGATACTGTGGTGAACTACTAGCTAAGGGTGGCAGACTGATACTGTGCTGAACTACTAGCTAAGGGTGCCAGAGTGATACTGTGTTGAACTGCTAACTAAGGGTGGCAGAGTGATACTGTGCTGAACTACTGGCTAAGGGTGCTAGAGTGATACTGTGCTGAACTACAAGCTGGGGGTGACAGAGTGATACTGTGGTGAACTACTAGCTAAGGGTGGCAGACTGATACTGTGCTGAACTACTAGCTAAGGGTGCCAGAGTGATACTGTGGTGAACTGCTAACTAAGGGTGGCAGAGTGATATTGTGGTGAACTACTAGCTAAGAGTGGCAGAGTGATACTGTGGGGAACGACAAGCTAGGGGTGATAGAGTGATACTGTGGTGAGCAACTAGCTAAGGGTGGCAGAGTGATACTGTAGTGAACTACTACCTAAGGATGGCAGTGTGATACTGTGGAAAACAACTAACTAAGGGTTCCAGAGTGATACTGTGGTGAACTTCTAGCTAAGGGTGGCAGAGTGATACATTGTGGTGAACTACTAGCTGGGGGTGACAGAGTGACACTGTGGTGAACTACAAGCTAAGGATGGAAGTGTGATACATTGTGGTGAACTACTAGCTGGGGGTGGCAGAGTGATTCAACTAACTAAGGGTTCCAGAGTGATACTGTGCTGAACTACTGGCTAAGGGTGCCAGAGCGATACTGTGGTGAACTACAACCTGGGGGTGACAGAGTGATACTGTGGTGAACTGCTAACTAAGGGTGGCAGAGTGATATTGTGGTTAACTACTAGCTAAGAGTGGCAGAGTGATACTGTGTTGAACTACTGGCTAAGGGTGCCAGAGTGATAATGTGGTGAACTACAAGCTGGGGGTGACAGAGTGATACTGTGGTGAACTACTAGCTAAGGGTGGCAGACTGATACTGTGGTGAACTACAAGCTGGGGGTGACAGAGTGATACTGTGGTGAACTGCTAACTAAGGGTGGCAGAGTGATATTGTGGTGAACTACTAGCTAAGAGTGGCAGAGTGATACTGTGGGGAACGACAAGCTAGGGGTGATAGAGTGATACTATGGTGAGCAACTAGCTAAGGGTGGCAGAGTGATACTGTAGTGAACTACTAACTAAGGATGGCAGTGTGATACTGTGGAAAACAACTAACTAAGGGTTCCAGAGTGATACTGTGGTGAACTACAAGCATAGCGTGGCACATTGATACTGTGTTGAACTACAAGCTGAGGGTGGCAGACTGATACTGTGCTGAATTACCAGCTGGGGGTAACAGAGTGATACTGTGGTGAACTACTAGCGAAGGGTGGCAGATTGATTCTGTGGTGAACTACTAGCTAAGGTTGGCAGAGTGAGACCGTGGTGAACTACAAGCTAGGGGTGATAGAGTGATACTGTTGTGAACTACAAGCTTCAGCTGACAGAGTGATACTGTGGTGAACTACTAGCTAAGGTTGGCAAAGTGATACTGTTGTGAACTAATAGCTAAAGGTGGCAGAATGATACTGTGGTGAAATCCTAGCTAAGGGTGGCAGAATGATACTGTGGTAAACTACTAGCTGGGGGTGACAGAGTGATATTGTGGTGAAATACTAGCTAAGGGTGGCAGAGTGATACTGCGGTGAACGACAAGCTAGGGGTGATAGAGTGATACTGTAGTGAACTACTAGCTAGGGGTTGCAGAGTGATACTATGGTGAACGACAAGCTAGGGGTGATAGAGTGATACTGTGGTGAACTACAATCTAAGGGTGGCAGAGTGATACTGTGCTGAACTACTAGCTAAGGGTGGCAGAGTCATACTGTGGTGAACTACAAGCTAGGGGTGGTACAGTGATACTGTGGTGAACTACAATCTAAGGGTGGCAGAGTGATACATAGATTAACTAAAAACTAAGGATGGCATTGTGATACTGTGGTGAACAACTAGCTAAGGGTGGCAGAGTGATACTGTGGTGAAGTACAAGCTGGGGGTGACAGAGTGATACAACTAGCTAAGGGTGGCAGAGTCAAACTGTGGTGAACTACTAGCTGAGGGTGGCAGACTGATACTCTGGTGAACTACTAGCTAAGGGTGGCAGAGTAATACTGTGGTGAACTACAAGCTGGGGGTGACAGAGTGATACTGTGGTGAACTACTAGCTAAGTGTGGCAGAGTGATATTATGGTGAACTACTAGCTAAGAGTGGCTGAGTGATACTATGGTAAACGACAAGCTAGGGGTAACAGAGTGGTACTGTGGTGAAGAACTAGCTGGGGGTAACATAGTGATACTGTGGTGAACTACTAGCTAGGAGTGGTAGAGTGATACTGTGGTGAAATACTAGCTAAGGGTGGCAGACTGATACTGTGGTGAACTACAACCTGGGGGTGACCGAGTGATACTGTTGTGAATTTCTAGCTAGGGGTGGCAGAGTGATACTGTGGTGAACTACAAGCTAGGGGTGGCAGAGTGATACTGTGGTGAACTACAAGCTGGGCGTGACAGAGCGATACTGTCGTGAACTACTAGCTAGGGGTTGCAGAGTGATACTGTGGTGAACTACTAGGTAGGGGTGACAGAGTGATCCTGTGGTAAACTAGTAGCTATGGGTGGCAGACTGATACTGTGGCGAACTGCTAGCTAAGGGTGGCAGAGTACTACTGTGGTGAACTACAAGCTTGGGGTGACAGAGTGATACTGTTGTGAACTACTAGATAAGGGTTGCAGAGTGATTCTGTGGTGAACTACTAGCTAGGGGTTGCAGATAGATACTGTAGTGAACTACTAGCTAAGGGTGGCAGAGTAATACTGTGGTGAACTACAAGCTAGGGGTGGCAGAGTGATACTGTTGTGAACAACTAGCTAAGGGAGACAGAGCGAGACTGTGGTGAACTACTAGCTGCGGGAGACAGAGTGATACTGTTGTGAACTACAAGCTAGTGGTGGCAGAGTGATTCTGTGGTGAAGAACTAGCTAAGGATCGCAGAGTTATACTGTGGTGAACAACTAGCTGGGGGTGGCAGAGTGATACTGTGTTTAACTACTAGCGAAGGGTTGGCAGATTGATTCTGTTGTGAACTACAAAACTGGGGGTGACAGAGTGATACTGTGGTGAACTACAAGCTAAGGATGGCAGTGAGATATTGTGGTTAACAACTAGCTAAGGGTGGCAAAGTCAAACTGTGGTGAACTACTAGCTGAGGGTGGCAGACTGATACTCTGGTGAACTACTAGCTAAGGGTGGCAGAGTAATACTGTGGTGAACTACAAGCTGGGGGTGACAGAGTGATACTGTGGTGAACTACTAGCTAAGTGTGGCAGAGTGATATTATGGTGAACTACTAGCTAAGAGTGGCTGAGTGATACTATGGTAAACGACAAGCTAGGGGTAAGAGAGTGGTACTGTGGTGAAGAACTAGCTGGGGGTAACAGAGTGATACTGTGGTGAACTACTAGCTAGGAGTGGCAGAGTGATTCTGTGATGAACTACTAGCTAAGGGTGGCAAAGTGATACTGTGGTGAACTACAACCTGGGGGTGACCGAGTGATACTGTTGTGAATTTCTAGCTAGGGGTGGCAGAGTGATACTGTGGTGAACTACAAGCTAGGGGTGGCAGAGTGATACTGTGGTGAACTACAAGCTGGGCGTGACAGAGTGATACTGTCGTGAACTACTAGCTAGGGGTTGCAGAGTGATACTGTGGTGAACTACTAGGTAGGGGTGACAGAGTGATCCTGTGGTAAACTAGTAGCTATGGGTGGCAGACTGATACTATGGCGAACTGCTAGCTAAGGGTGGCAGAGTACTACTGTGGTGAACTACAAGCTTGGGGTGACAGAGTGATACTGTTGTGAACTACTAGATAAGGGTTGCAGAGTGATTCTGTGGTGAACTACTAGCTAGGGGTTGCAGATAGATACTGTAGTGAACTACTAGCTAAGGGTGGCAGAGTGATACTGTGGTGAACTACAAGCTAGGGGTGGCAGAGTGATACTGTTGTGAACAACTAGCTAAGGGAGACAGAGCGAGACTGTGGTGAACTACTAGCTGCGGGAGACAGAGTGATACTGTTGTGAACTACAAGGTAGTGGTGGCAGAGTGATTCTGTGGTGAAGAACTAGCTAAGGATCGCAGAGTTATACTGTGGTGAACAACTAGCTGGGGGTGGCAGAGTGATACTGTGTTTAACTACTACCGAAGGGTTGGCAGATTGATTCTGTTGTGAACTACAAAACTGGGGGTGACAGAGTGATAATGTGGTGAACTACAAGCTAAGGGTGACATAGTGATACTGTGGTGAACTACTGGCTGGGGGTGACAGAGTGATACTGTGGTGAACTACTAGCGAAGTGTGGCAGATTGATTCTGTGGTGAACTACCAGCTAAGGTTGTCAGAGTGATAGTTTGGTGAACTACAAGGTAAGGATGGCAGTGTGATACTGTGGTTAACAACTAGCTAGTGGTGGCAAAGTGATACTGTGGTGAACTACTAGCTAAGGGTGGCAGACTGATACTCTGGTGAACTACTACCTAAGGTTGGCAGAGTGATATTAACGTGAACTACTAGCTAAGAGTGGCAGAGTGATACTATAGTAAACGACAAGCTAGGGGTGACAGAGTTGTACTGTGGTGAACAACTAGCTTGGGGTAACAGAGTGATACTGTGGTGAACTACTAGCGAAGTGTGGCAGATTGATTCTGTGATGAACCACTAGCTAAGGTTGGCAGAGTGATAGTGTGGTGAACTACAAGGTAGGGGTGACAGAGTGATATTGTGGTGAACTACTAGCTAGGAGTGGCGGAGTGATAGTGTGGTGAACTACTAGCTTGGGGTGGCAGAGTGATACTGTGGTCAACTACAAGCACAGCGTGGCAGAGTGATACTGTGGTGAACAACTAGCTGGGGGTGGCAGAGTGATACTGTGGTTAACTACTAGCGAAGGGTGGGCAGATTGATTATGTTGTGCACTACAAAACTGGGGGTGACAGAGTGATAATGTGGTGAACTACAAGCTAAGGTTGACAGAGTGATACTGTGGTGAACTACGACAGAGTGATACTGTGGTGAACTACTGGCTGGGGGTGACAGAGTGATACTGTGGTGAACTACTAGCGAAGGGTGGGCAGATTGATTCTGTGGTGAACTACTAGCTAAGGTTGGCAGAGTGATAGTGTGTTGAACTACAAGCTAAGGATGGCAGTGAGATACTGTGGTTAACAACTAGATAAGGGTGGCAGAGTGAAACTGTGGTGAACTACTAGCTAAGGGTGGTAGACTGATACTCTGGTGAACTACTAGCTAAGGGTGGCAGAGTAAAACCGTGGTGAACTACAAGCTGGGGGTGACAGAGGGATACTGTGGTGAACTACTAGCTAAGTGTGGCAGAGTGATATTATGGTGAACTACTAGCTAAGAGTGGCAGAGTGATACATGGTAAACGACAAGCTAGGGGTAACAGAGTGGTATTGTGGTGAAGAACTAGCTGGGGGTAACAGAGTGATACTGTGGTTAACTACTAGCTAGGAGTGGCAGAGTGATTCTGTGATGATCTACTAGCTAAGGTTGGCAGAGTGATAGTGTGGTGAACTACTAGCAAGGAGTGGCAGAGTGATATTGTGGTGAACTACTAGCTTGCGGTGGCAGAGTGATACTGGGGTGAACTACAAGCTAAGCGTTGCAGAGTGATACATAGATTAACTATAAACTAAGGATGGCATTGTGATACTGTGGTGAACAACTAGCTAAGGGTGGCAGAGTGATACTGTGGTGAACTACTAGCTAAGGGTGGCAGAGTGATACTATGGTGAACGACAAGCTAGGGGTGATAGAGTGATACTGTGGTGAACAAATAGCTAAGGGTGGCAGAGTGATACTATAGTGAACTACTAGCTAAGGATGGCAGTGTGATACTGTGGAAAACAACTAACTAAATGTGGCAGAGTGATACTGTGGTGAACTACAAGCACAGCGTGGCACAATGATACTATGGTGACCTACTAGCTCAGGGTGACAGACTGATACTGTGCTGAATTACTAGGTAAGGGTGGCAAAGTGATACTGTGGTGAACTACCAGCTGGGGGTAACAGAGTGATACTGTGGTGAACTACTAGCGAAGGGTGGCAGATTGATTCTGTGGTGAACTACTAGCTGAGGTTGGCAGACTGAGACCGTGGTGAACTACAAGCTAGGGGTGATAGAGTGATACTGTGGTGAACTTCTAGCAAAGGGTGACAGTGATACTGTGGCGAACTACTAGCTAAGGTTGGCAAAGTGATACTGTTGTGAACTTATAGCTAAAGGTGGCATAATGATACTGTGGTGAAATACTAGCTAAGCGTAATAGAATGATACTGTGGTGAACTACTAGCTTGGGATGACAGAGTGATACTGTGGTGAACAACTAGCTAAAGGTGGCAGAGTGATACTGTGGTGAAAAACTAGCTAAGGGTGGCAAAGTGATAATGTGGTGAACTACAACCTGGGGGTGACCGACTGATACTGTTGTGAACTTCTAGCTAGGGGTGGCAGAGTGATACTGTGGTGAACTACTAGCTAAGGATGACAGAGTGATACTGTGGTGAACTACAAGCTAGGGATGGCAGAGTGATACTGTGGTGAACTACAAGCTGGGCGTGACAGAGTGATACTGTGGTGAACTACTAGATAAGGGTGGCAGAGTGATTCTGTTGTGAACTACTAGCTAGGGGTTGCAGAGTGATACTGTGCTGAACTACTAGCTAAGGGTGGCAGAGTGATACTGTGGTGAACTACAACCTAGGGGTGGCAGAGTGATACTGTGGTGAATTACAAGCTAAGTGTGGCAGAGTGATAGATAGATTAACTACAAACTAAGGATGGCATTGTGATACTGTGGTGAACAACTAGCTAAGGGTGGCAGAGTGATACTGTGGTGAACTACTAGCTAAGGGTGACAGAGTGATATTATGGTGAACTACTAGCTTAGAGTGGAAGAGTGATACTATCGTGAACGACAAGCTAGGGGTGATAGATTGGTACTGTGGTGAACAACTAGCTAAGGGTGGCAGAGTGATACTATAGTGAACTACTAGCTAAGGATGGCAGTGTGATACTGTGGAAAACAAGTAACTAAGGGTGGCAGAGTGATACTGTGGTGAACTACAAGCATAGCGTGGCAAAGTGATACTGTGGTGAACTACCAGCTGGGGGTAACAGAGTGATACTGTGGTGAACTACTTGCGAAGGGTGGCAGATTGATTCTGTAGTGAACTACTAGCTAAGCTTGGCAGAGTGAGACCGTGGTGAACTACAAGCTAGGGGTGATAGAATGATACTGTGGTAAACTTCTAGCTAGGGGTGACAGTGATACTGTGGTGAACTACAAGCGACGGCTGACAGAGTGATACTGTGGCGAAGTACTAGCTAAGGTTGGCAAAGTGATACTGTTGTGAACTAATAGCTAAAGGTGGCATAATGATACTGTGGTGAAATACTAGTTCAGGGTGGCAGAATGATACTGTGGTGAACTACTACCTGGGGGTGACAGAGTGATACTGTGGTGAACAACTAGCTAAAGGTGGCAGAGTGATACTGATGTGAACGTCTAGCTAGGGGTGGCAGAGTGATACTGTGGTGAACTACTAGCTACGGATGACAGAGTGATACTGTGGTGAACTACAAGCTAGGGGTGGCAGAGTGATACTGTGGTGAACTAAAAGCTAGGGGTGACAGAGAGATACTGTTGTGAACTACTAGATAAGGGTGGCAGAGTGATTCTGTGGTGAACTACTACCTAGGGGTTGCAGAATGATCCTGTGCTGAACTACTAGCTAAGGGTGGCAGAGTGATATTGTGGTGAACTACAAGTTAGGGGTGGCAGAGTGATACTGTGGTGAACTACAAGCTAAGCGTGGCAGAGTGATAGATAGATTAACTACAAACTAAGGATGGCATTGTGATACTGTGGTGAACAACTAGCTAAGCGTGGCAGAGTGATACTGTGGTGAACTACAAGCTTGAGGTGTCAGAGTGATACTGTTGTGAACTACTAGCTAAGGGTGACAGAGTGATATTATGGTGAACTACTAGCTAAGAGTGGCAGAGTGATACTATGGTGAACTACAACCTAGGGGTGATAGAGTGATACTGTGGTGGACAACTAGCTTAGGGTGGCAGAGTGATACTATAGTGAACTACTAGCTAAGGATGGCAGTGTGGTACTGTGGAAAACAAGTAACTAAAGTTGGCAGAGTGATACTGTGGTGAACTACAAGCATAGCGTGGCAAAGTGATACTGTGGTGAACTACCAGCTGGGGGTAACAGAGTGATACTGTGGTGACCAACTAGCGAAAGGTGGCAGAGTGAGACCGTGGTGAACTACAAGCTAGGGGTGATAGAGTGATATTGTGGTGAACTTCTAGCTAGGGGTGACAGTGATACTGTGGTGAACTACAAGCTACGGCTGACAGAGTGATACTGTGGCGAACTACTAGCTAAGGTTGGCAAAGTGATACTGTTGTGAACTAATAGCTAAAGGTGGCATAATGATACTGTGGTGAAATACTAGCTAAGGGTGGCAGAATGATACTATGGTGAACTACTAGCTGGGGGTGACAGAGTGATACTGTGGTGAACAACTAGCTAAAGGTGGCAGAGTGATACTGATGTGAACGTCTAGCTAGGGGTGGCAGAGTGATACTGTGGTGAACTACTAGCTACGGATGACAGAGTGATACTGTGGTGAACTACAAGCTAGGGGTGGCAGAGTGATACTGTGGTGACCTACAAGCTAGGGGTGACAGAGAGATACTGTTGTGAACTACTAGATAAGGGTGGCAGAGTGATTCTGTGGTGAACTACTAGCTAGGGGTTGCAGAATGATCCTGTGCTGAACTACTAGCTAAGGGTGGCAGAGTGATATTGTGGTGAACTACAAGCTAGGCGTGCAAGAGTGATACTGTGGTGAACTACAAGCTAAGTGTGGCAGAGTGATACATAGATTAACTACAAACTAAGGATGGCATTGTGATACTGTGGTGAACAACTGGCTAAGAGTGACAGAGTGATACTGTGGTGAACGACAAGCTAGGGGTGATAGAGTGATAGTGTGGTGAACTACAATGATAGCGTGGCAGAGTGATACCGTGGTGAACTACTAGCTCAGGGTGGCAGACTGATACTGTGCTGAATTACTAGCTAAAGGTGGCAAAGTGATACTGTGGTGAACTACCAGCTAGGGGTAATAGAGTGATACTGTGGTGAACTACTAGCTAAGGGTGACAGAGTGATACTGTGGTGACCTTCGAGCTAGAGGGGACAGTGATACTGTGGTGAACTACAAGCTACGGCTGACAGAGTGATACTGTGGCGAACTACTAGCTAAGGTTGGCAAAGTGATACTGTTGTGAACTAATAGCTAAAGGTGGCAGAATGATACTGTGGTGAAATACTACCAAAGGTTGGCAGAATGATACTGTGGTGAACTACTAGCTGGGGGTGACAGAGTGATACTGTGGTGAACAACTAGCTAAAGGTGGCAGAGTGATACTGTGGTGAACAACTAGCTAAGGGTGGCAGAGTGATAATGTGGTGAACTACAACCAGGGGGTGACAGAGTGATGCTGTTGTAAACTACTAGCTAAGATGGCAGAGTGATACTGTGGTGAACTACTAGCTAGGGATGACAGAGTGATACTGTGGTGAACTACAAGCTAAGGGTGGCAGAGTGATACTGTGGTGAACTACTAGCTAGGGATGACAGAGTGATACTGTGGTGAACTACAAGCTAAGGGTTGCAAAATGATCCTGTGCTGAACTACTAGCTAAGGGTGCCAGAGTGATATTGTGGTGAACTACTAGCTAGGGGTGCAAGAGTGATACTGTGGTGAACTACAAGCTAAGTGTGGCAGAGTGATACATAGATTAACTACAAACTAAGGATGGCATTGTGATACTGTGGTGATCAATTGGCTAAGGGTGGCAGAGTGATACTGTGGTGAACTACAAGCTGGGGATGACAGAGTGATACTGTGGTGAACTACTAGCTCAGGGTGGCAGAGTGATATTGTGGTGAACTACTAGCTAAGAGTGGCAGAGTGATACTATGGTGAACGACAAGCTAGGGGTGATAGAGTGATACTGTGGTGAACTACAAGCATAGCGTGGCAGAGTGATACCGTGGTGAACTACTAGCTCAGGGTGGCAGACTGATACTGTGCTGAATTACTAGCTAAGGGTGGCAAAGTGATACTGTGGTGACCTACCAGCTAGGGGTAATAGAGTGATACTGTGGTGAACTACTAGCTAAGGTTGGCAGAGTGATACTGTTGTGAAGTAATAGCTAAAGTTAGCAGAATGATACTGTGGTGAAATACTAGCTAAGGGTGATAGAGTGATACTGTAGAGACCTTCGAGCTAGAGGTGACAGTGATACTGTGGTGAACTACAAGCTACGGCTGACAGAGTGATACTGTGGCGAACTACTAGCTAAGGTTGGCAAAGTGATACTGTTGTGAACTAATAGCTAAATGTGGCAGAATGATACTGTGGTGAAATACTAGCTAAGGGTGGCAAAATGATACTGTGGTGAACTAGTAGCTTTGGGTGACAGAGTGATACTGTGGTGAACAACTAGCTAAAGGTGGCAGAGTGATACTGTGGTGAACAACTAGCTAAGGGTGGCAGAGTGATACTGTGGTGAACTACAACCAGGGGGTGACAGAGTGATGCTGTTGTGAACTACTAGCTAAGGTGGCAGAGTGATACTGTGGTGAACTACTAGCTAGGGATGACAGAGTGATACTGTGGTGAACTACAAGCTAAGGGTGGCAGAGTGATACTGTGGTGAACTACTGGCTGGGGGTGACAGAGTGATACTGTGGTGAACTACTAGCGAAGGGTGGAAGATTGATTCTGTGGTGAACTACTAGCTAAGGTTGGCAGAGTGATAGTGTGGTGAACTACAAGCTAAGGATGACAGTGTGATACTGTGGTTAACAACTAGCTAAGGGTGGCAAAGTGATACTGTGGTGAACTACTAGCTAAGGGTGGCAGACTGATACTCTGGTGAACTACTCGCTAAGGGTGGCAGAGTAATATTGTGGTGAACTACAAGCTGGGGGTGACAGAGGGATACTGCGGTGAACTGCTACCTAAGGTTGGCAGAGTGATATTAAGGTAAACTACTAGCTAAGAGTGGCAGAGTGATACTATAGTAAACGACAAGCTAGGGGTGACAGAGTTGTACTGTGGTGAACAACTAGCTGGGGGTGACAGAGTGATACTGTGGTGAACAACTAGCTAAAGGTGGCAGAGTGATACTGTGGTGAACAACTAGCTAAGGGTGGCAGAGTGATAATGTGGTGAACTACAACCAGGGGGTGACAGAGTGATGCTGTTGTAAACTACTAGCTAAGATGGCAGAGTGATACTGTGGTGAACTACTAGCTAGGGATGACAGAGTGATACTGTGGTGAACTACAAGCTAAGGGTGGCAGAGTGATACTGTGGTGAACTACTAGCTAGGTATGACAGAGTGATACTGTGGTGAACTACAAGCTAAGGGTTGCAAAATGATCCTGTGCTGAACTACTAGCTAAGGGTGGCAGAGTGATATTGTGGTGAACTACTAGCTAGGGGTGGCAGAGTGATACTGTGGTGAACTACAAGCTAAGTGTGGCAGAGTGATACATAGATTAACTACAAACTAAGGATGGCATTGTGATACTGTGGTGATCAATTGGCTAAGGGTGGCAGAGTGATACTGTGGTGAACTACAAGCTGGGGATGACAGAGTGATACTGTGGTGAACTACTAGCTCAGGGTGGCAGAGTGATATTGTGGTGAACTACTAGCTAAGAGTGGCAGAGTGATACTATGGTGAACGACAAGCTAGGGGTGATAGAGTGATACTGTGGTGAACTACAAGCATAGCGTGGCAGAGTGATACCGTGGTGAACTACTAGCTCAGGGTGGCAGACTGATACTGTGCTGAATTACTAGCTAAGGGTTGCAAAGTGATACTGTGGTGACCTACCAGCTAGGGGTAATAGAGTGATACTGTGGTGAACTACTAGCTAAGGTTGGCAGAGTGATACTGTTGTGAAGTAATAGCTAAAGTTAGCAGAATGATACTGTGGTGAAATACTAGCTAAGGGTGATAGAGTGATACTGTAGAGACCTTCGAGCTAGAGGTGACAGTGATACTGTGGTGAACTACAAGCTACGGCTGACAGAGTGATACTGTGGCGAACTACTAGCTAAGGTTGGCAAAGTGATACTGTTGTGAACTAATAGCTAAATGTGGCAGAATGATACTGTGGTGAAATACTAGCTAAGGGTGGCAAAATGATACTGTGGTGAACTAGTAGCTTTGGGTGACAGAGTGATACTGTGGTGAACAACTAGCTAAAGGTGGCAGAGTGATACTGTGGTGAACAACTAGCTAAGGGTGGCAGAGTGATACTGTGGTGAACTACAACCAGGGGGTGACAGAGTGATGCTGTTGTGAACTACTAGCTAAGGTGGCAGAGTGATACTGTGGTGAACTACTAGCTAGGGATGACAGAGTGATACTGTGGTGAACTACAAGCTAAGGGTGGCAGAGTGATACTGTGGTGAACTACTGGCTGGGGGTGACAGAGTGATACTGTGGTGAACTACTAGCGAAGGGTGGAAGATTGATTCTGTGGTGAACTACTAGCTAAGGTTGGCAGAGTGATAGTGTGGTGAACTACAAGCTAAGGATGACAGTGTGATACTGTGGTTAACAACTAGCTAAGGGTGGCAAAGTGATACTGTGGTGAACTACTAGCTAAGGGTGGCAGACTGATACTCTGGTGAACTACTCGCTAAGGGTGGCAGAGTAATATTGTGGTGAACTACAAGCTGGGGGTGACAGAGGGATACTGCGGTGAACTGCTACCTAAGGTTGGCAGAGTGATATTAAGGTAAACTACTAGCTAAGAGTGGCAGAGTGATACTATAGTAAACGACAAGCTAGGGGTGACAGAGTTGTACTGTGGTGAACAACTAGCTTGGGGTAACAGAGTGATACTGTGGTGAACTACTAGCAAAGTGTGGCAGATTGACTCTGTTATGAACTACTAGCTAAGGTTGGCAGAGTGATAGTGTGGTGAACAAATAGCTAAGGTTGGCAGAGTGATAGTGTGGTGAACTACTAGCTCAGGGTGGCAGACTGATACTGTGCTGAATTACTAGCTAAGGGTGGCAGAGATATACTGTGGTGAACTACTACCTAGGGGTGGCGGAGTGATAGTGTGGTGAACTACTAGCTTGGGGTAACAGAGTGATACTGTGGTGAACTACTAGCGAAGGGTGGCAGAGTGATACTGTGGTGAACTACAAGCATAGCGTGGAACCGTGATACTATGGTGAACTACTAGTTCAGGGTGGCAGACTGATACTGTGCTGAATTACTAGCTAAGGGTGGCAAAGTGATACTCTGGTGAACTACAAGCTAGGGTTGATAGAGTGATACTGTGGTGAACTTCTAGCAAGGGGTGACAGTGATACTGTGGCGAACTACTAGCTAAGGGTAGTAGAATGATACTTTGGTGAAATACTAGCTTGGGGTGACAGAGTGATACTGTGGTGAACAACTAGCTAAAGGTGGCAGAGTGATACTGTTGTGAAGTAATAGCTAAAGTTAGCAGAATGATACTGTGGTGAAATACTAGCTAAGGGTGATAGAGTGATACTGTAGAGACCTTCGAGCTAGAGGTGACAGTGATACTGTGGTGAACTACAAGCTACGGCTGACAGAGTGATACTGTGGCGAACTACTAGCTAAGGTTGGCAAAGTGATACTGTTGTGAACTAATAGCTAAAGGTGGCAGAATGATACTGTGGTGAAATACTAGCTAAGGGTGGCAAAATGATACTGTGGTGAACTAGTAGCTGGGGGTGACAGAGTGATACTGTGGTGAACAACAAGCTAAAGGTGGCAGAGTGATACTGTGGTGAACAACTAGCTAAGGGTGGCAGAGTGATACTGTGGTGAACTACAACCAGGGGGTGACAGAGTGATGCTGTTGTGAACTACTAGCTAAGGTGGCAGAGTGATACTGTGGTGAACTACTAGCTAGGGATGACAGAGTGATACTGTGGTGAACTACAAGCTAAGGGTGGCAGAGTGATACTGTGGTGAACTACTGGCTGGGGGTGACAGAGTGATACTGTGGTGAACTACTAGCGAAGGGTGGCAGATTGATTCTGTGGTGAACTACTAGCTAAGGTTGGCAGAGTGATAGTGTGGTGAACTACAAGCTAAGGATGACAGTGTGATACTGTGGTTAACAACTAGCTAAGGGTGGCAAAGTGATACTGTGGTGAACTACTAGCTAAGGGTGGCAGTCTGATACTCTGGTGAACTACTCGCTAAGGGTGGCAGAGTAATATTGTGGTGAACTACAAGCTGGGGGTGACAGAGGGATACTGCGGTGAACTGCTACCTAAGGTTGGCAGAGTGATATTAAGGTAAACTACTAGCTAAGAGTGGCAGAGTGATACTATAGTAAACGACAAGCTAGGGGTGACAGAGTTGTACTGTGGTGAACAACTAGCTTGGGGTAACAGAGTGATACTGTGGTGAACTACTAGCAAAGTGTGGCAGATTGACTCTGTTATGAACTACTAGCTAAGGTTGGCAGAGTGATAGTGTGGTGAACAAATAGCTAAGGGTGGCAGAGTGATACTGTGGTGAACTACTACCTAGGGGTGGCGGAGTGACAGAGTGGTGAACTACTAGCTTGGGGTGGCAGAGTGATACTGTGGTGAACTACAAGCATAGCGTGGCACAGTGATACTATGGTGAACTACTAGCTCAGGGTGGCAGACTGATACTGTGCTGAATTACTAGCTAAGGGTGGCAAAGTGATACTGTGGTGAACTACCAGCTGGGGGTAACAGACTGATACCGTGGTGAACTACTAGCGAAGTGTGGCAGATTGATTCTGTGCTGAACTACTAGCTAAGGTTGGCAGAGTGATAGTGAGGTGAACAAATAGCTAAGGGTGGCAGAGTGATACTGTGGTGAACTACTACCTAGGGGTGGCGGAGTGATAGTGTGGTGAACTACTAGCTTGGGGTAACAGAGTGATACTGTGGTGAACTACAAGCATAGCGTGGAACAGTGATACTATGGTGAACTACTAGTTCAGGGTGGCAGACTGATACTGTGCTGAATTACTAGCTAAGGGTGGCAAAGTGATACTCTGGTGAACTACAAGCGAGGGTTGATAGAGTGATACTGTTGTGAACTTCTAGCAAGGGGTGACAGTGATACTGTGGCGAACTACTAGCTAAGGGTAGTAGAATGATACTGTGGTGAAATACTAGCTTGGGGTGACAGAGTGATACTGTGGTGAACAACTAGCTAAAGGTGGCAGAGTGATACTGTGGTGAACAACGAGCTAAGGGTGGCAAAGTGATACTGTGGTGAACTACAACCTGGGGGTGACCAAGTGATACTGTGGTGAACTTCTAGCTAGGGGTGGCAGAGTGATACTGTGGTGAACTACCAGCTAGGGGTAATAGAGTGATACTGTGGTGAACTACTAGCGAAGGGTGGCAGATTGATTCTGTGGTGAACTACTAGCTAAGGTTGGCAGAGTGATACTGTTGTGAAATAATAGCTAAAGTTAGCAGAATGATACTGTGGTGAAATACTAGCTAAGGGTGATAGAGTGATACTGTGGAGACCTTCGAGCTAGAGGTGACAGTGATACTGTGGTGAACTACAAGCTACGGCTGACAGAGTGATACTGTGGCGAACTACTAGCTAAGGTTGGCAAAGTGATACTGTTGTGAACTAATAGCTAAAGGTGGCAGAATGATACTGTGGTGAAATACTAGCTAAGGGTGGCAAAATGATACTGTGGTGAACTACTAGCTGGGGGTGACAGAGTGATACTGTGGTGAACAACAAGCTAAAGGTGGCAGAGTGATACTGTGGTGAACAACTAGCTAAGGGTGGCAGAGTGATACTGTGGTAAACTACAACCAGGGGGTGACAGAGTGATGCTGTTGTGAACTACTAGCTAAGGGTGGCAGAGTGATACTGTGGTGAACTACTACCTAGGGGTGGCGGAGTGATAGTGTGGTGAACTACTAGCTTGGGGTAACAGAGTGATACTGTGGTGAACTACTAGCGAAGGGTGGCAGAGTGATACTGTGGTGAACTACAAGCATAGCGTGGAACCGTGATACTATGGTGAACTACTAGTTCAGGGTGGCAGACTGATACTGTGCTGAATTACTAGCTAAGGGTGGCAAAGTGATACTCTGGTGAACTACAAGCTAGGGTTGATAGAGTGATACTGTGGTGAACTTCTAGCAAGGGGTGACAGTGATACTGTGGCGAACTACTAGCTAAGGGTAGTAGAATGATACTTTGGTGAAATACTAGCTTGGGGTGACAGAGTGATACTGTGGTGAACAACTAGCTAAAGGTGGCAGAGTGATACTGTTGTGAAGTAATAGCTAAAGTTAGCAGAATGATACTGTGGTGAAATACTAGCTAAGGGTGATAGAGTGATACTGTAGAGACCTTCGAGCTAGAGGTGACAGTGATACTGTGGTGAACTACAAGCTACGGCTGACAGAGTGATACTGTGGCGAACTACTAGCTAAGGTTGGCAAAGTGATACTGTTGTGAACTAATAGCTAAAGGTGGCAGAATGATACTGTGGTGAAATACTAGCTAAGGGTGGCAAAATGATACTGTGGTGAACTAGTAGCTGGGGGTGACAGAGTGATACTGTGGTGAACAACAAGCTAAAGGTGGCAGAGTGATACTGTGGTGAACAACTAGCTAAGGGTGGCAGAGTGATACTGTGGTGAACTACAACCAGGGGGTGACAGAGTGATGCTGTTGTGAACTACTAGCTAAGGTGGCAGAGTGATACTGTGGTGAACTACTAGCTAGGGATGACAGAGTGATACTGTGGTGAACTACAAGCTAAGGGTGGCAGAGTGATACTGTGGTGAACTACTGGCTGGGGGTGACAGAGTGATACTGTGGTGAACTACTAGCGAAGGGTGGCAGATTGATTCTGTGGTGAACTACTAGCTAAGGTTGGCAGAGTGATAGTGTGGTGAACTACAAGCTAAGGATGACAGTGTGATACTGTGGTTAACAACTAGCTAAGGGTGGCAAAGTGATACTGTGGTGAACTACTAGCTAAGGGTGGCAGACTGATACTCTGGTGAACTACTCGCTAAGGGTGGCAGAGTAATATTGTGGTGAACTACAAGCTGGGGGTGACAGAGGGATACTGCGGTGAACTGCTACCTAAGGTTGGCAGAGTGATATTAAGGTAAACTACTAGCTAAGAGTGGCAGAGTGATACTATAGTAAACGACAAGCTAGGGGTGACAGAGTTGTACTGTGGTGAACAACTAGCTTGGGGTAACAGAGTGATACTGTGGTGAACTACTAGCAAAGTGTGGCAGATTGACTCTGTTATGAACTACTAGCTAAGGTTGGCAGAGTGATAGTGTGGTGAACAAATAGCTAAGGGTGGCAGAGTGATACTGTGGTGAACTACTACCTAGGGGTGGCGGAGTGACAGAGTGGTGAACTACTAGCTTGGGGTGGCAGAGTGATACTGTGGTGAACTACAAGCATAGCGTGGCACAGTGATACTATGGTGAACTACTAGCTCAGGGTGGCAGACTGATACTGTGCTGAATTACTAGCTAAGGGTGGCAAAGTGATACTGTGGTGAACTACCAGCTGGGGGTAACAGACTGATACCGTGGTGAACTACTAGCGAAGTGTGGCAGATTGATTCTGTGCTGAACTACTAGCTAAGGTTGGCAGAGTGATAGTGAGGTGAACAAATAGCTAAGGGTGGCAGAGTGATACTGTGGTGAACTACTACCTAGGGGTGGCGGAGTGATAGTGTGGTGAACTACTAGCTTGGGGTAACAGAGTGATACTGTGGTGAACTACAAGCATAGCGTGGAACAGTGATACTATGGTGAACTACTAGTTCAGGGTGGCAGACTGATACTGTGCTGAATTACTAGCTAAGGGTGGCAAAGTGATACTCTGGTGAACTACAAGCGAGGGTTGATAGAGTGATACTGTTGTGAACTTCTAGCAAGGGGTGACAGTGATACTGTGGCGAACTACTAGCTAAGGGTAGTAGAATGATACTGTGGTGAAATACTAGCTTGGGGTGACAGAGTGATACTGTGGTGAACAACTAGCTAAAGGTGGCAGAGTGATACTGTGGTGAACAACTAGCTAAGGGTGGCAAAGTGATACTGTGGTGAACTACAACCTGGGGGTGACCAAGTGATACTGTGGTGAACTTCTAGCTAGGGGTGGCAGAGTGATACTGTGGTGAACTACCAGCTAGGGGTAATAGAGTGATACTGTGGTGAACTACTAGCGAAGGGTGGCAGATTGATTCTGTGGTGAACTACTAGCTAAGGTTGGCAGAGTGATACTGTTGTGAAATAATAGCTAAAGTTAGCAGAATGATACTGTGGTGAAATACTAGCTAAGGGTGATAGAGTGATACTGTGGAGACCTTCGAGCTAGAGGTGACAGTGATACTGTGGTGAACTACAAGCTACGGCTGACAGAGTGATACTGTGGCGAACTACTAGCTAAGGTTGGCAAAGTGATACTGTTGTGAACTAATAGCTAAAGGTGGCAGAATGATACTGTGGTGAAATACTAGCTAAGGGTGGCAAAATGATACTGTGGTGAACTACTAGCTGGGGGTGACAGAGTGATACTGTGGTGAACAACAAGCTAAAGGTGGCAGAGTGATACTGTGGTGAACAACTAGCTAAGGGTGGCAGAGTGATACTGTGGTAAACTACAACCAGGGGGTGACAGAGTGATGCTGTTGTGAACTACTAGCTAAGGTGGCAGAGTGATACTGTGGTGAACTACTAGCTAGGGATGACAGAGTGATACTGTGGTGAACTACAAGCTAAGGGTGGCAGAGTGATACTGTGGTGAACTACTGGCAGGGGGTGACAGAGTGATACTGTGGTGAACTACTAGCGAAGGGTGGAAGATTGATTCTGTGGTGAACTACTAGCTAAGGTTGGCAGAGTGATAGTGTGGTGAACTACAAGCTAAGGATGACAGTGTGATACTGTGGTTAACAACTAGCTAAGGGTGGCAAAGTGATACTGTGGTGAACTACTAGCTAAGGGTGGCAGACTGATACTTTGGTGAACTACTCGCTAAGGGTGGCAGAGTAATATTGTGGTGAACTACAAGCTGGGGGTGACAGAGGGATACTGCGGTGAACTGCTACCTAAGGTTGGCAGAGTGATATTAAGGTAAACTACTAGCTAAGAGTGGCAGAGTGATACTATAGTAAACGACAAGCTAGGGGTGACAGAGTTGTACTGTGGTGAACAACTAGCTTGGGGTAACAGAGTGATACTGTGGTGAACTACTAGCAAAGTGTGGCAGATTGACTCTGTTATGAACTACTAGCTAAGGTTGGCAGAGTGATAGTGTGGTGAACAAATAGCTAAGGGTGGCAGAGTGATACTGTGGTGAACTACTACCTAGGGGTGGCGGAGTGATACTGTGGTGAACTACTACCTAGGGGTGGCAGAGTGATACTGTGGTGAACTACTACCTAGGGGTGGCAGAGTGATACTGTGGTGAACTACTACCTAGGGGTGGCGGAGTGATAGTGTGGTGAACAACTAGCTTGGGGTAACAGAGTGATACTGTGTCGAACTACTAGCGAAGGGTGGCAGAGTGATACCGTAGTGAACTACAAGCATAGCTTGGAACAGTGATACTATGTTGAACTACTAGTTCAGGGTGGCAGACTGATACTGTGCTGAATTACTAGCTAAGGGTGGCAAAGTGATACTCTGGTGAACTACAAGCTAGGGGTGATAGAGTGATACTGTGGTGAACTTCTAGCAATGGGTGACAGTGATACTGTGGCGAACTACTAGCTAAGGGTAGTAGAATGATACTGTGGTGAAATACTAGCTTGGGGTGACAGAGTGATACTGTGTTGAACAACTAGCTAAAGGTGGCAGAGTGATACTGTGGTGAACAACAAGCTAAGGGTGGCAAAGTGATACTGTGGTGAACTACAACCTGGGGGTGACCGAGTGATACTGTTGTGAACTTCTAGCTAGGGGTGGCAGAGTGATACTGTGGTGAACTACTAGCTAAGGATGACAGAGTGATACTGTGGTGAACTACAAGCTAGGGGTGGCAGAGTGATACTGTGGGGAACTACAAGCTGGGCGTGACAGAGTGATACTGTCGTGAACTACTAGATAGGGGTGGCAGAGTGATTCTGTAGTGCACTACTAGCTAGGGGTTGCAGAGTGATACTGTGCTGAACTACTAGCTAAGGGTGGCAGAGTGATACTGTGGTGAACTACAACCTGGGGGTGACCGAGTGATACTGTTGTGAACTTCTAGCTAGGGGTGGCAGAGTGATACTGTGGTGAACTACTAGCTAAGGATGACAGAGTGATACTGTGGGGAACTACAAGCTGGGCGTGACAGAGTGATACTGTCGTGAACTACTAGATAAGGGTGGCAGAGTGATTCTGTAGTGCACTACTAGCTAGGGGTTGCAGAGTGATACTGTGCTGAACTACTAGCTAAGGGTGGCAGAGTGATACTGTGGTGAACTACAACCTAGGGGTGGCAGAGTGATACTGTTGTGAACTACAAGCTAAGCGTGGCAGAGTGATAGATAGATTAACTACAAACTAAGGATGGTATTGTGATACTGTTGTGAACAACTAGCTAAGGGTGGCAGAGTGATACTGTGGTGAACTACAAGCTTGGGGCGACAGAGTGATACTGTGGTGAACTACTAGCTAAGGGTGACAGAGTGATATTATGGTGAACTACTAGCTAAGAGTGGCAGAGTGATACTATGGTGAACGACAAGCTAGGGGTGATAGAGTGACACTGTGGTGAACAACTAGCTAAGGGTGGCAGAGTGATACTATAGTGAACTACCAGCTAAGGATGGCAGTGTGATACTGTGGAAAACAAGTAACTAAGGGTGGCAGAGTGATACTGTGTTGAACTACAAGCATAGCGTGCCACATTGATACTGTGGTGAACTACTAGCTAAGGGTGACAGACTGATACTGTGCTGAATTACTAGCTAAGGGTGGCAAAGTGATACTGTGGTGAACTACAAGCTAGGGGTGGAAAAGTGATATTGTGGTGAACTTCTGGGTAGGGGTAACAGAGTGATACTGTGGTGAACTAAGAGCGAAGGGTGGCAGATTGATTATGTGGTGAACTACTAGCAAAGGTTGGGCAGAGTGATACTGTGGTGAACTACAAGCTAGGGGTTACAAAGTGATACTGTGGTGAACTTCTTGCTAGGGGTGACAGAGTGATACTGTGGTGAACTACTAGCTAAGTGTGGCAGTGTGATACTGTGGTGAACTACTAGCTATTGATGGCAGAGTGATTCTGTTGTGAACTACTATCTTAGGATAGCAGTTTCTTACTATGGTGAACTACCAGCTGTGGGTGACAGATTGATACTGTCGTGAACTACAAGCTAAGGTTGGCAAAGTGATACTGTTATGAACTACTACCTAAGGATGGCAGAGTGATACTGTTGTGAACTACAAGATACGGGTGACAGAGTGATACTGTGGTGAACTAGTAGCTAAGGGTGGCAGAATGATATTATGGTGAAATACTACCTAAGGGTGGCAGAGTGATACTTTGGTGAACTACAAGTTAGGGGTGGCAGAGTGATACTGTGGTGAACTACTAGCTAAGGGTGACAGAATGATACTGTGCTGAATTACTAGCTAAGGTTGGCAGAGTGATACTGTCGTGAACTTCTATCTAAGGGCGGTAGAATGATACTGTGGTGAACTACAAGCTAGGGGTAACAAAGTGATACTGTGGTGAACTTCTAGCTAGGGGTGACAGAGTGATACTGTTATCAACTAGTAGCTAAGTGTGGCAGTGTGGTACTGTAGAGAACTACTAGCAATGGATAGCAGAGTGATACTGTGGTGAACTAGTAGCTAAGGGTGGCAGAATGATGTTATGGTGAAATACTAGCTAAGGGTGGCAGAGTGATACTGTTCTGAACTACAGTCTACGGGTGACAGAGTGATACTGTGGTGAACTAGTAGGTAAGGATGGCAGAATGATATTATGGTGAAATACTAGCTAAGGGTGGCAGAGTGATACTTTGGTGATCTACATGTTAGGGGTGGCAGAGTGATACTGTGGTGAACTACTAGCTAAGGGTGGCAGAGTGATACTGTGGTGAACTACTAGCTTAGGGTGGCATAGTGATAGTGTGGTGAACTACTAGCTAAGGGTGGCAGAGTGATACTTTGGTGAAGTACAATCTAACGTTTGCAGAGTGATACTTTGGTGAACTACTGGCTAATGGTGGCAGAATGATACTGTGGTGAATTACTAGCTAAGGTTGGCAGAATGATATTGTGGTGAACTACTAGCTGGGGGTGACAGAGTGATACTGTGGTGAACAACTAGCTAAGGTTGGCAGAGTGATACTGTGATGAACAACTATCTAAGGGTAGCATAATGATACTGTGGTGAACTAGTAGCTAAGGTTCGCAGAGTGATACTGTAGTGAACAACTAGCTAAGGGTGGTAGAGTGATACTGTTGTGAACTACAAGCGAAGGGTGGCAGAGTGATACTGTGGTGAGCTACCAGCTAAGGGTGGCAGAGTGATACTGTTGTGAACTACAAGCGAAGGGTGGCAGAGTGATACAGTGGTGAACAACTAGCTAAGGGTGGCAGAGTGATACTGTGGTGAGCTACCAGCTAAGGGTGGCAGAGTGATACTGTGGTGAACAACTAGCTAAGGGTGGCAGAGTGATACTGTGGTCAACAACTAGCTAAGGGTGGCAGAGTTATACTATGGTGAACAACTAGCTTAGAGTGGCAGATTGAAACTGTGGTGAACTACCAGCTGGGGATTACAGAGAGATACTGTCGTGAACTGCAAGCTAATGTTGGCATAGTGATACTGTTGTGAACTACTAGCTAAGGGTGGCAGAATGATACTTTGGTGAACTACTACTAGCTAAGGGTGGCAGAGTGATACTGTGGTCAGCTGCAAGCTAAGGGTGGCAGAGTGATATTGTGGTGAACAACTAGGTAAGGTTGGAAGAGTGATACTGTGGTGAACTACCAACTGTGGATGACAGATTGATACCGTCGTGAACTACAAGCTAAGGTTGACAAAGTGATACTGTTATGAACTACTACCTAAGGGTGGCAGAATGATACTGTGATGAACTACTAGCTAAGGGTGGCAGAGTGATACTGTCGTGAACTTCTAGCTAAGGGCGGCAGAATGATACTGTGGTGAACTACTAGCTGGGGGCGACAGAGTGATACTGTGGTGAACAACTAGCTAAGGTTGGCAGAGTGATACTGTGGTCAACAACTAGCTAAGCGTGACAGAGTGATACTGTGGTGAGCTACAAGCTAAGGGTGGCAGAGTGATACTGTGGTGAACAAGTACCTAAGGGTGGCAGAGTGATACTGTGGTGAACAACTAGCTAAGGGTGACAGAGTGATACTGTGGTGAACTACTAGCTAAGGGTGGCACAGTTATACTGTGGTGAACTACCAGGTGGGGATGACAGAGATAAACTGTCGTGAACTGCAGGCTAATGTTGGCAAAGTGATACGGTTGTGAACTACTAGCTAAGGGTGGCAGAATGATAATGTAGTGAACTACTAGCTAGGGGTGACAGAGTGATACCGTGGTGAACTACTACTAGCTAAGGGTGGCAGAGTGAAACTGTGGTCAGCTACAAGGTAAGGGCGGCAGAGTGATACTGTGGTGAACAACAAGCTAAGGGTGGCAGAGTGATACTTTGGTGAACTACCAACTGGGGATGACAGATTGATACTCTCGTGAACTACAAGTTAAGGTTGGCAAAGTGATACTGTTATGAACTACTACCTAAGGGTGGAAGAGTGATACTGTGGTGAACTACAAGCTTAGGTTGGCAGAGTGATACTGTGATGAACTACTAGCTAATGGTGGCAGAATGATACTGTGGTGAACTACTAGCTAAGGTTGGCAAAGTGATACTGTGGTGAACTACTAGCTGGGGGTAACAGAGTGATACTGTGGTGATCTACTAGCTAAGGTTGGCAAAGTGATACTGTTGTGAACTACAAGCTTAGGGTGACAGAGTGATATTGTTCTGAACTACAAGCTAATCTTGGCAGAGTGATACTGTGGTGAACTACTAGCTAAAGGTGGCAGAGTGATACTGTGGTGAACTACTAGCTAAGGGTGGCAGAGTGATACCTTGGTGAACTACTAGCTAAGGGTGGAAGAGTGATACTTTGGTGAACTACAATCTAACGTTTGCAGAGTGATACTTTGATGAACTACTGGCTAATAGTGGCAGAATGATACTGTGGTGAATTACTAGCTAAGGTTGGCAGAATGATACTGTGGTGAACTACTAGCTGGGGGTGACAGAGTGATACTTTGGTGAACTACAAGCTATGGGTGGCAGAGTGATACTGTGGTGAACTACTAGCTAATGGTGGCAGAGTGATACTGTGGTGAACTACAAGCTGGGGGTTACAGAGTGATAATGTGGTTAACTACAAGCTTAGGTTGGCAGAGTGATACTGTCGTTAACTACTAGCTAATGTTGACAGAATGATACTGTGGTGAACTACTAGCTGGGGTAACAGAGTGATACTGTGGTGATCTACTAGCTAAGGATGGCAGAGTGATTCTGTTGTGAACTACAAGGTAGGGGTGACAGAGTGATACGGTGGTGAACTACTAGCTAAAGGTGGCAGAGTGATACTGTGGTGAGCTACTAGCTTAGGGTGGCAGAGTGATACTTTTGTGAACTACTATCTGCCGGTGACAGAATGATACTAAGGTGAACTACAAGCTAAGGGTGGCAGAGTGATACTGTCGTTAACTACTAGCTAATGTTGACAGAATGATACTGTGATGAACTACTAGCTGGGGTAACAGAGTGATACTGTGGTGAACTACTAGCTAAGGTTGGCAAAGTGATACTGTGGTGAACTACTAGCTGGGGGTGACAGAGTGATACTGTGGTGATCTACTAGCTAGGGTTGCATTCTGTTTTTAATTATCATACATGGATGAATCTATTCCAAAGAATATCTTTGTCGCTGCATCAACGATTACACTGGACGAAAGTGCAAATCAGGTGAGGAGGATTCAGCCACATTGTTCATGTGGTGGTACAACCGTATTCATCTTGAAAGGTGAATACTACGGAAGGAAATTAATTACAAATTAACAAATCACAGGTACCCCTATCAACAAATGAAGGAAAAGGCAAACCAAAGGCGCAATGTTATGGTGTTTAGATTGATGGCAACATGTGTAGGATAGCTATTAAAATATTGTCCACTATAATGATGTGTTTATTTCAGCCCCTTTCTGCACCGTTGGGGGAAACGATTGTGGGGCAAACGGGAATTGCACACGTAAAGATTCTGGTCGTGGGAATTCATGTGTCTGCAAAAACGATTATACTGGAGAAAGATGCAACGATGGTAAGACTTCGTATTATACTACATCGGCACTACTGAGGGAACAGTAATACTGTTTCTATTTATGTTCAACATACAACCAGGGGGCATGGGTGGCCCAGTCGTCTAAGGCCCCGCGATTCGCTGTGCAGAGTGGCGTTCCTTGGGCACGCCAGAAACCTATGATTGTGGGTTCGAATTCGAATCCCGGTTCGCCCCGATTACGTTTCTAGGTTTGTCTGCACCATACCCGTGCTCGTAGGTGATAAACTTCTGAGGTCTGCATCACTTGGGGCTTTCCTCCCACATTTAACTGACACGCTGTGGTATAACTGTAATACTGTGAAAAGCGATGTCAAACCCAACTCACTCACTCAACATACAACCACTGGCTTTATCATGTAATTACGTTTTCCATTTCAGGATAACAAGGACATTATCATACAACTAGTGTGTGGAAACATCATGGGGTCATTTTACCTTTCATGTACATTCGATGCCACTTGCACCAACAATAAGGAAGTGTTACAATACTTCTCATGTAGCCCTACGATGTCCCTTTACTGCAGTTAAAAGATTGTATTTTCAGTATAGAAACTATGGGCATGGACAGTGTTATCTCGACTTGACTGATAAAAATGCAACAAATCTAACTGATGTTATAAACACCTTTAGGAATGTGTATTAGTGTCGAGATTGATGGTGACATTTGTTGTATTGTGCTCGTATTCTGATCAATGACAATACCCAATGGTTTGTGCTTGTATTCTGGGGCTGGGGGAAGTGAGTGTGGTATATGCTCTGCACTTCATATATGATCAGTGATATAGTTTGTGTTCAGCATTTATTCCTTTTGTATATTTCACAATGTGCGAAGCCCATTTCTGGTGCTCCCCGCCGTGAAATTGCTTGAAAATTGCTAAAAGCGGCGTAAAACCATAATCACTTACTCACGCTACTCTGTAACTTACAATACAGATTACCACAATGCTTCTCGTGTACGCCCGTTATCACATTTGATTGATCAGTACAGCTAATTGTTCGTATTATCAGGAACAAACCTGTGGTTACGGACTGTTTTCTGGATCTGATTGATTAGAACAACAGATCTATCTAATGTTACAAACAGATCATCGAATGTGGAATAGTACAATAATTAGACTGCAACGTGACCAGACTAGATTGATGGAGACATTTGGGCGTCTATTAAACTGTTGTGCATTGTAATTCGATGTGTTTGTTGCAGCCCCTTTCTGCACTGTTGGGGGAAGTGGCTGTGGTGCCAACGGACAATGCATTGGAGGTCGTTCCTGTAACTGCAGAAACGGTTTTACAGGCGTGAGATGCACCACTGGTAAGACTACATATTTGTATAAAAACAAAATTACAAGGGGGGAGGGGGGGGGGGGAGCTCTTTGAACAATATGTCAGTCATTTTAAACATCTGAACAGTGTCCTATGCCCTGCCCTGTTATATTGTCTGAAATTCGTTGTGTTTGTTGCAGCCCCTTTCTGCACTGTTGGGGGAAGCGGCTGTGGCGCCAACGGAAACTGCACAGAAACTTATTCTTGTGTCTGCAGAAACGGCTTTACTGGCGACCGGTGCAACATTGGTAAGACGACATGGTTTAAACGTTGCTTTCAACAATATGTCAGTCATTGTACACCTAAACAGTGTCCTATGCCCTGCACTTCGTATCTGATCAATGACAATGTAGTATAGCTGTGCTTGTATTCTGATCAATGACAATATCCTATGGTTTGTGATCATCATTTATTCCTTTTGTATATTTCAGCTCCGATCTGCACGGCTGGAGGAAGTGAGTGTGGTGTCAATGGAGTCTGTGACACATCGACATATTCCTGTTCCTGCAAGAACGGATACACTGGTCAAAAGTGCACCACACGTGAGGAGGCAACTAAGGGCTCAACATTAAGTTTGGCATGTCTCACTGAACTGTTGATTGATCTACTCTGTAACGGGGCGGTGGGTAGCCTAGTGGTTAAAGAGTTCGCTCGTCAGGCTAAAGACCCGGGTTCGATTCCCTACATTGGCACAATGTGCGAAGCCCATTTCTGGTGCTCCCCGCCGTGAAATTGCTTGAAAATTGCTAAAAGCGGCGTAAAACCATACTCACTTTCTCACGCTACTCTGTAACTGACAATACAGATTACCACAATGCTTCTCGTGTACGCCCGTTATCACATTTGATTGATCAGTACAGCTAATTGTTCGTATTATCAGGAACAAACCTGTGGTTACGGACTGTTTTCTGGATCTGATTGATTAGAACAACAGATCTATCTAATGTTACAAACAGATCATCGAATGTGGAATAGTACAATAATTAGACTGCAACGTGACCAGACTAGATTGATGGAGACATTTGGGCGTCTATTAAACTGTTGTGCATTGTAATTCGATGTGTTTGTTGCAGCCCCTTTCTGCACTGTTGGGGGAAGTGGCTGTGGTGCCAACGGACAATGCATTGGAGGTCGTTCCTGTAACTGCAGAAACGGTTTTACAGGCGTGAGATGCACCACTGGTAAGACTACATATTTGTATAAAAACAAAATTACAAGTGGGGGGAGCTCTTTGAACAATATGTCAGTCATTTTAAACATCTGAACAGTGTCCTATGCCCTGCCCTGTTATATTGTCTGAAATTCGTTGTGTTTGTTGCAGCCCCTTTCTGCACTGTTGGGGGAAGTGGCTGTGGTGCCAACGGACAATGCATTGGAGGTCGTTCCTGTAACTGCAGAAACGGTTTTACAGGCGTGAGATGCACCACTGGTAAGACTACATATTTGTATAAAAACAAAATTACAAGGGGGGGGGGGGGGGGAGCTCTTTGAACAATATGTCAGTCATTTTAAACATCTGAACAGTGTCCTATGCCCTGCCCTGTTATATTGTCTGAAATTCGTTGTGTTTGTTGCAGCCCCTTTCTGCACTGTTGGGGGAAGCGGCTGTGGCGCCAACGGAAACTGCACAGAAACTTATTCTTGTGTCTGCAGGAACGGCTTTACTGGCGACCGGTGCAACATTGGTAAGACGACATGGTTTAAACGTTGCTTTCAACAATATGTCAGTCATTGTACACCTAAACAGTGTCCTATGCCCTGCACTTCATATCTGATCAATGACAATGTAGTATAGCTGTGCTTGTATTCTGATCAATGACAATATCCTATGGTTTGTGATCATCATTTATTCCTTTTGTATATTTCAGCTCCGATCTGCACGGCTGGAGGAAGTGAGTGTGGTGTCAATGGAGTCTGTGACACATGGACATATTCCTGTTCCTGCAAGAACGGATACACTGGTCCAAAGTGCACAACACGTGAGGAGGCAACTAAGGACTCAACATTAAGTTTGGCATGTCTCACTGAACTGTTGATTGATCTACTCTGTAACGGGGCGGTGGGTAGCCTAGTGGTTAAAGAGTTCGCTCGTCAGGCTAAAGACCCGGGTTCGATTCCCTACATTGGCACAATGTGCGAAGCCCATTTCTGGTGCTCCCCGCCGTGAAATTGCTTGAAAATTGCTAAAAGCGGCGTAAAACCATACTCACTTTCTCACGCTACTCTGTAACTGACAATACAGATTACCACAATGCTTCTCGTGTACGCCCGTTATCACATTTGATTGATCAGTACAGCTAATTGTTCGTATTATTAGGAACAAACCTGTGGTTACGGACTGTTTTCTGGATCTGATTGATTAGAACATCAGATCTATCTAATGTTACAAACAGATCATCGAATGTGGAATAGTACAATAATTAGACTGCAACGTGACCAGACTAGATTGATGGAGACATTTGGGCGTCTATTAAACTGTTGTGCATTGTAATTCGATGTGTTTGTTGCAGCCCCTTTCTGCACTGTTGGGGGAAGTGGCTGTGGTGCCAACGGACAATGCATTGGAGGTCGTTCCTGTAACTGCAGAAACGGTTTTACAGGCGTGAGATGCACCACTGGTAAGACTACATATTTGTATAAAAACAAAATTACAAGGGGGGGGGGGGGGGGGGGGGGGGGGGGGGGAGCTCTTTGAACAATATGTCAGTCATTTTAAACATCTGAACAGTGTCCTATGCCCTGCCCTGTTATATTGTCTGAAATTCGTTGTGTTTGTTGCAGCCCCTTTCTGCACTGTTGGGGGAAGTGGCTGTGGTGCCAACGGACAATGCATTGGAGGTCGTTCCTGTAACTGCAGAAACGGTTTTACAGGCGTGAGATGCACCACTGGTAAGACTACATATTTGTATAAAAACAAAATTACAAGGGGGGGGGGGGGAGCTCTTTGAACAATATGTCAGTCATTTTAAACATCTGAACAGTGTCCTATGCCCTGCCCTGTTATATTGTCTGAAATTCGTTGTGTTTGTTGCAGCCCCTTTCTGCACTGTTGGGGGAAGCGGCTGTGGCGCCAACGGAAACTGCACAGAAACTTATTCTTGTGTCTGCAGGAACGGCTTTACTGGCGACCGGTGCAACATTGGTAAGACGACATGGTTTAAACGTTGCTTTCAACAATATGTCAGTCATTGTACACCTAAACAGTGTCCTATGCCCTGCACTTCATATCTGATCAATCACAATGTAGTATAGTTGTGCTTGTATTCTGATCAATGACAATATCCTTTGGTTTGTGATCATCATTTATTCCTTTTGTATATTTCAGCTCCGATCTGCACGGCTGGAGGAAGTGAGTGTGGTGTCAATGGAGACTGTGACACATCGACATATGACTGTGACTGCAAGAACGGATACACTGGTCAAAAGTGCACCACACGTGAGGAGGCAACTAAGGGCTCAACATTAAGTTTGGCATGTCTCACTGAACTGTTGATTGATCTACTCTGTAACGGGGCGGTGGGTAGCCTAGTGGTTAAAGAGTTCGCTCGTCAGGCTAAAGACCCGGGTTCGATTCCCTACATTGGCACAATGTGCGAAGCCCATTTCTGGTGCTCCCCGCCGTGAAATTGCTTGAAAATTGCTAAAAGCGGCGTAAAACCATACTCACTTTCTCACGCTACTCTGTAACTGACAATACAGATTACCACAATGCTTCTCGTGTACGCCCGTTATCACATTTCATTGATCAGTGCAGCTAATTGTTCGTATTCAGAACAGACCTGTGGTTACAGACTGTTATAAGGATCTGATTGATCAGAACAACAGATCTATCTAATGTTACAAACAGATCATCGAATGTGGAATAGTACAATAATTAGACTGCAACGTGACCAGACTAGATTGATGGTGACATTTGGGCGTCTATTAAACTGTTGTGCATTGTAATTCGATGTGTTTATTGCAGCCCCTTTCTGCACTATTAGGGGAAGCGGCTGTGGCACCAACGGAAACTGCACAGAAAGTTATTCTTGTAACTGCAGAAACGGTTTTACAGGCGTGAGATGCACCACTGGTAAGACTACATATTTGTATAAAAACAAAATTACAAGTGGGGGGAGCTCTTTGAACAATATGTCAGTCATTTTAAACATCTGAACAGTGTCCTATGCCCTGCCCTGTTATATTGTCTGAAATTTGTTGTGTTTGTTACAGCCCCTTTCTGCACTGTTGGGGGAAGCGGCTGTGGCGCCAACGGAAACTGCACAGAAACTTATTCTTGTGTCTGCAGGAACGGCTTTACTGGCGACCGGTGCAACATTGGTAAGACGACCACGTACTATGCAACATCAACATTACTGAGGGAATAATATTTAAACGCCGTCTTGAACAGTATTTCAGTCATTTCATGATGTTTCAAACTAACATACATGTAGTCAAAAACGGCTAACGGCTGTGATCATTCGTGACCAACTCGTGTTATTCCGGGACAAGCCGAATAGCGACCCGTGCCCCTCTCCTGGCCATTTTTGCGACTGGGTTCCGTCTTAGTGCAAACGGGCATGCCTAAAACAATTGTCAACTCGTTGCGTAATGGTTCACATATATTTCCCCATATATTATATAAATTTCAGATGAAATTTAAAGCACATAGGCACGTGCGGAATTATACAGTATGATTGAACACATTTATCTGTGTCATGGGTATAATTTTAGATGCAAGACATATGTAAAATCAAACATTATTTCTGAGTGATTATGTAACAAAGAACTCGAAATCATAGGCGCATTCTGATTGGTTTGTCGTATTTTCGCACATAAAAATTCATCGGTAGGGGGACGAGTCTTCTTGAAGGTCACGGAAAGGGGCGAGTGGTGACGAATGCAGGTTACGGAAAGGGGCGAGTGGTGACGAATGCTGCTGTGATAACAACTAATACGCATCTGGCAGAAATGATGTACCACATTAGCCCCGAGACCCCACTTGATTGATATGTGAATTAAATTTGAAAGTTTGTATTTTCAGAAAAACAAATGGGTAGAGACACTGTAACACAAACATAACTGATGTCATTTAGGAAATAAAGACACCGCGTTTTCAATGTAGAGCTAGGTTGCCAGTAGATTTAACCGCCCTTAATTGAATTTGGAACTGAACTCGCAACTTACCTATAGCTAGCTAACACAGTGTGTTTATCTCCATTCTAACATGACTAAATAAAACGGGTGTCAGCAAATATATTGTGTGAATCAGCATTCGTTGCGTCCAGTGTTTGGAGCGCTCAAGCAGCTTGTTTACACCGTAATGTTTCACTCGAACTTATGACAGGCACTAAAAGCATGTAGCAGAGCAACTTCGTAAGCTCACATGAGGTGGGCACCACAAGAGTAAAGTTAGCAATCCCTGGAAAGGTTAAGTTCTACACCGTTTGTCAATAACAAGGCGTCATATGGCTCATTGTGACATAGAAAATCGACAACAAAATCTCTGTTGTCCTCAAAATTTGAAATACCTTCTCTTTGTAGATTTCTATCGTGGTTTCTGTACGATATGTATTGCCACGCCTCCTTTACATATTGAAGTATTGTAGACTATTATTATTATCTAACTATGCCTACCGATAATGACTGTAAATGAAGTACTATTCTAAAACTATTAGCTTCTACTATGATTCGGTCGTCAAATCGGCTGTTTAAATCAGACGGTGTTTATTGTGTTTTAATCCCTCTGATTGACCAATCAGAATCGAATATTTCCAAAATTCATGGAAGCAATACATATATTACGATATGTTATATTGTCTGATATTCGTTGTGATTGTTGCACGAGTGAGGATGACTTATACACTGGTTTTCGCATACAGAGCCAAAATCCAAACTGAACAATAAAGATATACATTTTGATACCCAATTAATTTTACCATTACTTTCTGCCTGAAGCATCTTATAATAACATTTCTTTGGAAAGCAACAATCTGACATACTCAATAACCTTATCCAATGACCAATAACTCTTTTGTATGCATAAAGATATAATGGATACCGCCCACATTCACCTCGAACCATGTTGTTGGGTGTTGACGATTTGACACCTAGAAAGCGCTTGCATGCCAATGTATGTATGTAGACCCCAGACTTTGTAACCATAGAGCAAAATTGGGACTATTTTCATATTAAATATTTAAAAATATAAGTAAGGTGGAAGAGGCTATAATTTTATCAATGACTTTAAAATTCGAAACATTGCTTTTCCCCCCTGTAACCAGCATTAGAGAAATGACTTGACCAGGTCAGGCTTCTCGTAAAAGTAATATTTGTATTATATTTGTATATAATATTTATAAGAAGAAACACACTCCAACTTTTGACCTTTATAGTACCAAATCTCTTTTCCTGACAACACTCCACCTTTCTTAAAAACAATCATCTTATTTTTTTCCAAATTGACGTCTAAATCATAATAATTACAACACTTTTCTACAACATCAATACGCTTCTGAAGTCCACCAGTGGTATCTGAGATAAAAATAATATCGTCTGCAAACAATAACAGGAATATATTATCAAGCAGGGGCACGGGTGGCCCTTTCGTCTCATGCGCTGCGATTCGCTGTGCGTCGCTTGGGCACGCCAGAAACCTATGATTGTGGCATGGTTCGAATCCCGGTTCGCAACGAGAATGTTTCTAGGTTTGTCAGCACCATACCCGTGCTCTTAGGTTTCACCGAAGTGGTGAACGTCCGAGACCTGCATCACTTGAGGCTTTCCTCCCACATTAAGCTGACACGCCGCGATATAACTGGAATACCGTTAAAAGCGGCGTTAAACCCAACTCACTATTATCAAGCAACTTGATAAACAGCACTGTAAGATACGACACAAAAATATCATTCGCATATTTAACAAAATTCTGAAATGAGGTGGTCATTTCCTTTGGATTTATCATATTTCAAAGAGTTAATAGCACATAGCACCTCCTATGGAAATGGGGGAGTCCAGAATATAGCAAGGCATATCATCATGAATATCATTAATAGTCGCATCGGTGATAACCATATCTTCATCTGTTGGATTGTCAAACACATTTTTAAAATGTTCGACTCATTGTACCCAGGTCAGGTACACGAGTTAACACACTCTGAGATAATCGTCGTATGGTAAACCAGAAACATTTACTATTTGGGAGACTAGATAAAACCTTATTACACATTTATTCTTTATAACTTTTCTTTTCATCACGTAATAAACTAGTATAAGTATATCTTTGTTTTACATAACTAAATAAGGTGCTATCATTCTTAAAATGTCTTTACATTCTGACTAACGGGACCGGTGGTCAGGCTCGATGACTTGGTTAATGCATGTCATCGATCCCCATTGCGTGGATCGATGCTCATTCTATCAATCACTGGATTGTCTGGTCCAGACTCGATTATTTACAGACCGCCGTCATATAGCTGGAATATTACTAAGTGCGGCGTTAAACAACAAACCAACCAACCAACCAACTGCATATTCTGAGACACCTCTCTGTTCCATCTGTAGTAATGACACTCAGTGTAAAACCAGGGTTGGGGCGACTGTCGCGAGACTTACAAGTCCTTTTCATGCATTTAGCAGCTGTACACATGGGGTCTGTGAATGAGTCAATAGCATCATCTATATTATCTGGTAGTAACAGGGTACATTGTTCAGAACAATCATCCACATGTGGCAAAACTAGACTATAACTGAACTGCTGTAGTTTCGCCATGTCCAACACAAAGTGGTAGTTTTCACGAGACGCACGTGCGGTCCCTGTTGCTTCAACGGGAGTCTCCTGATCGCGTGCTTGTAACGAACAAGATGGTGGAAGGTGTGAGGATTCTGCCCTCGACACAATATCAAATGTTTTACAGTGGAAGAATAGACTGTTGGATTCAATAATGTAGTCAATTACACTGGAGTCTGAGTGACCTATGTAAGTATAATCACCTATACCTAAATCCGAACCACAGTGACCATTTATAATAGGCATGTCGAGAGCGGCACACGTATTTACAAGATATTTTCCGGCATTGTTTGCAAATATCACATGCTTTTCTATCTATGTTGATACTATCGGACAGAACTAACATATTCTCGTCACCTAAAACCTCGGCGATATCATCATCAATATGATCAGACAGTGTCCCTGTACGTTTGTCCGGGCGTTGAAATCCCCACCTATTCTCTGAGGATATGTATATCTCTTGTTAATGACCAAATAACTTCTATAAGTGCGTTAAAGAATAAAGTCAAACTACACTTGATTTTCTGTTTATTACACCAGCTTGATCCTGGCGGATTGACATATACACAACAAATAAGAATGTCTTTTTCAAGATTAAATACTCAATTATGCGGGGGCAGTGAGAGTGGGGGGATAGATGATAGATTTAGCAACAAGTAAGGTCATCTTGAGTGGGACGGTATTCGCAGATGGTACAGCATATGAACTATGATTCTCTTTAGGTAGAAAATGCGGATCCACGATGTTCGACCTGGTAGAAGTGCGCAATCAAACCTAGCAGCATTGGTTTTTGACTGATTGTGGCGTCAAAACAAACTCATTCATTTACTTGAACTGAATGTTCATCTTAATTGTTATGGATAGTCACGGAGCCATGATCCAGAGAACAGGGTGTCATTAGATAGAAATAAAGTAATAATAGGATTACCAGAAAAACGGGATATAACACCCAAGCCAATAAACTTCGCTCATTAACACCAGAATAAGTCAGGACAAAATTGAAAACTGCCCCATAATTATGTATGACATGCTTGTCGGGTATTGCAACATGTATATGTGAAAACAAAGTTATTAAAATAAAGAACAAAACTGATGAAAGTTACCAATAAACGTGTATACGTAAGTGTTATATCGTCACTGCAAAAATAATGAGTGTTTGTCTTTCGTATTAACATTCAAATACGTTATATCTGTATTAGCGATAGTGTCTACGTTCCACCGGTGAGTCAGCGTTAGCCGTACTATCTCGTAGTATATATTATTGTATTTCTGAAGACATCACGATACAGTTTTTACGATGCATCACGTCTGCACTAGCGCTTGATAACAGCCTTGTGTTTGGGTGTATCAGTAGTTTAAATCGCTGCTCTTGATATTGTTGATTAAACTTTGATACTATGAACAATATAATGTTATATGAGAGGATGACTTTAGAACGGTAACATACTATATATATAGACATAAATAGAACAATGAGTAGTACGTCCAGATTAGTGTATAGGCAACATTTCATAATTAAAATAACTAAATGACTTATAAGTAAATGCAAGAATTCAATCGGCCGGAATACAATGTATAATTCTTGTCCACTTCCATATGACTTTATAGCATACAATAAGCTTTCGGGTCCCGTTTAGATCGGTTTGGGTGGCAGACTAGATACCCATAGAATAGTTTCATCTCGGAATCTCCCATATCACTGGGGCTCCTCTTCAATTTAAATGGAGTTACTTGTTACGATTCCGAACCTTCACGAGACTCTGTTTATGAATCATTGTCAAATAGTGGTGACATTAAATCTAGGAAACAATACGCGAAATCGCGCATGCACAGAACGGAAAATTTGACAAGGCATTAAGTAATCCGCATGCGCAGAACGATTGATTTCAGTACTTCCGCTAAGCGCTTCGTGTGCAGCGTCAAACGCGGGCCTGTAATCTAACACGCGAGGACTGACCAATGAATTCAAAGAAGGTAGAAATACCGGTAGACGCTGTTGCTTGATTGACAATGTCAATCAAGAAAGGGAGGAGCTTAACGGTATCGTTCTCTCCCAGTAAATTCCGATGTCAAATAACGACGTTATTTGGACGGAAAAAGGATAGTTTGAAAACGTCCAAATAACGTCGTTTTTCCTTCCAATAACCATATACGGGAAAAAACGACGTTTTCGTGTTTGCAGTGTCACTTGGGGCTTTCCTCACACATTAAGCTGACACGCCGCGATATAACTTGAATAGTGTTAAAATCGGCGTTAAACCCAACTCACTCACTCACTCACTAAATGAAATCATTAACACATCATCGCATATTCTGATTGATCTTTTTGTGAATGACTTGATCATGGTGAACAAAAGGCGATATCAACGGTATTTCAGGCATCCTAATGTGGACGGAAAGCCAAATGTTACCATAAGTATGTTTTGCATTCTGTCATATTCCAATGGTTTGGTTTGTTTGTTGTTTAACGCCGTACTCAGCAATATTACAGCTATATGATGGTGGTGGTCTGTAAAGATTCGAGTCTGATCCAAACAATCAAGTGATTGACACCATGAGCATCGATCCACGCAATTGGGATCGATGACATGCATCAACCAAGTCAGCGAGCCTGATCACCCGATCCCGTTAGTCGCCTCTTACGACAAGCACAGTCGCCTTTTACGACAAGCATGGGTTGCTGAAGACCTGTTCTACCCCGGATCTACACGGGTCCATTGGTGAATGCATGCCTGTTTATATATGATTAAGCGATGACATTTACTAGGAAAAAACAGACTGGCTAATAGATGGCAACAGTCGCAGATCGTGGGTTCCCCAGCTATTATGTTTCCACTTGACATGCCGATCTTCATTGCTTGCGTACACGAGTGGTCAACATTCAAAGGAGACAAACCCTTAAATGTGTTTCGCATCTCATGTAGCATTCTTCCATCACATCCTTCATCACTATATGTTCCTATCGTTTCATGGTACAACTTGTGTTTAATTACAGCCCCTATCTGTACATCCCGCGGAAGCGAGTGTGGTTTCAACGGAGATTGTGACACATCCAGAACACCCTATGCCTGTCGCTGTCTCAACGGATACACTGGCAAACTGTGTACACAAGGTGAGACTTCCCACGGGAATGGCTACGTTTATACAATATGTACCCAAAGAACCACAGAAAGTGCTAAACATTTTCAGGTGAGATTTTATACAAATGTGAGATATTTCGCTCAGGAATAACTAAACTGGTAAAAAGTGTATTAAAAGTTAGATAGTTCCCGAAAAAAGTGTCTACACTGGTTTAATGTAAACTATGCTACATTATAGGTCGGATGCGGCACATGCAATGAATAGCTGACATAGTCATTTGTTCATATCTGTGACAATGTGTATTACAATGTAGACAAAATCACGGTACAAATTTATGACAATACTCAAATCTAGCTCTAATAGTTTTCAACAATGCAATTTAACGTCTGGATACTTAGAAATTTGTCCTCGTTCAGCACACTCGGCTAAAAGCGACAAAACCATCTCCACAATGTTCCCAGGTGATTTCCAAATCGAAACAACGAAGGCTACCTCAGGCATCTGTTCGTGCGGAACTACATTGTGAAATCACCAACTGAGCACAAAAGGCCAATGAATATGTAACAAATTAAATTGAACAAGTTTAATATATATATATATATATATATATATATATCAAGGTTTAATATAGCAAGATGTAATACAATGGTCCAAAAAAGAGGCAGAAAAAAAGTAACAGGACCTGTGTTATTTGTCCGTGCACTTACGAATGTCCAAAATGTGTCACAGTGGAATGTCTTGAATGGGATACGTGCTCTGTTCTTGAATCTCGGAAATGGTGTTGGAATCGGCCAGAAACTCTGTGGTTTGAGATGGGTATCCTATCCGCGATGAGCGAGTAGATACGACGGACGTTAGCCTTTAGAAGTCCTCGATGTAGCCCATCCCTGTGACGTGAACACCAGTTAAGGGAGGTAACTCTAAGTGACTAGCCCCTCCCTGTGATGTGAACACCAGTTAAGGGAGGTAACTCTAAGTGACTAGCTGAAACTTTGAAATTACATAAATAACGATATCTACTGCTACGTAACAACAATATAAGACATTTCCACTGTTACTTTATCACTTCCGATTACATCATACGCGTTTATCGAATAGTGGTGATACTAGGTGTTCGCCAAAAGGTAACAATATCCTGCCACACCGGTTGCACCCATCACAAAATCATAAGAAAAAATCGGGATGTCACTGATGCCTTCAATTTGGAAATCTCCTCAACATAGTTCATGTTATCATTGTTGCATGTTATCATTGTTGCATGGTATCATTGTTGCATGTTATCATTGTTGCATGTTATCATTGTTGTATGGTATCATTGTTGCATGTTATCATTGTTGCATGGTATCATTGTTGCATGTTATCATTGTTGCATGTTATCATTGTTGTATGGTATCATTGTTGTATGTTATCATTGTTGCATGTTATCATTGTTGCATGTTATCATTGTTGTATGTTATCATTGTTGCATGTTATCATTGTTGTATGTTATCATTGTTGCATGTTATCATTGTTGCATGTTATCATTGTTTATGTTATCATTGTTGCATGTTATCATTGTTGTATGTTATCATTGTTGCATGCTATCGTTGTTGCATGTTATCATTGTTGTATGTTATCATTGATGCATGTTATCATTGTTGCATGTTATCAATGTTGTATGCTATCGTTGTTGCATGCTATCATTGGTGTATGCTATCGTTGTTGCATGTTATCATTGTTGTATGCTATCGTTGTTGCATGCTATCATTGTTGTATGTTATCATTGTTGCATGCCATCATTGTTGTATGCTATCGTTGTTGTATGCTATCGTTGTTGCATGCTATCATTGTTGCATGTTATCATTGGTGTATGCTATCATTGTTGTATGCTGTCATTGGTGTATGCTATCGTTGTTGCATGCTATCATTGTTGCATGTTATCATTGGTGTATGTTATCATTGTTGCATGTTATCATTGATGTATGCTATCATTGTTGCATATTATCATTGTTGCATGTTATCATTGTTTCATGTTATCATTGGTGAATGTTATCATTGTTGCATGTTATCATTGGTGTATGTTATCATTGATGTATGTTATCATTGGTGTATGTTATCATTGTTGCATGTTATCATTGATGTATGTTATCATTGGTGAATGTTATCATTGGTGTATGTTATCATTGATGTATGTTATCATTGGTGAATGTTATCATTGTTGCATGTTATCATTGGTGTATGTTATCATTGTTGCATGTTATCATTGGTGTATGTTATCATTGATGTATGTTATCACTGTTGCATGCTGCCATTGGTGTATGCTATCATTGTTGCATGTAATCATTGTTGCATGTTATCATTGTTTCATGTTATCATTGGTGAATGTTGTCATTGTTGCATGTCATCATTGTTGTATGTTATCATTGTTGCATGTTATCATTGTTGCATGTTATCATTGTTGCATGTTATCGTTGTTGCATGCTATCGTTGTTGCATGTTATCATTGTTGCATGTTATCATTGTTGTATGCTATCGTTGTTGCATGCTATCATTGGTGTATGTTATCATTGTTGCATGTTATCATTGTTGCATGTTATCGTTGTTGTATGCTATCGTTGTTGCATGTTATCATTGTTGTATGCTATCGTTGTTGCATGCTATCATTGTTGTATGCTATCATTGTTGCATGCTATCATTGTTGTATGCTATCGTTGTTGTATGCTGTCATTGTTGCATGTTATCGTTGGTGTATGTCACCATTGTTGCATGCTGTCATTGGTGTATGCTATCATTGTTGTATGCTGTCATTGGTGTATGCTATCGTTGTTGCATGCTATCATTGTTGCATGTTATCATTGGTGTATGTTATCATTGTTGCCAGTATCATTGGTGTATGCTATCATTGTTGCATATTATCATTGTTGCATGTTATCATTGTTTCATGTTATCATTGGTGAATGTTATCATTGTTGCATGTTCTCATTGGTGTATGTTATCATTGATGTATGTTATCACTGTTGCATGCTGCCATTGGTGTATGTTATCATTGTTGCATGCTGTCAATTATAGCATGCATCAATGACAGCATGCAACAATTGTTACATGTTATTGTCGTTGCATGCTATTGTTGTACCGTAGCATTGTTGTGTGGTATCATTGTTGCATGTTACCTTTGTTGTATGTTATAATTGTCCCATGTTATCATTGTTGTATGTTGCCATTGTTGCATGTTATCATTGTTGTATGTTGCCATTGTTGTATGTTATTATTGTCCCATGTTATCATTGTTGTATGTTGCCATTGTTGCATGCTGTAATTGTTGTATGTTACCATTGCTGTATGTAATTATTGTTGCATGTTATCATTGTTGTATGGTATCATTGTTGCATATTATCATATCATTGTCGCATATCAGTATCGTTGCATGTTAACATTGTTGTATGTTACCATTGTTTTATGTTATGTACATAATTGCGAAATATGAAAATAACAAATTAAATTACCTTCTGAGAGGAAGAACTTCAGGTCAATATGTACAGAAAGTATAGTCGTAACAGTCATGTCATATTTCCTACAAGGTGATGTGGTTTTTCTCCACAGCCCCGATATGCTCGGCCAAGGGAAATGAGTGTGGCGACCATGGAGACTGTGATACGTCGAGAAGAGAATACGTATGTTCTTGTAAGAACGGATACACTGGCCCAAGGTGTGCGTCAGGTAAAAACAAATACTTCTTTAAAACATTGTCCCGATTTTCAACTTTAACAATTAAGTGGCTCCTATTAAGATTTGAAATTTATTTTTAAAAGAACCTAATTGTTAAACATCGCTTCAGCAAAGCTATTTCAGAGTCCTCGGACAGTGGGATCCCATATTCGCCCTGCTTAACGCCTAAGACAATAGACTTTCCCCTTGCTTAAGCAGACAAGGAATACCTTTTAAAGGGGCGTAAATGCATTCAAATCGGGGGTGGTACTTCGGTACTGCCGGCTAATAAGATCAGGCAAGAAGTAAAGAATGACGCCATCAACGATTATCCAACGTATTATACCTCCATTCTTGCTTCATGAATACCCTGTTCCCGATCGTTACCATAACCTCGTTGAGAAAGTAACGTCACCAACTCCATCTCTACAATCAGTAACTTTGTGCACTACTGGGTCGGTTCGAATCCTGGTTCGCCCCGATTATGTTTCTAGGTTTGTCAGCACCGTACTCGTACTCATGGGTTTCATCGAAGTGGTAAACGTCTGAGACCTGCATCACATCGGACTTTCCTCCCACGTTAAGCTGACACGCCGTAATATACCTGAAATACTGTTAAAAGCGGCGTTAAACCCGACTCACTCACTCACTGCACTGCTGGAAGAATTGAGTGTTGTGATATGTGCTGCTTCATAACGTCTCATTGACATTACGCTTTTGCGCCATGCTGATTGGTCAGTTCACGCCGTTTGTTTGGGGAAGGGACCCATAACACAGGTGTCATGTCTGCAAATCAACATCAGCCTTTGTTGATGACGCCACGTGTTTTGTGTTACATCGTTCGAACTGATTAAATGAGCTCAGTGGTCCCCTTGTGAACCGGAAGTCCACATTCTTCTCCATCCTCCTAAGAAAATAAAACCTTGGAATTTACATTGGTTGACTACGAGTAACGGAGTATCTGTCCCAAGAGAAATAATATCACTAAATTATTTCACTAGTGACTGACAATCCATATTCCTTTTGGATCATTAGGAACCTATTATATTCAAGAGGGGCTTGGATATTTGTTTAAGTGTACGCTTGACATGCTGAAAGTCGTCATAAAACGTTCGTAAAAGTATTTAAATGTTAGGCAGTTGCATTCACAGGACGAAATTGTGTGTTCATAAGCTATGGCAGAAAACATAAAAACACACATATTACAACAAATCCCCCCCCCCCCCCCCCCCCCCCAACACCACCCCCACCAACACCACCCCCACCCCCCCCACCCCTTAATATTTTGTTGTGGGTGGCGTAGTTATTTTCTGTGTTGTCTCCACAGCTCCCTTCTGCGTGGCTGGGGGGAACACGTGTGGAGACAATGGTAACTGTGACACGGATTCCAGTTATCAATACTGTGTCTGCAAGAACGGATACACTGGCCCAAGGTGTACGAGAGGTAAGGAGGCTACAATCATAGCACTAAGCTTTAGGATAAATAGTTTTAAACATTATCATCATATATTGTATAATATCATCGATCAATCTCATAATTTTTAAACTCCGGGATACGTTTTCTGTAGATCTGGGTTTTGTTTGAATAGAATATAAACACATCAGTGCTTCAAGTTACGTTTCCATGAGGCACTGTTTTATTTATTACTCGAATGAAAGATATCATTAGATAAAATATTAACATCACTAATGAGAATCTGTGGGAATACTTATTTTTCTTAGGCAATATAGAACATATAAACATTTCTAAATATCACAAAATATGATTTTTAGATATCCTTAATCATATATAGTTATCTAACAATCCAATTTGTGATATCAATAAATATGTTCAAATATCATTGTAAATCGCGTTTATGATTCACATTAATGCGCATTTTGTGATCAATAAATGAAACATTGATATCATAAATTAGAGATTAGATTTCGCCTCGTGCTATTTCTCTGTGAATAGAACATTATCAAATCATCACTATAGTTGACATAAAGCTGAAATAGACGATACTATGTACTACTCATATGCTATGAAGGATACTTCTTTCAGTGGCATTTAGAAGTTGGTGTGATGAAGTAAGACAAGTTCTATGGATGAACAACTTCTTTATTACAATTAGTGTGACGTTTCGGTGTAGATCAAGTCTACTACATCCCGCCTGCTTACCATCACCTAATTGCTAAATCCCTATGTCCGTCCAATTAATCTACTGACTCTGTGTCCATTAGTCCTCCACTGGCTTCCAATCATCTCTATCAGTCTGCTTGCTGACTCTGTGTCCATTAGTCATCCACTGGCTTTCAAGTATCTTAATCAGCTCTCTGTGGCCATCAATCAATTTACTGTATAAACATTGATGTTAATAAGTATATATACCTAAAAGTATGTTGTTTAGCACTATCCATCACTTGCTTGATAAAGGTGTTAGAATCTACACCGAAACGTCGCACTAATTGTAATAAAGAAGTTGTTCATCCATAGAACTTGTCTATGAAGGATACAGTAACGTATATATGGTGACATTGTGTCGCAGATATCGTTATAGCAGCTACTACTTAACACACCTTTTAACAATGGTTAAAAAATGATCATACAATTATACCATTTCTTGGCTCTTGGTTGTGTTGCTCTATGACCTGTATCAATTCAGGCTTTCCTCCCACACGAATCTGACGCACCGTTATATAACCGGAATTATTTTCAAAATGGTTATTAACCCGACATATTCACTCTGTTTATTTCTCAGCCCCCTTCTGCACTATTGGAGGGACAGATTGTGGCACCAACGGGGAATGCGCCAGGGTACAAGGAGGAAATTATGTATGCCTCTGCATGAACGGCTACACAGGCGACAAATGCACAATTGGTGAGGCTATCTATTATTTGCTATCAGCTAATGTGTAAATTATGAGATAAATCTACTGTATTTTGAAATTTAAGGTAGCTTTACTGTAGATTATCAGATATATTAGTTTGAAACCCAGGGCTTTGGTGCTAGGAAACAAAATGAAATCTTTCATTGTGAAGGATGACAGAAATAGTGACAAGATTGATGACAACAAGGTTGAATGACAGTGTTTCAGTAATATTAAGGCTGAAGCATCGAAAAAGCACGGTTAGGTGTGAAAATGATGGTAATGTTGATGTTTTCAATGGAACAGCTCCTTATTTTATTTTGTCCAGTCAAATTCGAGTATTCGTCAGTATCATGATAAAATAAAAGTAAAACGCAGCTTTGAACAATGGCTCAAAATGAAAACATACAAACAATTATATCATTTCTGTGAAGAGAGGCTCTTGATTTTGTTGTCTAAAAGATTAACTTCTTTTGCTTTGACAGCTACTTTTATAGCTGTGACAACGTTATGTTTTTGTGTTGTGCAGCAACAAGCCGCGTGTGCACTATTGGAGGGAGCGAATGTGGCGTCAACGGAGTCTGCGAGGAATGGAAATGGGAAAATTACTGTCTCTGCAAGAATGGATACACTGGGAAAACGTGTAACATAGGTGAGCTTGGGTATATGTTACACATTGTATATAATTTGCTAATCCGGAATATTTCCCAGGGAAGGGAATATTTTGAATGAATGGCATTTCTCAACAGATGAATACGATACTACTTCTAGAGTCTTAATTTTATGACAATGCTTAGCAACAAGCCCTTGTTTAAGATTCCATGTAAAGCTTTTTATAAGAAATATGAAACGTCAAGATATTATTTGCACTGAAAAATGAACCATTTACACAGAACAACTTTTAAAGTTGTGATGTATTATCCTATTGTATTGATGTCAGTATGGTAGAAGAAATGCCTTCTTTGAAACGTCTTAATGATCTAACACGATTATAAAATGCTGATTTCAACGGCTTCGTAAGGAAAATAAGGCGTTCCTAATACATATAGTCATCTTTTGTTGTATAGTTCCCAGGGAGCTGAAAATACAATTAAAATTGAATGTCATGAACTTTGCCTTTCTGTGATTGCCGAATATTATTATCATTATTATTATCATATATAGATCAAAATCATAAATTCAGCAAAGGGGCGTTTGGGTGATCCTGGCACAGTCAAGCTGGTTAGGCTAATCATTAGCTAAGGGCCGTTGTCCCCTGTACACGCTGCCCTGACAGCGAATGGGACTTCTCCCAGGAAGCGCTGCCTTCTCGAACCCACCCAGAACGTTTTGGAGAATGTGAAGACTCCTCAACACTGCAGCCTTCTGCATTACCCAGATTGTCGGAAGGGATGTATTCCTGGCAGCGAACCCGGGTACAACAGATTGGGAGGCACCAGGAACAATGAGGAGTCGGATAATTGCCATGTTTTTTTCCTTAATCTTGACAATCACAAAAGGGACAGAAAAACCTCAGCAATATAATTGTCATTGATTTCTTCAAAAAGATTTATTAAAAAGATCAGTTTGTTGGCCTGGCTAGGTCTGAGGCTGTAAATGGGCCTATTCAAACTTTGCTTTCACTATTTTCCATGACGCCCTCTGCATATTCTTGCTCGTACCATGAATGGACTTATGTGTCAAAAACCACAAGCATGGCGAATACGGTAACAAAAGGATCGAGTCACTTAAGTCACGCCGCTTAAGATACCGTGTTTGTTCCAAAGCTTGGCATCCACTGATAATGTGTCGGACGGTCTCACTAAATCCATTGCCTAATCTACATTTCATGTTTACATTTGGATGCAAAATCACACATTGACGGTTTCGAGTGGGAAGTAACTAGCCCTGAGCAGCAAACAGAAAGCCTTCTGTTTCATTTTACAGGCCAGCCAATTTAATCCAAGCGAAGAACTCTTCAGGGTTGCTGATCTTCTCAACACACTGCTTATTGTTTTTGTTATTGTTATTATTAAGTTATATTTCATTATCATTTTTTTATTTTAGCCCCAGTTTGTGCGGCATCAGGGGATCAATGTGGTGGAAATGGAGAGTGTAACGTCTGCACCAACTACCACTTCTGTCAATGTTCTCCTGGCTACAACGGTGACACCTGTTCCGCGGGTGAGTGTGTCGTCAATTGCTAGATTAGATAAAGGTGCTGATTGCTATTGTTTCCACAGGTACATACTAACAGTCCCCTATACGTGGTGTAGATTGTTTATGGCTTTGGCCGGTGTATTGGGAGCAGGTCCATCAGTGTGATGTATCTACAATTTAAAATCCTGATAAAATGGGTATCATATGGGTGTTAAATGCTAACAAAATATATCAAAGTGATGTGCAACCACTATGAATGTATCTAGTTAAAATTCATTCATGAAATATCTGCTGTGTTCAGATCAGACAATGCATATGTTATTTCTATAGTGGCGGTAATGATTGTTGGATTATATTTCAGGACATCATCAGGATTCAAGTACCGCTCCTGTCAAGGTTGTTTCGATGACATTCCTGATGATCTGTCTGTTTGGACGTCTGTTTTTATGGTAGTTTCTGTCGCATTCCAGATGATCTGTGTATTTTGAAATCTGCTGTTAAGGTAGTTTTTATGACATTCCGGATGATCTCTGGGTTTGGAAATCTTCTGTTTTTATGGTAGTTTCTGTCGCATTCCAGATGATCTGTGTATTTTGAAATCTGCTGTTAAGGTAGTTTTTATGACATCCCGGATGATCTCTGTGTTTGGAAGTCTGTTTTTATGTTAGTTTCTGTCGCATTCCAGATGATCTGTGTATTTTGAAATCTGCTGTTAAGGTAGTTTTTATGACATTCCTGATGATCTCTGTCTTTGGAAGTCTGTTGTATATAGGTAGTTTCTATCGCATTCCAGATGGTCTGTGTATTTTGAAATCTGCTGTTTAGGTAGTTTTTATGACATTCCTGATGATCTCTGAGTTTGGAAGTCTGTTTTTATGTTAGTTTCTATCGCATTCCAGATGATCTGTGTATTTTGAAATCTGCTGTTAACGTAGTTTTTATGACATTCCTGATGATCTCTATGTTTGGAAGTCTGTTTTTATGGTAGTTTCTGTCGCATTCCAGATGATCTGTGTATTTTGAAATCTGCTGTTAAGGTAGTTTTTATGACATTCCTGATGATCTCTATGTTTGGAAGTCTATTTTTATGGTAGTTTCTGTCGCATTCCAGATGGTCTGTGTATTTTGAAATCTGCTGTTAAGGTAGTTTTTATGACATTCCGGATGATCTCTGTGTTTGGGAGTCTGTTGTATATAGGTAGTTTCTATCGCATTCCAGATGATCTGTGTATTTTGAAATCTGCTGTTAAGGTAGTTTTTATGACATTCCGGATGATCTCTGTGTTTGGGAGTCTGTTTTTATGGTAGTTTCTGTCGCATTCCAGATGATCTGTGTATTTTGAAATCTGCTATTAAGGTAGTTTTATGACATTCCTGATGATCTCTGTGTTTTGGAGTCTGTTTTTATGGTAGTTTCTGTCGCATTCCAGATGATCTGTGTATTTTGAAATCTGCTGTTAAGGTAGTTTTTATGACATGCCTGATGATCTCTATGTTTGGAAGTCTGTTGTATAAAGGTAGTTTCTATCGCATTCCAGATGATCTGTGTATTTTGCAATCTGCTGTTAAGGTAGTTTTTATGACATCCCGGATGATCTCTGTCTTTGGAAGTCTGTTTTTATGTTAGTTTCTGTCGCATTCCAGATGATCTGTGTATTTTGAAATCTGCTGTTAAGGTAGTTTTTATGACATGCCTGATGATCTCTATGTTTGGAAGTCTGTTGTATAAAGGTAGTTTCTATCGCATTCCAGATGATCTGTGTATTTTGCAATCTGCTGTTAAGGTAGTTTTTATGACATCCCGGATGATCTCTGTCTTTGGAAGTCTGTTGTATATAGGTAGTTTCTATCGCATTCCAGATGATCTGTGTATTTTGAAATCTGCTGTTAAGGTAGTTTTTATGACATTCCGGATGATCTCTGTGTTTGGGAGTCTGTTTTTATGGTAGTTTCTGTCGCATTCCAGATGATCTGTGTATTTTGAAATCTGCTATTAAGGTAGTTTTATGACATTCCTGATGATCTCTGTGTTTGGAAGTCTGTTTTTATGGTAGTTTCTATCGCATTCCAGATGATCTGTGTATTTTGAAATCTGCTGTTAAGGTAGTTTTTATGACATCCCGGATGATCTCTGTCTTTGGAAGTCTGTTTTTATGTTAGTTTCTGTCGCATTCCAGATGATCTGTGTATTTTGAAATCTGCTGTTAAGGTAGTTTTTATGACATGCCTGATGATCTCTATGTTTGGAAGTCTGTTGTATAAAGGTAGTTTCTATCGCATTCCAGATGATCTGTGTATTTTGCAATCTGCTGTTAAGGTAGTTTTTATGACATCCCGGATGATCTCTGTCTTTGGAAGTCTGTTTTTATGGTAGTTTCTGTCGCATTCCAGATGATCTGTGTATTTTGAAATCTGCTGTTAAGGTAGTTTTTATGACATTCCTGATGATCTCTATGTTTGGAAGTCTGTTTTTATGGTAGTTTCTGTCGCATTCCAGATGATCTGTGTATTTTGAAATCTGCTGTTCACGTAGTTTTTATGACATTCCTGATGATCTCTGTCTTTGGAAGTCTGTTTTTATGGTAGTTTCTGTCGCATTCCAGATGATCTGTGTATTTTGAAATCTGCTGTTAACGTAGTTTTTATGACATTCCTGATGATCTCTGTGTTTGGAAGTCTGTTTTTATGGTAGTTTCTGTCGCATTCCAGATGATCTGTGTATTTTGCAATCTGCTATTAAGGTAGTTTTTATGACATCCCGGATGATCTCTGTGTTTGGAAGTCTGTTTTTATGGTAGTTTCTGTCGCATTCCAGATGATCTGTGTATTTTGAAATCTGCTGTTAAGGTAGTTTTTATGACATCCCGGATGATCTCTGTCTTTGGAAGTCTGTTTTTATGTTAGTTTCTATCGCATTCCAGATGATCTGTGTATTTTGAAATCTGCTATTAAGGTAGTTTCTAACACATTCCTGGTGGTCAGTGTACTTGAAAGTCTGTTGTATAAAGGTAGTTTCTGTGACACCCCTGGTGATCTGTTGTTAGTAAGTCTTCTGTTAAAATGTAGTTTCTAAGACAACCCTAGTGCTCTGTGTATTTGGAAATCTGCTGTTTAAAAGTAGTTTCTATGACATCCCTAGTGCTCCGTGCATTTGGAAATCTGCTGTATAAAAATAGTTTCTCTGACAACCCTGGTGATCTGGAGGTTTAGGTCTGCTGTTATGAGGTAGTTTCTCTGACAACCCTGGTGATCTGTTTATTTGGATATCTGCTGTTATGAGGTAGTTTCTATGACAACCCTTGTGGTCTGTTTATTTGGATATCTGCTGTTATGAGGTAGTTTCTATGACAACCCTTGTGGTCTGTTTATTTGGATATCTGCTGTTATGAGGTAGTTTCTCTGACAACCCTGGTGATCTGTTTATTTGGATATCTGCTGTTATGAGGTAGTTTCTATGACAACCCTTGTGGTCTGTTTATTTGGATATCTGCTGTTATGAGGTAGTTTCTATGACAACCCTTGTGGTCTGTTTATTTGGATATCTGCTGTTATGAGGTAGTTTCTCTGACAACCCTGGTGATCTGTTTATTTGGATATCTGCTGTAATGAGGTTGTTTCTATGACAAACCTTGTGGTCTGTGTACTTGGATATATGCTGTTAAAAAGGAAGTTTTCTTTATATTCCTGATAATGTGTGTGTTTGACACTCGGCTGTGATAAAGGCAGTTCCCGTGACAACCCTGATGATATTTGTATTTGAAAATCTTTTGCTAAGTAGTTTCTGTGACATTCCTCATGACCTATGTATTTGAAAGTTTTTTACTAAGGTCGATTCGGTAACATCCACGAATGCTGAACATATCTTTCTCAATTCTTTCTCGCCCTTTCCATTCCACCACGGCATGTGGATATGCTGACACGAGACAGTTAATGAACTGAAATAAAAGTGATGTCATAAGTATAACTGTTTCGTCTTGTTTGTGCAATTATCTCACCCCGACTCAAACACTCGGAGTATTCCGAGACATACGTTTTGAGATAAGGCCTCACCATCTTAGGCGTCACTTAGACGTGCCAGGATCCGAAAAGTCATGGGTTCGAATCCCAGCCCAAATCACGTGGGTTTGACCAAAGTTATTAAAACCTACATGCCTTTCCTACCACATGTAGCTGACACGCTGTTATACAGCAGAAATATTGTTCAAGCGGCGTGCGTAAAACCCAAACAACTCACTCATTAATCTTTGGGGAATGTGGGATCACAAGAATCATTCGGTGATTACAGATTGAGGGCATGCTAGAGGACAAAATGCCTATTGTCAAACTCGACTGTCACATTCGAGTGACCTTGATGTACCCATAAATACGTATATCATGTATGCAAATTCGTCATTCCACAATTGGAATCCAATTGCTTATAGAGAGTAGGAGTCGGGCTGTAAGTAGACATGTTCCGACGTCTAATGTCACGTGATTAGTAACACCTAGAATCTCGCGAGATCTGACCGGAACATGAACCCGAGAGATATATTGGGGTTTGTGTGTTTGTTTAACGCCGCAGTCTGCAATATTTCAGTTATATTACGGCAATCTATAAGTAATCGAGTTTGGACCAGACAATCTAGTCATGGATATAGTGAGCTTGGATGAACGCAATTGCGATACGATGACACACAGCTACATGACAAGCCGATCCCTCTACTTAAAAGCATGTTTTGCTGCATTGGAGAAAGGGACTGGGATCGAGTAGCGGTTGAAAAACCAAGTTCGTACAGTGGTCGTATTGATTTTACAACAGTCTACTAATCTTTTCCTTCAAATACGTGACGAGAGATGGTAGAAAATTGGCAGACATTAGCAGGCACAGCATGAACCTCGTCATACCTCGGACAGCTTCATGACATTAGCAGTAATATATGAACCTCATCATACCTCGCACACATACATGAGATTAGCAGTTACAACATGAACATCATCATACATTGCACAGCTACATGACATTAGCAGTAACAACATGAACCTCGTCATACCTCGCACACATACATGACATAAGCAGTAACGACATAAACTTCATCACACCTCGCAGAGCTTCATTACATTAGCAGTAACAGCATAAACCTCAGCATACCTCACAAAGCAACATGACATTAGCAGTAACAACATGAACCTCATCATACCTCACACAGCTACATGACATTAGCAGGAACAACATGAACATCATCATGCCTCGCACAGCTACATAACATTAGCAGTAACAACATCAACCTCATCATACCTCGCACAGCTACATGACATTAGCAGTAACAACATGAACATCATCATACCTCACACAGCTACATGACATTAGCAGGAACAACATGAACATCATCATGCCTCGCACAGCTACATTACATTAGCAGTAACAACATCAACCTCATCATACCTCACACAGCTACATGACATTAGCAGTAACAACATCAACCTCATCATACCTCACACAGCTACATGACATTAGCAGGAACAACATGAACATCATCATGCCTCGCACAGCTACATAACATTAGCAGTAACAACATCAACCTCATCATACCTCACACAGCTACATGACATTAGCAGTAACAACATCAACCTCATCATACCTCACACAGCTACATGACATTAGCAGTAACAACATCAACCTCATCATACCTCACACAGCTACATGACATTAGCAGGAACAACATGAACATCATCATGCCTCGCACAGCTACATAACATTAGCAGTAACAACATCAACCTCGTCATACCTCGCACAGCTACATAACATTAGCAGTAACAACATCAACCTCATCATACCTCACACAGCTACATGACATTAGCAGGAACAACATGAACATCATCATGCCTCGCACAGCTACATAACATTAGCAGTAACAACATCAACCTCATCATACCTCGCACAGCTACATGACATTAGCAGTAACAACATGAACATCATCATACCTCACACAGCTACATGACATTAGCAGTAACAACATGAACATAATCATACATCGCACAGCTACATGACATTAGCAGTAACAACATGAACCTCGTCATACCTCACACAGCTACATGACATTAGCAGTAACAACATGAACATAATCATACATCGCACAGCTACATGACATTAGCAGTAACAACATGAACCACATCATACCTCGCACAGCTACATGACATTAGCAGTAACAACATGAACCTCATCATACCTCGCACAGCTACATGACATTAGCAGTAACAACATAAACCGCATCATACCTCGCACAGCTACATGACAGAAGCAGTAACAACATAAACCGCATCATACCTCGCACAGCTACATGACATTAGCAGTAACAACATGAACCTCATCATACCTCGCACAGCTACATGACATTAGCAGTAACAACATAAACCGCATCATACCTCGCACAGCTACATGACGTTAGCAGTAACAACATGAACCTCATCATACCTCGAAGAGCTACATGACATTAACAGTAACAACATCAACCTCATCGTGCCTCGCACAGCTACATGACATTAGCAGTAACAACATGAACCTCATCATACCTCGCACAGCTACATGACATTAGCAGTAACAACATGAAGCTCGTCATACCTCGCACAGCTACATGACATTAACAGTAACAACATCAACCTCATCATACCTCGCACAGCTACATGACATTAGCAGTAACAACATGAAGCTCGTCATACATCGCACAGCTACATGACATTAGCAGTAACAACATGAACCTCATCATACCCCAAACAGCTACATGACATTAGCAGTAACAACAAGAACCTCAAAATACCTCGCACAGCTACATGACATTAGCAGTAACAACATGAACCTCATCATACCTCGCACAGCTACATGACATTAGCAGTATCAACATGAACCTCGTCATACCTCGCACAGCTACATGACATTAGAAGTAACAACATAAACCTCGTCATACCTCGCACAGCTACATGACATTAGCAGTAACAACATGAACCTCATCATACCTCGCACAGCTACATGACATTAGAAGTAACAACATGAACCTCGTCATACCTCGCACAGCTACATGACATTAGCAGTAACAACATGAACCTCATCATACCTCGCACATCTACATGACATTAGCAGTAACAACATGAACCTCATCATACCTCGCACAGCTACATGACATTAGAAGTAACAACATAAACCTCGTCATACCTCGCACAGCTACATGACATTAGCAGTAACAACATGAATCTCATCATACCTCGCACAGCTACATGACATTAACGGTTATATATCACTTCTTTTTTTTAGGGTTTTTTGTTTTCTTTCCTCCTTTGTTCATCTCAGCAGGTATAGCATATTAGTGGTGAGGGGGTATATATATATATATATATACATATATATATATATATATATATATATCATGTCAATAGATATGTCAATACCTAAGGTTTAGAGCTTCCCAACTGATGATATTGTTCCAAACAAGCAAATTGTTACACAGTTAAATAATTACTGATTGCCTTCTTATTTAAGGCAACTTGTGCCAGACCAGTAACTACTTATATCATTTCAGAACACTTTAAACTATTTTAAAAATGAATGATGTTTCACGTTTCGTTAATAACATGGGGCCCGTTAAGGTCCGGGGTAGAATTGGTCTTCAGCAACCCATACTTGCCGTAAAAGGCGACTGAGCTTGTCATGGTTTATGCATATCATCGCGTGGATCGATGCTCATGATGTCTGCAACTTGATTGTCTGGTCCATGATATCAATCAGTGGATTGTCCGGTCCAGACTCGACTATACACAGACCGCCTTCACATAGATGGAATGTTGTTGAGTGCGGCGTTAAACAACAAACAGATAAAACAAATTCAATTAATAGCATGGGCAGAAACGAAAGAAGGGACAAATTTGTTTCGTCAGTTTTATTAAGTATTATAAATTGAAATAAGCCTTCGCACTCCTAAAACTCCTCAACAGACACGTACAGTTGACACAGACACGGAAAACGTTCAGCTTAATTCTTTCTGTCAAACGTTCCATTGGGTAGACTCAAGAGATTACCAACAAAACGCGTCTATTCGGTGGGGTAGGCAAGTTCAAGGGTAGAGGCAAAGCAAAATAGGATATGTTCAGGTTAAACGGCACGGCAAAACATGACAATTCAAGGGTAGATATATGCAATATATGACATGTTTAGGGGTGGGGTAACGGCAAAATATCACAGGTTCATGGGGAAAGACAGAAACGTTCAAGGGAAAAAGCAAGGCAGGGTATGACATGTTCAAGTGTGAGATAAGGCTTAACATAAAATGTTCAGGGGAAGAGGCAAGGTGGTGATGATATATATAGTGATGAGGCAGGACAAAACATGAAATGTTCAGGGGAAGAGGCAAGGTGGTGTATGATATATTTAGGGGTGAGGCAGAACAAAACATGAAATGTTCAGGAGAAGATGCAAGGTGGTGTATATCATATTTAGGGGTGAGGCAGGACAAAACATGAAATGTTCAGGGGAAGATGCAAGGTGGTGTATATCATGTTTAGGGGTGAGGCAGGACAAAACATGAAATGTTCAGGGGAAGATGCAAGGTGGTGTATATCATGTTTAGGGGTGAGGCAGAAGAAAACATGAAATGTTCAGGAGAAGAGGCAAGGTGGTGTATATCATGTTTAGGGGTGAGGCAGAACAAAACATGAAATGTTCAGGAGAAGATGCAAGGTGGTGTATATCATGTTTAGGGGTGAGGAAGAACAAAACATGAAATGTTCAGGAGAAGATGCAAGGTGGTGTATATCATGTTTAGGGGTGAGGCAGGACAAAACATGAAATGTTCAGGAGAAGAGGCAAGGTGGTGTATATCATGTTTAAGGGTGAGGCAGAAGAAAACATGAAATGTTCAGGGGAAGAGGCAAGGTGGTGTATATCATGTTTAGGGGTGAGGCAGAACAAAACATGAAATGTTCAGGGGAAGATGCAAGGTGGTGTATATCATGTTTAGGGGTGAGGCAGAACAAAACATGAAATGTTCAGGGGAAGAGGCAAGGTGGTGTATATCATGTTTAGGGGTGAGGCAGAACAAAACATGAAATGTTCAGGGGAAGAGGCAAGGTGGTGTATATCATGTTTAGGGGTGAGGCAGAACAAAACATGAAATGTTCAGGGGAAGATGCAAGGTGGTGTATATCATGTTTAGGGGTGAGGCAGGACAAAACATGAAATGTTCAGGGGAAGATGCAAGGTGGTGTATATCATGTTTAGGGGTGAGGCAGAAGAAAACATGAAATGTTCAGGAGAAGAGGCAAGGTGGTGTATATCATGTTTAGGGGTGAGGCAGGACAAAACATGAAATGTTCAGGAGAAGAGGCAAGGTGGTGTATATCATATTTAGGGGTGAGGCAGAACAAAACATGAAATGTTCAGGGGAAGATGCAAGGTGGTGTATATCATGTTTAGGGGTGAGGAAGAACAAAACATGAAATGTTCAGGAGAAGATGCAAGGTGGTGTATATCATGTTTAGGGGTGAGGCAGAACAAAACATGAAATGTTCAGGGGAAGAGGCAAGGTGGTGTATATCATGTTTAGGGGTGAGGCAGAACAAAACATGAAATGTTCAGGGGAAGAGACAAGGTGGTGTATGATATATTTAGGGGTGAGGCAGGACAAAACATGAAATATTCAGAAGAGAAGGTAAGGTGGTGTATGGTTAAACGGCGCTGCAAAACATGACAAATCAAGGGTAGAGTCAAGGGAATATATGACATGTTTAGGGGTGGAGTTACGGCAAAATGTCACAGGTACATGAGGAAAGACAAGGCAAAACAGATATGTTCAAGGGCAGAAGCAAGACAGGGGTTGACATGTTACAGTGTGAAATAAAGCAAAACATGAAATGTTCAGAGGAAAAGGCAAGTAGGTGTTTAGGGACTCGGACTGTAATGACACATTTTGTCAATACCATGTTGGGCTAGACAAATGTACACCTCAAGATATCTTTGGTAAAAGAGCCTTATCTGGAAGGTAGACTACCTGAATGTTTAACAAATTGTCATCTTCCACGTGATTGTATACGAATTTTACATACCGTATCATCCACCATTTGGTTGTATAACTGTTTTATTTCCATAGCAGATACCGCTTCATCCACCAAGTGGTTGTATACAAGTTTTATCCCTGTTCTTGAAGTATCCTATATTCTACCAAGGGGTTGTATAAGCGTTTTATTCCCATAGTAGATGTATCTAAATATCTCACCAGCCACACAGTCCCAGGTTCTGATCGACCATGCATTCAGTTTCTTTGAAATTAACTGGGTTCGAATCCAAGTATGGATAGCATAGTTTGAAACTTGCCAATCAAACGACTCTTTTCCGTAAAGAAGTCCAAAACTTTCTCCCGGATTTGGGTGATTCAAGGACCGGAGTTCTGTGTTTATGAGGTTTGGGTACTTCTGGGCCAGTATTGCGGGTAGCAGAATGATAGCCCCAGACACTGTCATCTAGTGTTTTGTACTCCTCGTACCAGATCTTAAGGAAATCTGCCCACGGCCTCGCTACAATTATGCCGTTACAGAGGCCGTCCGGTGTCTCGTACCCCATCGTCACTTCGTACCTGCATTAGAGGGAAACAGTTTGAACAGTATTTATTTTCAAATGTTACACTGGATTTTAAAAACGTCCCTTATTGAATATTGTTTCTGCCAAAACAGCACTCACGCTAACAACAACGATGGGATGATAACGACAATTTATGACACAAGTATGTAGAGGAGATTACGACTATTAATGACACACTGATGTGGAGTAGGGTACAATTACAGTAAAGTACGTTTATAACGAACACGCTTATAACGAACTGACGGATAAAACGAACTGATTTTTTGGTCCCGACTATTTGCTATAGTTATGATGTATATATGCTTGTAACGAACTACGGTTATAACAAACTAAAGTTAGTGGTCCCTTCGAGTTCGTTATAACCGTAGTTTACTGTGTATCTGACTTACTGATGCAGCTGTGAGAACGACTGCATCTGTTGGTTTGGTTGGTTTGTTGTTTTACGCCGCACTCAGCAATATTCAAGCTCTGTAAATAATCGAACTGAACTAGACAATCCGGTGATTGATATCATGAGCATCGATCCACGCAATTAGGATCGATTACATGCTCCAACCAAGTCAGCGAGCCTGACCACCCGATCCCGTTAGTCGCCTCTTACGACAAGCATAGTCGCCTTTTACTGCAAGCATGGTTTGTAGACATTGTAGATGTGTGAAGAGCTATATCTGACATACTGATGAGAAGGTGAGGATGACTTACTGATATAGGGCTGAGAAAGGCTGAACAACAAGGGCGTCAAGATCCATGTAGATGCCACCAAACTCCATCACCGCCTCGATCCTGATGACATCTGACTGGTGCTCTGGGACGTGTACTTCCTGTCCTAGGATGGTGGTGGGAGGGGCTCTGTACACCAACACTATCTCCGGGAAGCCATCCGTAGCTTGGTCCCAGTAAACCCCCTCCGGTAACAGATCAAACCAGAAGAGTATGACCTTGGGCTTCAGAAATTTATGGATGGCTAGCAAGGACACAAAATGGTGGAATAAAAATGTGTTCCTCTTTGGACCTCCGTACCACGTGATGTGTACTATGTTTGGCACGACGGAATGATCATGCAATGTTGTTCTATTATATTCCACTGGCACACTAAGATTTGAGAAGAACGTTTGTTGTCGGTTGTAACGAAAGTACTCTGTCTCATCCTTTGTCATGGCACGGCAAATTCCAGGGTAGATACAATCAGTAACATCGAACTCCCTTGTTCTCAGCATACCCAATTTGACCCCTGTTTCCATCGTGTTGGCGATGATTAGGAGGACCACAAGAGTCAGAAGGCTCAAATACGTCATTTTTAACTTCTTCTTGGATCGAAATACACTGACGGACAGCAACAGGACATCAGAGTAGCCCATCTGAAAATACATGTAGGTGGTTCTGCGAGAAGAGTACACAACATATTGTACACCACAACTTTGAGATATGTCCTAAAACACCCGAAACATACAAACAGTGCGCGATAATGGGCGCTATAAGGTAAAATGCACGAAACGGAACAAAAGCAGACCTACAGGCAAGGATGTAGGTTCTGCGAGAAGAGTACACAACATATTGTACACCACAACTTTGAGATATGTCATAAAACACCCGAAACATTCGAACAGTGCGCGATAATCCCATCACTTAGGTCAAATGCACGAAACTGTACAGAAGCAGAACTACAGGCAAGGATGTAACGAGTAAGTTGGGTTTAAAGCGGCTTTTAACAGTATTCCAGTTATATCACGGCGTGTCAGCGTAATGTGGGAGGAAAGCCCGAAGTGATGCAGTTCTTAGACGTTTACCACTTCGGTGAAACCCACGAGCACGGGTATGGTGCTGACAAACCTAGAAACATAATCGGGGCGAACCGGGATTCGAACCCACAATCATAGGTTTCTGGCGTGCCGAAGGGACGCAACTCTGCACAGCGAATTGAGGCGCCTTAGACGACTGGGCCACCCATGCCCCCCCCCCCCCCCCCCCCCCCCCCCCCCCAGTCGGCAAGGTGGCCTGGCTTTGGTTATTGGTGGCCCTTTGCCAGTGTTTTAAACTGTATGATTGATATTGTTATGCCCAAATGTGTTTGATGAAATTTGGTTTAAAATATAACTTTGCATACATGACTCACTTGTGAGTATATAAACTTGGCATCGTCGCTATATGGCTGAAATAATACCGATGCGATGTTAGATTTTAACTCACTCACTCACTGATTACAAGCATCCCCAAAATGACATTCACCGAGTCCTGTTCGTCAGGGAGATGAGGAAGAGGGCCCCCGAAGCATGGAAAACTTTAAGGGACATTCTCGCGATGTCGAATTCTTGCGATCCTTACCTTTGGAAAAGAGCTGAATATGCCAAACGTGCGAGAATGCAAGATCGCGAGAATGTTCCTTAGAGTATTCCAAGAGAAGACGCTATGAACGCCCAATGCAACCAGGGGGTAGCAGCCCTTGAATCAGCAGAAGTGCATATCCTCTCATCATTCCCCTCGAGGGGGCATGGGGGACCCAGTCGTCTAAGGCGCCGCGATTCGCTGTGCAGAGTTGCGTCCCTTTGGCACGCCAGAAACCTATGATTGTGGGTTCGAATCCCGGTTCACCCCGATTATGTTTCAAGGTTTGTCAGCACCATACCCGTGCCATATTTGGTCGTATTTACTATTTATATATAATATGTGTAATTATTCATCTGTATCATTAGCAATGTTTTGACGTTGCCGAATGAAAGTGATTCCAGTATTTTTAAGCAAATATTTAAAAACCTTGAGGTTTTCATAAATAAATTTCTGCGAAGGTTCATTAAGACATTATCATTTGAGTTTCTACATACGGTCTTTTTAGTAGCGACAGAGACTTTGAAAAAGGACGTTTTATGCATTCTTTTTTTTCCCTCATTTTATGCACAGAAAAAAACTACATTGTTATTCCCTATGAGGCTGCTAAAATTACACCATAACCCCATATGTTTCATAAAAGAGGGACCACCGGATGTATTATGGATATAATTAATAAAACAAGACAGTCACTGCCCCTTACAAACTTAAGCACATGCGACAAGCATGACGAACTGAGAATTAGGTACACTCAAGTTTTTTTTATCAATGTATAGTCATTATGATACCTATCGGTTTAAAATCAAAATAAAATAACACAAGGCGCCTGTTATAAAAGCGCGCTCAAAACATAAATACTTGCCTCGTATTGTTAAAATAATACAGCATGATGATTAACGTAATACATTAATCTAATTTACAAATTGTTAGAAATCGAAACCCTGTGTGACAAGACATATTCTCGTGATCACCAAGAGTTATCTCAGTATTTCAGTGAATTACACTGAAAACTTATATTTGATCTTGCATTGGCACGCATATGTTAACGTGTTTTGATGCTCGCAGAATTTATGTCATAATTAAATCTAAACAAACCCTAATCTTTTTTAACCGAGGTGGAACTTGTCATGGAAATGAGCGGGGGTTGCCGAAGTGGTAAACGTCTAAGACCTGCATCACTTCGGGCTTTCCTCCCATATTAAGCTGACACGCCGTGATATGACTGGAATACTGTTAAAAGCGGCGTTAAGCCCAACTCATGATCACTCACTCACTCCACGTCACTGTCAGGCAGGCCTAGCTCTGAGGTTCAGAAGACAAGACTGTAACAGTAAACTGTTCACAGATGACTTGTCCAAAATAAGGTTTTAGCGACGCTTGCATTACTCAACGTCGTCAGTTTCGAGGAAGAGTTGAAATGTTATGGGGTGGCATTACAACTTGTTGGCGAACACAACTCATCATTGTTAATGGCAATTTGAATAACGTACGCAACCGGGATGAGGTGATGGGAAATTGGGTTTAACGTCGCGTCCAAGATTATTGCACTTAAATAGCGACGTGCATGCCCGTGTGTGTGTGTGTGTGTGTGTGTGTGTGTGTGTGTGTGTGTGTGTGTGTGTGTGTGTGTGTGTGTGTGTGTGTGTGTGTGTGTGTGGCTGCTTGTACTAGTCCGGACTGATGCCGATTTATAGTGCTAGCACACTGGGATACCATGCCGCAGTTTAACATGAATACCCCACTCAGACACAGTATACTGACTCCGAGCCGACCAGTCCTGTTTTTAGCCCCTTAATGCCGAGCGACAGACAGGGTAACAACAAGTACCATCTTTTAACGTCTTTTGGTATGACGGTCTCCGGGCGGACACTCTACTAGTAGACCACGGAGGCGGTCGCAACCGGGATGACATCGTTAAAGATCAAGTTCTACCCTTGGTGCATATGCAGGGCCGTAACGCCACGGTGGATAATGCCCCTCCACATCTTGCATGTTTTTAGGCACCATAGTAACATTGCTGTACTGCCACCACAGGCTCTTTTTCCAGACCTATCACCTATAGAACATATCGTGGATGAAATGAAATGACGAGGGCAGGACCAGAACAAGCCGGTAACGGGACATAAGTTGAGCCAATCTTTGGTTGACATTTGCAACAATATCCTCAAGGCTGTTTTCAATCTTCTGGTGTCTTCAATGCGCCGCCGCTGTCCAGAATGTACCCTTGTTAACTGATTTGTTACACCAACTCTCTTTTTGGGCGTGTCACTTTGCCAAATGATACCAGGCATGGGCTTTGTCAATGAAGGAGACCCGTGAAGATTCCGGGATAGAATAGGTTTTCAGCAACCCATGCTTGCCGTAAAAGGCGACTATGCTTGTCGTAAGAGGCGACTAACGGGATCGGGTGGTAAGGCTTGCTGATTTGGTTGACGCATTTCATCGAATCCCAATGGCGTAGATCGATGCTCATGATGTCAACCACTGGATTCCCGATGGTTAATTCTGACTCGAGTGAAAAGCTCGACGCCATGTTGGTTTATAATCAGTGAAAGTAGTCCCTACTTGACCTTTCATATTTGCATATCTAATTGCATATGACCCAGCGGATATGTTTTTTTATCCGTTAGCTTTATCCTGCCGAGAAACCCACCTATTATATGATAAACATCTATATACGTTAACAATGTAATAATAACTTGATTCTTTATGGATATCGAAACCTTATTATGGTACCTAACGCAACAGCATAAATATTCCTGGAGGGGCCATTACAAAATACCTTTCTAAATTTCAAAATTGCTTTGCTTAAATATATATTTAATTTAAATCAAGCTTTGACGTACGGAATAGGAAATGTACACATAGGACACAAATGTCCACTGCCATGCACAGAGGAACGCGTCATCCTGTCCTCAAGTTCTTGATTCACGCATACATTATGAAGTCCCTGGCTAGTCGCTAAATTGACTGGGCTCCGGTCTATCTGATCGTGTAGACAGGCGGCTGCCAATTTCACGTAGGTTGCGATTAGGCGATATTCAACACGTGATGCACTGGTCCTGGGTATCGAAGTGGTGGACTATGAACTTTGTCAACATCAGTTATCAAGAACGCCACCAATTCGCACTTTAAACCGTATGTGGTAGTCACACATGTTTTGGTTGACACTTGTTGATTAATCCATGAGCGCGTTGCAAGCCACGAATAGCTTAGAGTAAACAAATTAATCATTCCGGGGTCAGCAACAGGTCGAAGCGCTTGCGCCCTCTTTCAAAATGGCGGCGCAACTACCGCTTCCCCTAATGAAGAACGTAATAGAAGAGGCTCAATATGACGAACTGATGACATTTATGACTACTTTGAAGCAGACTGAGGATGATGGGTCTTAGCTGCCTTTGGTCATTTCCCAGTTGATCCAGTCAAGAATTTCCTGTTCCGCTGTTGAACTCAGCCAACACGTAGCAACCCCAGTCAGCAATTGGTATGATTGCAAGTGGCTGAAAGTTAGCACCCCCTTGTACGGCGAATCGCTGTACATCGCTTGCAAGCGATTGGCGCTTTCCAACGCACACCATGTGTTTGTTATGTTGGTCATTCGGTGGTCATAATTATAGATCAGAAGCCTGCAATATCACCCTGTAAGCGAATTCACTGTATTACGACACACTACCATCATATCTCGTCACCCTTTCATAACTGCCTCCGTGGTCTAGTGGTAGAGCATCCGCCCGGAGAGCGGAAGGTCCGGGGTTCGATCCCCGGCTGCGTCATACCAAAAGACGTTAAAAGATGGTACTTGTTGTTACCCTGTCTGTCGCTCGACATTAAGGGGCTAAAACAGTTACAAAGCAAATTGATTGTTATACATTTTGCAAAGCCAATTATCAGTCATACAAGATTGATTAAATCCATCACAAATTCGAAAAAAGGCATACATACTTGTTGGACAGGTATTAATCATGCAGATGACTGTCTCGGAGATATATTGTAGATGTACCACCAAATCTCTGTCTCAAAGATTAACCACGATACTCAATACAACCGCCCACCCACATATATTTGGTCATTCTATGAAGTCTCACATTCTCCCGCACAGGTTCAGCTGATGGACAGAGATTGGCAAACCCAAGAGCATCCAATAATGCTACGACTGTTATATATAGCAGAACAGGGTATTCGCAACAGAGTGAAGGTAAAATCGTTACGTTCGGCGCGTATATAATACATGTTGGCACTATTGGGACCAGTACATGAATAATTAACCTTTTAGTAGACATATGTGTGGCAACCGTTGTAACCCCTCTGCCACGTGATCTTGGAAACAAGTTACTGTTTGTCTTACTTTCTTAAGTGAGTAAAATATAAAACCTATATTCACTAAACGGTATCAGTACTCAAAGCATAACGTTCTTTTTCAAGAAACTTAAAGAAGTACATTCAGGAATGGGGTTAGCATTACTAACTGATGAAAGGGTTTTCTGTGCAGATGATGAACGCAGCCAGACAGTTGAAGACTCTGAGCTCCATGTTGCATGCAGAGATGGGAGGGTGGCCTTCGTGAAGCACATGTTGGATCAGGCTCAAGTTGACATTAACGTAAGAGGCAAATCCGGCCGGACACCAGTGATGACGGCAGCAGCATTCGGACAAAAAGAAGTCTTCGATCTTCTTGTGAGAAGAGGAGGGGACTTGTTAGTAGTAGATGATAATGAGTACAATATTCTTCACGTGGCTTGTATGGGAGGTGATGTGGAAATGGTGAAGTACATCCTCTTACAAGACACTGTGGACGTCAATAGAAGAGGTCATTATGGCAGGACAGCAATGATGATGGCAGCTGAATTTGGTCACGGAGAATTGTTGGACTTCTTTATGGATAAAGGTGACATATCACTCGTTGATAATGATTGTAACAACATCCTCCATGTGGCCTGTCTGGGAGGTAATGTAGATGTTGTGCAGAATATACTATCACGAGACATTGTGGACATCAACAGTAGAGGGAAATATGACCGAACGCCAACGATGATGGCTGTAGGCGGCGGGTTTAGGGATGTATTTGATTTACTTGTTGCTAAAGGAGCAGATGTGTCATTGATGGATAATGATGGCAACACAGTTCTTCATGTACCCTTTATAGGAGGACATGCAGAGATGGTGAAGTACGTCCTCTCACAGGTCAGTGTTGAAATAAATGGAAGGGGGCAGTATGGAAGGACACCATTGATGATGTCAGCTGTTAAAGGAAATTGGAAAGCGTTTGAGGTACTAGTGAACAAAGGATGTGACTTGTCACCAGTGGACAATGGCGGATACAACATTCTTCACGTAGCGTGTCTTGGGGGCAGTTTTGAGGTAGTGAAATACCTCGTATCAAGAAAGATAATTGACATTAATAGTAGAGGTCAGTATGGGCGGACGCCCGTGATGATAGCAGCAGAGACGGGTCATAGAGAGGTACTTGATCTGCTTATGAAAGAAGGGGGTGATTTGACGCAACTGGATGATGATGGTGAGAACATTTTGCACGTGGCCTGCATGCGAGACCATGTCGAGATGGTGAAATATGTCATTTCCCTACATATTGTTGATATCAATAGTAGGGGAAGTTTCGGGAGAACACCATTGATGACCGCAGCATCTGGTGGACATCGCGACGCTTTTGAAAAGCTGGTAGAAAATGGTGCTGATATGTCTCTGAAGGATGAGGATGGAGAAGACATCCTCCATATTGCTTGTCTTGGGGATAATGTTGATATGGTGAAGCACATCCTTCTACAGACCAGTGTAGACGTCAACAGTAAAGGACAGTATGGGAGAACCCCGATAATGACCGCGGCTGCAAAGGGTCATGGAAAGGCATTTGACTTGCTCAGATGGAATGGAGCTGATGTGTCACTAGCAGATGACCATGGCAACAACATCCTTCATTTGGCATGCGTTGGTAACAGGGAAAAGATGTTAAAGTATATCATCTCACTGAACATTATTGACATCAATGCCAGAAACAAATATGGATTAACAGCTGCAATGATAGCAATAGAAAAAAATAACCTTACTTTGTATGATCATCTTGCCATGCAGTCGGGATTGTAACTTGTTGTTGCGTGACTATTAGAGTGAGTGAGTGAGTTTGGTTTTACGCCGCTTTTAGCAATATTCCAGCAATATCACGGCGGGGGACACCAGAAATGGGCTTCACACATTGTACCCATGTCGGGAATCGAACCCGGGTCTTCGGCGTGACGAGCGAACGCTTTAACCACTAGGCTACCCGACCGCCCCCGTGACTATTAGAAAGGATGTTTATTGACGTATGGCCATATCCGCAACCACAATCCACCAAAGGCGCAGCAAGCATTAAGAAGATATAATTAAATTTTCGTTGTGTTCATTGATATTCCTGCATTCGGATTAGCTGAATTGGTCACGTGTTTTTGCATTCATTTCCCAGTGAATGTAAAAAATTAAGACACGCCCACCGAGGCGGACTACTTTCGTTACTACGGAATGTCGGGGAATCCCAAAATTACATTCGAGGAAATTCCCTTTCTGCTCACGTGTATCGTCATGCACAGGACATTTAGCGAAATTCATGCATATTCATTGTACAAACAACCCTTTGAGACCGAAGGCCGTGAAGAAACAGCAAACGTGCAGGCTCGCTCGCCTCGGTTCCACAACTTTCATGTCTTCGGGTTTCATTTCTAATTAGAGATCTAGCATTTTTCCATCTGTGTCTTCCCGTTCTCAGGGAACTAATGTTTGAATCTGGCGGTAACTGACCATGTCATTTGAAACAGCCGCCTTCTCCCGGTTCGTAACAGTCTTGCACTTCTTCTCGCCTCTTGCCTTGATTTGCAGGTCTAATGAACATTGTTTTGTTCCTTCTCTCCGTTGATTGGCTACTGAGTTTGTAGACGTGTCAAGTTATGTGCATAAATTAAACAATCACCTGATTCATGTCACGCCACATTATGTATTCCTACACCTGGAATGTTTATCAATGTCGTCGTTTTTGTCGGCTTTGATATATACACCTGTTTTGGGTTAAACTATTGTCGATAAAACATGTTTTCGTTGTCGCATTTAATTATAAGCATTGACTGTGTATTTTTGTCGGTTCATTGAGGTATGAATCGACAAACCGATGTGCAAACTTTTGTAAGAATTTTGTAAGATTCATACAGTTTGTATGGCTATTTATCGCGTAGCTATCTTACAATTAAGGATTGACTGTGTAATTGTTTCGGTTCATTGAGGTATCAATCACAGTCAATCCTTAATTATAAATCCTTAATTATAGCTACGCGATAAATAGACAAGCACAATGAAGAACGTAGCGTATTTCATTTCACGATAAGAGATTGTTCTATCATGCGCTCGCAACTTGATGACGTAAATTGGACGACATTTTTTTTGAGAGGGATAAGATGTTTCCCATAGATGTAGCTGGGCAACTCAGATAAACGCTATGGCCGAACGATCGCATCCAAAAGCTGCGCCCCTCGTGGTTTATTCTCCCTGCAGTGTTGTATGGTAAGATAAACAACTCCCGGTTTTCGTTTATTTCTTAAATATAGAATACTAAACGAGCGCCCGTGTTATGACCAATGTAAGAAACGCAATGAATAGTTCTGATATCTCTCTCTCTCCATGAGACCGCCTTCGAGGTCAAGTCGTAGAGAGTCCGCCCGGAAGGTCCGGGGTTCGATACCCGGCTGCGTCATACCAAAAGACGTTAAAAGATGGTACTTGTTGTTACCCTGTCTGGCGCTTGGCATTAAGGGGCTAAAACAAGGATTGGTCGGCTCGGAGTCAGTATACTGTGTCTGAGTGGGATAATATGTTTAACTGCGGCATGTTATCTCAGTGGGCTTGCACTATAAATAGGCATCAGTCCGGACTAGTATAAGCAGCCACACACACACACACACACACACACACACACACACAAACACACACACGTCGCCATATAAGTATAATAATCTTGGACGCGACGTTAAACCCTATTTCACCTCACCTCAACTACTTGGAATCAAATCTATTCCAAGATCAACACCGGAGTAACTTTAATAACGTTTTCACGTAAATATTGAATAATGACGTCATGTGTAGACAGAAAAAATTGCATTTTGATACACTGACAGTTGGAGCGAGGGTGTGTATGTCATTTGACGTACCTTCAGCTTGTCATATAAGGGGATCGCTTGTTATGACAAGGGTGACTGGTTTTCCTTGTCAAGATCATATACAGCTACTGATTACATAGCTTGATTATTGCTGACTGCTGGCATTCAGCATATAACATATATCACTCACTTCATCTATTCCTATCCACACCAAACACCCGGAACCGATCAGTTCCATGTTTGAAATAACAATGTTTTAACCACTGACACCTACTTCAAGATGCATACATGGACCAAATAGGTTTCTTATAGATCTTATAGATTTGGGTTTTTTTACATAATGTGTGATTTCAGGACTAATTTCTTTATTTTATTATGTTATGCTTACTCTGTGTGTATTCCGTACCATTAGGACAGCTTGAAAAATGCCATAAGAGTGAGTGAGTGAGTCTGGTTTAACGCCGCTTTTAACAGTATTCCAGTCATATCACGGCGTGTCAGCTTAATGTGGGAGGAAAGCCCGAAGTGATGCAGGTCTTAGACGTTTACCACTTCGGTGAGACCCACGAGCACGGGTATGGTGCTGACAAACCTAGAAACATAATTGGGGCGAACCGGGATTCGAACCCACAATCATAGGTTTCTGGCGTGCCTAAGGGACGCAACTCTGCACAGCGAATCGCGGCGCCTTAGACGACTGGGCCACCCGTGCCCCCTAAATGCCATAAGAAGATTTTCGAGTTTATAAAGCTTGTGAAGAAACCAAGGACATCAGGACCGCCCCCTTCTCACTTCGTGTGTCGAAGATAATATCCAATTTATCATTTAACTAAGGATTTATTCATGACATTAGCTTATGGCATAAAATCATGTAAGTCATACCCCAATGATATAAGTTTGCAAATTAGATAACCGGAAGTGGGACTTTCTTCGCCGGTGCACGTGAGTAGGTGTTTACAAACAACATGGATGCCTTTGATGTTGGACATAATGTTTTAATAGATCAAAGGGGAAGTTCTACAGTGATATCCGTGTTGACAGCGGGATATTACAGGTTACAGGTTGATGGTACTGAATTTAATTTTGATTGTGATGAAGGCAGATTATCAAAAATTCCCAGTGACAACCGTTTCATCATCGAAACAACATCGTCGAGCACGGCGAAGCAGACGACGATCACGGAGCCTCAAATGCCCAAGGTAGATTTGTGGGTGTTGAGGACGGCATGGTCGATGGTGTGATCCTAGACAATCAAAACAAATACACAGTCAAGAAAACGTTTCAACTGTTCGATAACTGTTTTAAAGTCCAAAATTCATATTAATCCTGACCAGCACAAGCAAATAACCAACATTATTTCACGAAACACTTTATCCACACTGTGACATCCCAGCTTGTTGATGAAACTCCCGTCATGCAGAGCGGCCCTTTTCGTAATGTCCAAATCGCCAGTAGACAACACAGTCAGCAGTTTTAAATTATAAATGTTTCTGATGGTGTCAACACTATGTTTGCTGGCAACATTACTGGTGGAAACATAACGATTAATCTCGTTAAACCTCCAAGCCCGGTTCCAGTTAATAGACGCCGGATTATCATTGAAACTGAGAGCGACACCGACAAAAGCATACTCTGACCTCTCCTCCGCGAGACATTCTTCAAGTGAGAGAGCGGTTTGATTCAAAAGCTATATATAAGTGAAATCACACCACAGACATAAACAAATTGCGGTTATTAAAGTTTCAGTTATTCTGCAAAAGTCTGTTCAAGTATTTTGTTTAAAATAACCAGAGGAACGTTTTTTTCTCAGCGAAGGAATATGACATGAAGGAGTTAAGAGGTTGTATTTTGGTTCAGAGAAACTTCATACGGCAATGGAAAGCATGTATCACTAAACACGAGCTATACATAAGATTTCGACAAGTTTCTGATGTTAATGTTAATGCATTATTCCTTAAAAGGGAAATAAAAATGCGAAAATGAGACCTAGAATTCATCACAAGTGTTTTTTTTAAATATGGGAAATGCCGACCTCGTCCTGTTAATCGGTATTTGCCTCGACAAAGTCTTGGCAAATACTGATTAACTAAGACTCGGTTGATATTTCCCATATTAAAAAAACTGGTGATGAATCCTCCAATTACTTTACTTTCATTCACTATGGACTCTCTCTTTCTTCTTTACTTGTAAATAAAGACATTGAGTGTACTAATGTAAATAGTTGTGTGGCATCCGGGGTAGAACCCATGCTTGCTGTAAAATGTGTGAGGAGCATGACAATCATACATGCCCGGTTAAGATTGCTAAAAGGTATTTGATAGGTGTTCAGTTACGGGATAATACTATATCACTGTATTGGTAAGAAATTCGGCATTTCCCAGCGAAGTATATGGAATTTGTACTTTATCTATCAGGGGTGAATATGTGAAAAAAACGCCCATTCAGTAACCAATCAGAAACAAGTAACAAGCAGCTTAACGCACGGGAAGGTGAGCAAGACATATCACAACACCAACATGAACTTGTCCTATCACGCGCATGTTATTATTAATCATTATAGCTAAAATGGATAGAATTATCATAAAAACGCCCGCATGTTATCAGAAATGAGCGGGCCACTGTTACTTGATAATGCCCTCATATTACTTGACGACGGGCCATTATTACGCCCGTTGTTAGGTGACGTCATAGGATAGGGATAGGTGACGTAACGTTCAATAGTGACGTCATCTGGTTTGTTCTATGACGTTTCCATATTTGTAAACGTGGGTCAGTGACATTCGTGTTGATTGCAGTAAATGTTTCAAAATCGACATTGTTGTTTCTTTTTATTGGATAACAAATTCCATCCATTTTAGCTATAATAACGGTAACGCTATTTTTCAGGGCATTATCATATGCAGAAGACCTCGGGCTTCTGCAAATGATAATGCCCTGAAAAATAGCGTTACCCTTATATTATGCGTCAAAGTGAGATTGACCAATCAGAGAGCAGCACTTCTAACCCCACATAAGCCGGTATCGAAGATGGTTGTTACTGACCTAATATTATTAGCTATCGTGACTTTAGTTGCTGTATACAGTGTCATATTTTCCTGCTAACCCAATATGACACCGTATACGGCAACTGAAGACGTCATAACGAATTAACTATGCCGAAAAGTTTACACTAATTGGTATCTTTGTAGCACATGTCATGTAAAAATGAAAGCTTGACACTTACAACCGGTATAAATGACAGGACCACTACATATGTTTCCGATATAATGCTTTAATGTAAACATAAACGTTCACAATGGAATATATATAGAATACTAAACGAGCTCCCGTGTAATACCAATTTTATGAAACGAGTGAATAGTTCTGGTATCTGACGAGCGAAAGCTCGTCAGATACCACAACTATTCACGAGTTTCATAAAATTGGTTTTACACGAGAGTGAGTTTAGTATTTTATTTATTACTTGTCATTTATAATGTTTTTAGAATTATACTGTTGAGTGTAAATAGGCTGACACCTACACGATCCATGGCATAATCCAATTGAGTTTAACAGAATAATACTTCAAACACGTCCAAAGTTGAAACGTATGAATTTAATATCATACAATGGTCCACCTTTAGAATTCAGGCGTTCGTCCAACAAAAATATTGTAGTGCTAAGGCTATCACAACTCACATAATTTAACTTAGACTAAAGACTCTCGTTGCGCTAGAGTACGATCGCCTTGTGGAACGGGGCCTTGCAGCTCAAAGTTTACAATGACGTCACAATACCCGATGACGTAATTTGTTGAATTTTGTTGCAAGATCCATCGGCGAAACAATGCCATGTGACGTCAGCCTAGCAACAAGGTTGCTGGGGTCATCGAGTGTGCATAAGCTCCTCCCAGTGATCTATCATCTCCACACACAATGTCGTTGAATACGCCAAGGGATGTTGAGAGCTTTCAATATTTGTTCCTGAAACGTGTTCCGAGAGTAGATAAGCACGCGTTTTGGTATTACACAATGTGTAATAAAGCTGTATGTTTATTAAACGGGTGATCTCTTCACGGGCAAGTAATAAATATAGAGAATCTCACCCGAGTGTCTTTTGATATCAAATATATCAACACGAGTTGATAAAAGTGGGAAAACTCCGAGCCTGGCCGAGGATTTTGTCCACTTTTATCAACAAGTGTTGATATATTTGATATTAAAGACACGAGGGTGAGATTTTATTTATCATCCAACATCATTCTTCCAGTTTTCTGTTTGTAGAAAGTTATTGACCTTTTTCACACTTTTGCCATCTTGGATCGAAAACGAGGCTTGGAGAGCATAGCTCCATGCAGTGAGAGTCGCATCAGCTCATAGGGAATAGACAGCATGTTGGACATTTCAAACAAACAAAAAATGGTATCCTCTCTATATAATACAGAAGATATTTCACATTAAATCATGAGGTCCAACTAAAATATGCCTCTTATACACTGGAATTAGCATTTTGCTGTCAGGATCCCGGAAGTGAATCGAAAGGTGCATTTCGAGATACGTATTTCAGAAATAGATTGTTTTATCATAACCTCGTCGGCATATAGGTACAATGTGACAGTACATTCAATGACAGAAGTTTTCTATCGTAAATAAACCGCATAACATGAAACACGTCAGTGTACTTTTGCAAAATTGCTCAGTCAATGCGTGGCTTGGCAAACTCTAGATCAAGATTGAGATCATGTTTATTTCACGTTTCATAGTGGTGTTTGCTGCACAACGCACTATCGTTTTGCCATGAATCCAGTTGACAAAAGACACTTTTTCTGCTATGATTTTCATTTTAACATATTACAATGTTAATTATGAAAATAATTCGTGTGTCAAAATAAATATTCAGAAGGGGCGATAACCCTATTCAGTGTGTACAATGACAGATGATACTTTACTTGTTCTTCAAACATCACTTACTTTACTGATTATTGCCAATTGAGACTGCACCGTGTACTACAAAAGTAATAATGTGTGAACTGTTTAAAATAAGTTAAAAGGAAACTAAAAATTGATAAATATAAATAATGCATGAAATTGAAGAAATATAAGAATTGATACAACTACCAACTTCTTGAACACCCTCACCTAATCCTGTATGATGAAAGGTAATTGTATATCAAAAGGAAGCTACTAATACATTTATCCTGAATAGTTTGAAAATGTCTTGATCAGATATGAGTACAGATAAAATAACAAAAGATAAAAAGGAATCAACTTCAATTGGTAATCAAGCCAAGATAAAATATATGTATCGGTACAAATTATTTTGATGGAACAATCTGGATTTCTCATATTTGACAAAGAAAAACAAACCAAAATTTTCATATCTTTATTTCTCACAGTATAAGTTTTCAAAACTTAACATGGACTGGGTGTCTTTGTCAGTCAAAAGCACCTAATTAAATTCCAGGAGAAAATAATTTTCTTGCTTGTAAACAAATGGTACAATGTGCTTTTTCAGTGTCCGATAAATATTGGCCATGTTGATTTGTGAGTGAATAAGGCTTTTCAGTTCCTCGTCCTATTTCAGAGAAATGTGACAGGAACCACATTTGTTGATAGAATGAATATGGCTTTTCACTTCCTCGTCCTTTGACAGGATGCACATTGTAACCATTGTGTTACTGTCAGCAGAAAGCTCCTCCAGACATCCGTCACGGGATACCAGTACTTCATTGTGTTGACTCGCTGGCCTGAAATGAATAATTCTATTATATTGTCATAATATTCCTACTTCAATAACATTTTTTATAAACAATGCATATTCACCTTCTCTCAAAATATTGCTTATTTAGAAAACAACATTCTTCTGAAATAGAGAAGTTTAAGGAAAATTAATCACAGTGTGTAATATTACATGCTACATGTACTTTAGAACAATCTTGAAGGCATCAATTCATCTGATATGTCGAAAACTCAAACAGTATATTCTGTGTAAAGGGTAAACTCAACAGATGCATCAATTTAATGACAGTGTACTACAGCTCTTTATATCAATGTAACACAGAAATTCACTCTTGTTTTAATGAAACACGTTTTGATATTTGTATTACCGGTATGTATTTAATCATGACCATGCTGAAAACATACATTCGCTAGAGTGAAAAAAATAAGATTTTTATTAAAATCAGGTGAAATATCACGTTTTGTCACACCTACAGTCAGTCTGCCTCATTGACACTATGGTTTTCTGAGTAAGGTCATGAAGATCACAAAGAAAATATAAGACTTGAATTTATTTTGTCAAATGCAATATTTATCTCTTCATGTGGTTTACTAAAGTTGATATTTTGACTTGAAAATATTAACTTTGTCAGATCACAAGATGAAATATTATTAAACATATTTTATTGTCCAAAAAGACAAAGGGCAGCACTTATTACCGCCTTCTCCCTATATACAGTTATACATAATATTGCATAATGAAAATGAACAATTTACAGTTGAAGCTTCGCATTGTGGAAACATAGTGCGCAATATATATACAGTGCTCATATGAAGGATATGTACAATGTGCTGGAAAGTGAAGACAGTGTGCATCTCATACATATCCTAATATTATACATTTTAGTGTTGAATATAGATTTAACAATATTAATGATTAACAGTTTGGAAACAATAATATGCTAGCTACTGAATCTGTTAGTCGTTTCTATAAATTTGTGTACAGACAAGAATATTTTTGTATTCAGGAAAACATCTAAGTTTGAATCACCAAAAAGAATACTATGTAGAGTATTTTGTCCTCTAAGATTATAGATAGCTGTCAGTAATGTCTCCCTAAAATCATCATATGAGGTACATTCGAAGAAGAAATGGAATGAATTTTCACAAGGAGCATGCTATACAAGGAGCATGAGATAAATTAATGCTATCATCGTAATTTGACAAGGAAAACAAATTTCTTCTATGTATTTATATTTTTTTATTTTTCTCGTTTTGATTGAATTATAAAAAAATATCAAAATGATCACACCACTTGACGTGATTGAAATAAACTAAAGTTCTAAAGATTGTTAACAATAGTAAAATATAACATCATAACAATATAATTATTGCAAAATGACACAGTAAGCACAACTATATTCTTATATATAAATTGATATGATTAATAATCAATAATACATGGCAATTGCTTGCACCCAAAAATATCTTTTTGTTTTAAAAGTTTCAAAACATGTTTGTGGACATAAAACCAGATGGGTTTCACAATTAAACAAAGGGAATAAATGAGTTATGATTGCAATACGCATGGGAATTAAAAATAATTCTTTTTATACTTTAAGTTTTTAGTAATGTCAATATCAATTTATGCATTTGAAATATTTGAATACAAACTGTTAAAGAGTTATCTGTTTCTGTAAATTATATAAAGATCACATGTAGATTGAACATTTACTGGACATTATTAGTTGGGTTTTTGTTCATTTCATGACATGATTAAATTGGTACAGTAAAGTAATTATCATTTTGGTAGAAATATTAATTGTTACCAAAATTGCAGATCAAACTGTACTTTACTTTAAATATTTACACACCCTTTATGTAATAATTCAGTTGAAATATTACACCTCATGCTATCTAATCTGTCAACATTGACAATCAAAATAACAACTGTTCACAATCCCAACAGCACAAGTAGATCTAGAGGTCTAATATTTTATTGGAATGCATTTGAGTCCATTACAATTTACATCAAATACACAACTGATGCAAACTTCTGATTTGTTACGATTGTAAATTCTCAGTAGGTTACAATTTGATACATTATATCAACATATCAATTTAGTTAGTTTCTGACATATATCTAGATATGGTCAAAAGGTCAATATTTCGACTTCAAATACAACCCGCAAAGTTATTTAAACTCACAATAAATAGTTTGGCTTAATGGTGTGTAAACAATGAATTATTTTTTACAAGATTTCAGTAGAATTTGTATTACCGTATTCGACGTAATAAGTGCCCCGCTCTAATAAGCGCCCATTTTGGATTATTTGCTGATATATTGGCTATTGAACAAGCCCAATTTGCATCCCTTCCGATTGATCAATGTACACAAGACTTATTTGTTCGGTATAATACGCACACGTGTGTTATATGCATCCTTATTTATGGGCAATTAAATGCTTGAAAAAAAATATCTGTCGGACATAAACATTTCAGGCTGCCAGCATAAACAACGAAATTTATCTTTCCACTGTTTCTTTCACCAAAATAACATTCTAATAAGAGCCCCCCATTTCTAATTTTGAGAGCGCCCCGGGCGCTTATTACGTCGAATACGGTTAGTCTGTTCAGCTACCATAAACTGCACTGGGAGTTACCAGGTGGTCATGGATATTTTAAATTGAAATCACAACAGAACGGCCAGACTCAAATTAATATCGGTAAGGAGACCAGATAACAGTAGAATAGTTTGTCAATAAGAATAATGTTCAATACTTACGATAAATGTACCGGGATGGTTAAATTGTCACAGTTTGTCCCGATTGCATGCCTTGTTGACATCTCCATGTGTTTCATGTGCTATCCAGCCTTCACCTTCTGCTCTCCAAGCCTCGCTTTCAAACCGGAAGTAGCGAAGTGTGAAAAAGGTCAATAAGCAGTGTCTTAAGTGTAAAAAGCACTATTAACAGCTTCAGTAGCAGAACCATTAGTGATGTCATTTGATTGTGACGTCATGGTAACCAATGACGTAACAATGGTCTGCAAAGCATTGTGATGCAATTTCATTCCAGCGATATCTACAGTATAGATATCGCTTGATCTCACCCAAGCAATATCTCCTGTGGGAGCCAGTTTTGGATGATAAAATACACTAAATGTGGACGTTAAAGTACTATAGCTAAAATGGATAGAATTATCGTAAAAATGCCCGCATGTTAAGAGAAATCTGCGGTCCACTGTAACTTGATAGCAGTCCGCTTTCCCCCAAACGACGGGCTGCTATCTATTCTATTGATATGTGACGTCATTGGCGTCACGTTTCTTGTTTGTGACGTCATCCTATGGTATGTTCTGTGACGTTGCTATTTGTAACTCAGTGACGCCTCGCCAATATTTGTCTGCTAACCTAACCGTAAACGGCAACTAAAGACACCATAACTAATAATATGGCAACATAGCTGTTGTATTTGTAAAGATCTCACGCAGTGAGCCATACGTTTAGTTGACAGGAACCCAGTCGGCTTAATACAGTCACAACGTAACTCATCCTACCACAGCTGGCGAACACCCTTCTGCTGCAAATTTGTACCTAAAGAGTAACCTCCCTTACAAATACAAATGATAGAAGCGTCAGGAATCTCTCAGTCAACAAATGAAAATCTTTTCTTTCAGAGGGTCCTTTCAGTGAGTGAGTGAGTGAGTGAGTTGGGTTTAACGCCGCTTTAACAGTATCCCAGTCATATCACGGCGTGTCAGCTTACGGTGAAATCCACGAGCAAGGGTATAATGGTTCTGACAAACCTAGAAACATAATCAGGGTGAAGTGGGATTCGAACCCACAATCATAGGTTTCTGGAGTGCCCAATTGACGCAACTCGCAATAGACGACTGTGCACCCGGGGGTCCTTAGAATGCAAAACATCCTATTACAAAAAAAGAAATAATGAAAATAAAGGAATGTTTAATCATTTCTATTAATTCCATTGATCGATGACTTATTGTTGAGTGTTCAGAAGAAAACCTTTGTTTATCAAGACGGTTCCATTGCTAGAGCTATACACATTTCCCTTCTGGAATATTCCCCCAACACGGAGATGAAATTACGCATCAGTTAATTAGGATTTTATATATTAGTGTCCATTGTGTCCTCAAAGTAAGACCCGTGAAGATCCGGGGTAGAATAGGTCTTCAGCAACCCATGCTTTCCGTAAAAGGTGACTATGCTTGTCGGAAGAGGTGACTAACAGGATCGGGTGGTCAGGCTCGCTGACTTGGTTGATGCATGTCATCGTATCCCAATTGCATGGATCGATGCTCATGATGTCAATCACTGGATTGTCGCTGAGTGCGGCATTAGACAACAAACAACACTAACTCCTACATATTATAACAAAGGGTTAAATACAACTGTACAAATTGAAATATTCTCACCTCTTTGCTTGGAGTTCATATGGTAACACTCCTCATATGTGTCCGCCATGACGTCAGCCAGATGGTAGCTCTCTTTATCATCTGGGCGGTCGGGTAGCCTAGTGGTTAAAGCGTTACCTCGTCACGCCGAAGACCCGGGTTCGATTTCCGACATGGGTACAATGTGTGAAGCCCATTTCTGGTGTCCCCTGCCGTGATATTGCTGGAATATTGCTAAAAGCGGCGTAAAACCATACTCACTCACTCTTAGCAGGACATTAGGTGATCACATCGATACAACCACACATTGTCTTCATTGATGAGTGGTCGTCCTATATACTGTTCAAAGCTGCATTGACCTCTGAAGATCCCGGTAGAGAATACGGTCTAGTATTCAGCAACCCACGCTTGTCGTAAAAGGCGACTAACGGGATCGGGTGGTCAGGCTCGCTGACTTGGTTGAAGCATGTCATCAACCCCAATTGCAAGGATCGATGCTCATGATGTCAATCACTGGATTGCGTCGTCGAGACTCGACTATTTACAGACCGCCGTCATATAGCTGGAATATCGCTGAGTGCGGCGTAAAACAACAAACCAAACCTTAAAGTAAAGTAGGTTTGATCGGACCTGTGAAGATCCGGGGTAGAATAGGTCTTCAGCAACCCATGCTTGCCGTAAAAGGCGACCGTGCTTGTCGTAAGAGGCGACTAACGGGATCGGGTGGTCAGGCTCGCTTATTTGGTTGATGCATGTCATCGGTCCCAAATGTGTGGATCGATGCTCATGATATCAATCACTGGATTGTCTGGTCCAGACTCGACTATTTACAGACCGCCGTCATATAGCTGGAATATTGCTGAGTGCGGCGTTAAACAGCAAGCAAACAAATTAAACTCGTCAAGCCGAAAGCCAGGACCCGCTTTCCCCATTTGTGTTAAGTCCATTTCTGGTGTCCCCGACTTGATATTTCTGGAATATTGCTGAAATAAGAGTGAAACCATACTCACTCACTCACTCACTCACTCACTCAGGTGGATGCTCACTCAGGGTATTGACTTCATGATGTGCACTTGAACTGTAAAAGGCAGTCTGTTCATTGATAGCACTATGTCAATGTCGGAAATATAAGATGCTCCCTTATTCTTGAAGGCGATATGATTGACACAGTTTTTCAATCGGCTTTTCTCTCCAGCAATGAGTGAGTGGGTTGGGTTTGACGCTGCATTGAACATTATTTCAGTTACAGTACATCACGGCGAGTCAGCCTGCAGTGGAATGAAATCCCGAAGTGATGAAGATCTTAAACATTACTGCTTTGGTCAAACCCACGAGCATGGGTATGGTGCTGACAAACCTAGAAACATGGTCAGAGCAAACTCACGATCATAGGCGAATTGCGACGCATTTACTGCAGTGTAACGAAATAACTGCCAAGTTTCAGAAGGAAAACCGAATTGTGTATTGATTAACATTGACAAAGTGATATAATATACTAAAATCGACATACAATACATTGTATGTTGGCCACTTTAATAAATAAAGTTGCTTTAGGCTAAGTCAACCTACATTTGAGAACATCATTGCTATTTGCTTCTGTTTGTTTGTTTGTTGTTTAACGCCGCACTCAGCAATATTCAAGCTATATGACGGCGGTCTGTAAATAATCGAGTCTAGACCTGACAATCCAGTGATTAATATCATGAGCATCGATCCAAGCACTTGGGATCGATGACATTCATCAACCAAGTCAGCGAGCATGTCCACCCGTTAGTCGCCTTTTGCGACAAGCATAGTCGCCTTTTAGGGCAAGCATGGGTTGCTGAAGACCTATTCTATCCCGGATCTTCACGGGTCCTATTTGCTTCTGATGAGGGGTTTGCTGGTTGTTCAAAGAAATGAAAAATGTTTATACCCAGTGTTCGAAACAGCTTGACATTTGAAGGATGTTGACACAGTATATTCATCGTAGAGTGAAAATGTGATTACAAGATATTGAGAAGTGGTGCAAGAACAAGTTGTGTGCTAGTAAGAGCATAAATACCTATACTTTGTCATCGAAAAGCATGGGTGTGGATATTCTCGTTTGGAGGAGCAGAATAGCATGTTTTTGTCCGAGAAGAAAACACGTGGAAGTCTACCCGGTATACAGCTACCAAGTGGTATAAAGTTAGTTTTGACACTCACTCTGCTTACTTACTTACTTACTTTGGAGATTTAACGTGCGCTTTCCGACTGATGCGTATTTCGCGCACGGGCCCGGCCAGGCCATTTAATGTGTTTCCGAAAGGGGCGAAAGTGGTGTATGCAACCCAAGAGGGGGCTTTAGGGGTTGCTTATATAGAATTTGGGAATTTTGAGATTTGGAATAGATGCCAATGGGGTAGGGGGGGAGAACTAAGGGAGCTGGGTATGGTGGATGTTTGTGTGTTTATGTAATTTTGATTTGGTGGATTATAGTGTTTTTAGATGCGTTTTATTAGTTCCGTTTTGATTAAGAATACGCCTAAGGCCTTGAAGTTTTCTAGTTTATTTTGTGGGTTTAGTATTGCTTCTAGAGTGAGAGCCTTGTTTAGATTGAGGGTGGTTTGTAATGCGGTTCGATGTGTTAGGTAGTGTGTGCAGTAGATGAGTGCGTGTTCTGGGGTTTCTAGTTGTTTGCAGTGTGGGCAGTTACCTGTAGTATGTTTTTTTAATTTTTTTTAGGTGGTTATTTAGGTTGGTGTGTCCTGTTTGGAGTTTAGTGATTACTCTGTCGATTTTTTTTGATGGATGGTGAATTTTTGGTTTGGTTAGTGGTTTGCTGAGTACTTTTTTGATTTGGCTATTTGAGTTTAGATATAGGTTATGCCTTTTTTTTGGTGATTTTTTGCTTATTTACACTTTTAATTTCTGATTTTGAGATGGGTAAGTTTAAGCTTATTTCTGGGATTTTGAGGGATAGTTTAGCTGCCTTATCGGCGTTTTCATTACCGTATATTCCTACGTGGGCGGGTATCCACAAGAAGGTTATTTGTTTGCCTGCGTTAGTTAGGTCGTTGGAGCTTTTAAGTATTAGATTTATTAATTTAGGTCGGTTATTGGTATTTTTGTTTTGGAGGGCTTGCAGTCCACTTAGGGAGTCGGTAAGTATTAGGATTTTATTGTGGTTTTTGGATTCTTGACTATGGAGGGCTGAGGCCATGCCCATTAGTTCTGCCGTGAATATTGATTGGTTGTTTGGGAGTCGGAAGGATTGTGTAGTTTTAGTTGGTTGTGTGGTATGGACTCCGAAACCTGTGTGTTTGGAGGTCGGATCTGAAGATCCGTCCGTGTAAATGTGACACCAATTTGGCCAATTTTCGTGTATGTATGCTAGTGTGGTGGTTTTAGCTATGTTTGGGTCGGTTTGTTTATTTATTTGGCTACTCACTCTGTTATCATTGTCATTCTTATTGATAGCAGGAGACGTTGAATCCAATCCAGGACCAATGAAAGTACCCGCTTCTTCTGCAAAAGACTAGATTATCTGCACAAATGCTTCTGGGCAATGACACTTTACATAGCCAATCAACACTAGATGATCTCCCTATGACACTAAAAGCAATACAAACACAGATTACCAACCTAAATGACGAGATGGACACATGCTTCTGGGCAATGACACTTCACATAGCCAATCAACACTAGATGATCTCCCTATGGCACTAAAAGCAATACAAACACAGATTACCAACCTAAATGACGAGATGGACTGATTCACAAAGGACTATGATGACAAACTTCGTGACCTTCAAGAGGAAAACACAAGTTTGAAAGAGGTGAGGTGAGGTGAGGTGAAATGGGGTTTAACGTCGCGTCCAAGATTATTGCACTTATATAGCGACGTGCATGTACGTGTGTGTTTGTGTGGCTGCTTGTACTAGTCCGGACTGATGCCGATTTATAGTGCTAGCTCATTGGGATACCATGCCGCAGTTTAACATGAATACCCCACTCAGACACAGTATACTGACTCCGAGCCGACCAGTCCTTGTTTTAGCCTCTGAATGCCAAGCGCCAGACAGGGTAACAACAAGTACCATCTTTTAACGTCTTTTGGTATGTCGCGGTCGGGGATCGAACCCCGGGTCTTCCGCTCTCCGGGCGGACGCTCTACCACTAGACCACGGAGGCGGTCCTAGTTTGAAAGAGAAACTTGATGCCCTGGAATCCAGAAATGACAGCATTGAAGCACAGTCTCTAAGATCAAATGTAATCTTTCATTGTCTACAAGAAAAGAGGGGTGAAACATGGGAAGAGAGTGGGTCATGACCATGTGTCAGAGATTTTATGGACGTTACCCTAAACATCGAAATTCAATCCTTCGGCATAGAAAGAGCACATCGGCTGCACCCAAAATCTGGAAGTAGACCGATAATTGCCAAGTTCTCTTTCTACAAGGACAGAGCAGCTGTGATGGGAGCTGCCAGAAAGTTTCTGAAGGGGAATACAGAGTACAGGGTTTCAGAAGACATCACCCAGAGAGTGAGGGAGGTTTGGTCAAAGTTGTTTCCCTTTATGAGAGCCAGACAAGAGAACAAAGTTGCCTATTTGAGCTACGATAAACTGGTTCAGTTTTTGTTCTGGGAGGTGACGACACACAAATCAGACAAGTTCGACAGCGTAGGAACTGGACATCAGTTACTAAATCGCAGACAAGATCATCACCCAATCCAACTGAGACACCATCGCTGTCTGCACCTGCTGCTGGGTCAACAACGTCTACATCAGCTTGCAGTAATAGCACATAGGATGGTGGTCGTGGCCTCAATGACACTCATGAAAATAACACTGATTCTACACAGATTCTATATTGAATATATGTTCCTGGAACATCCAAGGACTAAAATCCAAAACTGAATTTGGTGACTTTATTTCATTCTGCCAGGATTTCGACATATTCTGTTTTGTTGAAACAATGTGTACAGATGCTAGTGATGTATTAACGAACGTATTCAGTAAATATGATAATTATGTATGTGATGCAAAACGTCTCTCTGACCGTGGAAGGTTATCTGGTGGAATTGCAGTTTGCATAAAACATCGTTTGACAGGATACTTCGAGAGAGTCTACTCAAATTGGGATAATGTTATCTTTTTCAGGATTGTGAATGCTGAAAGTCCAATAAACGATTTTATTGCTTTATTCTATATCCATCCTGAATCTACAAACCGTTCTACAATAATTGTGAGGAAAATGGTATAGATAGATTGGAAAATCAGTTAGTACATTATGTATTAGTATTATGATGAGTCCTGTAAATTCAACTTAAGTGGTTATTTTAATGCAAGAAATGGTGTGACCGGGATTTTATCCTTGATAAAATATTTACCAATTGATCCAAATTATGTTAGAGATGATTTTTCAGTTACAAGAAGTGTTCGTGACTACAAAACAAATAGGTATGATGGAGCTTTACTGTAAATTAATCGGCATACATATTGTAAATGGCAGAGCCCCATTGGATATCCCGAGTAACTTCACTTTTGTGTCATACAGAATGCAGTACTGTAGATTATTTCATAGTTTCAAGTGATCTTTTCCCAAATGCCATTGATATGTCAGTTATCCAGCGTACAGATTCATATGCCCGTCAAGTGTACTATACAATCAAGTAGTGGAATCACCAGAAACCACAGATGGTATATTGGAGACTGTTCCTAGATATATTCTACCAGTTGGAAACTTTGCGTCATATTTACAATGTCTTCGGAATACTACAAGTCAGATTGTGTATGAACAATTCTCAGTGATATCATATGAAAACATTAACAAAGCCGTTGACAAACTATCTGAAATTATGATTCATAGTGGTCTAAATGGAGGAGCTTATGATACAGCATCTAAGCAAACTGGAAGATCACAACCTCCTTGGTTTGATGATGATTGTGCCCAATTCAAATCAGAGAAATATAGACTACTGAACAAGTTCAGAAAATATACCTGTGCGCTAAACTTGCAAAACTACATTGATGCAAAGGCAGATTTTATAAAAGCTGTGAAAGAAAGAAGAAAATCTATAACATGAAAATGAGTGATGAGATGAATGCAGCAACAAAGGATAATGACTGCAAGAGATTCTGGGATACACTTAAACGTGCCCTACAAAACAAGAACTCTAGTAATACAATAGCACCTGACGTTTGGGGATCCTATTTTAAAAACTTATTGAACCCTGCAATTGCAGAAGATTGTTCTGAAATTGATCATTCGATTTCCCAATTCCTTGATAATCATTCTTGTGAAAATGGTAGTATATATTTTATTTATGATTTATCAGACGAAATGCTTTTCGGTTAATGCTTTACGTCACATCGGCAATATTTGTGTGAGAAAATGGTTGAGAACATGGGAAGAAATTAATGATTTTATTTCGGAATCTCAAGCTGGTTTTCGCGCTTACTATTCTACCAGGGATAATATGTACATTTTACACTCATTGACGGAAAAAAGGCGGACCCAAATAATTACAGAGGTATTTCTCTTTTAAATGTTACTGGCAAATTATTCACTTTTGTGTTGGAATGTGAGTGAGTTAATGCTTTACGTCACATCGGCAATATTTGTGTTGGAAAAAACGGTTGAGAACATGGGAGGAAATTAATGATTTTATTTCGGAATTTCAAGCTGGTTTTCGCGCTTACTATTCTACCAGGGATAATATGTACATTTTACTCTCATTGTGCTCGAAATATATATGCAAATCGACGGGCCGTTTTTACTGTGCTTTCGTTGATTTTAAGAAAGCCTTCGACTTTGTGGATAGGCAAATGTTACTGTATCTACTTGTAATCAAGGGTTGTCATGTGGACATGTTCTGCAAAGTATGTATTCATCAGTAAAAGCATGTATAATGACTGACAAGGGTAAAACAGACTGTTTTTCAACGTCCAGAGGTGTAAGACAGAGGTATATTTTGAGTCCTGTTTTGTTAATTTTCTTTATCAATGAACTTGTTATTGAAATTCATAAACAATGTAATTATGGTATATTTGTCCATCAAGATATTGTTGATATTATGATGCTATTGTTTGCTGATGATAATGTAATGTTTTCATTTGCAGTAAGCGGTTTACAAAACCAATTAAATGTATTACAATCATTTTGTTTAAATTGGGGATTGGAAGTAAATTTAAATAAAACAAACATAATTGTCTTTAGAAATGGTAGTATAGTTGCCAAAAGGGAAGTGTGGACTTATGGAAATGCTTCGGTCAAGGTTGAAACTTACTATAAATATTTGGGTATCATGCTTTCTTCTAAATTAATGTGGTCAGTAGCATGTAAACAAAATAAGTATATATCATTTTCAACAGCATTTTTTTAATTGTAAAATTGCACCAATATTACTCTGTGGTTCGGAAATATGGGGAACAAAATATGATGCTGCCATCGCTGCAACGCTCTGATATGTTTGTGCATAGCCAAGTAAGAGTAGTTAAATACTGGATAAAGTAACTAAGAATGGAAGAATGCAGATAACCTCTTCAATGGTATAAATTGTTAAAGCAGTTGGATGATAATTAAGGTAAACAAAACTGGGTATCTGAAGTAAGAAATCTATTATTTACATGTCGTTTTTCTTTTGTGTGGAATGCACAGAATATTGGAAACATTCAAGTGTTTATGGGAATATTAAAGCAGCGAGTGAAAGATATATTTGCACAAAACTGGTACAAAACTGTTTCATCTTCGCATTATCTTAGCAATTATAGTAAACTAAAGACATATCTTCAACAGGAAATGTATTTGTCTGTCTTACCAGACAAGTCATTAATAAGATCGTTTTGTAAATTTAGAATCTCATTACATAGTCTTAAAGTAAATATGTGTCGTAAATCGAAAGATATCGATGCTGTTAACAGTGTTGGTACCAATTGTGACAGAGGTGAAAATGAAGATGAATTCCATGTCTTATTCAAGTGTAACCACTTCCAAGTTAAGATCTACATATCTCCCCTTCTTGAATAATGACTATAAATTGATAAATACTATCAACTCACAAAATAAACATGTTATCTTTTAAGTGGCCACTTATATGTGCATGTTTTTACTATCAGATTCAAGAAGATGTATTTTCTGTATATACACGTGACATCATATTATGAGCTAGTATCATTTGTACTTTAGGCCATATGACCATAGTACTGAATAAACCTGGCTGTCTGCTGCCCCCTAGCCAAATGCTAGTGACTTTTAAATTGGGCTAGTAACATTTCCGTAGAGCTGGTCCGATTGTCTAGTTGAAAATTCAAGTCATACATGTGTATTTTTATCATTTCCTACGAATCATCTAGTCTGTTAAGTGTGTTGTCAATTTGTTTTTATTTCGTAGTTTATCAGAAACTTGGTTTTGGCTAGATACATGATATGGCTGATATGCGTGTACATGCGTCATTACCTAGTCGTGTTAAAGTCGTAGAACCACCACAATCATGTTTTTATTGTTAACAAGCCCACCTGGTCAGTGAACTTTCATAACTGCATTCGCGCTCATTCACTATGTAAACACTGTCACGTAAGGACAGCCTGTAGAAGCTTGGATTGACGCTGTTTCGCCGCCTACTTGTAATCAGCGGCCTCCATTGTGACCTGGCGAGGTCAGGGGTTTATCTTTCTGGTTTATGCAATGCCTGGCTATCTGAGACAGGTAAGCTCCGGTGACCAGGTAAGGCGGATTACACGGTGGTTGTGCGCCAGGTATTTATTACCTGTCAGTTCCACCCCCTCTGACACAACATCATGTGGGAGTCTTGTCAACAGGGCGTTATTATTTGTGCCAACAAGGGGCAGGTTATATAGGGTTCAAATTTCAGGTGTATGTACACGTAGGACGACTAATCAGTGCATCAGGTGTGATTGTAACGATGTGATCGCCTAATGTCCTGTTATAGATGATAAAGAGAGATACCATCTGGCTGACGTCATGGCGGATACTAATGAGGAGAGTTACCATATGAACTCCAAGCCGCGAGGTGAGAATATTGTTGCAAGGGAGAGGCTATATTTCAATATATACAGCTGTATTTAACACTTTGTTATAATATGTGTGAGTACGTGTGGGTGTGTTGGTGTATGTGTGAGTTAGTGTGGGTGTGATGGTGTATGTGTGAGTAAGTGTGGGTGTGTTTGCGCGCGTGTAAAGGGTGTGCGTGCGTGTAAAATGTGTGTGTGTGTGAGCGCCCGCGTGTAAACTGTGTGCGTGTGGTTACAGATATATATGTTTATGTGTGTGTGCGCGTGAAATATGTGTGTAAGAATGTTTGTATGTGTGTGTGCGCGTGTGTATACGTAAAATGTGTGTGTGTGTGTGGATATAGATATAAGTGTATGTGTGTATGTGCATGTTAAGTGTATATGCGCGCGTGTAAACTCTGTGTGTGTGTGTGGATACAGATATACATGTCGATGTGTGTGTGCGCGTGTAAAGTGTGTGAGTAGATATTGACGTGTGTAGATAAAGAATGTTTGTGTGTGTGCGCGCGTGTAAACTCTGTGTGTTTGTGTGTGGATACAGATATATATGTGGATGTGTGTGTGTGTGCGTGTAAAGTGTGTGTGTGGATGTTGACATATATATATAAGTGTGTGTGTGTGTGTGCGCGTGTAAAATGTGTGTGTGTGTGTGGGGGGGGGGGGGGGGTTGAACTATGTTTGTATGTGATTGGCGCGCGTGTCAAGTGTTTGTGTTAGTCGATATTGACATATATATATATATATATATATATATATATATATATATATATATATATATATATATATATATCTGTGTGTGTGTGTGTGTGTGTGCGCGCGCGTGTTGGTGCGTGTAAAGTGTGTGTGCGTGTTAACTGTTTGTGTGGATACAGATATAAATGTGTATATATGTGTGTGTGTGTGTGTGTGTGTGCGCGCCCGTTCAAAATGTGTGTGTGCGTGTAAAGTGAGTTTGTATGTGTTTGTGCGCGCGTGTAAACTCTGTGTGTGTGGTTACAGATATATACGTGTAAAGTGTAGTGTGTGTGCGCGCGCAAAATGTGTGTGTGTGTGTGTGTGTGTGTGTGTGTGTGTGTGTGTGTGTGTGTGTGTGTGTGTGTGTGTGTGTGTGTGTGTGTGTGTGTGTGTGTGTGTGTAAAGTGTGTTTGTATGTGTGTGCGCATGTAAAGTGTGTGTGTGTGGATATTAAAATAGATATAACTATAACTATGTCTTCATCTATATATATAGACAGAGAGGTGTAACAGCCAGTAATTTGGAGTGTCATCGCTGTTCCTCCATTTAACTTCACGTTTGATTAACCGTTAGAGGTTTCACACTGATCCACAGAAAGTCACATTCGTGCTATCCACAATAACGGTTAATACATACTGATACACGTATATCAATCTACAGCCAATATCAGATCCACACAAGCTAAATAAATACTTCAAATGTGATTTTAAACATGCAATAGCGAGGCTAAATTAACTCTATTTCTGAGAGATGGACACAAGATTTCATCTGAGCCCGTTGTATGACACGTTCACTGCGTTGAATGAAATACTCAGTGACATTGGGATTTGTACATTTCAGGGATCTGTTTGATCATTGACAACATAACCGAGGCATCAACCCGTCCTCCCCACAAACGTAAGTATGATCATGCCTATTGTCAAATCCGATTGTCTGTCTAATCAATGCCGGACAATGTTGTTGTTGTTGCATTAAGTGTTTAAGAGGTCGCCTTCTGCCATAGCAATTTCGGCTGACCTGTCCCTCTTTGGGACTCCTGTGTGTGAGTAGGGTACACATATCTATTGTGGGTTTGGTATTCACATAATTCCTGTTTTTGTATTGATATGATTTTTATTTTCTTGTATTCATATGATTTCATTTTTATCCTTGGCTGCACTGTTTATATACGTTCGAGTAGCTGTCCATCTCTCAGAAATAGAGTTAGTTTGGCCTTCGCTATTGCATCTCTTGGCTTTAGGAGATCTATGACAGATAGCGGATCTAACTGCAATTCTTATTTTAACCTAGCCCGGGCTGGGGCATGGTCTTGACATTCTAGTAACACGTGAGTAATAGTTTCAGCCTGATTGCAAGATGAACAAACCTTGTCATAGTGCTTTTTGTGGCCGAGTCTGAGGCGTGAGATGGCAATTTCAATTTTTCTTTCATTTGAGTATGAGTTTGGCTTTTGTTGGACAAAGTGACCCTGCAGTAGTCTTGATGATGCCTCAAAGTGAGATTGACCAATCACAGAGCAGAACCACTAACCCCACGTGAGCCCATATACCGTCAGTAGAAATCCAAGATGGTTGTTACTGACCTAATATGAGACCGTTTACCGTTAGTAAGAGCCATTTTGGATTTTTCAACACCCACCTCACATATTTCACATGAAAATTCTTGTACAGAAAATCGTTATTCTACACTCTTTTGTGTTTTCATATCATTTATTCTTATTCGCGAGGACATTAATAATGTTTTAAATTACGTTCGTGACTTTATTGATAAAGGTTATACTTAAAATTATCAACAAAATTTGGCCTCTAAGGTTTGAAGAAAAGTCTCTCTTTGACCCTTAACGTCAACGGTTGTAAGTGTCAAGTTTTCATTTTGACATGACGTGCGACAATGATACCAAATAGTGTCAACATTTCGGCATAATAAATTCGTTAAGGTGTCTTTAGTTGCCGTATATTACGGTGTCATATTAGGTTAGAAGAAAAATATCGGGCGGGGCGGGAGCCAATATGTTTCTGCTAACCTTATACGACACTGTATACGGCAACTAAAGACACCATAACTACTAATATGTAGTACTGCCTACCCGTGTCAATACTGTCATCGGAGATGAGCCAATGTACAAAGGCTCTCACATACACTTATAAAGCCTCAGTGATATCTATGTCATATTCACTACTATCATCTACTTTCAATAAGTGTATGACCTGGGAGTGGGAGGGAATTAGCTGTGCGTGTTTGCGTCCCGCTCAACTCAAGGACGTACTTAGGGTTTTCCCAAACAAACCATAGCGTCTCAGCACTTACGTGAGATTGCTTTCAACATTCCAACAGCATATATCCGGTTTTGATTCGCCCCAATGTCGTAAATGTGACCCAACAGACCTTTGTTCTTTGTCGGGGGCACGGTTGGCCCAGTCTTCTGAGGCGCCGCAATTCGCTGTGCAGAGTTGCGTCCCTTGGGCAAGCCAGAAACCTCGTGGGTTCGAATCCCGTTTCGCCCCGATTATGTTTCTGGGTTTATCAACACCATACCCTTGCTCGAGGTTTCACTAAATTGGTAAACGTCTAAGACCTGCATCACTTCGGGCTTTCCTCCTACCTCATTCTGACACGCCGTGACATAACTGGAACATTGTTCAAAACCAACTCACTCGCTCGTTCCTTGTCTGTCATTCAAATCGCCCGTTGGAATTAAGAAACACACACACGTCCCTTTCTACAATCCTACTAGGTATATCAGTGTTCTGTTCAAATAATCAGTCCCAACCCTAGTCAGCACAAAGGTTACAAACCTAATTAAGCAATGCTGGTTGCGGAGAGTGGGCGGATGGGTGATGACCGCACTCGGTAGCTAGACTCCTGAGAATTTCTAGGGTTTTGGTCCTGCCCAAAACTGCAACACATATTACATGTGGTTTCTCCTAAGGCAAATGACTTTGTTTTAAATATGTCTCCGTTCACGTATAAGTGAATGGGTACCCGGTAGTGAGTGAGTGAGTGAGTTGGGTTTAACGCCTCTTTTAACACTATTCCAGTTATATCACGGCGTGTCAGCTTAATGTGGGAGGAAAGCCCGAAGTGATGCACGGGTATGGTGCATACATAGAAATATAATTGGGTCAAACCTGGATTCGAACCCACAACCATAGGTTTCTGGCGTGCCCAAGGGACACAACTCTAAGACGCCTTACCCGGTAGAATGAGATGGTATTTGTTTGTTTGTTGTTTAACGCCGCACTAAGCAATATTCCAGCTATACGACGGCGATATGTGAATGATTCAGTCTGGACCAGACAATCCAGTGATTGACATTCGCAGTTCAAAGCAGCGCCAAAGCTCATTCCCTCGCTCACTCACTAACTCACTCACTCACTCACCTAATGTGTGTTTTATTTATTTCAGATAGGTTATCCGAAACTTTCAGGAAGTTACACTTTGATGTTCAGTTTCACACTCGCCTCGATGATGCCCATTTTACGCGTGTGATTCAATGTGTTGCGAATATAGACCACGATAAGTTTGACTGTGTCGTCGTATTCATCACCGCTCACGGCGACGACGATGTGGTGTGTAGCGTCGACGACAGGGATCTTCATATTGATGAATTGGCCAGTTACTTCAAGCCTGAAAACTGTCCGTCTCTGGCTGGTAAACCCAAGTTGTTCTTTATAGAGGCATGTCGGGGAGAAGATAAGCAGCATGGTGAGTGTCCGCCTGTGTCACAGTGATTAGAATGTCCTCTTATGCCCCGGTTAGTAGAATTTCCTCTCATGTCACGATGAGAAGAATGTCCTCCCATGTCCCGGTGAGTAGAATGTCCTCATGTCCCGGTGTCCTCCTATGTCACGGTGAGTAGAATGTCCTATGTCACGGTGAATAGAATATCCTCCCATGTCACGGTAAGTAGGACGTCCTCACGTGTCACGTTAAGTAGCACGTGCTTCCACGCCACGGTAAGTAGAACGTCCTCCCATGTCACGGTGAGAAAAGTGTCCTCCCATGTCACGGTGAGAAAAATGTCATCCTATGTCACGGTAAGTAGAACGTCCTCCCATGTCACGGTAAGTAGAACGTCCTCCCATGTCACGGTAAGTAGAATGTCCTCCCATGTCACGGTAAGTAGAATGTCCTCCCATGTCACGGTAAGTAGAATGTCCTCCCATGTCACGGTGAGTACAATGTCCTCCCATGTCACGGTAAGTAGAACGTCCTCCCATGTCACGGTCAGTAGAACGTCCTCCCATGTCACGGTAAGTAGAATGTCCTCCCATGTCACGGTGAGTACAATGTCCTCCCATGTCCCGGTGAGTAGAACGTCCTCACATGTCACGGTGAGAAAAATGTCCTCCCATGTCACGGTGTGTAGTATGTCCTCCTATGTCACGGTAAGTACAATGTCCTCCCATGTCACGGTAAGTAGAACGTCCTCCCATGTCACGGTGAGTACAATGTCCTTCCATGTCACGGTAAGTAGAACGTCCTCCCATGTCACGGTGAGTACAATGTCCTCCCATGTCACGGTAAGTAGAACGTCCTCCCATGTCACGGTAAGTAGAACGTCCTCCCCTGTCAGGGTGAGTAGAATGTCCTCCCATGTCACGGTGAGTACAATGTCCTCCCATGTCATGGTGAGTAGAATGTCCTCCCATGTCACGGTGAGTGGATGTCCTCCCCTGTCAGGGTGAGTAGAACGTCCTCCTATGTCACGGTGAGTGGATGTCCTCCCCTGTCAGGGTGAGTAGAATGCCCTCCTATGTCACGGTGAGTGGATGTCCTCCCCTGTCAGGGTGAGTAGAATGTCCTCCCATGTCACGGTGAGTAGAATGTCCTCCCCTGTCAGGGTGAGTAGAATGTCCTCCCATGTCACGGTGAGTAGAATGTCTTCCCATGTCACGGTGAGTAGTATGTCTTCCCCTGTCAGGGTGAGTAGTATGTCCTCCCCTGTCACGGTGAGTAGAATGTCCTCCCATGTCACGGTGAGTAGAATGTCTTCCCATGTCAGGGTGAGTAGAATGTCCTCCCCTGTCAGGGTGAGTAGAATGTCCTCCCATGTCACGGTGAGTAGAATGTCTTCCCATGTCACGGTGAGTAGTATGTCTTCCCCTGTCAGGGTGAGTAGTATGTCCTCCCCTGTCACGGTGAGTAGTATGTCCTCCCCTGTCAGGGTGAGTAGTATGTCCTCCCCTGTCACGGTGTGTAGTATGTCCTCCTATGTCACGGTGAGTAGAATGTCCTCCCCTGTCAGGGTGAGTAGAATGTCCTCCTATGTCACGGTAAGTAGTATGTCCTCCCATGTCACGGTGAGTAGAATGTCCTCCTATGTTACGGTGAGTAGAATGTCCTCCCATGTCACGGTGAGTAGAATGTCCTCCCATGTCACGGTCGTAGCTTTTATCACTCTGGTGAAATCCACAAGCACGTGTACGAGGCTGACAAGCCAAGAAACATAACCAGGGCGAATCTGGGAGTCGAACCCACGATCATATTTCCATGATTCACACTTCAACAGTACTCGGGAGTTTCACCAAAGTGGTAGAGGGGCAAAGATGGGCACCACGCCATACCTGAAAATCGGTTTAAAGCGGCCTTAAACCCAACACACGCTCTTGCTCACTGTTACAAACGTTCCCCACTCAGTTGGTTGGTTGGTTTGTTGTTTAACGCCACACTCAGCAATATTCCAGCTATATGACGGTGGTCTGTAAATAACAGAGTCTGGACCAGACAATCCAGTGATTGGCATCATGAGCATCGATCCACGCAATTGGGATCGATGACATGCGTCTTCCCCACTCAAACCGGGTTGAGGGGGCACGGGTGGCCAAGTCGTCTAAGGCGCCGCGATTTGCTGTGCAGAGTTGCATCCCTTGGGCGCGCCAGAAACCTATGATTGTAGGAGGTTCGAATCACGGTTCGCCCCAATTATGTTTCTATGTTTGTCAGCACCATACCAGTGCTCGTGGATTTCACCGTAGTGGTAATCGTCTGAGACCTGCATCACTTCGGGCTTCCCCCCTACATCAAGCTGACACGCCGCGACTAGAACTGGAATACTGTTAAAAGCGGCGTTAAACCCACTCACTCACAAACCGGGTTGGATGCCAGTGGCGACACAATACTAGAAGCGTCTCTACGGTTTGCCTTTTATATTTCAGCACTCAAGCTGGTGGATACAGTAGACGCTTCGAGAGCCGCACGCTTTCCAAATGAAGCCGATTTCTTTTTCGGCTACTCAACGGTGAAGTCGTACGTCACCTACAACGGCTGGTACAGGAAGCTTGTTGCAGATACATTTGATCAAAAGGCCAAACGGTAAACATGTTAACTGTTCTTGTTCTAAATCATTCACACCTTTCTTGATCAAACGAGTGAGTGAGTTTGGTTTAACGCCGCTTTTAACAGTATTCCAGTTAAATCTAGTCGTGTCAGCCTAATGTGGGAGAAAAGCCCGAAGTGATGCAGGTCTCAGACGTTTACCACGTCGTTGAAACCCACGAGCACGGGTATGGTGCTGACAAACCTAGAAACATAATCGGGACGAACCGGGATTCGAATCCACAATCATAGGTTTCTTGTGTGCCCAAGGGACGCAACTCTGCACAGCGAATCGCGGCGCCTTAGACGACTGGGCCACCCGTGCCCCCTGATGAAACGAAAGTGTTGTATCCGTCGTATGACAATTTAAGTCTTGAGTAGGTTCCAATATTTATTCAGGAATCTTACAGTCGTGCATAACATCTAAGATAGCTGACACCGGCGACCACGTGATCCATCGCACGTGAAGTGCCATACATGTGAGGCACCTCGCACGTGAAGTTACCCAAGAGTTATCTCCCCTATACCAATACGTGCCTGCATAGCATACATTCCACAGAAAGGATGAAGTCGTTTTGTATGTGTGTCTACATTGAACCTTGTTATATACATTTAATTTGTGTCTTTTCCGAATACAATATTATTCGTGTTTTTTTTAGGAATTAAACATGAAATCTACCATTCGTGAGCAACTCGTGTTATTCCGGGACAAGCCGAATAGCGACTCGTGCCCCTCTCATGGCAATTTTTGCGACTGGGTTCCGTCTTAGCGCAAACGGGTATACCTAAAACAATTGTCAACTCGTTGCGTAATGGTTCACATATATTTCCCCATATATGTGATATTTATTTCAGATGCAATTTAAAGCACATCGGGACGTGCGGAATTATACAGTATGATTGAACATATTTAACTGTGTCTTGGGTATATCTTTAGGTGCAAGACATATGTAAAATCAAAAATTATTTCTGACGGATTATTTGACAAAGAACTCGAAATCATACGCGCATTCTGATTGGTTTGTCGTATTTTCGCACATAACATTCATCGATAGGGGAACGAGTCTTCTTGCAGGTTACAGAAAGGGGCGAGTGGTGACGAATGGAAATCTACTAGAATGGTCATTTTTATTCAGTAAACTCATCAGTTCTAAAATGGAAAATGTTTTGTAACGTAAATCTGGATCACTGCTTGCGAGTGAGTTGGCTTTTAACCGTTCTCAACAGTATTTCAGTTGTATAACGATCATTCTCCTGCAACGAGATCTTGCTCGAATCATTCTTTCAAATTAGTTCACAATTAAATTTAATGTTTGAGTGAGTGGTTTTACGCCGCTTGAGGCAATATTTCAGGGATATCACGGCGGGAATCGACCCTGGGTCTTCAGCGTGACGACCGAACGCTTTAACCACTTGGCTACCCGACCGCTCCATTTAATGTTTGAATTCAGATATTGCTACCCTCTAACCTAAACACTGCCCCATATGACGTCATTCACAAATAGCTGGACATAAACTGGACATATGCATGTGGACATATATGTACTTTTCCAAGTTTCTAGCTCCACACTTGGCGTGTTACGATGCTGACTGACCTATTATATACAATGTACCATTATCTTACTCCTTGCAGTGACCACCTCCTGGATATGATGACCGAAGTCAATCGCAAGATGTCCGAACTTGAGCACCTGGATGACGACGGGTCGCTCACTATCCAGACTTCGGAGATGACCAGTCGTCTCAGAAGAAAGGTCTTTTTTAACCCATAGACCTTATGAACAGCGCCCACACCCGGAGTGTGCGAATGACACAAATACCAGACGCATACAGTGAGTGAGTGAGTGACTTTACCGCCGCTTTTAACAGTATTTACGTTTTATCACGGTGTTATCGTGGGAGGGAAACATGATTCAGGTCGTTTGGTTTGTTGGTTGTTTAACGCCTCCCTCAGCAATATTGCAGCTAAATGATGGCGGTCTGTAAATAATCGAGTCTAGACCAGGCAATCTAGTGATTAATATCATAAGCATCGATCCACGCAATTGGGATCGATGACATGCATCAACCGATCCCGTTAGTCGCCTTTTACGGCAAGCATGGGTTGTGAAGACCCCTTCTATTCCAGGATCTTCACGGGCCTGATGAAGGTCGCATTGGTTTTACAGGGTATATGTGATGTCATTTCAGCAACATCGCAATTGTGTTTTTTTTTATAATTCTGTGTTATCACTGCAATTTGAATATTATCAAGTTTTTATTTGTGTTATTTATTTTTTGTAATAAATATATATCTGCACAGTCTTTGTTTTCCATGGTCATCACTTCTGATAACATTGAACAACCATTTAAACTGAATGCACCACACGAGGTGAGGTGAGGTGAAATTTGGTTTAACGTTGCGTCCAAGATTATTGCACTTATATAGCGACGTGCAAGCACGTGTGTGTGCGTGTGGCTGCTTGTACTGTTCGGGACTAATGCCGATTTATAGTGCTAGCTCACTGAGATACCATGCCGCAGTTTAACATGAATACCCCACTCAGACACAGTTTACTGACTCCGAGCCGACCAGTCCTTGTTTTAGCCCCTTAATGCCGAGCGCCAGACAGGGTAACAACAAGTACCATCTTTTAACGTCTTTAGGTATGACGCGGCCGGGGATCGAACCCCGGACCTTCCGATCTCCGGGCGGACGCTCTACCACTAGATCACGGAGGCGGTCGCACCATACATGAACAAGCACATAAGTCTGACACATATTAACGCGTCTAAAAGTGGAATACAACTATGTCTTGTATTGAGTAAACAATCACAAAGTGAGTGAGTGAGTGAGTATTGTTTTACGCCGCTTTTAGCAATATTCCAGCAATATCACGGCGGGGGACACCAGAAATGGGCTTCACACAATGTACCCATGTCGGGAATCGAACCCGGGTCTTCGGCGTGACGAGCGAACGCTTTAACCACTAGGCTACCCGACCGCCCCTAGTAAACAATCACAAAGAATAGCAGTACATGTAACGCCGCACTCAGCAATATTCCAGCTAAATGACGGCAGTCTGAAAAATAATCGACTCTGGACCAGACAATCCATGGACTACTTCCTGTGCATCGATCCACGCAATTGGGATCCGATCCTGCAAGTCGTCCCTTACGACAAGCATTGCCGCCTTTTACGGCTAACGAGATCGGGAGGTCAGACTGCTGACTTGGTTGATGCATGTCATCGTATCCCAATTGCGTAGATCGATGCTCACGATGTCAATCACTGGATTGTCTGGTCCTGACTCAATAATTTACAAACCGCCGTCATATAGCTGGACTATTGCTGAGTACGGCGTTAAACAACAAACAAACAAACACACATAGCCACAGTGTCCCGAGATTCAGGAAACAAACAACACAAGTCACTCAATGATATATATACATGTTTACTTCAGACGTTAATGCATTGTAGAAACCTGAATAATTGGTTCGTCTGACAAGAAGATAGTTGGTCCATCATTTATGACTAGAGGGATACCTGACATAAATTGACTAGCATCTACAACCAGGGCTCCCTTGCACAAAGCGATCTTTGCGCTTCGACTGTCGCGATGCTTCTTGAAGTATGGAAGTTACGATCACCTTAGCGCTACGATGGCTTTGTGCAACGTGGCCCAGGACAGCGGATACAATGCAGACCATACACAAAACAAAACCAATCTCCCGCAAGCCAAAGCACACCAAGTACGTAATTCCTATGTGCACCAAAGAAAGCGAGTGAGTTGGATTAACGCCGTTTTGAACAGTGTTCCAGTTACATCACGGCGTGTGAGCTCAATGTTGGGGGAAGCCTGAAGTGATGCAGGTCTCAGACGTTTACCACTTTGGTGAAACCCACAAGCATGGGTATGGTGTGGACAGACCTAGAAACATAGTCGGGCGAACAGGGATTCGAACCCACGATCATAGGTTTCTGGCGTCACAAAGGGGCGTAACTCTGCACAGCGAATTGCGACGCATTAGACGAGTTTATCTGCAGTGGAGAGCAACTAATTAACACAAGTAGCAGACATACAACCTCAAATACCAGGTAAAAGATTTGGGGGAACTTTTGAAAAAATAAGTACAGGATCGGTGGCTCCGGTTCTGTCAGGAACCCGGAAACATGTCTTGGGGGCCCATCTAGATGAGAGGATGCAAACAAAAATATGCAGATGAGGTCACACAGCAGGATCTACTGTAATAAGCCCCATACACTGATACCTACTTGATCGAAAAACAATTGACCCCTGTTCCCAGTTAGGGGTTACTTAACGGGGCAGTTCACTGTAGCGTTTGTTAAACGCCGTCCTCAGCAATATTTCAAGTTGTATGACAGCAGTCTGTAAATAATAGAGTCTGGGACAGACAATCCAGTGATTGCCATCATGAGCATCGATCTAGGAAATTTGGATACGATGACATGCATCAACCAAGTCAGCAAGCCTGACCACCCGATACCATTAGTCGCCTCTTATGACAAGCATAGTTAGCTGAAGACCTATTCTCACCCGTGACTTTAAGGGTCAATGCAGCTTTGAACAGTATTTCAGTTATGTCACAGCATGTCAGATTCATGTTGGAGGAGAGCCCGAAATGATATAAAGGCCTCAGAACTTGGTAAACTCTACCAGCATGGGTATTGTGTTGAGAAGCACGGATGACAAGGTTTTGAACCCACAATCTCTGTCAAACCTAAGGGATGCAACTTTGCACAGAGAAAACACATTGGACACCCATGCCCCCAACAGGGGATCAGAGTGATAACAATATGTATGGTGAAATGGCCCATTACATCGGACAATAAGAGAGCAGGTATAAAGAAAATAATGCCAGGTTGTCACAGTAATTAAGTTTCACAAGGTGATGCACCACCAGTCCAGATACTATTTTGAGCCATTGGGTATTTATTCACCTCATTCCAACTGGGCACTGTTAGTATTATCATGGTATCTGATATATGCTTTCTTCCTTGGGCCCATTATGTTGAGTATTTTAAAAACAATAGAGGACCTCATTAAAATAATTCTACTGAAATGTGGTTTCATGACTTCTGATTTGCCTCTGTTCAGGGGCTGACCAAAGTGTGTTGCACATAGCAACGGTCACAACTATGTCCATGTTACAGAGAGAGAGTATGGTTTTACGCGCTTCGGGCAATATTCCAGCAATATCGCAGAGGGGGAAACCAGAAATGGGCTTCACACATTGTACCCATGCAGTAATCGGGTCTTCATCGTGAAAAGCGAACACTTACCACTAACAGTTAACGGCACACAGCTGATCTGGCGCTCTAGTGCACAACTAACAGTTAACGGCACACAGCTGATCTGGCGCTCTAGGGCACAACTAACAGTTAACGGTACACAGCTGATCTGGCGCTCTAGGGCACAACTAACAGTTAACAGTACACAGCTGATCTGGCGCTCTAGGGCACAACTAACAGTTAACGGCACACAGCTGATCTGGCGCTCTAGTGCACAACTAACAGTTAACGGTACACAGCTGATCTGGCGCTCTAGTGCACAACTAACAGTTAACGGTACACAGCTGATCTGGCGCTCTAGTGCACAACTAACAGTTAACGGTACACAGCTGATCTGGCGCTCTAGTGCACAACTAACAGTTAACGGTACACAGCTGATCTGGCGCTCTAGTGCACAACTAACAGTTAACGGTACACAGCTGATCTGGCGCTCTAGTGCACAACATCTATGTGAAGAATCACCCACCCTGCATCAAACAGCATACATAACACAAGCACACAGCAACACTGACACCAAACACATAGCACGAGAGTAGATACTGTTGGAAGCTGCTTATTGTATCAACAACGCCACTTCCTGTTATAAATCATCCATACATTCATCTTTATCAAAATCACTGAAAGAAACACCAGAAAATGGAGCTTATTACATTCCACAAAGCAATCCTATCAATGTTACCTTAACACGTATCACGAAACAAAGCTAAATCTGATAGCATAAGGTCATTAGAAGAGGCCAAGATTAACCATTCATGTGCCTAGAAGACTAGCTGGTAGCGCCATAACCGCAACACATGGGACCTTCGTGCAAAATGCTATTGCAACAAATACTGTGTTGTGACTAAAAGTATGGCAATATGGATCTCTTTCTGACATAGGCGTATGGCGACATCTTTATATACGTACAAACAGGAATACGGTTGATATACTGATGGAAGTTTACGAGATATGTTCTTGTTGCGTACCTACATACTTCCATATCACGACAGCTCAAAACATGGCAACTGCCAAATTTCAAAACCTGCATCAGGTACTAGGAACCCCACTTTCATATCACCACATAAAAGTATCCTTTTCACCCCAACTACACATTTGTGAAAGCTATCAAAGCTACATATTACAAGATTCTATCTCATTATTACCTGCGACTTGAAATGAAAAATATGATCTGAAAATGTGACCCAAAACAACTAAACATGCTAGAGGTGTTTGCAACTACAGGCAAAAACAGTAGCAGCCCTTCCAAGTAATTAATCAAGAGTTTCTCAAGAGTCTTAATATACCTTTGAACATTACATCCAGACTATGACCTAGGTTTGATGTGGTAGGATTTGATTTGCAACCAAATTTCCTGACTGTCAAGGTAACCATGCCTAAAAAAATTCATAATGATATTACCATGTTTTACAAAACTCCCAAATATGGTTTACATTTTCATGACATTTGCCAAACAAATCCCCAAGGTAATTTGGAAGAATAGTCTCTAATGCAAAAAGTCTTTGAGTAGCAGACAAAACCTTAAAGGAATCCATTTGTTTGTTTGTTTGTTTGTTTGTTTGTTGTGTAACTCCACACTCAGCAATATTCCAGCTAAAAGTTGGTGGTCTGTAAATAATGGAGTCTGGACAAGACAATCCAGTGATTGACATCATGACCATCGATCCATGCAATTGGGTTACCATGACATGCATCAACCAAGTCAGTGAGCCTGACCACATCTCGTTAGTTACCTCTTACAACAAGCATAGTCGCCTTTTACGGCAAGCATGGGTTGCTGAAGACCTATTCTACCCCGGATCTTCACGGGTCTAAAGGAATCCAGTTTTCCAGGGCTGATGTTGACCGACAGTTTACCGACAGTACCAAACAACTTAGTCTTTGGCATGGTCTCCACCCTGACAGCCAGGTATCACTATACATGATCTTATTGCATAGAACATATAGACTAACTAGCTACTGCTCATCCAAACCTTGATGAGAATGTTGAAACATTTAATGTTTCCTGCTGTAAGGGGTCAATTTTAGCGTCATATTTAGACATAAAAGCAAACTTCATGAATGACCAAATGAAGCCAAGCTGTGACAACCTTTCAGCTATTTGTGGCCCGTTGCGTCCTTTGTGGTTTTAATTAGTGTTCTTATACAGCATAGTCAACAATGTTACTGTCAAGTCATCAATACATTTGCATAAATTATGTTCCTCCCCTAGTCACTATTTGTAATTAACCAATCAACATGAACAATTGAGTGAGTGAGAGTGCAAGTGAGAGTGTGAGTTTGGTTTTGCGCAGCTTTTTGCAATATTCCAGCAATATCTAGGCAGGGGTACGCCAGACATGGGATTCACTCAGGCTGGGACAGGTAACTCGGGTATTCGGGTCGAGTGGGTACTGAGTAGGACACAGGTACCCACAGGACTACCCGGACCCGTGGTCAGTCACATGATTATATTGTTTAATGGCAAAAATTATCTATGGTTACACTATAAGCGACAAATTTTCACATTTCTTTCCGACGATGTGCACATTCCTTCTGACTGTATATGTTTGCATAAAGATAAAATTTCAGTCAACTTCAGTGTCTGCATGAGGTTAGGTGAATTTGGGTTTAACGTTTCATCCAAGATTATTGCACTTATATAGCGACGTGCATGCACGTGTGTGTGTGTGTGTGTGTGTGTGGCTGCTTGTATTAGTCCGGACTGATGCCGATTTATAGTGCTAGCCCACTGAGATACCATGGTGCAGTTTAACATGAATACCCAACTCCCAGCCGACCAGTCCTTGTTTTAGCCCCTTAATGCCGAGCACCAGACAGGGTCACAACAAGTACCATCTTTTAACGTCTTTTGGTATGATGCGGCGGGGGATCGAACTCCGGACCTTCCGCTCTCCGGGCGGACGCTCTATCCACTAGATCATGGAGGCGGTCAGTGTATGCATGACCAGATCGGTTTATAGTGTATCTAAATAGATTTTGACAGGAGTATGGTCAAACGTCAAACCCCTAGGCTACCAAGCTGCCCCCAACATATAACAAATAGTCAACATTTCATCAAAAAGTGAGGCTAATGAGCTAGACACTGTGCATGAACTTTATGTGAACACAACCTGTTTATTTGTTTGTTTGTTTGTTTAACGCCTCCACCTCTGGAGTAGGCAGCCACATGGCCATGACACAAGCTATGACACAACCTACAACACGAGGAACATTGCTGTTTGAGTGAACTAGGCTGAGAACACATTAATCTGGGTAATGGGTCCTCTCTTGCTGGAACCATGCCTTCTTACTGGAATATTTGGCAAAAACAGGGACTCAAATGAATGGCAGCGCTGTATTCAATGTGCCTTGTAGGAGTGAGTGAGTATGGTTTTACGCCGCGTTTAGCAATATTCCAGCAATATCACAGCGTCTAACGCCAGAAATGGGCTTCACACATTGTACCCATGTCGGGAATTGAACCCAGGTCTTCGGCGTGACGAGCGAACGCTTTAAACAGTAGGCTACCCGACCGCCCCCTCTTTTGATGGAACCATGCCTTTTCTCGAATATTTGGCAAGAACAGGGACTCAACTGAATGGCAGCGCTGTATTCAATGTGCCATGTAGGAGTGAGTGAGTATGGTTTTACACCACTTTTAGCAATATTCCAGCAATATCATGGCGTTCAACGCTACAAATGGGCTTCACACGTTGTACCCATGTGGGGAATCGAACACGCGGCTCCAGCGTGAGCGAACGCTTTAACCACTAGGCTACCCGACTGCCCCTACCCTTGCTGGAACCATGCCTTTTCTGGAATCTTTGGTAAAAACTGGGACTAAACTGAATGGCAGCTCTGTATTCAATATGTCATGTTGGAACACAGTGTATACAAACATGAAGTATTGACAATGACAAATCCCCACTTTAGTTATCGCTAACAAGCATGGAAGTACTGAGGGCCTAGCCTGCCAAACCAGTGACAGAAACCAAGGCCAACAATCTACACAAAGATCTGAGGACATCTGAACAATGAACAATAAGAGTGAGTAGTAAGTGAATGAGTATGGTCTTAAGCCGCTTTTAGCAATATTCCAGCAATATCACGGCGGGGGACACCAGAAATGGGCTTCACACGTTGTACCCATATCGGGAATTCAACCCGGGTCTTCGGCATGACGAGCGCACGCTTTAACCAATAGGCTACCCGACCGCCCCTGAGGACATCTGAAATCGATATGAGCCAATCCGAAAGACTTCCATTCAAGACTATGCTTATGATATTTTTAATAATAATATTTTGACAAAGTTCTCCGGTTAAAATCTAAAAAATGAACAATAGAAAAAAATGTCACCGAAATTGTGTAGATAATATTGAGATTGACAAACAACCCAGCCATCAGAGTAAGATGATACAGCCATGTCAAACAGTTTGGCCAACCAATCCACAATTTGGCAATCTCTTCTGTTCTGGAATCGCATGTTTTTTTAAAAATACAGAAACATAACAAATATGCAACAAAAAACACATGTCGAAAACAATCCCTCCCCCAACTGTGTGCCATGATTAAACAGTGATATACATCTGTAGAGGTATAAACATCAGTGTGTAACCATTGGTAACCTGTGTTACCATGGTTACTGGCCGGCGGACATCAGGAATGTACATCATGCATCTTGAAGAGCCTGAAATCAAAGGAGAGTATTACAAAATAAACAGTTCCCACGATGAGGTAACGTTAAATGGGGTAAGACGCCATGAATTTTATTGTACTTATTGGGACTGAGATGGCATACAGCAGCTTAACATAGATACCCTATTCAGACACAGTATACGGACTCCGGGCCGACCGGTCCATGTTTTATACCCTTAGCGCCATGTGCCAGGCAGGGTAACAACAAGTACAATCAATTAACATCTTTTGGTTTGACGCGGCCAGGGATCGAACCCCGACATTCCACTCTGGGCAAACCCTCTACCACTAGACCACAGAGGCAGTCTGTTCTGCTACAGTTTATCATAAGGTAAATGTTCTGCTACAGTTTATCATGAGGTAAAAGTTCTGCTACAGTTTATCATGGGGTATATGTTCTGCCATAGTTTATCATGAGGTAAAAGTTCTGCCATTTTATCATGAGGTAAAAGTTCTGCCAGTTTATCTTGACGTAAATGTTCTGCTACAGTTTATCACAAGGTAAAAGTTCCCCCACAGTTTATCACAAGGTAAAAGTTCTGCCAGTTTATCATGAGGTAAAAGTTCTGCCATTTTATCATGAGGTAAAAGTTCTGCCAGTTTATCTTGACATAAATGTTCTGCTACAGTTTATCACAAGGTAAAAGTTCTGCTCCAGTTTATCACAAAGTAAAAGTTCTGCTACAGTTTATCACAAGGTAAAAGTTCTGCCACAGTTTATTATAAGGTAAATGTTCTGCTACAGTTTATCATAAGGTAAATGTTCTGCTACAGTTTATCATGAGGTAAAAGTTCTGCTACAGTTTATCACAAGGTAAAAGTTCCCCCACAGTTTATCACAAGGTAAATGTTCTGCTACAGTTTATCATAAGGTAAATGTTCTGCTACACTTTATCATGAGGTAACAGTTCTGCTACAGTTTATCATAAGGTAAATGTTCTGCTACAGTTTATCATGAGGTAAAAGTTCTGCCATTTTATCATGAGGTAAAAGTTCTGCCAGTTTATCTTGACGTAAATGTTCTGCTACAGTTTATCACAAGGTAAAAGTTCCCCCACAGTTTATCACAAGGTAAAAGTTCTGCCAGTTTATCATGAGGTAAAAGTTCTGCCAGTTTATCATGAGGTAAATGTTCCGCCACAGTTTATCATGAGGTAAAAGTTCTGCCAGTTTATCTTGACGTAAATGTTCTGCTACAGTTTATCACAAGGTAAAAGTTCCCCCACAGTTTATCATGAGGTAAAAGTTCTGCCAGTTTATCTTGACGTAAATGTTCTGCTACAGTTTATCACAAGGTAAAAGTTCCCCCACAGTTTATCATAAGGTAAATGTTCTGCCACAGTTTATCATGAGGTAAATGTTCCGCCACAGTTTATCTTGACATAAATGTTCTGCTACAGTTTATCACAAGGTAAAAGTTCTGCTCCAGTTTATCACAAAGTAAAAGTTCTGCTACAGTTTATCACAAGGTAAAAGTTCTGCCACAGTTTATTATAAGGTAAATGTTCTGCTACAGTTTATCATAAGGTAAATGTTCTGCTACAGTTTATCATGAGGTAACAGTTCTGCTACAGTTTATCATAAGGTAAATGTTCTGCTACAGTTTATCATAAGGTAAATGTTCTGCCACAGTTTATCATGAGGTAAATGTTCTTCCACAGTTTATCATGAGGTAAAAGTTCTGCTACAGTTTATCATGGGGTATATGTTCTGCCACAGTTTATCATGAGGTAAATGTTCTGCCACTGTCTATCTTGAGGTAAATGTTCTGCCACAGTTTATCATGGGGTAAATGTTCTGCTACAGTTTATCATAAGGTAAATGTTCTGCTACAGTTTATCATGAGGTAAATGTTCTGCCAGTTTATCATGAGGTAAATGTTCTGCCAGTTTATCATGAGGTAAAAGTTCTGCCAGTTTATCTTGACGTAAATGTTCTGCTACAGTTTATCACAAGGTAAAAGTTCCCCCACAGTTTATCATGAGGTAAAAGTTCTGCCAGTTTATCTTGACGTAAATGTTCTGCTACAGTTTATCACAAGGTAAAAGTTCCCCCACAGTTTATCATAAGGTAAATGTTCTGCCACAGTTTATCATGAGGTAAATGTTCCGCCACAGTTTATCTTGACATAAATGTTCTGCTACAGTTTATCACAAGGTAAAAGTTCTGCTCCAGTTTATCACAAAGTAAAAGTTCTGCTACAGTTTATCACAAGGTAAAAGTTCTGCCACAGTTTATTATAAGGTAAATGTTCTGCTACAGTTTATCATAAGGTAAATGTTCTGCTACAGTTTATCATGAGGTAAAAGTTCTGCTACAGTTTATCACAAGGTAAAAGTTCCCCCACAGTTTATCACAAGGTAAATGTTCTGCTACAGTTTATCATAAGGTAAATGTTCTGCTACAGTTTATCATGAGGTAACAGTTCTGCTACAGTTTATCATAAGGTAATTGTTCTGCTACAGTTTATCATAAGGTAAATGTTCTGCTACAGTTTATCATGAGGTAAAAGTTCTGCTACAGTTTATCACAAGGTAAAAGTTCCCCCACAGTTTATCACAAGGTAAATGTTCTGCTACAGTTTATCATAAGGTAAATGTTCTGCTACACTTTATCATGAGGTAACAGTTCTGCTACAGTTTATCATAAGGTATTTGTTCTGCTACAGTTTATCATAAGGTAAATGTTCTGCTACAGTTTATCATGAGGTAAATGTTCTGCCACAGTTTATCATGAGGTAAAAGTTCTGCCACAGTTTATCATGGGGTATATGTTCTGCCACAGTTTATCATGAGGTAAATGTTCTGCCACAGTTTATCTTGAGGTAAATGTTCTGCCACAGTTTATCATAAGGTAAATGTTCTGGTACAGTTTATCATAAGGTAAATGTTCTGCTACAGTTTATCATGAGGTAAATGTTCTGCCACAGTTTATCATGAGGTAAATGTTCTTCCACAGTTTATCTTGAGGTAAATGTTCTGCCTGTTTATCATGAGGTAAATGTTCTGCCAGTTTATCTTGAGGTAAATGTTCTGCCACAGTTTATCTTGAGGTAAATGTTCTGCCACAATTTATCATGGGGTATATGTTCTGCCACAGTTTATCTTGAGGTAAATGTTCTGCCACAGTTTATCATGAGGTAAATGTTCTGCCACAGTTTATCATGAGGTAAATGTTCTGCCACAGTTTATCTTGAGGTAAATGTTCTGCCAGTTTATCATGAGGTAAATGTTCTGCCAGTTTATCTTGAGGTAAATGTTCTGCCACAGTTTATCACGAGGTAAATGTTCTGCTACAGTTTATCACAGGGTAAAAGTTCTGCCACAGTTTATCATAAGGTAAAATGTCTGCCACAGTTTATCATAAGGTAAAAGTTCTGCCACAGCTTATCATAAGGTAAAATGTCTGCCACAGTTTATCTTGAGGTTAAAGTTCTGCCCCAGCTTATCACAAGGTAAATGTTCTGCCACAGCTTATCACAGGGTAAATGTGATATCGTGACACTGATAAGAATGACTCACCTTTCTTGCAAACTCCGGAAGTACAAACGCGGCTTTATGGATGGCAGTGTTGTAATACTTCATCTTGAGCTTCTCTGCCTGCTCCCGGCTCAGGGCATTGATGGGGTCCTCAAAGTTCATTTCCTGGCAAGAACAGTCATCATTCCATGAAGAAACAAAATATACTTTGTTCGTTTGTTTGTTTAACGCCGCACTCAGCGATATTCCACCTATATGTCAGCGGTCTGTAAATAATCGAGTCTGGACCATACAATCCAGTGATTAATATCCTGAGCATCGATCCAAGCAATTGGGGTCGATGACATGCATGAACCATGTCAGCGAGCCTGACCACCCAATCCCGTTAGTCGCCTCTTACGACAAGCATAGTCCCCTTTTAGGGCCAGCATGGGTTGCTGAAGACCAATTTTACACTCTATGCTATGTACAATTCTAGACAGTTTAAGGTGAAGTGAGTGACGTGAAAGGGCATTTAACGTCGCATTTGCGATTATTGCACTTGTACAGTGTTATGCATGCATGTCTGTGTGTTGACATGTTGATTTATGATGGTTTTATGGCGCTAGACAACTGAGAAAGAGCAGGCGGCAGTTTACCATGGATACCAGATAACTGAATTACCACACTACACAACACAAAGCCGATCTGGCCGCTGGGGTACGTAGGTATCTTGGCCTGGATACTTACTGGGTTCAGATCACACAACACAAAGCCGATCTGGCCGCTGGGGTATGTGGGTATCACGGTGTGGATACTTACTGGGTTCAGACCACACACCACAAAGCCGATCTGGCCGCTGGTGTACGTAGGTATCGTGGCCTGGATACTTACTGGGTTCAGACTACACACCACAAAGCCGATCTGGCCGCTGGGGTATGTGGGTATCACGGTGCGGATACTTACTGCTATCAGACTACACATCACAAAGCCAATCTGGCCACTGGGGTACATGGGCATCGTGGCCTGGATGCTTACTGGGATCAGACCACACAACAAAAAGCCGATCTGGCCACTGGGGTTCATGGGCATCGTGGCCTGGATGCTTACTGGGATCAGACCACACAACAAAAAGCCGATCTAGCCGCTGGGGTACATGGGCATCGTGGCCTGGATACTTATTGGGTTCAGACCACACAACACAAAGCCGATCTGGCCACTGGGGTACGTAGGTATCTTGGCCTGGATACTTACTGGGTTCAGACCACACAACACAAAGCCGATCTGGCCGCTGGTGTACGTAGGTATCTTGGCCTGGATACTTACTGGGTTCAGACCACACAACACAAAGCCGATCTGGCCACTGGGGTTCATGGGCATCTTGGCCTGGATGCTTACTGGGATCAGACCACACAACAAAAAGCCGATCTAGCCGCTGGGGTACATGGGCATCGTGGCCTGGATACTTATTGGGTTCAGACCACACAACACAAAGCCGATCTGGCCACTGGAGTACATGGGCATCGTGGCCTGGATACTTATTGGGTTCAGACCACACAACACAAAGCCAATCTGCCCATCGGGGTACGTGGGTATCATGGCCTGGATACTTACTGCTATCAGACTACACATCACAAAGCCGATCTGGCCGCTGGGGTTCATGGGCATCGTGGCCTGGATACTTATTGGGTTCAGACCACACAACACAAAGCCGATCTGCCCACCGGGGTACGTGGGTATCATGGCCTGGATACTTACTGCTATCAGACTACACATCACAAAGCCGATCTGGCCGCTGGGGTACGTAGGTATCGTGGCCTGGATACTTACTGGGTTCAGACTACACATCACAAATCTGATCTGGCCGCTGGGGTACGTAGGTATCGTGTCCTGGATACTTACTGGGTTCAGACTACACATCACAAAACCAATCTGGCCGCTGGGGTACGTGGGTATCATGGTCTGGATACTTACTGCTATCAGACTACACATCACAAATCCGATCTGGCCACTGGTGTACGTAGGTATCGTGGCCTGGATACTTACTGCTATCAGACTACACATCACAAATCCGATCTGGCCACTGGGGTACATGGGCATCGTGGCCTGGATACTTACTGGGTTCAGACCACACAACAAAAAGCCGATCTAGCTGCTGGGGTACATGGGCATCGTGGCCTGGATACTTATTGGGTTCAGACCACACAACACAAAGCCGATCTGCCCACCGGGGTACGTGGGTATCATGGCCTGGATACTTACTGCTATCAGACTACACATCACAAATCCGATCTGGCCACTGGGGTACATTGGCATCGTGGCCTGGATACTTACTGGGTTCAGACTACACACCACAAAGCCGATCTGGCCGCTGGGGTACGTGGGTATCATGGTCTGGATACTTACTGGGTTCAGACCACACACCACAAAGCCGATCTGGCCGCTGGGGTACGTAGGTATCGTGGCCTGGATACTTACTGGGTTCAGACTACACACTACAAATCCGATCTGGCCGCTGGGCTACGTGGGTATCATGGTCTGGATACTTACTGCTATCAGACTACACATCACAAAGCCAATCTGGCCGGTGGGGTTCATGGGTATTGTGGCCTGGATACTTACTGGGTTCAGACCACACAACAAAAAGCCGATCTGGCCGGTGGGGTTCATGGGCATCGTGGCCTGGATGCTTACTGGGATCAGACCACACAACAAAAAGCCGATCTGGCCACTGGGGTATGTGGGCATCGTGGCCTGGATACTTATTGGGTTCAGACCACACAACACAAAGCCGATCTGGCCGCTGGGTGACGTGGGTATCATGGCCTGGATACTTACTGGGTTAAGACTACACATCACAAAGCCGATCTGGCCGCTGGGGTACGTGGGTATCGTGGTGTAGCTGTAGCTGACTGAGGGGTAGATGGTCTTACAGAAATCCAGCATATTCCGGATGAGTTCCAAATGGAGCCACACACACTCCCCTGCAATCAAATGTCTTTTCAATGAGTGAGTGAGTGAGTGAGTGAGTTTGGTTTAACGCCACTTTTAACATTATTCCAGTTATATCACGGCGTGTCAGCTTAATGTGGGAGGAAAGCCCGAAGTGATGCATGTCTCAGACGTTTACCACTTCGATGAAACCCGCGAGAACGGGTATGGGGCTGACAAACCTAGAAACATAATTGGGGCGAACTGGGATTCGAACCCACAATCATAGGTTTCTGGCGTGCCCAAGGGACGCAACTCTGCACAGCGAATCGCGGCGCCTTAGACCACTGGGCCACCCGTGCCCCCTTTCAATGAACATTAATGATCACCTTAAACACGTGTTTTCATTTTTAGAATACATATCATAGTAAAGATGATAATAATATTCAAGCAGCAAGGAGTTCACTATATATATATACAAACATTTTCTAACCATTAGGCTGCTACAGCATTCTGAATGGTTGTGTTTGTTTGGTTCTTTAAACATCAAGTCTGGCCAACCAGTCCATCAAGCTGTCTACTACAACCAGCAGATGTTGGACCAGTCTAAGACAAAGGGGGCAAATACTGAATGACTGGACTACGAAGGATGGGACAAATGGACTCACCTTGGCTACAGAGGAAAGTAGGACTACTCTTGACTAGAGGACAGAGGACAATTGGACTCTCCTTGACTAGAGGACAGAGGACAATTGGACTCTCCTTGACTAGAGGACAGAGGACAATTGGACTCTCCTTGACTAGAGGACAGAGGACAATTGGACTCTCCTTGACTAGAGGACAGAGGACAATTGGACTCTCCTTGATCAGAAGACAGAGGACAATTGGACTCTCCCTGACTAGAGGACAGAGGACAATTGGACTCTTCTTGACTGGAGGAAAGAGGAGACAAGCACTACCCTTGACTGGAGGACAGAGGACAATTGGACTCTTCTTGACTAGAGGACAGAGGAGAGAAGCACTATCCTTAACTAGAGGACAGAGGAGGGAAGCACTATCCTTGACTAGAGGGCAATTGGACTCCTCTTGACTGGAGAAAAGAGGAGACAATTACTACCCTTAACTAGTGGACAGAGGACAATTGGACTCTTCTTGACTAGAGGACAGAGGAGAGAAGCACTATCCTTGACTAGAGGACTGAGGAGAGAAGCACTATCCTTGACTAGAGGACAGAGGAGAGAAGCACTATCCTTGACTAGAGGACAGAGGAGAGAAGCACTATCCTTGACTAGAGGACAGAGGAGAGAAGCACTATCCTTGACTAGAGGACAGAGGACAGAAGCACTATCCTTGACTAGAGGACAGAGGAGAGAAGCACTATCCTTGACTGGAGGGCAGAGGAGACAAGCACTACCCTTGACTAGAGGACAGAGGAGAGGAGGTGTATCCTTGACTACAGATGGGAGTAGGGCTACCCTGACTACAGAGGAGAGGATGGCTACCCTGACTACAGAGGAGAGGATGGCTACCCTGACTACAGGGGAGAGGAGGGCTACCATGACTACAGATGAGAGGAGGGCTACCCTGACTACAGAGGAGAGAAGGGCTACCCTGACTACAGAGGAGAGAAGGGCTACCCTGACAACAGGGGAGAGGAGGGCTACCCTGACTACAGATGGGAGTGGGACTCACCTTGACTACAGAGGATGCCTCCCGGTCTGAGGGCCTTCTTCATTAGTTCATAGTAGGACTTCTCAAACAGTGACGATGCAGGGCCTGAAACATGACCAGAATTGTGAACTAAAAAACTACAGTTGTTACATCTACTACAGCACAGCCCTATCCAGCAATACATCTACTACAGCACAGCCCTATACAGCAATACATCTACTACAGCACAGCCCTATCCAGCAATACATCTACTACAGCACAGCAATACATCTACTATAGCACAGCCCCAGCAGCAATACATCTACTACAGCACAGCCCTATCCAGCAATACATCTACTACAGCACAGCCCTATTCAGCAATACATCTACTACAGCACAGCCCCAGCAGCAATATATCTACTACAGCACAGCCCTATACAGCAATACATCTACTACAGCACAGCCCTATCCAGCAATACATCTACTACAGCACAGCCCTATCCAGCAATACATCTACTACAGCACAGCCCTATCCAGCAATACATCTACTACAGCACAGCCCTATACAGCAATACATCTACTACAGCACAGCCCTATCCAGCAATACATCTACTACAGCACAGCCCTATTCAGCAATACATCTACTACAGCACAGCCCTATTCAGCAATACATCTACTACAGCACAGCCCCAGCAGCAATATATCTACTACAGCACAGCCCTATCCAGCAATACATCTACTACAGCACAGCCCTATCCAGCAATATATCTACTACAGCACAGCCCTATCCAGCAATACATCTACTACAGCACAGCCCTATCCAGCAATACATCTACTACAGCACAGCCCTAACCAGCAATACATCTACTACAGTACATCCCTATCCAGCAATACATCTACTACAGCACAGCCCTATCCAGCAATACATCTACTACAGCACAGCCCTATCCAGCAATATATCTACTACAGCACAGCCCTATCCAGCAATACATCTACTACAGCACAGCCCTATCCAGCAATACATCTACTACAGCACAGCCCTAACCAGCAATACATCTACTACAGTACATCCCTATCCAGCAATACATCTACTACAGCACAGCCCTATCCAGCAATACATCTACTACAGCACAGCTCCAACAGCAATACATCTACTACAGCACAGCCCTATCCAGCAATACATCTACTGCAATACATCTACTACAGCACAGCCCTATCCAGCAATACATCTACTACAGCAATGACCCAGCAGCAATACATCTACTACAGCACAGCCCTAACCAGCAAAACATCTACTACAGCACAGCCCTATCCAACAATACATCTACTACAGCACAGCCCTGTCCAGCAATACATCTACTACAGCAATGACCAGCAGCAATACATCTACTACAGCACAGCCCTAACCAGCAATACATCTACTACAGCACAGCCCTAACCAGCAATACATCTACTACAGCACAGCCCTAACCAGCAATACATCTACTACAGCACAGCCCTAACCAGCAATACATCTACTACAGCACAGTCACATGTTACATGCCAGAGAAGCCTGTCACATTGCAACCACAAAATCCAAGGTTTCATTGATTGGGTTTTCAACTCAAAAGTATAATCAAGATAATGATATATACTTTCAAAAGAAGTTTGGGATATTCGAAAATATAATGATTACAGAAATACAAAGAGATATGGACTGATGGTAATGGATGGATAAGAAAACAGAAGGACGAGGTGCAACATGACAATCAACAGAGCAGTTGGTTCCAGCTATATGACGGCGGTCTGTAAATAATTGAGTCTGGACAAGACAATCCAGTGATTATCATCATGAGCATCAATCCACGCAAATGGGATTGATGACATGCATCAACCAAGTCAGCGAGCCTGACCACCAGATCCCGTTAGTCACCTTTTACGACAAGCATAGTCACCTTTTACGGCAAGCACGGGTTGCTGAAGACCTGTTCTACCCCGGAATCTTCACGGGTCTCAACAGAGCAGTGGAAGTGTAGTGTGTGGATGCACACAACCACCAGTATGACCTGACAACACAACCAGCCATCAAGTGTCAGTGTCCGAGACATCACTCTATCCTGTGCACTGCAAGCAGCACACGGAGCTACTGCCAACTACACATCATCTTCCCGAGGCAAGGGAATTAACTGACTCTAAAAGTCCAGTTTCCACCCTTGCCGAACTAGGCTGGAATTCCTGGGCTCGATTGTAGTGCCACTAGTGGCTATGAGTCCCTTCTAAGCCTTTCCTACAGACCAATCAGATTCCACTTCAACCAAAATGGCGGCGCCCAGTCAGGACAATCTGATCGATAATCAAGATCTAGATTGTGATAAAATGTGTCTTCCATCGCAAAACCTCGAATCACGTGAGCACCTTGATTAAAAACATTAAAAGATTTGGTAAATATCTGTAGACTAGTTGGTGGTGCATATGCTTTGCAAATCCTGCAATCGACTGAAATCTGCATGACACATACGAACCAGATTTCTATTTCGTTTTGTTTTGTTTGCACAGACTCGTTAGTCCAGCCAAAATGTAACTCCATAATACCAGCCTAGTTCGGCAAGGGTGGTAACTGGACTTTTATAGTCAGTTAACTCTCTTGCCTTGGGAAGATGACAACACATCTTCCCTGAGTAAAGCTAGTTGTCTTACCTATAGGATCACTGGAGTCTGTGATGATGACGTCAAACTCCCCGTGGTGTTTGCCCATGAAGTCAAAGCCGTCATGGATGTGGAGATTCAAGCGGGGATTAGCGAAGCTGCTTGACATCTCTGGCAAATATTCTTTACTTACTTCTATAACTTTCTGAAAAATAAATATCATGTACAATGATCTAGAATTACAAAAACTTTCCTGTCCGCCACCATCATCAGTATTCAAGTCATATGTGATATAGCTAACATACTGATGAGTGTCGCCTGTAAATGAATGGCCTGTCAGAGCCAATAAAAACAATCGTTGATAGTTTGGATCTGGGACTGTTCTATTTTTTTTAAATATCTTCCAGAAACTTCTGAATAGCATTAATTTTGTAATGATTTTACAAAAAAAACCACTGTTCAACAGGCATACTAGATGTTCTGAACTCAATGTGGCGGGAAGAAGAAAAAGATTTTGGTTCCTCCTTCTGGAGACTGCGACTGAAAAAAAAATCTGTTTCTAAGAAAACTCCCAGCAACCTCCCCAGAATAATCATAAATGGTTAGTTCCTTATATAGATATATACAGGTGGACATGCTTACTTTATAGATCTTACACATGTCCACCGTCTCGACCTCAGGGTCAGTCCCCTAATAGAGCAATGCACAAGTGGACATGCTTACCTCATCGATTTCACACGTCAACTGTCTCGACCTCGGGGTCAGTCCCCTAACAGAGCAATACACAAGAAGACATGCTTACCTCATCAATTTCACACGTCAACTGTCTCGACCTCAGGGTCAGTCCCCTAACAGAGCAATACACAAGAAGACATGCTTACCTCATCAATTTCACACGTCAACTGTCTCGACCTCAGGGTCAGTCCCCTAATAGAGCAATACACAAGTGGACATGCTTACCTCATCGATTTCACAGATGTCAACTGTCTCGACCTCGGGGTCAGTCCCCTAATAGAGCAACACACAAGTGGACATGCTTACCTCATCGATTTCACACATGTCTACTGTCTCGACCTCTGGGTCAGTCCCCTAATAGAGCAACACACAAGTGGACATGCTTACCTCATCGATTTCACACATGTCAACTGATTCGACCTCAGGGTGTTTCAGAACCTCGCGGGCCACACCCCCATCTCCCCCGCCGATGATCAACACCTGCAGATAGAAAATCCACTTCTTTTTATTGTCATATAAATCTATAAAACTATATTATTGTCATCATTACAGCAGTATCACAAAGCAGTACCCAATAGATAATCAAGTCTGGACCTATAAAGAATCAAGTCTGGACCAGACAATCCAGTGATTGGTATCATGAGTGACAATCCACAGATGCAGGGTATGATGACAAGCTGTCAACCAAATCACCGAGCCTGACCCCCCAGTCCAAGTCACCTGTTCACCGTTCACACAGTGCCGATTATAGCTCCCGTTTGAGATCAGACAGCGCCACAACGCGAAAAGAGAAAAAGTCGGATTACTATCCTCAATAATCTGGAATGTCCTATCATTGTCTGAACACAGTCGAATACGTTCGGAACAATGGATCGGGCAAGGTCCAGAGAGGTCGGCCAAGCACCAATCTCATTAAAATCAGACCTTAGTTCTCGCTACCGCTAAACAAAGATCTGAAGACATCCCATTAGGGGTCACGTCAGAACGACCTTTCATCCGACCAATGAGAGCGTCGCTTACCAGATCATGAAAGTAACAGTCGGAATGTGATTTCTAATCAAACAACCTCGAAAACTTTACACGGGGTATTCCGAACGATAGTTACAGGTTTAACGACTGAACCCATAAATCTAGACCATCTATCAGCCATTCCAGAATGTTTTTTCGTTTAGGTTTCAAATTTGTAATCGAGAATTTGTCAAAATATGTTTCGAAGCGTAGTCGCTAATTTGAAATTAGTGCCGTAAAGCACGAGAAAGCTGCCTTCTGATTGGTCATTCTACTGGTCGGTCAAAGTTCGCGTAAGGTCGGTCTGACCTGACCCGTAATGGGATGTCCTCAGATCTTTGTTTAGCGGTAGCGAGAACTAAGGTCTGATTTTAATGAGATTGGCCAAGCACTCCCGACAGTGTGGTGCGTCCCGTAACATTCGGGAAACTCAGCCTATTTTGTCTAGGCGGATTACAATCGTGACTGTCGCGACAGATTCTGCTGTACAGAATCATAATCATAACAATGACCTGTGTTGTCTGGAATGTGTCCTTTAGATCAGGATGCTGTCGTGATGAACAGGCATGTTTTCGAGAAATTGTTAATTGCTGTTTCTTATCCAGATTGAGTCCCTATCTTGGGGAATGTGTACCGCCTTTGTCTGTTCACTGTCCGGATCACTGTCAGATCTCATTTGCGAGAATCAGGACAGTTTCGGTCTTTTTTTTACCACGTGGAAAATACAAATCTGATCAGATCTGGATTGAGAATGGGAGAATCGGGACGAATTCTACTACAGCACAGCAATACATCTACTACAGCACAGCAATACATCTACTACTATTAACATCGATCTACTCAAATTGAATATGATTGCATGCATCAACAAACTCAGCGAGCCTGACCACCCGATCCCGGAAGGCGCCTCAAAGTCAAGCATGGACTGAGATACACAAGAGACCCATGAAGATCCGGAGTGGCCGAAAATGCCGTAAGAGGCGACTAACAGGATCGGGAGATCAGGCTCGGTTGATGCATGTCATGGTATCTCACTTGCGTGAACTGATGCTCATGATGTCAAACGCTGGGATGTCTGGTCAAGACTTGATTATTTACAGACCGACATCATATAGCTGGAATTTTGCTGAGTGCGGCGTTTAACAACAGAAAACAAACAAACAAAAGATATTTAAGAACTTACTTTCTTTGGATTTGGGTGGCAACACAGGGGTAAATGTGCAAGCATTTCCTGATATGAAAACTCGTCTCTCTCTGTGGCCTGTATCACACCATCCAGGACCAGGACGTTGCCATACGTCTTACTGTAAACACACACCATTAGAATGTTTTAATTCCAATCTCATTAAATTGGTTGGTTGGTTTGTTGTTTTACGCCGCTCTCAGCAATATTCCAGCTATATGACGGCGGTCTGTAAATAATCGAGTCTGGACCAGACAATCCAGTGATTCATGAGCATCAATCCACACAATTGGGATCGATGACATGCATCAACCATGTCAACGAGCCTGACCACCCGATCCCGTTAGTTGCCTTTTACAAGAAGTATAGTCACCTTTTACGGCAAGTATAGTCGCCTTTTATGACAAGAAATACTGCATGAGTTTTTTCACATAAATCAATCTTGCTTGAAAGCAATAGGTCCATGCCTAACCATCTCTTGAACATGTGCTTTATGTTTTGGTCATTTTTGTGATTGAAACAAATTTACCATGTGCACATATTTGGAACTAAATGAACTGAAAGATAGAATATAGTTGATGACTAAGGATGGAAATTGCTGCTACAATCACATCTGCTAACCCAGATCAGTTTTATTAATATCAAAGGCAACCTTTGTTTTTTTATTTTTTTGTTTGTTATTTATCGCCGCACTCAGCAATATTCAAGCTATATGACGGCGGTCTGTAAATAATCATGTCTGGACCAGACAACCCAGTGATTGACATCATCAGCATTGATCTACGCAATTGGGATACGACGGCATGCATCAACCAAGTCAGCGAACCTGACCACCCGATCCCTTAAAGGGCAAGTTCACACGGAAATGAACCAATTTTTCTTGTACTTTTTCCACATTAAAAGTGTTAACATAGAAGTGTCATAGACAAAAATATAAAAATATCACAATTAATTAACATATTTTTCGCATTAAAACGATTTATATTTTTCACATTTACCAAGTGTTCTATTTCCACAACAAAAACACCATGGATAACTCAGGCCTATTTCGCTCGTAAAACGAAGGCCTCATAACGGCATATCATTTTAACACTATTGTGAGCTTCCTACTTTCACTGTGAAAAAAAATGAGTGTATGTTTTCAAACACAGATACTAACTAATTCTAAAATTGCGTTTTGTTTAGAAAAAGAAAGAAAGTGATTTTTGCGTGTACACTTCCCCTTTAAGTATTGTTAAGTAGCTAAAGGTACCCTAATTAAGGACTAGAAGAACTTCAAACATTTTTCAACCATCATCTCTGGCTCCCAAGATGCAGGTGCCACATCCAATCAGAGTAAAATTAAAGTCAAAGGCTCCTTGCATAACATCTTCTTCTTGAGTTGGGTTTTACGCCGCTTTTAACAGTATTCCAGTTATATCACGGCGTGTCAGCTTAATGTGGGAGGAAAGCTCGAAGTGATGCAGGTCTCAGACGTTTACCACTACGGTGAAACCCACAAGCACGGGTATGGTGCTGACAAACCTAGAAACATAATTGGGGCGAACCGGGATTCGAACCCACAATCATAGGTTTCTGGCGTGCCCAAGGGACGCAACTCTGCACAGCGAATCGCGGCGCCTTAGACGACTGGGCCACCCGTGCCCCCACCTTGCATAACAAAAATGAAAGAATTAGTGTAGGGCGCCCCAATTTAAATTATGAAACACTGTGGGAGCAAACCTTTAGGACCCCCTTAATTTCAAACACTGCTGGTACAGAGTGTGGTTGACTCAGATTTCTGTGACAAAACTAAAGGATTTTATTTATTTTAGTTAAACAATCTTCTAGAAGTTCAGCGTTCCCGTATACCGGTAATTACCAGTATTTTACCAGTAAAATTAGGCTTGGACCGGTAATTCTTGAGACTGCCAGTCCCTGTGGACCGGAAAATAAAGTACCTTATAAATCTTTGTTGTTGAAAAAAACATTGGTGATATTCACATAATACCTTTTTTTAACGAAGTCAGCTTGTCTGTTAGGGCTTCCCCTTGTCTATTTCTAGGTTAAATATCCATTTCTAGTAGTGAGGGAGTGAGTGAGTTGGGTTTAACGCCGCTTTTAACAATATTCCAGTTATAACGTGGCGTGTCAGCTTAATGTGGGAGGAAAGCCAGAAGTGATGCAGGTCTCAGACGTTTACCACTTCGGTGAAACCCACGAGCACGGGTATGGTGCTGACAAACCTAGAAACATAATCGGGGCGAACCGGGATTCGAACCCACAATCATAGGTTTCTGGCGTGCCCAAGGGACGCAACTCTGCACAGCGAATCGCGGCGCCTTAGACGACTGGGCCACCCGTGCCCCCCCATTTCTAGTAACTTCATCTTGAAATATTAAAACAAAAAGAGAAAATTGTGACTGAAGTTTGTGTGAATGATGTATGGATCTAAGTTACTTCAGAGATGACATCTTTGTACTGAACATGATGTTGAAAGAATTCAAACCAAATACGCTTCATGGGTTTTTTTATTTCTTGAAAGTTGGGCAAAATTAGGGGGACTGGTAATTTTTAGAGTAGCCAGTCCACAAGGCCTGGCAGTTTCAAGGCCAGCCGGAACACTGTACAAGTCTCAGACATTAGTAACTATTAACACGTCTTGTAATATTTGATCATGTGAAACACTTGGATAAAATTCTCTATTAATAATATCTCAAAATGTACAATTTAACTCCCCTTGCCTAAACACCATACAGGCCCCCTATAGCAGGCCTCAAAGTTTAAATCTTTACATAGTAGTATTTTTTCCAGGTAGCCAGGAATAAAATACAGAAGTCAAGCCAATATTGCAGGTAGCCAAAAGCATTTGAAATCATCTTTAATCAAATAACTTTTATAATATGTGCAAGTTATAGCACTAGTCTTGGAACTGTATGTTAGTGGAAACTGTACTTGATTTTTGTTACTTGTGACTCGAACATGACAAACAATGATGCAATTTATGTTACCAGATTATATAGGTATATCCTTGCTTATCCGATGAGCATTGTCAGCTAAAATGAAGAACTAATTACATTAATATTTATGTATACTACTAAAAAGAAGGTAAGGATCACCTGATTCTTTCATATTACAATAGTTAATCTCTCATGTCATGACAGATTAACATAACCAATATGAAAGAATCGGGTGATCCTTAACTTCTTTTGAGTAGTATATTTCGGTTCAGGAGGAATTTAGGATGAATTATTTGCGAGTACAAATATTAGCAGACATGTTTTTCCAAGATCAGCTGTTATTTATTTTTGTGTCTGCAGATGTGTAGCAATAGAATTTAGTCGCCATAAGATATTGTTCAAGGGAGTCATTTGGCTACTTCTGAAATTTAGACAGCAGACAAACTGAAATTTAGGTTGCATTGGCGAACGTTTTAGTTGTAACTTGAGGCCTGTATAGGATTGTTTATTACAATAACTGTCAGTTTTATTTCGTTACACAAGTGGTTAACAGTTGATAGTACCAGATGTTGCATGTATATGCATAATGGTGGATCTCATAAAAACAATGTAACTGTACTTGCCTATTATGAATCTTGATTTCAGTCCATTGTTCTATTTCGTAACATGAGTGGTACACTCATGAATATCTGGGGTAGAATAGATCTTTAGCAACTCGTAGAAGGTGACTTTGCTTTTCGTAAGAGGAGGGTCCTGATTGGTTTTAATGCTTAACGTAAAACACCCTTCAAACACTATCGGAAACGTAAAATTCATCTTTTTTTATCGAAAATGCTTGATGGAAAATACCAAAAAATAACTGCTCAACGTAAATTAATAACTTACTGCTTATCGTAAAATGATTAAAATGGTCAAAAACAGTCTGTCTTCAAGACGCAAATGCTTCGCCACAGAAAGCAGGCTGCGCAACTGACCCAGGGGACCAGTCTAGAATGTTAAGCGATTTGAAATTTTTCCTGGCATGAAAAAAATGAATTGTCAGGATGAAACGAAAGGAGAATTAAAAGTCCCATGTCCCGCCATGGCCGATTTAGGAATCGTTTCGCATCGAAATTCCAAATTTAGATTCAACATGACAGATTTTCCCGCAGTTAAAGGATGACAGATTGACAGCAATGGAGGTGAATTTAAAAATAATGAACTGTGTGTTCAGCTTTGTCAAAGACGGTGAAAAGCTGGGGCAGTGCACGGCTAGGATTCCTCTTGATGCCGAGGCACATGCACTCTTTGGTAAGTTTAAGAAACATGTACAATATTTCACCAGATTGCTGGAAATGTGGGTTCGTGTTGGGATAAAAAAGTTTGATTAAAAATTCTACGGTACAATAGGGACACAGTAGCGGATTCTTACAAAGGTTTGCACATTGGTTTTTGATTCATACCTCAATGAACACAAAAAATTCAACTGTCAATGCTTATAATCAAATTAGGTTACCTTAGTAGCTTGTTTCTATATTTTTTACAGTATTAACGAGGACATGACATGAATAATGGCTTGGAAAGTAAAGTATCAATTTTGTAAGCCACGGCATTCAGATGATGTCACAGTTGTTCTACGCTGACGTCACGTTGAAAAACGTTGGATGCATGGCTTAAGATTTTTTGGTTCATAGGAAAATGAATGCAAAAATGGCAGACTGTTTCAGCCAATCAGATTGCCGCATACACATTGAACACAACTCAAATTTAAATATTATTCTAAGACATTAAATAATAAACAATAAGGGATCTAGAAACAGTACATCTTCAACTCAAGGCCTTGTGTGAGAATAATAGAATGACCTAGCTGAGTCTCAACTCATTCTATGTCCAACCGTTACTCTCACTGAACTTCGTTATAATTTGGTCCCTAATATAGTCCCTAGCATATAATCCCTAAAACAATGATTATGACCTATAGATACCTGAAATACAATAGAATGTTTATATAAATGTACATATTTCCCACACTCCGGCGCAGTGGTGACTCAGCATAACACCACTGCCACAGGCTAATTTGTATATCATTTGACCGGACTTGTAAACAAACGCGCCTTTTCAGAAATCAGTCTAGTACGGACTAATGCAAGTATTTGGGTAGCTTAACATATTGTTTTGCACCATTATATAATAGATAAACTGCGACAGTGAGTTGCATGACAATATATATTTAGACATCAAAGTGACCGTATCGCTAGCTCTCCGTTGGGCTTCGATGACAGCACGTGGAGCCGCACAACCGATGTAAACAAAGGATAACTACGCAAAAACAAATAGATTTTCACGTATTAGGATACTTTCTTAATGAACCGTAAACATTCTTTGACATTTGTTTATGAAAATGTGTAGACTTGTCAAACATGAAACGGATGAAAAGCATATTCAATATCTTGAATGGACTGTGAAAGATGTGATGAATCGTCACATGGCGCTGGCCTGTGGCAGAGGTACTATGCTAGCTGGCTGCCAGCCGCATGGAACTCTGGGTAGGAGAGTGAGTACGTTTTAGACTTAAGACACTGCTTTCACTGTCTACAAACTGAAAACGTTGGAAGAATGATGTTGGATAATCAATAAAATCTCATCCTTGTATCTTTTGATAACAAATATATCAACACTCGTTAACAAAAAGTTGAAAAACTATATTTGATATCGAAAGACACGAAGGTGAGAATCTCTATATAGCTAATGGAAGATTAAAATCAGATATCAGAGGCAATATGACTCCTGTATCATATTCTGGATGCAGCGTTGTTGACTTTTTTATTATTTCTACTGATATTTTTACAAATATAATACACATGTCGGTTCTTCAGCAAACTGAGTCCATTTGCCAATACTATTTACTCTGAAAAAACATCCTACCTTTAGCTTGTCAACCCAATAAGAGGCCTGCAACTACTCGTTTGTCAATAAATCATACAGTTAGATACAGACTCCCTGAAGATAAGATCACTTCGTATCTAACTAATTATACAGCAATAATAGAAAGGAAATGTTGAATGAATGTTCTCTATTATTAGAAGATAATATTGATACTGCTGTTTGAAAATTTAGTGATATTTTAAACCACGGTGGTGAAAATGCAGGTGCATATGTTACTGTGGCTACAAGGAACTCTGGGTAGGAGAGTTGCATATTTCCTAGCCTGTATCAATGACCCTAGTTCCACCCTTTGTAATAATAGCCCCGATGAGGGATGCCTGCTGACTTAAAACAATAGATAATTCAGTGATCCCTCAGGCTAATTAGACATTTACAGTGTATAGTAAGTTAACCTGTTTTAATGTGATGTTATTTGTGCCCTAAGATATATACCAGTTACAATAGACAATGCAAATTAAATTAAACCTTATATAATAAACTAAATATTCTAATTTCACCCTGAAATAGAACATTCTGAAATGAGTGAGTGAGTATGGTTTTACGCCGCTTTTAGCAATATTCCAGCAATATCACGGCGGGGGATACAAGAAATGGGCTTCACACATTGTACCCATATCGGCAATCGAACCCGGGTCTTCGGCGTGACGAGCTAACGCTTTAACCACTAGGCTACCCGACCGCCCCCATTCTGAAATGAAAGTTATTTAGCACTTGTGTAGGAATATCAAATATTGCCCAAAACTATTTATGAATTATGTAGAAAAATGTAGGTAAAATAACCTGGTTGAAACAATTATGCCACCCAAAAATATTTTCGCGACGATTTTATAGGAAAGGAAGAAAAATTACTGCTTAATGAAAATGTACCCTTTAAGAGGCGACTAACGGGATTGGGTGGTCAGGCTTGCTTGACTTGGTTGAATGTCATCGTATCCCAGTTGCGTGGATAGATGCTCATGATGTCAATCACTGGATTGTCTGGTCCAGACTCGATTATCTACAGATCGCCTTCATATGGCTGGATTATTGATGAGTGCGGCGTAAAACAACAAACCAACGCTACATAAGTGGTAACAGCAGACTGGCCTTCTAGCAGTAACCGGTTGAGGTAAAAACAGCTGATAAAGGCCGTGCAGCAGTTATGTCGGAGTGATTTTCCCTGTGCCGAATTGATAAGCGGTTCTTCTTATCGTTCGCCCTTCGTCTGACTTAAAAGCTGCATATATGTTGGTTGACACTGTCAATTTCGAAACAAATCTCATTGTACTTACACTGCGAAGCTGTTAGATCGTGCGACAAGAGCCCTAATCGATCTACACACACTCGATTTATAAACAAACCTTTTAAATACCAGTACATCCTGATATTTGGACTTTTCATGGAAAAGGACCTTCTCCACTTGAAGTGACATGCATTGTCCAGGCCACAGCTCGCTCAGTTCGCTAAACCATCCGTCTTTTAGATGATCCATTAGTGCAGCGTGAGTTGTTGGCAAGTCAACCTCGTGGTTCACACAGGAAATACACGTGGGTGGAAATAGAGTTACCTCCCTTTGTTATATCTTCGTTCAAGCTCCTCGCAGCGATCGCCCGTTCGGGGAGCTCTCTATACCGAGAGTGTAACGAAGGTGTCACGCGCTGGGAAGGAGCTTGTATCTTCGTTGACTCGCTTGTTCTGTCCGCATCGTTCCAACTGTGAAGCGTGCATGAGTGAGTGAATGCTGTGTATTACTCAAAGTGTCTTTGACGCCATAGGTAGATGTTTATTCATTATTAGAGGCCTGATGGCTGAAGTGCAATGGATTTATCACATACGCTCAGTTACGTTAGGGATTTTGATTAAGACATAGATCTAGATAGGTAAGACAGAATATTTGACAGAACATTTGACAGAAACTTGGTTACAGAGGGAACAGTTTCCCTATCCAATTTATTTTCTTAATGTTTTTTCCTTATAGCTAAAGTGGATAGAATTATCATTAAACCGCCTGCATGTTATCAGAAATCAGCGGGCCACTGTAACTTGATAATGCCCTCATATTGCTTGGCTTGTTCAATAGTGACGTCATCTTGGTTTGTTCTTTGAAGTTTCCATAATTTGTAAAAGTGGGTCAGTGGCATACCTGTTGATTTCAGTAATTTTTTTAAAACCGATATTGTTGTTTCTTTTAATTTGAAAATAAATTCCATCCATTTTAGCTATAATAACGGTAACGCTTTTTTAGGGCATTATTATTTGCAGAAACCCTAGGTCTTTTCAACAGTTAATGGAAGACCTCGGACTTCTGCAAATAACTAATGGTGCATTAAGCATTTAATGTATCATTGGAGTTTAATGAAGCCATTAGTTAATGAGGCTTTGATACAACCGGGTCCTGAAAAATAGCGTTACCCTTATATCACCGGGCCACTGTAACTTGCTTGACGACGGGGCATTATCACGCCCGTTGTTAGGTGACGTCATAGAATAGGGATAGGTGACGTCACGTTCAATTGTGACGTCATCTGGTTTGTTCTTTGACGTTTAAATATTTGTAAAAGTGGGTCAGTGACATTTGTGTTGATTGCAATAACTGTTTCAAAACCGATATTGTTCTTTGTTTTTATTTCTTAACAAATTCTATCCTTGTCGGGCAGTCAATGGAAGACCTGGGGCTTCTGCAAATGATAATAAATGTACTGAAAAATAGCATTACCCTTATATTACAGACAGACAGTTTGTTTGTTTGTTCATACATGTATGGTCCAAAGGCCATTATTACAACTGATGGGGTCTTCGGCACGGGAACTACATATATGCTCACACGCAAAAGAAACGCAAGTCAAGTATGCAGTATACATGTTATTTATTTTCAACAGTAAAGACAAGAAATACTAATAGGTCAAGATTGACACAAATTTGACTGAAGACAGTTTAATGGATAAAAGGCAGATGACATAATTGTTTTGTTTTTTCAAATGTTAAGGGCTTACACAGTTTCGGGTCAATACCCAAAATGTCAGTCAATACCTGGTGTGACCACCATTAGCATTGATCACTGACACACATCACCTGTACATTGAGTGGATCAGACGATTTGTGAAGGCCCTAGGGATCCTCCTGCACACATCTCTTGCAAAAACTTTGTATCCAAGATTAATTCCCGTACGCCAATGACAAAGGTGTTGAACATGGTACAAAGAATCACAGGGAAGGGTTCAAATACGGGCGTTCATCGTCTTAAAGATGATCATGGTCTACTAACTGACAAAGTAGACTTCGCAAATAAGTTGGGTGAAACTTTAGCCAAACACTCTTCATCTTCCAATTATAATCCCAAATTTCAGAAATATATAAATCAACAAGAAAAGAAAACTATTAATTTTAATTCTGATAATGGTGAAGACCACAATGAAGTCTTTTCACTACATGGGCTCAATACTGCCCTAGAGCAAGCTCATGATACCGCAACGGGAGCTGATAATATCCACTGTCAGCTCCTTAAACATTTACCCAATCGATGTCTCGAAACACTTCTAAATATTTTTGATAATATTTGGACAACTGGACACTTTCCTCCTTCCTGGCACAATGCCATTGTTATCCCTATACCGAAACCTGGCCGGGATCATACTGATCCATCTAATTATCGACCTATTTCGTTAACTAGCTGCGTGTGTACAACCATGGTCAATAACCGATTAGTATGTTTGTTAGAAACCAATAATCTTATTACCAATATTCAATGTGGTTTCCGCAAAAATCGCAGTACTATTGACCATCTGGTTCCTTTAGAATCATTCACTAAAAATTCCATAGTAAATAACCAGCATGCTGTATCAATCTTTGTTTATCTTGAAAAGGCTTATGATACAACATGGAAACATGGTATTTGAAAAGATTTACACGACTTCGATTTAAGAGGCCGTTTTCCTCATTTTATATCGCAGTTTTTAATGGACAGACAATTTCAAGTTCGTGTTGGATCAACCCTGTCTGATCATTATAATCAGGATTAGGGAGTTCCACAGGGCAGTATTTTATCTGTCACACTGTTCAGTATAAAAATAAATACTCTATCAAAAGTATTAAATGACTCATTTGATGGGTCATTGTTTCTGGATGATTTTAATATCTCATGTCGTGGTAAAAATATACGTACTATTGAACGCCAATTACAGTTGTGTCTTAATACAATTCATAAATGGTGTCTTGAAAATGGCTTTAAGTTTTCACAGACCAAGACCAATTGTATCCATTTTTGTCGGAAATATAAACCTCATAAAGATCCTGAACTCTTGTTAGAAGACACTCCAATCAAGATTGTAAAAGAAGCCACATTTTTAGGATTAATTTTCGACCATCATCTAACTTTTTTTGCCACATATTAAATATCTAAAGCCTTAATGCCTGAAGGCCCTAGATTTGTTAAAAGTCGTTTCAAATTCAAAGTGGGGAGGGGATCAGATAACCCGTCTTCACTTATAAAGATCTCTAATTCGCACTAAGCTTGACTGTGGCTCCATTGTGTATGCTGGAGCTTGTAAGAGTAATTTAAAAAAAACTGGATTCAATCCACCATCAAGGATTATGACTTTGTCTTGGTGCTTTTCGGACTTCCCCAGTTCACAGCCTATATGTCGAGGCAGATGAACCCCTTTAAAACAACGCCGTACTAAATTGTCTCTGCAATATATTACTAAATTACATTCCAATACCTCCAAACCTGCTTATGACCCCGTTTTTAATCCTCTGTATAAAGAATTGTTTCAGAAGCAACCAGAGCTGGTTCCTCCACTTGGAACTCGGCTCAGATCTCATATTAATGCTGCAAATCTAGATCTGGACATCATCTCTCCTTACCGACTTTTGTCTCCTCCTCCCTGGCAGTTGGTGAGGCCGGAAGTAGACATCTCCCTCACACGTTATATTAAATCTGACACTAACCAGCCATTATATCAACAGGAATATTTACAATTAAGAAATAAATACGACACTCACCATTCAATCTATACTGATGGGTCCAAGGCTGGTGGCAAAGTAGCAAGTGCCACTGTCGTTGGATCAAAAATAATATCCTCTAGAATACCAGACAATAGCTCTATTTTCACTGCTGAGGCCAATGCTATTCTTACAGCATTGATATGCATTCAACAACAGTCTGCATGTAAACAATTTATCATCTTTCCTGATTCTCTTTCTTGCCTTCAGGCACTAAATAATGTGTCTTTGACTCATCAACTGATTTTAGATATTTCAGAACTTTACAATGATCTTTCAACTGGCCAATTCGACATATTCGTCATATGGGCATAAAAGGTAACACAATGGCTGATGCTGCTGCAAAAGCAGCACTCAACAAATCTCTGACACCACTTCTTGTCCCATAGTGATCACAAGCCTGTGATTGGATGTTACATCCGAGATCTGATGCCAAAGAAGTGGGACACCCAAGCAGGTATGAATAAGTTACATGGAATTAAACCAAATATCGGTTATATCTACTTGGGTTGTCAGTCCAGATTTGAAGAGGTCATTTTACGACGATGTCATATTGGCCATAGTATATATACTAATGAATATTTATTAAAAGCTGAGGATCCTCCGTTTTGTATCCCCTGTGATGAGAGAATCACGATCAACCATGTCCTGTTATATTGATCTTTCCATCACAAGGGATAAATATTTCAATGTCAAAACAGTTAAGGACCTTTTTAGCAATGTTAATTCACGTTTAATCATGAACTATTTAAAAGATTTTGCTATAAATTTTGATGTAAAAAGTTCTGTATTTTATAAATCGGTAGTGTATAATTAGTAACTGAGACTGTTCGTTGCTATACCCTTGACGGGGGTTGAAGTAGCGTAAAATTATTGTCCCCCTGAGAGGGTATGTAAGACCACCTCTTTCAAAATATATTTATATCTATCTCTATTTTAACTGCAGAATATTTGTTAACTTTTAATATCTGGCTAAACTCGCAACAATCGCCAGTAACTTGGGGAAGTGTAAATCCTGCTGGGGAACCATGCAGGTAGCAGAGGTACCGTAAGCCCCTTGGTCCCCAGTATGGTGATCTTAACTTTGTTGCTGGCGATCTATAGCCCCATTTTTATATTGTGTCGTACCTCAATAATCAGATATTTTTACTGTTCTACAACTAGTTTTAAGTCAATCTGTGATATATTGCTAGTTATTATACTGTCCCTCGTCGACAGTTTTTATACCTATTGTATAACTTGTTCAAGTCACATTATGGCTGAAATATTACCGACGTGACTTTAATTAAACTCACTCACTCACTCCTGCACACACCCAGAGCAGCTGTGCGTAGTTCATCGGCAGCTGTAGGGACTGGGCGCACATTGTGCAGACGCCTTTGAACCTCATCCCACAAATGTTCGATTGGGTTTAGATCAGGGCTGAGGGCTGGCCACGGTAGAACACGGATGTTGTTTTGTTGCAGAAAGGCGTGAGTTAAAGTATGTGAGTTGCGACCAATGGTCTTTGTCACCAATACAAAGTCGCTGGCAAGTCAGGTGTGAAAACGAACGCTGTGCTCGAAAAACTGCATTTGTTTGAAATGTAAACAAAGCAAAATACAGATATTACACAGTGTAGCATTTTCTTCTTTTTTGAGCTATCCATTCGTCTATCCATTTAAGATATTGGCTCAACATTTTCCGAATATGCAGGGGAGGAGAATCGTAGGAAGAATTAGGGAATTTAAAATAGATACATTGCAATTATTTGATATTTTCAACAGAAATTGTCAAAGTTACCGTCCTGTGTGACGCCATGACTGACGCAAAATCACGCACAACGACTACGGTATTTATCGGAATTTCTGATTATTTCCGCCTGTTTCAATTAAAATTACATACGCACATAACTCAATTTGATATATAGTTATGGCGTTCAGATATTAGGCAGTATTTTGTTCGCTCACAGATTCCGTAAAGCTTCTAAATAAAAAAAAATCGTCGCCCAGTACTTTTATCGGTGTTCGATAATAAGCGGAGAAATTTACTGTTTTTCAACACAGAATAAATTCTCGGACAACCCTTAGAAGTTTATTTTTTAAAAACCGGTTTAATATTTGCAGTTAACTCTACACCATCAAATACGAAATTTAATATTCTCCACCTCTGCGTAATTTTATAGCCAGAGGTAGATCCAGTGCCGCGTGAGCGCAATTATCGCACAACCTTCACTTTCCGATCTTTGGAAAGTGTGCGTCAGGAAAAAAACTCTGCATCCAGGGGGATAAACTCAACCTCAACTGGACTATGCCGTTGATGGTGTAGGTGTCAGCCTATTCACACTCAACAGTATCATTCTTATGAAACCTGGATCCTTTTTCTTGATCTTCGCAATCAGGAGTCACCACAGCAGGAACACAACGACTTGTTTTCAAGATGCGAAATTTTTTATTCAAACTGGTTTGGAGAATGTAAAACAGATACCGCACAAACGTACTGGCAGCAATCTGAATTACTTAGGAGCGCAGTGACCTCAGACCTAGCTACTTGCGTCCCGCAAACCGTTCTCCCTGAATCATGATTTCCCACCCCATTTTATCCTTACACTTTTCTAATGATAAATTACTATGACGTCACGAGGTTTGACCAACACGTGAGTCTGTTATGAAGATTGAGTAGTACCCAGCTTCTTTGTGACTTATCAGAGGTTCTGACCTCGTACCTTCAGGTTTATCCTATCTATTAAGTCTTTAATATATGATCTAGCTTCCAATTACAAGAGTAGAACTGGTTCCCTCCCTTGTACAATTCGTATAGTTTAATGCTACCCACTAATACCTCTTAATCATCTTGGCTGACTCGTGACAACCTTAACTCTTTACATGACTCTGAGATCCCTGTACTGTGTACCCTGTCATTCTTTATGGAAAACCAAGTAATTAAATATAATTGGCCGCCACCTGCGCTCCTCATACATATAGGTATACAACGTGAGTCATTTCATCTCATAGTGAAGTTAACAATTTCATAGTAATATATAATTCATGTACATCAATATACTTGCATTTAATTTACGTATTTATAGATAATTATAACCGGTTGTGCAACTCCTGGTTGCACTAAAAACGCTATAAATGGCAAGTAATAAATATAATACTTAACTCGCTCCCGCGTAAAACCAATTTTATGAAACTCGTTAAAAGTTGTGGTATCTATTCATGAGTTTCATAAAATTGGTTTTACACAGGAGCTCGTTAAGTATTTGTTTCCTGAATAGCTTATAACAGACTTGGCGGGTCTTGCGTTTCATTATAGCGTTAGAATGCTGGCACAGATTTCGTACTGTTGTGTACAGGTTTTAAGTGTTAGGATAAGGAGTCTGTGAAGATATTTTTTGTTGACGTGTTAATTCATAAGAATTGATTTGAATATTTATTGCGTTTATGGAGTTATAGTGAGTGGACCGCCTCCGTGGTCTAATGGCAGAGCGTCCGCCCGGAGAGCGGAAGGTCCGGGATTCGATCCCTAGCCGCGTAACACCAAAAGACGTTAAAAGATGGTACTTGTTGTTACCCTGTCTGGCGCTCGGCATTAACGGGCTAAAACAAGGACTGATCGGCTCGGAGTCAGTATGCTGTGACTGAGTGGGGTATTCATGTTAAACTGCGGCATCGTATCTCAGGATGCTAGCACTATAAATCGGCATCACTCCGGACTAGTACAAGCTGCCACACACTTACACATGCATGCACGTCGCTATATAAGTGCAATAATCTTGGACGCGACGTTAAACCCCACTTTACCTCACCTATACTGAGTGGGTGATTATAGTTTTTCGTACGTCGCTTTTAACAATTAATATTCAAGCAATATAACCGCGGGGGACACTAGAAATGTTATTTCAAATATGTTTGCTGCCTTATTCGTGTGTTGACAATGTTTTTTGTGACTACGATTTTCAAACTTTAGAGGAATTATCTAGTACTGGAAGATATTATTTTATATATGTATAATCATTTCGGGGTGGGGTGGGGGTGGTGGTGGGGGGTGGGGCTGGGCTGGGGGCTTGGGGCTTGGGGGAGGGGTGTGGGGGGGGGGGGGGGGGGGGGGGGGGCGCGGGTGGCCGAGTCGTTTAGCTAAGGCGCCGTGATTCGCTGTGCAGAGTTGCGTCCCTTGGCCAAGCCACAAACCTGTGATTGTGGGTTCGAATCCCGGTTCGCCCCGATTATGTTTCTAGGTTTGTCAGCACCATACTCGTGCTCGTGGGTGTCACCGAAGTGGTAAACGTCTGACACCTGCACCACTTCGGGCTTTCCTACCACATTAAACCGACACTCTGCGATATAACTGGAATACTGTTAAAAGCGGCGTTAAAGCCAACTCACTCACTCACTAATCATGTTTGTCTCGTTAGCTTAGATTGAGAGCTTTATTTCGATAGTCACATTTTGCGTGTGGATCTAGCTTGCTACTCGTGTTCTTCCCATGTTAAGAAAGACACTTGGCCTGAGGGCCCCAGAGTTAAGTTATTAGCTAGGGGTTTTATTTTACTCTTTTTTTTCAGGCCTGAACGCGCATTTTAAATGCGGAACGCCTGCTCTTCAATCAGAGGTCTCGTCACTCTCATTTAGAATAACGTCCCTTAAAGGGGAAATGTACACGCAAAAATCACTTTCTTTCTTTTTCTAAACAAAACGCAATTTTAGAATTAATTAGTATCTGTGTTTGAAAATATACACTCATTTTTTTCACAGTGAAAGTAGGAAGCTCACAATAGTGTGAAAATGATATGCCGTTATGAGGCCTTCGTTTTTCGAGCTAAACAGGCCTGAGTTATCCCCCTTAGATTATGACGTAATTGGTGCCAATTCAACTGGGTCCCTGTCTATTCTCAACGCAAAAGATATCAAGTACCGGTTTGCGGTAAAACAACATGGCCTACGACACACTCCGGCGCAGTGGTGACTCAGCATAACACTATGCTGGCTGGCATCTGAGACGCTAGAATCACACACCTAGACCTACACCACGTGAAGCGGCTCTAACAAAGCATGATGACGTCATAATGTTTATCAATTGGCACCAATGACGTCATATTGCAAGGGGCATAAGCCATGGTGTTTTTGTTGTGGAAATAGAACACTTGGTAAATGTGAAAAATATAAATCGTTTTAATGCGAAAAATATGTTAATTAATTGTGATATTTTTATATTTTTGTCTATGACACTTCTAGGTTAACACTTTTAATGTGGAAAAAGTACAAGAAAAATAGGTTAATTTCCGTGTGAACTTGCCCTTTAATTACCTTCGTCCTTGACTTTGTACTCGAAGTGTTGACATAAAACTTTACGGGCTCGCGAGAGGATCACTAGCAGGGGAAATAGTGAAGTATCTTTTTTGCACATTATTCCAATTCTAATAACTATAGTGTGGTAACGCTTCACTTATTGATTATAACATTTATTGCCTTTGCATAGCACACCGTTCGCTCGTCATACCGAAGACCCAGGTTCGAATCCCGACATGGGTGAAGCCCATTTCTGGTGTCCATCGCCGTAATATTGCTGGGATATTGCTAAAAGCGGGCTTATCTCATACTCACTCACTCACTCACTTTGCATGGCACACGAATGCTATTTGTGTTCGGGTGGTCATGGTATCATTTATCATAAGAACAAAACGTCTACATATTAGACATATGTAGCATTGAATGGACTGTCACTCAAGTACAGTAAAGTACGGTTATAACGAACTCAAAGGGACTACTAATTTTAGTTCGTTATAACCGTAGTTCGTTATAAGCATATATACAGCATAACTACAGCAAATAGTCGGGACCAAAAAAGTAAGTTCGTTATATCCGTAAGTTCGTTATAAGCGTGTTCGTTATAACCATAGTTTACTGTAGTTGCATGTTAAACAGTGTGACCTGACAATGTGATTATGAATTCTGTTTCACTTCTCCATGTTGTTATTGTCAGCAGCTGGGACATTCCCGTGACATCACTGGAAAAAAACCCGCTCTTTCAATCTCTTACACAAATGAGTTCTCTGATAGGGATCGTAACTTTATACGACCAGCGACATATTTAAGATAGTTTCGAAAATGTTTCTGATCTTAAACGAGATATCGTATCTTTGAACGTAAGTTGTTATGATTAATCGTACCTAAGATCCCTTCGAAAATCTAGACGTGGTCTCTGATGTTTCAGCCCCAATTGTGACGCGCCAGTTCATTTGAATGAGTTAGTCTAATGTTTCAGCCCCAGTTGTGACGCGCCAGTTCATTTGAATGAGTTAGTCTAATGTTTCAGCCCCAGTTGTGACGCGCCAGTTCATTTGAATGAGTTAGTCTAATGTTTCAGCCCCAGTTGTGACGCACCAGTTCATTTGAATGAGTTAGTCTAATGTTTCAGCCCCAGTTGTGACGCGCTAGTTCATTTGAATGAGTTAGTCTCTAATGTTTCAGTCCCGTTGTGACGCGTCAATTCATTCGTATGTGTTAGTCTCTAATGGGCTCTTTGTCCTCTACAAACTGACAAAACACAATATTCCCCAAATTCGATCTACTTTATTGGCAGCATAAAAAAACATGGCGGATTGGTGTCCCGTATAATGCATGTGTACCCAAAAAGGTTTCAGAATTGTATTTTGGGGAAGAAATGACAGCCAGATAGAAAGCAATGACAGAGCTGAAAATTTATATTTTCGCATGAAACACTCACGTGACACAGCCCACGCGTCTTTTCTACTAAAACTGCATTTCAGCAGAAGTGATTCTAATTATTTCCTCACAAGAGTCAAACGAGAAATCAAGAGAAAAGGAGCAAAATTAAAATGAGATGCGATCACGTGCGCGCTATAACGGGGAGCTGGTTATTGTTGGTCCTCAGTGATAACTGGTCAGTACCGATATAAAATCCCGATGAAATTGTCCTTGTTTTTTACATCCTAACAAAACTGACGGAAGTGGTCGTGATTAGTTCGTACGCAGACTGTCAAAGAGTATGTTACAATACGAATGACAGTTTGGAATGTATATCTTGAAGAAATCCCGGTTACGTCCATGTATGTTTCAGTGACCGTGCTCTTTCATTAGTGATAAAAACAACTTCGGGGTAATTGACACCGGACATTTTCACAGGACAAAATGTGTAACATCGCTAAACAGCCCTAAAAATACTCAAATTGACATCGCTCAATATCTGACATCATTATTATTTCTTAATAATTAACAAGAGCATAACGTACTACCACCAAAGAGTATGTACATGTAGATTCAATCAAAATCGTTGAAACGGTTTCATGGGCGGCAAATCTATTCAACAAACCTATTTTCGATCACACGTAACGTGGGCGCTGTATGTCATACAAGCATATTGCTTCGTTGTGTTAAGATGTGTTGTTAATGGTTTAAATCTACCTTACACAAAGCTTGAAACGAGATGTAATTGGACAATTTTAAACTTGAATTTGAAAGCTCAAGAAGCATAGAGTTGACTTTATTTAATACAAGGAAACGATAACTTGCACAGGTGAAGGAAGGCAATATTATTGTTTTTGCGGTACAATTATAAGTATTAACTAGATCAAGTGAAAGAGAAAATTACGAAAATATTACTTACTTCGATTGAAGTAGTGGTCAATGTATATACAGTTCAAGTGCTCAAAACAAATTTGTTTCACAATGACCATTAGAAAACATACATCTTCGTCTCAGCATGTATTTTGGACTTGGCTGCCTCACTTAGACCTTTGCTCAAAATACATATACTTGTATAGTCAGTCCTTGAAATACAACTTTTTCTTTCATATTGTTTTATAAATACGACTTTAGAAGTGTATTTGTATACCTAGGTGATGCACCACTTCCTATAACGTGATGGTTTCCATGTTTCAGCTCCAGTTACGGACACCACTATATAGTGAGTTAGTGTCTGTGTTTCATCTGCAGTAGTGATGCACCACTTCATATAATGAGTTTCTCTCTAGTGTTTCAGCTCCAGTTGTTATGCACCACTTCATATAATGAGTTGGTCTCTTGTTTTTCATATAATGAGTTTCTCTCTAGTGTTTCAGCTCCAGTTGTTATGCACCACTTCATATAATGAGTTTCTCTCTAGTGTTTCAGCTCCAGTTGTTATGCACCACTTCATATAATGAGTTTCTCTCTAGTGTTTCAGCTCCAGTTGTTATGCACCACTTCATATAATGAGTTTCTCTCTAGTGTTTCAGCTCCAGTTGTTATGCACCACTTCATATAATGAGTTTCTCTCTAGTGTTTCAGCTCCAGTTGTTATGCACCACTTCATATAATGAGTTTCTCTCTAGTGTTTCAGCTCCAGTTGTGATGCACCACTTCATTTAATTAGTTGGTCTCTAGTGTTTCAGCTCCAGTTGTTATGCACCACTTCATATAATGAGTTTCTCTCTAGTGTTTCAGCTCCAGTTGTGATGCACCACTTCAGATAATGAGTTGGTCTCTAATGTTTCAGCTCCAGTTGTGATGCACCACTTCATATAAGGGGTTGGTCTCTAATGTTTCAGCTCCAGTTGTGACGCGCCACTTCAGATAATGAGTTGGTCTCTAATGTTTCAGCTCCTGTTGTGATGCACCACTTCATATAGTGAGTTGGTCTCTTGTGTTTCAGCTCCAGTTGTGATGCACCACTTCATGTTATGGGTTGGTCTCTAATGTTTCAGCTCCAGTTGTGATGCACCACTTCATATAGTGAGTTGGTCTCTTGTGTTTCAGCTCCAGTTGTGATGCACCACTTCATGTTATGGGTTGGTCTCTAATGTTTCAGCTCCAGTTGTGATGCACCACTTCATGTTATGGGTTGGTCTCTAATGTTTCAGCTCCAGTTGTGATGCACCACTTCATATAATGAGTTGGTCTCTTGTGTTTCAGCTCCAGTTGTGATGCACCACTTCATATAATGAGTTGGTCTCTAGTGATTCAGCTCCAGTTGTGATGCACCACTTCAGATAATGAGTTAGTCAGTAATGTTTCAGCTCCAGTTGTGATGCACCACTTCATATAAGGGGTTGGTCTCTAATGTTTCAGCTCCAGTTGTGACGCGCCACTTCATATAAGGGGTTGGTCAATAATGTTTCAGCTCCAGTTGTGATGCACCACTTCAGATAATTAGTTGGTCTCTAGTGTTTCAGCTCCAGTTGTGATGCACCACTTCATATAATGAGTTGGTCTCTAATGTTTCAGCTCCAGTTGTGATGCACCACTTCATATAATGAGTTGGTCTCTAGTGTTTCAGCTCCAGTTGTGATGCACCACTTCATATAATGAGTTGGTCTCTAATGTTTCAGCTCCAGTTGTGATGCACCACTTCATATAATGAGGTGATCTCTAATGTTTCATCTCCAGTTGTGACGTACCAATTCATATAGTGAGTTGGTCTCTAGTTTTGTAGCGCCAATTGTGACGCGCCACTTCCTACTGTATGAGCTGTTTTTTATGATTTATGTCCAGTTGGGACGAAGCGGATTCATATTCCAGACAGAATCATTTTTCTCAATATTATGGTGTAAACTCGGTGCTACTTTAACTCCATACAGTTTCTATAGTCACGGTAATCATGTCCTTCTACAATTGTAGGTAATACCTAGACGACCAAGGTGCCTGGATATGGGTTACACATTGCAACTGTCCGTGGTCATGTGGGCTCCATTCAGAGAAAGCCACGCTATGCTGGACTTTCCCTGTGAAGAATGTGATCAGTAGATATAGCGGTGTATTTTGCTGGTCAGAATGTTCCGAGTAGTGGGGAAAGTATAACCTTCCGCATCCATGGTGAAGTGTAAGAATGAGTTGCGGGTGCTGCTCACACCCAATGATACCCCAGTTACCGTAGAAAGGCAGTTGTAGTGTCAGCTGAGGTCTTCTGGAAGTCCTATCTCTGGAGCACATATACTGATAGATATGGGGTACGCTGAAATGTATTGTTTGTTAAACTTTGTTTTATGGATTTAAGGATTAGATTATGGTCCACTGGCTCTCTTGTTGATAAACCGGTAAAGATTGATTAAGTCCGTTTTCGCGAGAGCGATACCTACTCTACTGAAAGATCTCTATTTTGGACAATGAGCGACAATAAGCCATTCAGTTACCACAGTAGTCCTGCACCATGACCGTGGAATATATTTATTTTATGAAAAAATAATAATCTAGAAATGCATACAAAAGCAAGTCTAGCCATCTCAAGCTAGCTCTATTCCACATAGAGAATTTTTTTTATTTTTAGAGTCAAGAAGGATATTGTGTAATATAAGATTTCAGAGACTAAATGTTAGTCTATTACCACAGGACCAGCCGGGGTTTCTCTGTGACCCAAAACATTTTCACAAGCAACAAAGACCAGCTTTTCCCAAACTATTCGACACGCGTCTCAGCCGTCGAGCATTCATTCGGAGATCTATTTCGTACCCAAACGAGGCTCCACATAAGCGTGCTGTTCTCAGCGTCTCTGGGCGTTTCTACATGAAAGTCGTTGGTTACGGCACCCCTGCAGAAGGGAATTTCATTGTGACCAATTACACGTGGGACCAATTCCACAAAGATATCGTAGCGCTAAGACGATCGCCACTTCCATACGTAACATAGACGTACGACTGTCGTAGAGCCAAGTTAGCTTTGTGGACGTGTTGAGGTGAGGTGGGGTGTAATAGGTTTGTGATCTCGCGTCCAAGATTATTACACGTATATAGCGACGCGTGCGTGCGTGTGTGCGTGCGTGTGTGTACTAGTCCGGACTGATGCCGATTTATAGTGCTTGCCCACTGAGATACCATGCCGCAGTTTAACATGAATACCCCACTCAGACACAGTATACTGACTCCGGACAACAAGTACCATCTTTTAACGTCTTTTGGTATGAGTTGGCCGGGGATCGAACTCCCGACCTTTCCCATCTCTGGGCGGACGCTCTACCACTAGACCACGGAGTCTTCAGTGTGCAACCTGGGTGTTACATTAGGCTGATGTTTTATATTTAACCCAAAAGGGATTTGGGAGTTATTTATGACCTGGTGCCTGAGAATGTTAAAAATAGTTTTCAAAGCCATGAAACATCAAATCTTGTTGAAGAAAAATCAAAAACACAACTGTTAACAGTATAAACATTTATTCTTTGTGCTGGTCAACAAAGAGTTCACAACAGCTGTATTGCTGAAGACTATCATGATACAATAACATATCTGACATATATTTATCTTTTAACAACAACAAACACAGACATTGTGCAAGGTAAATATGATAAAACAAAGTGTCATAGCATGACAAAACATATTATCTAGCAAATAAGAGTACAGAATGCAAACTTACCATGCTTACATATCAGTTAAACCTTGTTATTTCAAACACAGGCATTGAACTATTTCCGTTTTTGATTTAGGATCTAAAGTGTACAACAAGAAGAATACTTTTTATCCATATTTGAAATTGTTGAATCTCATTTTACAATAAGCTGGATAATAATGACCATGTCACTGGCATTCTAATACAAGAAATTAAGAATCCTGAATCTTCATTTACTATCATGTTGTTCAAGACAATGTAAGTTCACAGTCAACAAAGATTTGTTTGTTTGTTGCACTCTGCAATATTCCAGCTATAGGACGGCGGTCTGTAAATAATCAAATCTGGCCCAGACAATCCAGTGACTGACATTATGAGCATTGATGTCAATCACTGGATTATCTGGTCCAGACATGATTATTTACAGACCGCCATCATGTAGCTGGAATATTGCTGAGAGCGGCATTAAACAACAAACAAACAAAAACAAAAACTAAACAATGAATACTTTTGAGAATTCAAACTTATGTCATTATTTAATTATAACATTGTTACCTTGTAATTAGGTTAGTCAGTAAATTAGGTAAATCAGTAATATGTAGAGACATTGTTACCATGTAATTAGGTAGATTGTTGAACAACTTGAATCATACTTGCTGGGGCTGCGATAAAGCCCCTGCCTATGTACCAGCTGCCATAAAGCCCCTGCCTATGTCCCAGCTGCCATAAAGCCCCTGCCTATGTACCAGCTGCCATAAAGCCCCTGCCTATGTCCCAGCTGTGATAAAGCCCCTGCCTATGTACCAGCTGCCATAAAGCCCCTGCCTATGTCCCAGCTGCGATAAAGCCCCTGCCTATGTCCCAGCTGCCATAAAGCCCCTGCCTATGTACCAGCTGCCATAAAGCCCCTGCCTATGTCCCAGCTGCCATAAAGCCCCTGCCTATGTCCCAGCTGCCATAAAGCCCCTGCCTATGTCCCAGCTGTGATAAAGCCCCTGCCTATGTCCCAGCTGCCATAAAGCCCCTGCCTATGTCCCAGCTGCCATAAAGCCCCTGCCTATGTCCCAGCTGCCATAAAGCCCCTGCCTATGTCCCAGCTGCCATAAAGCCCCTGCCTATGTCCCAGCTGCCATAAAGCCCCTGCCTATGTCCCAGCTGCCATAAAGCCCCTGCCTATGTCCCAGCTGCGATAAAGCCCCTGCCTATGTACCAGCTGCCATAAAGCCCCTGCCTATGTCCAAGCTGCCATAAAGCCCCTGCCTATGTCCCAGCTGCCATAAAGCCCCTGCCTATGTCCCAGCTGCCATAAAGCCCCTGCCTATATCCCAGCTGCCATAAAGCCCCTGCCTATGTCCCAGCTGCCATAAAGCCCCTGCCTATGTCCCAGCTGCCATAAAGCCCCTGCCTATGTCCTAGCTGCGATAAAGCCCCTGCCTATGTACCAGCTGCCATAAAGCCCCTGCCTATGTCCAAGCTGCCATAAAGCCCCTGCCTATGTCCCAGCTGTGATAAAGCCCCTGCCTATGTCCCAGCTGCCATAAAGCCCCTGCCTATGTCCCAGCTGCCATAAAGCCCCTGCCTATGTACCAGCTGCCATAAAGCCCCTGCCTATGTCCCAGCTGCCATAAAGCCCCTGCCTATGTCCCAGCTGCCATAAAGCCCCTGCCTATGTCCCAGCTGTGATAAAGCCCCTGCCTATGTCCCAGCTGCCATAAAGCCCCTGCCTATGTCCCAGCTGCCATAAAGCCCCTGCCTATGTCCCAGCTGCGATAAAGCCCCTGCCTATGTCCCAGCTGCGATAAAGCCCCTGCCTATGTCCCAGCTGCGATAAAGCCCCTGCCTATGTCCCAGCTGCCATAAAGCCCCTGCCTATGTCCCAGCTGCCATAAAGCCCCTGCCTATGTCCCAGCTGCCATAAAGCCCCTGCCTATGTCCCAGCTGCCATAAAGCCCCTGCCTATGTCCCAGCTGCCATAAAGCCCCTGCCTATGTCCCAGCTGCCATAAAGCCCCTGCCTATGTCCCAGCTACGATAAAGCCCCTGCCTATGTCCCAATCACAAGGTTTCACTTCACGTATCCACAGCTTAACATACAATATCCAAGGAACCGAAAACACAACCATAGTAACTATAAGATATAGTTCGACATCAAGACAGGACTGTAAGAGACACGGCACACATCCAACACTACCAAGGACATGCTTCACAAAGCAGTCTCAGCAATGTGACTTTAGTCTATGACACATGATACAAGTTCCAACAGAACGTCTTTATGAAACTGGTCCCTGAGTCACTAGGTGTGACATAAAGAGGTTGTGTCATGCACATGTAATGATTATTGCAAAGGTAAAAACAATTAATCTGTATTAGGGCTGGGACGGGTAACTGAGATACCCGGGTTGGGTTGGTACTGACTAGGACCTAGGTACCTACAGGACTACCCGGACCCGTGGTTAGTCACGTGATATATTGTTTAATGACAAAAATTATCTCGGACTCTATGGTTACAGTACAAGTCACTGGGGCGGTGGGGTAGCCTAGTGGTTAAAGCGTTTGCTCGTCACGCCGAAGACCCGGGTTCGATTCCCGACATGGGTACAATGTGTGAAGCCCTTTTCTGGTGTCCCCCGCCGTGATATTGCTGGAATATTGCTAAAAGGGGCGTAAAACCATAGTCACTCACTCACTCACTACAAGTCACTAATGTTCGCATTTCTTTCTGACTATGCACCAATTCCTTCTGATTTTTCATATGGTTGAATAAAGAAATAACTTAATTCAACGTCAGTGTATGAATGACCAGATTGTTTAATACGTGCATTGCCTATGCTACATTTTTCCAGGGCTATGCTAAAAATGTTCCCAATCGGACCTACAGTGGGTACCCGGGTAGGGTTGGGTAATAGGGGGATGGGTACCCGGGTAGTAAATTTGGACTCATCCCAGCCCTAATCTGTATATCATCAAACATACAAGCCACCTATTTTCAGCTGAAAGAAGCATGGCCTAGTTAGCTGCTTCTAGATTATTATCTGTGACTTATAGTGCACAACACAACACAACAATCACCCTTGAGGCCATCTGAACGTGAATGTGACATGTGACAATATCCAACTGCACAAACAAAAGCAAACTATTGCAACATTAATCACAGTTTCGTTGTTCAATGATGTATTTGATTTTACTCGATGATTATTTTTCTTCACTGTGACCTTGATTTAAGTTAAAATGCAATATCATAACGATCCCACCAATAAATATTGATAGTATGAAGCATGACTATGAAATTCTAAGAAGTTAAATAGTGTTTGTTTGTTCGTTTGATGTTTAACACCGCACTCTGCAATATTACAGCTATATGGCAGCAGTCTGTATATAATCGAGTCTGGACCAGACAATCCAGTGATTGACATCATGCAATTGGGATCGATGACATGCATCAACCAAGTCAGCGAGCCTGACCACCCAATCTCGTTAGTCGCCTCTTACGACAAGCACAGTCGCCATTTACAGCATGTATGGGTTGCTGAAGACCTATTCTAACCCGGATCTTCACGGGCTGACAATAGATATTAAGCTACAACTCAATTTAAACTTATATTAATGAGGGACTTGGGTTGAATTCAGCTTTGAACAATATTCGAGTTTATGAATTATATCACAGTGTCAGCTTCACGTGGAATGAAAAACCCTAATTGATGCAGGTTTCGGATGCTTACCCTTTTTTTGCACTGGGCATGGGTGTAGTGCCAACAAACAAAGAAACATAGTCATTGCGAATCGGTTGCTAGGGATCTGTTCTAACCAGGTATCATCACACAGCTAAATATTATTGGTTAGTAAAACAACAGCAATTGAAAAAATTCTGTCTTCATGAAATGTCTTGTTCGATAGGAATGATCGTTTTTATAAGTCTCACATTCTAAAACAATAAGTACTGAAATATAGTAAAACAAGTAGTTTTGTAACACACATGCAAAACAGTAAGTACTGAAATATAGTAAAACAAGTAGTTTTGTAACAAATACAAAACAATAAGTACTGAAATATTGTAAAACAAGTAGTTTTGTAACACATACAAAACAATAAGTACTGAAAAATAGTAAAACAAGTAGTTTTGTAACACTTACAAAACAATAAGTACTGAAATATTGTAAAACAAGTAGTTTTGTAACACACATGCAAAACAATAAGTACTGAAATATAGTAAAACAAGTAGTTTTGTCACACACATGCAAAACAATATAAAAAAGTATGAACATAAAATTAACAATGGAAAACGTTTCAATGTAAACAAAATTATTGCACAATTTGAATGCCAATAAATCTCTCTAAGAACTGTCACTGCAAAAGCAGACACATAATGACAACATTATCACAAAAGTGAGCATAAAATTTCCTCAAGCGACACGTCACACTTGTACCCAACATGACACTCTCAGGTCTGACATACTGAGCGAATTGGGTTTAACGCCGCTTTTAACAGTATTCCAGTTATATCACGGCATGTCAGCTTAATGTGGGAGGAAGTCCGAAGTGATGCAGGTCTCAGACGTTTACCACTTTGATGAAACCCACGAGCACGGGTATTGGGCTGACAAACCTAGAAACATAACTGGGTGAACCGGGATTCAAACCCACAATCATAGGTTTCTGGCATGCCCAAGGGACGCAACTCTGCACAGCGAATTGTGGCCCCTTAGGCGACTGGGCCAACCGTGGCCCTGTCAAGTCGGACATAAATATCTTCGCATGGACACATGTGAAAAGATAAGGAAATGTTTTAAGTCTGAACTTGTGTCACATGCTACACTCTTGAGGCTTCCCTTAAAAGGGGAAATTAGTCACCAATCAATAGCATTTCAACCATAAGTATTTTGAAAACAAGGTCTTCTCATTGATTTAATGAAACCTAAAACTGGAATCATTGGAGTATAAACATGATGAATATCCATAGAAAACTATCAATACTCAATGGGAATAACATGCACGTAAATACTCAATCGCTTAATACATCATCTGCAGTTCTGCCTATGTTACTTCACGACAGAATGACTTTCAAATAAATAAAGAAAGAAAGAATGGAGATATAACACCCTGGATAACGGAGGATGGTACAACACACTAAGGGGGAAGCTGCAGTAGGCTGTAGCCATGGTAACTGTCAGTGTTCATTCATGTCCTACATTTGACTGAAAATATCTGATACTTGGCACAAAGTATAACAGCACAAAAATAACAAGTTGAGAATGTTTGCTGAAGACGTGAGCCTGATCTACGACACTGGGATGAGGAACAAAGTATATGTTAATGTCAATCTCATTCACTATAACGTGGTCTGCTATGTCACAGCAGTAGGCAATGCATGACCTGTGTCACTAGCCATACATCCCGTTATTGACACATTCAACAAGTTTATCAGAAGTTTGCAAGTATTGGAGAGACATCTGCATGTGACAAACTTTCAATATGATAATTCAAATGCGAACAGGGTCAATTGTGACATGAACAGGAAGTGACATCACATCAAACATGTCACGGATGGGAGACATGTCCATCGGGCAGTTTCTTTTATCAAGGCTAAAAAAGATAATAGTCTTGGTTCTCAGGCACCACCTGCATCAAAAAGTTCACTGCACGTTTCATTCATATTTCCATTTTAAAAAAACCAACAAAAATCCAAAAATATTCCAAGTCCAACGGTAGTTAAATACTGTATTCCAGTATTTTACTCATCAAGGAATACATTTATGTAGGGAGGCCCTTTCCCAGGTAGATTGTACACAACTGATTATTTGGTTATATACTAGTTTGAACAACCAACAACAAAAAACACACTGCCCGCCCACCCGCCTGCACTATATTTTCAAAAGCCATTGCCTGAGAACCAATTCTTTTAAAGACCAATACTATTCTGGAACACAAAATCATAGTAATAATAATGATGATACACCTACACTTCTATTCATATAAGTTTCCATAAGTACATTTTATCAATCAGCCAAATATTTGTCAATGAGATCATCTTAGTATTAAAGATATTCTTTCATGGAACCGACACACAGAAATATGGGTTGTGGGGTAGCCTAGCGGTTAATGCGTTCACTTGTCATGCTGAAGACCCGGGTTCGATTCCTGTACAAGGGTACAATGTGTGAAGCCCATTTCTGGTGTCCCCTGCCGTGATATTGCTGGAATATTGCTAAAAGCGATGTAAAACCATACTCACTCACAAACATGACCTCTGCATAAACGAACACAACTGGGGCTGGTCTGATACAACCGTTTTGTTTGTTCTATTGCTTGCAACAGTGTTTCTCTGAAGAGTTTATTGTTTATATTATACTCTTACACACTTCATATCAGTCTCCTGAAACTGTGGAAGAGGAAGTGAACGATGAAGATGAGGGAGACTGTGACAAAGCTGTGGGACGTCCTCGTCGCGATGTCAAACACAGTGGGGTCATACTCGAAACAGTTGGTGCCCTCGACAACTTGGAAGTTCTGAGCCTCACAGAAAGCTGTCCCATTCTGGTACTTGTAGCCTGAGAACAATTAACACACACAATGTAATAGTTAGTATCATTGAAGTCAGATCTTGTTTGTTTGTTTGTTGTTTAACGCCGCACTCAGAAATATTCAAGCTATATGACGGCGGTCTGTAATAAATCAAATCTGGACCAAACAATCCAGTGATTGACATCATGAGCATCAATCTACGCAATTGGGATCGATGACATGTATCAACCAAGTCAGGGAGTCTAGCCACCCGATCCCGTTAGTCGCCTCTTACTACAAGCACAGTCGCCTTTTACGGCAATCATTTGTTGCTGAAGACCTATTCTACCCTGGATCTTCATGAGTCCACAGCGGAATTTGTTGCTATGAGGGAGGTGGTTGGTGGGTGTGTACGGGTGATTGTTTTTAATTGTTCTACACTGTTACAGGATTGAAGCAAGAAGGAATATTGCATACTGTTGTGTCAGGATAAGCATATAAATAAGGGGAATACTCCGATTCTCTATACTTCTTAAATAAAGACATACATAGATCACTGAGGTAAGCGTGTTTCCTTATCTTAAGTTTCATAAGTAAGGAAAAAAAAAATACTACGCAAGCCGTTAATGAGGGCAATAATCGGTAAATCATACAATGTCATTCAGAAAGAAAATACGGATAGACAGACCAGATAATGACAATATTTTGAGTCCGCTAAGGCTAAAAAAATAATCGTCTTGGTTCTCAGGCACCGCCCACATCATCAAAAAGTCTGCACATGTTTCATTTTTCCATTTTAAATTCTTAAAAATAACCCTTATACTTAAACAATGCAATCCAATATAACACAGTTACTTCCCTTTACATACCCACTGCTTTACTGCACATCTCATGTTATGGTCATGGCAGCAATAGGAGTTTGTATGCTTGTTTATGTAGGGAGGCCCCTTCCCAGGTTGATGCCTGAGAACCAATTCTTTTATTTTTTTAAGACCAATAGCCTGAGACACTCACCGACAGTGTCTCCTTCAAAGGAGGCTGTCTTGCAGTCTTCATACAGCGAGTCACAGTACTCAGAACACACCATCAGCTTGCTGGAACAAACAAACTAGTCTCAGAAAAGTTATATCCACACTCAGGGCGATTGATGCTCAAAATTCTCTTTTGTGACAGTATGACATATATATGTCAATAAAGTGTTCTTTATTTATATGTTCCCAATTATGAAAACAATGACGACAATACGTGGAAATGTTATCACAAATTGGCCTAAATCGCTAATAATAGACCAACTGAAGTTAGCAGGCTCTGGCACACCGCTGTTATTGATTGAAGACATGCTATATAAAATGTCACAAGCATAAGCAATTAAGAACTTCACAAACAACATCAATAATAAATTAATTTCTTAACAAGCACCCATTAAAAATGTCCAATTTTAAAGTCGAATAAACAATTATCCTTTTTATTGTTCACACTTGCATACTTTTTAGTGAGTGAGTGAGTGAGTTGGGTTTAACGCCGCTTTTAACAGTATTCCAGTTATATCGTGGCGTGTCAGCTTAATGTGGGAGGAAAGCCCGAAGTGATGCAGGTTTCGGATGTTTACCACTTCCGTGAAACCCATGAGCACGGGTATGGTGCTGACAAACCTAGAAACATAATCGGGGCGAACCGACATTCGAACCCACAATCATAGGTTTTTGACGTGCCCAAGGGATGCAACTCTTGTTTGTTATAACCGTAGTTTGTTATAAGCATACATACAGCATATATATACAGAAAATGGACGGGACCAAGAAACCCTTATATCCGTCAGCTCTTTATAAACATAGTTTACTGCATAAAAACATAAGTATAGAGCCTTTTCCTAATTTTCAGTGAAACAAAGTCACCATTACAACCCTGAAACTTTTATGTCATATTTGTCCTTAATTGCTGTAGACATTGAGAGACCTCGGACGGAATATCCAGAGAATGGCCTATGAGAACACCCAGATGAATGTGTAAATACTTCCTTCAAGTCAACCTGAGGAGGTTGGGTGAGGACTGGCCCCAATGTTAAGGAAAACCTCATCGATATAAACATTGCCGATGGCTGATAAATACACTAATTTGAGTTCCATATAACCGTAGTTCATTTTTATCATATATACAGCATATATACAGCAAATGGCCGGAACAAATAATAAATCTGCAAAATCCATCAGTTTGTTGTAAGCGTGTTGGTTATAAACATAGTTTACTGTACTAGCATGTGTCTGGTGGGCCAGCATATTTGTTGAACCCTGTAGAGTTACTGTGAGTGAGTTGGGTTTAACGCTGCTTTTAACAGTATTCCAGTTATATCACGGCTGGTCAGCTTAATGTGGGAGGAAAGCTCGAAGTGATGCAGGTCTCGGACGTTTACCTCTTCGGTGAATCCCACGAGCACGGGTTTTGTGCTGACAAACCTAGAAACATCACAATGATAGGTTTCTGGCATGCCCAAGGGACGCAACTCTGCACAGCAAATTGCAGCGCCTGAGACAACTGGGTCACCCGTGCCCCCACTATCAACAATAAGACGGCCTAACTGCACACTGATGTGTAAATACCAATTTGAATATAAACACAAACACGGTTTATCAAACAGCAGTTGTAACAAGTATCTAACAATGTCATTTAAAGAATAGGAATTACACAATGGGCATCTAGTGAGCTATCACTGCTGTGGTCAAGAGTTCTACCCAAACAAGGCATCATTGACCACTCCAGCAGTCCAGACAGACGCCACCCACGCAACACTTCGCCAAAGGCCAACACGACACAACGCGCACCGATGGGCTTCATCACACTCCTCAGATCTACAGCCTTTATCTTGTCATCTGCCTTCAAGTTTGTTGACATCTTCTCAGCAAACCAATAATTGGACTGTTGTTGGATCAATTATTATATTGCCCTTGAATTTCCGCAATGCAAGTCTACAGAATAAACATATAAACTGTGTTGTTTTTAGGAAAACATTGTCTATTGTTTTTACGGAAGTGCTCTAAGTCAGCACTGATAAGCGGTGCTATTTGTGTTTGATTGGATTAATTTAAGGTTGGATTAATGTAAGGATATGTATCATTCCACTGGGGATGGGGTGGAGGGAGTCGCATTGGCAGTGAGTCTTATTTTTGGGTAGGGGTCAGCAGTCTTGTTAATTTAAAGATTTACAGTATTCATTGTATTTTAAGAGCAGTTATTCGTGTCTGTCATTTCATCCATCAGTCATGACCACTGTCTACATGATCATTAATTCATTCTACATGTTCTAGGCTCTAAGATAATTATCAAACATACAGTTCACTACACCATTTCATTACTTTACGGGCAGGACCCTCATATTGCCTGTATATTGCCATATAATAATTATTGGGGCCCCCTCGACTCCCACTTTCGTAAGTCCAGGTAAAACCCTGCGGTTTGTATTGAGCTTGCATAACTTGTTAATTTAAGATTGTTCTAATCATACTAAGAGTACTAGACCATCCAATTTAGCATTTTGATTTGGTTTGTTATTTAACGCCACACTATATGCCAGCTATATGATGACGGACCGTGAATAATCGAGTCTGGAACATATCAATCAGTGATTGACATCATGAGCATCGATCTACACCATTGGACATGATGACATCCATCAACCCAGTCAGCGAGACAGACCAGCTCATCTCATTAGTCGCCTTTTATGACAAGCATGAGTTGCTATTTCTGAATTCTAAGCTGGATCTTCATGGGTCAATTTTGGTTTCTGCAGGTGATAAGGTAAAGCTCGCTGCTATAATCATAAGGCTGGGCCATTGGAAAACTTTGCAAACATTACAATTTTAAAATCGCTACAGGATCAAATTGATATATGGGTAAGCACATCATGAAGTCAGGTGTAAGTTTGTGATGCATCAATACATCAGTGAAGCGTGGCATCCCCAACTTACTCCCTGTAGAAGAGGTACTGGTCTGGGCTACAGAAGTAGCACATAAGATAGTTCATCTGGTAGCGGCAGATCTTGGTGGCTTGATGGAGGGGGTACATGCTGGAGAACACGGACGTCACCTCAGTGCGCTTGCAGCAAGCCTGGTTTGAGTACCAGGAACAGTTGATGAGACCTGGGGATGGGGCTGCAAACCTCTTTTCATCTGAAACATAAGAAATAAATGAGGAAAACAGACAGTGAAATAGTGACACTGCATTACTAAAGCATTATTAACTACAGTAGTTGTAATTATTTTTTTACTGTGATAGTTTCACTGTTAGTTATATATTTATATATAAACAAACAGACCCGCCATCTACCTATGCTGATTGTGTACACATATGATGTAGATACATAGAGATTGTTTGTATAAATCTGTATCGAATTATCGTATTGACTAGCAGTTACATCTTTCCGAGGTAAGGTAGTTATCTGACTTTAAAAGTCCAGTTTCCACCCTTGCTGAACTAGACTGGAATGACTGGGCTCATTCGTTGCGCCACCAGTGGCTATTACCAATTATGTCCCTTCTAAGCCCCTCCTATGGACCAATCAGATTCAACCTCTTGTATCACTTGTGTTTGCTTCACACAAAATGGTGGCGCCCAGTCAGGACGATTTGATCGATAATCAAGATCTATATTGTCATAAAACGGGTCTTAATCACGTGAGCACCTTGATTAAAAACATGAAAGGACTTGGAAAATATCTGCTGACAACGAATTGGGGATGCACATGCTTTGCAAACCCTGCAATTGATCGAAATCTGCATGACAGTTTACGAACCGGATTTTGATTTCGGTGCGCGATTTTGATTGGACTATGCATAGACTTGTTAGTCCAGATAAAATGTAACTCCATTATACCAGCCTAGTTCGGCAAGGGTGGAAACTCGACTTTTATAGTCAGTTAACTCCCTTGCCTCGGGAAGATGAGCAGTTAGGGCTGGGACAGGTTACTTGGGTCGGGTGGGTCCTGAGTAGGACCCGGGTACCCACATGACTACCTAGACCCGTGGTTAGTCACGTAATATATTGTTTAATGACAGAAACTCACAATAGCTCAGTGGTTACACTACAAGGTGCTAATGTTCGAATTTCTTTCTGACGATGCACACATTCCTTTGGATTTGTATATGTCTGAGTAAAGACAAAGCTTCAGACAACTTCAGAGTACTGTTTGATACATACAGTATCCAAATAGCTTTTGTCAGGGCTGTGGTAAAACTATTCCAAATAAGACATTTTGTTCCCAATTCTTGAGACCTACAGTGGGTAGGGTCTGGTCATAGGGGGTAGAGTAGCCGGGTAGTACATTTGGGCTGTCCCAGCCCTGCTAGTTATGAACATGGTGAATGTAAGAATGTTGAGGTGGAGAGTATGCTTATGTAGCGACCATAAACTTTCTGAGTCCTGTGATGGGATTCGAACCACGGACCTTCTGATCCAAGGTCGGACACCTTGTCCACATGACCAAAGAGGTTTACCCCGTCAGCAAGCTGACAAGGTAAGGATGTCATCTGTCGGATGACTCCACGCCCTGCTACATACTCCCCCGTCAACGAAAGGCACGTCCCAGGCCGCATAGTAGGGTAGGCCCTACTGAGGCTTATTTTGCTCAAATCGAATATGTACGTGCCCAGGCCGACATTGAGCGCCAATGTAGCGACCATAAAATTTCTGAGTCCTGTGATGGGATTCGAACCACGGACCTTCTGATCCGAGGTCGGACACCTTGTCCACATGACTAAAGAGGTTAACCACGTCAGCAAGCTGACAAGGTAAGGATGTCATCTGTGGGACGACTCCACGCCCTGCTACACTTACATGAACATGCATACGATGGATGTTCGGTTAATGAGTAAATACATGTGATTTTAGTGTCTATATGGGCCTCTATATGTCTGAAATTAGCACACGCTGAGCGGAGCTACTTGTCATATTCTGGCGTTCTAAATTCAAAGTTAGGCCTTCAACGCTTACAGAAATATGGGCACGGTTTCTTTGTCGACTCTTCATAATGCAATTCTTCCGATGCACTTTTCCCAGCAAAACATGTTAACACTAACGTACAAATGCACACGACTTTAGCGGCACTAATTTGAGGTAACATTGTAAAATTTCCGTCTTGCAATCTACCAGGAATAGTCTATTGATCAGGTGCTTCCATCTTGAATATACTATTTATTGTAAAAGAGAACTTCTAACATTTAACGGAAACGGAATATAATATTTATTTTTATTACAATGTAAGACCAAAATCAGTTCATCATATGACTAAAATGAGGACAAATGTTATATATTGTCTTGTACTTATACGATACTATAGAGTGTTTTTGAAGTCTGACATCTAATGTCCATGGTCAGCTGATTCTCATTCCACTTATTAGTCTTTACACGCACCTGCAACTTCCGCCTGACAGAAACGCGACAAGCTTCCGCATCGTCGTTAGGCAAGGCAATGCCTATCGTTCGTTAGAAGTGGGTTACAGATCCACGTTTCTGGGAAATCTCGGTCTATTTTCGTCGATTATTTGGATCCACACTTGCCTAACTTAGGGCTATACGTTGTTTCCCGCTATTGTCAAGGTAGAGGCATAATGGTTAGTATGAGAAATAATACCAAGTGAGAGTGTTAACATTTACGGCTTGCACGGTAAAAGGAAAGTAGACTAAGATGATGGTACTGATTAGAACGTCTTGATATTATTATACTTGTTCTGCATGAGACTGAGAACAGCTCACAACAAGATCGAAGAATGTGCACAGTATATACTATCACCTACTGGAACCCTGTGAAGATCCGGGTTAAAATTGGTCTTCATCAAACCATGCTTGTTGATGCATATGTCATCCTATTCCAGTGGCAACTGCGTAGATTGATGCTCATGATGTCAGTCACTGCATGGATTTTCTGGTCTGGTGTAGTGTATTTGTGAGACTATATATCATGATCACGAACTTGAACGACCAACACATAACTGGGAGGAACATCAAGTACAAATGACGTCTGAACTGAACAAGGATTTATTCGTAGCTGACCACAGTTCATTGTCATGACGTCACTCCCGATGCTGGGGCACGTGACGTATGGCGTAATAGCGCATGCACTTTGGCGCTCACAATATGTAAACAAACCTAACACAACATCCGGAATCAGTTATTTACAGACGCTTGGGGGGCGGTCGGGTAGCCTAGTGGTTAAAGCGTTCGCTCGTCACGCCGAAGACCTGGGTTCAATTCCCGACATGGGTACAATGTGCGAAGCCCATTTCTGGTGTCCCCCGCCGTGATATTGCTGGAATATTGCTAAAAGCGGCGTAAAACCATACTCACTCACTACAGACGCTTGCTGTAGCTGAAATAGTGCTATATGCAGCTGAGAACAACAAACAAACAAAACTTTACAGGGAGACTATATAAAGTCTTGGATAGAAGTTGGAACAATATGAATACGTGACACTTTTTGTTGTTAACAACTTCTTTATTGTTTGTAATACTAAACTTGTTTGAAACATTTAGACTAGCTTTCTTGAAATCTTTATTATTTAAGTTTCCAGGGAGGATAAGGCCCCAGGTACCCTTTGCATATCGGAAGAACTGGATTGGCAGGATCAGGCTGTAACAATGAATGTACCAGAAGGCAATCCTAGTTTTACAACTTACCACAAAGTTATCCCAATTACTTAGGGATTTATCTAGACCTGCTCAGAGGCTGAAATTCAGCCTCAATGTCAATAACTTAACATTTCCCAATTCAAGTTGCAATATATATATATATATGCATCATTTTATATAATTGCATTAAAATGCAGTCTTAAAATACCTCTGAAATGAAGAAATTTTTAAGGTATCCCAATTTTGAGCAAAATAATGATTTTTCCCCATTTGCTTGCCAGGGACACTTATTAGTACTCAAAAGTGGGACTACATAAAATTTCAAAACACAGTAGGTTTATCTCCTAAATGTAATAGTTAGTGGGCGTGTCCTCTATCACTGTGTCCACATGTTCAGCCATGCTTACAAGTTGTGCTATGCAACCTCTGTCATTACCGGAGGCATCGGTATGGAATGTTTAAAGTGTATCACAATATTTTATTTCTGTACGCATGTTACCGTATTCAACGCCCAGGGCGCTCTCAAAATTAGAAATAGGGGGCTCGAGTTGAAAGATTGTAAATTTCACGGTTTATGCTGACAGCCTGAAATGATTCAAAAGAAAAGTCTGTGCGTATTACACACGACAGATATATTTTCCAGAATTTAATTGCCCATAATTAAGGGTGCATGTAACACACGAGTGTGTATTATACCCGAATAAATAAGTCTTGTGTACATTGGTCGGAAGGGGTGCTAACTGGGATTGTTCACTAGCCAATATATTAGCAAAAATTGCGGTGGGTGCTTATTAGAGAGGGACGCTTATTATGTCGAATACAGTAATTGAAAGTAATTGGGTTTTATATAGTTTGGGGGTATTTTACGCAAATACAAAGCTTATCTGCAGCACTGACTCAGATTGGCTGCAGACAAGAAATATTTTTGAGAATACGCACACCAATTTCTTCCATAATCACTTAGGCATACCCCAAAATGTGTGTAGGTTACTTATATTTGTCAAAAGTGAACTTTGAATGAGTTTTCCAGATCAAAATTAAAAACAGGCGCAGGTAACCATGGTAACAGGTGTTGGATACAAGATGGCGCCTCCACAAAAACAGCATCAGATTTTGTTTTCGATCTGGAATCTTTGATCATACCAAATAATTTTAATTGTTAACTTTCAGTAATAATTGATCAAATACGTTTCATGTTGTCCTTTGACGTGATTCACAAGTTAATATTCTACTATTTCCATGAGATGTCTGTGGTATATCATTGTATTTCGTGTGGTATTTGTTAATGTTGGGACGATACACCGATGCATCCGAGGATCACAGTATTTTACTTCCCGATACAAGTATCGATCATAGAAGCATACTTAGTACAAAATATCCATTCATACCTTAAATGTTTTCTTTAATGGCTGTTACACCATGGCTGTTACACCATATGACCCGTGAAGATTCCGGGGTAGAATAGGTCGTCAGCAACCCATACTTGCCGTAAAAGGCGACTATGCTTGTCGTAAAAGGCGACTAACGGGAACGGGTGGTCAGGCTCGCTGACTTGGTTGATACATGTCATCGATCCCAATTGCGTGGATTGATGCTCATGATGTCAATCACTGGTTGTCTGGTCCAGATTCGATTATTTACAGACCACCGTCATATAGCTGGAATATTGTTGAGTGCGGCGTTAAACAACAATCAATCAATAAATCAATCATGCTACACCATATACATGTACTAATTATTAGTGAAAATTAGTAGTGAAAAAGTAAGTATTTTCATCCGTTGCGTCATACTTGACAGTGTGCCAGGTATTTGACTATCCTGTCTATGAAAACAAAGGTGTAAACACCACAGATAAGAGTTCATACAAACAAGTATTGTGATACGTATCGGGTCGTGAACAAGGTATCGTGATGCATATCGAATCGCACAGTTGATGTATCGTCCCAGCCCTAGTATTTGTTGATATGTCTACAGCTTGTCACTTATCAATCTTTCAGGCGATGGAGACAGCTCACAAGGAGATACTTCGAACTAACCGAAGTTACTTAGTGGAGAATCTATCTGATATTGCAGAAATTGTCAACCGTCTTTTTGAAATGAAAACAATCACTGCTCCCATGAAGGAGGGCATTCTGGTTTGTATGGCTTTGATCAGTAATTCTATGGCTTTGATCAGTATTGTATGGCTAGGATCAGTAATTGTATGGCTAGGATCAGTAATTGTATGGCAAGGATCAGTAATTGTATGGCTTTGATCAATAATTGTATGGCTTTGACCAGTAATTGTATGGCTAGGATCAGTAATTCTATGGCTTTGATCAGTATTGTATGGCTAGGATCAGTATTTGTATGTCTAGTATCAGTAATTGTATGGCAAGGATCAGTAATTGTATGGCTTTGATCTGTATTGTATGGCTAGGATCAGTAATTGTATGTCTAGGATCAGTAATTGTATGGCTAGGATCAGTAATTGTATGGCTAGGATCAGTAATTGTATGGCAAGGATCAGTAATTGTATGTCTAGGATCAGTAATTGTATGGCTAGGATCAGTAATTGTATGGCTAGGATCAGTAATTGTATGGCAAGGATCAGTAATTGTATGGCTTTGATCTGTAATTGTATAGCAAGGATGAGTAATTGTATGTCTTTGATCAGTAATTGTATGGCTTTGATCAATAATTGTATGGCTTTGACCTGTAATTGTATAGCTAGGATCAGTAATTGTATGGCTTTGACCAGTAATTGTATGTCTAGGATCAGTAATTGTATATCTAGTATGAGTAATTGTATGTCTAGTATCAGTAATTGTATGTCTAGGATCAGTAATTCTATGGCTTTGATCAGTAATTGTATATCCAGTATCAGTATTTATGTCTAGGATCAGTAATTGTATGTCTTTGATCAGTAATTGTATGTCTTTGATCAGTAATTGTATGGCTTTGATCAGTAATTGTATGGCTTTGATCAGTAATTGTATGTCTAGAATCAGTAATTGTGTGGCTAGGATCAGTAATTGTATGGCTAGAATCAGTAATTGTATGGCTAGGATCAGTAATTGTATGGCTACGATCAGTAATTGTGTGGCTAGGATCAGTAATTGTATGGCTTTGATCAGTAATTGTATGTCTAGTATCAGTAATTGTATGGCTAGGGTCAGTAATTGTATGGCTTTGATCAGTAATTGTATGTCTAGAATCAGTAATTGTGTGGCTAGGATCAGTAATTGTATGGCTTTGATCAGTAATTGTATGTCTAGAATCAGTAATTGTGTGGCTAGGATCAGTAATTGTATGGCTAGAATCAGTAATTGTATGGCTAGGATCAGTAATTGTATGGCTAGGATCAGTAATTGTGTGGCTAGGATCAGTAATTGTATGGCTTTGATCAGTAATTGTATGTCTAGTATCAGTAATTGTATGGCTAGGGTCAGTAATTGTATGGCTTTAATCAGTAATTGTATGTCTTGTATCAGTAATTGTGTGGCTAGGGTCAGTATTTGAAAGGCTTTGATCAGTAATTGTATGGCTTTGATCTGTATTGTATGTCTAGTATCAATAATTGTATGGCTTTGATCAGTAATTGTATGGCCTTGATCAGTATTTGTATGGCTTTGATCAGTAATTGTATAGCTTAGATCAGTAATTGCATGGCTTTGATCAGTAATTGTATAGCAAGATCAGTAATTGCATGGATTTGATCAGTAATTGTATTGCTAGGATCAGTAATTGTGTGGCTAGGATCAGTAATTGTATGGCTTTGATCAGTGATTGTATGTCTAGTATCAATAATTGTATGGCTTTGATCAGTAATTGTATAGCTAGGATCAGTAATTGTATGTCTAGTATCAGTAATTGCATGGCTTTGATCAGTAATTGTATGGCTAGGATCAGTAATTGTATGTCTAGTATCAGTAATTGTATAGCTAGGATCAGTAATTTTATGGCTTTGATCAGTAATTGTATAGCTAGGATCAGTAAATGTATGGCTTTAATCAGTAATTGTATGTCTAGTATCAGTAATTGTATGGCTAGGATCAGTAATTTTATGGCTTTGATCAGTAATTATATTGCTTTTTATAATTGTACTGCAAAATTCGTCTGGGACTGGCAAGTGTGGAAGGATCCTCAGGATCTACATATATATATTCTACATGTGCCTACCTTTCAGATATCATTCTGAAAGCATCAGATGTATTCAGATTAATGAGAATTTGACTTTGATCATTTTAATACTTGCATATATGGTACCTTCAACAACACTAAATGTAGAGGTCAGCTGGGCTTGATGGAACGACAATTTTCCATTTCCAATTGTCTCCTTGTACTGTTTGACTATTGTCAAATACTCTTGACATGCTTGAACTATTGGATTTGAGCCAGAAATGGGTGTAGATATATCTAGGACTAAGGGGCTTTAATTGTGTTTTTTTAAGGCAGCAATCTTTGATTTTCTAATGTCAATATTTTATTAAAAAAAACAGCATGTTTCTGGTACTGAAGTTCAATCCCATCAACTCCTTTTGCCAAGATTAGTCAACACCCTGGTCTCACTCGAGTTATGATTCAGTGTTGTTGTTTTTGCTCTAAAGGAAGGACAAAACACGAAAACGGAGAAAAAAAGAGCTTTGCTTGATTTACTACCACGAAGGGGGAAGTTTGCGTTTGATGATTTCTTCAACGCCCTCATTGCAAGTTCCGAATACACTGCTGCTGATGTCTTGAAGCCAGGGCAAGGACAGGCCGCCATGGAGGCGGACAGACAGGCTGGAAAAACTGCCTACTCAGCCCCACAACCCCGGGCTCCGTATGTCGCCTCACCGGTGGAGGATGACCTGCCTAGATGTAGGTGTACCAGTATTGTAATCATCTTCATCACATCTTCCCGAGGACACATAAAGATGCGGGGTAGAATAGGTCTTCAGCAACCCATGCTTGCCGTAAAAGGTGACTTTGCTTGTCGTATGAGGCGACTAACGGGATCGGGTGGTCAGGATCGCTGACTTGGTTGAAGCATGTCATCGATCCCAGTGTCGTGGATTGATGCTCATGATATCAATCACTGGATTGTCTGGTCCAGACTTGATTATTTACAGACCGCCGTCATATAGCTGGAATATTGCTGAGTGCGGCATTAAACAACCAACCATCCCTCCATTGTAGAGGTAACTTGTATATCAATGACAACAGGGCCAGTAAAGTGGAAGAGGCTTTGATGCTCGGTTTTACATTATCACACTAAATGCATTGTGTTAAAATACCTCCAAATTTAGGATATTTAGAACTGATGACAATCATGGGTTGCTGAAGGGCACTTTTAACCTGGATCTTCACAGATTGATACGTCATCTCTGTGCGTGTATTTGTTTCAGTTTGGCCTGATCAGAACTACAATGCAATGGATGTACAGGTTGTGAATGTTGCAGAAGAAGATCACAATATGCGGAATAAATTTGTCAGGTCTGGTACAGCTCAGTCGGGGGTAGGATCATATTTCTCACTCTATGTTGGTTGGTTGGTTTCTTGTTTAACGCCGCACTCAACAATATTCCAGCTATATGACGGCGGTCTGTAAATAATCGAGTCTGGACCAGACAGTCCAGTGATTGATATCATGAGCATTGATCCATGCAGTTTTGATTGATGACCTGCATCAACCAAGTCAGCGAGCCTGACCACACGATCCTGTTAGTCACCTCTTACGACAAGCATAGACGCTTTTTACAGCAAGCATGGGTTGCTGAAGACCTATTCTACCCCGATCTTCACTGGTCCTACGTAAACAGACACTTGAACAGACTAACATGTCTGTCTGTAGTCCAAGCTATGCAGAAATGGCACTGCCATCTACACGCAGGGGGGGGCGGTCGGGTAGCCTAGTGGTTAAAGCGTTCGCTCGTCACGCCGAAGACCCGGGTTCGAATCCCGACATGGGTACAATGTGTGAAGCCCATTTCTGGTGTCCCCCGCCGTGATATTGCTGGAATATTGCTAAAAGCGGCGTAAAACCTCACTCACTCACTCACTCTACACGCAGGCAATTTGCTACAGCTCTGTACAGGGACCGACTATTTGATGTTCGGGGGGTCAGGGAAGGGGTTGGGGATTTTATCGGGGGAAAATTGTCCTAGAAAATTCTTGAAAGAAATAATTATGCTTTGAGACTGTTGAATAGAAAAGAACTTACCTGCCACAAAAATGACATTGATGCACGGTGTTTTTCTTTTAAACAATTTCAGGCTCATTGTTTTTAAATTAAAACACTATCTTGTTTTGAAGCTGTAACTGAAAAAATATCTTATTCAAAACCCAAATCCCCCCTATCAAATGGATGGTCCCTTCAGATTCAGAAAAAAATTATATATTGTCTAAGCAGGATAAGTATTTAGTATCACCTATCATGGTGATACATGGTGATACATTGTATTAGACTATTGTAAAATCAAGCCCTGAATTGCTGTGTTGCTGATATTCTAACCCTTGAAACATCGAGACATTGCCATGGTTGCTGTCTTGCTGATGTTATAACCCTTAAAACATCGAGACATTGCCTTGAATTGCTGTCATGCTGATATTCTAACCCTTGAAACATTGAGACATTGCCATGATTGCTGTGTTGCTGATATTCTAACCCTTGAAACATCGAGACATTGCCATGATTGCTGTCTTGCTGATGTTATAACCCTTGAAACATCGAGATGATGCCATGATTGATGTCATGCTGATGTTATAACCCTTGAAACATCGAGACATTGCCATGATTGCTGTCATGCTGATGTTATAACCCTTAAAACATCGAGACATTGCCATGATTGATGTCATGTTGATGTTATAACCCTTAAAACATCGAGACATTGCCATGATTGCTGTCATGCTGATGTTACAACCCTTGAAACATCGAGACATTGCCATGATTGATGTCATGCTGATGTTATAACCCTTAAAACATCGAGACATTGCCATGATTGCGGTCATGCTGATATTCTAACCCTTGAAACATCGAGACATTGCCATGATTGCTGTCATGTTGATGTTATAACCCTTGAAAACATTGAGACATTGCCATGATTGCTGTCATGTTGATGTTATAACCCTTGAAAACATTGAGACATTGCCATGATTGATGTCATGCTGATGTTATAACCCTGAAAACATCAAGACATTGCCATGATTGATGTCATGCTGATGTTATAACTCTTGAAACATCGAGACATTGCCATGATTGCCGTATTGCTGATGTTAAAACCCTTGAAACATCGAGACATTGCCATGATTGCTGTCTTGCTGATGTTATAACCCTTAAAACATCGAGACATTGCCATGATTGCGGTCATGCTGATATTCTAACCCTTGAAACATCGAGACATTGCCATGATTGCTGTCATGTTGATGTTATAACCCTTGAAAACATTGAGACATTGCCATGATTGCTGTCATGTTGATGTTATAACCCTTGAAAACATTGAGACATTGCCATGATTGATGTCATGTTGATGTTATAACCCTTGAAAACATTGAGACATTGCCATGATTGATGTCATGCTGATGTTATAACCCTGAAAACATCAAGACATTGCCATGATTGATGTCATGCTGATGTTAAAACCCTTGAAACATCGAGACATTGCCATGATTGCTGTCATGTTGATGTTATAACCCTTGAAAACATCGAGACATTGCCATGATTGATGTCATGCTGATGTTAAAACCCTTAAAACATCGAGACATTGCCATGATTGCTGTCATGCTGATGTTATAACCCTGAAAACATCAAGACATTGCCATGATTGCTGTCATGCTGATGTTATAACTCTTGAAACATCGAGACATTGCCATGATTGCCGTATTGCTGATGTTAAAACCCTTGAAACATCGAGACATTGCCCTGAATTGCTGTCATGCTGATATTCTAACCCTTGAAACATGGAGACATTGCCATGATTGCTGTCAGGCTGATATTCTAACCCTTGAAACATTGAGACATTGCCATGATTGCTGTCATGCTGATGTTATAACCCTTAAAACATTGAGACATTGCCATGATTGCTGTCTTGCTGGTGTTATAACCCTTAAAACATCGAGACATTGCCATGATTGCTGTCTTGCTGATGTTATAACCCTTAAAACATCGAGACATTGCCATGATTGATGTCATGCTGATGTTAAAACCCTTAAAACATCGAGACATTGCCATGATTGCTGTCATGCTGATGTTATAACCCTTAAAACATCGAGACATTGCCATGATTGCTGTCATGCTGATGTTATAACCCTTAAAACATCGAGACATTGCCATGATTGCTGTCATGCTGATGTTATAACCCTTAAAACATTGAGACATTGCCATGATTGCTGTCTTGCTGATGTTATAACCCTTAAAACATCGAGACATTGCCATGATTGCTGTCATGCTGATGTTATAACCCTTAAAACATTGAGACATTGCCATGATTGCTGTCTTGCTGATGTTATAACCCTTAAAACATCGAGACATTGCCATGATTGATGTCATGCTGATGTTAAAACCCTTAAAACATCGAGACATTGCCATGATTGCTGTCATGCTGATGTTATAACCCTTAAAACATCGAGACATTGCCATGATTGCTGTCTTGCTGATGTTATAACCCTTAAAACATTGAGACATTGCCATGATTGCTGTCATGCTGATGTTATAACCCTTAAAACATCGAGACATTGCCATGATTGCTGTCATGCTGATGTTATAACCCTTGAAACATCGAGACATTGCCATGATTGCTGTCTTGCTGATATTCTATCCCTTGAAACATCGAGACATTGCCATGATTGCTGTCATGCTGATATTCTAACCCTTGAAACATCGAGACATTGCCATGATTGCTGTGTTGCTGATATTCTAACCCTTGAAACATCAAGACATTGCCATGATTGCTGTCTTGCTGATATTCTATCCCTTGAAACATCGAGACATTGCCATGATTGCTGTCATGCTGATATTCTAACCCTTGAAACATCGAGACATTGCCATGATTGCTGTCATGCTGATGTTATAACCCTTGAAACATCGAGACATTGCCATGATTGCTGTGTTGCTGATATTCTAACCCTTGAAACATCGAGACATTGCCATGATTGCTGTGTTGCTGATGTTAAAACCCTTAAAACATCGAGATGATGCCATGATTGCTGTCTTGCTGATGTTATAACCCTTGAAACATCGAGACATTGCCATGATTGCTGTCATGCTGATGTTATAACCCTTGAAACATCAAGACATTGCCATGATTGCTGTCTTGCTGATGTTATAACCCTTAAAACATCGAGACATTGCCATGATTGCTGTCATGCTGATGTTATAACCCTTAAAACATCGAGACATTGCCATGATTGCTGTCATGCTGATGTTATAACCCTTAAAACATCGAGACATTGCCATGATTGCTGTCATGCTGATGTTATAACCCTTAAAACATCGAGACATTGCCATGATTGCTGTCATGCTGATGTTATAACACTGATTGCTGTTTCTGTTTCTACCATTGCATTGTTGTTGAATTGTCTTTGACCATTGCTCTGCTTGTGACTGTTCCAGTATTACTGTATGCAGCGGAGACCAAGGGGAATTCTTTTAATAATTAACAATGAGAAATTTTCCACTGCAAGACAGGAGAAAAATCTTCCACTTGAAGACAGAGACGGCACAAATGTAGATGCAACATCCCTCGATATGCTGTTCGAAAAACTGTCTTTTATAACAATCACCGAGAAAAACCTGACAAGGGAGGTAAAAGTCACTTTTTATTCTTGAAATGTTTTGATGAATTTCAGTTCAAAATGTTGCTAAGACAAAACATCTATCCATTGCACAGTCCAGATTAATACATCACACACTTCGGGTAACAGATTCATCTTGCGTCACATATTTTATCATAGGTAGATTTTCATTTGAAGTTCTAAACATATGCTATTTTCACTACTTTTAGACATATTTGTGTACTTGACCTTGGCAAAAGCCCCAAACTGATTAAAATAATAAAGAACACATGCTATTGTGAAGCCTAGTTAGCCTAGTGGTTAAAGTGTTCGCTCGTCACACCAAAGACACAGGTTCCATTCCCGACATGGGTACAATGTGTGAAGCCCATTTCTGGTGTCCCCCGCCGTGATATTGCTGGAATATTGCTAAAAGCAACACAAAACCATGCTCGCTCACTCACTCACTCACTCACTCACTCACTCACTCACTCACTCACTCACTCACTCACTCACTCACTCACTCACTCACTCACTCACTCACTCACTCACTCACTCACTCACTCACTCTTGTGAAGCCATTTGAAAATGCAGGTGCCATCCTTTCATCATTTTCTACAACTTAAATGTGTTCCAGTGGGCCACAAATGTCCGTTATCCTTACTCCACCTTCAACTGGTGAAAAGGTCAAGATAAATAGTTCTAGATTTTTCAAAGGCAGCTAAACTGAGAATGTACTATGTTTTTGTTTAATCCCTTTTATGAATGACCAAGCATGCTTAAGTATGCATCAAAAGATTTTTATTGTTGTTGACTAATATACTTTTAACATCTTCAAACCACAAAGTATGTTCTTTGGATAATATCAGAAAGTTGAATATTGTTTAAGGATCTAATAATATCGCTTGTTAGAAGTGAAGTGTTTGCTTGTCCTGCTGAAGGTCTGGGTTCCCCACATTGGTAACAGCAAGTGAAGCCCACTTCTGGTGTCCCATGCCGGGTATTTTGGGAACATCGCTCACTCACTCCCACCCTCCTTCACTCCCACCATCACTCCCACCATCACTCACTCACTCCTTTACCCCCTCCTTCACTCCCTACCTCACTCACTCACTCCTTTACTCCCTCCTTCACTCCCACCCTCACTCACTCACTCACTCCTTTACTCTCTCCTTCACTCCCTACCTCACTCACTCACTCCTTTACTCCCTCCTTCACTCCCACCCTCACTCACTCACTCACTCCTTTACTCTCTCCTTCACTCCCTACCTCACTCACTCACTCCTTTACTCTCTCCTTCACTCCCTACCTCACTCACTCACTCCTTTACTCCCTCCTTCACTCCCCCCCCCACTCACTCACTCCTTTACTCCCTCCTTCACTTCCCCCCCCACTCACTCACTCCTTTACTCCCTCCTTCACTTCCCCCCCCACTCACTCACTCCTTTACTCCCTCCTTCACTTCCCCCCCCACTCACTCACTCCTTTACTCTCTCCTTCACTCCCTACCTCACTCACTCACTCCTTTACTCTCTCCTTCACTCCCTACCTCACTCACTCACTCCTTTACTCCCTCCTTCACTCCCACCCTCACTCACTCACTCCTTTACTCCCTCCTTCACTCCCCCCCCCACTCACTCACTCCTTTACTCCCTCCTTCACTCCCCCCCCCACTCACTCACTCCTTTACTCCCTCCTTCACTCCCACCCCCACTCACTCTCTCACTCCTTTACTCCCTCCTTCACTCCCACCCTCACTCACTCACTCACTCCTTTACTCCCTCCTTCACTCCCACCCTCACTCACTCACTCCTTTACTCCCTCCTTCACTCCCACCCCCACTCACTCTCTCACTCCTTTACTCCCTCCTTCACTCCCACCCTCACTCACTCACTCCTTTACTCTCTCCTTCACTCCCACCCTCACTCACTCACTCCTTTACTCCCTCCTTCACTCCCACCCTCACTCACTCACTCTCTCACTCCTTTACTCCCTCCTTCACTCACTCACTCCTTTACTCACTCCTTCACTCCCACCCCCACTCACTCACTCCTTTACTTCTTTACTCCCTCCTTCACACCCACCTTCAAACCCACCCTCATTCACTCAATCCTTTACTCACTCCTTCACACCCACCCTCACTCACTCACTCCTTTACTTCTTTACTCCCACCCTCACTCACTTACTCCTTTACTCACTCCTTTACTCCCTCCTTCACCCCCACCCTCACTCCCACCCTCACTCACTCCTTTACTCACTCTTGGACGCGACGTTAAACCCAATTTCACCTCACCTCACCTTTACTCACTCCTTTACTCCCTCCTTCACACCCACCTTCAAACCCACCCTCACTCACTCACTCCTTCACTCCCTCCTTCACTCCCACCCTCACTCACTCACTCCTTTACTTCTTTACTCCCTCCTTCACTCCCACCCTCACTCACTCACTCATTTACTCACTTCTTTACTCCTTCCTTCACTCCCAACCTCACTCACTCACTCCTTTACTCTCTCCTTCACTCCCACCCTCACTCACTCACTCCTTTACTTCTTTACTCCCTCCTTCACTCCCACCCTCACTCCTTTACTCCCTCCTTCACTCCCACCCTCACTCACTCACTCCTTTACTCTCCTTCACTCCCACCCTCACTCACTCACTCCTTTACTTCTTTACTCCCTCCTTCACTCCCACCCTCACTCCTTTACTCCCTCCATCACACCCACCTTCAAACCCACCCTCACTCACTCACTCCTTTACTTCTTTACTTCCTCCTTCACTCCCACCCTCACTCACTCACTCCTTTACTCCCTCCATCACACCCACCTTCAAACCCACCCTCACTCACTCACTCCTTTACTTCTTTACTTCCTCCTTCACTCCCACCCTCACTCACTCGCTCCTTTACTTCTTTACTCCCTCCTTCACTCCCACCCTCACTCCTTTACTCCCTCCATCACACCCACCTTCAAACCCACCCTCACTCACTCACTCCTTTACTTCTTTACTCCCTCCTTCACTCCCACCCTCACTCCTTTACTCCCTCCATCACACCCACCTTCAAACCCACCCTCACTCACTCACTCCTTTACTTCTTTACTTCCTCCTTCACTCCCACCCTCACTCACTCCCCTATTTACTCACTTCTTTACTCCCTCCTTCACTCCCACCCTCACTCCCACCCTCACTCACTCACTCATTTACTCACTTCTTTACTCCCTCCTTCACTCCCAACCTCACTCACTCACTCATTTACTCACTTCTTTACTCCCTCCTTCACTCCCACCCTCACTCACTCACTCATTTACTCACTCCTTTACTCCCTCCTTCACACCCACCCTCACTCACTCACTCACTCACTGTGAGACACTGTAATTAGAATGTTGAATAACTGCTGGATTGTCTTTTCAGGGAATTATTGAAGTCCTAAGAAGACAGCAGCAGGTCAATCATGACAATTATGACTGTTTTGTGTGTGTCATCTTGTCCCATGGGACTGGCGGGGGCGTGTTTGGTGTTGACGGCGAGGTCGCAAACACACAGGACATCACTGATATGTTCAACGGTCAGAACTGCAAGACACTCGCTGGGAAGCCAAAACTATTCTTCATACAGGCCTGCCAGGGAAGTAAGTGCACCAGACATTGCCAAAGTGAGCATGTTTCATGGGTTTTGGTCCATTATCATTGGGTAAAGGATAACAACCTTCTCCCACACCCGTGAAGATCCGGGGTAGAATAGGTCTTCAGCAACCCATGCTTGCTGTAAACATGAAGGCGACTATGCTTGTCGTAAGAGGCGACTAACGGGATCGGGTGGTCAGGCTCGCTGACTTGGATGATGCATGTCATCGATCCCAATTGCATGGATCGACATGATATTAATCACTGGATTGTCTGGTCCAGACTCGATTATTTACAGACCGCCGTCATATAGGTGGAATATTGCTGAGTATGGCATTAAACAACAAACCAACCAACCAGTTTATACAACTTTAAAACCTTTTTACAATTCAATGGAAGCTGGAGCATTTCCTTCCAAAGGGTCGGGACATTGGGGTGGAATGCCCGAGGTTCTTGGTTAATGAATACAATTGCAGTTTATCAACATTTTAATACCTACTCTACTCACACAGTAGTGTTACGTGACAAAAGGTTTATAATCCCAGTGATATCATATTGTAACAGGGCTATTGCTGTCTTTGCATGTTTTTAAAACAGATTTATTTAACCTATCCTGCATTACTCCTTAAAACATTCACTGCTTACCTTTTGACAGTAGTGAAGCTGTGATTGATCCTGCTGAAGAAAGGAAAGTGCAGTTCCGTTCAGAAATTTCTTTGTGGGGAATAAAATTTGTTTGGTTTGCTCTTTATTTAGACAACCAACTTGTTTACTATTTTGATTTAAATTGGCTTGTTTCTTACGCTTGGCACTAATTGCCAGGGATTTTTTTTCCAGAGATCCTCACTCTCGGTGTCTAGACTGCACCATACTTTGCATTTCATCACACAAGATTCCGGAACTGCAAGCTTTATTACCCTCATTTCAGCTTGAGGCCACACTTTGTCACCCAGTGTGTGATCTGAATGTAGTACTTCAGTGTTTCACTCTGTTCGAGCCTCTCCACGCAAAATCCTTCTTCACCCCCCCCCAAATGACAATTTTTTTCTTGGCCTTAGCCACAGCGGCAAGAGTGAGCGAGATTTATGCGCTCGACATCACTTGTGTACGCTTTGAGTGGGGCACGCAAGGAGCAGTCCACCTCGGGTTATGCTGGGATTTTATAGCTAAAACCAGTTGCCGGGACAACCCGATCGGTCTTTCGCTAAGCCACCATCATCATCAATCGTGGGAGTGGAAGACGAGGATGAACTATTATTGTGCCCTGTGCGTGCATGACAAGCTTTAGGCATGGGACATGGAAACAATTGTTTATCCTGGTTTCTGAGACTTCCATGAGCAAAGTCAGCCATATTACCGTTTCATTATGGTTGTGAGCTATCATCCTTCAGGCCTACAAGATTGTTAAGATCGAGCGACTGAGAGCCAACAACCCCCATGAGATCCGGGCGGTTGCCTCCACGATGACTCTTCACAGTAATTGTTCTATTAGAGTCATCATGGAAGGATGTTTTTGGAGGTCGGACTCGGTCTTTGCTAGCCACTTCCTGAGGGACTTGGCTTTCGAAGACGTCGACGGTATTCGCAGTTTTGGACTACTGGTTGTAGCACAGCAGGTAACCAACCAGCGACGCCATAAAAACATATGAATCATGTCCAGAGCCAGCCTTACCCTACTCGAGTAGTTTCATCATTCAATTGTTTAGGTTTTTTTCCCCCGCCGCGCGAAAGCGAGAAGCGGGGGACATAGTATTCACGACCGTCCGTATGTCCCACCTGTTTCTTGCCGCGATATCTCAAGAGCTAAACACTGGATTGTCTTCATATTTGGAACTATGGTGTATATACAGACTCCGCAGACCACAGTCGGTTTTGGTGACCTTGACCCCATTTTCAAGGTCACAGCAGGCAAATCTGCTTTTGGAGTTGGAAAACGGTGTTGCCGCGATATCTCAAGAACTAAACACTGGATTGTCTTCATATTTGGAATTATGGTGTATATACAGACTCCACAGACACCAGTCGGTTTTGGTGACCTTGACCCAATTTTCAAGGTCACCTCAGGCAAATCTGCTTTTGGAGTTGGAAAACGGTGTTGCAGCGATATCTCAAGAACTAAACACTGGATTGTCTTCAAATTTGGTACTATGGTGTATATACAGACTTCGCAGACACCAGTCGATTTTGATGACCTTAACTTAATTTTCAAGATAACAGCAGGGAAATCTGTTATTCGAGATGGAAAACAGTGTTGCCGCGATATCTCAAGAACTAATTTCTGGATTCCTTCATGTTTGATAATATTGGCTTTTGGAGTACGACAAATAGTTCCATGGAGGTATCTAACACAGAAAATAAAATTATTCAAAAGGAATAAAATATTTGGAAAAAAAACACATATCGCATAAGGCGACAGGGGACATTTCTTCACTTTGTGACAAATACTTGTTTTTACTGCGTTCACGCTATCGTAGCTTGGTAACTCAGTTTCTAGACCTTACTGAAGCTGTTGTCTCTTATTGTTTGTTTACCCGGACATACTCATACTCTCGTAACCTTTCCGTGAACAGGATTGGCTGATCAGTTCCCAATCTGTGCAGAAGAATTGAGCCACACAGCCGACACGACCTTTAGTTGGGAGAGTTTTTATCGAGTTCACATCTGAAGGTACTTCTGCCTCCACACCGTCGCGTACAGATGCAGTAAGGAGTTATGCAGGATAAGTTAAAAAATCGGGTAAAATGTTGATATTTTCTTATTTGTATACTTATCCTGCATTACTTTGTCTAAGGCCCCACCTGTCATAGACATGCCCCCCCACAATATCTTCAGCCATTTCATGTGTGACCGACAGTAATATCATCTTCCCGAGGCAAGAGAGTTAACTGACTCTAAAAGTCCAATTTCCACCCTTGCCAAACTAGGCTGGAATTCCTGGGCTCCATGGTAGTGCCACCAGTGGCTATTACGAGTTATGTCCTTTCTATGCCTCTCCTATTGACCAATCACACTCAACCTCTCGTATCACTTGCATTTGCTTCAAACAAAACGGTGGTGCCCAGTCAAGACGATCTGATTGATAATCAAGATCTATATTGTGATAAAACGAGTCTTACATCGCAAAGTGCATCAAATCACGTGAGCACCTTGATTAAAAGCATGAAAATATTTAGAAAATATCTGTTGACAACGAGTTAGCGGTACACATGCTTTGCAAATCCTGCAGTCGACAGAAATCTGCATGACACTTTACGAACCGGATTTCGATTTCAGTGCGCGATTTTGATTGGACTATGCATAGACACATTAGTCCATAATACCAGCCTAGTTCGGCAAGGGTGGAAACTGGACTTTTATAGTCAGTTAACTCACTTGCCTCGGGAAGATGCAGTAATATGGAGACATCTTTTGTCTACCACTTCCAGTATGACACAGCAGCTAGTGATTGCAGGGGGGTCCTACTCCTGCTTTTCTTTCTTCAGCAGGATCAATCACATCTTCACTGCCCTCAAAATGTAAGCAGTGAATGCATTAAGGAATAATGCAGGATAATAGGTGTGTCATGATAAATCGAAATATTGATATATTGCTATTGGTAAGCACTTAAAGTCAATATATCTATTGTTAAATCAATTTCCGATCAATAGTTTTAATTGTATTTACCACATCTTACAGTTCCCTGTAATGTTTTTGTATTTTTTACTGTTTTTTTTCTACAGCTAAGCGAGATACAGGCAGTGCTGGAGCACAAGATCCCTCTGTGGGTGAAGTCAGTCTCAAGTTTGAGAAGATGGGCTTGAAGAATGAAACAGAGGCATCATCCAAATCACAGGTGCAGTGTGAAACAAAGGCGGATTCTGTTGCTGAAGAAAACCTTGGAACCAGAGCAGACACTTTTGTCGCTCTTGCCACAACACCAGGTGATGCAGCAGTCTGGTCTATGTTGGTTGGTTTGTTGTTAAACGCCGCACTCAGCAATGTTCCAGCTATATGACGGCGGTCTGTAAATAATCGAGTCTGGACCAGACAGTCCAGTGATTAATGTCATGAGCATCGATCCACGCAATTGAGATCGATGACATGCATCAACCATGTCAGCGAGCCTGACCACCCGATCCTGTTAGTCGCCTTTTACGACAAGCATAGTCGCCTTTTACGGCAAGTCTGGGTTGCTGAAGACCTATTCTACCCCGGAATCTTCACAGGTTCTCGTCTATGTCCCTAGTGGCTTGACTTTCATTTCTTGCCATGGCTTCATGAAGTATTCTCAGTCACTGCACCAGGATATATTTTTATTGTGTACAGATTTGGCCTCATCCTTGTGTTAACTAAACATTGTGACCTCTTCAGTGTGTGGGGTGGTCAGGTAGCCTAGTGGTTAAAGCGTTTGCTTGTCATGCTGAAGACCCTGATTCGATTCCTGACATGGGTAAAATGTGTGAAGCTCATTACTGGTGTCCCCCACAGAGAAATTGCTGGAATATTGCTAAAAGTGGCGTAAAATCAAACTCACTCACTCACTCATGTTGAGAAGTAATTGATATGACATCATCCATTGTTGATGTCAAACATTACTTACATTATGTCATCTGAGCCAAAGGCTGTCTTCACTCACTCATTCTTCAGTGTGTACTGTACAGTGGGTGTCTTCAGTGTATACTGTACAGTGGGTGTCTTCAGTGTGTATACTGTACAGTGGGTGTCTTCAGTGTGTATACTGTACAGTTGGTGTCTCCAGTGTGTATTCTGTACAGTGGATGTCTGCAGTGTATACTGTACAGTGGGTGTCTTCAGTGTGTATACTGTACAGTGGGTGTCTTCAGTGTGTATACTGTACAGTGGGTGTCTTCAGTGTGTATACTGTACAGTGGGTGTCTTCAGTGTGTATACTGTACAGTGGATGTCTGCAGTGTATACTGTACAGTGGGTGTCTTCAGTGTGTATACTGTACAGTGGGTGTCTTCAGTGTGTATACTGTGCAGTGGGTGTCTTCAGTGTGTATACTGTACAGTGGGTGTCTTCAGTGTGTATACTGTACAGTGGGTGTCTTCAGTGTGTATACTGTACAGTGGGTGTCTTCAGTGTGTATACTGTACAGTGGATGTCTTCAGTGTGTATACTGTACAGTGGGTGTCTTCAGTGTGTATACTGTACAGTGGGTGTCTTCAGTGTGTATACTGTACATTGGGTGTCTGCAGTGTGTATACCGTACATTGGGTGTCTTCAGTGTGTATACTGTACAGTGGATGTCTTCAGTGTGTATACTGTACAGTGGGTGTCTTCAGTGTGTATACTGTACAGTGGGTGTCTTCAGTGTGTATACTGTACAGTGGGTGTCTGCAGTGTGTATACTGTACAGTAGATGTCTTCAGTGTGTATACTGTACAGTGGGTGTCTTCAGTGTGTATACTATACAGTGGATGTCTTCAGTGTGTATACTGTACAGTAGGTGTCTGCAGTGTGTATACTGTACATTGGGTGTCTTCAGTGTGTATACAGTACAGTGGATGTCTTCAGTGTGTATACTGTACAGTGGATGTCTTCAGTGTGTATACTGTACAGTGGGTGTCTTCAGTGTGTATACTGTACATTGTGTGTCTTCAGTGTGTATACTGTACAGTGGGTGTCTTCAGTGTGTATACTGTACAGTGGGTGTCTTCAGTGTGTATACTGTACAGTGGATGTCTTCAGTGTGTATACTGTACAGTGGGTGTCTTCAGTGTGTATACTGTACAGTGGGTGTCTTCAGTGTGTATACTGTACAGTGGATGTCTTCAGTGTATACTGTACAGTGGGTGTCTTCAATGTGTATACTGTACAGTGGGTGTCTTCAGTGTGTATACTGTACATTGGGTGTCTTCAGTGTGTATACTGTACAGTGTTTGTCTTCAGTGTGTATACTGTACAGCTGGTGTCTTCAGTGTGTATACTGTACATTGGGTGTCTTCAGTGTGTATACTGTACAGTGGATGTCTTCAGTGTGTATACTGTACAGCTGGTGTCTTCAGTGTGTATACTGTACAGTATGTGTCTTCAGTGTGTATACTGTACAGTGGGTGTCTTCAGTGTGTATACTGTACTTGGGGCATCTGCAGTGTGTATACTGTACATTGGGTGTCTTCAGTGTGTATACTGTACAGTGGGTGTCTTCAGTGTGTATACTGTACAGTGTGTGTCTTCAGTGTGTATACTGTACAGTGGGTGTCTGCAGTGTGTATACTGTACATTGGGTGTCTTCAATGTGTATACTGTACAATGGATGTCTTCAGTGTGTATACTGTACATTGGGTGTCTTCAGTGTGTATACTGTACAGTGGGTGTCTTCAGTGTGTATACTGTACAGTGGATGTCTGCAGTGTATACTGTACAGTGGGTGTCTTCAATGTGTATACTGTACAGTGGGTGTCTTCAGTGTGTATACTGTGCAGTGGGTGTCTTCAGTGTGTATACTGTACAGTGGGTGTCTTCAGTGTGTATACTGTACATTGGGTGTCTTCAATGTGTGTACTGTACAGTGGGTGTCTTCAGTGTGTATACTGTACAGTGGGTGTCTGCAGTGTGTATACTGTACAGTGGGTGTCTTCAATGTGTATACTGTACAGTGGGTGTCTTCAGTGTGTATACTGTATAGTGGGTGTCTTCAGTGTGTATACTGTACAGTGGGTGTCTTCAGTGTGTATACTGTACAGTGGGTGTCTTCAGTGTGTATACTGTACAGTGTGTGTCTTCAGTGTGTAAAGTGTACAGTGGGTGTCTTCAGTGTGTATACTGTACATTGGGTGTCTTCAGTGTGTATACTGTATAGTGGGTGTCTTCAGTGTGTATACTGTACAGTGGGTGTCTTCAGTGTGTATACTGTACAGTGGGTGTCTGCAGTGTGTATACTGTACAGTAGATGTCTTCAGTGTGTATACTGTACAGTGGGTGTCTTCAGTGTGTATACTATACAGTGGATGTCTTCAGTGTGTATACTGTACAGTGGGTGTCTGCAGTGTGTATACTGTACATTGGGTGTCTTCAGTGTGTATACAGTACAGTGGATGTCTTCAGTGTGTATACTGTACAGTGGATGTCTTCAGTGTGTATACTGTACAGTGGGTGTCTTCAGTGTGTATACTGTACATTGTGTGTCTTCAGTGTGTATACTGTACAGTGGGTGTCTTCAGTGTGTATACTGTACAGTGGGTGTCTGCAGTGTGTATACTGTACAGTAGATGTCTTCAGTGTGTATACTGTACAGTGGGTGTCTTCAGTGTGTATACTATACAGTGGATGTCTTCAGTGTGTATACTGTACAGTGGGTGTCTTCAGTGTGTATACTGTACAGTGGGTGTCTTCAGTGTGTATACTGTACAGTGGATGTCTTCAGTGTATACTGTACAGTGGGTGTCTTCAATGTGTATACTGTACAGTGGGTGTCTTCAGTGTGTATACTGTACATTGGGTGTCTTCAGTGTGTATACTGTACAGTGTTTGTCTTCAGTGTGTATACTGTACAGCTGGTGTCTTCAGTGTGTATACTGTACATTGGGTGTCTTCAGTGTGTATACTGTACAGTGGATGTCTTCAGTGTGTATACTGTACAGCTGGTGTCTTCAGTGTGTATACTGTACAGTATGTGTCTTCAGTGTGTATACTGTACAGTGGGTGTCTTCAGTGTGTATACTGTACTTGGGGCATCTGCAGTGTGTATACTGTACATTGGGTGTCTTCAGTGTGTATACTGTACAGTGGGTGTCTTCAGTGTGTATACTGTACAGTGTGTGTCTTCAGTGTGTATACTGTACAGTGGGTGTCTGCAGTGTGTATACTGTACATTGGGTGTCTTCAATGTGTATACTGTACAATGGATGTCTTCAGTGTGTATACTGTACATTGGGTGTCTTCAGTGTGTATACTGTACAGTGGGTGTCTTCAGTGTGTATACTGTACAGTGGATGTCTGCAGTGTATACTGTACAGTGGGTGTCTTCAATGTGTATACTGTACAGTGGGTGTCTTCAGTGTGTATACTGTGCAGTGGGTGTCTTCAGTGTGTATACTGTACAGTGGGTGTCTTCAGTGTGTATACTGTACATTGGGTGTCTTCAATGTGTGTACTGTACAGTGGGTGTCTTCAGTGTGTATACTGTACAGTGGGTGTCTGCAGTGTGTATACTGTACAGTGGGTGTCTTCAGTGTGTATACTGTACATTGGGTGTCTTCAGTGTGTACTGTACAGTGGGTGTCTTCAGTGTGTATACTGTACAGTGGGTGTCTTCAGTGTGTACTGTACAGTGGGTGTCTTCAGTGTGTATACTGTACAGTGGGTGTCTTCAGTGTGAATACTGTACAGTGGGTGTCTTCAGTGTGTATACTGTACAGTGGATGTCTTCAATGTGTATACTGTACAGTGGGTGTCTGTAGTGTGTAAACTGTACATTGGGTGTCTTCAGTGTGTATACTGTACAGTGGGTGTCTTCAGTGTGTATACTGTACAGTGGGTGTCTTCAGTGTGTATACTGTGCAGTGGGTGTCTTCAGTGTGTATACTGTACATTGGGTGTCTTTAGTGTGTATACTGTACAGTGGGTGTCTTCAGTGTGTATACTGTACAGTAGATGTCTTCAGTGTGTATACTGTACAGTGGGTGTCTTCAGTGTGTATACTGTACAGTGGGTGTCTTCAGTGTGTATACTGTACATTGGGTGTCTTCAATGTGTGTACTGTACATTGGGTGTCTTCAGTGTGTGTACTGTACATTGGGTGTCTTCAGTGTGTATACTGTACAGTGGGTGTCTGCAGTGTGTATACTGTACAGTGGGTGTCTTCAGTGTGTATACTGTACATTGGGTGTCTTCAGTGTGTACTGTACAGTGGGTGTCTTCAGTGTGTACTGTACAGTGGGTGTCTTCAGTGTGTATACTGTACAGTGGGTGTCTTCAGTGTGAATACTGTACAGTGTGTGTCTTCAGTGTGTATACTGTACAGTGGATGTCTTCAATGTGTATACTGTACAGTGGGTGTCTGTAGTGTGTAAACTGTACAGTGGGTGTCTTCAGTGTGTATACTGTACAGTGGGTGTCTTCAGTGTGTATACTGTACAGTGGGTGTCTTCAGTGTGTATACTGTGCAGTGGGTGTCTTCAGTGTGTATACTGTACATTGGGTGTCTTCAGTGTGTATACTGTACAGTGGGTGTCTTCAGTGTGTATACTGTACAGTGGGTGTCTGCAGTGTGTATACTGTACATTGGGTGTCTTCAATGTGTATACTGTACAATGGATGTCTTCAGTGTGTATACTGTACATTTTGTGTCTTCAGTGTGTATACTGTACAGTGGGTGTCTTCAGTGTGTATACTGTACAGTGGATGTCTGCAGTGTATACTGTACAGTGGGTGTCTTCAATGTGTATACTGTACAGTGGGTGTCTTCAGTGTGTATACTGTATAGTGGGTGTCTTCAGTGTGTATACTGTACAGTGGGTGTCTTCAGTGTGTATACTGTACAGTGGGTGTCTTCAGTGTGTATACTGTACAGTGTGTGTCTTCAGTGTGTAAAGTGTACAGTGGGTGTCTTCAGTGTGTATACTGTACATTGGGTGTCTTCAGTGTGTATACTGTATAGTGGGTGTCTTCAGTGTGTATACTGTACAGTGGGTGTCTTCAGTGTGTATACTGTACAGTGGGTGTCTTCAGTGTGTATACTGTACAGTGGGTGTCTTCAGTGTGTAAACTGTACATTGGGTGTCTTCAGTGTGTATACTGTACAGTGGGTGTCTTCAGTGTGTATACTGTACAGTGTGTGTCTTCAGTGTGTATACTGTACAGTGGGTGTCTTCAGTGTGTATACTGTACAGTGTTTGTCTTCAGTGTGTATACTGTACAGTGGGTGTCTTCAGTGTGTATACTGTACAGTGTTTGTCTTCAGTGTGTATACTGTTCTGGGGGTGTCTTTAGTGTGTATACTGTACAGTGGGTGTCTTCAGTGTGTGTAGTGTACACCGGGTGTCTTCACTATGTGTGTACTGGGCTTGTCAGGTTGTTAGTTCAGATCTGGAAGTGTGGGTTGTTACTAAATACTTCATATTTCTTCTTTTTTCTTGCCTTTCAAAAAATTTATTTCTCTCTTCCAGATTATCTGTCGTACCGAAACACAAAGAGAGGCACGTGGTTTGTGCAGGCCATCACCTACATCTTTCAGAAGTTTGCTCGTTCAGAAGATCTGTTGTCAATGATGACCAAGGTAAATTATATTTCTTGTCCGGGATAAATTAGGTCCTCAGCAACCCATGCTTGCCGTAAAAGGCGACTATGCTTGTAGTAAGAGGCGACAAATGGGATCGACGGGTCAGGCTCGCTGACTTGGTTGATGCATGTCATCGCTTCCCAATTGCGTGGATCGATGCTCATGATGTCAATCACTGGATTTTGTGGTCCGGACTCGATTATTTACTGACCGCTGTCATATAGCTGTAATCAGGGGTCCGGAAAATTTAAAATTCCAATCGGACATTTGCATTTAGGCCACGTATTTTAGTACGACTTTTCACAAACATTACAAGTTTACGTATTCATAATATAATGAATTATGAATTGTTTCAATTTAAATTGTTTAATTCACCGGACAATTAATAACAAATAATATCATTTTAGATTTACATGGAAAACATACGTTTGTTTCTGTTATAATAACGATCTGTTAACGTAGTGAACGGTCTAATTAATATTCATGAGTCTGCTCAAGTGTACGCGTTGTTACATTTGGATCGAGACTATTATCCCATATTTGGTTATCACGTGACCTCACGGGAAAAGTTTTTTTTTAAACTAAAGATTTTTTTAAAAACAAGACAAATAATTTAATCACAAATACTAAAATATCGTTGATAGCAATAGTTATTTGAATACTTTTTTCATCTGTACTTAATTATTGACCATAAAAAAATTGGATATCTATCGTCCGAGAAAGCAAAATGGCGGTCAATCAAGATTCAATATAAGACTAGCTACTGAAAACAATAAAATCTGCAAATCCTCATTGTATGTCAACCAAGTGAAAGTTGTTAGCCACGACTTACAAAATGATCGTCCAGACTTTGAGGGTTTGGCAGATCCGCTCGACTGATCTGCATCGGTCGACTGGCTGTCGTCACGCTTTCGCTTCTTATCTGAGGTTACATATTGTAGCATTGTGAGGATAATGAGGTACATCGATGATGCAAGGTATTAATGTACAGTTGTAAACACCTTTCACTCAAATTAACAAGATGTTCTCAGTAATTAATCCTCGATTAATCAGTGTCAACTCAGTTTATTGCCTATTACAGTGATTGACCGATTGGACTATCATGTAGGTACGATGTATTTACAGCAATCAAAACAAACAAAGCTTGTCAGTGTAGTTAATCTTCATTGTGTTGCAACTGCAGACTGAAACTGCTCAGTCCTAACTGTTGATCATGTCCGGTCAAAATTTAAGAATGTCCGGACAATACTTTTTAAAATGTCCGGTAAGCAATATTTTAAAACGGACATTTGAGATTCCCAATCGGACATGTCCGGCGCATATGACGGTTTCCGGACCCCTGGCTGTAATATTGCTGAGTACGGCGTTAAACAACAAACAATAAATCAATCTTTCTTGTCATTTCTCTGACCATAGTTGTCATACATCTACTTTTGACTACAAATAGGAGACAGCGTGGCCTGATCAATATGACCATGTATAAATCTACATTACTGTGCCACGGGCTGTGGTGTTACGCCTGGGACGATTTCAAGTAAATCTCTCAAGATAATTCGGTGATTCGATTGTGAAAAGTGCAATCTCATTAAAATCAGATCTTAGTTCCCGCTATTGCTAAACAAAGATCTTAGGACATCCCATTACGGGTCACGTCAGAACGACCATTCATTCAACCAATCAGAGCGTCGCTTACCAGATCATTAAAGTGACAGACGGAATGTATTTTCTGATCATGCAACCTTGAACTATTTAACAGAGGGTATTCCAAACGATAGTTACAGGTTTCAGAGCTCCAGATAAGCTTTTGGTGTTTTGGGTATTTTACCCATGCATTTTAAAATCATTGGGTATCAGTAATTCTATCTGGGTATTCAAATTTCAGTTACCCACTAGTTTTTACACATGTGGGTATTTAAGTTAAATATTTAAAAACACTATTCATCCAGTCCCTGCAAACTGGTGTCGTGTGGGTTTGAGAGCTTTATAGGACTCAAAAATACCACGATACTTCCACACGAAAGTGTGATGGCAAATGATCATGATGTGACTGTCATCGTGGAGTTTGGCAAGGTTGACGAAATGCCCGTTTATAATTTCAAAATAAGTTGCTGATTTGCTAATCGAATACGCAGGGTTACTTCACAATATTTTGGTGATACGCACAAATGTTATTTTTGTAGCGTATCTGTAATGTTCGTTGCGTATTTGATACGCTTGGATTATATTTTACTGCGTATTTCTGCATTTCTGATGCGTATTTCACGCAGATACGCAGCCTATCTGGAGCTCTGGGTTTTATGATTTTATCCATATAACTTAGACCATCTGTAAGCCATTCCAGAATGTTCTTTTTATCAGTTTTATATTTTTTAACTGAGGATATGTCAAAATATGTTTCGAAGAGTAGTCGCCAGTTTGAAACTAGTGTCGTAAAGCGCGAGAAAGCTGCTTTCTGATTGGCTCATGTCGATTTCTTGTCAGTCATTTCATTGATCGGTCAAAGTTCGCGAGAGGTCGTTCTTACATGACCCGTAATGGGATGTCCTCAGATCTTTGTTTAGCGGTAGCAAAAACTAAGGTCTGATTTTAATGAGATTGTGAAAAGTGGGACATAGGGTTTACGAAATTCAATTCTTTTCTTCCACAATAAACTGGAAAAGTTTTACCCAGATAAATAAACTGTTGCGCCAGGCCCCTCTGCCCAATATTTCACAGTGGGTTTCCGAACACTGCCAGCAGGACTACAGATCCACTGAGCTGTTTACCTTGTGCATGTCCTTGTTTTTGTACTGGTCAACCCTCAATACTTCACAGGATTATCCATTGTCTGTATTTCACAGGATTGTATAGTCTGTTTATCCTTGGTTGTTGTTCGGTGTGATAGTGACACGTGTTCAAGCTAACTAACGGCAGGCCAATTTACTGTACTCTGAGTTAACTTTATGCCAAACCCGTGAAGATGAAGGAGTGTTAGTACATATATAGAACGACCTGTGAGGATCCAGGGTAGAATAGGTCTTCAGCAACCCATGCTTGCCGTAAAAGGCGACTTTGCTTGTCGTAAGAGGCGACTAACGGGATTGGGTGGTCAGGCTAGCTGACTTGGTTGATGCATTTTATCGATCCCAATTGCGTGAATGGATGCTTATGATATTAATCAATGGATTGTCTGGTCCAGACTAGATTATTTTCAGACCGCCGTCATATAGCTGGAATATTGCTGAGTTTGGCGTTAAACAACAAACAAATGAACAAACAAACTTTGTGCCAACCGTAACATTCATTAAGGCAATCATCTTCCCGAGGCAAGAGCGTCAACTGACTTTAAAAGTCCAGTTTCCACTCTTGCCGAATTAGGCTGGATTTCCTGGGCTCGATCGTAGCGCCACCAGTGGCTATTACGAGTCATGTCCTTTCTATGCCTCTCCTATTGACCAATCAAATTCAACCTGTCGTGTCACTTGCATTTGCTTCAAACAAAACGGTTGCGCCCAGTCAGGATGATCTGATTGATAATCAAGATCTATATTGTGATAAAACGAGTCTTACATCGCAAAGTTTATCAAATCACGTGAGCACCTTGATTAAAAGCATGAAAAGATTTAGAAAATATCTAGAAAATAGTTAGACGAGTTAGCGGTACACATGCTTTGCAAATCCTGCAGTCGACCGAAATCTGCATGACACTTTACGAACCGGATTGTGATTTCGGTGTGCGATTTTGATTGGACTATGCATAGACTCATTAGTCCAGCCAAAATGTAACTCCATAACACCAGCCTAGTTCGGCAAGGGTGGAAACTGGACTTTTATAGTCAGTTAACTCACTCGCCTGGGGAAGATGTAAAGCAATATGCGGAGCGGACAGTCACAGGGCTAATGCACATATTGTCAAGCTAGAAACATTTGTGCAATGTAACATGAATGCTCATTGGTCTGGGTACTTGCATCCCTTGCATCCCTCTCCATGGAACCAGGCATTCGCTTGATTGGTTGGGTAAAAAATATATATATATTCACAGGTGTAGAATCTTAGTGTGAACATACCCATAGAGCATTGACAATGACATTGGCCAGGCAAATATAGAATTTGCTTTGAATAATACCGCTGAAACTTGATCCATTATTTTTCCAGTTGTCATCTTTGTTTGCAGGTTAACCTCCTCGTCAGTCGAGGTGAAATCTATGGCCAGGGCCTGAAACAGGTCTCCATCTTCAATTCTTCCTTTAGGAAGAAGTTCTTCTTCTTCCCAGGCCTGCAGGCTGATGTATCAGGACAGTCCCGCCCCCGTAATCAAATGCATCCAACCAGCTAGACCTCCACTCCACCAAACTGGCCTACCAGCAGCAGCAGCAGCAGCAGCCTAGGTGTCATCCTTGAACTGTCATCGATGCATGGAGCGTCTGACCCGCGTGTCATTTGATGTCAAATATATCAACACCACTTCATAATGTTTGAAACTTTGATTGTTGAAATAAAAGGATCCAAAGACAAGGGGGAGATTCTATTTATCATCCAGAAACATTCTTCTTATCTAATAGCTTGAAAGCAACAAGAATCAGTGTCTTGAGAGAAAGAAGTACAACTCACCAGCTTCTGTGGCAAAGAGATTCATGATGTTGTTTGATTGAGATGTCATGGTAACCAGTGATGTCACAATGGTCTGCTAAGTATTGTGATGCAATTTCCTTGTTATCATATCTCCTAGGAAATATAATTTGATCTCGCCGATGTGCTATATAGAGAATGTCACCCTCGTGTCTTTTGATATCAAGTATATCAACACAATTGATAAAAGTGGAAAAACTCAAGGCTTGCCTGACAATGGTCTACAAGCCATATCTCCTGTGAGAGCCAGTTTTGGTTGATAAATCCTGTTTTTGCCAGTTTGGGATGATAAATGTCATTGATGGTGTCTTTAGGCTGAAGATGGCAGGACCTCAAAGACTGACACTGACCTTGTCCTTTTAAAGAGAGATGTCATCGATCCCAATCGATGTCATCGATCCCAATTGCATTGATCGGTGCTCATGATCCATGGTCCAGACTCGATTATTTACAGACAGCTATCATATAGCTGGAATATTGCTGAGAGCGGTGTTAAACAACAACAAAACAAAGAGAGATGTGATGGACATTCAATAATTTGATTTACTGTCATGCACAGTTGAATCTGTCTAAAACAGACTTGTAGGTTACCAAAATTTGAGACTGGTGTTCAGACAGTGGTAGATTTTTACCATCCCTTGCCATCATGTGTTAAACATGAAAGATTGAAGAAATAATTTATTTGAGTTTACACATGGGTCAGTTCCCCATGTCTACAATGTTTACACCGTCATTGAATTCATCAAATTGTGTGTATTCATGCTCAGATATCAATCACAGGATTGACTAGTCCAGACTTGATTATTTACATGCAGCTGAAAAATTGCAGAGTGTGGCGTAAAACAACAAACAAACAAACAAACAGTAAATATGTTCGAACTTATGTTCTTTACTCCTTCTCTGAAATGGCTAAATGGATTCAGCTGAAATTTTGTGTGCAAGCTTGTTACTGAGGCAGGGTTCAAAGTTGTTCAAGGTATCAACGTTAGTATTGCAATATAACTGATAGGTAGCAGTCCTTTATTTAAATCTGGGGGCACGGGTGGCCCAGTCGTCTAAGGTGCCGTGATTCGCTGTGCAGAGTTGTGTCCCTTGGGCACGCCAGAAACCTATGATTGTGGGTTCGAATCCAAGTTCGCCCCGATTATGTTTCTAGGTTTGTCAGCACCATCCCCGTGCTCGTGGCTTTCACCGAAGTGGTAAACGTCTGAGACCTGCATCACTTCAGGCTTTCCTCCCACATTAAGCTGGCATGCCGCGATAAAACTGGAATACTGTTAAAAGCGGCGTTAAACCCAACTCACTCACTCGATCATAAAACTCAACCTTTTCCAATTGTAATGATATTTGGTATTTGTGTACTTTGGAACATGCTCTTAATTTTGAAATTCTTTGCACTTTGCATTCTTTCTTTAATTCTTTGCACTGTCGCACTATTGTTTTTGTTAATAATATTGTTACAATAATTCTATGAAATCTTTATATCATGTATTATAACAAAATGTTCATAATCATACTGTAACGTCTCTAACACAAATCTCTCTCCCCTGATATTAAAGGGTATGTCCTAGATATACACCATCTGTGTTTTTGCTCTTTCTATGCAATGGTTACATTGATACCAAAGTTGGCGGGGATATAGAAACGGGCTTGGCCCGTCACGTTTCGTTTCCGGAGCATAACTCATAAACCGTTTAATATTTTTTCTTCAAACTTTGAAAGTCTGTCAGGTACATGCTGAACTGGTGCCTCTCGCTATTTAGAAATTTTAGAAATCTTTATTTTTTTTACGTTTCTATGGCAGCAAGATGGACTTAGGTTCGGTTAAAAAAGGTGGCAAACTCTTGTTGGTTTTCATGCTATGTGGTTTCTCAACTTCAATTTCATTTGAACTGTCACCATGGGCATATGGTTCTGAATATATGGTCAGTCTGCTTGAAAAAAATAATCTCATCCACAATAAAAGGTCTCGACGGCAAAATAGCCATCCACATCAATGTTGAGTATTTCATGAGCAAAGCCATAATCTTTGACAGACAGACATGAGCATGATAGACAGCATTAAAAGAGGTAATGATGCTGCATTGACAGAGCAACAAATGCTGCACTAACAGGGGTACTGATGCCGTATTAACAGGGCGACAAATGTTGCATTGACAGGGCTAATGATGCCGCATTGACAGAGGATATTTTACCACATTGACAGGGATAATGATACCATATTGACAGAGGTTATTTTACCACATTGACAGGGATAATGATACCATATTGACAGAGGTTATTTTACCACATTGACAGGGCTAATGATGCCGCATTGACAGGGCTAATGATGCCGCATTGACAGAGGTTATTTTACCACATTGACAGGGATAATGATGCCGCATTGACAGAGCAACAGATGCTGCACTAACGGGTACGGATGCCGCATTGACAGAGGATATTTTACCACATTGACAGGGATAATGATGCCGCATTGACAGAGGTTATTTTACCACATTGACAGGGCTAATGATGCCGCATTGACAGGGCTAATGATGCCGCATTGACAGAGGTTATTTTACCACATTGACAGGGATAATGATGCCGCATTGACAGAGCAACAGATGCTGCACTAACGGGTACGGATGCCGCATTGACAGAGGATATTTTACCACATTGACAGGGATAATGATGCCGTATTGACCGAGGTTATTTTACCACATTGACAGGGCTAATGATGCCGCATTGACAGAGGATATTTTACCACATTGACAGGGATAATGATGCCGCATTGACAGAGCAACAGATGCTGCACTAACAGGGATAATGATGCCGCATTGACAGAGGATATTTTACCACATTGACAGGGATAATGATGCCGCATTGACAGAGCAACAGATGCTGCACTAACAGGGATAATGATGCCGCATTGACAGAGGATATTTTACCACATTGACAGGGATAATGATGCCGCATTGACAGAGGTTATTTTACCACATTGACAGGGATAATGATGCCGCATTGACAGAGGTTATTTTACCACATTGACAGGGATAATGATGCCTCATTGACAGAGGATATTTTACCACATTGACAGGGATAATGATGCCGCATTGACAGAGCAACAGATGCTGCACTAGCAGGGGTAAGGATGTCGTATTGACAGGGCGACAAATGTTGCATTGACAGGGCTACAAATGTTGCATTGACAGTGCTAATGATACCGAATTGACAGGGACAATGATGCCTCATTGACAGAGCAACAGATGCTGCACTAACAGGGGTACGGATGCCGTATTGACAGGGCGACAAATGTTGCATTGACAGGGCTAATGATACCGCATTGACAGAGCTTATTTTACCGCATTGACAGTGCTAATGATACCGAATTGACAGGGACAATGATGCCTCATTGACAGAGGTTATTTTACCACATTGACAGGGACAACGATATCACATTGACAGAGCTTATTTTACCGCATTGACAGTGCTTATGATACCGAATTGACAGGGACAATGATGCCTCATTGACAGAGGTTATTTTACCACATTGACAGGGACAACGATATCACATTGACAGAGCTTATTTTACCGCATTGACAGTGCTTATGATACCGAATTGACAGGGATAATGATACCATATTGACCGAGGTTATTTTACCACATTGACAGGGCTAATGATGCCGCATTGACAGAGGTTATTTTACCACATTGACAGGGCTAATGATGCCGCATTGACAGAGGTTATTTTACCACATTGACAGGGCTAATATTAGATGCCTCATTGACAGAGGTTATTTTACCACATTGACAGGGCTAATGATGCCGCATTGACAGAGGATATTTTACCACATTGACAGGGACAACGATATCACATTGACAGAGCTTATTTTACCGCATTGACAGTGCTAATGATACCGAATTGACAGGGATAATGATACCATATTGACCAAGGTTATTTTACCACATTGACAGGGCTAATGATGCCGCATTGACAGAGGTTATTTTACCACATTGACAGGGATAATGATGCCGCATTGACAGAGCAACAGATGCTGCACTAACGGGTACAGATGCCGCATTGACAGAGGATATTTTACCACATTGACAGGGATAATGATGCCGTATTGACAGAGGATATTTTACCACATTGACAGGGATAATGATGCCGCATTGACAGAGGATATTTTACCACATTGACAGGGATAATGATGCCGCATTGACAGAGCAACAGATGCTGCACTAGCAGGGATAATGATGCCGCATTGACAGAGGATATTTTACCACATTGACAGGGATAATGATGCCGCATTGACAGAGCAACAGATGCTGCACTAACAGGGATAATGATGCCGCATTGACAGAGGATATTTTACCACATTGACAGGGATAATGATGCCGCATTGACAGAGGTTATTTTACCACATTGACAGGGATAATGATGCCGCATTGACAGAGGTTATTTTACCACATTGACAGGGATAATGATGCCGCATTGACAGAGGATATTTTACCACATTGACAGGGATAATGATGCCGCATTGACAGAGCAACAGATGCTGCACTAGCAGGGGTAAGGATGTCGTATTGACAGGGCGACAAATGTTGCATTGACAGGGCTACAAATGTTGCATTGACAGTGCTAATGATACCGAATTGACAGGGACAATGATGCCTCATTGACAGAGCAACAGATGCTGCACTAACAGGGGTACGGATGCCGTATTGACAGGGCGACAAATGTTGCATTGACAGGGCTAATGATACCGCATTGACAGAGCTTATTTTACCGCATTGACAGTGCTAATGATACCGAATTGACAGGGACAATGATGCCTCATTGACAGAGGTTATTTTACCACATTGACAGGGACAACGATATCACATTGACAGAGCTTATTTTACCGCATTGACAGTGCTTATGATACCGAATTGACAGGGACAATGATGCCTCATTGACAGAGGTTATTTTACCACATTGACAGGGACAACGATATCACATTGACAGAGCTTATTTTACCGCATTGACAGTGCTTATGATACCGAATTGACAGGGATAATGATACCATATTGACCGAGGTTATTTTACCACATTGACAGGGCTAATGATGCCGCATTGACAGAGGTTATTTTACCACATTGACAGGGCTAATGATGCCGCATTGACAGAGGTTATTTTACCACATTGACAGGGCTAATATTAGATGCCTCATTGACAGAGGTTATTTTACCACATTGACAGGGCTAATGATGCCGCATTGACAGAGGATATTTTACCACATTGACAGGGACAACGATATCACATTGACAGAGCTTATTTTACCGCATTGACAGTGCTAATGATACCGAATTGACAGGGATAATGATACCATATTGACCGAGGTTATTTTACCACATTGACAGGGCTAATGATGCAGCATTGACTGAGGTTATTTTACCACATTGACAGGGATAATGATGCCGCATTGACAGAGCAACAGATGCTGCACTAACAGGGGTACGGATGCCGTATTGAGTGAGTGAGTGAGTGAGTTGGGTTTAACGCCGCTTTTAACAGTATTCCAGTTATATCGCGGCGTGTCAGCTTAATGTGGGAGGAAAGCCCGAAGTGATGCAGGTCTCAGACGTTTACCACTTCGGTGAAACCCACGAGCACGGGTATGGTGCTGACAAACCTAGAAACATAATCGGGGTTCGAACCCACAATCATAGGTTTCTGGCGTGCCCAAGGGACGCAACTCTGCACAGCGAATCGCGGCGCCTTAGACGACTGGGCCACCCGTGCCGCCCGATGCCGTATTGACAGGGCGACAAATGTTGCATTGACAGGGCTAATTGACAGAGCTTATTTTACCTCATTGACAGGGGCTAATGATACCGTATTTACGGGGCTACAAATGTTGCATTGACCGATATGGTGGCGAGCCCACAATACGACACAAACGTCAGAACTGATTTGGTGGGGAGCCATTTATACGACACAAACGTCAGAACAGATTTAGTGGCGAGCCCACTATACGACACAAACGGGAGAACTGATATGGTGGGGAACCATTTATACGCCACAAACAGGAGAACTGATTTGGTGGCAAGCCCACTATACGACACAAACGGGAGAACTGATTTGGTGGGGAGTCACTTATACGACACAAACGGGAGAACTGATATGGTGGGGAACCATTTATACGACACAAACGGGAGAACTGATTTGGTGGCAAGCCCGCTATACCACACAAACGGGAGAACTGATTTTGTGGTTAGCCCACTTTACGACCCAAACAGGAGAACTTATTTGGTGCACAAATGAAAGAAATACCAATCATACATGTTCTAATTGCGACATTCCTATTGCAGATGCGATATTTAAATTTGATTAATGAATGAGCATCTCCCTGTAAGAGGTCTGATAAATGTGTTTGCTCAAATGTGAGCAACCACTCGCCTTTGACACATGCCAAAACTCCATACTTGATTTAGTTCCTATTTTTCCCAGGGACCCAGAACAAGGTGGGGTGTTTTACTTCAACATCTGTGCGACCTTGTACTTGAAAACGACTTCATGGATTCTTTTCAAATTGGGGGTACAGTTTTTATACCAATGGGAGAGGTGCAGTGCAACTTTGATTTCAATAAGTGGACTATCGTTAAGTGCAATATTCCAGCATCTCAGGCTTTTGGTGTGTACACATCACAACTTTTGAGATACAATCGAGCATGCTCTTTTTGTCAAGATTTCAAAGAGCGTCATACGACTCTTGCTCAGAAGTTGTGTGATCAAGGTTACAACATTCAAGGCCTCAGTAAAGCTTTCAAAAGGTTTCATGGTAGACGTGTAAATCGTTATGACGGGGAAAGATATTCGTTATCACGGAGACAAAATGGGATCTATAACGTAAATACATTTGTCAAAACGAAGACTATATCCACCTAAAATGTTTAGAGAGAAATGTTTAAATACAATAATCGTGAACCCCATTTCCAATCCTCTTTAACAGCGTCTCCTGCCTCTAAGCCAGTCTGTCCCGTGGAATTGATGTCTTTACGTTGTATTAAGCGAATGCGTCGACCACCTTCAATTAAAAAACGTGAGAATGTTGCCTTTAGCAGACATTAGCTGGATTAGCCTGCCTAACTCGGCCGTTTCTTCAAAGAATGAGTGTTAGACTGAGACGGATCTTAGGTGGATATAGTTATCTTCGTTTTGACAAATGTATTTTCGTTATAACGCATTCTTTCTCCGTAATAACGAATATTTTGCCCCGTTATAACGATTTTCACTCGTTACACACACTATATAACTAATGTCTTTTTTTTGTAATAATGAAAGATTTATTCGTGCCTTTACCATATTCTAGTACCTATTTTTTACTCCGTAACCAAAGTTTTTTTCGTGTCTTTTTCCATATTTCAACTTTGACCTCAGTAGCCTTTCGAAATCATCGGCTTTTCCGGAGAACGCTAAAATATTTCCGAGGAGGATAAATAGAATATGAATCAGCATATTTCTGTGCACATCCACCTCTTCTCGTTTGACCAATTCCCCCATGACAAAAACAAATACCTACTTGCTACTGAAATACTTCTCACTATTCAAAAATACAATAAAAAACACATCTTTCGATCAGTAACGAATGTTTCGCTTTAGTCTCCCGTAATACTTTGACAGAATTATCAGCTGGCCCGGCCCGGTCTGAGTTTCTTCCGCATTCATGGATTCAAAAGTCAGCTCTTGCTAGACAAGGATTTATATCATCAGTTAATGAACGGATTTCCTGAAATTAAGTTATGACAGTTGCATAACAATCAATATTGGATCCGGACGACTACCAAGGAACACACATCATGGTAAGACTGCTTTAAACGGGGAGCACTTGCTGGGTTCGTGACTCGCTTTGAGGTAAAGAGAAAGTAGCCTCGATAGTGAATGTTGCCTACCAACGAGACTGATATGATTGTGAACGTGACATGTTTTATCGTCATTGTTATACATCTGTTATAGGGACTGACATGCGGCGTCTAGTACCTTGTAGTATGTAACCATGGTCGAGGGTACTTTAGTGTCTATCTGCATATAGCTGAATAGTGTATTTGATACTACACGCTGCCGGGAGATTTAAGGGTGTTTGTGAAAAGTTGGACCTGGCCGGGACGGTGGTTAATAATGAAAGTGGAATGAGGAACATTAAAACGAAATGTGGATAATTACGCGAAAAGAGGCACACCAATTTAAACGGAACATTTGTATGTATGTATGTATGTGTGTGTGTGTGTGTGTGTGTGTGTGTGTGCACGCGCGCGCGCGTGTGTGTATGAGTATATATGTGTGTGTTGTATATGTGTGTGTGTGAGTATATATGTGTGTGTTGTATATGTGTGGTAGTAGAGATTTAATGATGTTTGTATGTGTGTGTGTGCATGTGTGTGTTGTATATATGTGTGTTGTATGTATGTATGTATGTATGCATGTATGTATGTGCGTACGTATGTGCGTACGTGTGTGCGTCCGTGCCAGCGTGCGCGTGTGCGCGCGCGTGTGTGTGAGTTTAAATGTGTGTGTTGTATATGTGTGTGTGTGTAAATGTGTGTGTTGTATATGTGTGGTAGTAGAGTCTCAGTGATGTGTGTATAAGTGTGTCAGTGTGTGTGTGTATGTATATGTCTCAGTGTGTGTTGTATATGTGTGTATGTAGAGTGTCAGTGCGTAAATATGTGTGTATATGTATGTGTGTGTAGAGTATCAATGGTGAAAGTGTGTGTATGTAAGGATGTATGTATGTGTGCATGTGTGTGTATGTTGCTGTATGTGTGTGTATGTATGGATGTTTGATATATATATGTGTGTGTGTGTATGTGTGTGTATGCATATACGTTTGTGTGTACATATGTGTGTGTATGTATGTGTGTCTATGTGTGTGTATGTACAATGTATGTGTGTGTATTAATGTATTTGTATGTGTGTGCGTGTGTGTGTGTGCGTGTGTGCGTGCGTGTGTGTAGAGCCTCAATGATATATGTGTAGGGGTGGTAGGGGGTAGTTGTAAGAGGTTACAGGTTTGAAATTAGTTACGTAAAATGTGAACTGATACTGTATTCAACTTTCCTCGTGTTAGACACGTTAATACGTTACCCAGTAGAATAAAAGTAGAAGGCCCCGTATGTATACCGGGTGATTATAGATCCCTAACATGCCGCAGTGATTAGCTGGCATATTGCTGAGTAAGCAAGGAAATGTTGTTTGTATACACGTGCGAGCGTGCGTACGTGAGTGCGTGCATGCGTGCTTGCGTGCGTGCATGTATGCGTGTGTCTATGTACATATGATCAATCATTCTTATAGGCGATGACCGACGACCACAAGGATATACTTCGAACTAACCGAAGCAACCTGGTGGACAATATGGCCGACGTAGTTCGGATTGTCAGTAAACTTTTTGAAAGGAAGACAATAACAGCTCACATGAAGGAAAGTATTCTGGTTCGTATTGTTATGACAATTGTTCATTTTGGTTATTGTCGTCGTCATCATCAGCATCATACAGAATTTTAGTGACATGTGGAATATTCTGCAAGGCTAGATTGTAGTGGTTACTGTACCCTCCGCGATCAGCACCATGTTCATCATCATCATTATCGTACAGGGCCCCGTTCCTCAAAGCGATCTTAGCGCTACGATGATCGCAAGCCTATGTTAAAGTATGGGACTTACGATCACCTTAGCGCTAAGATCGCTTTGTGGAACGGGGCCCTGAACTTTGTGTACACATTTTAGTGATATGTGGAATATTCTGCAAGGCTAGATTGTAGTGTTTGCTGTACCCTCCGCCATCATCACCATGTTCATCATCATTATCGTAAAGAACTTTGTGTACACATTTTAGCGATATGTGGAATTCTACAAGGGTAGAGTATAGTATACACTGTACCTTCCGCCATGTTGGTAAAGGATGCGGTGTTGTTTGCGCAATCGCATCCTTAGTAAGTGGACAATCATTTGATATTATTGGTTAGGCATGGTAAAAATAATATGTTCTCGAAAAACGCACAAAAATAAATCGTTAATTGGACTTGCTGGATGTACTGAAAAAATAAAACAATTCACACACACGTATGCGCGTGCAAGCACGCACACGCGCACACACACACATTCGCTGAAACACACACACATACATATTCGCGGAAACACACACACATACACACTCTCACACACACATATTCGCGGAAACAGACATATTCCACCCGGATTCGAGTGTGTTTTCGTGGGTACCCCCACACACTTGACAACATTATGGAGGCGTTAAACGAATATGGGCGCCCTCTGTCCGCATATAGACTCGCGTGGAGGAACTGCCTCTATTATTAACCAAACGTTGTTGGCATATATAAGAACACAGATTCTTCATTGTCGTATTGTTCAAAGCCGCGTAATACACAACTCATTCACTCATTGTGAGACAATGTACAATGGGGCTTGGGTGTGGGCCTCAGGTCGATGTTAGCTCATGATCATTTTAAAGATGTCTATACTTACCATAAACTGTACCCGATTTCTCGGTTTTTAAGTTTTTTAAGTTTTTACTCAAATTTCCAACTGAGTTAGCAAAAAAACTCAGCCTTTCTCGAATCAAATTCAGGTGAAACCCTAAGTCTTAAGTCTTACGTGGTTTCGAACTCAGTTTGAGTCAAAAATTGAACTCAGTGTGGTTTGAGAAATGCATTTTGCTGAGTTTTCTCAAATTTGAGTAAAACTCAGACCTAAGTCAGTTTTTTAACTTAAGTTTGTTTCGAGAAATCGGGGCCATGTCCATGACAATGGTAGCGAGAACGAGGTAGATTTGTCACCTTTTGCTTAATTAAACCTATTATATTGTACCATCTTGTATTCGGAATGGTCTACAAGCGGCTTCAATCAACGGTAGACCACTTTTTGGAAGATGGTTCTTCATCGTAATCAACCACATCTGTATTTCAAAATATTTGTTTTCAAATCCAACCAATAGTTCATTTACAATACTGATTTTACTTAACAAATGTCTCAAGTTAGTGCAGTTTCAAAAAATATATTGTCAATCTTTCTACAAAAAAACATAAGGTAAAGTCCACTTCATAACAAAAAAACCGAATACTACGAAATGAAATGAACCATTGTCAGTCCCACATTGAAAAAAACATTCGGCTTAGCGACATCAATACCACATTCAGTACATATTAAACTTAATCAATCCACATTAGAATAACTTCGATGATGTGTCTTCGCATTCTGCTGACTAGACCTGTTCAGTTTTCATGGAGACACCGTCGCTCACTGTATGGTTACGTCTTTGCGGGTGTTGTTGAGTATTTGATACCCGAAATGTATTTGGAAGAGTGTGACGCCCCTTTGCGTCGTCTGCCGCCGTCATATTGCTGTGATGTTGCTTAAAAGCTTTTATATCGCAACTTACTCACTCGCTCGAGACCACGAATGCAATGGACACCTTATTGCGAACCGTGGAAGTTTATTGTGGTCTAAATATGTTTTGTTTGTTTGTTTGTTTTTTTGTTATTTAACGCCGCACTCAGCAATATTCCAGCTATTTGACGGCGGTCTGTAATTAATAGAGTCTTGACCAGACAATCCACTGATTGACAACATGAGCATCGATCCACGCAATTTGGGCACGATGACATGCATCAACCAAGTCAGCGAGCCTGACACCCGATCCTGTTAGTCGCCTCTTACGACAAGCATAGTCGCCTTTTACGGCAATCATGGGTTGCTGAAGACCTATTCTACCCCGGATCTTCACGGGTCGTTCTAAAACTGTACCCATACTCATACTTTGTTCCTGTTCAATAGGAAGGTAAGCACCACACACCAACGGACAAGAAATGGGCTTTACTTGATTTATTACCAAGGAGAGGAGGTAAAGCTTTTGAGGAGTTCTACAATGTCCTGATAGAATGTGACGAAAACACTGCAGCTGATATCCTGAAGCCTGGAGCGACAGCGAACACTGGAGCCTCACAACCCATAGAAGATGACCTTCCTGAATGTAGGTTTTGTCTAGCATTATAAAATTGTTTGTTTGTTGTTTAACGCCGCACTCAGCAATATTCCAGCTGTATGACGACAGTCTGTAAATAATCGAGTCTGGACCAGACAATCCAGTCATTGACATCATGAGCATCGATCCACGAAATTGGGTACAATTACATGCATCAGCCAAGTCAGCGAGTCTGACCACCCGATCCCGTTAGTCGCCTCTTACGACAAGCATAGTTAACTTTTACGGCAAGCATAGTCGCCTTTTACGGCAAGCATGGGTTGCTGAAGACTTTTCTACCCCGGATCTTTACGTGTACCTGAATGTAGGTATATGGCCAGGGCCTATTTCTTTTTCTTTATGTATAATTATGTGTCTTTTCCTGCTGCAATGGGATAACTAAAACGTCAAAGTTAGAGAATAACCAATCTTAACGCGAATGAGATAAAACTGGGCGTGAAAGGCAAAGAAGCGGTGAAAATTATTTGAATGGATCAATGAAAATCAGCGATGACATGTGATGGAGAAATATCGTATCATTATGCATCATGAGTTTCGTCTTTGCGGCGAGCTAGATAGGTACAGACGGTTCGAATTCAAGATTCTGCATGATTATAATTCTTGGTTTGCCAGTAACACAACCTTGGTCGTGGGGTTTACCAAACTCATACGCCTGATAGTTTTACACCAACATCAGAATAAAAGATTTCTAAGATGTGAGTAAAAATCACGTAATTTTACATGGAAAATTATTTTGGTCTGACTAGTCAACTCCAGGAGTCATGGTTGGGTGACCTCCGAATCTCTACGTAAGTCTGCTCATGTATAAAGCCCCGATTGGCTGACCAGTCACGAGGATACTAACCAGTTGTCATCACTACCATAAGTTATTGCACGTTTGAAGGCCTACATGTGAATGTCCATTTCTTATTTCTGAAGTGACCAATACCCAACTCCTTTAAGGACTGATGCCGACATTTTGCTTCTCACAATCGACAAAATTTCAAAAATGTATTCTTACTTTTGTTAAAATAAATGAATTTCAAGGCAAGATTCTGTTAAAGTTTCCTACAAACGCTTTACAGACTGGGAGCATGGATGGCACAGCCACCGCAATTAGCTGTGCAGAGTTACGTCCCTTGGCACGCCACAAACCAATGATCGTGGGTTCGAATCCCGGTGCGCCTCGATTATGTTTCTCATTGTCTTAGCACCAAAATGGTGAACGTCTGAGACCTGCATCACTTCGGGGTTTCCTCCCATATTAAGCTGACACGCCGTGATATTACCTAGTTATTGTTAAAGCGGCGTTCAACCCAACTCACTCTCTCTTTAAAATCAACTGTATCTGTTTCAGCTTGGCCGCCAGACGACCACAGTACATGCAACGTAACAGTTGAGATGGTTGCTGAAGACAACTCTGCCATGCGAGAATTGTTTGAAAAGTCTGGTTCTTCAAAGTCTATGGTATGTTGATATTTTAATTTTTTTTATCAACCACAAACATCCACATCATCATGTAAGAGGGGTGGTCGGGTATTCTAGTGGTTAAAGCGTTCGCTCGTCACGTCAAAGACCCGGGTTCGATTCCCGACATGGGTGCAATGTGTGAAGCCCATTTCTGGTGTCCCCCGCCATGAGATTGCTGGAATATTGCTAAAAGCGGCGTAAAACCATACTCACTCACTCACTCAATCATCATGTAAGATTATTACACACATAAACAGACTGCCTCCGGGGTCTAGTGGTACAGCGTCCGTCAGGAGTGCCGAACGTCATGGGTTCGATCCCCGGCCGCGTCATACCAAAAGACGTTAAAAGGTGGTACTTGTTGTTACCCTGTCTGGCGCTCGGCATTAAGGGGCTAAAACAAGGACTGGTCGGCCTGGTGTCTGTGTGGGGTATTCATGTTAAACTGTGGCATGGTATCCCAGTCAGCTAGCACTATAAATCGGCATCAGTCCGGACTAGTACAAGCAGACACACACACACAGGCACGCACGCACGCACGCACGCACGCACGCACACACACGTGCATGCAAGTCGCTATATAAGTGCAATACTATTGGACTCGACGTTAAACCAATTTCACCTCACCGCCTCACAAAATATTAGTATGATGAAACTTAACTTGATTACATTATGTGGATGGTCCCAAGATAGACGACGTACATCCATGTTCTTGAACTGACCAAACACCATCAATGAATGTCACAAGCTATGCTTCTCTTCCTTGACAGATCTACCGTATTCAAAGATCCGAGAGGGGGAGGGTATTAATAATAAATAATGAAAACTTTTCTACTGCAACAACGCCACTGGAAAACAGAACAGGGACGGATGCTGATGCTACTTCAATAAGTCTCCTTTTTGACCAGCTATCTTTCAAAACAGTCATCAAAAGAAATCTAACGCAAACGGTAAACACCTTTTTGACAATATGATTGAATGATTATTTTTTAAAGCATCAGATATGAAAGCAGAGGAAGAACAAATCTTAACTGTAGCTAAACGACAACCGAAAGAGCAAAGTTTAAAACAATATTTATTCAACCAGGGTCCTGTTCCACAAAGTTGGTCGGAAACCTCCTACTTTATCATAGGCTTACGATCAACGTAGCGCAAAGATCGCTTTGCGGAACAGGGCCCAGATCTGATGGAATTTCCAGGCTCACACATGGTCATTTTCTATGATCCAAGTCGCATGTACGTAAAACATAAGGGAACACCCAAGGGTGCAGCAGAACCCCCCTCACAATCGTACTCAGCAGCCATTCGCAGATCGCAGAGCCACATGGCAGTAATACAAGGGGCACTCCCAAACCCAAACTGTAACCACAAGTACGATTAACATGACATTGATGCATCGTCACTTTTTCTGTATTAAGAACAATAAAGTCTGTTGGTGTACCTTGTGAGTTTGCGAAACGTGCCAATTTTCGTTTTTGGCGTAAATGTGCAGGTGTTTAGAAGCATTTTGCAGTGACCAAATGTCACTTCAAACGGTTGTATTTCCCTCATGACCCCTTAGGTGTGTCGGATTTGGTATCAAACGTCTTAAAATTTTGAGAGCTTTCCAACGAGCCATCATGCACTAAAATCGCTTGATATTTGAGAAAAGCGTTTTTCACCTCTCAAGCAAAAGTACCTCCAAGTCAGCAAACGGAAAAGACATTGCTGTACCTTGTGTGTTTGACAAACGTGGCAATTTTCGTTTGTGGCGTAAATGCTTCACACCATCGAATCTCAATCTCAAACAAATTGAACTATTGATTTAGGCACGTTTTATTAAGAATTGAACGTCAGTTTGGATTGGTTCATTGAAGTGTGAACGATTTAAATGCGCTGGTTAAACTGTGTGAATCTCCGAGCTTGCGAGTGTTGATATATTTGATATCAAAAGACACAAGGGTAAGATTATATTTATCATCATGTAAGACATAATTCTTCCAACTTTTTCAGGTTGTTGACAGTAATTAGCAGTGTCTGAAGTGTAAAAAGTACCGCTAACAGATTCAGTAGCTGAGCCATTAGCAATGTCATTTGTTGTGACGTCATGGTAACCAATGACGTCACAATGGTCAGTAAAGCATTGTGGTGCAATTTCATTGCAGCTTGATCTCACCCAAGCGATATCTCCTGTGGGAGCTAGTTTTGGATGATGAATAAGTATATGCTATGAACTATTCATGATTCTTTTGAATGATAATGGCAGACTTATAGTCCAAATACCTAATTGTACTCTGCCACCTACACTATATTTATGTTGATCCCTTTGAAACTTACGACTTACATGTAATCCTTTTCTTTCGTTACAATCATACTAGATTGACATGTGTCACAATAGACACGTGATGTCCACATATTGGTATTCTGATCAAGCGTTTAACTGATTAACTATTTAAGCGAATGTAACCAGGTGAGCTACATTACCTTAACACTAATCCTTCGACTTATTGATTGTTTTCAAAATCTGATTGAAGCCCTGGACAAAGTGAATTAGGTCAAACATGTATGACGTACATGTATCTTCATTCGTCCCCACTCGCCCCTTTCCGTAACCTGCAAGAAGACTCGTCCCCCTATCGATGAATGTTATGCGCGAAAATACGACAAACCAATCAGAATGCGTGTACGATTTCGAGTTCTTTGTCAAATAATCCCTCAGAAATAATTTTTGATTTTACATATGTCTTGCACCTAAAAATATACACGAGACACAATTAAATATGTTCAATCATACTGTATGCTTCCGCACGTCCCGATGTGCTTTAAATTGCATCTAAAATATTTATAATATATGGGGAAATATATGTGAACCATTACGCAACGAGTTGACAATTGTTTTAGGTATGCCCGTTTGAGCTAAGACAGAACCCAGTCGCAAGAATGGCCATGAGCGGGGCACGAGTCGCTATTCGGCTTGTCCCGGAATAACACGAGTTGCTCACGAATGGGTTGTAACCATCCTTGTTCTGATGATTAATTTGTATTTAGGTGGCCACATTATGATGGCTTTCGAAGTAGCTCTGCATAACACTTTCAATGTTTGTTTGTCATATACATTTTGTATGCTGGTAAAGTATTATGATGTAAACGCGCCAAACACACAAAAAGACCACCCCGTTATTATACCCCCAGAAGGAGAATCGGAACATAATAGATTACCCCGAATATTGTTTGTTTTAATTTCAGCAAATGATTGAAGCCCTGGAAAAAGAGAGTAAGATCAATCATGACAACTATGACTGTTTTGTCTGTGTCATCTTGTCCCATGGCACCAGAGAAGGCGTGTTTGGTGTAGACGGCAAGGTTGCTAACCTGGAGGAGATCAAGGACATGTTTAATGGCCAGAACTGCAAGACACTAGCTTTGAAGCCTAAGCTATTCTTCATACAAGCTTGTCAGGGAAGTAAGTGCGACATGGGAACTTGTAAACCTATAGAAAGTGTGTTCTGTGTTGTGATTGGCTAATTTGGGTCACATGACCAAATGTCAAAGGGTGAAAATATGATTTGCATTCCCTGAAGCAAGCTACCGAATCACTATGTAGGAATACAAACCTTGTTTTCATGGATTTTTGAGAAATAATGAAAATATAATTTGAAAATAGAATTAAAATATGGAAGTAATAATCAAACAAAGCATTAATGAAAATAAATTTCTTCCTGATGGATGAAGTCACGCAAGTCTTCCCCTCTTGTATGTGGTAGCAGCCACGTGCACCATGGCAACGATAGAACTTGCATTCAAACCAAAGGTTCATATGGACCCAGGTGAATCCTTCCTTAAAAGCAAAGGCTCATGCGATGATACTTGATTCAAATCAGAGGCTCGTAACATGAATCCTTCCTTAGAAACAAACAAAGGCTCATGCGATGATACTTGATGCAAAGCAAAGATCCATAACATGAATCTTTCCTCAAAAACAAAGGCCTTTGCAGCGAAGGTCGCAACCAGATTGGTCAGGTCGTGCGTTCCATATGATCCGACCATTTAGCCTTCTGGAGTGGAACCTGGAATGTTAGTTTGAGACAGAATAATTTGTGGATACTCTTTTAGGAAGCACACTTTCATTTTAGCACAACCCAATTTTTCGGGACACCTCGCAGGTAAAACGAGAGAATTATTGGGGGTAAAACATGAGGTAAAATTGTCCACCATTTTCTTTCAAAATATCCAAATATCGAATATATACAAACGGAGTTTATATTATGACATATTGTTTTCAACTTGATAGCTAAGCGTGACACGGGCATTACAGGACCACCAGATTCGTCGGTCTCTGAGATCAGTGAGGCACTGAAACAAACAGGAATACAGGATAAAGCACATGCACAAGAACAAAACCAAGTTGCTTCAACCGAATCAGCCACTGAAAAAAACCACCCCACAAGAGCGGACATCTTTACAGCTGAAGCTACAACGCCAGGTGATATAAATGATTTTAGTTAATGTTCATGTCTGTATGTGTTAATCTAATTTTCTGAAAGGTGTCAGTCCTGAGGGTGTAATGATGAATAACAAGGACAATACGCTCATCAGAAGGTATAAAATCAACGACTCAGAGTTGCAACTTTATCAATAATGCTTTATTACTTTATCAACATTGCTTTATTACTTTATCAACAATGCTTTATTACTTTGTCGACAATGCTTTATTACTTTATCGACAATGCTTTATTTCTTCATCAACATTGCTTTATTACTTTATCAACATTGCTTTATTACTTTATCAACAATGCTTTATTACTTTGTCGACAATGCTTTATTACTTTATCGACAATGCTTTATTACTTTATCAACATTGCTTTATTACTTTATCGACAATGCTTTATTACTTTATCGACAATGCTTTATTACTTTATCAACAATGCTTTATTACTTTATCAACAATGCTTTATTACTTTATCAAGTTTGCTTTATTACTTTATCGACAATGCTTTTTTACTTTATCGACAATGCTTTATTACTTTATCAACGTTGCAGATTAAGACACATTGTTGAGTGAGTGAATTTGGTTTACCGCCGCTTTGAACGGTATTCTAGTTATATTACTGCGTGATAGTTTGATATGGGAGGGACGCCCGAAGTGATGCAGGTCTTACACGTTTACCGGGGCGGTCGGGTAGCCTAGTGGTTAAAGCGTTCGCTCGTCACGCCGAAGACCCGGGTTCGATCCCCGACATGGGCACAATGTGTGAAGCCCATTTCTGGTGTGCCCCGCCGTGATATTGCTGGAATATTGCTAAAAGCGGCGTAAAACCATACTCACTCACTTACTCACTTACACGTCTACCACTTTGGTAAATCATACACCCACCGCCAATATATCAAAAACCCGACTCTCCAATTCACACGTGTTTACTCAGATGAGGGAAAAAATACCAAACTGGGATTACAGTAGAAACGAAATGCGAATTACGCGAAAAGAATACAAACGAAAAGCGTTTCAAATACGATGAAGAAAAAATAGAAAATGAACATAGTGGCGCGAGCACTTTCTCCTCTTTCTTTAATGTCAATGGTGATCACTAGAAGTGTCTTATTGCATCAGCCACTCTCCAGAACTTTGCCATGCTGGTGGGTGTCGTGTCCTTGTGGATTGTCTGAGCGGCTGCACTGGAACCTGTCTTGGGTTGTTCTGAATCTCATGTTGGACGATGTCTTTGTCCTCATCACTATCCTCATCAGTGCTGTGAGGATTGTCCTTTTCAGTTAAGCCTCTTATTGGCTCATTAGTTACCACAGATTCTGTTGACGGTTTGATCGGGTAACAGCAGACAATGGGAACATCGTAAGTTTTTGATCGGAATTGAGTCTTTGTGAACTTACGAAGTTGGCATTTGTCTTTTGTAATGTTGACAACCATGTATTTGTATCTGGTATTTGTTTTCTCCTTCTCCCCCTTTATATATACGAGATCGCCAATTTGTATGTCTGATCGATCAAACAGAGTTTTGCCATGAGCCTTTGACTTACTGCTATATGGATGGTTGTTAAGGCGGGTAAGATGCTGTTTCATGATGATGTCACGATCATCCATTGGTAGCTGTGCGCCAGTTAGTTGGTCTCGCTGAGTGAATACTTCTCGTGCGGACATTCCACTCTGCCTCAGTCTGCTGTTGAGATTAGCTGTTGCAAGTGCGAGAGTGGATCGAGACAAAGGACCTCCCTCTGGTGAGAGGTTTAAGCACTCTAAGCCAAGTTCAGAGATTGCCTTTTCTGCAAAAGGATTCTTGTTGGGGTTTTTGCAGGAGCCAATATCAAGAGTTATCCCAATGTTTTGACAGAACAGGATCTCTGACCACAGCCTGAAACCCAGGTGCTGGATCAACTCGTATGATGACTCCACTTTCACCGAGATTGCGAATATCTGCACAGAGACACAGAAGGGCGTCACGTAGTTCGTTATGTCGCTTATTTTCTACAAAACATGTGAGAGTGAATGAGGATACTGTTTCTCGTAAGACACAGATAAGTTGGCCATATCTTTTCATGATATCAGCTGCGAAGGATGACCCAATGGATGGAGGTGGAGTGGTTGAGCTTTGCGGAAACAACTGTGCTGGAATGGTTTTGAGGGACGCACAATGATGACAGGAGGAAGATACTTCTTGTAAGGCTTTGTCGAGGTCCAAGGCATGAAAGTATCTACGAAGAGCTGTTTTGTTTGGTAGACACTTGGGTGGCTGAAGCGGATGTGTAGAGCAGTCAGCAGACCATGAAGAACTGCTCTTGGGACAACCACACGTTCTCGTACTTTGTTGAAAGGCAAAGTGTCACGCACCACCAAAAGGCCATCTGAAGCAATGCACACTTCATTGAGATATCGCTTAACATCGGGGATATTTGTAGCCTTTTTACCGGGTCTCGTGCTTTGAGTTAAGTGAGAATGAGTTCGACGTAAATCTGGACACTCATGTTGTGTGACATGCCAGGCAGTTCTGCTTGTAAAAGGCATGCGTATTCCTCCTTCAATAACGTCCGTGACCGTTAACTCTCGAATGACAGAGTCTGAAAATACGTTCACAAACTTGCACACCTGACATCGTTGATCATTGCATTCTATGGGATTTCTGCTACTGTAGTCTGAGGGGATGTTATTAGCTCCAGCGATGTGTGTAATCAGTACATTGTAGCGACTGATGGTCGACAGGAATGTGGTCACTCGTGAACTGTTTGAGAACTCTCCCCATTGAAGTTTCTCGTGTGCTTGAACACAGGGCCGACTATCAGTGAGGATTTGAGTTTTCTGAGAGGAGGTCATGATGTACGGGGCAAAGTGTTTCACTGAAGCTCCTATTGCTTATGCTTCAACTTCACAGGGTAGCCATGTTACCTGATAATGTTTTAGTTTTGCATTATAAAATCCAGCCAGCATGACCTTGTCATCTCTTGTAGTATACAATGTAGATGCGATTCCATGAGATTTCACGGATGCATCAGTGACAATAGTGAGGCTATCACTAGGTCTGGGTATCGTGATGCATTTGTGATTTTGTAAAGAGTCTTGAGCCTTTTTGAAGGATGTTAGGGAAGTATCAGACCATCTTAATTTTTCAGCCGATGGTCGTCCAGCAGTCATCAAGTCAAGAGGATGGAGAAGATCTGCATAGCCTGGTAATACTCTGCTCATAGCCTTGTAGGCACCGACAAATGAACGTAACCCCTGGATGGTTGTAGGTGGTTCAATCGAAGCAAGGGCAGCTATTCTGTGGCTACTTGCTGTCAATGTACCATTTTTCCACATCCAACCAAGTATTGTGGTAGACAGTGGACAAATGACTGTTTTTGGAGCAGATATGCGCAAGTTGTTTCGGCGGAGAGCATCAAGAACAAGCCTCCAATTTGAGAGAACTTCTTCAGGTGTATTCCCTCCACAAAACAAGTCATCTGCCAGTTTAACTACGAGTCCATCCTGAACAAGGTGGCCTAGAACTCGACACATCAATTCTTCCAGACAGGTTTCCGATCCTGGCATTCCCATTGCACTTCGAGTGTAGACTCTAACGCCCTTATAGGGAGTGACGATACCACAAAAGCGCATAGAAGAGTGAGATAGTGGAATCTGATAAAAGGCTTGCAACAGGTCAGTTTTGATGAGATATTTCCACTTTCCTATCTCGCGTAGGACATTGTCAACATTGGGCATAAGCGCTGGCTGAGGTTTGCTGTACTTAGCAACTTCACCAAATGACGTAACCAATCTGTAGCTGCCATTAGGTTTTTTAACCAGGAAGGATAAGTTGAGATACTCAACGTTGATATTAACTTGTTCTGGTTTGGCAAACACACCCATGTCTTCAAGTTCATAAAACTTGTCTTGGAGGGCATTGAGCATATCTTTGTTATAGTGAGGAAGCCTTCCCTTACGTTGTGGTGGGAGAGAGGGGCCCATGTTAACAACAGCCTCCAGCTTTCCACTTGCACCGTTGTACTTCGACACCTTTGGGTTAAAAACATCATCAAACTCTCGGTGCAGAGCAGCAAACTTATCACATATGTCAGAAGATAGACACCCATCAGGATTGAGACACACAGCAGCAGAGTGTGGACCAGCAGCTTGATGGTGAGTCACAGCTGGACGTGGAGTGTCTTGTGGTGTTTCTGGACATACAATAGGACGAATTTGACAAAGGTGTTCATTGCCCAACTGGTATCGGGATCTGCACACTCAGGTGTATGGAGATCGATGAACTGGCCTGGGAGAATGGCAGTTTGAACTGGAGGACCTCTGAGAAGGTGTGCCTGAGTGCGACGTATGGTAGCATGACGATTTGGTTGTGGAGCATAATGGATGACCTTGTGACCTCTGATGACGATTTGTCGTTTAGCAGGACGAGTTGCGATGTCATTTGTGACATGGAAAGGATTACCAGCAAGTACATCGACATCCAATTGTTTAACAATGAGGGCATCAAGTGTGAAGGTGTCATTCTCTCTGGTAAGGGTACAATGGACTTCCCCAATGACATCAAGGGGTGTTATTCCATCAGCCTGACGAGCCATCTGAGATGCAGGTGTTATGGGTAAGTTAATAGCCTTGGCAAACGATGCTTGTACCATGTTTGAAGTTGCTCCAGTATCAAGGGTTAACCTTACTGGATGTTGTTCATAATAAGCATTGAGGAAAGGAGACTGAATAACGTCAACACGGCTGGCGGTTGGTGTATCAAGTAATGGGTTTAGAGTAAAGTCACTGTCAGATTTAGCTGCAATCTCATCATCCACTGGCAAGTCAGGTTCTTCCTCAGCATTGGCCAATCTTGAGTTGCTAAACAGTTGGCGTTTATCAGTGTCAGGAAGATAACGGCAGGTTTTCAGGCAGTGGGTATTGTAGGCTGGCCTACCTGCAGTCTTGCATAGGATGCAACTTTTGACAACTGGTTTTTTCTTTGAAAAGTTCTGCTTCTGAAAAGAGGAATAAGCAGCTGAACGCAGAACCTTTGAGTCTTCAATGCTTTTCAGTTCATCCAGGAGAGAGAGCAAAGCCTGAGATATTTCTGGCTTGATTGATGATATAGTTTGGTTACGCAATTCGGCACCATACTTTTGTTTTACAAGATTGGGCAATTGTGGATGGATGAGAGAAAGCCAAAGCATAACAATGGTATTTTCAAGTGTCGGAGTCAAATCTTCATCTACATCTGGAACAAGGCCGTGATGTGTTATACCGCCTTGAGTGGTGAGAAGATTGTCCTCGAAAAAGGCTGTGAGACGCTGGAAAAGGTCCTCATGGCGTTCTCCAGGCATGAATTTAATGTCAGAGAGGTTTAGGAAATTAGCACCGGTTGACTGGAAGCCATAATGTTGGCGGATTTTCTGCCAAATGTCTCTCACTGATGTTGAATTCTTGATGATGGTGTTGCGGCTAATCACATTGCAAAAGTTGCATATTTGACCCAACATTAGATCAAGATGTACATTTTTCTGGGCTGCTGTTTTGCGTCTGGCTTCGGGTATAGCTTCGCCATCGTCGTGTAGGCCCCTATTTGGATGGGTAGTTGTTTTCTTCTCCCATGAAAAACCATCAGCCAAAAATGGAGCAAAATTGACATCAAGTGAGAGAATATATACCAGATTTTGACGCCAGTTTTCAAAAGATGTGATGGTCTCATTTTTTGTTAATTGCCAATGTTTGGGAGCGCGAGGAGTAGCCATGATTACAGTCAATGCAAAAGAAACGTTTGGGTACCAAGTTGATTGATTTTCACTGAACAGGAACGGTGTTTTTCACAGGTAGCGGATTCACGTTACGACCGAAAGTGTTTCGTCGATCGTTTCACGGCGAGTGAAAATGCCTTGTCAGAAGGTAAACTGGCTTATTGTGTGTATTCTTACTTGGAGGTAGTTAGGGGTTAAATCCTTCTGTGTGTCGAAGGCGTTTTGGGTGGATTAACCGCTGCCACCACGCCAATATATCAAAAACCCGACTTTCCAATTCACACGTGTTTACTCAGATGAGGGACAAAAATACCAAACTGGGATTACAGTAGAAACGAAATGCGAATTACGCGAAAAGAATACAAACGAAATGCGATTCAAATACGATGAAGAAAAAATAGAAAATGAACATAGTGGAGCACGCGAATGATGCTGACAAACTAAGAAAGAAAATCAGGGATTCAAACCCAGGATAATAGGTTTCTGGCTCATATATAAGAACGCAATACTGCATAACTAATTGTTGTGCCTTTGACAACTTGGTCACCAAAAATGTTTATATTAGGTTACTTCTTTCACATTTGTCAGTTAGGCCTCAATACTTATGCATAGAATATTTTAGTATCAATATTGACAGTGTACTTGTTGACTGTTCGACTTGTTAACCCAGATATTGAAGGTCGTTACAAAAATAAGTAAATTAAATGCTTGCTGCTTGTTTCTTGTTTAACGCGCACTCAGCAATATTCAAGCTATATGACGGAGGTCTATACATCATCGAGTCTAGACCAGACAATCCAGTGATTGACATCATTAGCATCGATCTACACAATTGGGATACGATGACATGTATCAAACAAGTCAGCGAGCCTGACCACCCGATACCGTTAGTCGCCTCTTACGACAAGCATAGTCGCCTCTTAGACAACATGGGTTGATGAAGATTGATCTAATCCGGATCTTACGACATTCTTTTTGACAATACCCCAGTGAGTAAGTATTTGCTTCACGTTTCTCGGTTTTATTTACAGGTTATATGTCAGTTCGAAACACAAAACATGGCACATGGTTCATACAAGCCATTGTTTACATCTTTGGGAAGTTTGCGCACAAAGAAGATCTTATGTCAATGATGACCAAGGTATGTTTGTTTGACTTCTAACATCTTTTTTGTTTGTGTTTTTTGTTTGTTCGTTGTTTAACGCCGCACTCAGCAATATTCCAGCTATATGACGGCGGTCTGTAAAAAAAATCGAGTCTGGACCAGACAATACAGACATCATGAGCATCGATCCACGCAATTGGGATATCTTCGTCCAGCCCAAGTTAAACTGTGGGTATAACACTGAGCTTGCAGCAGTAGACTTCTACTTATAAATAATAAACAGACAAATGACACTTTATTATAACATAATAAAGATTATAACTCAATGCAAAGAGGCGCATGTGAATGTTAAAATTAATGAGTGTGTGCTGCAGTGTGATCGGTTAAGACAGCCTCCGTGGTCTAGTGGTAGAGCGTCCGCCCGGAGAGCGGAAGGTCCGGCGTTCGATCCCCCGCCGCGTCATACCAAAAGACGTTAAAAGATGGTACTTGTTGTTACCCTGTCTGGCGCTCGGCATTAAGGGGCTAAAACTGGTCGGATCGGGAATCAGTATGCTGTGTCTGAGTGGGGTATTCATGTTAAACTGCGGCATGGTATCTCAGTGAGCTAGCACTATAAATCAGCATCAGTCCGGACTAGTACAAGAGGCCACACACACAGGCATGCACGTCGCTATATAAGTGCAATAATCTATGACACAACGTTAAACCTAATTTTAACTCACTTCACCTGATCGTTTTCAAACCTTCCTTAATGGAAATTATTTGGATCTTTCACTGGGTATAACTAGTCTTCTGGAGAAGTATCCCTTTTTTCTTGATCCCAAATGTTAAGGAAATATTCCATTCACTTTAAATATTAAGTTAAACTCTAAGATATAGACTAAAGACTTGTTGATAGCTTGGCATTGTTCCCCGATAAGCGTGGATCGTTGCTCATAATATCAATCTCTGGTTTGACGCCATTATTTACAGGCCGCCATCATATAGTAGGAATATTACACTACATTGAAAGATAATGTAAATGTTACAAAAAATGCTGACTTAGTTATCTATCAAATCAATTCAGTCATACATACAAAGGGTTTTAACTGACGTAATCTTATAAATCCTGCATATATAATAATCTAACAACATGCAAACAGATCTGTTGTGCAGGCAATGTACAAAGTATTATTTACAGTGAAACATAACCCCAGTATAAACGTCCAGGGCCTACCCACAAAGCAAACACAGCGCTGAGATGACAAGCGCACATCTTGAGGATACATGTATGAAAATGTATCATACTATTTCTTTTCCAGTCCCTTTTATAATGATGTAAGAAATGATTCATTCTTCTATTCTGAGGGAGTTGATCTGAACACTATATTGAATGGTAATACTAATTTTACAAAAAGTCCTCATCTAGATATCTTAAAATCAGTACATTCATACATACTTCATTCCGAAAGGTGTAAGCTAACGTGAGTCTATAAATCCCGCTTATATATTATTTTTCTAATCATTACACCAAACTGTTGTCAATGACTACTTGCTTTTGTTAACATATTTTGTTTATCATCAGACCGCCTCCGTGGTCTAGTGGTAGAGGTATTATCAGCCATAAGCATTCTTGGCGTGTTTACCGATCCTGATTCATTGAAACAAGATATGTTTAAATCATATTGAAGGAATTTTGCGGCGTTAAACAAAAAGTAATCGATAGTAAACATGAAATCCCAGATAGAATTTGATCTGTAAACCTAATATTCACCATGATAAGACTTAAGACACATTTGGCAAAAGAGCTAAAACCAATTTTTATGATGCCGGGCCACAAATAGGTTTCACACTCTACCATGATTGTGGGTTCGAATCCCGGTTCGCCCCGATTATGTTTCTAGGTTTGTCAGCACCATACCATAAGCACAACAAAATATGATTTCCAGTCCTGGTGATCGTCGTTCGCCATGAACTCACCCACACTGCTTAATTTTATGCACACAAACAATAGTCTAGTCGAGGAAATGGAAAGTAAAGAGATGAGTGTTTAGTCAGGACTTGAAGGTGTTGCTATTGTCAGCTTATCGGATGTTTGCAGGCCGAGTGTTCCATAGAACTCGGGGCGTGTGGGAAAATGTTCTGTAGCCGATATTAGTCTGTAAGGGGGGTTGGGGGATTAGGAGGGGCAGTTGGTACTAGGATCGCAGTCCACACCCTGGAACATATGATGATACACGTTCTGTTATGTGAGGCATCGCAGATTCGTGAAGACACATGTATGTCAGACTCAATTCCTTGAACTCATTGCTCAATGTGTTTAATTCAAAATGATGGTTATTAGAGGCAACAAAACGGAAGTTGAAAGTTTACAGAAATCATGTGCTTCACACATTGTTGTCATGTTTCATCCTTGTTTTACCAGGGGGGTAGCCTAGTGGTTACAGCGTTCGTCTATCACGCCGTAGTGTTCGATTCCCCGCATGGGTACAATGTGTAAAGTCCATTTCTGGTACCCCACGCCATTCCATCGGTGGAACGTTGCTAAAAATAGCGTTAAACGACATTCACTTCCTGACTTTGTTTTACAGGTTAATAACCTCGTGAGTCGTGGGAAGACCAAGAACAAAGGTGACAAGCAGGTCTCCTCCTTCACCCCATGGCTTTTGAAGACGTTTTACTTCTTCCCAGGACTGCATACAGAAGCCGGGTCGCTCAGTCAGGTTCAAGAAACTGGCTAGATCCAGGGGCCACTTGCACAAAGCGATCTTAGCGCTACAACTATTGTAAGCCTATGTTAAAGTATGGGAGTTACGATCATCTTAGCGCTAAGATCGCTTTGTGCAAGTGGACCCAGGTGTCTTCCGATACAAAAGTATGATGGCTGCGTTCACCAACCTGATGGACCATGATATATGTACAACAAGTACATAGATAAATAGAGGGTTAACCACTGTGTTCGGTTGTTACCGAGAAATCTACACACGAGTTATTAATCTGTCACGATTAGAACGATGTTATGTTCTTTGTTAACTATTGAAAGCTGATCGGAGTAACGTTGTGAGATTTAGTAATGTGATTTGATATTTGTTAATGGTTTTGGATTACTCGGCCCATAACTTTATTTGCATTCGTCTAGCCGTGACTATCATTCTCAATGAGCAACACTAAATAGGCCCACCTTTTTAGTGTATGTAAATACGTTATTCGTTTATTTGTTCGCTAGAAACAAATGTTATAAACCCAATTAAGGGGAAATTAAATATTGTCTTAAATATTGTGAAATATTGTTAACGATAAGCAAGGGCCCAAGGAACTGTCAGCAGGATTGATCAGGCAAGATTCTATGAATACCAACTCAAGCAACTGATCAGCTGATTATATCTTCTCAAATCCATCAATGGATTGTAATATTTTTGGACGAATTTTCCTCTTTAAAACTAAGTTTACAGTGAACAATTTAATATGTGAAATGATGATTATTTCATGTCATCTTTTTTTGTTTTGTTTTGTTCCTGAATATTTTGAGCACATGTGTTTTTATTATAGATCTATATATAAAAAACCCAACTTATTCAGTGGACAATTTTTCTTTTGAACATACTATTTAACATCATGACACCAAAAATGTTACTAAATGAGTCATCTAATTTCCCCATATTTGTGAATGACAAGAAACAATGTGAATTTGACACAATAATTTATTGTGTGTGAAACATAAATACATAGGATATATGTGAACAATAAATTATCATTTCTGTAGTTCTACAAATATTTGCATTTTAATACCTTTTCAATTTTACATTGTTTTTTTACTGCAACACTAACCTCCAACCTTTATTTCTTTGTTATTTAATCAGATTAGAAGTTAAGACTTACTGATAATAGGTACGTAATTTAAAATTAACATTTTCTTCCTTTTATCTTCATGAAAACGACATAATAATAAATATGTATTTTCGTGACCTGTTCCTGTGTGATTTATTTTGTAAAAAGTATTAAAATTAAAATTAGACATTGCTTATGTAAAGAAATGAGGTTTATGGTAAAATGTTAAAAGAGGACCTCTTGTTGGTCATTTCTTCATCACCCATAAATTTAAGTTTTTCTTTACTTACCATGTTCTGAAAATTTACACATTAGAATAATTTAAGGTCTCTGATTAAAATAGCTTTCCACTCCCATGCAGCCAATTAGATTGTGCGAAAAAAATAAACCACTGTAAACTTTGTAATGGGAGAAGAATAAATAAAAATACATTTCTTATTTTGTCATATGTCCAGTTCATCATCCCAAGAAATGCTAAATAATTATCATTAAAATCAAGCTAGCAATGCATATTGGGGCTCTTTATCTGCTATGATAATATAACAATTGCATTATTAGTGTGTTTTTCCAGTAAACATGGTAAATAATAAATCTTTGGTTTGAAGAATATACTTGAGACAAACATAATTCTACATGTCTTAATGATGTAAGCTTTTTTGTTGGGTATTGTGACACAAAGTCTGTGCTTCTGGATACCATCAATACTCAGTTATCATTGTGGACACCCAATCATTTCATCCTATCTAAAATACAAAATATATTTTAAGATGAATAAATGTACTTTATTGTTTAAAAAAAAAATATTGTTTTTGGAAAAAATACCTAATAAGGTTGATTGGCGCCCACCATCTTATCTTCATCATTTTGTCTGCTCCCTATAAGAAATCAATATAGTTAAGAAAAAATATAAATACATATATTACTTTCTGGAGTTTATATAGATTTAGGTATGACTTAATGGTTCAAGTTTAAAAGGGGTAATGTTTTTTTTTCATAATGAGTTTCGTAATTATCCTGAGATAGTATGTTTAAATAATTGAAGTCTTCATGTTTAAAAAACATCAAAAAATTATAGGACAAAAAACCTTAATTATATTGATCTGGATAAACTCCTACTATTGGAAGGGGAAACAACTGCTGTGGTTGCAAAACGTCTTGGTCGTGAGATGTACGGTCCGTCCGGCAAAGATTGATCGTTTGCTGCATTAAAATGGCGTATTGCTTCAGATCCAAATTATCTGAGTGTTTATTTTCTTCAAATATGAAATTTAAGTCTCGATTATTTTAACATTACTATGAAATATGTTTTTGATCGATCGGCTCTTGATCAACACTTCGTAATAACGTGACATTTCTTATGTGGTTGATAGTTTGTTTGTTTTTAAATACCGAACAATATGGTTTGTTTCACTATTTCATCGGTATTTTTACATGCATTTATTCAGTTTCATTAGCCTTGTGATATGCCTTGAAAATTCCCAGTAAAGAATGTACCGGAGTTGCTCGCCAGGTCCCGTAATATCGATGCGGTATCTCGCTTCGGTTACCGTCTTCTCATTCTGCAACTAAATCTGGTAGCCGAAATTCCACAAATTTTCTCTCGGTCACCAACTTTCGGAGATGGAAACATTGTCACTACAGTAATGTTTTGCCAGCTGGGGATTTTCTGTATTAGACGACCTTGGATATCCCCATCCGAAACTAGTGCCGTCAATTATTTTTAGCCAGCCAATCAAAATGACACAACTTTCCACTCTCAGCCAGCCAATCAGATTGGGTGAAAAAAATAAACCACTGCTGGCGATTGAAGATCAAGCCCTGTTATGGGAGAAGTTATTTGTATCTTTTTATGAACAAAATAGACTTCCAAATTATTATTAGGAGATTGAATTAAGAAGTCTAATTCATTTCACTCAATCTGTCTCAAATCAAGTCTCATTTTTCAGGCAGCCTGTACATTGCCTGAGTGAAATTTTCAGCCAATATACATATTGCCTGATAGATATTGACTGTAACATCAAAATCATCACTATGCTTGTTGTAAGAGGCGACTAACGGGATCGGGTGGTCAGGCTCGCTGCCTTAGTTGATGCACGTCATCGTATCCCAATTGCGTGGATCGATGTTCGTGATGTCAATTACTGGATTGTCTGGTCCAGACTTGATTATTTACAGACCGCCGTCATGTAGCTTGAAAATTGCTCAGTGCGGTGTTCAACAACAAGCACAAACTCAGCATATTGCACGTTTTCCAATTTTTGCTTTAAAACATATACAACGATACTTTATCACTTCCATAACCGAAAAGGAAACGTATTACTAGGCAGTCTTCAGCACACACAGTCAGAACATCGTCCATGTTGCACGTCAAGGCCATCTTCCCGAGGCAAGAGAGTTAACTGACTTTAAAAGTCCAGTTTCCACCCTTGCCGAACTAGGCTGCAATTCCTTGGCTCGATCATAGCGCCACCAGTGGCTATTACCAGTCCTGTCCCAGCCTCTCCTATGGACCAATCAGATTTCACCTCTCGTATCACTTGCGTTTGCTTCACACAAAATGGTGGCGCCCGTTCAATTAGATCTGATCAACAATCAAGATCTATATTCTGATCAAACGAGTCTTACATCGCGAAAGCCATCAAATCGCGTGAGCACCTTGATTAAAAACATGAAAACATTTGGAAAATATCTGCTGACATCGATTTCGCGGTGAACATGCTCAGCAAATCCTGCAATCGACCGAAATCTGTACGACAGTGTACGAACCGGATTTCGATTTCGGTGCGCGATTTTGATTGGACTATGCATAGACTCGTTTGTCCAGCCAAAATGTAACTCCATAATACTAGCCTAGTTCGGCAAGGGTGGAAACTGGACTTTTATAGTCAGTTAACTCTCTTGCCTCGGGAAGATGGTCAAGGCTGGAAGACACATGCAATAAGTTGCCTCTCACATACATACTGCCTGTTCGTAAAACGCACATTAACAATGATCACACATGAATGCTTATAATGTGCGCTCAGCAAATGCTAATACTATTCTTATTTTGTCACCCATATGTAGTGTTTTCTAAAATAAACAGACAAATATTGTTGTCAAGGTTGTTATTTATATCATACATTCGTTCATCACCTACTGAATTAAAGGGCGGTCGGGTAGCCTAGTGGTTAAAGCCTTCGCAGTAGTATATAGTGAGGGCGCAGGAACCTTTTTTGGTTGATCCGGTTGATCCAGGCGGATGCGAAGGTGATTGGTTGATCCAAGTCACGTGATCGGATAGGATGACTCATGCATCAACAGCGCGTTACAGGTGAGGGGAGGGAATGAAAGGTGTGTGTGTTTATAAGACAGAAAAGAATTCGTAAGTAAACAAAAGTAAAAGGTTATGAATAGAGCTATGCGTATGGCGTGCTGTCCTGAATAGACAAGCAGCCCAGTTTGAATCGAGCGCGCTTGACAACTCACGTGACCACGTCGTTTCAAATTGTTTATTGGTCGTAATGGTTTCGTTAATTTCAGGCGTAAGTAGAAATTACAATTAGTGTACAACTCACGTAGTCGTTTCAAATTGACCGCGCTCGCGAGAGTGGTTTGATGAATGCAGGGTGTGTGTTGAAAAGTACAAGTACCACAATAGAGACGGGTTATGTCAACACGATATACGCCGGGTAATGTAAGGAAATAAAATGTACGTCTAGCTGGATCAAATTCATCTTATACGGTCTACACGTTGTACACCATGAACGTTAGACAACCTGTATAGAAAAAAAAATATATAGACAAAATAGATAAGACTACGCAATCAGCAAGCTAGCAGTTTACGTTTAGCGCACAAGAACGAGCTAATGTATAGCAGAGAGACTAAGAGACCGGCCGCCCATAACAATGTCAACATACACTACCCCGGCCTTACAATTAATGTTAACATACCAGCCTCGCCTGACGCTTCCCATTCATAAATTGTGTGACCAGTGTCCCGTATGTATGATACGTTAGGGAAGATGTGTTGTACATTTGTTATTTTAAAAGGGAGTTATTTCAGAGAGGATATATATATGGGTATTCCCCCTCATTAAACCTTTCTTTCGTTGGTGTCTATTAAACGTATCCGGTATTTAATACATTTGAATGATGTAGGAAAGTATGTGCGTGTAGATGTTGTACCTATATCCGAACACGAATGTATGACACCTTTCAATAGATCAATTACGGTTCTAACCACGACACGCAACATGACTATGAGCGTGGTTAGCAGTTCATATTTATAAACACATCGTAAATGACAGATTTCTGATGAATGAACTCGCCCGCACACATGTCTATAGGGTTATGTTCGCCCGAACTGTAAACAGTGACACATTGGATAACAGGAAGGATGTGTGGAATGCACTCGTCCTTGTCAGGGTAAAATACGCGTTTAAACTCACCATTTAAATGATGACGACATTACTTTTTAGATGTATTGGTATCAGTGAGTGAGTGAATTTAGTTTTACGCCACACTCGGCATTATTCAAGCTCTAGGACGGCGGTCTGTCAATAAACGAGCTTGGACCAGACAATCCAGTGATCAACAGCATGAGCAGCGATATGTGCAACTAGGATCCGATGGCACGTGTCTTCCAAGTCGGCGAGACTGACCAACCGATCCCCGCTGTCAGTCGCCGATAAGCATGGGTTACTGAAGGTCGATTCTATAACCCGGGACCTTCACGGGTGTAGTATGACGAAGACTATATACTAATATGCCAAAAACTGAGAAAAAAACCAAACAATTCATTCGTATCATTTATTGATTCGAGTCAATCGGTTCCATACAAAGCCGTGGTATACGAATGGACAATAGTATTCACTCTGGAACATTATTTAGTCACTCATATACACATGCTGCTGCTGCTGCTGCTCGAAGGCCCTATTGTTTAAACAGCGAGTCCATGTTTTGAAACACATTTCGCACTGTTGAATGTTTCCTTGTCTACGCTGGTTTAAGGTTGAATGGTTGTCTATAGTCCATGCTTTATCCATTGCTTGTAACGATTTCCGTCCAGGAGGTCCCAGTTTCACCATTCCTCTCACGTACAGGGAAATTCGGCGTTTCTTATCGTTCAAACGCCTCAGTTTACGAGGTGTTTTCAAAATATGAATCAAACCAGACGCGTGGCGTTGACTCGGCATTCTCTTCTGACTGTTAGACCGATATAGTAGTGATTGGTATTTATGCCTAATGGTTCTGCTCACGATCATCATCCTCCTCCTCGTCATCACCGTCGTTATCCTCTGCAACGCTATCAGATTCAGTCTCACTTTCTATTTCCGGCATATCCATCAAAGGCAGGATCTCTTTCATCTTGGGTTTTAGGAGGAGTTTGATTTTATTTTTGAGAACGGATTGTTCCGTGGAAGGATTCATGTCTCCCAGGTTGTATAGCATGTTTTGAAACAGAGGTGCCTCTTTAAAGTACGTGGTATATTCCATCGCATAGTTGAGAGTACTACGCACTAGATCCTCCCACCTCAGTTTCAATCTTCTCTCAATCCATTCTTGCGTTCGTCCCTGTCGCTCGTACTGTTTTTTCTGCAGTTTCATCTTGTCATGAAACGTATCGTACACCTGCTTCCAGATGCGTTGTAAGCCTACATTTTGCCACTCCTCGGCTTCCATATTAGTGAATGTTGACTTCCCACGTGGAGGTTTGACGGCAAGGCCACTGCCTTTCTGGGAAGAGGCTAGGTCGTCAAAGTCACTGTCATCATCATCACTCTCGAGTCTGGCACGCTTTCTCTTAGGTTGAAGGCTATTGGCCGGACACCAGTGTTTGATATGTCGCTGTAGATCGTGCATGTTATCTATCAGCACCCCGCAATCTGCGCAAGCCGTGGCCATAGTCAATGATGTCTCACTACTCGTGTCTGAATCGGTTTCAATTGGAGTGAGCTGATGTTGGGGCAATCTCTCTTCTTGTTTCAGAGGACGATCCAGAGATTCTGTCGTAGTCAACTTCTCCCTACGCAGATCAGGTTCAGACTGTGATGTTGTTCTCCTGTTTTTCTCATTTATGAGGTTAACATGCAGTCGATCCTTATCTTTGGTGGTAGGTTTTAGATCGATGGTGAGTTGTCCATAGGGTGTTTCAGTAACCTTTTCATACATACCCATAAAGTGATCAATATGTTCTGGGAAAATTCTACGAGCGAAGCGTTTGATTTGCTGTTTATCTATGGGGGAATGAAACAGGGTGACATAATGCGCGTTCAAAGCAATGTCCCTCGATTCCTTACCTCTCGGAAACAGATTTTGTATCAAGAGAAAGATCAATACATTCTTGTGATGTGAGGTTTGAGTAAACAGCCGCGAAATACGCTTGTCGTGCTTTGCTTCGGCCAGGAAATCATCCAGGACCAACACGTTCTGTTGACGAGCATCAAAGTAATCCTCGTCCAAGATATCGTAGGGAATTCCTTTGACAAAGGTCAGCTGAGGCAGCTGCTCACCGAGGTCCTTATATAATGGCTGCCATTGAGTATAACACCAAACGATGCGGGTAGGTTGGGGTTGGATCAGGCCATGCCGGAGTACATGAGAGGTAAACACAGACTTTCCACAACCACTGGGTCCCACAACGAGCGCATTTGAGGGAATCAGGAACTTGAATTGTTCTCGAAGATCAGATATACATGGTAAATGAGGCAGCCACGAGTGGACTTGCGATGGCGGCGGCGGCGGCGGATGGGCTTGTAACGGCGGGTTGGCTTGACGCAGCGGCGGCGGTGGGTGGATTTGCGGCGGCGGCGTTAGCGGGTGGGCTTATAATGGCGAGTGGTCTTGCGGCGGCGGGTGGGCTTGTAACGGCGGCGGCGGTATGCTATGTTTATTTCTCCTGTGTCGTAACATGACATCTCTCCTTGAAAACATTTTTTCACAGTCCGGACAGGTGGCAACCCCCATGGTGATCCAATACGGTGTGCGATTAGAGGGTATGAAGCTTTCTTTTATACCCTTGACTCTGTTGACGCTTCAAGGCAGCAAGTGCCCGTTCCACCACAGCCTTCACCTCCGACACATGTTGTATTTTCACGGGTTGGGGTGTTGTCTTCGATCCCTGTTTGGTTGTCATCGTTTTCATTTTAGGTGTTACCTGTCTCTTCTTTGTCTTCAGCGTCGACTTCTTGGCTGCTTGTGGTTTCTGTCTCTGTTGTGATTTTCTCAACGTAGTCTTCCGAAATATGTCTCTAGGGTCAAGTCTAATCCCTGATGCTTTCTTCATGTTGTTCACGTCCAGTCCGTTTGCTGGCGAGAATAAAACTGTTTGTCGGGCTACACTACTGTAGAGTTTATACTGTCTTACACGTGCAGGGAATCTTGGAAGACACTCTTTTCTTCACAGCACACTTGTGAGTATGTTAAAAAAGCGATCATATTAGTATATAGTCTTCGTCATACTACACCCGTGAAGGTCCCGGGTCATAGAATCGACCTTCAGTAACCCATGCTTATCGGCGACTGACAGCGGGGATCGGTTGGTCAGTCTCGCCGACTCGGAAGACACGTGCCATCGGTTCCTAGTTGCACATATCGCTGCTCATGCTGTTGATCACTGGATTGTCTGGTCCAAGCTCGTTTATTGACAGACCACCGTCCTAGAGCTTGAATAATGCCGAGTGTGGCGTAAAACTAAATTCACTCACTCACTGATACCAATACATCTAAAAAGTAATGTCGTCATCATTTAAATGGTGAGTTTAAACGCGTATTTTACCCTTACGAGGACGAGTGCATTCCACACACCCTTCCTGTTATCCAATGTGTCACTGTTTACAGTTCGGGCGAACATAACCCTATAGACATGTGTGCGGGCGAGTTCATTCATCAGAAATCTGTCATTTACGATGTGTTTATAAATATGAACTGCTAACCACGCTCATAGTCATGTTGCGTGTCGTGGTTAGAACCGTAATTGATCTATTGAAAGGTGTCATACATTCGTGTTCGGATATAGGTACAACATCTACACGCACATACTTTCCTACATCATTCAAATGTATTAAATACCGGATATGTTTAATAGACACCATCGAAAGAAAGGTTTAATGAGGGGAATACCCATATATATATCCTCTCTGAAATAACTCCCTTTTAAAATAACAAATGTACAACACATCTTCCCTAACGTATCATAAATACGGGACACTGGTCACACAATTTATGAATGGGAAGCGTCAGGCGAGGCTGGTATGTTAACATTAATTGTAAGGCCGGGGTAGTGTATGTTGACATTGTTATGGGCGGCCGGTCTCTTAGTCTCTCTGCTATACATTAGCTCGTTCTTGTGCGCTAAACGTAAACTGCTAGCTTGCTGATTGCGTAGTCTTATCTATTTTGTCTATATTTTTTTTTTTTCTATACAGGTTGTCTAACGTTCATGGTGTACAACGTGTAGACCGTATAAGATGAATTTGATCCAGCTAGACGTACATTTTATTTCCTTACATTACCCGGCGTATATCGTGTTGACATAACCCGTCTCTATTGTGGTACTTGTACTTTTCAACACACACCCTGCATTCATCAAACCACTCTCGCGAGCGCGGTCAATTTGAAACGACTACGTGAGTTGTACACTAATTGTAATTTCTACTTACGCCTGAAATTAACGAAACCATTACGACCAATAAACAATTTGAAACGACGTGGTCACGTGAGTTGTCAAGCGCGCTCGATTCAAACTGGGCTGCTTGTCTATTCAGGACAGCACGCCATACGCATAGCTCTATTCATAACCTTTTACTTTTGTTTACTTACGAATTCTTTTCTGTCTTATAAACACACACACCTTTCATTCCCTCCCCTCACCTGTAACGCGCTGTTGATGCATGAGTCATCCTATCCGATCACGTGACTTGGATCAACCAATCACCTTCGCATCCGCCTGGATCAACCGGATCAACCAAAAAAGGTTCCTGCGCCCTCACTATATACTACTCTTCGCTCGTCACGCCGAAGACCCGGGTTCGATTCCCGACATGGGTACACTGTGTGAAGCCCATTTCTGGTGACCCCCGCCGTGATATTGCTGGAATATTGCTTAAAGCGGCGTAAAACCAAAATACTCACTACTGAATTAAATGTTTTTAATGTTTGGGGTAAAAACAGCTTTAGATAGGGTAGCGTTTCCACAAACTATATCCATCATGGATATGTTTATTCAAAGAGTATTATCATGGCCAGAATTGGATGTGTTAATATAGCCATCAACTGACCTGTCCTCAAACTAGGCCAAGGAAGGGAGGTAACTCACGTGTGAACATGGTGATGTGAGAGAATAACACGTCAACATAAGAATACGTTTCTAATGGCATCATAAATCATACGTAGTTCTCAGATATTATCATACGTAGTTCTCAGATATTATCTTCAGTCGAACAATAAACGGAAACTATGTGATTAAACACCAATACAGGTAGTCCGATACCGCTAATCACTTATCGGCTTTATGGCTCACTGTTCCTTGCATTCGTGACCAACTCGTGTTATTCCGGGACAAGCCGAATAGCGACTCGTGTCCCCCTCATGGCCATTTGTGCGACCGGGTTCCGTCTTAGCGCAAACGGGCATACCTAAAACAATTGTCTACTCGTTGCCTAGTGGTTAACATATATTTCCCCATATATGATATATATTTCAGATGCAATTTAAAACACATCAGGACATGCGGAATTATACAGTATGATTGAACACATTTAACTGTGTCTTGGGTATATTTTTAGATGCAAGACGTATGTAAAATCAAAAATTATTTCTGAGGGATTCTTTTACGAAGAACTTGAAATCATGCGCGCATTCTGATTGGTTTGTCGTATTTTCGCACATCACATTTATCGATAGGGGGACGAGTCTTCTTGCAGGTTACGGAAAGGGGCGAGTGGTGACGAATGGCTTGTCGTAAGAGGCGACTAACGGGATCGGGTGGTCAGGCTCCTTGATTTTGTGGATGTATGTCATCGTATCCCATTTGTGAGGATCGATGCTCATGATGTCAATGACTGGATTGTCTGGTCCGGACTCGATTATTTACAGACCGCCGTCATATAGCTGGAGGGTACTGGAGGGTGATATCTCGTCCTTTTTCCTGAATCCGTGTCTTGACTTAATGTTTTCTGCGAAGCTCGTAGACCTTACTCGCTAGTGTACCACGGAGTTTTTTCAATGGTACAGGGAGGTCCGTGCGAATTGGGACGTGTCTCTCACGCAGGACAGTGTATTTGCGGTAACTTGCATCCCAGATTATCTGTCTGTCCTTCATATTGACAAATTTTATCTTGATTGGTTTTCTTGATTAAGCTGCATAGGTATTTTTACTCTGGCGTGGTAGCCTATCGATGTTGACGAAGTCGTCAGCACGTTGCAGGCCCAGTGATTTTTTTTCTTTACGGTGTTTCTGGGTCATATTCATCTTGTATAATATAGATCAGTAAATTGCCCTTTCGAAAATAAAGTTATTACCATCAATAATTTCGCTTTTGTGTCTTTACGTACGAGTAGTTCAGCCATTTCGCCCTTCAACATTTGAATCTCAGTCTTGTTTACGTTTATCTGTTCGAAGTTGAACTCGTCTGACCGCAGACTATCTTCCGTTTTAGCTTGTAATTTGGTAACTTCATTGTTGACTTTATCAATTTTGTCAGAGATTTCATCTGTTTGCTTTTTGAGTGAATGTTAAATGAATGTTTTCATGTCATCGAACATGCTCACCGACAAGGCTGTCGCTTGATTCTTCGGTGTCGGGGTAGTGTCGCTATCAGTCGATGGTTTTGACTTCGTTGATCTTTGATCCACTGAATTAACTTGGTGAACAGCTTGCTCAGATTCAGTCACCTTTACCTCTTTGGCTTTTTCTTGGCTTGGCCATTTTAGTTACGCTTTTGATGGATTTTGCTCGGGAGGTTGTTATGTGCGACCTGTCGCCCATTCGTGAGCAACTCGTGTTATTCCGGGACAAGCCGAATAGCGACTCGTGCGCCTCTCATGACCATTTTGGCGACTGGGTTACGTCTTTGCGCAAACGGGCATACCTAAAACAATTGTCAACTCGTTGCGTTATGGTTCACATATATTTCCCCATATATTATATATATTTCAGATGAAATTTAAACACATCGGGACGTGCGGAATTATACAGGATGATTAACATATTTAACTGTGTCTTGGGTATATTTTTAGGTGCAAGATATATGTAAAATCAAAAATTATTCTGACGGATTATTTGACAAAGAACTCGAAATCATACGCGCATTCTGATTGGTTTGTCGTATTTTCGCGCATAACATTCATCGATAGGGGCGAGTGGTGACGAATGACCTGTCGCCATGAGCGCCACCTATTACCGTCCATTCATAACTACCTGTGATCCCTTATCGGAATGTTCAGAGATACCCATGTGTAGTTCGTTCCAAAAGTGTTCCGTTTTAAAGCGTTCTTGCCGTCATTATCGAATGGAGATAAACCTACTGGTTTTTAAAAAAAATTGAAGTCGTCTCATCATAGCACCAATACTTCTTATTTTGAATTTGGAACCGGGCCCTTTATATCTCAATTGAATACCTGTTTGAAAACACCGAATACCGGACAGGTTCCAACACCATTCCAGATATAAGATAAAGAGATAGTCCTGCTTCAAGACATTCGGCAGTGACAAAATTCTGGATATTCCCGACTGCACCTAATTCCCGTAACACCCATCTTATCACAATATAGATCTTGATTATCGATCCGATCGTCTTCACTAGGCGCCGCCATTTTGTCTGAATCAAATACAAGTGATATCAGAGGTGGAATCTGATTAGTCAATTGGAGGGACATGGAAGGAACATAACTCGTATTAGCCACTGGTCGCGCTACGATCGAACCCAGAAATTACGGCCCAGTTCGGCAAGGGTGGAATCTGGAGATTAACATTCAGTTAATTCCCTTGCCTCGGGAAGATGACTTATTGCTGGTGACACGTATTTTGTCTTTTGTAGCTGTGAGTCAGGGACTGAGTCAAGAAGGGAGGGAGATATAGATTTGACACTCGCCATTAGGTGTTAGGAATATACTAGGAGTGGCAAGGAGTATGTCCTTATTATAGTTTGTTTGTTTGTTTGTTGTTTAGCGCCGCACTCAACAATATTCCAGCTATATGACGGCGGTCTGTAATTAATCGGATCTGGAACAGACAATCCACTGATTGACATCATGAGCATCGATCCACGCAAATGGGATACGATGACATGCATCAACCAAGTCAGCGAGCCTGACGACCCGAGGGAGAGGGAGAGGGCATTCTAAGTTGGAAGAACTTGTCCCCCAGTCCCGTTCACTCCTTGTGAATAAATATGTTCAAATAAAAAAAACCACCCGATCCCGTTAGTCGCCTTTTACGACAAGCATAGTCGCCTTTTACGGCAAGCATGGGTTACTGAAGATCTATTCTACCCCGGATCTTCACGGGTCTGTCCTTATTACAAAGAAAGGGGACACGTAAAGCTTTTATCCAAAACTGTTATGGAAACGTTACTGAAAACACTGCAAACTGAAGATCCAATATCGCCTATGATACCCGCATCAGATACATTACCTTCGAACAACCATTTCTTGTTTGTTTCTATTTTGGCCACCATCAAACATGGCAATCTCATTCAAATCAGACCTTAGTTCTCGCTACCGCTAAACAAAGATGTGAAGACATCCCATTATTGGTCACATCAGAACGACCTTTCATCTGACCAATCAGAGCGTCGCTTACAAGATTATGAAAGTGACAGTCGGAATGTGATTTCTTATCATGCAACCTCGAAAACTTTATTCCGAACGATAGTTACGGGTTTAACGACTGAATCTATAAAATCTTGCCCATCTATTAGCCATTCCAGAATGTTCTTTTGTTCAGGTTTCAAATTTGTAATCGAGAATTTGTCAAAATATGTTTCGAAGCGTAGTCGCCAATTTGAAATTAGTGCCGTAAAGCACTAGAAAGCTGCCTTCTGATTGGTCATTCCATTGGTCGGTCAAAGTTCGCGCAAGGTCGGTCTGATGTGACCCGTAATGGGATGTCCTCAGATCTTTGTTTAGTGGTAGCGAGAACTAAGATCTGATTTTAATGAGATTGCAAACATGGGTGCATCCTTTCTTTTGACCGTCAGTTTATGTTTGTAGAACACTCCCCTACAACAGTGTTGAAGTCTTAGAGTGATTGTAAATACAGCAGGCGTCTTTTAATCACCCCTGGAATTATTTGTACAAAAACCAACCATAGGAATTAGGTTAAAACGTCCCAGGATCTGTCATTAATCCCATTGTACAGAAAAATCGATCAAGTTTCTTCGTGTATCCATAACGTCAAGTGAAATTGATTGCATCAAACAAACCCTACATGTGCAAAGTGTGAATGACTTTCCCTAATAACATAATTAATAAAAAAATCAATTAATCTGAATTGGCCGTTTTCTCTGACCTTTGTTTTAACTCACCCCTCTGGGGGTTTTCTCGACCTTTTTTTTCATCAGGCGTTTTTGACGGTGGCCGTTTTCTCCAATCTCCGTCTTTTTCGAGACAGACATACATTAATGAAAGTTTAAACACCTCTGTGCATCGTTACTCGTTCCCCTTGCAAAATTCTAATAAAACGAAAAAGATGTATGATACACTTAGCTTAAACATCTCTTTGTATTAATACTGACTAAAATGTCTTTCAATGTGACACTCAACACATCGACTGACAATGATGTCATTAATATTATTTGACTCGTTATGGCGAGGATCATTTGACACTGGTTACACGTATCACAGTCCCCAAGGAACAACCCAGCACTACACCATGTAGAATCTGCTTAAATTCTACATGAACTACATTCATAGAGTGTCTGCTATTCAGAATACACGGCGGAACAGGAGGTCGTGTGCGTCGGAGTGGTTTAAAGTAGGTAGAAGCCCCAGGAGGATGAAGAGTCAGGTAGACTAAAACTGCCAATGATGCCAGTTGCCCAGGGAAATGAATTAAGAATTCGAAAACATGGAGATATTGTACCGCACCTCCCCTGAGCCAAGTTTGAATAATGTATTGAATACTTGTAAAAGGTGATATTGACTCGTTCAACAGATCAAATAAAATGATAACACCGGTTCTCGGTAAATAGGAAACACATACTCAGACACGAGTATTCCACGCTACGGTATGGATGTAGGATCGCTGCTACTATTGCTGGTGTTGAGCACGGCCGTGGGGGTCAAGGTGTACATGTTTAAAGAACAGCTACAGTGTAGGGACACCGTGTCAGACTACCGACGTCTTCATGTTTGGAAAGGCCTGGAAATATTACATTGTTTGAGAACATGCTTAGATGGTCAGTTCTGTTTGTCTGCGTACTTTGAACGTGAGAATGTGACGTGTATTACGAATGGATTTGCACTTCCTGATGGAGAAAGCACTGATGACACGACGTATGCCCCTGGATTCAGTCTATTCACGCTGACAGGCAAAGGTATAGTTCTCTACTTTTACTAAAATACTAATGAAAATGTCTCCGTACATCGTCAGTACGTCACAGGTGTGTATACACTACGTTCGTCCATCACCCGTCAGTGAACTGGGAGGCAAATGAAGCTGATTTTATCACATGCTTCATTTTCAGTTGAAAATGTCTTAAATTTGCGATATAATATATAAAAAAAAATAAACTGTACTGACACTAAATCAGGACTTAAAATAATAGTACTACGTGTTTTTATTTTATATAATAACATTTGATTAAAACTTTTCATAATTAGATTATTTGGCATAATGCACAACTTCTGATTGGTATCTAAGACCTTTTCAAATTTGAAAATCAATCAATTTACTTTTTAGGGACAAATTTACATTTACATTTCAAACATGGTAGGGGTCATGTGATTGCAAATTCATTTCTCACCCCAGTCTTCATTAAACCAATTTATTTTTGCATTAAATAACCCAGGGCTTGGCTTGAGATGTTGCCTAAAAATAGCACCTGCGCAGCATGGCGACCGTATGCATTCACTGAGGAACGTAGTTTATACAAGTCCGTAAAGTATTTCAATTTTACGCCTCTCTATACCACACCCGAACAATTTATTTAGTTCTTCCCCCTTCCCTTCCCCCCATAACATATAATACCTTATATACTGAACCCCAAGAGAAATGTCACTCCAAGTAACATTGCATGAAAAGTAGTCATTTAAATATCTGGTTAATTTTTGTCAAAGTTTCTCGAATTTAACATTACTTTGTCCGGAAAAATTAAATTTGGTGATAAAAAAACAAAGCAGGTGTCAATAAAACCGATCGCGCAAACGCATCAAGGCAACGGCCAGGGTAACCCGATGCACGTGAGTTCAGTGCAAATTGAAATGCACATGCGTTCCCCCATTTCATGCCCTATAAAAATCAACCCAGATCGGATAACATTCATTCGTTGTTGAATTGCTACCACATGCCAAGATTGACAAGAAATCAGCGACACCAAGGACGATTGCAAGCTGGACAAACCGCTTGGCAAGTAGCCAATACATTTCAAGTCCACGTAAGGACCATTTACAGGCTCAAGCAACGGTGGGGCGGTCGGGTAGCCTAGTGGTTAAAGCGTTCGCTCGTCACGCCAAAGACCCGGGTTCGATTCCCGACATGGGTACAACGTGTGAAGCCCATTTCCTGTGTCCCCCGCCGTGATATTGCTGGAATATTGCTAAAAGCGGCGTAAAACCATACTCACTCACTCACTCAAGCAACGGTACCAGACCACCAACACTACAGATGACTGACTGAGTAGTTGAAGACCAAGGGTCACCACCCAACGTCAGGATCGTCAGATTGTGCGACAGCATCTTCAGGATCACTTTGTTACTGCTGCAGAAACTGCTCGACAGACCATGGGGACACATCAGCGACACATTAGTGCGGACACCGTGCGTCGACGATTGACGAGCAGACACTTCCACTGTCACAGGCCACCCCTAGGACCCATTCTGACACCACGTCATCGCCGGGACCGTCTTCAGTGGGCAACACAGCACCAGCATTGGCGCCACCAGCAGTGGAGAAGAGTCCTCTTCTCAGACGAGAGCCGTCACGATCACTGAGTTTCAGCATGATAACACCCGTGCCCACACTGCGAGAGCAACAAGAGACTTCCTCCAGCAGAATGGCATCAGACCCATGTAGTGTGGCCTGTCCTCAGTCCCGATTTAAATCCCATTGAGCACCTGTAGGACGAGATTCAAAGACGGCTGAATGACGTCCGACCAAGGCCGACAACTGCAGCTGAACTGCGTCAGGCGTTCCTCGGAGTGTGAGCTCAAGTACCTGTGGCCTTCTTCAAACGCCTCATCCATTTCATGTATCGACGTTGCACGGCAGTCATCAATGCACACAAGACACACAAGACACACAAGATACTGACTTTCTCATTTTCTCAGAGACTATTATTGTGTTTCACTTTCAGAACATTTGACACTTTAATTTGAACCTTGATGATCAGTTTTGCCAAGTTTCATCTTTTAATATGTCTCAAAGTATGTTTACAGTGTTTGGACAAATGAGGTTTCCCATATATCTATCCATGGTGACGTGTCGTTTGCGGTTCAGTATATAAAACCTTATATACCGTCGTCCGATTCCTTCTACTGCAAAGTTCTTCTCGTAAGAAACCATCGAACCAGTGGTGCTCGTTCCCACAAAAGATGCCACCGGATTGTTTTCACGATTATTTATGTCCCGTACTCAATTCTTGGTTATATAGGGAAAGGTTGTGGTAGGGCTTATTCCCTATTTTGACTTGCACCACATGTTCCGTGATCAACTGACTTGTCAATGTGTTTGTTATGGTCGCCAACGGTGGAACAGGATAAGCTCACCATTCGTGAACACCTGGTATCACTATTCGATAGTGATTCATAAACACATGATTATGATATAGTCGGAATCGTTCAATGCAGATAATTCTTATGAATATAGAAGGGGTTTTCCTCGTTTTTATTAATATATATGATCAGTTCACTGCGCTATTTCAAATTTTGTTTGGATACGAGGTTTGAACTTGTCAATGCTCTTGATTTTCTCAAAATGCATTTCAATCAACTTTGGTAATTACTTTGATTCTCCTCTGATCTGAGACTGTTGAATGATGAATCGGAACCTTAACATGAATGTTTCTCCTGATGACGACATCATGATTTGTTACAAACATCGCGATTTTCTTGTCAGTTCTATTTGTTTAAAAATATTTGAAGAATGTTTCACAAAATGATTTTACATCTTATTCGAACTATTCTCGTAAGGCTAAAAGTGCTTGTTCAAGGCATCATTGTCATCATTTAACTTCGGCGCCAGTTTTGCCAAAAATGTGTTGTTGTATTAAAAGAAATACATGTTAAAATCTATTTAACTCTAAGTTTGAAGTATAATAAATGCAAGAGAACGAAGCTTTGCTTCAATGCTTCAAAGAACTTCTTACGAAGAACGTGAAAGAACTGTTCGAGCAAGGCCAAGCTCAAAGTCAAGGTCAAGGTAACAGAGCTTATTAAGGTGTGGATGTTCCTGTTTTGAAATAGGTATTGACGTATTTATCACACACGTTTGTAACGCCTATATGATGAGGGTCTTGCTTTGAAATATTTTTGGTGAGAATAGGTAAAACGTCCGGGTCTAAATGCAAAGGGGGTGTTTTCCGTTTTAGTAGTTGTGTAAACACTTTCTTAATACCTGATTTTTTTCCCCTAAGATACAGCTGTGTAAAGACATTTGTGTTTAAATGTTTAATTGTAGATCAACATTGACAGTCTTTTTGTTTTGTTTGTCAAACGATTGGTAAAAAATATTTAGATATCTTATATCACTTAAGAAGACATATCGGAATTTACTAAGGACATTTAAGTGTTGTATAGTGAAATAATTTGATACAATATGATATGTTAATTCATTGATGTTTATTTGGAAACAATAAAAATTTACTTACTTTTGTCATACACACATCACCTGTTTAGTGGCTGTCTCTTTTGACATTTTAACCTGATCCCTCCATGGCAGACTGCGGTGTCGTATGGGGCACTGTTATGGTGACGGTAATATAAGTCAGGGAATACCATAGACAATGTCTAGTTCAAAACAAAGACACTTGAAAGACAATGTAAAACTGGCTTCATCTAAAATTGATTCATCCTTGCCACGTAAAATGTATAATGTATATGTTACTTTTATGTTTGTTTCTTTGTTATTTTTAAAGAAATATGTGTTTGCACGAATGTTACATTCTCTTGTATCGTGAGATGATGTACCCGAGTACCGTACTACCACAAGGAGATATATATATATATATTTTAGCATGCATTGACATCCCTTTATTGTATTTTATACTGCAATCGTGCAGGTGGGTAGCTTCGATCAGATAAGATCCCAAGTGTATCAAACTGCATTTAACATTCATGATGATATGACGTAAAAGCCGTGGTCGATGAAAGTGACAAAGGGGATGCGATGAGCGCCTCTTCTGTTGTCGATTTCCTACACCCAATGGACAATTGCAAAAGGTTAACCAATACTACCAGCGATGGTGATTTTCGCTTCGGGTTTTATTTTGAGCTCACCTGACTGAAAGTCATGTCATGGCACGTTGTCCATCGTTAGGTTGTACATTTTGACATTTCCTCTGTTACTAAAAGGCCAATGAAGCTGACACTTGCTACGAATGATCCCAACTATGGTGTCTCTAAAATGCCGCTCACAGAATTCAGATCCGACCTTTTACAAGGGAATGCCATGTTTGCTTAGTACAAAACCATTTCTACATACATATTTTTTTTATTTCTACACACAGAAAGTATGTGTCATGCTGCATAAGATATCACACCTATGTTGTTGCATAATACTTTGACCAAGCACGACTTTACATATTGACATGGACCCGTTTTTCTAGTGTTACTGCAGGTTCAACATTTCTAAACTACATCTTTTATGAATGACTCCAGCTAAGGTGTCTCTTAACTTTGCACACAAAATTCCAATCCATTAAATAATTACATTATGTCTTCATAATTGACTTTGTTTAAATGATAATTCCTTTTTAACAGCCTGGGTTATAACCACTTCAAAGGGTTAGACAAAGTCAGGGTCACTTTTTTATGAGTCGCTATAAAACCACTTACACAGAAGGTGTAGATTGACAGTATTTAGGAAAAGGTGAGATACTTTGGAGTGACCTGTAAATTTTGCTAATTATGTCATTCTGCAGTGGTCAACTACCCATCCACATGTTCTGAAGTTAAGGATCAGCTGAACGTGACCTCCGACGGGGAGTATTGGCTGTACCCTAGGTCCTCCACCATGTACAACAACAGAGCCAGAGTCTACTGCCGCGGCATGAACACCACCACCCCGACCGAGTACGTGTCCCTAGCCACTGTCAATGTCGGTGTATACCCACGCAAACAGAACCGATGGTGCAGAGGGGAAAGCAATAGTGTTACAGGAGCAGGGAGACCTGGAATAACACGATTCTACAAAATCCGCATACGGCCAGAGGTAAGCTATGTTCACAGTGCTTTTTATGCATGTTGTTCACAGTCGAAGGTATCTGAACGTCAGGGCAACGATCGAATGGTCATCATGACTGGCCTGGCTGATATTGTTATTTATCATATAATGAGTAGGTTTCTTGGCAGGATAAAACCAACGGATAAAAACGATATCCGTGGAGGTCATATGCAGAAAGAGATGCAAATATCAAAGTTCAAGTAGGGACTACTTTCAGTGTTTATAAACAACCATGGCGTCGACCTTGTCATTCGGCGATCGAGTCATAATTAACCATTGGTAAACTTGAGAAACTACTGGGATAATAGCTCGCATTATCAAACGAATAGCCTAATATACCGCATAACAGTGTCTAACTGACGTAGCTAAAGCATCTTACAAGTTTGGGCACCTTGGCGGTAATTAGCACTGATAGATGTAAGGATTGACATAGCGAGGGGCAAATTGAAGCCAGCTAGGCAATTTGCCACGACAAAGATCCAAGCAATAAGTCCCAAGTACTTGTCAGATAGGTTCCCTGGTCACGGTTCATGGCTGGCTGGTGTCTCCTGATGTCAATGGCTTCTTGTAGTTTCCTTTGTCGCAAGTTGTTGTTGGTAGACAGGACTTTGGTGGCTTTCCACATGATGTTACAGTTTATGTTCTTCAGGATGTGTTCGGAAATAGAGGATTTCTGGTCGAGTTTGCTAACAGAGGTTCGAGGTTTTTTGAGTCTTGTGTTGAGGGGTCTAATGATTTCTCCAATGTTCTGGTTGCCACAGTTGCAGGGTATCTGGTATATACATCCTCTGGCATGAAGTGCCGATGTAAAAACAAAATACTTTGTTCAAAGCGTTAAACGATAATACGGTGATTGATTGCTCATTGTTATCTAACTCTGTGTTTTTTTTATAAAGAACCGTGGACATTACGGAGAGAGTTGTCACGTGGGCTTTCTCAGCTGACCTTTGAGACTTGACACCTCTGTGAAACAACTGAAACAAACTAAGCGATCAGTTGAGAAACGAACACGGGTTATAATATCCCGAAACGCTATATATATTTTAAAATATTTGATTGTAACAGAGACACGAGACGTCGAATAAGTTTATTTGTACAGCTGCAGACGTATGTGGTATTGTTCCTTTATGTGGATATTCACGGATACATTCCTCGAATTTATACATATCAATTTGGTAGATTGCAATTATGATATTTGCATTTTGTTTTCATTCATTTGCTGTAGCATTGAACAGAGTCTTTCTTGTTCCTCTCCGTCCTTGTTGGGAACTTCTTCGATACGATACGCTATAGACGTTGTTTTCACAAGTATTTTCATTTGTAAGCGTGTATATGTAACAGTCAATGTGTAAAATGTGATTCACTCAGGCAATTTATAAAATGTCTAAATATTTCAATCTTTTTACAAATTGACTGAAAAATCTGTCCATTTATTTCACAGATTGACTAAAAATGATTAAGACAGTAAAAAGCATTCCAATAGATTAATTATGCTCAGATGAGAAGCCAAACAATATAGAAATGTACTTTTAACCCAACATTCTCCGTCACTTGTTGATGATATTAGACATAAAAATGTTTGGAATTCGTTGTCATAGTAATAAAGATGGATAATATGTCCAGAATGCATCTGTTGTTATGAAATGTTATAACCTTAGATTACGAGGGCGAAAAATTAATGTAGATACACGAGAGGTGGGGACACTAGGTGTGTAACACAATTCATGCGGGTTGAAATTAGGTTAATTAGATTCTAAATAATCTCAACACATGCATATAAACAATAAGCAAATATAACAAGTCCATGGGAAATACTTTGTTGTACGTTTCTTCATCACTTTGACATAATATATTATAACAGAGTAAGAGAAGGTTTGGGACAAGTTCTAAAATAAACTGCTGTTTACTGAACGGATATTTTTTTATAACAAAAACATTGACTATTAAACCCGAAATCGAGATGAAGGGAAACACCCACTAAGGGTAAACACCCACTAAAGGTAAACACCCACTAAAGGTAAACACCCACTACAGGTAAACACCCACTAAAGGTAAACACCCACTTAAGGTAAACACTCACTAAAGGTAAACACCCACTTAAGGTAAACACCCATTAAAGGTAAACACCCACTTAAGGGAAACACCCACTAAGGGTAAACACCCACTAAAGGTAAACACCCACTTAAGGTAAACACCCACTAAAGGTAAACACCCACTAAAGGTAAACACCCACTTAAGGTAAACACTCACTAAAGGTAAACACCCACTTAAGGTAAACACCCATTAAAGGTAAACACCCACTTAAGGGAAACACCCACTAAGGGTAAACACCCACTAAAGGTAAACACCCACTAAAGGTAAACACTAAAGGTGTCATTTGATTGCGCCACCATGGCAACAAATGATGTCACAATGGCCTGCAGTCACTCACTCTGGAATTAGAATTTCTTATCAAGTTAAGTTATTATTTATAACCGTTGTCAGATATCAGGTGACATAAGGTACATTTAACATCATCTCTGTACAAGGATGTTAACATACTACTACTTTTCGTAGCCAGTACATTATTTTCCCCAGACAATGACAGTGGTTCTAGACGACTTCACCTTCGCAACTTGGGAAGAAAACCGTCATGGTTACGCAGAAGCCATGGATTGCTACAACAACTACTACGGTTCAGCTCCTTGTGGGCCCGTCGGGACGTTCAGAGTGGATACGCGAGGGACTGGCCTGGTCGTCGACCTCAATGTGAGCTTAAATCTAGCAATTTACCTATTGTCATGAGCCCTGGTTATTCCAGAACAGAATAGTCCCCAATACCTAATTGTAATCTTTGAGATATACAACCAAGCATGCCCGTGAAGATTCCGGGGTAGAATAGGTCTTCAGAAACCCATGCTTGCCGTAAAAGGTGACTTTGCTCGTCGTAAAAGGCGACTAACGGGATCGGGTGGCCAGGCTCGCTGACTTGGTTGATGCATGTCATCGTTCCCAATTGCGTGGACCGATGCTCATGACATTAATCACTGGATTGTCTGGTCCAGACTTGATTATTTATTTACAGACCGCCGCCATGAGCTGTAATGTTGCTGAGTGCGGCGTTAAACAACAAACCAACCAACCAACCAACAACCAAGCATGCCCTTTCTATAACGATGTCAAAGAGTGTCATACGACTGTTTGATCAGGTTTACAAAATCAAGGCCTTACTAAAGCTTGCAAAACGGTTTATGGTAGACATGTGGTGGACATTTCCAAATTTGATGCGTCAGTGACTCACAGCACTTGAACTACTTATACCCCAGGCAAAATGGAAAGGGTTCGACTGGCGTCCATACACCAGTGTGACACGCTCGGAAGGGGGCGCTGTGATCGACCTACTGTGTGGAGGATGGTGTGGAGGCTGTGTACCGGCCCAGGGTCTCCGTCTCTACTACAACCACAACGACCGTGAGTACTCCATAACCAGGTCGGGTGTAACTTAAACAGCAGCATGTGTCATGAGTAGTGTGTTGGTTAATACCCGTGGTTATACTGTCCGTGGCACGAGTTGTTTATCGTGGTGCTGTTTATTATCAATGGTTGTACTGTATGTGGCACGAGTTGTTTATCGTGGTGCTGTTTATTATCAATGGTTATACTGTAAGTGGCTCGAACTGTTTATCATGGTGCTCTTTCTTATCAATAGCTGTGCTTTAAATATTTAAACGTCTACGTTTTCTGTTCTACTGCTTCATTTCAGTACGGTGTCATGTTCTGATAAACATGTTACATGATGCTATAGTTCAGCTGATTTAACACAAATTCTGTCCAAACTTGTAACGGTGTAAAGGTAGTTGTGATGAAATACATTAGTCATTTGCCAAAGCAAAACAAAATTAAGCCCTTCCTAAACTATAAACTCGATAGTGCATACACTGAATTCTAAAATGTGTCACAATGTGTACGTTTCTGTCATCTGAATCAAAGTAATATGTTTGTTTGTTGTTTAACGCCACACTCAGCATAATGACGGCGGTCTGTAAATAATCGAGTCTGGACGAAATTTGGATACGATGACATGCATCAAGCAAGTCAGCGAGCCTGACCACCCGATTCCGTTTGTTGCCTCTTACGACAAACATAGTCACCTTTTATCGCAAGCATGGGTTACAGAAGACCTATGGGTTCAAAGTAATATGTACATGGTACAGAATTTCAGTTAACACTCAGCCATGTCCCAGTTACCTAAGGCATCGCAATTCGCTTTGCACAGTTCTCCCCTTAAGCACGCCAGTAACCTATGGTTTTAGGTTCGAATTCCGGTTCGCCACGATTGTGCTTCTGGGTTTGTCAGCGCCATACTCGTGCTCATTGGTTTCAGCAAAGAAGTAAACGTCTAAGACCTGCATCACATTGGGTTCTCCCACATTTAGCTGACACGCCACGATAAAACTGGAATACTGTTAAATGCAGCGAAAAGCCCGACTCACTATGGTTTTCAAAATTCCATGGAATCCCAATTAGGTTTGGTCTTGGAAATAATCCATATACTGAACAACAAACGTTCCTGTGACACTGAATAAGATTTAATGCAAAGTTATGTTTTTTTACCAAATCTGAAACAATTTCGGTTTGCAACAGATACAAGACTCCTGTAAGTGTTCAAATGGTTTAATGTGCCATACTGACTTCAGAAAATGCGTGATTTCATAAAAAAAACATGAACATGCCAAAATGTCAATTTACAAATCAATAGCGTGTGTGTACACCTCTGGTTGCGATGTAAGCAACACATCTTCGTCTCATGGAATGGACCAGGCGCCGCACAAAGTCCTGTGGGAAATCTGACCATATCTGCTGGAGCATGTTTCGAAGTTCCTGGAGTGTCTGTGGAACACGTGATTGACGTCGAATTCGCCGATACATCTCACCCCACATGTGCTCGATTGGTGAGAGATCAGGGGAGTGAGCCGGCCAGGGGATAACATTCACGTTGTTTTGTTGAAGAGAATCCTGAACAAGTCGAGCAATATGAGGCCGGGCGTTGTCATGTTGAAAGGTAATGCCTGGGCCATGACGACGCAAAAACGGTTGAACAACATGGCCGATGATCTCGTCGCAGTAGAGCTGTCCATTGAGATTTCCTTCTACCACTATCAAACTGGTCCTCTGTCTTGCTGTAATCCCACTCCATACCATAACGCTGCCGCCCCCGAACCGATCTTCTTTCATGACACAATGATTGACATAACGTTCACCTCGACGTCGGTACACTCGAATCCGTACATCGCTGTGGTTGAGGTGAACACGAGACTCGTCAGTGAATAGAACTTGTCCCCACTGTATGGCCGTCCAGCGTAGACGCTGTCTGCATCACTGTATACGTGCTTGGCGGTGGTTTCCTGTCAAAATGGCGACAATCCCTGCACATCTGAGGCGACGACGTACGGTTTGAGAAGATATTCGTCTAAGGCCAGGGATGCTTCTTGCAGTCACTGTTGCTGGCTGGAATCGATTTCGTAGGTGTGTTGTTGGAATCCAGTTGTCTTGTCGATTATTGGTTACGCGTGGCCTGCCACTCCGAGGATGGTCTCTGACTGCATTCGTCTGTTGCCAACGTTGCCCTATACACCAAATGTTGTTTCTTTGGACGTTAAATTGTCTTGCAACATCACGATGACTCGATCCTGCTTCAAGCATATAAATGGCTCGGAGACGCTCATTTTCGGACAGGCGTGGCATTTCGTAATGTTGAATAATTGCGTAATTTTGTTGTTTTTCTGAGTGGTTGTTGTCAGCACGATGCTAAACAATGCATATGGAATCCAGTTAACGCACATGTTTTTATACCCATTCTTGGGTAGTGAAATGCATGGGGCTTGCATAAAGTCATCTTTTGCATGGAATGCATGCTTTTCTGCAGCAGTTGCTTTTTTGTGACTTGATTCCATACATGTACTACAATATTGATAACCAAACTTTACTTGTTTGAAACATACACTAAAATATTGGTCATAGGAACTTTTGTTGTTAAGTATATTATATGTAGTTGCTAATTGAAAGTCAGCTATTAAGATTAATATGGTGAACCTTAACATGAGTCAGTGGAAAAGTTAATTTCTCGTGCATCTATTACATCGCAAATATCTCACTGAATATGTATCATGTTTATTTTCAGTGCTTGTTGACGGAAACGTTGTACCAACGGAATTTGGCATTTACTGAAGATCGGCCGAAATATTGAAGCAGAATGTCATGAATATCATGGATAACAACTTTTTATTGTCTCACCTGATGAACGGACACGAAGTATCCCTGAAATGTTCTGTATATACAAAACAAGTTTTACAAAATGTTCCTTGTCATATTTGTAGAAACCCAGAAATCGGATCGTCCAGAACTAAATTGTGAAATCAGTAAATAACAACACACGAACAATGAATAATTAACAAATTATATTGACACACGCAGGATTTGGTTTACAATCGAAAAGTTTCAATATTGCAGCAGCAGCAACAATATCAGGCCTATGACACACGTCAGTTGAGTCTCGAATGTCGAGAAAGTGTCACATCTGAAAGTCTTGAATGAGGCACATGCTCTATCCTTAAATCCAGGAAACATTTTCGATGGAAGGCTGAAAGGTTGCTTGAGAAGCAGATAAGTCGCAGGATATCGTTGAAGGCCTCGAATATTACATACACGAAGGCAATGTCCGCTTTCTAGAAACTCTAAACTAAACTCTAAGCGAGAGCAATGTAGTCTAACCCAGTGTCAATATACAAAGGCGGACAACTCTCAAATGGTGTGGTTGTCGCATACCGTCAATAAAACAATCTAGTGGACTCTTTACTGCATTTGACACTTTCTCTCTGAGCAATATTCCAGCTATATGATGACAGTCCGTAAATAATCGATTCTGGACCAGACAGTTCAGTGATTGATGTCGATTGGGATACGGTGCCATGCATCAACCAACTCAGCCAGCTTGACTACGCGATCCCGTTAGTCGCCCCTTAACAACAAGTATAGTCGCCTCGTATGGCAAGTATGGGTTGCTGAAGACCTATTCTAACTCGGATCTTCACGGGGTGACAATCACATTAGCACAATATACTTGACATATAACTTTAAAGAGTCAATCGATATTCATGGTCCAAAAAGGTGAGGTGAGGTGAGGTAAAATTGGGTTTAACGTCGCGTCCAAGATTATTGCACTGATATAGCGACGTGCATGCATGTGTGTGTGTGTGTGTGTGTGTGTGTGTGTGTGTGTGTGTGTGTGTGTCTGCTTGTACTAGTCCTTAGTGATGCCGATTTAAAGTGCTAGCCCACTGAGATACAATGCCGCAGTTTAGCATGAATACCCCACTCAGACACAGTATACTGACTCCGAGCCGACCAGTCCTTGTTTTAGCCCCTTAATGCCGAGCGCCAGACAGGGTAACAACAAGTACCATCTTTAAGCGTCTTTTGGTATGACGCGGCTGGGGATCGAACCCCAGACCTTCCGCTCTCCGGGCGGACGCTCTACCATTAGACCACGGAGGCGGTACTGGTCCAAAAAGAAAGACGTTGAAGACCATAACAGTTTTGAATTTAACCCTTCAGGGTTTATTACAGTTTATATATCGATAATTGAGGGCCATGTTGAAGTATGCAAATGAGACATATTTCCCAAACCGGGATTGCTTGGGACTATTAGTATGTTGTTTTCGGGACCTTATAGAAAATGCATTGTAGTGAAATAAATTCTGTTGCATTTTGTTCCAAGTGAAACCTTATTTTGCCTGGACTAAGAAAGAATATGTCAAGTCAATTGCCTAGAATGATTCTCAATTTCACTTGTCAGTGTCAAAGATGCCAGAGTTACTGTCATTGGATGCAAAAATATTTCCTCCAGAATCCCAGATTGTAGCTCAATTTTCGCAGCTAATCTATACAAAACACAGCAACACTAGTATGAACGTTATATCATCTTTCCAGTTTACTTGTATTGACTGCAGGCTTTTTAAAGCATATCCTCGAGTCGTGTATTATTTCTTGATATTTTGAAACTACAAGACTACATCTTTCAACTCAACGATGCGACATCATCTTTTGTTGGTCGCCCACGCAGGTTGGCATCGAAAGTAACTCAACAGTCGATGTTGAAGCTAAGGCAGCATCTATGCCAAACTACTCCGCTTCTTATTTGTAGACCAGCAATAAAAACAAAAACAAAAACAATCGGGATATTATGCAGAAAATTAGAGATGCCAAGGTAGGCATAAAGTATTTACACTCCACCATCATATAGGTGAAATAAGTTTGTTTGTCAGCAATATTTCAGCTGTATATATGACTGCGGTCTGTAAATAAACCAGACAATCCAGTGATTGACATCACGAGCATCGATCCAAGCAATTGGAATACGTTGACATGCATCAGCCAAGTCATCGGGTCTGACCACCTGACTCGATTATTTACAGACCGCCGTCAAATAGTTTGAACATTGCGGGTAGCGTTAAACAAGAACAACACATTTTCAACCTTGTTTTATTGAATTAAATGTAAATGCTTCAATATGATAAACGCATTGTGAATATACAAATATTGTTTTGCAGCACCAAATCAATTGTTACTTCATTTTTTAGAAACTATTTTATTTATGGATGTCTATTTTAGTTTTATCTTTTGCTTCCCATTAATTTATCTTTGTATTGCTGAACATAATCCTTGTCATGAGAATAAAATACGTCTTGCAGCAGCAACTTTGTATTGTTCTGTTATACAAGATGTGACAAACAGCAACATGTCAAACAGGCGGAAGAGTTAGCAGAATATATAAACTGCCCTTTTGTTGGACAAGAAAGAAAGGAGAAGGCAATACTTCGTTTAATATTATTTTCCCTTTGATGTCATCGGTATACAGTTATCTGTTTAGTGAGGGAGTGAGTGAGTTGGGTTTAACGCCGCTTTTAACAGTATTCCAGTTATATCACGGCGTATCAGCTTAATGTGGGAGGAAAGCCCGAAGTGATGCAGGTGTCAGACGTTTACCACTTCGGTGAAACCCACGAGCACGGGTATGGTGCTGACAAACCTACAAACATAATCGGGACGAATCGGGATTCGAAACCACAATCATAGGTTTCTGGCGTGCCCAAGGGACGCAACTGTGCACAGCGAATCGCGGCGCCTTAGACGACTGGGCCACTCGTGCCCCCAGTTATCTATTTAAATACCATAACTAATGTATACCTTTTACGCAGCACTGTAATTGATAGAGTGCTCCTCCTGCCCATTAACTTTTGCTTAAAGCTATTAGCTGGATATAATTGTCACAGAGAGCTCGTCGGCCTCTGAGGTAAGTGTAAGCCTTTACTGCAATAGTTATGAGGTTATTTTCCTGTGGTCTTCAGGCCAACATTGTAGCTCAGACAGACATCTGGAAATCCCTACATTGTCATGTATAACGTTTTTATTTATGTACAGTCTTGTTATATTTGTATGTGCATACGGGCGTGCCAAATTGGCAAAATAATGTAAATCATCGTTATTTGTATGACGTATATTGATAATTTAGGACGAATATTGTCTTACGACGTGCCTGTTTGGTGTGATGCATTCATCCAAATTGTTGTCGCGGTTTATATGACACTGGTGGCGAGTGTGAGAAGGGAATTCATTTGTGACGTAGTAAGAACACATGATACTTTAATCATTATAAAATAACTAATACTCAAAACACTAGAATATACTCAAGAAATAATATTTTGTTGGTGGACATGATGGCTGTTTTGGAAAAAAACATGTCATGGAAAACAAATGGTACAACTCTTTCTGTGTGTGTTTCGAAGCAATGACTGAATCTATATCCTAGAAAGAAATCCCAGCCCCGTCCTCTAGAATATTAAATTGCCGGTTAGTAATTCATTTGTTCTTCTCCATATATGCATGACATAATGAGTCGTGTAAATAACAGTTAAAATTGTGTTACAGATAGAAGAAAGTATGATGCAGGGACAAGTACTGGTGTATATCTTCATTGGAATGTTAGGATCCCCTTTGAGGTCTGCGAATATAGCTTTTCAAAGGGCACCATTTGGCCCCCAAATGTGTAAAGAACTCTGTATTCACTTGACAGGATGCACTTTTTTTTCTTGTTTTCAACACTTAAACGTCATATAGCTGGAATACTGCTGAGTGCGGCGTAAAACAACAAACCAGCCAACCAATTATGAAGGAAATCAAGGTTATCTTGGAGGCTCCTCGTGACCTTGCTTCTATAACGTTTGTGCAAATACAGAAATCATTGTTTTATATTGACAAGACAAAGTTGTTTCAGTTCGTTATGAATAGTTATAAAATTAATCTTAAGAAGAACCTCCAGAAAAGAGTTTTAAATATACTATGCAACGATTGTAAGTTTTACATTTGCAAATTTACGAAAGTGTGTATTTTGTATGTTGACTTTAAGCATTTTGATTAGAAAGACTTTGGCAGGTCAAAAGGTACATACATCCACAGATATACAAACTCATGCACTAATGAAGGCACACACTCATGGGGACACGTCGTCACACACTAATGTAGGTATAAACACATGGACACACGTCGTCACACGCTAATGTAGGTACACATCCACAGATACAAACTCATGCACTAATGTAAGTACACACTCACGGAGACACGCCGTGGCATACTAATGAAGGTACACACTCATTCAGACATGCCGTAAAACACTAATGAAGGTGCACACTCATAGAGACACGTCGTTACGCACTAATGTAGGTACACACTAAAGGAGACACGTCGTCACACAAAATTGTATGTAAACACTCACGGAGACATGTCGTCACACAATAATGTAGGTACACATCCATAGATGTACAAACTCATGCACTAATGTAGCTAGGTACACACTCATGGAGACAAATCGTCACACAATAATGTAGGTACACACTGATGGAGACACGTCGTCACAAAATGATGTAGGTACTAACTCATGGAGACACTTCGTCACACAATAATGAAGTTACACACTCACTGAGACACGTCGTCACACAATAATGTATGTAAACACTCATGGAGACACGTCGTCACACACTAATGTAGGTACAGATCCACAGATATACAAACTCATGCACTAATGTAGGTACACACTCATGGAGACATGTCGTCACACAATAATGTAGGTACACACTCACGGAGACACGTCGTCACACAATAATGTAGTGTCAGATTCATAGATATACAAACTCATGCACTAATGTAGGTACACACTCATGGAGACATGTCGTCACACAATAATGTAGGTACACACTCACGGAGACACGTCGTCACACAATAATGTAGTTACAGATTCATAGATATACAAACTCATACACTAATGTAGGTACACACTCATGGAGAGACATTGTCACACAGTAATATAGGTACACATCCACAGATATACAAACTCATGCACTAATGTAGGTACACACTCATGGAGACATGTCGTCACACAATAATGTAGGTACACACTCACGGAGACACGTCGTCACACAATAATGTAGTTACAGATTCATAGATATACAAACCCATGCACTAATGTAGGTACACACCCATGGAGACACGTCGTCACACATTAATGTAGGTACACACTCATGGAGACACGTCGTCACACATTAATGTAGGTACACACTCATGGAGACCGACATCAGGAGCCAGACATCAGGAGCCATACATCAGGAGCCAGACAGCAGGGACCAGACAGGAGCCAGAAAACAGGAGCCAGACAGTAGGAGCCAGACAGCAGGAGTCAGAACGTAGGAGCCAGAAAACAGGAGCCATGCAGCATAACCAGACAGCAGGAGCCAGACAGCAGGAGCCAGACAGCATAAGCCAGACAACAGGAGCCAGACATCAGGAGCCATACATCAGGAGCCAGACAGCAGGGACCAGACAGGAGCCAGAAAACAGGAGCCAGACAGTAGGAGCCAGACAGCAGGAGCCAGACAGCAGGAGCCAGAAAACAGGAGCCAGACAGTAGGAGCCAGACAGCAGGAGCCAGACAGCAGGAGCCAGACAGCAGGAACCAGACAGCAGGAGCCAGAAAGCAGGAGCCAGAAAACAGGAGCCAGACAGCAGGAGCCAGAAAGCAGGACCAACCATCGGCGCAATGGGTATACGATGCCACGCAATCGGCATCACAGTCACATAGTCTGAACACAGGATTTTCATTTGAGTCGGGTCTCACATCGAGCATGATGTACTTTCGAGCTATTCTGACCCTGCACCCACACAGGGAAATGAAATACAAAACGATTAACTCACCAACGTTTTAATCAATTGCACCCAGTCTGTTCGAATACTATTTAGGGTGTGTTTTAACCAATCGCCTGTTCGCGAAAACCTTGTGTCATGACTATTTGATCGTGATCCATAAACGCATGCCCTTTCTATAGTCGGAATCGTACAATCGACTCTGATTTTAGATATTTATATTGGATATGGAAAGTGTTTTGTCGCTTTATTTACATTCGTTAGGCTTTTCCTCACCCTCACCGTATGGACATTACTGTACCCATCAAAACACATGACAAATACGGAAGAGAATTTATGGATGTCAACTTCTTTATACACAACTAGATATAATGAATTATACAGCCAACACTCAGAACAGATCAATTGACACAAGATCAGGAGGATTAGCAATCCCAGTGGAGAATACTATCAACAAGTATGCATGAATTCTAGTATATCTTCAGACGTAAATATTTCAATGAACAAAGGAACATGAACATCACAAGACACTATTCAAAAAGACCAAATATGTTACATCTCTAGCAGTTATTTAACTGCCATAAGATATCTGTCCAAAAGAAACTATGTATATTTATTAAAATTATAATGCAAATTGTAAAACTCCCGGTTAATAATCGAGCCTGGACCAGACGATCCAATTTCTTACCGAGCCCCTGAGTTATCAAACTGTAGAATGTAACAAAGATGGAGGTTTTGTCTTACCTGGAGAGACAGTAGCTGCCTTGGATGCCGCGCCGGGGTTATCGTAATCTGTGTATGATTGCAATTATTGAACAACAAGCTTGGAAGACGAAGTCGATATTTTCAATTTGAGTCAGGACATTGTGAAAATGTAGATGTATAAATTTCATATTACATGGATCACTTCCAGTAAGTTAAAGCACTAATGCCACGCCAATGGAAAAATGTACAGAATGCGTAAATGATTAGTTTATGTCATCTTATCTCAATACAAATTAAATACACTGTGAAATGCCACACATAAATCGCAAGTTGAAAAATGTTATTTCCAGCCAAAATATCTAAATACTTATGATGATTTTCCATCGAATTAATGAATGACTTGTTGACAATGTAAAGTTATCATTATCAATGTAATCATTTTGATTCACAATGATCACTCTTTAAACTTCCATTTATAGTCTGGAAGTTAATTTAAGGTACCGACGTTTACTACAATATCTGAAAAACTATTGGACCTACCCCAGTCAAAGTTGGTATGAGATTATTTAACAGTCATTCATAACTGGATATTTTACAATTAAAGACAATCGGTGCCCGAATAAAAAGTCTGTCTATTAAGCTATCGCTATATTTCATCAACAACCAGACCTGTTCGTCACGGGTGGAACGAGCATTCATTTTAACAGCCATCTGCATAATGCTACCCCTGCGTCACAGGGCCATATGACACAGTTGAACCAATCAACTCAACTCGAAAGGTTGCACGTGCATGCACGTATACGGTGTTAGCGTTGGGCGTCTCAAGCAGTTAATTAATAATATTTATCAAATTATTTTTGCATCTTTTTCAGGTCAGTGTTATTGTCTTGAATGTATCATTCCTTGCCAAATAATTATAGTTCATGCATTATGTTATTAGTAGTAATATATCATACGTAATTATTAATTTAGAACAATGATTGCTTTATGGTTTCGAAGAAAATATGTTAATATTTTCGTAGATGATTCGAGACTTTTTGGGCTGTTTTGGGTGAAAGAGAATCAAATTCTGAGCCAAGAATTGCACAAAGTGGACAAGATCCGATTACGACATGTACTACAAAGCACGAACTTGAAAATCGCAGACGATTCCTAGAAATTCTTTGGTAAGCAATTTTTTTCTCACGAATCCCACGAAGTACAAGAATGTTTGGGAATCAAATAGGATATATTTAAGATTCTTAAGAAACGATTAAGAATATGTACGAATATGTAAGAATTCATTTCCGTGGTAATTCGGGTTATTACATGTCGTAGTGAAACAGGGGTATATGTATTGCCCTATTCTTGGTCCCACGAAATGTCCTCGTCGTCAGATTCGTAGTCTGAGCTGTCACCTAAATGAACAACAACAGGCTGGACATTATCTGGTCGGATACAGTCTTGTTTCCAATTCTCTTCCTCAAGTTTGATAACATGTTGGACACAGTTTGCCCATCGCACATCTGTAATTTCTCCCATCCATTTCAAGAAAATCTGCTTGACGTCGGCATGCTTGAAGGTCATATTTTGCCGTGCGACCATATTTTTCAAATCACCCCAGAGTAGTTCGATGGGATTCAAGTCACAATGGTAAGGAGGAAGTCTAAGCACTTCGTGACGGTGTTCTCTCAACATGTTGTCAATCAAATAAGAGGGCGGGGGTTTGTTCTGAAGAACCAGTTGGTAGTAGTCAGTTTTTTTGGCTTTCGTGGGCCGAGCAATGCGGTTCTTGTCCAACCACTGAGATATTTCACCTTTGGTGGAATTTGAAGGCGGACAACGGTTAACAGGATCTCGACAACTGTGATAGGGAGCATTGTCCATAACCACCAAGGACTTATCAGTCAGTGCTAAGAGGAGCTGACTTTTCAACTCGGTATGGTAGTGGTGTGGTATGGCATGGTAGTGTCTGCCATCTGTAGATCTGGATCTGAACACTAGATCACATCCAGGGAGGAAACCTCTGTGGGAGCCTGCATGGAGGACAATCAGGCGATCCCCTTTACCAGGGGGGATCTTGCGCTGTGGCTCTCTGGTATCTGGGTGAGACCATTGGTAAGCCGCTGTGTGGCCAGGCGTTAACCCAGGTTTCGTCCAAATAGACAGGCTCATAGCCTTCTTCTCGTTTCTTTTTAATAGTGCGCAAATAATTGATACGCAAACGAATGATATCTGATCGTTCACACATTGCTAATTTCGACCCTTTCGTCTTTTTGTACTGATATCCAAATTTGGAAAGGAGTTTACAAATGGTCCATTTTCGTATTGAAATAAATTCATTTTCTCGTGTTAACCGGCGAATCACGTCCCTGACAACTTTCTTATTAAAGGAATCTAACTTTAACTTCCTATCCTGTTTTGAGATGCCCCCTAAGGGATATTCAGGGGAGCATGTGTTTTTATGAGTGTTCAAAATCTCAACTACGGTTTGTTTGGGAAGCTGTAACGCATGAATTGTTCTTTTCATGTACTTTGAAATGTCAAAGAAGGGCGAACGTCTTTCACTTTCAGCCTTAAAGTATTCAAATATTTTAACAACGAAACCTTTCGCATCAGCGGAAAGATGCTTGCACTGAGACATCATGAAATCTAATGCTAACACTGTGTACGTGCGTGTGTGATTCCCGTGCAACCTTTCGAGTTGAGTTGATTGGTTCAACTGTGTCATATGGCCATGTGATGTGATGTGAGCATTATGCAGATGGCTAGCGCTGTTAAAATGAATGCTCGTTCCACCCGTGACGAACAGGTCTGGTTGTTGATGAAATATAGCGATAGCTTAATAGACATATTTTCTATTCGTGCACCGATTGTCTTTAAATGTAATATCCAGTTATGTATGACTGTTAGATAATCTCATACCAACTTTGACTGGAGTAGGTCCAATAGTTTTTCAGATATTGTAGTGAACGTCGGTACCTTAAATTAACTTCCAGACTATATACCCCTTAATTAATTCGTTATATTCCAACATGTATTACCGTGGACACAGACCGCACGACCACGACGATTTTCGAGACATCGGTTGGTTGAAACGCAGGCCTCCATTGCGCAAGAACCTGCTGAAGGCTATGCAAAAGTCAAATAGTATAACTGCAATGTTATTTTCAGTCATAACCACACAATTCAAATGTTTTTGCAGCATTTTTTACGAACCTACAAATAAATATACTTATCCTGAAATAACTTTTACTATATATTGTAGTTGTTGTTTTTTTGTTTAACGACGCACTGATTCGGTCTGAACACTGCGGTTTGCTTATAAATACTACATCGTCACGTGAGCCAATATATTGATCAAGTATGGTTTCTCGTCATTTTAGAGTAAAACGATCGCGTCTGTATGGATGTCTTTGTATAATAACTATTACACATTATTAATTTTATTTTTATGTATTTTTGTTGGCAGTTCAACACCACTGGTGACTGTTTGTTTGTTTGTGTTTAACGCCGCACTTAGCAATATTCCAGCTATATGACGGCGGTCTGTAAATAATCAAATCTGGACCACACAATCCCGTTAGTCGCCTCTTACAACAAAGCTTTGTCGCCTTTTATGGCCAGCATGGGTTGCTGAAGACCTATTCTTCCCCGGATCTTTACGTGTCACGAAATATTATATGAAACCTTACATTAAATATAGCACCATAAGCATTTCTCATTGCAAGCATGCAAAAATAAACAAATATTACATACCATCGGATCTTTTCCTTTTCGAAACACAATGTAACCCTCCGTCTCCTGTCGTTCCAAGGAACTAGTCAGCTGTCGGCATGTCAGAGTTTTAATGTCGTATGCAACAGCCTGACAGGAGCCACTTTCCATGCACTTGACTTTGCACAATTTGATACCAATAGGATGGTTCAATGTTTGTATGTAGGAAACACATGCAAGGAACTGAGGCACTAGGAATGGTAGAAACATCTTCTGAGGCACCCGTTGCTTCCACATGGACAGATACACAATCCGGTCTGAACACTGCGGTTTGCTTATAAATACTACATCGTCACGTGAGCCAATATATTGATCAAGTATGGTTTCTCGTCATTTTAGAGTAAAACGATCGCGTCTGTATGGATGTCTTTGCCTGACCACCAGATCCCGTTAGTCGCCTCTTATGACAAGCATAGTCGCCTTTTAGGAAGACCTATTATACCCCGGATCTGCTTGTAAGATGCTTCGAACTTGGAGAATATGGGAAACATGCTGTTTAATTGACAACATCCTTTAACTCCGGATCTATAAGACAAGTCCGGCAAAATGAGTTTTATTTGAGATTGCAAAAACTAATGGCTTTGATGAAATGTTTATGTGGTCACCTTTCCATGTTTTCCTTGGACTCCTTGACTATCGAATATAGCTGATGGCGGCGTTAAACAACAAACAAGCACACGCACACATGACAATACACACAGAGTATATAATGCAACCGCCATATGGCTGGAATATTGGTGAGTGTGGGTTTTAATAGCGAAATGACAGAAAGTACATCATGCCACCGTCGTACAGCTGGAATGTTGCTGAGTGCGGCGTTAGACAACAAACAGAGACACAGAGTACATAATGCCGCCGTCGTACAGCTTGAATGTTGCTGAGTGCGGCATTAGACAAAAAACAGAGACACAGAGTACATAATGCCACCGTATATAGTATGAATGTTGCTCAGGGCAGCGTAAAACAACAAAAACAACAACACAGAGTACATCTTATCATAATTAGAGTTTATTACAATGGGGATCGGGAGGTCAGTCCCTGCGACTTGGCTTGGCACAATACAATACTTAGCAGATAGATACTAGTATTTAACCAGCATAACATAAGATCGTTATTGCTGTAGAAACGATTATTCAAACAGTGCTGAACAGTGAATGTTATTTCCTTCGTCCGATGTACATGCGCCAGTAAAAAAACTGGCGTACATTCGCCAGACACAAATCGTCAAGTTTGCCTGTATCAAAGACGATAGATAAAACGTGAGTGTGTGATTGAGTTGGATTTAGACTACTGGGCGACCCGTGCCCCCGGTAGATAAAAAGGAAGTATCAGATTTCACAAGTTAGTTATGTAGTACCGAGTTCTTGGTTACCCTTAGCGTGCCAAATTTGTGACTAACGTTGCAGAACTTGGGGGCTCATGCAATCTTCACGGTTTAGCACAGGATTGTGAACTGGGACATGTTTCAGTGTTTAACCTTGTGGATATGTGTCAGGGCCAGAGTAGAATAGGTCTTCAGCAACCCATGCTTGCTGTAAAAGGCGACAATGTTTGTCGTGAGAGGCGACTAAAGGGATCGGGTGGTCAGACTCGCAGACTTAGTTGATGCATTTCAACGATCCCAATTGCGTGGATCGATGCTCATGATATTAATCACTGGATTGTCTGGTTCAGACTCGATTATTTACACACCGCCGTCATATAGGTGCAATATTGCGGAGTGCGACAAACCAATAACCAATGATACCCCGTACAAAGTTATGTTCTGCTTTAAGTATTAATGAGAATTGAAAAGACAATATGGGCATCGTATGTGAGACAACATCTTCCCGAGTCAAGAGAGTTAACTGACTATAAAAGTCCAGTTTCCACCCTAGCTAAACTAGGCTGGTATTATGAAGTCACATTTTGGCTGGATTAACGAGTCTATGCATACTCCAATCAAAATCGCGCACCGAAATCGAAATCCGGTTCGTAAATTGTCGTGCAGATGTCGGTCGATTGCAGGATTTGCAAAGCATATGCACCGCCAACTCGTTATCAGCAAATATTTTCCAAATATTTTCATGTTTTTAAACAAGGTGCTCACGTGATTTGATGCATATCGCGATGTAAGGCCAGTTTTATCACAATGTAAATCTTGATTATCGATCAGATCGTCCTGACTGGGCGCCACCGTTTTGTGTGAAGCAAACACAAGTAATACGTGAGGTGGAATGTGATTAGTCCATAGGAGAGGCTCTGAAGGGACATAACTGGTAATAGCCACTTTTTGCGCTACGATCGAGCCCAGTTATTCCAGCCTAGGTCGGCAAGGGTGGAAACTGGACTTTTAAAGTTAGTTAACTCTCTTGCCTCGGGAAGATGGTGAGACAAACGTTATTTAATAGAGGTTTGGCGTATATGTGGTTATTCCAAGATGTTGGTAATAAGAACATGTTTTGTCCGATTTAGAAGACGTTAAAGAGATTTCTATTTCCAAACATGGTACCACAGTTAGTTAGTGCAATGTGGAAATTCCGTATATATCTTCATAACTATCGACTCAACAATATTCGTAACAGGTCATTGTTAAATATACCTCATACAGAATCTATATGTAAAGAATGTGACCTTTATGTAGTAGGGGATGCCAGGTCTTTTATATATGTAAGAAATATATTCACTTGAGAAATAGGGGTCTATTTAACCACTGTGATATTAATGTACTACGCTTCATAGCTTAATATGAATTGTTTAAAATAATCTCGTCAAAGCTGTAACTCTCTGGACATATGACCCAAAATGTAATTTATCTTACAACTGCACTATGGACCATGTGGCCTGTACTTAGAAATAAACTTGATTGATTGATAGATTGGACAAGGTGTAAATACTGCATGGCGATTTGCTGATTGCTAGTACGTAACTAGGATTATCTTAGTTTTTTTCAACGCCATATCGATGCGTTACTTTTCCTCCAACATTTAAGCTGACTCGACATGCTGTTATTGAAATAATGTTCAAAGCGTCTTTCAACCCACCCCACTCACTCTAGTATGAAATACGTCTGCAGAAATAAACTTAAGGAGTGGAACACTTTCAAATAAAAGTCGAAATCAGGTCTCCTCCTCATGACTAAAAAAAATAATGAAATTGAACGAAAATACATTATATTGATTTTGAATACATATTTGCCATCCAACTAAGAATTCATGTCCTCATAAGCATTAGATAAAGACACGGTTTAAGAATACAAGAGCCAAAGTTGCCCAAGAAATAATAAACGCAGTTAATGTTCAATCACTGTAAACCAAAATGCGTTTTGGTCTCTTTTCATATTTTAGTTATTAATGCAGTTTCTGTAATGGTGTAGTAATAACCATGGACCATGTAAAATGTACTTCTAATTTCCATCGATCTCATTAAACATCTATGCTATGTACTCAACATATTTTGTGGAGGCAACAATGCAAATGAAGAACCAAAGGAGGTGAAATAATACAAACTAATCAACTTCTTTGTGTTGTATACTATTCTTCATCCGTCAAAACCATTGAATAAAAGGTGTTTAAAGACATAACCAAAAGTGTCATATGTCCTTTTGTAAGCAACTAAAGAATTTGTCCTGAAGGAGGAAAATGGTTTTAAAAACGTGTATTTAATATCATTAAACTAGTATAGTTTGCAGTGTCTATGATATTATTATATACAATTGACAGCAAAGCTAATTTCGCTTTACGCTACAGTTGCAACTAAGGTTGAATTACATTAACAACACTTAAACAGTTCTGTATAATACATGCATGTGTAAATTACGTGCACTATACTTGATGACCCGTTAAGATCCGGACTAGAATAGGTCTTCAGCAACCCATGCTTGCCGTAAAAAGTGACTGTGCGTGTCGTAAGATGAGACTAACGGAATTGGGTGGACAGGTTTCGCATTCTTGGTTGATGCATGTCATCGTATCCGAATTGATTGGATCGATGCTCATGATGTCAATCACTGGATTGTCTTTTCCAGACTCGATTGTTTACAGACCGCCGCCATATAACTGTAATATTGCTGAGTACGGCGTTAAACAACAAACAAACAAATACTATAATTGATATAATTTCAACACTGATTTGATTCAGCGTAGATCATCGAGGAGTCGCATTCGCACTTTTTATTATCACGAAATGCATGCTTCACCATGACAGAGTGTGTTCATTATCCATAATAATGTGCCACAAGTGTGCGTGATCGGCTCGTAGTAAGCAAACTGTGGCTAGGTTGGGTATTCATGTTAAACAGCAGACTGGTATCTCTGTGGGGTAGCACCATAAAATAGGCATAGGAGTGGTACAAGCAGCCACACACACGCGCGTGCATGTACGTTGCTACATTAGGGCAATAATATTGGACACCACATTAAAACCCCATTTCAACTGCCATCACCTGTAAAATATAACATAGTCAATTACTAAATGCCTGTTTAATATGTTTACTAAAAATGTACCTGTTTCGGTCTCTGTAAGGGTTGTATTGAGCCCATTGGGTTCACATAGAACGGCTTTTTCTATTACAGCAACACAATGGTAATGTGGCAGATGGTATGTCATTCGTTATGTGTATAACGGGCGGTAGCCTAGTAGGTAAATCGTTCGCTCGTTACGTCAAAGGCCCGGGTTTGTTTCCCTATTCGGGTACAAAGTGTTCACGTCTGTTGTCCCCCAACGTACTGCTTCAAGCAAATCACTGCAACCCGGATCTTCATGGCTCCAAAGTAATATTTAGTTCAGGTAACACTAAGCCATGTCTCAGTTATCTAAGGCATCTCAATTGGCTGTGCCGGTTTGGCACGCAAGAAGCCTATGATTCTACGTTCGAATTCCAGTTCGTTAAACCCAACGCACTCACTATGGTTTTCAAATTGCCATGGAATTCCAATTAGTTTTGGTTTGGGACATAAGGCATGTTATACATAGTTACTCATTCAACGTCAGCGATTACTATTAACGTGTTGAACCTTAACATGAGTCATTGTAAAAATTCGTTTCTCGTGCAACTATTACATCGCAAATATCTCACTGGATATGTACCATGTTTATTTTCAGTGCTTGTTGACCAACTATTACATCGCAAATATCTCACTGGATATGTACCACGTTTATTTTCAGTGCTTGTTGACCAACTATTACATCGCAAATATCTCACTGAATATGTACCATGTTTATTTTCAGTGCTTGTTGACCAACTATTACATCGCAAATATCTCACTGGATATGTACCATGTTTATTTTCGGTGCTTGTTGACCAACTATTACATCGCAAATATCTCACTGAATATGTACCATGTTTATTTTCAGTGCTTGTTGACCAACTATTACATCGCAAATATCTCACTGGATATGTACCATGTTTATTTTCGGTGCTTGTTGACCAACTATTACATCGCAAATATCTCACTGAATATGTACCATGTTTATTTTCAGTGCTTGTTGACCAACTATTACATCGCAAATATCTCACTGGATATGTACCATGTTTATTTTCAGTGCTTGTTGACCAACTATTACATCGCAAATATCTCACTGAATATGTACTGTGTTTATTTTCAATGCTTGTTGACCACCTATTACATCGCAAATATCTCACTTGATGTGTACCATATTTATTTTCAGTGCTTATTGACCAACTATTACATCGCAAGTATCTCACTGAATATGTACTGTGTTTATTTTCAGTGCTTGTTGACCAACCATTACATCGCAAATATCTCACTTGATATGTACCATGTTTATTTTCAGTGCTTGTTGACCAACTATTACATCGCAAATATCTCACTGGATGTGTACCATGCTTATTTTCAGTGCCTGTTGACGTTGTTCCAACGGAATTTGGCATTTACTGACGATCGGACGATATATTAAAGTAGAATGTCATGAATATCATGGATAACAACTTCTTTATTGTCTCACCCGATGAAGGGACAAGAAGCATCCCTGAAATGTTCTGCATATACAAAACAAAGTTTTACATAATATTCCTTGCCATATTTGTAGATTTAATCCAGAAATCGTTATGCAGATAAATAAATTGTGAAATCTGTAAATAACCACACACGATCAATGAATAATTAACAAATTATATTGACACACGCAGGAATAGGTTTATAATCGCTAAGTTTCAATATTGCAGCCACAGCAATATATATCAGGACTATGACACACGTCATTTGAGTCTCGAATGTCGAGAAAGTGTCACATCTGAAAGTCTTGAATGAGGCACGTGCTCTATCCTTGCATCCAGGAAACATTTTCGATGGAAGGCTGAAAGGTTGTGGGAGAGCAGATAAGTTGCAGGCTAAGTCGTTGATGGCCTCGAATATTGTATACATGAAGACAATGTCCGCTTTCTAGAAACTCTAAACTCGGGAAACAGCTGGAACAATGTAGTCTATCCCAGTGTCAATATACAAAGGCGGATAACTCTCAAATGGTGTGATTGTCGCATACCGTCAATAAAACAAGCTAGTGGACTCTTTACTGCATTTAAGACTTTTTCTCTGATAATCACATTATTTTTTTTTCGTTTTTTTAACGCCGCACTCAGCAATATTCCGGCTACATGATTACAGTCCGTAATAATCGAGTCTGGACCAGACAATTCAGTGATTGATGTCAATTGGGAAACGATGCCATCCATCAACTAATTCAGCCAGCTTGACCACGCGATCCCGTTAGTCACCTCTTATCAACAAGTATAGTCGACTCGTATGGCAAATATGGGTTGCTGAAGACCTATTCTTACTCGAATCTTCACGGGGTGACAATCATATAAGCACAATATACTTGACATATAACCTGAAAGAGTCAATCGCTATTCATTATCAGTCCAAAAAGATGAACATTATGACGATAACAATTTTGAATTTAACCTATAATTTGGTTTGTTTGTTGTTTAACGCCGCAATCAGTAATATTCTACCTATATGACGGCAGGATGTAAAAAATCGAGTCTGGACCAGACAATCCAGTGATTAATATCATGAGCATCGATCCACGCAATTGGGATCGATGACTTGCATCAACCAAGTCAGCAAGCCTGACCACCCGATCCCGTTAGTCGCATTTTACGACAAGCATTGTCACCTATTTTGGCAAGCATGGGTTGCTGAAGACCTATTCTACCCCGGAATCTTCACGGGTCTATAGTTTGTATCTATTTTCATATTATCATATCTGGATTTTCGTTATCTGCTTGTCCATGTGTACTGACTGATAATATTAGCACTTTGCAAATATTTTCTTCTGTTTGTGCCGATAATCACAAATGCTTTACAATGATAAGTACAAATTATTGTTTCTCTCAGTCAAACATCTTTGCCAGCTTGTTATTGCTTTCCTCCCGGGACAGACAATGCATAAACATCTAACCAATTTGATGGTATGGCCATTTCGCAATACAACACACCCTTTTTTCATCAAAACATTGAACCTCATCTGAAATATCGAAATATATTGATAATTGGTGGCCATATTGAATTATGCAAATAAGACATATTTCCCAAACCTGGATTGTTTGGGAATTTTAGTATGTTGCTTCCAGGACCTTATAAAAATGCATTCTAGTGAAAAAAGTTCTGTTGCAATTTGTTCCAAGTGAAACCTTATTTTGGCTGGTCTAAAAGAGGAATATGTCAAGTCACGTGCCAAGTATGATTCTCAATTTCACTTGTCAAGGAAAGTGTCAAATATGCCAGAGTTACTGTCATTGGATGCAAACATATTTCCTCCAGAATCCCAGATTGTAGCTCAATTTTCACAGCTAATCTATATAAAACAGAGCAGCAAATATGAACGTTGTATCATCTTTTGAGATTACTTGTATTGACTGCAGGCATTCTAAAGCATATTCTCGAGTCGTGTATTATTTCTTGATAATTTGAATCTACATGCCTACATTGATATCCTTCACCTGATCGATGCGACTTCATTTTGTTGGTCGCCCATCCATGTTGGCACCAAAGTAACTCAAAAGCCGATGTTGAAGCTATGGCAGCAGCTATGCCAAACTACTCCACTTCTTTTTTATAGATAAAAAACAAAAACTTTTGGGGATGTTATGCAGAAATTTGGACATGCCCAAGTAGGCATCAAGTATTTACACTCGACCATCGTATACCTGAAATAATTTCTTTGTATGTTTGTTTGTCGTTTAACGTCACCCTCAGATTTATTCCAGCTGTATATATGACTGCGATCTGTAAATAAACCAGACAATCCAGTGATTGACATCTTGCGTATCGATCCATGCAATTGGAAGACGTTTACATGCATCAACCAAGTCAGCGGATTTCACCACCTGACTCGATGTTTACAGACCACCGTCAAATAGTTGGAATATTGCTGATTGTGGTGTTAAACAACAAAAATAAAAAACAAACAAATTTTCAACCATGTTTTATTGAATTCAACGTAAATGCTTTTACATGATAAACACATTGTGAATATACAAATTTTGTTTTGCAGCATTACGAAATCAATTGTCTCTTCATGTTTTTAGAAACTATTTATTTGATGGATGACTATTTTATTTTTATCTTTTTTTCCCCATTTATTTATCTTTGTATTGCTGAACATAATCCTTTTCATGAGAATATAATACGTCTTGCAGTGGCAACTTTGTATTGTTCTGTTATACATGATGTGACAAATAGCAACATGTCAAACAGAATATTAAGAGTTAACAGAATATACAAACTGCCCTTTTGTTGGACAAGAAAGAACGGAGAAGGCATTACCTGTTTAATATTGTTTTCCCTTTGATGTTTTCGGAATACAGTTATGTATTTAAATACCATGATTAATGTGTACCTTTTACCCAGCACTGTAATCGATATCGTGCTTAACTTTTGCTTAAAACTATCAGCTGGATTTGATTGTCAAAGAGAGCTCGTCGGCCTCTGAGGTAAGTTGTCAAAGTGTACAACCTTTACTGCAATAATTATGATGTTACTTACCTGTGGTTTTCAGGCCAACATCGTTTCTCATGCAGACATCTAGAAATCCCTACATTGTCATGTATAAAGTTTTTATTTATATGCAATATTGTTATATTTGTACGTGCATGCGGACATGCCAAATTGCCCAAATAATGTAAATTATCGTCATTTTATGATGTATGCTGATAACTTAGGACGAATATTGTCACTCTTACGACATGTTTAGTGTTGGCGTGATGCATTGATCCAAATTGTTGTGGTTTATATGACACCAGTGTCGAGTGTGAGAAGGGAATTCATTTGTGACGTATTAGGAACACATGATACCTTAATCATTTTAAAATAACTAATACTAAAAACACCACAATATTCTAAAGAAATAATATTTTGTTGGTGGACATGATGGCTGTTTTGAAAAAAAACATGTCATGGAAAACAAATGGTACAGCTCTTCCTTTCACCGTAAATATATGCGTCTTTCAAAGCAATTACCGAAACTATATCCCAGAAAGTAAACTCAGCTCTGTGCTCTAGATTATTAATTGGCCGGTTAGTAATTAATTTGTTCTATGCCACATATGCATGACATAATGAGTCGTGTAATTAACGGCTAAAAATATGTTACAGGTAGAAACACGTATGATACAGGGACAAGTACTGGTGTATATCTTCATTGGAATGTTAGGATCCCCTTTGAGGTCTGCGAATATAGCTTTTCAAAGGGCACCATTTGGCCCCCAAATGTGTAAAGAACTCTGTATTCACTTGACAGGATGCACTTTTGACTTGTTTTCAACACTTAAACTCTCACGCCGAATTGACTTTTAACATCAGCACGATTCAGGTAGGGTCATCTGTATGGTTTCCTAAGGCAGGATACTTTGGCAAGATCATGTTGTAATATACAACTGTACAGGTAATTTAGATATGAAATGTTCTTTCCTAAAACCTCCTTAACGAAAGGTTAAACTGTGTTTATACCTTACATGTAGTCTAATTAAAGGAGATGTACAGCATAAATAAAATATGGGAATAAATAATAAATAAAGCATATTAAAACAATAAAAGTCAATATTTGCAGCACTAAATGTATGTCCTTTACTTCCATTATTAATTTTCAATGACGAGTTGTCAAACCGTATCTTTGGCAAATCAATTTATTATCCTCCCTGTATGCATGCAACACATTAAGATACATAAGCCGAGCGTCGCATAGACAGAAAACTCATTCCCAGGAAACTCTTTCTTGATTCTATAGCACACTCCCTTAGTTTCCGTTAATTTGTCATGTCTAAGGTTCATGCATTAATTAGCCTTTGATCTACTGCGCAAAAGTAGGAAAGAAATATTGAAATCGAGAGTTACACGGGATCTCAGCCCTGTGTTGTAGTAATGTATCATGGAATTATCAAGATTCAGAGCAATATTAATAAAAGACACAATTTGTCGCAATATCATCATCACTTTACTTGCGATCTTGAACTTGCAAATGAGAGTAACCTCCCTTGGACCAACCGATGTAATGCCGTGACGTTGAGCTCTGATGCTTCATTATCTGTGTCGCTTGACCAAATATCCTACATCACAGGTTCTTCTGTCAGACCCCTCGCATACACTTAGCAGAGTTTGATAATAGAAAGCCAGATATATCACATGCGTTCAGCTTGATCATAGTTTTGGCTCGGGTGACATAAAAAAGATTTTAGTTTTCAGTTTCTTATCATTGTCCTCGTGGAAGATTCGCGCTATATTATCAATTCGTGGAGGAAGGTCTGTGGTTGACGCACCCCTACGAATGTTGTATTTGTACACGCTCCCTGTACAAATGACACCGAATTTGAAAATGCGCAAACTTTACTTGCGTAAATATAACTAGAGCTGTCCCCGTCAGATCCTTCGTTTTTATTTCACTCGTTCGATTCGTTTTGAAATAATAACGTTGCGTAAAAATCTGTCTCCAACGGTGACGTATTGAGTAATCTATACATGATACACATCCATGTGATTTTGTCAATTTATGTGCGGATGTAACAGTCGTAATTCTGCTCCAAAACAAACATCCAACGAATATAGATGATCTGAATCACCATTGATGGTCATAAACATTACGTGTATTAATGTTAATTGATAGTCTTAAGGCTGTTGGTCATACAGAGTGGGTTCGAGAAAATATCTGGGTTCCATGAACTGCACATATTGGAGAACATGGATAGCAACCAGCCACTACCTGTTCAAAATGTAAGAGCTGTCACGTACGTGGCATCATGACAATAGCTACTGAGGCTACAGCTGAAATTGTGTCATGTAATTTGGACAGTCACGAGTGTTTGCCGTATAACCATGATATCTATGTTCGAGGTATGGTTGTCTGCGAAGTGAGATAGCTGCTGTTTCTCACCACAGTGGCCCCAATGCGCGTCTGTAGAATGACAATCAAAGGGGAAGCTTTTAAAAACCAGAGTGATTTTGTATTCAAAGCAGAACACAAGTTACCTATTGCAAATTACTGCAGGCACAACACATCAAGTATTATATTTTATTATAACATTTGACAGTTTGCGCTCTGTGGATTATGAAGGAAATCAAGGTTATCTTGGATGCTCATTGTGACCTTGCTACTTAAACTTATGGGCCAATACAGAAATCATTGTTTTATATTGACAAGACAAAGTTGTTTCAGTTCGTTATAAGTAGATATAAAATTAGTCTTAAGATGAACCTCAGAAAAGAGTTTTAAATATACTATACAAGGATGGAAAGTTCTACAAATGTCAATTTACGAAAGTGTGTATATTTTATGCTTTTTAAGTATTTGGATTGGAAAGACTCTCGGCAGGTCAAAAGGCACACAGGACGCCTTCATTGTTGGAGCACCATGAAAGAAAGCTCTGTAACCAGACTGATCGTAAGTTTAGTTATTATTCCTAATGTATGGATATGGCTAAAATAAATACCAAAACACTTTTATCACTGAAGCCAGTGAGCAAGGATATTGTGATGACAAACCACAGGTCCTTTTCGTGGCGAATCTGGGATTCGAACCTCTAACAGAGGATGGTGGCACGGCTAGTGTAGTGTAGTAACATGGTGACACTGTAGATCACTGGGCTGTCTGTGCCGCTTCTAAATTTAAAACGCCAACGCCAGAGAATAACCAGTTTCTAATATATGTTTAAAAGATATTTCCATAGTGTATAAAAGACAGAAGAGTGATGACAATTTATGAATGGATCACTGGACGTTAGTGATCACAGCTGGTGTTCATGAAAAGGGTTAGGATGCCCTGTTTTACTCGTAGCACCCGCCACTCACACAGTTTTAAACAAACAAGTAAGTGCCAGTGAGCCAGTAAAAGTAATGTGAATACAAGCGACAAAACTCTTTCCACAAGAAAGGCCACAAGACCACAAGAAAACACGATTTTACGATTCATGAGCATGTGCTTATTAACCACTATCAAATAGTGATGACACCAGGTGTTAGCGAATGGGTGAGCCTATCCGGTAGCACTGGTGGCACCGTCACAAACGCATGCAAAGACAAGTCAATTAATCACCCGAAAAACATGGGAACATATGGTACAAATCTCAATTTGGAATTGCATCATTTTTTTCACTGATTTCGGAAAGTTCCTCTTAAAGTCTACCACATAACGTTTTGAAAGCTTTACTGAGGCCCTGACAGTGGTAACTTTGATGGCAAAACTACTAAGCAATAGGCCCATGACGCACTTTGAAATCTTCGTACAAAGAGCGTGCTCGATTGTATCTCAAAAGTTGTGAAATGTAGACATCAAAGGCTGCAGCTGCCGCAATACTGCTGGACATAGAGGGAAAGTTGAAGTCATCCCTCTTGTCATACAGTTGTTTGATGTGAAATGCTAGCAGCCATGATTCGATTATATTGCGACATATATTTTAAAGCTTACACCCACACAGTAATTACAACTTTTATGACCCGTGAAGATCAGGGAAGAATAGATCTTCAGCCAACCATGTTTGTTGTTTCACGCCGCAATATTCCAGCTCCTGAAGCTGAACAGACACTGTCGTCATTCCAGACACCAATCCTACCAGACCTAGTCTTGGGACCAGATCTGAAATCGATGTATCGCCTAACAGGAATATTACTTCGTGCATTGAAACAAAAGACACTCGCCCAAGACACTCTGGCAGTAACGGTGACACTGGATATACATTGGAGTTCAACGAAAATGCACATGGACTTGAGTTCTCATCCTCTGTATCGAGGGACGTCACAAAACAACGTCCCAGAAGTAATGTTCCAGAACCGTCAGTTCCCCAAACAGTCCGTCAGATACACAGATCAGCAGAGGAGAAGGTACACACAATATGTTCATTACTTGAATCTTTAAGACATTTAGAAAGTGCAGTACATTGGCGTATTAAGAGTATAGTCTTATCAAAAATAGATGCAGATAAACCATTTTAAGATGTGAAAAACACCATGTTTGAATACGCTCATATGCTTGGAATATGTGTTACCAACAAGAGATGTATGAAAGAACGGGCACGCGTCGATAGAACAGAGACTGATGCAGTGCAGGTTAACATGAGTCGTGAGGACTATGACGCTTTGATGAAGGACGAGTATTTCTGGCTTGAAGATATCCCACGCCGAGACTATACACCACGACGGTTAAAAGATGATTAATGCAATTGTAATAATGTGTAATTAACGAACAATAAATGAATATATTGACATTTATACATGTGCTAATAAAGTGCTCAAAGATTGAATGGGCTTCACGGTCCCCGACCACTATGCTGTATATGTGTATGTGCGCGATGACAGCAGCAACTCTGCACGTTGATCATAACAGGTTACTTCATGATCAAACCAAAGTTACAAGCAGTGCTAGGGCCGACAGTGGTAATGTAGAGATGAAACATACAACAAGAACACCACAAGCAGGTAGGTCAGAAACAATCACCATGGCAACTTCTAAGCAGGAAGGTCATTACCTTTCACTTAGGACAGTTCCTGTTATCCTTAAAAATGGTCAGCACAGAATGATGGTTAATGCCTTGCTGGATGATGCCAGCACGCATACTTACATCAACGAGGATGTAGCAGCAGAACTTGGTGTTCATTGTCAGACACAGCAAGTGTCAGTCAATGTCCTCAATGACAAACAGGAAATATTTGATAGTATGCTAATTGATATCGGCTTAGAAAGTACTGATGGTTCAGTTGACATGAACATCACAGCTTTAACAACTACCGAAGTAACAGGTAGAATGGAAGTCATTAATTGGCGCAAACATGCCAAGGAATGGCCACATTTGACGAAAATAAAATTTCCAAAGGTAAGTTCACGTCCAAGAGTTGACATCCTGTTAGGTATGGATTATTTAGAGCTGCATTCCTCTCTTAAAGAGGTCCGTGGAGCTCAAGGAGAGCCTGTGGCTCGGTTGACACCCTTAGGTTGGACCTGTGTTGGTGCTGTATCAGGTTCAAACAAAACACACGTAGCAGGTTCCTTCTTCATCAGAAATACCGAAATAGAAGCAATCGCAGATACAGATATTGAATCTTTGATTCACTCATTTTGGGAGTCAGGTATTTCAGGTTTGACATGGATTAGAAGCATTGATGAGAATGATGCAGTTAAGGCTGTAGAACAGTCCCTTGTTTACAAAGCAGACAAATATCAGGTTGGCATTCCATGGAAGGAGGGTCGTGAGAATCTGAAAAACAATTATGACATGGCATACAATCGTCTTCTTAATTTAGAAAAGAAGTTGTCAAAGGATCAAACGATTTCAGGAGCCTACAATGAAGTCATAGAACAATACCTGAAAAAAGGTTACATCAGAAAAGTACCTGAAACAGAAATAGATCAAAGTAAATGGTACTTACCACATTTTCCAGTCATTAAACCAGACAGAAGTACAACAAAGGTGAGAATCGTATTTGACGCATCTGCAAAGAATAAAGGCATATCTTTAAATGATGTCATTCATCAAGGACCAAAACTCCAGAATGATCTATTCGAGATCTTGCTGCGGTTTGGCAAACATCCTGTTGCAATCATTTGCGATATTGCTGAAATGTACCTTCAAATTGAAGTCACTCAGGATGACCGTCCATATCTAAGGTTTCTTTGGAGGTCTATGGATCAGAACAAAAAGCCAGATGTATTTGAGTTCTCAAAGGTTGTGTTTGGACTAAATTGTTCCCCCTTTTTAGCTCAGTATATCACTCAAGAACATGCTAAGTCCATGGAGAAAGAACTTCCATTGGCTGCAGCAACAGTGGAAAAGTCAACATATATGGATGACAATATGGATTCCGTTGACACAAATAGCAAAGCTATAGAGCTTTACAAACAGCTGCAACAGCTGTGGAGTACAGCAGGTATGCACGCTCGTAAGTGGGTTTCCAATTCCGTGCAAGTTCTCCAAGAAATACCAGAAGAGGATAGATTGAAAGAGATTAATATTCAAATGAGTGAATTGCCATCTGTAAAAGCACTGGGCTTACTGTGGAATGCAGAATCAGATGAGCTTAGATTTTCTTTCATGTCCTTAAAGCAGGATATCAAGATGACTAAGAGGAACTTCTTGAAAGAAACTGCTAAGCTGTTTGATCCTCTTGGGTTCTTAGGTCCATTCATCATTAGGGCAAGGGTTCTTCTGCAAGAAATGTGGATATCCGGTGTTAACTGGGATGAAACCCTCAGTCCAGATCTGGAACAAAAAGCATGGTCTTGGTACCTTGAAATTGAAAAGTTGTGTTCTGTTAAAATTCCAAGGGGGCTTGAGGTTAGCTTAGATACTTCAAAGATGAAGTTTCACACATTTGTAGATGCTTCAAAGACAGCATTTGGAGCTGTTGTATATTTAGTAACCACTCGTGAAGATGACACAAAGTCTAGTTATCTAGTTGCTTCCAAGTGCCATGTTGCTCCCCTCAAGGCAGTTAGTATGCCTCGATTGGAGCTGCTTGCGGCAGTTCTGGGTGTACCACTGTTACTGGCTATAACAAAGGCATTAGAATTACCTTTGCAGCATGCAACGCTATGGTCAGACAGCCAGAACGTACTGTGGTGGATCAAAAGACAGAGTCGGTGTTTTAAGCCATTTGTAGCAAATAGGATTGGATACATACAGGAGCATACAAACATGAGTCAGTGGAAATACGTACCATCCAAACTGAATGCTGCAGACATTCTTAGTAGAGGTGCAGACGCTGAAGCACTTTTGACAGAGAAATGGCTGAATGGACCTGAATTTGTGACACATGATGAAACCGAATGGCCGAAGCAGACCATTGACATGGACAATACTGAGACATCAGAACTGAAGAAGCCTTCTTCTCCAGTAAACATCGCCATGTTTACTAAGTCTGATCCAATCTCTTGGAGATTAGCGCCAGCTAGATTTTCTAGTTGGAAGAGATTGTGTAGAGTGTCGGCATGGATCTATAGGTTTCTGAACAACGCTAGGGTTCCATATTCACTTAGGAAAAAGGAGGTGTTTTCGAGTCTTTAGTGAAGTCAGCAAAACGGGCTATCTATGCTATACTGAGTTCAGGTGACATCAGTGATGAAGAGCTGATGACAGCCTTTACAGGAGCTGAAGCTCTTCTGAATTCTAGGCCTTTGACCTATCAAAGTGCACATCCACAGGATGATGTGCCTCTTACGCCCAACCATTTCCTACATGGTCAGGTGGGTGGAGATTTCGCACCAGAGTTAGACTCTACCTCGTTCAGCCCAAAGAAGCGATGGAGGAGAGTTCAAGAACTCATTAGACATGTGTGGAAACGATGGATGAGGGAGTGGCTCCCGACTCTCAACATCAGAAAGAAGTGGTTCACACCATCTAGAGATATACAGGTCGATGACGTTGTCATTGTGGTATCTCCAGATACTCCTCGTGGAGTTTGGCCTCTTGGCAGAGTTCTCAAAACGTATCCTGGAAAGGATTATCACGTTCGCGTTCTTGATGTTCAAGTTGGCAAAACAGTCTTGAAAAGACCTATCACGAAGGTCTGCCCTCTTGAATGGAGTTGAGTTCTGAAATTGTCAAATTGGATAACAGCAACAAATGTACATACTCATAGATTCATATTCCTTTTTTTCAGTTTCTTCTAAGTTTAGTCGGTTTTCATGATAGACATGGATCTATCATGGAGGGGGGCATGTTCTGAAGACATGTTCGTTCATTGAAAGTGTGCTCCAAAACGCACCCGGAGCCTATAGATCGCGCTTCACGTGCACTCGTGTTAGTGTTAAAAAAAGAATCTGTTCTCCAAAACGCACCCGATGCATACCGATCGCATCGCCTGAACACACCAACGTATGGCTGTGACTGCACGTGACATGTGAGGGTTGTGAGCAAATATAAGGCGGTAGCGCGCATCAGTTAAAAACTTGGTCAGAATTCGTTAGTTAGATGGTAAGAGAGAGAGAGAGACTTGGTCATATTTAGCTAGAATGTTCGTTAGACCATTCGTTAGATGGTTTGTTAGATGGTTAGAAAGTTGGCCAGAGTTCGTTGGTTAGAGAGATGGCGTTAGACAGATGGCGTTAGACATGGCGTTAGACAGTGTTAAGACTCCCTTAGGAGTAACTGTTAGAATTAGCATTTAGTTTCTTTCATTTGAGGTTTATTCATCTTTTCTTCATATAATAACAGGTAATCACGTTTAGTTTCTTATAGATCTTCATAGTTTTATAATAGGTTATCACGTTTAGTTCCTGGATTCATTCAAAAAAGGTAAGTCATACAAAGTTTAGATTAGTTTTCATTTTAAGTTAAACCACGCTCAAATATTCAGTTCCACTGCGCAACAATAAGTATGTATCTAGATTTGTCAGCACGCGATGTTTATTGAATACAATGGACGAGTACATATTTAGAAGTTAAGACAATATCAGTAAACCGCTCATTTATATCATCACACCATCTCATTTACAAGGTAAGGTTCAATTAAAATGTGTCAAGATGGTAACTGTAACTGTGACTGTCGGTCTGGCACTTCATGCAACTGTATCGAGGCGACATGATTGATTTCATAGAATGCACTGTGTGTGTGTGTGTGTGTGTGTTCGCTCTTGTTTTTTTTATAGGACAGGCATTGACACCCTGCTTCCTGATTGGTTCCCCAGGCAGCGCCTCCGATTGGTTCGTTCCGGTGCCTGGTCTGCATCTCGGTTTTCCAAAACGGACCGACCCCTGTGTTTCTTTTCCATAGGAAATGGATTTTACCATGGGAGAGAAAGCACAACCCCGGTTCGACCAATCAGAGCCCAGCATGACCCGAGTGCGGTCTCTGATTGGCCAAAAACCCTCTGATTGGTCAGATTTCGATCCGGTTTTTATCTGGGTGTGCATTTCGATCCTGTTTTGTATTTTTCTTCATCCTACAGACAACATAACACTTATGTTTGTTCAACTTTTTTTTTAATCCCCCGCTCACATGAACCAACACAACAAAACAAAAGTCACAGGATTAGGGGTGTCCCTGTGATTTTTGTGACCACGAGGGTGACCACGATGGTATGAACGTCTGTACACTTTGAAAAAAACAAACAAAGAAACTTTGTTACTTGGGGTGAACAAGACACTCGACTCTTCTCTTCCGTGCTTCTTGGGACACCAAACGTCTGTATTTTTCGTTCACTTCTCCATCAGGACAAAACACACACCAATATTCGCAGGGGACTTTGGCGTGCTTCATATGTTCTTTCCAGGGTTTGTCTGTGGCTTCCCGTTGGCAGAGTGTCACACCGCAGCAATAACAGATAACACGGTCACCTAGTCCTTGATGGAAATAACCATCCATGGCCATGTCATAAGGGGTCTGGGTCATCCTTTTAAGCCACGTTTGAAAAGACCTCAGACGTTCTTGAAATGAATCATATTTGGGATGAGAAGGATGACACAAAGTGTAAGAAGGAAAAGGTCCCTCCAGAATGTCACTGAGTCGCCATGTGTCGTCCATAAAGAGTGTGTCGTCCATAAAGCCTGTGCGTTTTCTCGCTTGTTCTCTCGCCTTTTCACACACCCACTCGGCGGGACATCTCGGGAGGATGACATGGCATTCATAGACCGTCTTTGCTCCATGATGACTGTGACTCCATTGAAAGAAGGTCTGGGGGTTCACCTGCTTTTATGAAACTCCCCTCCCCCTTCAACGGGAGGTCATGACCTCTTCATCATCATCATCATCATCATCATCATCCTTATCCTCATCACGTGATGTCATCCTGTGTTTGGGCTGACTGACACATGACATGACACACGGTGGTTGTGATGGTGTGTACTGGAATGACTGGCACCAGGCAGCTGATCTTTCAAGCATGGCCTTTCTCTTTTATCTATTTTTTATTCTTTACTTTTTTCTGAACTTTTACAACGAGCATGTGCACTGACATGACAGACGCACAGACAGACAGACAGACAACTTAGACGACATCTCAACTCAACCTCTACCCTCGGTTCGGCACTCTATTGGAGTTGAGATCAATCAAGACACAAAGAGTCAGTTCAATCAATCACTGTTTAATAATGAACAACAACAACAACAACAACCAGATACATAGGAAATACGAAAAGACAATGGAGGAGGGAGTGCTTTGCATGTCCCTACAACAACAACAACGCATAAACGTTTCCTCTTCCATCTTCAGCCTCTTCCATCTTCAACCTCTTCTATCTTCAAGCTCTTCGAGTGAAGATGTGGTCACCATAAGATGTGGTCCTCCATCATACTGTCCCAAACAGGTCCCAAACATGTGAGAGGTCCATCAGTAAAACAAGTACAGTCTGTGGCCTCCCTGAAACAGACATGACACATCACTTGACCACTGTTGCAGCTTATGTGTCTTAACATGTTGTTGTGTCGGCAGACACTACATTCACGTTGTAGGGGAGTTAGTTGAGCTTCTCCAAAAGGATCCTGGTCAACGTTGTCATCATCATCATCGTTGCAAACCATGGGCGTACCTGAGGAGAAGACATGAACATCTTCTGGTGATGCTGGTGACCAAGAAGCATCAAGCAGGGTGGGTGTGTCCAGATCCATGGAAGGGAGAGTTGCCAGCTTGAGTGCTTCATGATCATCACTGTCACGGATCGTCATCATCACAGGCGCATTTGGTGAATAGGTTGGCTCCCGAGGGGTTTGTTCCCACCACTGTTCTAACACGGACTGAGCTGAACTGATATCAGGGGTCCTGTCAATCCTGTCAATCCAACAAGAAAAGAATAATAAGAATAATCATCATCATCAACATCATCATCATGGCATACACACCCCAAAGAATAGCATGGTACTTACAGCTATTCTTGATGAGAGATCTTCAGAGACAATTTCTCCTGTGGTTGTCTTTTTGCAGGTGTTGCAGGTTTCAAAAAGGATGTCCCTTCCGTTTCGGAGTTGGCTGCTGCTGCAGTTGCTGTGGTGGTGACTGGCGCTGTTGTTCAGTCAGTTTCCTCATCTTTGAACGTATCTTGTCGTACACGTCGTCGGCCTTTATCTTTGCACACAACATGTTGTACACTTCACCCGACAGTTCAGGACTCATGTCACTGTTCTCATCTCCAACGCTTCCTTTACCATGCATGTCGCTCTGTGTTTCGACATGATGTTGTTTGGATCTTCTGTTCGTTGTTTCTTTTCAAGTCTTCACGGATGTGTGTCTACACTTGATGTTACTCTCTCCAAACATGTGTTTCTTCCAGATAAAATGCCAACAGCCAACACAACGTGAGGAACATCAATCAGAGGGACGATGTTGTTGCTTGGGCCGTTCAGTGAAAAGTGATGACCGGAGAGCGTTGGTCGTATTAAAAGGCACTGATACCCTGCTTTCTGATTGGTCCGTTCCGGTGTCTGGTCTGAGTCTCCAAACTGGACCGACCCTTGTGTTTCTTTTCCATAGGGTTAGGCTTGTAACGTCAAAGAGGAATCACAACCCCCGTTCGACCAATCAGAGCCAACCATGGTCCGAGCACGGTCTCTGATTGGTCGACAACCCAAGCTTCTGATTGGTCAGATTTCGATCCGTTTTTTCTGTAGGTGTCCATGTCGATTCAGTTTCGATCCGTTGTAATGAAATAAAAGAAAAATGATCTAGACGTCTCTGTGCCCTAAGTGGAGCGTGTCTACAGGCAGTCCTGTGGTTTCGTCGTAGACGAGACGTCGCTTGTCGTACACAGTGCGGTTGTCTTTTCGGGTGGGCTGGGTCACAAGAGTGTTTTCATGCCGAGGTCCTTTTCGAATGATTTGATGAGGGTAATCCAAACAGATTTTCTCCCCCTCCTTCCCAGGCCGTTGTCCCAGTATCAGTTCTTTCATGGTGTCAAAGTTGAGATGTTGTTGGTTTCTGTAATTCAAAGTGAACCCTCGCACTTTGCAGGTCATGCGCGTTCCATCGGGTCTGGGGTTCATTAACTCATAGCCATAGTTTTTGGGACCTCCTGACACAAACGTCTTGATGGTGTTTCCGTCCAGTTCATCTGTAAACTCACCCAATGAATGGCCCAGCTCTGGATTCATGTCGTGGAGTCGATGAATGTAAATGACGCTGTCCGTGTCAAAGTAAAAGACCCTGCGACCCACCAGGGCAAGAGTCTCATACAGGTTGTGACGTGCTTGGGCGGTGACCAAAGCAGCGATTGCAACATTAAAATGAGAATGAGGGGTTTGGAATTCTTCCTTGTGGGTATAGGTCACCTCCACCATGTGTTCGTTGACAACAGTAACATCCCCGATGGTATTGCTTTCATCCCTCCACAAGGCAAAGTACTGTACAGGATCGTTCATATAGATGTTCTGACCGTTGTCCAAACTTGCCCCAGAGTGATTCAGTTGCATCTTGGCAATCCTGCGACGTCCTGGGTTTTTTCGATGCAGTCCTTGTCAAACCCAATGACTTTTATGTCATAGATCTCCTGGATGTAAGTTTCGTGATCTGTACATCCCTCAGGGTATCCGCTGGCTTCGAGCTTCTCATTGAAATGACGATCGATATAAGTGTCTTGCTGGGTGTCGGGGTCATGCTGTGCAAACGTGTCAAAATGCCAAACGTTGTAGATCTGAAGCACCTGGTAGTCATACTTCTTCACGGCTTCATGGAGTTCTACGGTGGCGTACGTGCCAATCCATGACCTCTTATCGTCCGTGTGCTTGCAGGGGGAGTCTGACCGGTATCGGCACACGTACGGCAGAGCTGTTTGCAGTTTGCCACCCGATCTATAGGGCAGTAACGGATGTAGAGTCGTTTCGGGGGTAGGACACGACATTGGATGAGTCCTTGGAGTTCAAACAACGTGTCCACAGGTGGTTAATGGAGAAGGATCGGGTGTCCCGTGGGATACGCGCCGGTCTTACAAATGTAAGGATAAAGGGAACAAATATCGATGTACATGATGGTTTCACCTTCTTGGGCTTCGTAGCATAATCGCGTGGCATTGGTGCGTCCTCCATAGAAGGCGTCGTGAGGGTTGAGCGGTCCAGGGACGTGGATACAGTGGGGTCCCTGCAAGAAAGCACGCAGAGCGGAGTCCACCTGTTGCATTTTTGTAAACTCCCACAGGGTGACGGTCCGTTTCACCTCAGGGTGTTGGCTCAAGAGACTCAGGCGGTATCGCGTGTCGGTATAACATGCTCCCAACGACGTGCCCAGGACGGGATGAGGTTCTCCACGTTGGGTCTTGTAACATGTCTGACACCCATGCCAGAAACATCCCAGGAATTCGTAGATGGTGCCTGTCACTGGATCGTAGCCATCCACACTGTACCGATGTACCTTCTCCACACGTGAACTCTTTTTTCACCTCCATTCCTGGCGTGCTGGAGGTGCAGATTGGGGTCCGTCTCCATCAGATAAATGAACCAGTGCATACAGGCCTGGGAATAATTTCTCTTGGGTTGGTAGCCTTGAGGTGGAAGAATGGCGATGGTATTGGGTTTAAGATCGTGTTTTCGTAAGGATTTCATGGTGAACGCAGCGGCTGTCAACACCTCTACAAAGGGATCCATGCTAACCGAGCTGATGGCGTTCTGTCGGAAGTCAGCGCATCCTCGTCTCAAAATGTCCACATCGCTCTGGCAGTAGGCTAAAAGTTCTCCTTGTAAGTGAAACAAGGCTCCTTCTTGCACTTTTTGGGTCTGCCACTGGAGGAAGGCTGTGCATTCTGCGGGACACATACCAACGGGACTGTACATGACGGCTGGTGGATAGGGACCTCTGTAGGTCTTGTTGGCTTCGGTATTGAAAAAGTGCGGAAAATACCCTTTTTTCAGTTCTTTCAGCCCAAAGCTCTTTGGAAATGCTTTCAGTAGGTAGGGTATGACATTTGAGCTGTCTTCGAAACACAACCGTCCCAGGGTCACCTGTAAAATTTGTTGTCCATTTCGAATCTTGGTTTCACCAGAAGGGGGTACAGGCCCTTCAGGATCAAGTGCATATCATAGGATCGTGCGTTATGTGCCATCACATAAATGCGGTCCTCCTTCTGCACTGTAGTGGTGGTGGTGTTCTTTGTCTTCTTTGTCTTCTCCTTCCCCTTTTCCTCCTCCAACGGGGTGGTTCTTTGTGTGTAGAAATACATAGTGTTTCTGATATTATCGTACTTTTGACAGGTGTAGAAAAAGTGAATTGCATCTTCAAAGTGATTTCCACAATATCATTTACGTAAAAGAAAAGAGAAATGACGACATCGTGCAAAACCTGGCGGACACCGAATATACAATCAGAACAGTTAGTAAAACCTTCATTTAATGAGATACAAGACTTAACATTTTGATACATATTTCTTATCAATCGAAATAGCTTACCCTTTACATTGGAATTCCATTATGTCAATAAAAGACCACTTCTAGAAACAGAATCATCCCTTTAGAGGAAAGAACTGTATCATCTGATTCACACCACTGACACTCCAATTTGTTCACGAGTCCGATTTACAACAAGACCGGTATGTGTAGTTTAACACCAGTTTTTGCTAAATTGTTCAATGATGTATTGATCTCACTGTGTTTCCAACACAGTGATTTATCTGTGTGCCAGGATCTGTTTCCTACATTCGTTTATTGTTGTTACTATTCGCCTATGACATGGTATTGTTCAGCGAATAAGTTTGCGGTTTGCAAAGTGGACTGAATTTGCTTAAACAATACTGTGACAAATAGGGCATCAATGTTGATATATTAATGAAAATATAGCCCTGTACTCTCCTCAACATACATTTACCTCCAATCCCTATTCATTTGCGTATAAACCCTCACAGTACGTTGGAACGTTGGAGCTTCCGACGACGTTCATGTCCTGTTTGGCCATCACTCTATGAAGGTTCATACGCCAATGAACTCACATAAAGTTGAAGTCAATTCTTATAATTTTTATATCACTATTTTTCACCTGGAATGACACCAAAACACAATTCTATTTTGTATGTGTGGCTTCATGCTGGCACCATACAATTACTAGCTGTATCGCGGAATAAAATAGGTCCTCAAACAGAGAGGTGACATGAGAGTATGTGTGCGCAACTTGCTGTACAGGGAACAGCTGATGTAGTTTGTTTGCTACAAATGTATTCATATAATATCATCATTGGACGAGAGAGGTGTGTTAAGAACGACCGCAGTCAGTCGGTGAGAATGACAGCGCGTCGTAATACATGTACATAAAGTACATGACGTCAAAATGGCGGACCCGACAAACGTGACGGGAGAGATCTCCGAAGTTGTTATTGAACATGTGGCGGTTACATTTATTCGTAATCATTAATCACTGAAAGGTGAGAGCTGATTATAAGGATGGGTCAAGTAGACACTAAGGTAAATTCATAGATTGCTGTAGGCTGTCACTGTCAGTCAGGCACGGGTCGAGTCGATACTACGATAGTTTGGATGTGCATTTATTCGTTTCTTCACCAAGATAAGTCGTAGTGAGGATATTCGTAAACGTCTATGCAGGCAAACTCTCTGATGTTTCTCAATGTGTTCTAAAACGCTTGTTTACGATTAAAGGTGACAACGTTTCTGTACGGTATAACTGCATTAAGGTGTGAATGGGGACGCTACTACAATTACCTAAACGTATTGTTGTTCCGTGTCGTCATTGTCAGTTAAGCCATGACGTTGCAGCTCTCCTGGTCAGCACCGGGTCATATAAGTCAAGAGATGATTGGTCTATCGACGCTTACTCCGAATTGTCTCCATCAGCAGTCATACTCGCATGATAAAGTAACGCAACAGCCGGCTTTACACTCACACTAGTTTTACTTTCTCATCACTCCATCTATCAATACACGACAGGATCAGACCGACCAGGCTCGATAATGAGTGGGGAAGTTGGAACGATCAGGATTCAACTCGATCGCTGGTAAAACCGCGAAGCCCTTTCCTAACAGTGGCAATATAATTTTAAAGTGTTCGGGCCTGAACTTTCTTTGTCACATGTCTTCATAGATGAACTTAATTGGTTAAGAACAATATCAGACCCTTAACTCGTGTTTGTGTCGTGATCGCAAACTACCGGAACGTCCCAACCGATTAGAGACGTCTATTGAATAAATGGCGACTTCAACACCGAAGCTTGCTATCCCGAAATATTCTGTAACTGTCATCCCCCTATTGATTTCCTGTTTGTTGCCGCAAATTCGGCGGCACTTTGACTCGTGTTAAAGCTATAAGGATCAATTTAAAGAGACACCTTGTTATACTTTTACTTATACTTGCTTATACTTTAAAGCTGTATATCTTGTAAACTTCAAATTAAAATATACTCTTCAAAAAAAAAGAAACGCAAAGCCAAATTTGTGTGATAAAGGAAAATACATTAATACTAGGTATTGAGCCAAAATATTGTGGAGAGAACACTTGGTGGCTGTAGTGATCTCAATAGCGGCCTGACATCTCCTGCGCATGTAGGGACACACTCATGGAGACACATTGTCACAAAGTCATGTAGGTACAGATCCATAGATATACAAACTCATGCACTAATGTAGGTACTCCCCTAATATATACATACTGATTCACTAATGTAACAGACACTTGTTCATTAATATCAGAACACAGTCTCTATCTTTAGCTAATGTTGCCACTCAACTAGGGTACTCATCGTTGCAGCATTAAAAACCAAACATGAACTCGAATGATCTTTTATATTTATTTGTAGAATCCAACAAAGCACAATATATTATTATTTGAAGGTAATACTGGTAAATACATACATTTCCCTGAATAAATTAAAGCGGAATAACTTTCCCCCTAATCCGAAATATAGTTAACAGCATGATCCATCTGTTCCTGTTAATCTTACTATCACCAGTATCACTGATATGTAATACCGTTTGCATTCTGTAGATCGAATCATTTTGATAATGCCGCATCAATGGAAATGTTAAAAATCATTTTTAAAATTTTCCACATGTTTATTATATTCGTCACAATGCACGTTTAAGTGACTCCTTCTGACCAAAGACATCCCTATGAGATATTCTTGTGACACAGCTACCCCTATACCCAATCCTCCGATGCCTATAAAATAAATCAAGGAAAAAATACAATAAAAACTTTTTATTGAGTACCCGAAATGAATTCAATTCGTAACCTAGTACGACATAACTATTGTCGTCACTGATATGAACCGTTAAATTAACAAGCTGGGTAATACAGACCAGCGATGGTTAGGAAGCTGATTCAACACTATTTGATTCAACACTATTTCGCCGGTAGGGTTGAAATGTACAGATACTGTTTACATCAGTCTTCAAGCGCAATCTCTAGTTGCAAAGTACCAACGGTCTCGCTTTCTTTCAACAGAGAGTAAAGGGAAATCAATCCAGTCCGACCCCAAGAGATGACAGTCAGATGTTTTGGCATTGTATTGGTAACTGGTGCACTTGAATGAGGTCATAGTTTCACATTCAAGGCGACAGGTCTGGATATAGTGAAACAAGAATCTGCGAAGGATTGAATGTCCGGTGTGATGTCCTTTGTACACCGTCCATAGATCTCCATACACTTCACAGCCTTGAAAAAGAAATCAGTGTTGAAACAGTCATCAGGATACATGTATATCGCATACAGCACACAATTAGCATGTTTAAACAAGGAGGATTACATCATCTTGGTGAGTGAGTGAGGTTATCACCGCTTCAACATTTGTTTAGTTATATCATGACGTGTCAGCTATGTAGGCCCGATTTGACGCAGGTCTTAGACGTGTATCTCTTTATTAAAACACACGAGCAGGATATGATACTGTCAAACCTAGAGTGAGTGAGTGAATATAGTTTTACACCACTTTTAGCAATAATCCAGCAATATCACGGCGGGGGACTCTAGACATGGCTTCACACACTGTACCCATGTGAGGAATTGAACTCTGGTCCTCGGTTTGACGAACGAACGCTTTAACTACTAGGGCACCCCCTACACACCGTCAAACTAAGAAACATGATTCCTACGGCTCTGGAATGTGAGCCCATTTCTGGAGGAAAATATGAGGAGATATAGGCGCCGTATATTGTTCTCAGGCACTCGTGAAGAGCAACCTCCTCGTGGTGAGTGCTGGGTAACGCTAATCGCTCTTCCCCCGTGTGGAACCGGGGCAGAATATTTCCACAGCCTCCCATTGCTGGTCGTATGAGGCGACTAAAATGGGCAACCTGTTTGCCGTGGGTTGCGTCCCTGTGTCGGCGGAGGACGGGAGTGTGGTAGTTGAGGGCACTGGTTCCTGGAACTGTGTTCCTTTGCCCAACACACTACTTCGACCCTTACTTCGCCTAGACGGGTGGTAAGATGGGCCCGGTCTTATCAATCGGCTGGTCATGCCAGGCCCTGTGCGTAATATTGTATATGCACACCTGTGTTGTATTTTACTGTATATTTTGGTCTTGGCCATGCATAACTTGTGTGATTACTCAATTTTGGATGTAATAAATTGCCTAGAGTCTTACGCCAGAAGGCGGTGGCTCATGGGCCAATCTGGTGATGTTGACCTCTGTATTCTGTATGTCTCCAGTTTCTTGTCATGGACTGAACCTTCCTGGCACTACATCTGGTAGATAAATATAGCTATTCAAGTCATATTTGCTGGTGTATAACATCCCTGTATCCCTGGTGTTTGCATCCTGGATATCCGGTGCAATATAACACTGTCCTTGTTGACACTCGATGGCGGGTGGGGAACAGGGGTGCTGAATTATATTCTTTTCATCATGGCTCAACAACAATCTGGTTCTTCTCGAAATGAAAAAAAGAGACGTCTAGAGGAAATTGAATTTAAAAACTGGAAATGTTTCTCAAAATATTGATTCCTGGGCTCGATTCCTGGTAATTGAGGCTGCTGACAAACTACCCATCAAATTGAATCCTTTTGCCATATCTAAGGCTGTGTCTGGGATTTGCGGTGAGGTCAAGAACGTCACCCGTCTCCGTAATGGTTCGCTTCTGGTGGAGTGTGCACGGAGACAGCAATCTCTCAATCTTTTATCTATCTCTACCTTTGCCAATATTGAGGTTGCTGTGTCTGTGCACGGAACATTAAATTCTTGTCGAGGCATTGTTCGTGACAGAGCTCGTTGTCTGTCCGACATGTCTGAAGAAGAACTCGTTTCAGAGTTGGGAGACCAAGCTGTTACTGAAGTTAAACGTTTCACAATGAAGAAAGACGGTGTCATCACAAACACTAATACATATCTCATAACGTTTGCCCGTACATCCCTTCCACAGGCAATTAAAGCAGGTTATATGAACATCGGAGTGGATGTGTATGTCCCCAATCCGCTCCGATGCTACAAGTGCCAACATTTCGGTCACGGTTCCAAATCCTGTCGCAACTCTGTGGTATGTCATCGCTGTGGTGACAGCCATGAGAGCTCTGACTGCGATCATGATTTGAAGTGTGCAAACTGTTCTGGCCCACATGTTGCTTCGTCAAAATCTTGCCCTGTGTGGCAAATGGAATCTAAAATAATGAAACTCAAATGTGAAAGAAACATATCCTACCTGGATGCCAAAAAACTATTTAAAGATCAGACCACGACTCCATCTACCATTTCCTACTCTGCGGCAGTCTCTCGCTCTGTAGCAACATCCTCTATTTCGTGCCAGACTGACTTGACATGGGTCAAGTCAGAAAAACCTGTTGCTACTATTCAACTCACTGAACATATTACTGCCACTCACTCTAGTTCAGGATCTCAAACTGAGATTCAGCCTGAGAAACATTCTCAAACGTCTATGAAAGAACCTGTTAATCAGTCGAAAAAAGGGAAAAAGAAATTGAATAGAAAACAAGCACCGATCGTCACTTCACCTTCAGAGGTTCCTTTACAGAACTCATTTGGGCCTCTGGATATGGAGGTTACTCTGTCCTCACCGGACAGGCGGAGGAGTAGTTCCTCCTCACGTTCACTCGAGCGATCTCCAATTGAGCCACCATGACTCAATTGTCCAACATAATACAGTGGAATTGCAGAGGACTTAGGCATAATTTTAATGAGATACAATTATTAATACAGGATTTTCAACCGTCAGCATTGTGTCTTCAGGAAACATACCTGAAAACTACAGATCAGTTCACCTTACGACAGTACAATGACTATCATTCATTTTCTCCTCCAGGAGATAAAGCAACGGGAGGCTCTTCTATCTTGGTGCGACAGGGGATAATACATAGTCCTGTCCCTCTTAATACCAATCTTCAAACTGTTGCTGTTCGTCTGACTCTGCACATTGCTTTTACGCTGTGCTCTTTGTATATCCCTCCTTCTTCTGATCTTCAACAGTCTGATCTTCAAAATCTGTATGACCAGCTCCCAAAGCCCTGCATCATCATGGGTGATCTGAACGGACACAACCCGCTTTGGGGAAGTGCAAATACCAGTTCTAAAGGAAAAATCATTGAGGAATTTTTTTCTGACAACAACCTGTGTATTTTTAATGATGATTCTGCAACATATTTACATCCAGCCACTGGAACTTATTCTGCCCTCGATCTGTCACTCACAGACTCAAACTTGTATAATGAATTTGCATGGTCAGTCCATGATGACCTGTGCGGGAGTGATCATTTTCCCACAGTACTTAAAACTGTTAATCCTACTGATGAGCCACCATCATGCAGATGGAACTTTACCAAGGCTAATTGGTCCTTATATGAGGTACTGTGTACTGACACAATAAAACATCACATTTTCCAGAATATTCCAGATCCGATACAGTTGTTTTCGGATTTACTGAAAGACATTGCTGACCAAACCATTCCTAAGTCCTCTGCAAATTCCCATATTCGTAAACCATGGTTTACAAATGACTGCAAACAGGACAGAAAGTGTAGGAAGAAAGCAGAAAAATATTTTCGCCGACATCCTACAGTCCATAATTTGGATAAGGTTAAAATTACAAATGCCAAGGCACGACGTGCTTTTAAACAAAATAAGCGTATGTCTTGGAGGAACTATGTCTCCAAAATAAATTCCCGCACGCCCATATCCAAGGTGTGGAATATGGTGCAGAAAATAAAAGGCAAAGGTTCAAGATCGTCTGTTCACCATCTTAAGGAAGGTGACACGTTATTAACGGATAAAACAGATATTGCCAATAAACTTGGAGAAACGTTAGCGAAACATTCTTCAACTTCTAATTATGTCCCGGAGTTTCAAAAATTTAAGAAACAACAGGAGAAGATCAAAGTTAATTTCACTTCTGATAAAGGTGAAGACTATAATGAAGTCTTCTCATTACATGAGCTACATACCGCCCTTGGGCAAGCTCATGACACAGCAACGGGAGCTGATAACATTCATTACCAGCTTTTAAAACATTTACCAGATTCTTGTCTGGAGACACTTTTAGATATTTGATCAAATATGGACATCAGGGAATTTTCCTACTTCATGGCATAATGCCGTTGTAGTCCCAATACCGAAGCCTGGCCGGGATCATACAGATCCCTCTAACTATCGACCTATATCCTTAACAAGCTGCGTATGTAAAACCATGGAACGAATGGTTAATAATAGATTAATTTGGTATCTGGAAACCAATAATCTAATTACAAATATCCAATGTGGTTTCCGAAAAAATAGAAGTACTATCGACCATTTAGTAAGATTAGAATCCTTTGTGAAAAATGCTATTGTAAACAAACAACACGTAGTAACAATTTTCTTTGATCTTGAGAAAGCCTACGATACTACTTGGAAGCATGGCATTTTAAAGGATTTACATGATTTTGGTTTGAGAGGCCGTTTGCCTAATTTTATATCACAATTTTTAACAGACAGACAATTTCAAGTCCGAGTCGGTTCCACCCTGTCTGACCATTATAACCAGGATCAGGGTGTCCCACAAGGCAGTATATTGTCTGTCACCTTGTTTAGTATTAAAATTAATAGTCTATCCAAGGTTTTAAGTAATTCAGTGGATGGATCACTGTTCGTGGATGATTTTAATGCATCTTGTTGTGGTAAAAATATGCATACCATAGAGAGGAAGTTACAAATCTGTCTCAATAAAATTCATAAATGGTCTCTCGAAAACGGGTTCAAATTTTCTATGTCTAAAACTAACTGTATACACTTCTGCAGAAAATATAAGCCGCATAAAGACCCTGAATTATTTTTGAATGGCACCCCTATCAAAGTTGTTAAAGAGGCCAAATTCTTGGGACTCATCTTTGATAGCCATTTAACTTTCTTACCACACATTAAATCTCTTAAAGCTAAATGCCTGAAAGCACTCGATTTGTTGAAAGTTGTTTCTAATTCCAAGTGGGGAGGGGATCAGACTACCCTCCTACACTTATACAGGTCACTGATCCGTTCCAAACTTGATTATGGCTCCATCGTCTACGGTGGAGCCTGTAAAAGTAATTTAAAAAAACTTGATACTATCCATCACCAGGGACTGAGGCTTTGCCTTGGAGCCTTTCGCACTTCTCCTATTCCAAGTCTGTCTGTTGAGGCGGATGAGCCTTCTCTTAAACAACGCCGTCTGAAACTATCTTTACAATACATCACTAAATTATATTCCAATCAGTCAAATCCAGCCTTTAATTGCGTATTTAATCCTTTGTACGAAGATATTTACAATAAGAAAACATCTCTTGTTCCACCCCTAGGAATAAGAATTAAATCAGTCATTTCTGCTGCGAACATTAACTTTCAGGATATAGCTCCGACAAAACTTTTTTCATCGCCTCCTTGGCAGATGGTAAGACCAACTGTAGACCTCACATTAACAAAACTTAAGAAATCTGATACAAATCCACTTATTTATAAACAAGAATACAATCAATTACGAAACACTTATGACACATATAAATCTATATTTACAGATGGATCCAAGGATGGTGGCGCAGTTGCTAGTGCCACCGTCATTGGATCCAGAACAGTATCTTCACGTTTACCCGATAATAGTTCCATATTCACTGCAGAAGCGCACGCAATTTTAACAGCACTACAATATATCAAGAAGAAATCAAAATACAAAGACTTCATTATATTTTCAGATTCACTTTCGTGCCTTCAGGCTATTAAAAATATGTCATGTAAACATCCATTTTTAATTGAAATTCTTGAGTTATTTAATGATCTTGCGACTGGCCAATATGACATCGTTTTTTGTTGGTTACCAAGCCATGTTGGGATTGTTGGTAACACACTGGCTGATGCTGCCGCAAAAGCAGCACTCAACAAATCTGTGACACCACTTCTTTTACCATACAGTGATTATAAACCTGTCATTAGATCTTACATCAGAGATCTAATGCAGAAGAAGTGGGACACCCAAGTGGGTATAAATAAATTACATGCAATAAAAGCGAATATCGGTTATACCTACTTGGGTTGTCAGTCCAGATTTGAAGAGGTCATTTTAAGACGATGTCGTATTGGCCATTCACGTTATACTCATGAATATATTTTAAAAGGTGAAGATCCTCCATTCTGCGTCCCTTGTGATGAAAGAATCACGGTCAAGCATGTCCTGCTTGACTGCATTGATTTTTCCATCACAAGGGATAAATATTTCAAGGTATCAGGTATCAAGGATCTTTTTTATCAGGTAAGTAGTCATTTAATTATTGGTTTTTTAAAGGAAATCGAATTACTGCATAAATTTTGATTGTTATAGTTTGTAATTAAATAAATAACTTTTATAATTGGTAGAATTATTCAGTAACTGGGATTGTTAGTGGCTATATCCTCGAAGGGGGTTAAAGTAGTGTAAAATTATTGTCCCCCTGAGAGGGTATGTAAGACCACGTCTTTCAAAGTATGTTTATTTCTGCTCGTTTTTAGACGTAGTATATATGTTCATTTATTCTGGCTAGATTTGTCATTAATCGCCAACAGCGGAAGGGATGCTGTAAATCCGGCTGGGGTCCATGCAGGTAGCAAAAGTACTGTAAGTCCCCATGGACCCTAGCATGGTGATCTACCTTCAGCTGCTGGCGATCTATAGCCCTTTTTTATATTGTACCGTTATATATAGTGATATCTTTTATAGTTGTATACTAGTTTTAAATATTAATCTGTGATGTTCTAGTAATTTTACTGTCCATCGTTGACAGCTTTTTATGTTGTATACATTTATGTATTATTAATGTACTTCTCGTCACGATATGGCTGAAATACTGCGGATGTGACGTTAAATCTTAACTCACTCACTCACTCACTCACTATATTGTTCTCACAAATTAAACAGTGGTTATCTCATTGCTGTGGAAGGTACGACCGCCTGTAAAACTGTGAATCATTGATAAGGAAACAAAACATAATAACTTGTAAAACCTCAGTTGTAGTAACGAGATGTCATTGTGTATCAGTTTTGACTTACTCTTGATACAGGTGTTGTCAGCAGGGTTGAAACGTAATCCCGCCGGACATTTGCATCTTCCCTTGTCGCACAAAGGTCTGCCTGGACAGTCGCCGTCCTTGCACCTTCTTTTTAGCACATTTACCGGTTTACCTGTGTTTATTCAAGATTTATTCTGCATATGTAAATACCAAAGGAGCCAGACAATAGAGCCAGAAAACATTAGCCAGACAGCAGGAACTACAAAACAGGAGCCATACAGCAGGAGCCAGAAAACAGGAGGCAGACATCAGGAGCCATACAGCGGGAGCCAGACAGCAGAACCAGACAGAAGGAGCCAGAAAACAGGAGGGAGACAGCAGGAGCCAGCCACACAGAATGGGCCAGACAGCAGGAACCAGACAACAGGAGCCAGAAACAGGAGCCAGACAGCGGGAGCTAGACATGAGCCAGACAGCAGGATCAAGAATACAGGAGCCAGACAGCAGGAGCTAGTAAGCAGGGGCCAGAAAGCATGAGCCAGAGAGCAGGAGCCAGATAGCAGGAGCCAGACAGCAGGACCCAGAAAACACGAGCGAGAGAGCAGGAGCAAGAAAGCAGCACCCAGAAGGCAGGGGCCAGACAGCAGGAGCCAGACAGCAGGAGCAAGAGAGGAGCAGCCAGACAGCATAGCCACACAGCAGGAGCCAGAAAGCAGGAGTCACACAGCAGGAGCCAGAAAGCAGGAGCCAGAAAGCAGAGCCAGGCAGAAGGAGCAAGAAAGCAGGAACCAGACAGTAGGACCCAGACATTGGGAGTCATAACGTAGGAAGCAGGCAACAGAGCCAGACAGCAGGAGCCAGACAACAGGAGCCAGAAAACAGGAGCCAGACATCAGGAGCCATACAGCAGGAGCTAGACAGCAGAAGCCAGACAGCAGGAACGACAAAACAGGAGCCAGACAGCAGGAGCCAGAAAAAAGGACGCAGACATCAGGAGCCATACAGCAGGAGCCACACAGCAGGAGCCATACAGCAGGAGCCAGAGAGCAGAACCAGACAGAAGGAGCCAGAAAACAGGACCCAGACAGCAGGTGCCAGCCACACAGAATGGGCCAGACAGCAGGAACCAGACAACAGGAGCCAGAAAGCAGGAGCCAAACAGCGGGAGCTAGACAACAGCCAGACAGCAGGATCAAGAAAACAGGAGCCAGACAGCAGGAGCTAGAAAGCAGGGGCCAGAAAGCATGAGCCATAGAGCAGGAGCCAGAAAACACGAGCGAGACAGCAAGAGCCAGCCACACAGCAGAATCAGACAGCAGGAGCCATACAGCTGGAGTAAGACAGCAGGAGCCAGACAATAGGATGCAGACAGCAGCACCAGACAGAAGGAGCCAGAAAATAGGAGCCAGACAGCAGGAGCCAGCCACACAGAATGGGACAGACAGCAGGAACCAGACAACAGGAGCCAGAAACAGGAGCCAGACAGCAGGTGCCAGCCACACAGAATGGGCCAGACAGCAGGAACCAGACAACAGGAGCCAGAAAGCAGGAGCCAAACAGCGGGAGCTAGACAGGAGCCAGACAGCAGGATCAAGAAAACAGGAGCCAGACAGCAGGAGCCAGCCACACAGAATGGGCCAGACAGCAGGAACCAGACAACAGGAGCCAGACAGCAGGAGCCAGACAGCAGGAGCTAGAAAGCAGAGGCCAAAAGGATGAGCCAGAGAACAGGAGCCAGACAGCGGGAGACAGACAACAGGACACAGAGAGGAGCAGCCAGACAGAATAGCCACACAGCAGGAGCCAGACAGCAGGAGCCAGAAAGCAGGAGCCACACAGCAGAAGCATGAAAGCAGGAGCCAGAGAGCAGGAGCCAGACAGCAGGAGCCAGAAAGCAGGAGCCACACATCAGGAGCCAGAAAGCAGAGCCAGGCAGAAGGAGCAAGAAAGCAGGAACCAGACAGTAGGACCCAGAGATTAGGAGTAATAATGTAGGAGCCAGACAACAGAGCCAGACAGCAGGAGCCAGACAACAGGAGCCAGAAAACAGGAGCCAGACATCAGGTGCCAAACAGCGGGAGCTAGACAAGAGCCAGCTAGCAGGATCACGAAAACAGGAGCCAGACAGCAGGAGGCAGACAGCAGGAGCCAGAAAGCAGAGCCAGACAGCAGGAGCTAGAAAGCAGAGGACAGAAAGCAGGAGCCAGAAGGCAGGGGCCAGACAGCAGGAGCCAGACAGCAGGAGACAGAGAGGAGCAGCCAGAGAAAATAGCCAGACAGCAGGAGACAGACAGCAGGAGACAGACAGCAGGGGACAGGGAGGAGCAGCCAGACAGAATAGCCACACAGCAGGAGCCAGAAAGCAGGAGCCAGATAGCAGGAGCCAAACAGCGGGAGCTAGACAGGAGCCAGTCAGCAGGATCAAGATAACAGGAGCCAGACAGCAGGAGCTAGAAAGCAGGGGCCAGAAAGCAGGAGCCATAGAGCAGGAGCCAGAAAACACGAGCGAGACAGCAGGAGCCAGCCACACAGCAGAAGCAGACAGCAGGAGCCATACAGCTAGAGTCAGACAGCAGGAGCTAGACAGCAGGAGCCAGACAGCAGAAGCCAGACAATAGGATGCAGACAGCAGAACCAGACAGCAGCAGCCAGAAAGCAGGAGCCAGAAGGCAGGGACCAGACAGCAGGAGCCAGACAGCAGGAGACAGAGAGGAGCAGCCAGACAGAATAGCCACACATCAGGAGCCAGAAAGCAGGAGCCAGACAGCAGGAGCCAGAAAGCAGGAGCCTCACAGCAGGAGCCAGAAAGTAGGAACCAGAAAGCAGAGCCAGAAAGAAGGAGCAAGAAAGCAGGGTCAGTTAGCAGGAGCCAGACAACATGAGCCAGAAAACAGGAGCCAGACATCAGGAGCCAAACAGCGGGAGCCAGAGAGGAGCAGCCAGACAGAATAGCCACACAGCAGGAGCCAGACTGCAGGAGCCAGACATCAGGAGCCAGACGGTATGATGCAGACAGCAGAAGCCAGAAAACACGAGCCACAAAGTAGGAGCCAGACAGAAGGAGCCAGAAAACACGAACCAGACAGCAGGAGCCAGCCAGACAGCAGAACCAGACAGCAGAACCAGACAGCAGGAGCGAGAAAGCAGGAGCCAGACAGCAGGAGCTAGAAAGCAGGGGCCAGACAGCAGGAGCTAGAAAGCAGGGGCCAGAATTCAGGAGCCAGAGAGCAGGAGACAGACAGCAGGAGCGAGAAAGCACGAGCCAGACAGCAGGAGCATGAGAACAGGAGCCAGAGAGCAGGAGCCAAAGAGCAGGAGCCACAGAGTAGGAGCCAGAAAGCAGGAGCCAGACAGCAGGAGACAGACAGCAGGGGACAGGAAGGAGCAGCCAGACAGATTAGCAACACAGCAGGAGCCAGACAGCAGGAGCCAGAGAGCAGGAGCCACAGAGTAGGAGCCAGAAAGCAGGAGCCAGACAGCAGGAGACAGACAGCAGGAGACAGACAGCAGGGGACAGGAAGGAGCAGCCAGACAGATTAGCAACACAGCAGGAGCCAGACAGCAGGAGCCAGACAGCAGGAGCCAGAAAGCAGGAGCCACACAGCAGAAGCCAGAAAGTAGGAGGCAGACAGCAGGAGCCAGAAAGCAGAGCCAGACAGCAGGAGCTAGAAAGCAGAGGCTAGAAAGCATGAGCCAGAGAGCATGAGCCAGACAGCGGGAGCCAGACATCAGGAGCCAGACAGCAGGAGACAGAGAGGAGCAGCCAGAGATAATAGCCACACAGCAGGAGCCAGACAGCAGGAGCCAGAAAGCAGGAGCAACACAACAGGAGCCAGAAAGTAGGAGCCACACAGGAGGAGCCAGAAAGCAGAGCCAGACAGAAGGAGCAAGAAAGTACGAGCCAAACAGGAGCCAGATAGCAGAGCCAGACTGCAGGTGCCAGACAGCAGGAGCCAAACAGCAGGAACTACAAAACAGGAGCCAGACAGCAGGAGCCAGAAAACAGGAGCCAGACAACAGGAACCAGACAACAGGGGCCAGAAACCAGGAGCCAGACAGCGGGAGCTAGACAGGAGCCAGACAGCAGGAGCCAGCCAGACAACAGAACCAGACAGCAGGAGCTAGACAGCAAAGCCAGACAACAGAACCAGACAGCAGGAGCCAGAAAGCAGGAGCCAGACAGCAGGAGCTAGAAAGCAGGGGCCAGAAATCAGGAGCCAGACATTAGAAGTCATAACGTAGTAGCCAGACAACAGAGCCAGACAGTAGGAGCCAGACAACAGGAGCCAGAAAACAGGAGCCAGACATCAGGAGCCATACAGCAGGAGCTAGACAGCAGAAGCCAGACAGCAGGAACGACAAAACAGGAGCCAGACAGCAGCAGCCACACAGCAGGAGCCACACAGCAGGAGCCACACAGCAGAACCAGACAGAAGGAGCCAGAAAACAGGAGCCAGACAGCAGGAGCCAGCCACACAGAATGGGCCAGACAGCAGGAACCAGACAACAGGAGCCAGAAAGCAGGAGCCAAACAGCGGGAGCTAGACAAGAGCCAGCTAGCAGGATCAAGAAAACAGGAGCCAGACAGCAGGAGCTAGAAAGCAGGGGCCAGAAAGCAGGAGTCATAGAGCAGCCAGAAAACACGAGCGAGACAGCAGAAGCCAGCCACACAGCAGAACCAGACAGCAGGAGCAATACAGCTCGAGTCAGAAAGCAAGAGCCAGACAGCAGGAGCCAGAAAGCAGGAGCCTCACAGCAGGAGCCAGAAAGTAGGAGCCAGAAAGTAGGAACCAGAAAGCACAGCCAGACAGAAGGAGCAAGAAAGCAGGGTCAGATAGCAGGAGCCAGACAGCAGGAGCCAGAAAGGAGGAGCCAAACAGGAGCCAGACTGCAGGAGCCAGACAGCAGGAGCCAGACGGTAGGATGCAGACAGCAGAAGCCAGAAAACACGTGCCACAAAGCAGGAGCCAGACAGCAGGAGCAAGCCAGACAGCAGAACCAGACAGCTGGAGCCAGAAAGCAGGAGCCAGACAGCAGGAGCTAGAAAGCAGGGGCCAGACAGCAGGAGCTAGAAAGCAGGGGCCAGAATTCAGGAGCCAGAGAGCAGGAGACAGAGAGCGGGAGCCAGAAAACACGAGCCAGACAGCAGAAGCATGAAAGCAGGAGCCAGAAAGCAGGAGCCAGACAGCAGGAGCCAGAAAGCAGGAGCCAGAAGGCAGGGACCAGACAGCAGGAGCCAGACAGCATGAGACAGAGAGGGGCAGCCAGACAGAATAGCCACACAGCAGGAGCCAGAAAGCAGGAGCCAGACAGCTGGAGCCAGAAAGGAGGAGCCTCACAGCAGGAGCCAGAAAGTAGGAGCCAGAAAGTAGGAACCAGAAAGCAGAGCCAGACAGCAGGAGCAAGAAAGCAGGGTCAGATAGCAGGAGCCAGACTGCAGGAGCCAGACGGTAGGATGCAGACAGCAGAAGCCAGAAAACACGAGCCACAAAGTAGGAGCCAGAGAGAAGGAGCCAGAAAACAGGAGCCAGACAACAGGAACCAGACAACAGGGGCCAGACAGCAGGAGCCAGAAAGCAGGAGCCAGACAGCAGGAGCTAGAAAGCAGGGGCCAGACAGCAGGAGCTAGAAAGCAGGGGCCAAAATTCAGGAGCCAGAGAGCAGAAGCATGAAAGCAGGAGCCAGACAGCAGGAGCCAGACAGCAGGAGCCAGAAAGCAGGAGCCAGACAGCAGGAGACAGACAGCAGGGGACAGAAAGGAGCAGCCAGACAGAATAGCCACACAGCAGAAGTCAGAAAGTAGGAGGCAGACAGCAGGAGCCAGTAAGGAGAGCCAGACAGCAGGAGCTAGAAAGCAGAGGCCAGAAAGCTTGAGCCAGAGAGCATGAGCCAGACAGCAGGAGCCAGACAGCAGGAGCCAGAAAGAAGGAGCCACACAGCAGGAGCCAGAAAGCAGAGCCAGACAGAAGGAGCGAGAAAGTACGAGCCAAACAGGAGCCAGATAGCAGAGCCAGACTGCAAGTGCCAGACAGCAGAAGCCAAACAGCAGGAATTACAAAACAGGAGCCAGACAGCAGGAGCCAGAAAACAGGAGCCAGACAACAGGAACCAGACAACAGGGGCCAGAAACCAGGAGCCAGACATCGGGAGCTAGACAGGAGCCAGACAGCAGGAGCCAGCCAGACAACAGAAGCAGACAGCAGGAGCTAGACAGCAAAGGCCAGACAACAGAACTAGACAGCAGGAGCCAGAAAGCAGGAGCCAGAAAGCAGGAGCCACACAGCAGGAGCTAGAAAGCAGGGGCCAGACAGCAGGAGCTAGAAAGCAGGGGCCAGAATTCAGGAGCCAGAGAGCAGAAGACAGAGAGCGGGAGCCAGAAAACACGAGCCAGACAGCAGGAGCATGAAAGCAGGAGCCAGAGAGCAGGAGCCAGACAGCAGGAGCCAGACAGCAGGAGCCAGAAAGCAGGAGCCAGACAGCAGGAGACAGACAGCAGGGGACAGGAAGGAGCAGCCAGACAGAATAGCCACACAGCAGAAGCCAGAAAGTAGGAGGCAGACAGCAGGAGCCAGAAAGCAGAGCCAGACAGCAGGAGCTAGAAAGCAGAGGCCAGAAAGCATGAGCCAGAGAGCATGAGCCAGACAGCGGGAGCCAGACAGCAGGAGCCAGAAAGCAGGAGCAAGAAGGCAGGGGCCAGACATCAGGAGCCAGACAGCAGGAGACAGAGAGGAGCAGCCAGAGAGAATAGCCACACAGCAGGAGCCAGAAAGCAGGAGCCAGAAAGTAGGAGCCACACAGCAGGAGCCAGAAAGCAGAGCCAGACAGAAGGAGCAAGAAAGCAGGGTCAGATAGCAGGAGCCAGAGAGCAGGAGCCAGAACGTACGAGCCAAACAGGAGCCAGATAGCAGAGCCAGACTGCAGGTGCTAGACAGCAGGAGCCAAACAGCAGGAACTATAAAACAGGAGCCAGACAGCAGGAGCCAGAAAACAGGAGCCAGACAACAGGAACCAGACAACAGGGGCGAGAAACCAGGAGCCAGACAGCGGGAGCTAGACAGGAGCCAGCCAGACAGCAGAACCAGACAGCAGGAGCCAGAAAGCAGGAGCCAGACAGCAAAAGCCAGAAAGCAGGAGCCTCACAGCAGGAGCCAGAAAGTAGGAGCCAGAAAGTAGGAACCAGAAAGCAGAGCCAGACAGCAGGAGCAAGAAAGCAGGGTCAGATAGCAGGAGCCAGACAGCAGGAGCCAGACGGTAGGATGCAGACAGCAGAAGCCCGAAAACACAAGCCACAAAGTAGGAGCCAGTGAGAAGGAGCCAGAAAGGAGCAGCCAGACAGAATAGCCACACAGCAGAAGTCAGAAAGTAGGAGGCAGACAGCAGGTGCCAGTAAGGAGAGCCAGACAGCAGGAGCTAGAAAGCAGAGGCCAGAAAGCTTGAGCCAGAGATCATGAGCCAGACAGCGGGAGCCAGACAGCAGGAGCCAGAAAGAAGGAGCCACACAGCAGGAGCCAGAAAGCAGAGCCAGACAGAAGGAGCAAGAAAGTACGAGCCAAACAGGAGCCAGATAGCAGAGCCAGACAGCAGGTGCCAGACAGCAGGAGCCAAACAGCAGGAATTACAAAACAGGAGCTAGACAGCAGGAGCTAGAAAACAGGAGCCAGACAACAGGAACCAGACAACAGGGGCCAGAAACCAGGAGCCAGAAAGCAGGAGCCACACAGCAGGAGCTAGAAAGCAGGGGCCAGAAATCAGGAGCCAGACATTAGAAGTCATAACGTAGTAGCCAGACAACAGAGCCAGACAGTAGGAGCCAGACAACAGGAGCCAGAAAACAGGAGCCAGACATCAGGAGCCATACAGCAGGAGCTAGACAGCAGAAGCCAGACAGCAGGAACGACAAAACAGGAGCCAGACAGCAGCAGCCACACAGCAGGAGCCACACAGCAGGAGCCACACAGCAGAACCAGACAAAAGGAGCCAGAAAACAGGAGCCAGACAGCAGGAGCCAGCCACACAGAATGGGCCAGACAGCAGGAACCAGACAACAGGAGCCAGAAAGCAGGAGCCAAACAGCGAGAGCTAGACAAGAGCCAGCTAGCAGGATCAAGAAAACAGGAGCCAGACAGCAGGAGCTAGAAAGCAGGGGCCAGAAAGCATGAGCCATAGAGCAGCCAGAAAACACGAGCGAGACAGCAGAAGCCAGCCACACAGCAGAACCAGACAGCAGGAGCAATACAGCTCGAGTCAGAAAGCAAGAGCCAGACAGCAGGAGCCAGAAAGCAGGAGCCTCACAGCAGGAGCCAGAAAGTAGGAGCCAGAAAGTAGGAACCAGAAAGCACAGCCAGACAGAAGGAGCAAGAAAGCAGGGTCAGATAGCAGGAGCCAGACAGCAGGAGCCAGAAAGGAGGAGCCAAACAGGAGCCAGACTGCAGGAGCCAGACAGGAGGAGCCAGACGGTAGGATGCAGACAGCAGAAGCCAGAAAACACGTGCCACAAAGCAGGAGCCAGACAGCAGGAGCAAGCCAGACAGCAGAACCAGACAGCTGGAGCCAGAAAGCAGGAGCCAGACAGCAGGAGCTAGAAAGCAGGGGCCAGACAGCAGGAGCTAGAAAGCAGGGGCCAGAATTCAGGAGCCAGAGAGCAGGAGACAGAGAGCAGGAGCCAGAAAACACGAGCCTGACAGCAGAAGCATGAAAGCAGGAGCCAGAAAGCAGGAGCCAGACAGCAGGAGCCAGAAGGCAGGGACCAGACAGCAGGAGCCAGACAGCATGAGACAGAGAGGGGCAGCCAGACAGAATAGCCACACAGCAGGAGCCAGAAAGCAGGAGCCAGACAGCTGGAGCCAGAAAGGAGGAGCCTTACAGCAGGAGCCAGAAAGTAGGAGCCAGAAAGTAGGAACCAGAAAGCAGAGCCAGACAGCAGGAGCAAGAAAGCAGGGTCAGATAGCAGGAGCCAGACTGCAGGAGCCAGACGGTAGGATGCAGACAGCAGAAGCCAGAAAACACGAGCCACAAAGTAGGAGCCAGAGAGAAGGAGCCAGAAAACAGGAGCCAGACAACAGGAACCAGACAACAGGAGCCAGACAGCAGGAGCCAGAAAGCAGGAGCCAGACAGCAGGAGCTAGAAAGCAGGGGCCAGACAGCAGGAGCTAGAAAGCAGGGGCCAAAATTCAGGAGCCAGAGAGCAGAAGCATGAAAGCAGGAGCCAGACAGCAGGAGCCAGACAGCAGGAGCCAGAAAGCAGGAGCCAGACAGCAGGAGACAGACAGCAGGGGACAGAAAGGAGCAGCCAGACAGAATAGCCACACAGCAGAAGTCAGAAAGTAGGAGGCAGACAGCAGGAGCCAGTAAGGAGAGCCAGACAGCAGGAGCTAGAAAGCAGAGGCCAGAAAGCTTGAGCCAGAGAGCATGAGCCAGACAGCAGGAGCCAGACAGCAGGAGCCAGAAAGAAGGAGCCACACAGCAGGAGCCAGAAAGCAGAGCCAGACAGAAGGAGCAAGAAAGTACGAGCCAAACAGGAGCCAGATAGCAGAGCCAGACTGCAAGTGCCAGACAGCAGGAGCCAAACAGCAGGAATTACAAAACAGGAGCCAGACAGCAGGAGCCAGAAAACAGGAGCCAGACAACAGGAACCAGACAACAGGGGCCAGAAACCAGGAGCCAGACAGCGGGAGCTAGACAGGAGCCAGACAGCAGGAGCCAGCCAGACAACAGAAGCAGACAGCAGGAGCTAGACAGCAAAGGCCAGACAACAGAACCAGACAGCAGGAGCCAGAAAGCAGGAGCCAGAAAGCAGGAGCCACACAGCAGGAGCTAGAAAGCAGGGGCCAGACAGCAGGAGCTAGAAAGCAGGGGCCAGAATTCAGGAGCCAGAGAGCAGAAGACAGAGAGCGGGAGCCAGAAAACACGAGCCAGACAGCAGGAGCATGAAAGCAGGAGCCAGAGAGCAGGAGCCAGACAGCAGGAGCCAGACAGCAGGAGCCAGAAAGCAGGAGCCAGACAACAGGAGACAGACAGCAGGGGACAGGAAGGAGCAGCCAGACAGAATAGCCACACAGCAGAAGCCAGAAAGTAGGAGGCAGACAGCAGGAGCCAGAAAGCAGAGCCAGACAGCAGGAGCTAGAAAGCAGAGGCCAGAAAGCATGAGCCAGAGAGCATGAGCCAGACAGCGGGAGCCAGACAGCAGGAGCCAGAAAGCAGGAGCAAGAAGGCAGGGGCCAGACATCAGGAGCCAGACAGCAGGAGACAGAGAGGAGCAGCCAGAGAGAATAGCCACACAGCAGGAGCCAGACAGCAGGAGCCAGAAAGCAGGAGCCAGAAAGCAGGAGCCAGAAAGTAGGAGCCACACAGCAGGAGCCAGAAAGCAGAGCCAGACAGAAGGAGCAAGAAAGCAGGGTCAGATAGCAGGAGCCAGAGAGCAGGAGCCAGAACGTACGAGCCAAACAGGAGCCAGATAGCAGAGCCAGACTGCAGGTGCTAGACAGCAGGAGCCAAACAGCAGGAACTATAAAACAGGAGCCAGACAGCAGGAGCCAGAAAACAGGAGCCAGACAACAGGAACCAGACAACAGGGGCGAGAAACCAGGAGCCAGACAGCGGGAGCTAGACAGGAGCCAGCCAGACAGCAGAACCAGACAGCAGGAGCCAGAAAGCAGGAGACAGACAGCAAAAGCCAGAAAGCAGGAGCCTCACAGCAGGAGCCAGAAAGTAGGAGCCAGAAAGTAGGAACCAGAAAGCAGAGCCAGACAGCAGGAGCAAGAAAGCAGGGTCAGATAGCAGGAGCCAGACAGCAGGAGCCAGACGGTAGGATGCAGACAGCAGAAGCCCGAAAACACAAGCCACAAAGTAGGAGCCAGTGAGAAGGAGCCAGAAAGGAGCAGCCAGACAGAATAGCCACACAGCAGAAGTCAGAAAGTAGGAGGCAGAAAGCAGGTGCCAGTAAGGACAGCCAGACAGCAGGAGCTAGAAAGCAGAGGCCAGAAAGCTTGAGCCAGAGATCATGAGCCAGACAGCGGGAGCCAGACAGCAGGAGCCAGAAAGAAGGAGCCACACAGCAGGAGCCAGAAAGCAGAGCCAGACAGAAGGAGCAAGAAAGTACGAGCCAAACAGGAGCCAGATAGCAGAGCCAGACAGCAGGTGCCAGACAGCAGGAGCCAAACAGCAGGAATTACAAAACAGGAGCTAGACAGCAGGAGCTAGAAAACAGGAGCCAGACAACAGGGGCCAGAAACCAGGAGCCAGACAGCGGGAGCTAGACAGGAGCCAGACAGCAGGAGCCAGCCAGACAACAGAAGCAGACAGCAGGAGCTAGACAGCAAAGGCCAGACAACAGAACCAGACAGCAGGAGCCAGAAATCAGGAGCCAGACAGCAGGAGCTAGAAAGCAGGGGCCAGAAATCAGGAGCCAGACATTAGAAGTCATAACGTAGTAGCAAGACAACAGAGCCAGACAGCAGGAGCCAGACAACAGGAGCCAGAAAACAGGAGCCAGACATCAGGAGCCATACAGCAGGAGCTAGACAGCAGAAGCCAGACAGCAGGAACGACAAAACAGGTGCCAATACAGCAGGAGCCAGACAGCAGGAGCCACACAGCAGGAGCCAGACAGCAGAACCAGACAGAAGGAGCCAGAAAACAGGAGCCAGACAGCAGGAGCCAGCAACACAGAATGGGCCAGACAGCAGGAACCAGACAACAGGAGCCAGAAAGCAGGAGCCAAACAGCGGGAGCTAGACAAAAGCAAGCTAGCAGGATCAAGAAAACAGGAGCCAGACAGCAGGAGCTAGAAAGCAGGGGCCAGAAAGCATGAGCCATAGAGCAGGAGCTAGAAAACACGAGCGAGACAGCAGAAGCCAGCCACACAGCAGAACCAGACAGCAGGAGCCATACAGCTCGAGTCAGAAAGCAGGAGCCAGACAGCAGGGGCCAGAAAGCAGGAGCCTCACAGCAGGAGCCAGAAAGTAGGAGCCAGAAAGTAAGAACCAGAAAGCACAGCCAGAAAGAAGGGGCAAGAAAGCAGGGTCAGATAGCAGGAGCCAGACAGCAGGAGCCAGAAAGGAGGAGCCAAACAGGAGCCAGACTGCAGGAGCCAGACATCAGGAGAGAGACGGTAGGATGCAGACAGCAGAAGCCAGAAAACACGAGCCACAAAGCAGGAGCCAGACAGAAGAAGCCAGAAAACACGAGCCAGACAGCAGGAGCCAGCCAGACAGCAGAACCAGACAGCAGGAGCCAGAAAGCAGGAGCGAGACAGCAGGAGCTAGAAAGCAGGGGCCAGACAGCAGGAGCTAGAAAGCAGGGGCCAGAATTCAGGAGCCAGATAGCAGGAGACAGACAGCGGTACCCAGACAGCAGGAGCCAGAAAGCAGGAGCCAGAAGGCAGAAGCCAGACAGCAGGAGCCAGAAAGCAGGAGCCAGACAACAGGAGCCAGAAAGCAGGAGCCAGACATCAGGAGCCATACAGCAGGAGCTAGACAGCAGAAGCCAGACAGCAGGAACGACAAAACAGGTGCCAATACAGCAGGAGCCAGACAGCAGGAGCCACACAGCAGGAGCCAGACAGCAGAACCAGACAGAAGGAGCCAGAAAACAGGAGCCAGACAGCAGGAGCCAGCAACACAGAATGGGCCAGACAGCAGGAACCAGACAACAGGAGCCAGAAAGCAGGAGCCAAACAGCGGGAGCTAGACAAGAGCAAGCTAGCAGGATCAAGAAAACAGGAGCCAGACAGCAGGAGCTAGAAAGCAGGGGCCAGAAAGCATGAGCCATAGAGCAGGAGCCAGAAAACACGAGCGAGACAGCAGAAGCCAGCCACACAGCAGAACCAGACAGCAGGAGCCATACAGCTCGAGTCAGAAAGCAGGAGCCAGACAGCAGGGGCCAGAAAGCAGGAGCCTCACAGCAGGAGCCAGAAAGTAGGAGCCAGAAAGTAGGAACCAGAAAGCACAGCCAGACAGAAGGGGCAAGAAAGCAGGGTCAGATAGCAGGAGCCAGACAGCAGGAGCCAGAAAGGAGGAGCCAAACAGGAGCCAGACTGCAGGAGCCAGACATCAGGAGAGAGACGGTAGGATGCAGACAGCAGAAGCCAGAAAACACGAGCCACAAAGCAGGAGCCAGACAGAAGAAGCCAGAAAACACGAGCCAGACAGCAGGAGCCAGCCAGGCAGCAGAACCAGACAGCAGGAGCCAGAAAGCAGGAGCGAGACAGCAGGAGCTAGAAAGCAGGGGCCAGACAGCAGGAGCTAGAAAGCAGGGGCCAGAATTCAGGAGCCAGATAGCAGGAGACAGACAGCGGTACCCAGACAGCAGGAGCCAGAAAGCAGGAGCCAGAAGGCAGAAGCCAGACAGCAGGAGCCAGAAAGCAGGAGCCAGAAGGCAGGGACCAGACAGCAGGAGCCAGACAGCAGGAGACAGAGAGGTGCAGCCAGACAGAATAGCCACACAGCAGGAGCCAGAAAGCAGGAGCCAGAACGCAGGAGCATCACAGCAGGAGCCAGAAAGTAGGAGCCAGAAAGTAGGAACCAGAAAGCACAGCCAGATAGAAGGAGCAAGAAAGCAGGGTCAGATAGCAGGAGCCAAACAGCAGGAGCCAGACGGTAGGATGCAGACAGGAGAAGCCAGAAAACACGAGCCACAAAGTAGGAGCCAGACAGAAGGAGCCAGAAAACACGAGCCAGACAGCAGGAGCCAGCCAGACAGCAGAACCAGACAGCAGAACCAGACAGCAGGAGCCAGACAGCAGGAGCTAGAAAGCAGGGGCCAGACAGCAGGAGCTAGAAAGCAGGGGCCAGAATTCAGGAGCCAGAGAGCAGGAGACAGACAGCGGGAGCCAGAAAACACGAGCCAGACAGCAGGAGCATGAAAGCAGGAGCCAGAAAGCAGGAGCCAGACAGCAGGAGACAGACAGCAGGGGACAGGTAGGAGCAGCCAGACAGAATAGCCACACAGCAGGAGCCATACAGCAGGAGCCAGACAACAGGAGCCAGAAAACAGGAGCCAGACATCAGGAGCCATACAGCAGGAGCTAGACAGCAGAAGCCAGACAGCAGGAACGACAAAACAGGAGCCAGACAGCAGAAGCCAGAAAAAAAGGAGGCAGACATCAGAAGCCATACAGCATGAGCCAGAGAGCAGGAGCCAGACAGCAGGAGCCAGAAAGCAGGAGCCAGACAGCAGGAGCCAGAAAGCAGGAGCCAGAAGACAGGGACCAGACAGCAGGAGACAGACAGCATGAGCCACACAGGAGGAGCCAGAAAGCAGGAGCCAGAAAGCAGGAGCCAGACAGCAGGTGCTAGAAAGCAGGGGCCAGACAGCAGGAGCTAGAAAGCAGGGTCAGAATTCAGGAGCCAAAGAGCAGAAGCATGAAAGCTGGAGCCAGAGAACAGGAGCAAGACAGCAGGAGCCAGACAGCAGGAGCCAGAAAGCAGGAGCCAGACAGCAGCAGACAGACAGCAGGGGACAGGAAGGAGCAGCCAGACAGAATAGCCACACAGCAGAAGCCAGAAAGTAGGAGGCAGAAAGCAGGAGCCAGAAAGCAGGAGCCAGAAAGCAGGAGCCAGAAAGTAGGATCCAGAACGTAGGAACCATAAAGCAGAGCCAGACAGCAGGAGCCAGACGGTAGGATGCAGACAGCAGAAGCCAGAAAACACGAGCCAGACAGCAGGAGCCGGCCAGACAGCAGAACCAGACAGCAGAACCAGACAGCAGGAGCCAGAAAGCAGGAGCCAGACAGCAGGAGCTAGAAAGCAGGGGCCAGACAGCAGGAGCTAGAAAGCAGGGGTCAGAATTCAGGAGCCAGAGAGCAGAAGACAGAGAGCGGGAGCCAGACAGCAGGAGCCAGACGGCAGGAGCCAGAAAGCAGGAGCCAGACAGCAGGAGACAGACAGCAGGGGACAGGAAGGAGCAGCCAGACAGAATAGCCACACAGCAGAAGCCAGAAAGTAGGAGGCAGACAGCAGGAGCCAGAAAGCAGAGCCAGACAGCAGGAGCTAGAAAGCAGAGGCCAGAAAGCATGAGCCAGAGAGCAGGAGCCAGACAGCGGGAGCCAGACAGCAGGACCCAGAAAGCAGGAGCAAGAAGGCAGGGGCCAGACATCAGGAGCCAGACAGCAGGAGACAGAGAGGAGCAGCCAGAGAGAATAACCACACAGCAGGAGCCAGACAGCAGGAGCCAGAAAGCAGGAGCCAGAAAGCAGGAGCCAGAAAGTAGGAGCCACACAACAGGAGCCAGAAAGGAGAGCCAGACAGAAGGAGCAAGAAAGCAGGGTCAGTAAGCAGGAGCCAGACAGCAGGAGCCAGAACGTACGAGCCAAACAGGAGCCAGATAGCAGAGCCAGACTGCAGGTGCTAGACAGCAGGAGCCAAACAGCAGGAACTATAAAACAGGAGCCAGACAGCAGGAGCCAGAAAACAGGAGCCAGACAACAGGAACCAGACAACAGGGGCGAGACACCAGGAGCCAGACAGCGGGAGCTAGACAGGAGCCAGACAACAGGAGCCAGCCAGACAGCAGAACCAGACAGCAGGAGCTAGACAGCAAAAGCCAGACAACAGAACCAGACAGCAAGAGCCAGACAGCAGGGGCCAGAAAGCAGGAGCCTCACAGCAGGAGCCAGAAAGTAGGAGCCAGAAAGTAGGAACCAGAAAGCACAGCCAGACAGAAGGGGCAAGAAAGCAGGGTCAGATAGCAGGAGCCAGACAGCAGGAGCCAGAAAGGAGGAGCCAAACAGGAGCCAGACTGCAGGAGCCAGACATCAGGAGAGAGACGGTAGGATGCAGACAGCAGAAGCCAGAAAACACGAGCCACAAAGCAGGAGCCAGACAGAAGAAGCCAGAAAACACGAGCCAGACAGCAGGAGCCAGCCAGACAGCAGAACCAGACAGCAGGAGCCAGAAAGCAGGAGCGAGACAGCAGGAGCTAGAAAGCAGGGGCCAGACAGCAGGAGCTAGAAAGCAGGGGCCAGAATTCAGGAGCCAGATAGCAGGAGACAGACAGCGGTACCCAGAAAACACGAGCCAGACAGCAGGAGCATTAAAGCAGGAGCCAGAAAGCAGGAGCCAGAAGGCAGGGACCAGACAGCAGGAGCCAGAAAGCAGGAGCCAGACAGCAGGAGCCAGAAAGCAGGAGCCAGAAGACAGGGACCAGACAGCAGGAGACAGACAGCATGAGCCACACAGCAGGAGCCAGAAAGCAGGAGACAGACAGCAGGAGCCAGAAAGCAGGAGCCAGAAAGCAGGAGCCAGACAGCAGGAGCTAGAAAGCAGGGGCCAGACAGCAGGAGCTAGAAAGCAGGGGCCAGAATTCAGGAGCCAGAGAGCAGAAGCATGAAAGCAGGAGCCAGAGAGCAGGAGCAAGACAGCAGGAGCCAGACAGCAGGAGCCAGAAAGCAGGAGCCAGACAGCAGCAGACAGACAGCAGGGGACAGGAAGGAGCAGCCAGACAGAATAGCCACACAGCAGAAGCCAGAAAGTAGGAGGCAGAAAGCAGGAGCCAGAAAGCAGGAGCCTCACAGCAGGAGCTAGAAAGTAGGAGCCAGAACGTAGGAACCGGAAAGCAGAGCCAGACAGCAGGAGCCAGACGGTAGGATGCAGACAGCAGAAGCCAGAAAACACGAGCCACAAAGTAGGAGCCAGAGAGAAGGAGCCAGGAAACACGAGCCAGACAGCAGGAGCCGGCCAGACAGCAGAACCAGACAGCAGAACCAGACAGCAGGAGCCAGAAAGCAGGAGCCAGACAGCAGGAGCTAGAAAGCAGGGGCCAGACAGCAGGAGCTAGAAAGCAGGAGCCAGACAGCGGGAGCCAGACAGCAGGAGCCAGAAAGCAGGAGCAAGAAGGCAGGGGCCAGACATCAGGAGCCAGACAGCAGGAGACAGAGAGGAGCAGCCAGAGAGAATTCAGGAGCCAGAGAGCAGAAGACAGAGAGCGGGAGCCAGAAAACACGAGCCAGACAGCAGGAGCATGAAAGCAGGAGCCAGAGAGCAGGAGCCAGACAGCAGGAGCCAGACAGCAGGAGCCAGAAAGCAGGAGCCAGACAGCAGGAGACAGACAGCAGGGGACAGGAAGGAGCAGCCAGACAGAATAGCACCACAGCAGAAGCCAGAAAGTAGGAGGCAGACAGCAGGAGCCAGAAAGCAGAGCCAGACAGCAGGAGCTAGAAAGCAGAGGCCAGAAAGCATGAGCCAGAGAGCAGGAGCCAGACAGCGGGAGCCAGACAGCAGGAGCCAGAAAGCAGGAGCAAGAAGGCAGGGGCCAGACATCAGGAGCCAGACAGCAGGAGACAGAGAGGAGAAGCCAGAGAGAATAGCCACACAGCCAGACAGCAGGAGCCAGAAGGCAGGAGCCAGAAAGCAGGAGCCAGAAAGTAGGAGCTACACAACAGGAGCCAGAAAGGAGAGCCAGACAGAAGGAGCAAGAAAGCAGGGTCAGTAAGCAGGAGCCAGACAGCAGGAGCCAGAACGTACGAGCCAAACAGGAGCCAGATAGCAGAGCCAGACTGCAGGTGCTAGACAGCAGGAGCCAAACAGCAGGAACTATAAAACAGGAGCCAGACAGCAGGAGCCAGAAAACAGGAGCCAGACAACAGGAACCAGACAACAGGGGCCAGAAACCAGGAGCCAGACAGCGGGAGCTAGACAGGAGCCAGACAACAGGAGCCAGCCAGACAGCAGGAGCCAGAAAGCAGGAGCCAGACAGCAGGAGCTAGAAAGCAGGGGCCAGCAATCAGGAGCCAGACATCAGGAGCCAGACAGCAGGGGACAGGAAGGAGCAGCCAGACAGAATAGCCACACAGCAGAAGCCAGAAAGTAGGAGGCAGACAGCAGGAGCCAGAAAGCAGAGCCAGACAGCAGGAGCTAGAAAGCAGAGGCCAGAAAGAATGAGCCAGAGAGCATGAGCCAGACAGCGGGAGCCAGAGAGCAGGAGCCAGAAAGCAGGAGCAAGAAGGCAGGGGCCAGACAGCAGGAGCCAGACAGCAGGAGACAGAGAGGAGCAGCCAGAGAGAATAGCCACACAGCAGGAGCCAGACAGCAGGAGCCAGAAAGCAGGAGCCACACAGCAGGAGCCAGAAAGTAGGAGCCACACAGCAGGAGCCAGAAAGCAGAGCCAGACAGAAGGAGCAAGAAAGCAGGGTCAGATAGCAGGAGCCAGACAGCAGGAGCCAGAACGTACGAGCCAAACAGGAGCGAGATAGCAGAGCCAGACTGCAAGTGCTAGACAGCAAGTGCTAGACAGCAGGAGTCAAACAGCAGGAGCCAAACAGGAGCCAGACAGCAGGAGCCAGAAAACAGGAGCCAGACAACAGGAACCAGACAACAGGGGCGAGAAACTAGGAGCCAGACAGCGGGAGCTAGACAGGAGCCAGACAACAGGAGCCAGCCAGACAGCAGAACCAGACAGCAGGAGCTAGACAGCAAAAGCCAGACAACAGAACCAGACAGCAGGAGCCAGAAAGCAGGAGCCAGACAGCAGGAGCTAGAAAGCAGGGGCCAGAAATCAGGAGCCAGACATTAGAAGTCATAACGTAGTAGCCAGTCAACAGAGCCAGACAGCAGGAGCTAGACAACAGGAGCCAGAAAACAGGAGCCAGACATCAGGAGCCAGACAGCAGGAACGACAAAACAGGAGCCAGACAGCAGGAGCCAGCCACACAGAAAAAAAGGAGGCAGACATCAGGATACATACAGCTGGAACCACAGAGCAGGAGCCAGACAGCAGGAGCCACACAGCAGAACCAGACAGAAGGAGCCAGAAAACAGGAGCCAGACAGCAGGAGCCAGCCACACAGAATGGGCCAGACAGCAGGAACCAGACAACAGGAGCCAGAAAGCAGGAGCCAAACAGCGGGAGCTAGACAACAGCCAGCTAGCAGGATCATGAAAACAGGAGCCAAACAGCAGGAGCTAGAAAGCAGGGGCCAGAAAGCATGAGCCATAGAGCAGGAGCCAGAAAACAAGAGCGAGACAGCAGAAGCCAGCCACACAGCAGAACCAGACAGCAGGAGCCATACAGCTAGAGTCAGACAGCAGGAGCTAGACAGCAGGAGCCAGACAATAGGATGCAGTCAGCAGAACCAGACAGAAGGAGCCAGAAAACAGGAGCCAGACAGCGGGAGCCAGACAGCAGGAGCCAGAAAGCAGGAGCCAGAAGGCAGGGGCCAGACAGCAGGAGACAGACAGCAGGGGACAGTAGGAGCAGCCAGACAGAATAGCCACACAGCAGGAGCCAGAAAGCAGGAGCCAGAAGGCAGGAGCCAGAAAGCAGGAGCCAGAAAGTAGGAGCCACACAACAGGAGCCAGAAAGGAGAACCAGACAGAAGGAGCAAGAAAGCAGGGTCACATAGCAGGAGCCAGACAGCAGGAGCCAGAACGTACGAGCCAAACAGGAGCCAGATAGCAGAGCCAGACTGCAGGTGCTAGACAGCAGGAGCCAAACAGCAGGAACTATAAAACAGGAGCCAGACAGCAGGAGCCAGAAAACAGGAGCCAGACAACAGGAACCAGACAACAGGGGCGAGAAACCAGGAGCCAGACAGCGGGAGCTAGACAGGAGCCAGACAACAGGAGCCAGCCAGACAGCAGAACCAGACAGCAGGAGCTAGACAGCAAAAGCCAGACAACAGAACCAGACAGCAGGAGCCAGAAAGCAGGAGCCAGACAGCAGGAGCTAGAAAGCAGGGGCCAGCAATCAGGAGCCAGACATCAGGAGGCAGACAGCAGGGGACAGGAAGGAGCAGCCAGACAGAATAGCCACACAGCAGAAGCCAGAAAGTAGGAGGCAGACAGCAGGAGCCAGAAAGCAGAGCCAGACAGCAGGAGCTAGAAAGCAGAGGCCAGAAAGCATGAGCCAGAGAGCATGAGCCAGACAGCGGGAGCCAGAGAGTAGGAGCCAGAAAGCAGGAGCAAGAAGGCAGGGGCCAGACAGCAGGAGCCAGACAGCAGGAGACAGAGAGGAGCAGCCAGAGAGAATAGCCACACAGCAGGAGCCAGACAGCAGGAGTCAGAAAGCAGGAGCCAGACATCAGGAGACAGACAGCAGGAACGACAAAACAGGAGCCAGACAGCAGGAGCCAGCCACACAGAAAAAAAGGAGGCAGACATCAAGATACATACAGCAGGAGCCACAGAGCAGGAGCCAGACAGCAGGAGCCATACAGCAGAACCAGACAGAAGGAGCCAGAAAACAGGAGCCAGACAGCAGGAGCCAGCCACACAGAATGGGCCAGACAGCAGGAACCAGACAACAGGAGCCAGAAAAAAGGAGCCAAACAGCGGGAGCTAGACAACAGCCAGCTAGCAGGATCAAGAAAACAGGAGCCAAACAGCAGGAGCTAGAAAGCAGGGGCCAGAAAGCATGAGCCATAGAGCAGGAGCCAGAAAACACGAGCGAGACAGCAGAAGCCAGCCACACAGCAGAACCAGACAGCAGGAGCCATACAGCTCGAGTCAGACAGCAGGAGCTAGACAGCAGGAGCCAGACAATAGGATGCAGTCAGCAGAACCAGACAGAAGGAGCCAGAAAACAGGAGCCAGACAGCGGGAGCCAGACAGCAGGAGCCAGAAAGCAGGAGCCAGAAGGCAGGGGCCAGACAGCAGGAGACAGACAGCAGGGGACAGGTAGGAGCAGCCAGACAGAATAGCCACACAGCAGGAGCCAGAAAGCAGGAGCCAGAAAGCAGGAGCCAGAAAGCAGGAGCCTCACAGCAGGAGCCAGAAAGTAGGAGCCAGAAAGTAGGAACTAGAAAACACAGCCAGACAGAAGGAGCAAGAAAGCAGGGTCAGATAGCAGGAGGCAGACAGCAGGAGCCAGAAAGGAGGAGCCAAACAGGAGCAAGTCTGCAGGAGCCAGACATCAGGAGCCAGACAGTAGGATGAAGACAGCAGAAGCCAGAAAACACGAGCCACAAAGTAGGAGCCAGACAGAAGAAGCCAGACAGCAGGAGCCAGCCAGACAGCAGAACCAGACAGCAGGAGCCAGAAAGAAGGAGTCAGACAGCAGGAGCTAGAAAGCAGGGGCCAGACAGCAGGAGCTAGAAAGCAGGGGCCAGAATTCAGGAGCCAGAGAGCAGAAGACAGAGAGCGGGAGCCAGAAAACACGAGCCAGACAGCAGGAGCATGAAAGCAGGAGCCAGAGAGCAGGAGCCAGACAGCAGGAGTCAGAAAGCAGGAGCCAGAGAGCAGGAGACAGACAGCAGGGGACAGGAAGGAGCAGACAGACAGAATAGCCACACAGCAGAAGCCAGAAAGTAGGAGGCAGACAGCAGGAGCCAGAAAGCAGAGCCAGACAGCAGGAGCTAGAAAGCAGAGGCCAGAAAGCATGAGCCAGAGAGCATTAGCCAGAAAGCAGGAGCAAGAAGGCAGGGGCCAGAAAGCAGGAGCAAGAAGGCAGGGGCCAGACATCAGGAGCCAGACAGCAGGAGACAGAGAGGAGCAGCCAGAGAGAATAGCCACACAGCAGGAGCCAGACAGCCGGAGCCAGAAAGCAGGAGCCAGAAAGCAGGAGCCAGAAAGTAGGAGCCACACAACAGGAGCCAGAAAGGAGAGCCAGACAGAAGGAGCAAGAAAGCAGGGTCAGTTAGCGGAGCCAGACAGCAGGAGCCAGAACGTTCGAGCCAAACAGGAGCCAGATAGCAGAGCCAGACTGCAGGTGCTAGACAGCAGGAACTATAAAACAGGAGCCAGACAGCAGGAGCCAGAAAACAGGAGCCAGACAACAGGAACCAGACAACAGGGGCGAGAAACCAGGAGCCAGACAGCGGGAGCTAGACAGGAGCCAGACAACAGGAGCCAGCCAGACAGCAGAACCAGACAGCAGGAGCTAGACAGCAAAAGCCAGACAACAGAACCAGACAGCAGTAGCCAGAAAGCAGGAGCCAGACAGCAGGAGCTAGAAAGCAGGGGCCAGCAATCAGGAGCCAGACATCAGGAGCCAGACAGCAGGGGACAGGAAGGAGCAGCCAGACAGAATAGCCACACAGCAGAAGCCAGAAAGTAGGAGGCAGACAGCAGGAGCCAGAAAGCAGAGCCAGACAGCAGGAGCTAGAAAGCAGAGGCCAGAAAGCATGAGCCAGAGAGCATGAGCCAGACAGCGGGAGCCAGAGAGCAGGAGCCAGAAAGCAGGAGCAAGAAGGCAGGGGCCAGACAGCAGGAGCCAGACAGCAGGAGACAGAGAGGAGCAGCCAGAGAGAATAGCCACACAGCAGGAGCCAGACAGCAGGAGCCAGAAAGCAGGAGCCACACAACAGGAGCCAGAAAGTAGGAGCCACACAGCAGGAGCCAGAAAGCAGAGCCAGACAGAAGGAGCAAGAAAGCAGGGTCAGATAGCAGGAGCCAGACAGCAGGAGCCAGAACGTACGAGCCAAACAGGAGCCAGATAGCAGAGCCAGACTGCAAGTGCTAGACAGCAAGTGCTAGACAGCAGGAGTCAAACAGCAGGAGCCAAACAGGAGGCAGACAGCAGGAGCCAGAAAACAGGAGCCAGACAACAGGAACCAGACAACAGGGGCGAGAAACCAGGAGCCAGACAGCGGGAGCTAGACAGGAGCCAGACAACAGGAGCCAGCCAGACAGCAGAACCAGACAGCAGGAGCTAGACAGGAAAAGCCAGACAACAGAACCAGACAGCAGGAGCCAGAAAGCAGGAGCCAGACAGCAGGAGCTAGAAAGCAGGGGCCAGAAATCAGGAGCCAGACATTAGAAGTCATAACGTAGTAGCCAGTCAACAGAGCCAGACAGCAGGAGCTAGACAACAGGAGCCAGAAAACAGGAGCCAGACATCAGGAGCCAGACAGCAGGAATGACAAAACAGGAGCCAGACAGCAGGAGCCAGCCACACAGAAAAAAAGGAGGCAGACATCAGGATACATACAGCAGGAACCACAGAGCAGGAGCCAGACAGCAGGAGCCAGACAGCAGAACCAGACAGAAGGAGCCAGAAAACAGGAGCCAGACAGCAGGAGCCAGCCACACAGAATGGGCCAGACAGCAGGAACCAGACAACAGGAGCCAGAAAGCAGGAGCCAAACAGCGGGAGCTAGACAACAGCCAGCTAGCAGGATCCAGAAAACAGGAGCCAAACAGCAGGAGCTAGAAAGCTGGGGCCAGAAAGCATGAGCCATAGAGCAGGAGCCAGAAAACACGAGCGAGACAGCAGAAGCCAGCCACACAGCAGAACCAGACAGCAGGAGCCATACAGCTAGAGTCAGACAGCAGGAGCTAGACAGCAGGAGCCACACAATAGGATGCAGTCAGCAGAACCAGACAGAAGGAGCCAGAAAACAGGAGCCAGACAGCGGGAGCCAGACAGCAGGAGCCAGAAAGCAGGAGCCAGAAGGCAGGGGCCAGACAGCAGGAGACAGACAGCAGGGGACAGGTAGGAGCAGCCAGACAGAATAGCCACACAGCAGGAGCCAGAAAGCAGGAGCCAGACAGCAGGAGCCAGAAAGCAGGAGCCTCACAGCAGGAGCCAGAAAGTAGGAGCCAGAAAGTAGGAACTAGAAAGCACAGCCAGACAGAAGGAGCAAGAAAGCAGGGTCAGATAGCAGGAGGCAGACAGCAGGAGCCAGAAAGGAGGAGCCAAACAGGAGCATGTCTGCAGGAGCCAGACATCAGGAGCCAGACGGTAGGCTGAAGACAGCAGAAGCCAGAAAACACGAGCCACAAAGTAGGAGCCAGACAGAAGACGCCAGACAGCAGGAGCAGGCCAGACAGCAGAACCAGACAGCAGGAGCCAGAAAGCAAGAGCCAGACAGCAGGAGCTAGAAAGCAGGGGCAAGACAGCAGGAGCTAGAAAGCAGGGGCCAGAATTCAGGAGCCAGAGAGTACGAGCCAAACAGGAGCTAGATAGCAGAGCCAGACTACGGGTGCCAGACAGCAGGAGCCAGACAATAGGAGCCAGACAACAGGAACCAGACAACAGGGGCCAGAAAACAGGAGCCAGACAGCGGGGGCTAGACAGGAGCCAGACAGCAGGAGCCAGCGAGACAGCACAACCAGACAGCAGGAGCTAGACAGCAAAAGCAAGACAACAGAACCAGACAGCAGGAGCCAGAAAGCAGGAGCCAGACAGCAGGAGCTAGAAAGCAGGGGCCAGAAATCAGGAGCCAGACAGGAGGAGCTAGAAAGCAGGGGCCAGAAATCAGGAGCCAGACATTAGGAGTCATAACGTAGTAGCCAGACAACAGAGCCAGACAGCAGGAGCCAGACAACAGGAGCCAGAAAAAAGGAGCCAGACAGCAGGAGCTATACAGCAGGAGCTAGACAGCAGAAGCCAGACAGCAGGAGCCAGACAATAGGATGCAGTTAGCAGAACCAGTCAGAAGGAGCCAGAAAACAGGAGCCAGACAGTGGGAGCCAGACAGCACGAGCCAGAAAGCAGGAGCCAGAAGGCAGGGGCCAGACAGCAGGAGCCACACAGCAGGAGACAGAGAGGAGCAGCCAGAGAGAATAGCCACACAGGAGGAGCCAGAAAGCAGGAGCCAGACAGCAGAAACCAGAAAGCAGGAGCCTCACAGCAGGACCAAGAAATTAGGAGGAAGATAGTAGGAGCCAGAAAGTAGGTACCAGAAAGCAGAGCCAGACAGAAGGAGCAAGAAAGCAGGGTCAGATAGCAGGAGCCAGACAGCAGGAGCCAGAAAGGAGGAGCCAAAGAGGAGCCAGACTGCAGGAGCCAGACGGTAGGATGCTGACAGCAGAAGCCAGAAAACACGAGCCACAAAGTAGGAGCCAGACAGAAGAAGCCAGAAAACACGAGCAGGACAGCAGGAGCCAGCCAGACAGCAGAACCGGACAGCAGAACCGGACAGCAGGAGCCAGAAAGCAGGAGCCAGACAGCAGGAGCTAGAAAGCAGGGGCCAGACAGCAGGAGCTAGAAAGCAGGGGCCAGAATTCAGGAGCCAGAGAGCAGGAGACAGACAGCGGGAGCCAGAAAACACGAGCCAGACAGCAGGAGCATGAAAGCAGGAGCCAGACAGCAGGAGCCAGAAAGCAGGAGCCAGACAGCAGGAGACAGACAGCAGGGGACAGGTAGGAGCAGCCAGACAGAATAGCCACACAGCAGGAGCCATACAGCAGGAGCCAGACAACAGGAGCCAGAAAACAGGAGCCAGACATCAGGAGCCATACAGCAGGAGCTAGACAGCAGAAGCCAGACAGCAGGAACGACAAAACAGGAGCCAGACAGCAGAAGCCAGAAAAAAGGACGCAGACATCAGGAGCCATACAGCAGGAGCCAGAGAGCAGGAGCCAGACAGCAGGAGCCAGACAGCAGAACCAGACAGAAGGAGCAAGAAAACAGGAGCCAGACAGCAGGAGCCAGCCACACAGAATGGGCCAGACAGCAGGAACCAGACAAGAGGAGCCAGAAAAAAGGAGCCAAACAGCGGGAGCTAGACAAGAGCCAGGTAGCAGGATCAAGAAAACAGGAGCCAAACAGCAGGAGCTAGAAAGCAGGGGCCAGAAAGCATGAGCCATAGAGCAGGAGCCAGATAACACGAGCGAGACAGCAGAAGCCAGCCACACAGCAGAACCAGACAGCAGGAGCCATACAGCTAGAGTCAGACAGCAGGAGCTAGACAGCAGGAGCCAGACAATAGGATGCAGTCAGCGGAAACCAGACAGAAGGAGCCAGAAAACAGGAGCAAGACAGCGGGAGCCAGACAGCAGGAGCCAGAAAGCAGGAGCCAGAAGGCAGGGGCCAGACAGCAGGAGCCAGACAGCAGAAGACAGAGAGGAGCAGCCAGACAGAATAGCCACACAGCAGGAGCCAGAAAGCAGGAGCCAGACAGCAGGAGCCAGAAAGCAGGAGCCAGCCACACAGAATGGGCCAGACAGCAGGAACCAGACAACAGGAGCCAGAAAGCAGGAGCCAAACAGCGGGAGCTAGACAACAGCCAGCTAGTAGGATCATGAAAACAGGAGCCAGACAGCAGGAGCTAGAAAGCAGGGGCCAGAAAGCATGAGCCATAGAGCAGGAGCCAGAAAACACGAGCGAGACAGCAGAAGCCAGCCACACAGCAGAACCAGACAGCAGGAGCCATACAGCTAGAGTCAGACAGCAGGAGCTAGACAGCAGGAGCCAGACAATAGGATACAGTCAGCAGAACCAGACAACAGAGCCAGAAAGCAGGGGCCAGAAATCAGGAGCCAGAAAACAGGAGCCAGACATCAGGAGCCATACAGCAGAAACTAGACAGCAGAAGCCAGACAGCAGGAACGACAAAACAGGAGCCAGACAGCAGGAGCCAGAAAAAAAGGACGCAGACATCAGGAGCCATACAGCAGGAGCCAGAAAGCAGGAGCCAGACGTTAGGAGTCATAACGTAGTAGCCAGACAACAGAGCCAGACAGCACGAGCCAGACAACAGGAGCCAGACAATAGGATGCAGTCAGCAGAACCAGACAGAAGGAGCCAGAAAACAGGAGCCAGATAGCGGGAGCCAGACAGCAGGAGCCACACAGAGACAGAGAGGAGACAGAGAGGAGCCACACAGGGGGAGCCAGAAAGCAGGAGCCAGACAGCAGGAGCCAGAAAGCAGGAGCCTCACAGCAGGAGCCAGAAAGTAGGAGCCAGAAAGTAGGTACCAGAAAGCAGAGCCAGACAGAAGGAGCAAGAAAGCAAGGTCAGATAGCAGGAGCCAGACAGCAGGAGCAAGAAAGGAGGAGCCAAAGAGGAGCCAGACTGCAGGAGCCAGACATCAGGAGCCAGACGGTAGGATGCAGACAGCAGAAGCCAGAAAACACGAGCCACAAAGTAGGAGCCAGACAGAAGAAGCCAGAAAACACGAGCAGGACAGACAGGAGGACAGGAGAACCGGACAGGAGAACCGGACAGCAGGAGCCAGAAAGCAGGAGCCAGACAGCAGGGTCTAGAAAGCAGGAGCCAGACAGCAGGAGACAGACAGCAGGGGACAGGTAGGAGCAGCCAGACAGAATAGACACACAGCAGGAGCCAGAAAGCAGGAGCCATACAGCAGGAGCCAGAAAGCAGGAGCCACACAGCAGGAGCCAGAAAGTAGGAGGCAGACAGCGGGAGCCAGAAAGCAGAGCCAGACAGCAGGAGCTAGAAAGCAGAGGCCATACAGCAGGAGCCAGAGAGCATGAGCCAGACAGCGGGAGCCAGACAGCTGTAGCCAGAACGCAGGAGCCAGAAGGCAGGGGCCAGAAAACACGAGCGAGACAGCAGAAGCCAGCCACACAGCAGAACCAGACAGCAGGAGCCATACAGCTAGAGTCAGACAGCAGGAGCTAGACAGCAGGAGCCAGACAATAGGATGCAGTCAGCGGAAACCAGACAGAAGGAGCCAGAAAACAGGAGCCAGACAGCAGGAGCCAGACAGCAGGAGCCAGAAAGCAGGAGCCAGAAGGCAGGGGCCAGACAGCAGGAGCCAGACAGCAGAAGACAGAGAGGAGCAGCCAGACAGAATAGCCACACAGCAGGAGCCAACAAGCAGGAGCCAGGCAGCAGGAGCCAGAAAGCAGGAGCCAGCCACACAGAATGGGCCAGACAGCAGGAACCAGACAACAGGAGCCAGAAAAAAGGAGCCAAACAGCGGGAGCTAGACAAGAGCCAGCTAGCAGGATCATGAAAACAGGAGCCAGACAGCAGGAGCTAGAAAGCAGGGGCCAGAAAGCATGAGCCATAGAGCAGGAGCCAGAAAACACGAGCGAGACAGCAGAAGCCAGCCACACAGCAGAACCAGACAGCAGGAGCCATACAGCTAGAGTCAGACAGCAGGAGCTAGACAGCAGGAGCCAGACAATAGGATGCAGTCAGCAGAACCAGACAACAGAGCCAGAAAGCAGGGGCCAGAAAGCAGGAGCCAGAAAACAGGAGCCAGACATCAGGAGCCATACAGCAGGAGCTAGACAGCAGACGCCAGACAGCAGGAACGACAAAACAGGAGCCAGACATCAGGAGCCATACAGCAGGAGCTAGACAGCAGACGCCAGACAGCAGGAACGACAAAACAGGAGCCAGACAGCAGGAGCCAGAAAAAAAGGACGCAGACATCAGGAGCCATACAGCAGGGGCCAGAAAGCAGGAGCCAGACGTTAGGAGTCATAACGTAGTAGCCAGACAACAGAGCCAGACAGCAGGAGCCAGACAACAGGAGCCAGACAATAGGATGCAGTCAGCAGAACCAGACAGAAGGAGCCAGAAAACAGGAGCCAGATAGCGGGAGCCAGACAGCAGGAGCCAGAAAGCAGGAGCCAGAAGGCAGGGGCCAGACAGCAGGAGCCACACAGCAGGAGACAGAGAGGAGCAGCCAGACAGAATAGCCTCACAGGAGGAGCCAGAAAGCAGGAGCCAGACAGCAGGAGCCAGAAAGCAGGAGCCTCACAGCAGGACCCAGAAAGTAGGAGCCAGAAAGTAGGTACCAGAAAGCAGAGCCAGACAGAAGGAGCAAGAAAGCAGGAGCCAAAGAGGAGGCAGACTGCAGGAGCCAGACATCAGGAGCCAGACGATAGGATGCAGACAGCAGAAGCCAGAAAACACGAGCCACAAAGTAGGAGCCAGACAGAAGAAGCCAGAAAACACGAGCAGGACAGCAGGAGCCAGCCAGACAGCAGAACCGGACAGCAGGAGCCAGAAAGCAGGAGCCAGACAGCAGGGGCTAGAAAGCAGGGGTCAGACAGCAGGAGCTAGAAAGCAGGGGCCAGAATTCAGGAGCCAGACAGCAGGAGACAGACAGCGGGAGCCAGAAAACACGAGCCAGACAACAGGAGCATGAAAGCAGGAGACAGAAAGCAGGAGCCAGACAGCAGGAGCCAGAAAGCAGGAGCCAGACAGCAGGAGACAGACAGCAGGGGACAGGTAGGAGCAGCCAGACAGAATAGCCACACAGCAGGAGCCAGAAAGCAGGAGCCATACAGCAGGAGCCAGAAAGCAGGAGCCACACAGCAGGAGCCAGAAAGTAGGAGGCAGACAGCGGGAGCCAGAAAGCAGAGCCAGACAGCAGGAGCTAGAAAGCAGAGGCCAGAAAGCATGAGCCAGAGAGCATGAGCCAGACAGCGGGAGCCAGACAGCTGTAGCCAGAACGCAGGAGCCAGAAGGCAGGGGCCAGAAAACACGAGCGAGACAGCAGAAGCCAGCCACACAGCAGAACCAGACAGCAGGAGCCATACAGCTAGAGTCAGACAGCAGGAGCTAGACAGCAGGAGCCAGACAATAGGATGCAGTCAGCGGAAACCAGACAGAAGGAGCCAGAAAACAGGAGCCAGACAGCAGGAGCCAGACAGCAGGAGCCAGAAAGCAGGAGCCAGAAGGCAGGGGCCAGACAGCAGGAGCCAGACAGCAGAAGACAGAGAGGAGCAGCCAGACAGAATAGCCACACAGCAGGAGCCAACAAGCAGGAGCCAGGCAGCAGGAGCCAGAAAGCAGGAGCCAGCCACACAGAATGGGCCAGACAGCAGGAACCAGACAACAGGAGCCAGAAAAAAGGAGCCAAACAGCGGGAGCTAGACAAGAGCCAGCTAGCAGGATCATGAAAACAGGAGCCAGACAGCAGGAGCTAGAAAGCAGGGGCCAGAAAGCATGAGCCATAGAGCAGGAGCCAGAAAACACGAGCGAGACAGCAGAAGCCAGCCACACAGCAGAACCAGACAGCAGGAGCCATACAGCTAGAGTCAGACAGCAGGAGCTAGACAGCAGGAGCCAGACAATAGGATGCAGTCAGCAGAACCAGACAACAGAGCCAGAAAGCAGGGGCCAGAAATCAGGAGCCAGAAAACAGGAGCCAGACATCAGGAGCCATACAGCAGGAGCTAGACAGCAGACGCCAGACAGCAGGAACGACAAAACAGGAGCCAGACAGCAGGAGCCAGAAAAAAAGGACGCAGACATCAGGAGCCATACAGCAGGGGCCAGAAAGCAGGAGCCAGACGTTAGGAGTCATAACGTAGTAGCCAGACAACAGAGCCAGACAGCAGGAGCCAGACAACAGGAGCCAGACAATAGGATGCAGTCAGCAGAACCAGACAGAAGGAGCCAGAAAACAGGAGCCAGATAGCGGGAGCCAGACAGCAGGAGCCAGAAAGCAGGAGCCAGAAGGCAGGGGCCAGACAGCAGGAGCCACACAGCAGGAGACAGAGAGGAGCAGCCAGACAGAATAGCCTCACAGGAGGAGCCAGAAAGCAGGAGCCAGACAGCAGGAGCCAGAAAGCAGGAGCCTCACAGCAGGACCCAGAAAGTAGGAGCCAGAAAGTAGGTACCAGAAAGCAGAGCCAGACAGAAGGAGCAAGAAAGCAGGAGCCAAAGAGGAGGCAGACTGCAGGAGCCAGACATCAGGAGCCAGACGATAGGATGCAGACAGCAGAAGCCAGAAAACACGAGCCACAAAGTAGGAGCCAGACAGAAGAAGCCAGAAAACACGAGCAGGACAGCAGGAGCCAGCCAGACAGCAGAACCGGACAGCAGGAGCCAGAAAGCAGGAGCCAGACAGCAGGGGCTAGAAAGCAGGGGTCAGACAGCAGGAGCTAGAAAGCAGGGGCCAGAATTCAGGAGCCAGAGAGCAGGAGACAGACAGCGGGAGCCAGAAAACACGAGCCAGACAGCAGGAGCATGAAAGCAGGAGACAGAAAGCAGGAGCCAGACAGCAGGAGCCAGAAAGCAGGAGCCAGACAGCAGGAGACAGACAGCAGGGGACAGGTAGGAGCAGCCAGACAGAATAGCCACACAGCAGGAGCCAGAAAGCAGGAGCCAGACAGCAGGAGCCAGAAAGCAGGAGCCACACAGCAGGAGCCAGAAAGTAGGAGGCAGACAGCAGGAGCCAGAAAGCAGAGCCAGACAGCAGGAGCTAGAAAGCAGAGGCCAGAAAGCATGAGCCAGAGAGCATGAGCCAGACAGCGGGAGCCAGACAGCAGTAGCCAGAACGCAGGAGCCAGAAGGCAGGGGCCAGAAAGCAGGAGCCAGACAGCAGGAGACAGAGAGGAGCAAGCGGAGAGATTAGCCACACAGCAGGAGCCAGACAGCAGGAGCCAGAAAGCAGGAGCCACACAGCAGGAGCCAGAAAGTAGGAGCCACACAGCAGGAGCCAGAAAGTGGAGCCAGACAGAAGGAGCAAGAAAGCAGGGTCAGATAGCAGGAGCCAGACAGCAGGAGCCAGAAAGTACGAGCCAAAGAGGAGGCAGATAGAAGAGCCAGACTGCAGGTGCCAGACAGCAGGAGCCAAACAGCAGGAGACAGACAGCAGGAGCCAGAAAGCAGGAGCCACACAGCAGGAGCCAGACAGCAGGAGCCAGAAAGCAGGACCCAGAAAGTAGGAGCCAGAAAGTAGGTACCAGAAAGCAGAGCCAGACAGAAGGAGCAAGAAAGCAGGAGCCAAAGAGGAGGCAGACTGCAGGAGCCAGACATCAGGAGCCAGACGATAGGATGCAGACAGCAGAAGCCAGAAAACACGAGCCACAAAGTAGGAGCCAGACAGAAGAAGCCAGAAAACACGAGCAGGACAGCAGGAGCCAGCCAGACAGCAGAACCGGACAGCAGGAGCCAGAAAGCAGGAGCCAGACAGCAGGGGCTAGAAAGCAGGGGTCAGACAGCAGGAGCTAGAAAGCAGGGGCCAGAATTCAGGAGCCAGAGAGCAGGAGACAGACAGCGGGAGCCAGAAAACACGAGCCAGACAGCAGGAGCATGAAAGCAGGAGACAGAAAGCAGGAGCCAGACAGCAGGAGCCAGAAAGCAGGAGCCAGACAGCAGGAGACAGACAGCAGGGGACAGGTAGGAGCAGCCAGACAGAATAGCCACACAGCAGGAGCCAGAAAGCAGGAGCCAGACAGCAGGAGCCAGAAAGCAGGAGCCACACAGCAGGAGCCAGAAAGTAGGAGGCAGACAGCAGGAGCCAGAAAGCAGAGCCAGACAGCAGGAGCTAGAAAGCAGAGGCCAGAAAGCATGAGCCAGAGAGCATGAGCCAGACAGCGGGAGCCAGACAGCAGTAGCCAGAACGCAGGAGCCAGAAGGCAGGGGCCAGAAAGCAGGAGCCAGACAGCAGGAGACAGAGAGGAGCAGGCGGAGAGATTAGCCACACAGCAGGAGCCAGACAGCAGGAGCCAGAAAGCAGGAGCCACACAGCAGGAGCCAGAAAGTAGGAGCCACACAGCAGGAGCCAGAAAGTGGAGCCAGACAGAAGGAGCAAGAAAGCAGGGTCAGATAGCAGGAGCCAGACAGCAGGAGCCAGAAAGTACGAGCCAAAGAGGAGGCAGATAGAAGAGCCAGACTGCAGGTGCTAGACAGCAGGAGCCAAACAGCAGGAGACAGACAGCAGGAGCCAGAAAGCAGGAGCCACACAGCAGGAGCCAGACAGCAGGAGCCAGAAAGCAGGAGCCAGAAGGCTTGGGCCAGACAGCAGGAGACAGACAGCAGGAGACAGAGAGGAGCAGCCACACAGAATAGCCACACATCAGGAGCCAGAAAGCAGGAGCCAGACAGCAGGAGCCAGAAAGCAGGAGTCACACAGCAGGAGCCAGAAAGTAGGAGCCAGACAGCATAGTCGCCTTTTACAGAAAGCATGGGTTGCTGAAGACCTATTCTACCCCGGATATTCACAGGTCTCTTTTTGACATTGGAGATGAGTGCTAGTATATCTTCAAATGTAAATATTTAAATGAACAAAGGGACATGAACATCACAAGACACTATTCAAAAAGACCGAATATGTTACAACTCCAGCAGTTATTTAACTGCCATAAGAAATCTGTCCAAAAGAAACTATGTAAATTCATTAAAATTATAATGAAAATTGTAAAACTCCCGGTTAATCTCTGTCCACCGCAATGTAAAATACTGTTGTACCTCATATGCCGATGCACCCGGCCTGCGAGAAATAGTGTTGTTCTCTTCTGTTATGTAACAGGCAAGAGGTGCTCAGGCTAATGGTGGAGTGAGTGTATACTCCGAAAAATTTTGTTAATAAAGAAGATGATATCCATAAATTCTCTTCCTTGTGTACTTCTACATGTGCTTCAAAGACTTCACATGATACATATCTAACTTCAGAACAAAGAGACAAGACATTATTAGCCGAGTGTGTTTCCGTTACGTAAATATCATACTGTATACTAGTATACTAGAAACAAAAAAATGTATTTACAAAACGGAAACACATGGGAGGAATTCTCTCTTAATCATGGAATGTAATTCTTAAAATAATGAAGTTGGTTGGTTTTGTTTGTTGTTAAACGCCGCACTCGGTAATATTCCAGCTATATGACGGCGGTCTGCAAATAATCGAGTCTGGACCAGACAATCCAGTGATTGACATCATTAGCAAAATTGAAGACGTTAAAGATGTAATTTCACTAAATGAAAAAAACATTAAGTAACCGAGTATGAACACAATATTCGAATTTATCTAATACCGCTGAAGGATTTGTAGCCATGTTTGTCTACAACAACCCCTATCTAAGCATTTAGTGTATTGAGAAAAAAGGCATTGCATCGTTGTATGAAGCTTGTTGCACATATACTGGATCCTGATACCAAGTTGAGGATTGGTTTATAGCGCCGATAGTACTATCCATTAAACTAATTTCTTATCGAGCTCCTAAGTTATCAAACTGTAGAATGTAACACAGATGGAGGTTTTGTCTTACCTGGAGAGACAGTAGCTGCCTTGGATGCCGCGCCGGGGTTATCGTAATCTGTGTATGATGGCAATTATTGAACAATATGCTTGGAAGACGAAGTCGATATTTTCAATTTGAGCCAGGACATTGTGAACATGTACAGATGTATAAATTTCATATTCCACGGATCACTTCCAGAAAGTAAAAGCACGGATGCCATGCCAATGAAAAATGTACAGAAAGCCTAAATGTTTAGTTTATGTCATCTTATCTTAATACAAATTAAAATACATTATGAAATGCTACACATAAATCGCAAGTTGAAAAATGTAATTTCCAGCCCAAATATCTAAATACTAATGATGATTTCCCATCGGATTTATAAATGTCTTGTTGACAATGTCAAGTTATCATTATCAATGTAATCATTGTCATTCACAATGATTTCCATTTATACCCCTTAATTAATTCGTTATATTCCAACATGTATTACCATGGACACAGACCGCACGACCCCGACGATTTTCGAGACATCGGTCGGTGGAAACGCAGGTCTTCATTGAGCAAGCACCTGCTGAAGGCTATGCAAAAGTCAAATAGTATAAGTGCAATGTTTTATTTCAGTCATAATTACACAGTTCAAATGTTTTTGCAGCATTATTTACCAACCTGCAAAGGAATATACTTATCCTGAAAAAACTTTTACGCGATATTGTAATTTTTTTGTTTGTTGTTTAACACCGCACTCAGCAATATTCCAACTATATGACGGCTGTCTGTAAAAATGGCAAGCATGGGTTGCTGAAGACCTATTCTTCCCCGGATCTTAAAGGGTCACTAGATATTATATGAAACCTTACATTAAATATAGCACCGTAAGCATTTCTCATTGCAGGAATATAAAAATAAACAAATATAACATACCATCTGATCTTTTCCTTTTCGAAACACAATGTAACCCTCCGTCTCCTGTCGTTCCAAGGAACTAGTCAGCTGTCGGCATGTCAGAGTTTTAATGTCGTATGCAACAGCCTGACAGGAGCCACTTTCCATGCACTTGACTTTGCACAAGTTGAGACCAATAGGATGGTTCAATGTTTGGATGCAGGAAACACTTGCAAGGAACAGAGGCACTAGGAATGGTAGAAACATCTTCTGAGGCACCCGTTGCTTCAACATGGACAGATACACATTCCGGTCTGAACACTGCGGTTTGCTTATAAATACTACATCGTCACGTGAGCCAATATATTGATCAAGTATTGTTTCTCGTCATTTTAGAGTAAAACGATCGTGTCTGTATGGATGTCTTTGTATAATAACTATTACCCATTATTAATTTTATTTTTATGTATTTTTGTTGGTAGTTCAACGCCACTGGTGACTGTTTGTTTGTTTGTGTTTAACGCCGCACTCAGCAATATTCCAGCTAAATGACGGCGGTCAGTAAATAATCAAATCTGGCACAGACAATCCAGTGATTGACATCATGAGCATTGATCCATGTAATTGGGATCGATGACAAGTCATTTTCATGTTTTTAAACAAGGTGCTCACGTGATTTGATGCATATCGCGATGTAAGGCCAGTTTTATCACAATGTAAATCTTGATTATCGATCAGATCGTCCTGACTGGGCGCCACCGTTTTGTGTGAAGCAAACACAAGTAATACGTGAGGTGGAATCTGATTAGTCCATAGGAGACTCTGAAGGGACATAACTGGTAATAGCCACTTTTTGCGCTACGATCGAGCCCAGTTATTCCAGCCTAGGTCGGCAAGGGTGGAAACTGGACTTTTAAAGTTAGTTAACTCTCTTGCCTCGGGAAGATGGTGAGACAAATGTTATTTAATAGAGGTTTGGCCTATATGTGGTTATTCCAAGATGTTGGTAATAAGAACATGTTTTGTCCGATTTAGAAGACGTTAAAGAGATTTCTATTTCCAAACATGGTACCACAGTTAGTTAGTGCAATGTGGAAATTCCGTATATATCTTCATAACTTTCGACTCAACAATAGTCGTAACAGGTCATTGTTAAATATACCTCATACAGAATCTATATGTAAAGAATGTGACCTTCATGTAGTAGGGGATGCCAGGTCTTTTATATATGTAAGAAATATATTCACTTGAGAAATAGGGGTCTATTTAACCACTGTGATATTAATGTACTACGCTTCATAGCTTAATATGAATTATTTAAAGCTCGTCAAAGCTGTAACTCTCTGGACATATGACCCAAAATGTAATTTATCTTATAACTGCACTATGGACCATGTGGCCTGTACTTAGAAATAAACTTGATTGATTGATAGATTGGACAAGGTGTAAATACTGCATGGCGATTTGCTGATTGCTAGGACGTAACTAGGATTATCTTAGTTTTTTTTCAACGCCATATCGATGCGTTACTTTTCCTCCAACATTTAAGCTGACTCGACGTGCTGTTATTGAAATAATGTTCAAAGCGTCTTTCAACCCACCCCACTCACTCTAGTATGAAATACGTCTCCAGAAATTTACTTAAGGAGTGGAACACTTTCAAATAAAAGTCGAAATCAGGCCTCCTCCTCATGACTAAAAAAATAATGAAATAGAACGAAAATACATTCTATTGATTTTGAATACATATTTGTCACCCAACTAAGAATTCATGTCCTCATAAGCATTAGATAAAGACACGGTTTAAGAATACAAGAGCCAAAGTTGCCCAAGAAATAATAAACGCAGTTAATGTTCAATCACTGTTAACCAAAATGCGTTTTGGTCTCTTTTCATATTTTAGTTATTAATGCAGTTTCTGTAATGGTGTAGTAATAACCATGGACCATGTAAAATGTACTTCTAATTTCCATCGATCTCATTAAACATCTATGCTTTGTACTCAACATCATTTGTGGAGGCAACAATGCAACTGAAGAACCAAAGGAGGTGAAATAATACAAACTAATCAACTTCTTTGTGTTGTATACTATTCTACATCCGTCAAAACCATTGAATGAAAGGTGTTTAAAGACATAACCAAGAGTGTCATATGTCCTTTTGTAAGCAACTAAAGTATTTGTCCTGAAGGAGGAAAATGGTTTTAAAAACGTGTATTTAATATCATTAAACTAGTATAGTTTGCAGACGTCTATGATATTATTATATATAATTGACAGCAAAGCTAATTTCGCTTTACGCTACAGTTGCAACTAAGGTTGAATTACATTAACAAGACTTAAACAGTTCTGTATAATACATGCATGTATAGATTACGTGCACTATACTTGATGACCCGTTAAGATCCGGACTAGAATAGGAATGCATTTTTATAAGGTCCTGGAAGCAACATACTAAAAGTCCCAAACAATCCAGGTTTGGGAAATATGTCTTATTTGGCCACCAATTATCAATATATTTCGTTTTTTCAGATGAGGTTCAATGTTTTGATGAAAAAAGGGTGTGTTGTATTGCGAAATACCCATACCATCAAATTGATCAGATGTTTATGCATTGTCTGTCCCGGGAGGAAAGCAATAACAATTTGGCAAAGATGTTTGACTGAGAGAAACAATAATTTGTACTTATCATTGTAAAGCATTTGTGATTATCGGCACAAACAGAAGAAAAATATTTGCAAAGTGCTAATATTATCACTCAGTACACATGGACAAGCAGATAACGAAAATCCAGATAATATGAAAATAGATTCACACTATAGACCCGTGAAGATTCCGGGGTAGAATAGGTCTTCAGCAACCCATGTTTGCGTTAAAAGGTGACAATGCTTGTCGTAAAAGGCGACTAACGGGATCGGGTGGTCAGGCTCGCTGACTTGGTTGATGCATGTCATCATATCCGAATTGATTGGATCGATGCTCATGATGTCAATCACTGGATTGTCTGTTCCGATTGTTCCGATCTGACTCGATTGTTTACAGACCGCCGCCATATAACTGTAATATTACAGATTGCGGCGTTAAACAACAAACAAACAAATACTATGATTGATATAATTTCAACACTGTTTTGATTCAGAGTAGATCATCGAGGAGTCGCATTCGCACTTTTTATTATCACGAAATGCATGCTTCACCATGACAGAGTGTGTTCATTATCCATAATAATGTGCCACAAGAGTGCGTGATCGGCTCGTAGTAAGCATACTGTGGCTAGGTTGGGTATTCATGTTAAACAGCGGACTGGTATCTCTGTGGGGTAGCACCATAAAATAGGCATAGGAGTGGAACAAGCAGCCACACACACGCGCGTGCATGTACGTTGCTACATTAGGGCAATAATATTGGACACCACATTAAAACCCCATTTCAACTGCCATCACCTGTAAAATATAACATAGTCAATTACTAAATGCCTGTTTAATATGTTTACTAAAAATGTACCTGGTTCGGTCTCTGTAAGGGTTGTATTGAGTCCATTGGGTTCACATAGAACGGCTTTTTCTATTACAGCAACACAATGGTAATGTGGCAGATGGTATGTCATTCGTTATGTGTATAACGGGCGGTAGCCTAGTAGGTAAATCGTTCGCTCGTTACGTCAAAGGCCCGGGTTTGTTTCCCTATTCAGGTACAAAGTGTTCACGTCTGTTGTCCCCCAACGTACTGCTTCAAGCAAATCACTGCAACCCGGATCTTCATGGGTCCAAAGTAATATTTAGTTCAGGTAACACTTAGCCATGTCTCAGTTATCTAAGGCATCTCAATTGGCTGTGCCGGTTTGGCACGCAAGAAGCCTATGATTCTACGTTCGAATTCCAGTTCGTTAAACCCAACACACTCACTATGGTTTTCAAATTGCCATGGAATTCCAATTAGGTTTGGTCTTGGACAATAAGTCATGTTATACATAGTTACTCATTCAACGTCAGCGATTACGATTAACGTGTTGAACCTTAACATGAGTTATTGTAAAAATTCGTTTCTCGTGCAACTATTACATCGCAAATATCTCACTTGATGTGTACCATATTTAGTTTCAGTGCTTGTTGACCAACTATTACATCACAAATATTTCACTGAATATGTACTGTGTTTATTTTCAGTGCTTGTTGACCTACTTTTACAACGCAAATATCTCACTTGATATGTACCATGTTTATTTTCAGTGCTTGTTGACCAACTATTACATCGTAAATATCTCACTGAATATGTACCATGGTTTTTTTCAGTGCTTGTTGACCAACTATTACATCGGAAATACCTCACTGGATATGTACCATGTTTATTTTCAGTGCTTGTTGACCAACTATTACATCGCAAATATCTCACTGGATATGTACCATGTTTATTTTCAGTGCTTGTTGACCAACTATTACATCGCTAATATCTCACTGGATATGTACCATGTTTATTTTCAGTGCTTGTTGACCAACTATTACATCGCAAATATCTCACTGGATATGTACCATGTTTATTTTCAGTGCTTGTTGACCAACTATTACATCACAAATATCTCACTGGATATGTACCATGTTTATTTTCAGTGCTTGTTGACCAACTGTTACATCGCAAATATCTCACTGGATATGTACCATGTTTATTTTCAGTGCTTGTTTACCAAATATTACATCGCAAATATTTCACTGAATATGTACTGTGTTTATTTTCAGTGCTTGTTGACCAACTATTACACCGCAAATATCTCACTTGATGTGTACCATATTTAGTTTCAGTGCTTGTTGACCAACTATTACATCGCAAATATTTCACTGAATATGTACTGTGTTTATTTTCAGTGCTTGTTGACCAACCATTACATCGCAAATATCTCACTTCATATGTACCATGTTTATTTTCAGTGCTTGTTGACCAACTATTACATCGCAAATATCTCACTGGATATGTACCATGTTTATTTTCAGTGCTTGTTGACCAACTATTACATCGCAAATATCTCACTTGATATGTACCATGTTTATTTTCAGTGCTTGTTGACCAACTTTTACATCGCAAATATCTCACTTGATATGTACCATGTTTATTTTCAGTGTTTGTTGACCAACTATTACATCGCAAATATTTCACAGAATATGTACTGTGTTTATTTCCAGTGCTTGTTGACCAACTATTACATCGAAAATATCTCACTTGATGTGTACCATATTTAGTTTCAGTGCTTGTTGACCAACTATTACATCACAAATATTTCACTGAATATGTACTGTGTTTATTTTCAGTGCTTGTTGACCTACTTTTACAACGCAAATATCTCACTTGATATGTACCATGTTTATTTTCAGTGCTTGTTGACCAACTATTACATCGGAAATATCTCATTTGATATGTACCATGGTTTTTTTCAGTGCTTGTTGACCAACTATTACATCGGAAATACCTCACTGGATATGTACCATGTTTATTTTCAGTGCTTGTTGACCAACTATTACATCGCAAATATCTCACTGGATATGTACCATGTTTATTTTCAGTGCTTGTTGACCAACTATTACATCGCAAATATCTCACTGGATATGTACCATGTTTATTTTCAGTGCTTGTTGACCAACTATTACATCGCAAATATCTCACTGGATATGTACCATGTTTATTTTCAGTGCTTGTTGACCAACTTTTACATCGCAAATATCTCACTGGATATGTACTGTGTTCATTTTCAGTGCTTGTTGACCAACTATTACATCGCAAATATTTCACTGAATATGTACTGTGTTTATTTTCAATGCTTGTTGACCACCTATTACATCGCAAATATCTCACTTGATGTGTACCATATTTAGTTTCAGTGCTTCTTGACCAACTATTACATCGCAAGTATCTCACTGAATATGTACTGTGTTTATTTTCAGTGCTTGTTGACCAACCAATACATCGCAAATATCTCACTGGATGTGTACCATATTTATTTTCAGTGCTTGTTGACCAACTATTACAAAGCAAAAATCTTACTGGATATGTACCATGTTATTTTCGGTGCTTGTTTACCAACTATTACATCGCAAATATCTCACTGGATATGTACCATGTTTATTTTCAGTGCTTGTTTACCAAATATTACATCGCAAATATTTCACTGAATATGTACTGTGTTTATTTTCAGTGCTTGTTGACCAACTATTACATCGCAAATATCTCACTTGATGTGTACCATATTAAGTTTCAGTGCTTGTTGACCAACTATTACATCGCAAATATTTCACTGAATATGTACTTTGTTTATTTTCAGTGCTTGTTGACCAACCATTACATCGCAAATATCTCACTTCATATGTACCATGTTTATTTTCAGTGCTTGTTGACCAACTATTACATCGGAAATATCACACTCGATATGTACCATGTTTATTTTCAGTGCTTGTTGACCAACTATTACATCGCAAATATCTCACTTGATATGTACCATGTTTATTTTCAGTGCTTGTTGACCAACTTTTACATCGCAAATATCTCACTGGATATGTACCATGTTTATTTTCAGTGCTTGTTGACCAACTATTACATCGCAAATATTTCACTGAATATGTACTGTGTTTATTTCCAGTGCTTGTTGACCAACTATTACATCGAAAATATCTCACTTGATGTGTACCATATTTATTTTCAGTGCTTGTTGACCAAATATTACATCACAAATATTTCACTGAATATGTACTGTGTTTATTTTCAATGCTTGTTGACCAACCATTACATCGCAAATATCTCACTTGATATGTACCATGTTTATTTTCAGTGCTTGTTGACCAACTATGACATCGGAAATATCTCACTGGATATGTACCATGCTTATTTTCAGTGCCTGTTGACGTTGTTCCAATGGAATTTGGCATTTACTGACGATCGGACGATATGTTAAAGTAGAATGTCATGAATATCATGGATAACAACTTCTTTATTGTCTCACCCGATGAAGGGACAAGAAGCATCCCTGAAATGTTCTGCATATACAAAACAAAGTTTTACATAATATTCCTTGCCATATTTGTAGATTTAATCCAGAAATCGTTTTTCAGATAAATAAATTGTGAAATCTGTAAATAACCACACACGATCAATGAATAATTAACAAATTATATTCGCACACGCAGGAATAGGTTTATAATCGGAAAGTTTCAATATTGCAGTCACAGCAATATATATCAGGACTATGACACACGTCATTTGAGTCTCGAATGTCGAGAAAGTGTCACATCTGAAAGTCTTGAATGAGGCACGTGCTCTATCCTTGCATCCAGGAAACATTTTCGATGGAAGGCTGAAAGGTTGTGGGGAAGCAGATAAGTTGCAGGCTAAGTCGTTGATGGCCTCGAATATTGTATACATGAAGACAATGTCCGCTTTCTAGAAACTCTAAACTCGGGAAACAGCTGGAACAATGTAGTCTATCCCAGTGACAATATACAAAGGCGGATAACTCTCAAATGGTGTGATTGTCGCATACCGTCAATAAAACAAGCTAGTGGACTCTTTACTGCATTTAAGACTTTCTCTCTGATAATCACAATATTTTTTGTTCGTTTTTTTTAACGCCGCACTCAGCAATATTCCGGCTACATGATGACAGTCCGTAATAATCGAGTCTGGACCAGACAATTCAGTGATTGATGTCAATTGGGATACGATGCCATCCATCAACTAATTCAGCCAGCTTGACCACGCGATCCCCTTAGTCACCTCTTATCAACAAGTATAGTCGACTCGTATGGCAAGTATAGGTTGCTGAAGACCTATTCTAACTCATATCTTCACGGGGTGACAATCATATAAGCACAATATACTTGACATATAACCTGAAAGAGTCAATCGCTATTCATTATCAGTCCAAAAAGATTAACATAATGACGATAACAATTTTGAATTTAACCTATAATTTGGTTTGTTTGTTGTTTAACACCGCAAACAGGAATATTCTACCTATATGACGGCGGGCTGTAAATAATCGAGTCTGGACCAGACAATCCAGTGATTAATATCATGAGCATCGATCCACCCAATTGGGATCGATGACATGCATCAACCAAGTCAGCGAGCCTGACCACCCGATCCCGTTAGTCGCCTTTTACGACAAGCATTGACACCTTTTTACGCAAACATGGGTTGCTGAAGACCTATTCTACCCCGGAATCTTCACGGGTCTATAGTGTGTATCTATTTTCATATTATCATATCTGGATTTTCGTTATCTGCTTGTCCATGTGTACTGACTGATAATATTAGCACTTTGCAAATATTTTTCTTCTGTTTGTGCCGATAATCACAAATGCTTTACAATGATAAGTACAAATTATTGTTTCTCTCAGTCAAACATCTTTGCCAACTTGTTATTGCTTTCCTCCCGGGACAGACAATGCATAAACATCTGATCAATTTGATGGTATGGCTATTTCGCAATACAACACACCCTTTTTTCATCAAAACATTGAACCTCATCTGAAATATCGAAATATATTGATAATTGGTGGCCATATTGAATTATGCAAATAAGACATATTTCCCAAACCTGGATTGTTTGGGACTTTGAGTATGTTGCTTCCAGGACCTTATAAAAATGCATTCTAGTGAAATAAGTTCTGTTGCAATTTGTTCCAAGTGAAACCTTATTTTGGCTGGTCTAAAAGAGGAATATGTCAAGTCACGTGCCAAGTATGATTCTCAATTTCACTTGTCAAGGAAAGTGTCAAATATGCCAGAGTTACTGTCATTGGATGCAAAAATATTTGACTTGTTTTCAACACTTAAACTCTCACGCCGAATTGACTTTTAACATCAGCACGATTCAGGTAGGGTCATCTGTATGGTTTCCTAAGGCAGGATACTTTGGCAAGATCATGTTGTAATATACAACTGTACAGGTAATTTAGATATGAAATGTTCTTTCCTAAAACCTCCTTAACGAAAGGTTAAACTTTGTTTATACCTTACATGTAGTCTAATTACAGGAGATGTACAGCATAAATAAAATATGGGAATAAATAATAAATAAAGCATATTAAAACAATTAAAAGTCAATATTTGCAGCACTAAATGTATGTTCTTTACTTCCATTATTAATTTTCAATGACGAGTTGTCAAACCGTATCTTTGGCAAATCAATTTATTATCCTCCCTGTATGCACGCAACACATTAAGATACATAAGCCGAGCGTCGCATAGACAGAAAACTCATTCCCAGGAAACTCTTTCTTGATTCTATAGCACACTCCCTTAGTTTCCGTTAATTTGTCATGTCTGAGGTTCATGCATTAATTAGCCTTTGATCTACTGCGCAAAAGTAGGAAAGAAATATTGAAATCGAGAGTTACACGGGATCTCAGCCCTGTGTTGTAGTAATGTATCATGGAATTATCAAGATTCAGAGCAATATTAATAAAAGACACAATTTGTCGCAATATCATCATCACTTTACTTGCGATCTTGAACTTGCAAATGAAAGTAACCTCCCTTGGACCAACCGATGTAATGCCGTGACGTTGAGCTCTGATGCTTCATTATCTGTGTCACTTGACCAAACATCCTACATCACAGGTTCTTCTGTCAGACCCCTCGCATACACTTAGCAGAGTTTGATAATAGAAAGCCAGATATATCACATGCGTTCAGCTTGATCATAGTTTTGGCTCGGGTGACATCAAAAAGATTTTAGTTTTCAGTTTCTTATCATTGTCCTCGTGGAAGATTCGCGCTATATTATCAATTCGTGGAGGAAGGTCTGTGGTTGACGCACCCCTACGAATGTTGTATTTGTACACGCTCCCTGTACAAATGACACTGAATTTGAAAATACGCAAACTTTACTTGCGTAAATATAACTAGAGCTGTCCCCGTCAGATCCTTCGTTTTTATTTCACTCGTTCGATTCGTTTTGAAATAATAACGTTGCGTAAAAATCTGTCTCCAACGGTGACGTATTGAGTAATCTATACATGATACACATCCATGTGATTTTGTCAATTTATGTGCGGTATAACAGTCGTAATTCTGCTCCAAAACAAACATCCAACGAATATAGATGATCTGAATCACCATTGATGGTCATAAACATTACGTGTATTAATGTTAATTGATAGTCTCAAGGCTGTTGGTCATACAGAGTGGGTTCGAGAAAATATCTGGGTTCCATGAACTGCACAAATTGGAGAACATGGATAGCAACCAGCCACTACCTGTTCAAAATGTAAGAGCTGTCACGTACGTGGCATCATTACAATGGCTACTGAGGCTACAGCTGAAATTGTGTCATGTAATTTGGACAGTCACGAGTGTTTGCCGTATAACCATGATAGCTATGTTCGAGGTATGGTTGTCTGCGAAGTGAGATAGCTGCTGTTTCTCACCACAGTGGCCCCAATGCGCGTCTGTAGAATGACAACCAAAGGGGAAGCTTTTAAAAACCAGAGTGATTTTGTGTTCAAAGCAGAACACAAGTTACCTATTGCAATAACTGCAGGCACAAAACATCAAGTATTATATTTTATTATAACATTTGACAGTTTGCGCTCTGTGGATTATGAAGGAAATCAAGGTTATCTTGGATGCTCATTGTGACCTTGCTACTTAAACGTATGTGCCAATACAGAAATCATTGTTTTATATTGACAAGACAAAGTTGTTTCAGTTCGTTATAAATAGATATAAAATTAGTCTTAAGATGAACCTCAGAAAAGAGTTTTAAATATACTATACAAGGATGGAAAGTTCTACAAATGTCAATTTACGAAAGTGTGTATATGTTATGCTTTTTAAGTATTTGGATTGGAAAGACTCTCGGCAGGTCAAAAGGCACACAGGACGCCTTCATTGTTGGAGCACCATGAAATAAAGCTCTGTAACCAGACTGATCGTCAGTTTAGTTATTATTCCTAATGTATGGATATGGCTAAAATAAATACCAAAACACTTTTATCACTGAAGCCAGTGAGCAAGGATATTGTGACGACAAACCACAGGTCCTATTCGTGGCGAATCTGGGATTCGAACCTCTAACAGAGGATGGTGGCACGGCTAGTGTAGTGTAGTAACATGGTGACACTGTAGATCACTGGGCTGTCTGTGCCGCTTCTAAATTTAAAACGCCAACGCCAGAGAATAACCAGTTTCTAATATATGTTTAAAAGATATTTCCATAGTGTATAAAAGACAGAAGAGTGATGACAATTTATGAATGGATCACTGGACGTTAGTGATCACAGCTGGTGTTCATGAAAAGGGTTAGGATGCCCTGTTTTACTCGTAGCACCCGCCACTCACACAGTTTTAAACAAACAAGTAAGTGCCAGTGAGCCAGTAAAAGTAATGTGAATACAAGCGACAAAACTCTTTCCACAAGAAAGGCCACAAGACCACAAGAAAACACGATTTTACGATTCATGAGCATGTGCTTATGAACCAGTATCAAATAGTGATGACACCAGGTGTTAGCGAATGGGTGAGCCTATCCGGTAGCACTGGTGGCACCGTCACAAACGCATGCAAAGACAAGTCAATTAATCACCCGAAAAACATGGGAACATGTGGTACAAATCTCAATTTGGAATTGCATAATTTTTTTCACTGATTTCGGTAAGTTCCTCTTAAAGTCTACCACATAACGTTTTGAAAGCTTTACTGAGGCCCTGACAGTGGTAACTTTGATGGCAAAACTACTAAGCAATAGGCCCATGACGCACTTTGAAATCTTCGTACAAAGAGCGTGCTCGATTGTATCTCAAAAGTTGTGAAATGTAGACATCAAAGGCTGCAGCTGCCGCAATACTGCTGGACATAGAGGGAAAGTTGAAGTCATCCCTCTTGTCATACAGTTGTTTGATGTGAAATGCTAGCAGCCATGATTCGATTATATTGCGAAATATATTTTAAAGCTTACACCCACACAGTAATTACAACTTTTATGACCCGTGAAGATCAGGGAAGAATAGATCTTCAGCCAACCATGTTTGTTGTTTCACGCCGCAATATTCCAGCTCCTGAAGCTGAACAGACACTGTCGTCATTCCAGACACCAATCCTACCAGACCTAGTCTTGGGACCAGATCTGAAATCGATGTATCGCCTAACAGGAATATTACTTCGTGCATTGAAACAAAAGACACTCGCCCAAGACACTCTGGCAGTAACGGTGACACTGGATATACATTGGAGTTCAACGAAAATGCACATGGACTTGAGTTCTCATCCTCTGTATCGAGGGATGTCACAAAACAACGTCCCAGAAGTAATGTTCCAGAACCGTCAGTTCCCCAAACAGTCCGTCAGATACACAGATCAGCAGAGGAGAAGGTACACACAATATGTTCATTACTTGAATCTTTAAGACATTTAGAAAGTGCAGTACATTGGCGTATTAAGAGTATAGTCTTATCAAAAATAGATGCAGATAAACCATTTTAAGATGTGAAAAACACCATGTTTGAATACGCTCATATGCTTGGAATATGTGTTACCAACAAGAGATGTATGAAAGAACGGGCACGCGTCGATAGAACAGAGACTGATGCAGTGCAGGTTAACATGAGTCGTGAGGACTATGACGCTTTGATGAAGGACGAGTATTTCTGGCTTGAAGATATCCCACGCCGAGACTATACACCACGACGGTTAAAAGATGATTAATGCAATTGTAATAATGTGTAATTAACGAACAATAAATGAATATATTGACATTAATACATGTGCTAATAAAGTGCTCAAAGATTGAATGGGCTTCACGGTCCCCGACCACTATGCTGTATATGTGTATGTGCGCGATGACAGCAGCAACTCTGCACGTTGATCATAACAGGTTACTTCATGATCAAACCAAAGTTACAAGCAGTGCTAGGGCCGACAGTGGTAATGTAGAGATGAAACATACAACAAGAACACCACAAGCAGGTAGGTCAGAAACAATCACCATGGCAACTTCTAAGCAGGAAGGTCATTACCTTTCACTTAGGACAGTTCCTGTTATCCTTAAAAATGGTCAGCACAGAATGATGGTTAATGCCTTGCTGGATGATGCCAGCACGCATACTTACATCAACGAGGATGTAGCAGCAGAACTTGGTGTTCAAGGTCAGACACAGCAAGTGTCAGTCAATGTCCTCAATGACAAACAGGAAATATTTGATAGTATGCTAATTGATATCGGCTTAGAAAGTACTGATGGTTCAGTTGACATGAACATCACAGCTTTAACAACTACCGAAGTAACAGGTAGAATGGAAGTCATTAATTGGCGCAAACATGCCAAGGAATGGCCACATTTGACGAAAATAAAATTTCCAAAGGTAAGTTCACGTCCAAGAGTTGACATCCTGTTAGGTATGGATTATTTAGAGCTGCATTCCTCTCTTAAAGAGGTCCGTGGAGCTCAAGGAGAGCCTGTGGCTCGGTTGACACCCTTAGGTTGGACCTGTGTTGGTGCTGTATCAGGTTCAAACAAAACACACGTAGCAGGTTCCTTCTTCATCAGAAATACCGAAATAGAAGCAATCGCAGATACAGATATTGAATCTTTGATTCACTCATTTTGGGAGTCAGGTATTTCAGGTTTGACATGGATTAGAAGCATTGATGAGAATGATGCAGTTAAGGCTGTAGAACAGTCCCTTGTTTACAAAGCAGACAAATATCAGGTTGGCATTCCATGGAAGGAGGGTCGTGAGAATCTGAAAAACAATTATGACATGGCATACAATCGTCTTCTTAATTTAGAAAAGAAGTTGTCAAAGGATCAAACGATTTCAGGAGCCTACAATGAAGTCATAGAACAATACCTGAAAAAAGGTTACATCAGAAAAGTACCTGAAACAGAAATAGATCAAAGTAAATGGTACTTACCACATTTTCCAGTCATTAAACCAGACAGAAGTACAACAAAGGTGAGAATCGTATTTGACGCATCTGCAAAGAATAAAGGCATATCTTTAAATGATGTCATTCATCAAGGACCAAAACTCCAGAATGATCTATTCGAGATCTTGCTGCGGTTTGGCAAACATCCTGTTGCAATCATTTGCGATATTGCTGAAATGTACCTTCAAATTGAAGTCACTCAGGATGACCGTCCATATCTAAGGTTTCTTTGGAGGTCTATGGATCAGAGTTCTCAAAGGTTGTGTTTGGACTAAATTGTTCCCCCTTTTTAGCTCAGTATATCACTCAAGAACATGCTAAGTCCATGGAGAAAGAACTTCCATTGGCTGCAGCAACAGTGGAAAAGTCAACATATATGGATGACAATATGGATTCCGTTGACACAAATAGCAAAGCTATAGAGCTTTACAAACAGCTGCAACAGCTGTGGAGTACAGCAGGTATGCACGCTCGTAAGTGGGTTTCCAATTCCGTGCAAGTTCTCCAAGAAATACCAGAAGAGGATAGATTGTAAGAGATTAATATTCAAATGAGTGAATTGCCATCTGTAAAAGCACTGGGCTTACTGTGGAATGCAGAATCAGATGAGCTTAGATTTTCTTTCATGTCCTTAAAGCAGGATATCAAGATGACTAAGAGGAACTTCTTGAAAGAAACTGCTAAGCTGTTTGATCCTCTTGGGTTCTTAGGTCCATTCATCATTAGGGCAAGGGTTCTTCTGCAAGAAATGTGGATATCCGGTGTTAACTGGGATGAAACCCTCAGTCCAGATCTGGAACAAAAAGCATGGTCTTGGTACCTTGAAATTGAAAAGTTGTGTTCTGTTAAAATTCCAAGGGGGCTTGAGGTTAGCTTAGATACTTCAAAGATGAAGTTTCACACATTTGTAGATGCTTCAAAGACAGCATTTGGAGCTGTGGTATATTTAGTAACCACTCGTGAAGATGACACAAAGTCTAGTTATCTAGTTGCTTCCAAGTGCCATGTTGCTCCCCTCAAGGCAGTTAGTATGCCTCGATTGGAGCTGCTTGCGGCAGTTCTGGGTGTACCACTGTTACTGGCTATAACAAAGGCATTAGAATTACCTTTGCAGCATGCAACGCTATGGTCAGACAGCCAGAACGTACTGTGGTGGATCAAAAGACAGAGTCGGTGTTTTAAGCCATTTGTAGCAAATAGGATTGGATACATACAGGAGCATACAAACATGAGTCAGTGGAAATACGTACCATCCAAACTGAATGCTGCAGACATTCTTAGTAGAGGTGCAGACGCTGAAGCACTTTTGACAGAGAAATGGCTGAATGGACCTGAATTTGTGACACATGATGAAACCGAATGGCCGAAGCAGACCATTGACATGGACAATACTGAGACATCAGAACTGAAGAAGCCTTCTTCTCCAGTAAACATCGCCATGTTTACTAAGTCTGATCCAATCTCTTGGAGATTAGCGCCAGCTAGATTTTCTAGTTGGAAGAGATTGTGTAGAGTGTCGGCATGGATCTATAGGTTTCTGAACAACGCTAGGGTTCCATATTCACTTAGGAAAAAGGAGGTGTTTTCGAGTCTTTAGTGAAGTCAGCAAAACGGGCTATCTATGCTATACTGAGTTCAGGTGACATCAGTGATGAAGAGCTGATGACAGCCTTTACAGGAGCTGAAGCTCTTCTGAATTCTAGGCCTTTGACCTATCAAAGTGCACATCCACAGGATGATGTGCCTCTTACGCCCAACCATTTCCTACATGGTCAGGTGGGTGGAAATTTCGCACCAGAGTTAGACTCTACCTCGTTCAGCCCAAAGAAGCGATGGAGGAGAGTTCAAGAACTCATTAGACATGTGTGGAAACGATGGATGAGGGAGTGGCTCCCGACTCTCAACATCAGAAAGAAGTGGTTCACACCATCCAGAGATATACAGGTCGATGACGTTGTCATTGTGGTATCTCCAGATACTCCTCGTGGAGTTTGGCCTCTTGGCAGAGTTCTCAAAACGTATCCTGGAAAGGATTATCACGTTCGCGTTCTTGATGTTCAAGTTGGCAAAACAGTCTTGAAAAGACCTATCACGAAGGTCTGCCCTCTTGAATGGAGTTGAGTTCTGAAATTGTCAAATTGGATAACAGCAACAAATGTACATACTCATAGATTCATATTCCTTTTTTTCAGTTTCTTCTAAGTTTAGTCGGTTTTCATGATAGACATGGATCTATCATGGAGGGGGGCATGTTCTGAAGACATGTTCGTTCATTGAAAGTGTGCTCCAAAACGCACCCGGAGCCTATAGATCGCGCTTCACGTGCACTCGTGTTAGTGTTAAAAAAAGAATCTGTTCTCCAAAACGCACCCGATGCATACCGATCGCATCGCCTGAACACACCAACGTATGGCTGTGACTGCACGTGAACTGTGAGGGTTGTGAGCAAATATAAGGCGGTAGCGCGCATCAGTTAAAAACTTGGTCAGAATTCGTTAGTTAGATGGTAAGAGAGAGAGAGAGACTTGGTCATAGTTCGCTAGAATGTTCGTTAGACCATTCGTTAGATGGTTTGTTAGATGGTTAGAAAGTTGGCCAGAGTTCGTTGGTTAGAGAGATGGCGTTAGACAGATGGCGTTAGACATGGCGTTAGACAGTGTTAAGACTCCCTTAGGAGTAACTGTTAGAATTAGCATTTAGTTTCTTTCATTTGAGGTTTATTCATCTTTTCTTCATATAATAACAGGTAATCACGTTTAGTTTCTTATAGATCTTCATAGTTTTATAATAGGTTATCACGTTTAGTTCCTGGATTCATTCAAAAAAGGTAAGTCATACAAAGTTTAGATTAGTTTTCATTTTAAGTTAAACCACGCTCAAATATTCAGTTCCACTGCGCAACAATAAGTATGTATCTAGATTTGTCAGCACGCGATGTTTATTGAATACAATGGACGAGTACATATTTAGAAGTTAAGACAATATCAGTAAACCGCTCATTTATATCATCACACCATCTCATTTACAAGGTAAGGTTCAATTAAAATGTGTCAAGATGGTAACTGTAACTGTGACTGTCGGTCTGGCACTTCATGCAACTGTATCGAGGCGACATGATTGATTTCATAGAATGCACTGTGTGTGTGTGTGTGTGTTCGCTCTTGTTTTTTTTATAGGACAGGCATTGACACCCTGCTTCCTGATTGGTTCCCCAGGCAGCGCCTCCGATTGGTTCGTTCCGGTGCCTGGTCTGCATCTCGGTTTTCCAAAACGGACCGACCCCTGTGTTTCTTTTCCATAGGAAATGGATTTTACCATGGGAGAGAAAGCACAACCCCGGATCGACCAATCAGAGCCCAGCATGACCCGAGTGCGGTCTCTGATTGGCCAAAAACCCTCTGATTGGTCAGATTTCGATCCGGTTTTTATCTGGGTGTGCATTTCGATCCTGTTTTGTATTTTTCTTCATCCTACAGACAACATAACACTTATGTTTGTTCAACTTTTTTTTTAATCCCCCGCTCACATGAACCAACACAACAAAACAAAAGTCACAGGATTAGGGGTGTCCCTGTGATTTTTGTGACCACGAGGGTGACCACGATGGTATGAACGTCTGTACACTTTGAAAAAAACAAACAAAGAAACTTTGTTACTTGGGGTGAACAAGACACTCGACTCTTCTCTTCCGTGCTTCTTGGGACACCAAACGTCTGTATTTTTCGTTCACTTCTCCATCAGGACAAAACACACACCAATATTCGCAGGGGACTTTGGCGTGCTTCATATGTTCTTTCCAGGGTTTGTCTGTGGCTTCCCGTTGGCAGAGTGTCACACCGCAGCAATAACAGATAACACGGTCACCTAGTCCTTGATAGAAATAACCATCCATGGCCATGTCATAAGGGGTCTGGGTCATCCTTTTAAGCCACGTTTGAAAAGACCTCAGACGTTCTTGAAATGAATCATAGTTAGGATGAGAAGGATGACACAAAGTGTAAGAAGGAAAAGGTCCCTCCAGAATGTCACTGAGTCGCCATGTGTCGTCCATAAAGAGTGTGTCGTCCATAAAGCCTGTGCGTTTTCTCGCTTGTTCTCTCGCCTTTTCACACACCCACTCGGCGGGACATCTCGGGAGGATGACATGGCATTCATAGACCGTCTTTGCTCCATGATGACTGTGACTCCATTGAAAGAAGGTCTGGGGGTTCACCTGCTTTTATGAAACTCCCCTCCCCCTTCAACGGGAGGTCATGACCTCTTCATCATCATCATCATCATCATCATCCTTATCCTCATCACGTGATGTCATCCTGTGTTTGGGCTGACTGACACATGACATGACACACGGTGGTTGTGATGGTGTGTACTGGAATGACTGGCACCAGGCAGCTGATCTTTCAAGCATGGCCTTTCTCTTTTATCTATTTTTTATTCTTTACTTTTTTCTGAACTTTTACAACGAGCATGTGCACTGACAGACGCACAGACAGACAGACAGACAACTTAGACGACATCTCAACTCAACCTCTACCCTCGGTTCGGCACTCTATTGGAGTTGAGATCAATCAAGACACAAAGAGTCAGTTCAATCAATCACTGTTTAATAATGAACAACAACAACAACAACAACCAGATACATAGGAAATACGAAAAGACAATGGAGGAGGGAGTGCTTTGCATGTCCCTACAACAACAACAACGCATAAACGTTTCCTCTTCCATCTTCAGCCTCTTCCATCTTCAACCTCTTCTATCTTCAAGCTCTTCGAGTGAAGATGGGGTCACCATAAGATGTGGTCCTCCATCATACTGTCCCAAACAGGTCCCAAACATGTGAGAGGTCCATCAGTAAAACAAGTACAGTCTGTGGCCTCCCTGAAACAGACATGACACATCACTTGACCACTGTTGCAGCTTATGTGTCTTAACATGTTGTTGTGTCGGCAGACACTACATTCACGTTGTAGGGGAGTTAGTTGAGCTTCTCCAAAAGGATCCTGGTCAACGTTGTCATCATCATCATCGTTGCAAACCATGGGCGTACCTGAGGAGAAGACATGAACATCTTCTGGTGATGCTGGTGACCAAGAAGCATCAAGCAGGGTGGGTGTGTCCAGATCCATGGAAGGGAGAGTTGCCAGCTTGAGTGCTTCATGATCATCACTGTCACGGATCGTCATCATCACAGGCGCATTTGGTGAATAGGTTGGCTCCCGAGGGGTTTGTTCCCACCACTGTTCTAACACGGACTGAGCTGAACTGATATCAGGGGTCCTGTCAATCCTGTCAATCCAACAAGAAAAGAATAATAAGAATAATCATCATCATCAACATCATCATCATGGCATACACACCCCAAAGAATAGCATGGTACTTAAAGCTATTCTTGATGAGAGATCTTCAGAGACAATTTCTCCTGTGGTTGTCTTTTTGCAGGTGTTGCAGGTTTCAAAAAGGATGTCCCTTCCGTTTCGGAGTCGGCTGCTGCTGCAGTTGCTGTGGTGGTGACTGGCGCTGTTGTTCAGTCAGTTTCCTCATCTTTGAACGTATCTTGTCGTACACGTCGTCGGCCTTTATCTTTGCACACAACATGTTGTACACTTCACCCGACAGTTCAGGACTCATGTCACTGTTCTCATCTCCAACGCTTCCTTTACCATGCATGTCGCTCTGTGTTTCGACATGATGTTGTTTGGATTTTCTGTTCGTTGTTTCTTTTCAAGTCTTCACGGATGTGTGTCTACACTTGATGTTACTCTCTCCAAACATGTGTTTCTTCCAGATAAAATGCCAACAGCCAACACAACGTGAGGAACATCAATCAGAGGGACGATGTTGTTGCTTGGGCCGTTCAGTGAAAAGTGATGACCGGAGAGCGTTGGTCGTATTAAAAGGCACTGATACCCTGCTTTCTGATTGGTCCGTTCCGGTGTCTCCAAACTGGACCGACCCTTGTGTTTCTTTTCCATAGGGTTAGGCTTGTAACGTCAAAGAAGAATCACAACCCCCGTTCGACCAATCAGAGCCAACCATGGTCCGAGCACGGTCTCTGATTGGTCGACAACCCAAGCTTCTGATTGGTCAGATTTCGATCCGTTTTTTCTGTAGGTGTCCATGTCGATTCAGTTTCGATCCGTTGTAATGAAATAAAAGAAAAATGATCTAGACGTCTCTGTGCCCTAAGTGGAGCGTGTCTACAGGCAGTCCTGTGGTTTCGTCGTAGACGAGACGTCGCTTGTCGTACACAGTGCGGTTGTCTTTTCGGGTGGGCTGGGTCACAAGAGTGTTTTCATGCCGAGGTCCTTTTCGAATGATTTGATGAGGGTAATCCAAACAGATTTTCTCCCCCTCCTTCCCAGGCCGTTGTCCCAGTATCAGTTCTTTCATGGTGTCAAAGTTGAGATGTTGTTGGTTTCTGTAATTCAAAGTGAACCCTCGCACTTTGCAGGTCATGCGCGTTCCATCGGGTCTGGGGTTCATTAACTCATAGCCATAGTTTTTGGGACCTCCTGACACAAACGTCTTGATGGTGTTTCCGTCCAGTTCATCTGTAAACTCACCCAACGAATGGCCCAGCTCTGGATTCATGTCGTGGAGTCGATGAATGTAAATGATGCTGTCCGTGTCAGAGTAAAAGACCCTGCGACCCACCAGGGCAAGAGTCTCATACAGGTTGTGACGTGCTTGGGCGGTGACCAAAGCAGCGATTGCAACATTAAAATGAGAATGAGGGGTTTGGAATTCTTCCTTGTGGGTATAGGTCACCTCCACCATGTGTTCGTTGACAACAGTAACATCCCTGATGGTATTGCTTTCATCCCTCCACAAGGCAAAGTACTGTACAGGATCGTTCATATAGATGTTCTGACCGTTGTCCAAACTTGCCCCAGAGTGATTCAGTTGCATCTTGGCAATCCTGCGACGTCCTGGGTTTTTTCGATGCAGTCCTTGTCAAACCCAATGACTTTTATGTCATAGATCTCCTGGATGTAAGTTTCGTGATCTGTACATCCCTCAGGGTATCCACTGGCTTCGAGCTTCTCATTGAAATGACGATCGATATAAGTGTCTTGCTGGGTGTCGGGGTCATGCTGTGCAAACGTGTCAAAATGCCAAACGTTGTAGATCTGAAGCACCTGGTAGTCATACTTCTTCACGGCTTCATGGAGTTCTACGGTGGCGTACGTGCCAATCCATGACCTCTTATCGTCCGTGTGCTTGCAGGGGGAGTCTGACCGGTATCGGCACACGTACGGCAGAGCAGTTTGCAGTTTGCCACCCGATCTATAGGGCAGTAACGGATGTAGAGTCGTTTCGGGGGTAGGACACGACATTGGATGAGTCCTTGGAGTTCAAACAACGTGTCCACAGGTGGTTAATGGAGAAGGATCGGGTGTCCCGTGGGATACGCGCCGGTCTTACAAATGTAAGGATAAAGGGAACAAATATCGATGTACATGATGGTTTCACCTTCTTGGGCTTCGTAGCATAATCGCGTGGCATTGGTGCGTCCTCCATAGAAGGCGTCGTGAGGGTTGAGCGGTCCAGGGACGTGGATACAGTGGGGTCCCTGCAAGAAAGCATGCAGAGCGGAGTCCACCTGTTGCATTTTTGTAAACTCCCACAGGGTGACGGTCCGTTTCACCTCAGGGTGTTGGCTCAAGAGACTCAGGCGGTATCGCGTGTCGGTATAACATGCTCCCAACGACGTGCCCAGGACGGGATGAGGTTCTCCACGTTGGGTCTTGTAACATGTCTGACACCCATGCCAGAAACATCCCAGGAATTCGTAGATGGTGCCTGTCGCTGGATCGTAGCCATCCACACTGTACCGATGTACCTTCTCCACACGTGAACTCTTTTTTCACCTCCATTCCTGTCGTGCTGGAGGTGCAGATTGGGGTCCGTCTCCATCAGATAAATGAACCAGTGCATACAGGCCTGGGAATAATTTCTCTTGGGTTGGTAGCCTTGAGGTGGAAGAATGGCGATGGTATTGGGTTTAAGATCGTGTTTTCGTAAGGATTTCATGGTGAAGCAGCGGCTGTCAACACCTCTACAAAGGGATCCATGCGAACCGAGCTGATGGCGTTCTGTCGGAAGTCAGCGCATCCTCGTCTCAAAATGTCCACATCGCTCTGGCAGTAGGCTAAAAGTTCTCCTTGTAAGTGAAACAAGGCTCCTTCTTGCACTTTTGGGGTCTGCCACTGGAGGAAGGCTGTGCATTCTGCGGGACACATACCAACGGGACTGTACATGACGGCTGGTGGATAGGGACCTCTGTAGGTCTTGTTGGCTTCGGTATTGAAAAAGTGCGGAAAATACCCTTTTTTCAGTTCTTTCAGCCCAAAGCTCTTTGGAAATGCTTTCAGTAGGTAGGGTATGACATTTAAGCTGTCTTCGAAACACAACCGTCCCAGGGTCACCTGTAAAATTTGTTGTCCATTTCGAATCTTGGTTTCACCAGAAGGGGGTACAGGCCCTTCAGGATCAAGTGCATATCATAGGATCGTGCGTTATGTGCCATCACATAAATGCGGTCCTCCTTCTGCACTGTAGTGGTGGTGGTGTTCTTTGTCTTCTTTGTCTTCTCCTTCCCCTTTTCCTCCTCCAACGGGGTGGTTCTTTGTGTGTAGAAATACATAGTGTTTCTGATATTATCGTACTTTTGACAGGTGTAGAAAAAGTGAATTGCATCTTCAAAGTGATTTCCACAATATCATTTACGTAAAAGAAAAGAGAAATGACGACATCGTGCAAAACCTGGCGGACACCGAATATACAATCAGAACAGTTAGTAAAACCTTCATTTAATGAGATACAAGACTTAACATTTTGATACATATTTCTTATCAATCGAAATAGCTTACCCTTTACATTGGAATTCCATTATGTCAATAAAAGACCACTTCTAGAAACAGAATCATCCCTTTAGAGGAAAGAACTGTATCATCTGATTCACACCACTGACACTCCAATTTGTTCACGAGTCCGATTTACAACAAGACCGGTATGTGTAGTTTAACACCAGTTTTTGCTAAATTGTTCAATGATGTATTGATCTCACTGTGTTTCCAACACAGTGATTTATCTGTGTGCCAGGATCTGTTTCCTACATTCGTTTATTGTTGTTACTATTCGCCTATGACATGGTATTGTTCAGCGAATAAGTTTGCGGTTTGCAAAGTGGACTGAATTTGCTTAAACAATACTGTGACAAATAGGGCATCAATGTTGATATATTAATGAAAATATAGCCCTGTACTCTCCACAACATACATTTACCTCCAATCCCTATTCATTTGCGTATAAACCCTCACAGTACGTTGGAACGTTGGAGCTTCCGACGACGTTCATGTCCCGTTTGGCCATCACTCTATGAAGGTTCATACGCCAATGAACTCACATAAAGTTGAAGTCAATTCTTATAATTTTTATATCACTATTTTTCACCTGGAATGACACCAAAACACAATTCTATTTTGTATGTGTGGCTTCATGCTGGCACCATACAATTACTAGCTGTATCGCGGAATAAAATAGGTCCTCAAACAGAGAGGTGACATGAGAGTATGTGTGCGCAACTTGCTGTACAGGGAACAGCTGATGTAGTTTGTTTGCTACAAATGTATTCATATAATATCATCATTGGACGAGAGAGGTGTGTTAAGAACGACCGCAGTCAGTCGGTGAGAATGACAGCGCGTCGTAATACATGTACATAAAGTACATGACGTCAAAATGGCGGACCCGACAAACGTGACGGGAGAGATCTCCGAAGTTGTTATTGAACATGTGGCGGTTACATTTATTCGTAATCATTAATCACTGAAAGGTGAGAGCTGATTATAAGGATGTGTCAAGTAGACACTAAGGTAAATTCATAGATTGCTGTAGGCTGTCACTGTCAGTCAGGCACGGGTCGAGTCGATACTACGATAGTTTGGATGTGCATTTATTCGTTTCTTCACCAAGATAAGTCGTAGTGAGGATATTCGTAAACGTCTATGCAGGCAAACTCTCTGATGTTTCTCAATGTGTTCTAAAACGCTTGTTTACGATTAAAGGTGACAACGTTTCTGTACGGTATAACTGCATTAAGGTGTGAATGGGGACGCTACTACAATTACCTAAACGTATTGTTGTTCCGTGTCGTCATTGTCAGTTAAGCCATGACGTTGCAGCTCTCCTGGTCAGCACCGGGTCATATAAGTCAAGAGATGATTGGTCTATCCTTGCTTATTTCGAATTGTCTCCATCAGCAGTCATACTCGCATGATAAAGTAACGCAACAGCCGGCTTTACACTCACACTAGATTTACTTTCTCATCACTCCATCTATCAATACACGACAGGATCAGACCGACCAGGCTCGATAATGAGTGGGGAAGTTGGAACGATCAGGATTCAACTCGATCGCTGGTAAAACCGCGAAGCCCTTTCCTAACAGTGGCAATATAATTTTAAAGTGTTCGGGCCTGAACTTTCTTTGTCACATGTCTTCATAGATGAACTTAATTGGTTAAGAACAATATCAGACCCTTAACTCGTGTTTGTGTCGTGATCGCAAACTACCGGAACGTCCCAACCGATTAGAGACGTCTATTGAATAAATGGCGACTTCAACACCGAAGCTTGCTATCCCGAAATATTCTGTAACTGTCATCCCCCTATTGATTTCCTGTTTGTTGCCGCAAATTCGGCGGCACTTTGACTCGTGTTAAAGCTATAAGGATCAATTTAAAGAGACACCTTGTTATACTTTTACTTATACTTGCTTATACTTTAAAGCTGTATATCTTGTAAACTTCAAATTAAAATATACTCTTCAAAAAAAAAGAAACGCAAAGCCAAATTTGTGTGATAAAGGAAAATACATTAATACGAGGTATTGAGCCAAAATGTTGTGGAGAGAACACTTGGTGGCTGTAGTGATCTCAATAGCGGCCTGACATCTCCTGCGCATGTAGGGACACACTCATGGAGACACATTGTCACACAGTCATGTAGGTACAGATCCATAGATATACAAACTCATGCACTAATGTAGGTACTCCCCTAATATATACATACTGATTCACTAATGTAACAGACACTTGTTCATTAATATCAGAACACAGTCTCTATCTTTAGCTAATGTTGCCACTCAACTAGGGTACTCATCGTTGCAGCATTAAAAACCAAACATGAACTCGAATGATCTTTTATATTTATTTGTAGAATCCAACAAAGCACAATATATTATTATTTGAAGGTAATACTGGTAAATACATACATTTCCCTGAATAAATTAAAGCGGAATAACTTTCCCCCTAATCCGAAATATAGTTAACAGCATGATCCATCTGTTCCTGTTAATCTTACTATCACCAGTATCACTGATATGTAATACCGTTTGCATTCTGTAGATCGAATCATTTTGATAATGCCGCATCAATGGAAATGTTAAAAATCATTTTTAAAATTTTCCACATGTTTATTATATTCGTCACAATGCACGTTTAAGTGACTCCTTCTGACCAAAGACATCCCTATGAGATATTCTTGTGACACAGCTACCCCTATACCCAATCCTCCGATGCCTATAAAATAAATCAAGGAAAAAATACAATAAAAACTTTTTATTGAGTACCCGAAATGAATTCAATTCGTAACCTAGTACGACATAACTATTGTCGTCACTGATATGAACCGTTAAATTAACAAGCTGGGTAATACAGACCAGCGATGGTTAGGAAGCTGATTCAACACTATTTGATTCAACACTATTTCGCCGGTAGGGTTGAAATGTACAGATACTGTTTACATCAGTCTTCAAGCGCAATCTCTAGTTGCAAAGTACCAACGGTCTCGCTTTCTTTCAACAGAGAGTAAAGGGAAATCAATCCAGTCCGACCCCAAGAGATGACAGTCAGATGTTTTGGCATTGTATTGGTAACTGGTGCACTTGAATGAGGTCATAGTTTCACATTCAAGGCGACAGGTCTGGATATAGTGAAACAAGAATCTGCGAAGGATTGAATGTCCGGTGTGATGTCCTTTGTACACCGTCCATAGATCTCCATACACTTCACAGCCTTGAAAAAGAAATCAGTGTTGAAACAGTCATCAGGATACATGTATATCGCATACAGCACACAATTAGCATGTTTAAACAAGGAGGATTACATCATCTTGGTGAGTGAGTGAGGTTATCACCGCTTCAACATTTGTTTAGTTATATCATGACGTGTCAGCTATGTAGGCCCGATTTGACGCAGGTCTTAGACGTGTATCTCTTTATTAAAACACACGAGCAGGATATGATACTGTCAAACCTAGAGTGAGTGAGTGAATATAGTTTTACACCACTTTTAGCAATAATCCAGCAATATCACGGCGGGGGACTCTAGACATGGCTTCACACACTGTACCCATGTGAGGAATTGAACTCTGGTCCTCGGTTTGACGAACGAACGCTTTAACTACTAGGGCACCCCCTACACACCCTCAAACTAAGAAACATGATTCCTACGGCTCTGGAATGTGAGCCCATTTCTGGAGGAAAATATGAGGAGATATAGGCGCCGTATATTGTTCTCAGGCACTCGTGAAGAGCAACCTCCTCGTGGTGAGTGCTGGGTAACGCTAATCGCTCTTCCCCCGTGTGGAACCGGGGCAGAATATTTCCACAGCCTCACATTGCTGGTCGTATGAGGCGACTAAAATGGGCAACCTGTTTGCCGTGGGTTGCGTCCCTGTGTCGGCGGAGGACGGGAGTGTGGTAGTTGAGGGCACTGGTTCCTGGAACTGTGTTCCTTTGCCCAACACACTACTTCGACCCTTACTTCGCCTAGACGGGTGGTAAGATGGGCCCGGTCTTATCAATCGGCTGGTCATGCCAGGCCCTGTGCGTAATATTGTATATGCACACCTGTGTTGTATTTTACTGTATATTTTGGTCTTGGCCGTGCATAACTTGTGTGATTACTCAATTTTGGATGTAATAAATTGCCTAGAGTCTTACGCCAGAAGGCGGTGGCTCATGGGCCAATCTGGTGATGTTGACCTCTGTATTCTGTATGTCTCCAGTTTCTTGTCATGGACTGAACCTTCCTGGCACTACATCTGGTAGATAAATATAGCTATTCAAGTCATATTTGCTGGAGTATAACATCCCTGTATCCCTGGTGTTTGCATCCTGGATATCCGGTGCAATATAACACTGTCCTTGTTGACACTCGATGGCGGGTGGGGAACAGGGGTGCTGAATTATATTCTTTTCATCATGGCTCAACAACAATCTGGTTCTTCTCGAAATGAAAAAAAGAGACGTCTAGAGGAAATTGAATTTAAAAACTGGAAATGTTTCTCAAAATATTGATTCCTGGGCTCGATTCCTGGTAATTGAGGCTGCTGACAAACTACCCATCAAATTGAATCCTTTTGCCATATCTAAGGCTGTGTCTGGGATTTGCGGTGAGGTCAAGAACGTCACCCGTCTCCGTAATGGTTCGCTTCTGGTGGAGTGTGCACGGAGACAGCAATCTCTCAATCTTTTATCTATCTCTACCTTTGCCAATATTGAGGTTGCTGTGTCTGTGCACGGAACATTAAATTCTTGTCGAGGCATTGTTCGTGACAGAGCTCGTTGTCTGTCCGACATGTCTGAAGAAGAACTCGTTTCAGAGTTGGGAGACCAAGCTGTTACTGAAGTTAAACGTTTCACAATGAAGAAAGACGGTGTCATCACAAACACTAATACATTTCTCATAACGTTTGCCCGTACATCCCTTCCACAGGCAATTAAAGCAGGTTATATGAACATCGGAGTGGATGTGTATGTCCCCAATCCGCTCCGATGCTACAAGTGCCAACATTTCGGTCACGGTTCCAAATCCTGTCGCAACTCGTGGTATGTCATCGCTGTGGTGACAGCCATGAGAGCTCTGACTGCGATCATGATTTGAAGTGTGCAAACTGTTCTGGCCCACATGTTGCTTCGTCAAAATCTTGCCCTGTGTGGCAAATGGAATCTAAAATAATGAAACTCAAATGTGAAAGAAACATATCCTACCTGGATGCCAAAAAACTATTTAAAGATCAGACCACGACTCCATCTACCATTTCCTACTCTGCGGCAGTCTCTCGCTCTGTAGCAACATCCTCTATTTCGTGCCAGACTGACTTGACATGGGTCAAGTCAGAAAAACCTGTTGCTACTATTCAACTCACTGAACATATTACTGCCACTCACTCTAGTTCAGGATCTCAAACTGAGATTCAGCCTGAGAAACATTCTCAAACGTCTATGAAAGAACCTGTTAATCAGTCGAAAAAAGGGAAAAATAAATTGAATAGAAAACAAGCACCGATCGTCACTTCACCTTCAGAGGTTCCTTTACAGAACTCATTTGGGCCTCTGGATATGGAGGTTACTCTGTCCTCACCGGACAGGCGGAGGAGTAGTTCCTCCTCACGTTCACGCGAGCGATCTCCAATTGAGCCACCATGACTCAATTGTCCAACATAATACAGTGGAATTGCAGAGGACTTAGGCATAATTTTAATGAGATACAATTATTAATACAGGATTTTCAACCGTCAGCATTGTGTCTTCAGGAAACATACCTGAAAACTACAGATCAGTTCACCTTACGACAGTACAATGACTATCATTCATTTTCTCCTCCAGGAGATAAAGCAACGGGAGGCTCTTCTATCTTGGTGCGACAGGGGATAATACATAGTCCTGTCCCTCTTAATACCAATCTTCAAACTGTTGCTGTTCGTCTGACTCTGCACATTGCTTTTACGCTGTGCTCGTTGTATATCCCTCCTTCTTCTGATCTTCAACAGTCTGATCTTCAAAATCTGTATGACCAGCTCCAAAAGCCCTGCATCATCATGGGTGATCTGAACGGACACAACCCGCTTTGGGGAAGTGCAAATACCAGTTCTAAAGGAAAAATCATTGAGGAATTTATTTCTGACAACAACCTGTGTATTTTTAATGATGATTCTGCAACATATTTACATCCAGCCACTGGAACTTATTCTGCCCTCGATCTGTCACTCACAGACTCAAACTTGTATAATGAATTTGCATGGTCAGTCCATGATGACCTGTGCGGGAGTGATCATTTTCCCACAGTACTTAAAACTGTTAATCCTACTGATGAGCCACCATCATGCAGATGGAACTTTACCAAGGCTAATTGGTCCTTATATGAGGTACTGTGTACTGACACAATAAAACATCACATTTTCCAGAATATTCCAGATCCGATACAGTTGTTTTCGGATTTACTGAAAGACATTGCTGACCAAACCATTCCTAAGTCCTCTGCGAATTCCCATATTCGTAAACCATGGTTTACAAATGACTGCAAACAGGCCAGAAAGTGTAGGAAGAAAGCAGAAAAATATTTTCGCCGACATCCTACAGTCCATAATTTGGATAAGGTTAAAATTACAAATGCCAAGGCACGACGTGCTTTTAAACAAAATAAGCGTATGTCTTGGAGGAACTATGTCTCCAAAATAAATTCCCGCACGCCCATATCCAAGGTGTGGAATATGGTGCAGAAAATAAAAGGCAAAGGTTCAAGATCGTCTGTTCACCATCTTAAGGAAGGTGACACGTTATTAACGGATAAAATAGATATTGCCAATAAACTTGGAGAAACGTTAGCGAAACATTCTTCAACTTCTAATTATGTCCCGGAGTTTCAAAAATTTAAGAAACAACAGGAGAAGATCAAAGTTAATTTCACTTCTGATAATGGTGAAGACTATAATGAAGTCTTCTCATTACATGAGCTACATACCGCCCTTGGGCAAGCTCATGACACAGCAACGGGAGCTGATAACATTCATTACCAGCTTTTAAAACATTTACCAGATTCTTGTCTGGAGACACTTTTAGATATTTGATCAAATATGGACATCAGGGAATTTTCCTACTTCATGGCATAATGCCATTGTAGTCCCAATACCGAAGCCTGGCCGGGATCATACAGATCCCTCTAACTATCGACCTATATCCTTAACAAGCTGCGTATGTAAAACCATGGAACGAATGGTTAATAATAGATTAATTTGGTATCTGGAAACCAATAATCTAATTACAAATATCCAATGTGGTTTCCGAAAAAATAGAAGTACTATCGACCATTTAGTAAGATTAGAATCCTTTGTGAAAAATGCTATTGTAAACAAACAACACGTAGTAACAATTTTCTTTGATCTTGAGAAATCCTACGATACTACTTGGAAGCATGGCATTTTAAAGGATTTACATGATTTTGGTTTGAGAGGCCGTTTGCCTAATTTTATATCACAATTTTTAACAGACAGACAATTTCAAGTCCGAGTCGGTTCCACCCTGTCTGACCATTATAACCAGGATCAGGGTGTCCCACAAGGCAGTATATTGTCTGTCACCTTGTTTAGTATTAAAATTAATAGTCTATCCAAGGTTTTAAGTAATTCAGTGGATGGATCACTGTTCGTGGATGATTTTAATGCATCTTGTTGTGGTAAAAATATGCATACCATAGAGAGGCAGTTACAAATCTGTCTCAATAAAATTCATAAATGGTCTCTCGAAAACGGGTTCAAATTTTCTATGTCTAAAACTAACTGTATACACTTCTGCAGAAAATATAAGCCGCATAAAGACCCTGAATTATTTTTGAATGGCACCCCTATCAAAGTTGTTAAAGAGGCCAAATTCTTGGGACTCATCTTTGATAGCCATTTAACTTTCTTACCACACATTAAATCTCTTAAAGCTAAATGCCTGAAAGCACTCGATTTGTTGAAAGTTGTTTCTAATTCCAAGTGGGGAGGGGATCAGACTACCCTCCTACACTTATACAGGTCACTGATCCGTTCCAAACTTGATTATGGCTCCATCGTCTACGGTGGAGCCTGTAAAAGTAATTTAAAAAAACTTGATACTATCCATCACCAGGGACTGAGGCTTTGCCTTGGAGCCTTTCGCACTTCTCCTATTCCAAGTCTGTCTGTTGAGGCGGATGAGCCTTCTCTTAAACAACGCCGTCTGAAACTATCTTTACAATACATCACTAAATTATATTCCAATCAGTCAAATCCAGCCTTTAATTGCGTATTTAATCCTTTGTACGAAGATATTTACAATAAGAAAACATCTCTTGTTCCACCCCTAGGAATAAGAATTAAATCAGTCATTTCTGCTGCGAACATTAACTTTCAGGATATAGCTCCGACAAAACTTTTTTCATCGCCTCCTTGGCAGATGGTAAGACCAACTGTAGACCTCACATTAACAAAACTTAAGAAATCTGATACAAATCCACTTATTTATAAACAAGAATACAATCAATTACGAAACACTTATGACACATATAAATCTATATTTACAGATGGATCCAAGGATGGTGGCGCAGTTGCTAGTGCCACCGTCATTGGATCCAGAACAGTATCTTCACGTTTACCCGATAATAGTTCCATATTCACTGCAGAAGCGCACGCAATTTTAACAGCACTACAATATATCAAGAAGAAATCAAAATACAAAGACTTCATTATATTTTCAGATTCACTTTCGTGCCTTCAGGCTATTAAAAATATGTCATGTAAACATCCATTTTTAATTGAAATTCTTGAGTTATTTAATGATCTTGCGACTGGCCAATATGACATCGTTTTTTGTTGGTTACCAAGCCATGTTGGGATTGTTGGTAACACACTGGCTGATGCTGCCGCAAAAGCAGCACTCAACAAATCTGTGACACCACTTCTTTTACCATACAATGATTATAAACCTGTCATTAGATCTTACATAAGAGATCTAATGCAGAAGAAGTGGGACACCCAAGTGGGTATAAATAAATTACATGCAATAAAAGCGAATATCGGTTATACCTACTTGGGTTGTCAGTCCAGATTTGAAGAGGTCATTTTAAGACGATGTCGTATTGGCCATTCACGTTATACTCATGAATATATTTTAAAAGGTGAATATCCTCCATTCTGCGTCCCTTGTGATGAAAGAATCACGGTCAAGCATGTCCTGCTTGACTGCATTGATTTTTCCATCACAAGGGATAAATATTTCAAGGTATCAGGTATCAAGGATCTTTTTTATCAGGTAAGTAGTCATTTAATTATTGGTTTTTTAAAGGAAATCGAATTACTGCATAAATTTTGATTGTTATAGTTTGTAATTAAATAAATAACTTTTATAATTGGTAGAATTATTCAGTAACTGGGATTGTTAGTGGCTATATCCTCGAAGGGGGTTAAAGTAGTGTAAAATTATTGTCCCCCTGAGAGGGTATGTAAGACCACGTCTTTCAAAGTATGTTTATTTCTGCTCGTTTTTAGACGTAGTATATATGTTCATTTATTCTTGCTAGATTTGTCATTAATCGCCAACAGCGGAAGGGATGCTGTAAATCCGGCTGGGGTCCATGCAGGTAGCAAAAGTACTGTAAGTCCCCATGGACCCTAGCATGGTGATCTACCTTCAGCTGCTGGCGATCTATAGCCCTTTTTTATATTGTACCGTTATATATAGTGATATCTTTTATAGTTGTATACTAGTTTTAAATATTAATCTGTGATGTTCTAGTAATTTTACTGTCCATCGTTGACAGCTTTTTATGTTGTATACATTTATGTATTATTAATGTACTTCTCGTCACGATATGGCTGAAATACTGCGGATGTGACGTTAAATCTTAACTCACTCACTCACTCACTCACTATATTGTTCTCACAAATTAAACAGTGGTTATCTCATTGCTGTGGAAGGTACGACCGCCTGTAAAACTGTGAATCATTGATAAGGAAACAAAACATAATAACTTGTAAAACCTCAGTTGTAGTAACGAGATGTCATTGTGTATCAGTTTTGACTTACTCTTGATACAGGTGTTGTCAGCAGGGTTGAAACGTAATCCCGCCGGACATTTGCATCTTCCCTTGTCGCACAAAAGTCTGCCTGGACAGTCGCCGTCCTTGCACCTTCTTTTTAGCACATTTACCGGTTTACCTGTGTTTATTCAAGATTTATTCTGCATGTGTAAATACCAAAGGAGCCAGACAATAGAGCCAGAAAACATTAGCCAGACAGCAGGAACTACAAAACAGGAGCCATACAGCAGGAGCCAGAAAACAGGAGGCAGACATCAGGAGCCATACAGCGGGAGCCAGACAGCAGAACCAGACAGAAGGAGCCAGAAAACAGGAGGGAGACAGCAGGAGCCAGCCACACAGAATGGGCCAGACAGCAGGAACCAGACAACAGGAGCCAGAAACAGGAGCCAGACAGCGGGAGCTAGACATGAGCCAGACAGCAGGATCAAGAATACAGGAGCCAGACAGCAGGAGCTAGTAAGCAGGGGCCAGAAAGCATGAGCCAGAGAGCAGGAGCCAGATAGCAGGAGCCAGACAGCAGGACCCAGAAAACACGAGCGAGAGAGCAGGAGCAAGAAAGCAGCACCCAGAAGGCAGGGGCCAGACAGCAGGAGCCAGACAGCAGGAGCAAGAGAGGAGCAGCCAGACAGCATAGCCACACAGCAGGAGCCAGAAAGCAGGAGTCACACAGCAGGAGCCAGAAAGCAGGAGCCAGAAAGCAGAGCCAGGCAGAAGGAGCAAGAAAGCAGGAACCAGACAGTAGGACCCAGACATTAGGAGTCATAACGTAGGAAGCAGGCAACAGAGCCAGACAGCAGGAGCCAGACAACAGGAGCCAGAAAACAGGAGCCAGACATCAGGAGCCATACAGCAGGAGCTAGACAGCAGAAGCCAGACAGCAGGAACGACAAAACAGGAGCCAGACAGCAGGAGCCAGAAAAAAGGACGCAGACATCAGGAGCCATACAGCAGGAGCCACACAGCAGGAGCCACACAGCAGGAGCCATACAGCAGGAGCCAGAGAGCAGAACCAGACAGAAGGAGCCAGAAAACAGGACCCAGACAGCAGGTGCCAGCCACACAGAATGGGCCAGACAGCAGGAACCAGACAACAGGAGCCAGAAAGCAGGAGCCAAACAGCGGGAGCTAGACAACAGCCAGACAGCAGGATCAAGAAAACAGGAGCCAGACAGCAGGAGCTAGAAAGCAGGGGCCAGAAAGCATGAGCCATAGAGCAGGAGCCAGAAAACACGAGCGAGACAGCAAGAGCCAGCCACACAGCAGAATCAGACAGCAGGAGCCATACAGCTGGAGTCAGACAGCAGGAGCCAGACAATAGGATGCAGACAGCAGCACCAGACAGAAGGAGCCAGAAAATAGAAGCCAGACAGCAGGAGCCAGCCACACAGAATGGGCCAGACAGCAGGAACCAGACAACAGGAGCCAGAAACAGGAGCCAGACAGCAGGTGCCAGCCACACAGAATGGGCCAGACAGCAGGAACCAGACAACAGGAGCCAGAAAGCAGGAGCCAAACAGCGGGAGCTAGACAGGAGCCAGACAGCAGGATCAAGAAAACAGGAGCCAGACAGCAGGAGCCAGCCACACAGAATGGGCAAGACAGCAGGAACCAGACAACAGGAGCCAGACAGCAGGAGCCAGACAGCAGGAGCTAGAAAGCAGAGGCCAAAAGGATGAGCCAGAGAACAGGAGCCAGACAGCGGGAGACAGACAACAGGACACAGAGAGGAGCAGCCAGACAGAATAGCCACACAGCAGGAGCCAGACAGCAGAAGCCAGAAAGCAGGAGCCACACAGCAGAAGCATGAAAGCAGGAGCCAGAGAGCAGGAGCCAGACAGCAGGAGCCAGAAAGCAGGAGCCACGCATCAGGAGCCAGAAAGCAGAGCCAGGCAGAAGGAGCAAGAAAGCAGGAACCAGACAGTAGGACCCAGAGATTAGGAGTAATAATGTAGGAGCCAGACAACAGAGCCAGACAGCAGGAGCCAGACAACAGGAGCCAGAAAACAGGAGCCAGACATCAGGTGCCAAACAGCGGGAGCTAGACAAGAGCCAGCTAGCAGGATCACGAAAACAGGAGCCAGGCAGCAGGAGGCAGACAGCAGGAGCCAGAAAGCAGAGCCAGACAGCAGGAGCTAGAAAGCAGAGGACAGAAAGCAGGAGCCAGAAGGCAGGGGCCAGACAGCAGGAGCCAGACAGCAGGGGACAGGGAGGAGCAGCCAGACAGAATAGCCACACAGCAGGAGCCAGAAAGCAGGAGCCAGATAGCAGGAGCCAAACAGCGGGAGCTAGACAGGAGCCAGTCAGCAGGATCAAGATAACAGGAGCCAGACAGCAGGAGCTAGAAAGCAGGGGCCAGAAAGCAGGAGCCATAGAGCAGGAGCCAGAAAACACGAGCGAGACAGCAGGCGCCAGCCACACAGCAGAAGCAGACAGCAGGAGCCATACAGCTAGAGTCAGACAGCAGGAGCTAGACAGCAGGAGCCAGACAGCAGAAGCCAGACAATAGGATGCAGACAGCAGAACCAGACAGCAGCAGCCAGAAAGCAGGAGCCAGAAGGCAGGGACCAGACAGCAGGAGCCAGACAGCAGGAGACAGAGAGGAGCAGCCAGACAGAATAGCCACACATCAGGAGCCAGAAAGCAGGAGCCAGACAGCAGGAGCCAGAAAGCAGGAGCCTCACAGCAGGAGCCAGAAAGTAGGAACCAGAAAGCAGAGCCAGAAAGAAGGAGCAAGAAAGCAGGGTCAGTTAGCAGGAGCCAGACAACATGAGCCAGAAAACAGGAGCCAGACATCAGGAGCCAAACAGCGGGAGCCAGAGAGGAGCAGCCAGACAGAATAGCCACACAGCAGGAGCCAGACTGCAGGAGCCAGACATCAGGAGCCAGACGGTATGATGCAGACAGCAGAAGCCAGAAAACACGAGCCACAAAGTAGGAGCCAGACAGAAGGAGCCAGAAAACACGAACCAGACAGCAGGAGCAAGCCAGACAGCAGAACCAGACAGCAGGAGCGAGAAAGCAAGAGCCAGACAGCAGGAGCTAGAAAGCAGGGGCCAGACAGCAGGAGCTAGAAAGCAGGGGCCAGAATTCAGGAGCCAGAGAGCAGGAGACAGAGAGCAGGAGCCAGAAAGCACGAGCCAGACAGCAGGAGCATGAGAACAGGAGCCAGAGAGCAGGAGCCAGACAGCAGGAGCCAGACAGCATGAGACAGAGAGGGGCAGCCAGACATAATAGCCACACAGCAGGAGCCAGAAAGCAGGAGCCAGACAGCTGGAGCCAGAAAGCAGGAGCCTCACAGCAGGAGGCAGAAAGTAGGAGCCAGAAAGTAGGACCAAGAAAGCAGAGCCAGACAGCAGGAGCAAGAAAGCAGGGTCAGATAGCAGGAGCCAGACTGCAGGAGCCAGACGGTAGGATGCAGACAGCAGAAGCCAGAAAACACGAGCCACAAAGTAGGAGCCAGAGAGAAGGAGCCAGAAAACAGGAGCCAGACAACAGGAACCAGACAACAGGGGCCAGACAGCAGGAGCCAGAAAGCAGGAGCCAGACAGCAGGAGCTAGAAAGCAGGGGCCAGACAGCAGGAGCTAGAAAGCAGAAGCCAGACAGCAGGAACGACAAAACAGGAGCCAGACAGCAGCAGCCACACAGCAGGAGCCACACAGCAGGAGCCACACAGCAGGAGCCACACAGCAGAACCAGACAGAAGGAGCCAGAAAACAGGAGCCAGACAGCAGGAGCCAGCCACACAGAATGGGCCAGACAGCAGGAACCAGACAACAGGAGCCAGAAAGCAGGAGCCAAACAGCGGGAGTTAGACAAGAGCCAGCTAGCAGGATCAAGAAAACAGGAGCCAGACAGCAGGGGCTAGAAAGCAGGGGCCAGAAAGCATGAGCCATAGAGCAGCCAGAAAACACGAGCGAGACAGCAGAAGCCAGCCACACAGCAGAACCAGACATCAGGAGCAATACAGCTCGAGTCAGAAAGCAAGAGCCAGACAGCAGGAGCCAGAAAGCAGGAGCCTCACAGCAGGAGCCAGAAAGTAGGAGCCAGAAAGTAGGAACCAGAAAGCACAGCCAGAAAGAAGGAGCAAGAAAGCAGGGTCAGATAGCAGGAGCCAGACTGCAGGAGCCAGACAGCAGGAGCCAGACGGTAGGATGCAGACAGCAGAAGCCAGAAAACACGTGCCACAAAGCAGGAGCCAGACAGCAGGAGCCAGCCAGACAGCAGAACCAGACAGCTGGAGCCAGAAAGCAGGAGCCAGACAGCAGGAGCTAGAAAGCAGGGGCCAGACAGCAGGAGCTAGAAAGCAGGGGCCAGAATTCAGGAGCCAGAGAGCAGGAGACAGACAGCGGGATCCAGAAAACACGAGCCAGACAGCAGAAGCATGAAAGCAGGAGCCAGACAGCAGGAGCCAGACAGCAGGAGCCAGAAAGCAGGAGCCAGAAGGCAGGGACCAGACAGCAGGAGCCAGACAGCATGAGACAGAGAGGGGCAGCCAGACAGAATAGCCACACAGCAGGAGCCAGAAAGCAGGAGCCAGACAGCTGGAGCCAGAAAGCAGGAGCCTCACAGCAGGAGGCAGAAAGTAGGAGCCAGAAAGTAGGACCCAGAAAGCAGAGCCAGACAGCAGGAGCAAGAAAGCAGGGTCAGATAGCAGGAGCCAGACTGCAGGAGCCAGACGGTAGGATGCAGACAGCAGAAGCCAGAAAACACGAGCCACAAAGTAGGAGCCAGAGAGAAGGAGCCAGAAAACAGGAGCCAGACAACAGGAACCAGACAACAGGGGCCAGACAGCAGGAGCCAGAAAGCAGGAGCCAGACAGCAGGAGCTAGAAAGCAGGGGCCAGACAGCAGGAGCTAGAAAGCAGGGGCCACAATTCAGGAGCCAGAGAGCAGAAGCATGAAAGCAGGAGCCAGAGAGCAGGAGCCAGACAGCAGGAGCCAGACAGCAGGAGCCAGAAAGCAGGAGCCAGACAGCAGGAGACAGACAGCAGGGGACAGAAAGGAGCAGCCAGACAGAATAGACACACAGCAGAAGTCAGAAAGTAGGAGGCAGACAGCAGGAGCCAGTAAGGAGAGCCAGACAGCAGGAGCTAGAAAGCAGAGGCCAGAAAGCTTGAGCCAGAGAGCATGAGCCAGACAGCGGGAGCCAGACAGCAGGAGCCAGAAAGAAGGAGCCACACAGCAGGAGCCAGAAAGCAGAGCCAGACAGAAGGAGCGAGAAAGTACGAGCCAAACAGGAGCCAGATAGCAGAGCCAGACTGCAAGTGCCAGACAGCAGAAGCCAAACAGCAGGAATTACAAAACAGGAGCCAGACAGCAGGAGCCAGAAAACAGGAGCCAGACAACAGGAACCAGACAACAGGGGCCAGAAACCAGGAGCCAGACAGCGGGAGCTAGACAGGAGCCAGACAGCAGGAGCCAGCCAGACAACAGAAGCAGACAGCAGGAGCTAGACAGCAAAGGCCAGACAACAGAACCAGACAGCAGGAGCCAGAAATCAGGAGCCAGAAAGCAGGAGCCACACAGCAGGAGCTAGAAAGCAGGGGCCAGACAGCAGGAGCTAGAAAGCAGGGGCCAGAATTCAGGAGCCAGAGAGCAGAAGACAGAGAGCAGGAGCCAGAAAACACGAGCCAGACAGCAGGAGCATGAAAGCAGGAGCCAGAGAGCAGGAGCCAGACAGCAGGAGCCAGGAGGCAGGAGACAGACAGCAGGAGACAGACAGCAGGGGACAGGAAGGAGCAGCCAGACAGAATAGCCACACAGCAGAAGCCAGAAAGTATGTGGCAGACAGCAGGAGCCAGAAAGCAGAGCCAGACAGCAGGAGCTAGAAAGCAGAGGCCAGAAAGCATGAGCCAGAGAGCATGAGCCAGACAGCGGGAGCCAGACAGCAGGAGCCAGAAAGCAGGAGCAAGAAGGCAGGGGCCAGACATCAGGAGCCAGACAGCAGGAGACAGAGAGGAGAAGCCAGAGAGAATAGCCACACAGCAGGAGCCAGACAGCAGGAGCCAGAAAGCAGGAGCCAGAAAGCAGGAGCCAGAAAGTAGGAGCCACATAGCAGGAGCCAGAAAGCAGAGCCAGACAGAAGGAGCAAGAAAGCAGGGGCCAGACAGCAGGAGCCAGACAGCAGGAGCCAGAACGTACGAGCCAAACAGGAGCCAGATAGCAGAGCCAGACTGCAGGTGCTAGACAGCAGGAGCCAAACAGCAGGAACTATAAAACAGGAGCCAGACAGCAGGAGCCAGAAAACAGGAGCCAGACAACAGGAACCAGACAACAGGGGCGAGAAACCAGGAGCCAGACAGCGGGAGCTAGACAGGAGCCAGCCAGACAGCAGAACCAGACAGCAGGAGCCAGAAAGCAGCAGACAGACAGCAAAAGCCAGACAGCAGGAGCCTCATAGCAGGAGCCAGAAAGTAGGAGCCAGAAAGTAGGAACCAGAAAGCAGAGCCAGACAGCAGGAGCAAGAAAGCAGGGTCAGATAGCAGGAGCCAGACTGCAGGAGCCAGACGGTAGGATGCAGACAGCAGAAGCCAGAAAACACGAGCCACAAAGTAGGAGCCAGAGAGAAGGAGCCAGAAAACAGGGGCCAGACAACAGGAACCAGACAACAGGGGCCAGACAGCAGGAGCCAGAAAGCAGGAGCCAGACAGCAGGAGCTAGAAAGCAGGGGCCAGACAGCAGGAGCTAGAAAGCAGGGGCCACAATTCAGGAGCCAGAGAGCAGAAGCATGAAAGCAGGAGCCAGAGAGCAGGAGCCAGACAGCAGGAGCCAGACAGCAGGAGCCAGAAAGCAGGAGCCAGACAGCAGGAGACAGACAGCAGGGGACAGAAAGGAGCAGCCAGACAGAATAGACACACAGCAGAAGTCAGAAAGTAGGAGGCAGACAGCAGGAGCCAGTAAGGAGAGCCAGACAGCAGGAGCTAGAAAGCAGAGGCCAGAAAGCTTGAGCCAGAGAGCATGAGCCAGACAGCGGGAGCCAGACAGCAGGAGCCAGAAAGAAGGAGCCACACAGCAGGAGCCAGAAAGCAGAGCCAGACAGAAGGAGCGAGAAAGTACGAGCCAAACAGGAGCCAGATAGCAGAACCAGACTGCAAGTGCCAGACAGCAGAAGCCAAACAGCAGGAATTACAAAACAGGAGCCAGACAGCAGGAGCCAGAAAACAGGAGCCAGACAACAGGAACCAGACAACAGGGGCGAGAAACCAGGAGCCAGACAGCGGGAGCTAGACAGGAGCCAGCCAGACAGCAGAACCAGACAGCAGGAGCCAGAAAGCAGCAGACAGACAGCAAAAGCCAGACAGCAGGAGCCTCATAGCAGGAGCCAGAAAGTAGGAGCCAGAAAGTAGGAACCAGAAAGCAGAGCCAGACAGCAGGAGCAAGAAAGCAGGGTCAGATAGCAGGAGCCAGACTGCAGGAGCCAGACGGTAGGATGCAGACAGCAGAAGCCAGAAAACACGAGCCACAAAGTAGGAGCCAGAGAGAAGGAGCCAGAAAACAGGGGCCAGACAACAGGAACCAGACAACAGGGGCCAGACAGCAGGAGCCAGAAAGCAGGAGCCAGACAGCAGGAGCTAGAAAGCAGGGGCCAGACTGCAGGAGCTAGAAAGCAGGGGCCACAATTCAGGAGCCAGAGAGCAGAAGCATGAAAGCAGGAGCCAGAGAGCAGGAGCCAGACAGCAGGAGCCAGACAGCAGGAGCCAGAAAGCAGGAGCCAGACAGCAGGAGACAGACAGCAGGGGACAGAAAGGAGCAGCCAGACAGAATAGACACACAGCAGAAGTCAGAAAGTAGGAGGCAGACAGCAGGAGCCAGTAAGGAGAGCCAGACAGCAGGAGCTAGAAAGCAGAGGCCAGAAAGCTTGAGCCAGAGAGCATGAGCCAGACAGCGGGAGCCAGACAGCAGGAGCCAGAAAGAAGGAGCCACACAGCAGGAGCCAGAAAGCAGAGCCAGACAGAAGGAGCGAGAAAGTACGAGCCAAACAGGAGCCAGATAGCAGAACCAGACTGCAAGTGCCAGACAGCAGAAGCCAAACAGCAGGAATTACAAAACAGGAGCCAGACAGCAGGAGCCAGAAAACAGGAGCCAGACAACAGGAACCAGACAACAGGGGCCAGAAACCAGGAGCCAGACAGCGGGAGCTAGACAGGAGCCAGAGAGCAGGAGCCAGCCAGACAACAGAAGCAGACAGCAGGAGCTAGACAGCAAAGGCCAGACAACAGAACCAGACAGCAGGAGCCAGAAATCAGGTGCCAGAAAGCAGGAGCCACACAGCAGGAGCTAGAAAGCAGGGGCCAGACAGCAGGAGCTAGAAAGCAGGGGCCAGAATTCAGGAGCCAGAGAGCAGAAGACAGAGAGCGGGAGCCAGAAAACACGAGCCAGACAGCAGGAGCATGAAAGCAGAGGCCAGAAAGCAGGAGCCAGCCAGACAACAGAAGCAGACAGCAGGAGCTAGACAGCAAAGGCCAGACAACAGAACCAGACAGCAGGAGCCAGAAATCAGGAGCCAGAAAGCAGGAGCCACACAGCAGGAGCTAGAAAGCAGGGGCCAGAATTCAGGAGCCAGAGAGCAGAAGACAGAGAGCAGGAGCCAGAAAACACGAGCCAGACAGCAGGAGCATGAAAGCAGGAGCCAGAGAGCAGGAGCCAGACAGCAGAAGCCAGAAAGCAGGAGACAGACAGCAGGAGACAGACAGCAGGGGACAGGAAGGAGCAGCCAGACAGAATAGCCACACAGCAGAACCAGAAAGTAGGTGGCAGACAGCAGGAGCCAGAAAGCAGAGCCAGACAGCAGGAGCTAGAAAGCAGAGGCCAGAAAGCATGAGCCAGAGAGCATGAGCCAGACAGCGGGAGCCAGACAGCAGGAGCCAGAAAGCAGGAGCAAGAAGGCAGGGGCCAGACATCAGGAGCCAGACAGCAGGAGACAGAGAGGAGAAGCCAGAGAGAATAGCCACACAGCAGGAGCCAGACAGCAGGAGCCAGAAAGCAGGAGCCAGAAAGCAGGAGCCAGAAAGCAGGAGCCAGAAAGTAGGAGCCACATAGCAGGAGCCAGAAAGCAGAGCCAGACAGAAGGAGCAACAAAGCAGGGGCCAGACAGCAGGAGCCAGACAGCAGGAGCCAGAACGTACGAGCCAAACAGGAGCCAGATAGCAGAGCCAGACTGCAGGTGCTAGACAGCAGGAGCCAAACAGCAGGAACTATAAAACAGGAGCCAGACAGCAGGAGCCAGAAAACAGGAGCCAGACAACAGGAACCAGACAACAGGGGCGAGAAACCAGGAGCCAGACAGCGGGAGCTAGACAGGAGCCAGCCAGACAGCAGAACCAGACAGCAGGAGCCAGAAAGCAGCAGACAGACAGCAAAAGCCAGACAGCAGGAGCCTCATAGCAGGAGCCAGAAAGTAGGAGCCAGAAAGTAGGAACCAGAAAGCAGAGCCAGACAGCAGGAGCAAGAAAGCAGGGTCAGATAGCAGGAGCCAGACTGCAGGAGCCAGACGGTAGGATGCAGACAGCAGAAGCCAGAAAACACGAGCCACAAAGTAGGAGCCAGAGAGAAGGAGCCAGAAAACAGGGGCCAGACAACAGGAACCAGACAACAGGGGCCAGACAGCAGGAGCCAGAAAGCAGGAGCCAGACAGCAGGAGCTAGAAAGCAGGGGCCAGACAGCAGGAGCTAGAAAGCAGGGGCCACAATTCAGGAGCCAGAGAGCAGAAGCATGAAAGCAGGAGCCAGAGAGCAGGAGCCAGACAGCAGGAGCCAGACAGCAGGAGCCAGAAAGCAGGAGCCAGACAGCAGGAGACAGACAGCAGGGGACAGAAAGGAGCAGCCAGACAGAATAGACACACAGCAGAAGTCAGAAAGTAGGAGGCAGACAGCAGGAGCCAGTAAGGAGAGCCAGACAGCAGGAGCTAGAAAGCAGAGGCCAGAAAGCTTGAGCCAGAGAGCATGAGCCAGACAGCGGGAGCCAGACAGCAGGAGCCAGAAAGAAGGAGCCACACAGCAGGAGCCAGAAAGCAGAGCCAGACAGAAGGAGCGAGAAAGTACGAGCCAAACAGGAGCCAGATAGCAGAACCAGACTGCAAGTGCCAGACAGCAGAAGCCAAACAGCAGGAATTACAAAACAGGAGCCAGACAGCAGGAGCCAGAAAACAGGAGCCAGACAACAGGAACCAGACAACAGGGGCGAGAAACCAGGAGCCAGACAGCGGGAGCTAGACAGGAGCCAGCCAGACAGCAGAACCAGACAGCAGGAGCCAGAAAGCAGCAGACAGACAGCAAAAGCCAGACAGCAGGAGCCTCATAGCAGGAGCCAGAAAGTAGGAGCCAGAAAGTAGGAACCAGAAAGCAGAGCCAGACAGCAGGAGCAAGAAAGCAGGGTCAGATAGCAGGAGCCATACTGCAGGAGCCAGACGGTAGGATGCAGACAGCAGAAGCCAGAAAACACGAGCCACAAAGTAGGAGCCAGAGAGAAGGAGCCAGAAAACAGGGGCCAGACAACAGGAACCAGACAACAGGGGCCAGACAGCAGGAGCCAGAAAGCAGGAGCCAGACAGCAGGAGCTAGAAAGCAGGGGCCAGACAGCAGGAGCTAGAAAGCAGGGGCCACAATTCAGGAGCCAGAGAGCAGAAGCATGAAAGCAGGTGCCAGAGAGCAGGAGCCAGACAGCAGGAGCCAGACAGCAGGAGCCAGAAAGCAGGAGCCAGACAGCAGGAGACAGACAGCAGGGGACAGAAAGGAGCAGCCAGACAGAATAGACACACAGCAGAAGTCAGAAAGTAGGAGGCAGACAGCAGGAGCCAGTAAGGAGAGCCAGACAGCAGGAGGTAGAAAGCAGAGGCCAGAAAGCTTGAGCCAGAGAGCATGAGCCAGACAGCGGGAGCCAGACAGCAGGAGCCAGAAAGAAGGAGCCACACAGCAGGAGCCAGAAAGCAGAGCCAGACAGAAGGAGCGAGAAAGTACGAGCCAAACAGGAGCCAGATAGCAGAACCAGACTGCAAGTGCCAGACAGCAGAAGCCAAACAGCAGGAATTACAAAACAGGAGCCAGACAGCAGGAGCCAGAAAACAGGAGCCAGACAACAGGAACCAGACAACAGGGGCCAGAAACCAGGAGCCAGACAGCGGGAGCTAGACAGGAGCCAGAGAGCAGGAGCCAGCCAGACAACAGAAGCAGACAGCAGGAGCTAGACAGCAAAGGCCAGACAACAGAACCAGACAGCAGGAGCCAGAAATCAGGTGCCAGAAAGCAGGAGCCACACAGCAGGAGCTAGAAAGCAGGGGCCAGACAGCAGGAGCTAGAAAGCAGGGGCCAGAATTCAGGAGCCAGAGAGCAGAAGACAGAGAGCGGGAGCCAGAAAACACGAGCCAGACAGCAGGAGCATGAAAGCAGAGGCCAGAAAGCATGAGCCAGAGAGCATGAGCCAGACAGCAGGAGCCAGACAGCAGGAGCCAGAAAGCAGGAGCAAGAAGGCAGGGGCCAGACATCAGGAGCCAGACAGCAGGACACAGAGAGGAGAAGCCAGAGAGAATAGCCATACAGCAGGAGCCAGACAGCAGGAGCCAGAAAGCAGGAGCCAGAAAGCAGGAGCCAGAAAGTAGGAGCCACATAGCAGGAGCCAGAAAGCAGAGCCAGACAGAAGGAGCAAGAAAGCAGGGGCCAGACAGCAGGAGCCAGACAGCAGGAGCCAGAACGTACGAGCCAAACAGGAGCCAGATAGCAGAGCCAGACTGCAGGTGCTAGACAGCAGGAGCCAAACAGCAGGAACTATAAAACAGGAGCCAGACAGCAGGAGCCAGAAAACAGGAGCCAGACAACAGGAACCAGACAACAGGGGCGAGAAACCAGGAGCCAGACAGCGGGAGCTAGACAGGAGCCAGCCAGACAGCAGAACCAGACAGCAGGAGCCAGAAAGCAGGAGCCAAACAGCAAAAGCCAGACAGCAGGAGCCTCATAGCAGGAGCCAGAAAGTAGGAGCCAGAAAGTAGGAACCAGAAAGCAGAGCCAGACAGCAGGAGCAAGAAAGCAGGGTCAGATAGCAGGAGCCAGACAGCAGGAGCCAGACGGTAGGATGCAGACAGCAGAAGCCCGAAAACACAAGCTACAAAGTAGGAGCCAGTGAGAAGGAGCCAGAAAGGAGCAGCCAGACAGAATAGCCACACAGCAGAAGTCAGAAAGTACGAGCCAAACAGGAGCCAGATAGCAGAGCCAGACAGCAGGTGCCAGACAGCAGGAGCTAGAAAGCAGAGGCCAGAAAGCTTGAGCCAGAGAGCATGAGCCAGACAGCGGGAGCCAGACAGCAGGAGCCAGAAAGAAGGAGCCACACAGCAGGAGCCAGAAAGCAGAGCCAGACAGAAGGAGCAAGAAAGTACGAGCCAAACAGGAGCCAGATAGCAGAGCCAGACAGCAGGTGCCAGACAGCAGGAGCCAAACAGCAGGAATTACAAAACAGGAGCTAGACAGCAGGAGCTAGAAAACAGGAGCCAGACAACAGGAACCAGACAACAGGGGCCAGAAACCAGGAGCCAGACAGCGGGAGCTAGACAGGAGCCAGACAGCAGGAGCCAGCCAGACAACAGAAGCAGACAGCAGGAGCTAGACAGCAAAGGCGAGACAACAGAACCAGACAGCAGGAGCCAGAAATCAGGAGCCAGACAGCAGGAGCTAGAAAGCAGGGGCCAGAAATCAGGAGCCAGACTGCAGGAGCCAGAAAGGAGGAGCCAAACAGGAGCCAGACTGCAGGAGCCAGACAGCAGGAGCCAGCCAGACAACAGAAGCAGACAGCAGGAGCTAGACAGCAAAGGCCAGACAACAGAACCAGACAGCAGGAGCCAGAAATCAGGAGCCAGACAGCAGGAGCTAGAAAGCAGGGGCCAGAAATCAGGAGCCAGACTGCAGGAGCCAGAAAGGAGGGGCCAAACAGGAGCCAGACTGCAGGAGCCAGACATCAGGAGAGAGACGGTAGGATGCAGACAGCAGAAGCCAGAAAACACGAGCCACAAAGCAGGAGCCAGACAGAAGAAGCCAGAAAACACGAGCCAGACAGCAGGAGCCAGCCAGACAGCAGAACCAGACAGCAGGAGCCAGAAAGCAGGAGCGAGACAGCAGGAGCTAGAAAGCAGGGGCCAGACAGCAGGAGCTAGAAAGCAGGGGCCAGAATTCAGGAGCCAGATAGTAGGAGACAGACAGCGGTACCCAGAAAACACGAGCCAGACAGCAGGAGCATGAAAGCAGGAGCCAGAAAGCAGGAGCCAGAAGGCAGGGACCAGACAGAAGGAGCCAGACAGCAGGAGACAGAGAGGTGCAGCCAGACAGAATAGCCACACAGCAGCAGACATACAGCAGGAGCCAGAAAGCAGGAGCATCACAGCAGGAGCCAGACAGTAGGAGCCAGAAAGTAGGAACCAGAAAGCAGAGCCAGATAGAAGGGGCAAGAAAGCAGGGTCAGATAGCAGGAGCCAAACAGCAGGAGCCAGACGGTAGGATGCAGACAGGAGAAGCCAGAAAACACGAGCCACAAAGTAGGAGCCAGACAGAAGGAGCCAGAAAACACGAGCCAGACAGCAGGAGCCAGCCAGACGGCAGAACCAGACAGCAGAACCAGACAGCAGGAGCCAGACAGCAGGAGCTAGAAAGCAGGGGCCAGACAGCAGGAGCTAGAAAGCAGGGACCAGAATTCAGGAACCAGAGAGCAGGAGACAGACAGCAGGAGCCAGAAAACACGAGCCAGGCAGCAGGAGCATGAAAGCAGGAGCCAGAAAGCAGGAGCCAGACAGCAGGAGCCAGAAAGCAGGAGCCAGAAGACAGGGACCAGACAGCAGGAGACAGACAGCATGAGCCACACAGCAGGAGCCAGAAAGCAGGAGCCAGACAGCAGGAGCCAGAAAGCAGGAGCCAGAAAGCAGGAGCCAGACAGCAGGAGCTAGAAAGCAGGGGCCAGACAGCAGGAGCTAGAAAGCAGGGGCCAGAATTCAGGAGCCAGAGAGCAGAAGCATGAAAGCAGGAGCCAGAGAGCAGGAGCAAGACAGCAGGAGCCAGAAAGCAGGAGCCAGAAAGCAGGAGCCAGACAGCAGCAGACAGACAGCAGGGGACAGGAAGGAGCAGCCAGACAGAATAGCCACACAGCAGAAGCCAGAAAGTAGGAGGCAGAAAGCAGGAGCCAGAAAGCAGGAGCCTCACAGCAGGAGCCAGAAAGTAGGAGCCAGAACGTAGGGACCGGAAAGCAGAGCCAGACAGCAGGAGCCAGACGGTAGGATGCAGACAGCAGAAGCCAGAAAACACGAGCCACAAAGTAGGAGCCAGAGAGAAGGAGCCAGAAAACACGAGCCAGACAGCAGGAGCCGGCCAGACAGCAGAACCAGACAGCAGAACCAGACAGCAGGAGCCAGAAAGCAGGAGCCAGACAGCAGGAGCTAGAAAGCAGGGGCCAGACATCAGGAGCTAGAAAGGAGGAGCCAGACAGCAGGAGCCAGACAGCAGGAGCCAGAAAGCAGGAGCAAGAAGGCAGGGGCCAGACATCAGGAGCCAGACAGCAGGAGACAGAGAGGAGCAGCCAGAGAGAATTCAGGAGCCAGAGAGCAGAAGACAGAGAGCGGGAGCCAGAAAACACGAGCCAGACAGCAGGAGCATGAAAGCAGGAGCCAGAGAGCAGGAGCCAGACAGCAGGAGCGAGACGGCAGGAGCCAGAAAGCAGGAGCCAGACAGCAGGAGACAGACAGCAGGGGACAGGAAGGAGCAGCCAGACAGAATAGCACCACAGCAGAAGCCAGAAAGTAGGAGGCAGACAGCAGGAGCCAGAAAGCAGAGCCAGACAGCAGGAGCTAGAAAGCAGAGGCCAGAAAGCATGAGCCAGAGAGCAGGAGCCAGACAGCGGGAGCCAGACAGCAGGAGCCAGAAAACAGGAGCAAGAAGGCAGGGGCCAGACATCAGGAGCCAGACAGCAGGAGACAGAGAGGAGAAGCCAGAGAGAATAGCCACACAGCAGGAGCCAGACAGCAGGAGCCAGAAGGCAGGAGCCAGAAAGCAGGAGCCAGAAAGTAGGAGCTACACAACAGGAGCCAGAAAGGAGAGCCAGACAGAAGGAGCAAGAAAGCAGGGTCAGTTAGCAGGAGCCAGACAGCAGGAGCCAGAACGTACGAGCCAAACAGGAGCCAGATAGCAGAGCCAGACTGCAGGTGCTAGACAGCAGGAGCCAAACAGCAGGAACTATAAAACAGGAGCCAGACAGCAGGAGCCAGAAAACAGGAGCCAGACAACAGGAACCAGACAACAGGGGGCAGAAACCAGGAGCCAGACAGCGGGAGCTAGACAGGAGCCAGACAACAGGAGCCAGCCAGACAGCAGAACCAGACAGCAGGAACTAGACAGCAAAAGCCAGACAACAGAACCAGACAGCAGGAGCCAGAAAGCAGGAGCCAGACAGCAGGAGCTAGAAAGCAGGGGCCAGAAATCAGGAGCCAGACATTAGAAGTCATAACGTAGTAGCCAGTCAACAGAGCCAGACAGCAGGAGCTAGACAACAGGAGCCAGAAAACAGGAGCCAGACATCAGGAGCCAGACAGCAGGAACGACAAAACAGGAGCCAGACAGCAGGAGCCAGCCACACAGAAAAAAAGGAGGCAGACATCAGGATACATACAGCAGGAACCACACAGCAGGAGCCAGACAGCAGGAGCCACACAGCAGAACCAGACAGAAGGAGCCAGAAAACAGGAGCCAGACAGCAGGAGCCAGCCACACAGAATGGGCCAGACAGCAGGAACCAGACAACAGGAGCCAGAAAGCAGGAGCCAAACAGCGGGAGCTAGACAAGAGCCAGCTAGCAGGATCAAGAAAACAGGAGCCAAACAGCAGGAGCTAGAAAGCAGGGGCCAGAAAGCATGAGCAATAGAGCAGGAGCCAGAAAACACGAGCGAGACAGCAGAAGCCAGCCACACAGCAGAACCAGACAGCAGGAGCCATACAGCTAGAGTCAGACAGCAGGAGCTAGACAGCAGGAGCTAGACAGCAGGAGCCAGACAATAGGATGCAGTCAGCAGAACCAGACAGAAGGAGCCAGAAAACAGGAGCCAGACAGCAGGAGCCAGAAAGTAGGAGCTACACAACAGGAGCCAGAAAGGAGAGCCAGACAGAAGGAGCAAGAAAGCAGGGTCAGTTAGCAGGAGCCAGACAGCAGGAGCCAGAACGTACGAGCCAAACAGGAGCCAGATAGCAGAGCCAGACTGCAGGTGCTAGACAGCAGGAGCCAAACAGCAGGAACTATAAAACAGGAGCCAGACAGCAGGAGCCAGAAAACAGGAGCCAGACAACAGGAACCAGACAACAGGGGCGAGAAACCAGGAGCCAGACAGCGGGAGCTAGACAGGGGCCAGACAACAGGAGCCAGCCAGACAGCAGAACCACACAGCAGGAGCTAGACAGCAAAAGCCAGACAACAGAACCAGACAGCAGGAGCCAGAAAGCAGGAGCCAGACAGCAGGAGCTAGAAAGCAGGGGCCAGCAATCAGGAGCCAGACAGCAGGGGACAGGAAGGAGCAGCCAGACAGAATAGCCACACAGCAGAAGCCAGAAAGTAGGAGGAAGACAGCAGGAGCCAGAAAGCAGAGCCAGACAGCAGGAGCTAGAAAGCAGAGGCCAGAAAGCATGAGCCAGAGAGCATGAGCCAGACAGCGGGAGCCAGAGAGCAGGAGCCAGAAAGCAGGAGCAAGAAGGCAGGGGCCAGACATCAGGAGCCAGACAGCAGGAGACAGAGAGGAGCAGCCAGAGAGAATAGCCACACAGCAGGAGCCAGACAGCAGGAGCCAGAAAGCAGGAGCCACACAGCAGGAGCCAGAAAGTAGGAGCCACACAGCAGGAGCCAGAAAGCAGAGCCAGACAGAAGGAGGAAGAAAGCAGGGTCAGATAGCAGGAGCCAGACAGCAGGAGCCAGAACGTACGAGCCAAACAGGAGCCAGATAGCAGAGCCAGACTGCAAGTGCTAGACAGCAAGTGCTAGACAGCAGGAGTCAAACAGCAGGAGCCAAACAGGAGCCAGACATCAGGAGCCAGAAAACAGGAGCCAGACAACAGGAACCAGACAACAGGGGCGAGAAACCAGGAGCCAGACAGCGGGAGCTAGACAGGAGCCAGACAACAGGAGCCAGCCAGACAGCAGAACCAGACAGCAGGAGCTAGACAGCAAAAGCCAGACAACAGAACCAGACAGCAGGAGCCAGAAAGCAGGAGCCAGACAGCAGGAGCTAGAAAGCAGGGGCCAGCAATCAGGAGCCAGACATTAGAAGTCATAACGTAGTAGCCAGTCAACAGAGCCAGACAGCAGGAGCTAGACAACATGAGCCAGAAAACAGGAGCCAGACATCAGGAGCCAGACAGCAGGAACGACAAAACAGGAGCCAGACAGCAGGAGCCAGCCACACAGAAAAAAAGGAGGCAGACATCAGGATACATACAGCAGGAGCCACAGAGCAGGAGCCAGACAGCAGGAGCCAGACAGCAGAACCAGACAGAAGGAGCCAGAAAACAGGAGCCAGACAGCAGGAGCCAGCCACACAGAATGGGCCAGACAGCAGGAACCAGACAACAGGAGCCAGAAAGCAGGAGCCAAACAGCGGGAGCTAGACAACAGCCAGCTAGCAGGATCAAGAAAACAGGAGCCAAACAGCAGGAGCTAGAAAGCAGGGGCCAGAAAGCATGAGCCATAGAGCAGGAGCCAGAAAACACGAGCGAGACAGCAGAAGCCAGCCACACAGCAGAACCAGACAGCAGGAGCCATACAGCTAGAGTCAGACAGCAGGAGCTAGACAGCAGGAGCCAGACAATAGGATGCAGTCAGCAGAACCAGACAGAAGGAGCCAGAAAACAGGAGCCAGAGAGCGGGAGCCAGACAGCAGGAGCCAGAAAGCAGGAGCCAGAAGGCAGGGGCCAGACAGCAGGAGACAGACAGCAGGGGACAGGTAGGAGCAGCCAGACGGAATAGCCACACAGCAGGAGCCAGAAAGCAGGAGCCAGACAGCAGGAGCCAGAAAGCAGGAGCCAGAAAGTAGGAGCCACACAACAGGAGCCAGAAAGGAGAGCCAGACAGAAGGAGCAAGAAAGCAGGGTCAGACAGCAGGAGCCAGACAGCAGGAGCCAGAACGTACGAGCCAAACAGGAGCCAGATAGCAGAGCCAGACTGCAGGTGCTAGACAGCAGGAGCCAAACAGCAGGAACTATAAAACAGGAGCCAGACAGCAGGAGCCAGAAAACAGGAGCCAGACAACAGGAACCAGACAACAGGGGCGAGAAACCAGGAGCCAGACAGCGGGAGCTAGACAGGAGCCAGACAACAGGAGCCAGCCAGACAGCAGAACCACACAGCAGGAGCTAGACAGCAAAAGCCAGACAACAGAACCAGACAGCAGGAGCCAGAAAGCAGGAGCCAGACAGCAGGAGCTAGAAAGCAGGGGCCAGCAATCAGGAGCCAGACATCAGGAGGCAGACAGCAGGGGACAGGAAGGAGCAGCCAGACAGAATAGCCACACAGCAGAAGCCAGAAAGTAGGAGGCAGACAGCAGGAGCCAGAAAGCAGAGCCAGACAGCAGGAGCTAGAAAGCAGAGGCCAGAAAGCATCAGCCAGAGAGCATGAGCCAGACAGCGGGAGCCAGAGAGCAGGAGCCAGAAAGCAGGAGCAAGAAGGCAGGGGCCAGACAGCAGGAGCCAGACAGCAGGAGACAGAGAGGAGCAGCCAGAGAGAATAGCCACACAGCAGGAGGTAGACAGCAGGAGCCAGAAAGCAGGAGCCAGACATCAGGAGCCAGACAGCAGGAACGACAAAACAGGAGCCAGACAGCAGGAGCCAGCCACACAGAAAAAAAGGAGGCAGACATCAGGATACATACAGCAGGAGCCACAGAGCAGGAGCCAGACAGCAGGAGCCAGACAGCAGAACCAGACAGAAGGAGCCAGAAAACAGGAGCCAGACAGCAGGAGCCAGCCACACAGAATGGGCCAGACAGCAGGAACCAGACAACAGGAGCCAGAAAGCAGGAGCCAAACAGCGGGAGCTAGAAAGCAGGGGCCAGAAAGCATGAGCCATAGAGCAGGAGCCAGAAAACACGAGCGAGACAGCAGAAGCCAGCCACACAGCAGAACCAGACAGCAGGAGCCATACAGCTAGAGTCAGACAGCAGGAGCTAGACAGCAGGAGCCAGACAATAGGATGCAGTCAGCAGAACCAGACAGAAGGAGCCAGAAAACAGGAGCCAGACAGCAGGAGCCAGACAGCAGGAGCCAGAAAGCAGGAGCCAGAAGGCAGGGGCCAGACAGCAGGAGACAGACAGCAGGGGACAGGTAGGAGCAGCCAGACAGAATAGCCACACAGCAGGAGCCAGAAAGCAGGAGCCAGAAGGCAGGAGCCAGAAAGCAGGAGCCAGAAAGTAGGAGCCACACAACAGGAGCCAGAAAGGAGAGCCAGACAGAAGGAGCAAGAAAGCAGGGTCAGACAGCAGGAGCCAGACAGCAGGAGCCAGAACGTACGAGCCAAACAGGAGCCAGATAGCAGAGCCAGACTGCAGGTGCTAGACAGCAGGAGCCAAACAGCAGGAACTATAAAACAGGAGCCAGACAGCAGGAGCCAGAAAACAGGAGCCAGACAACAGGAACCAGACAACAGGGGCGAGAAACCAGGAGCCAGACAGCGGGAGCTAGACAGGAGCCAGACAACAGGAGCCAGCCAGACAGCAGAACCAGACAGCAGGAGCTAGACAGCAAAAGCCAGACAACAGAACCAGACAGCAGGAGCCAGAAAGCAGGAGCCAGACAGCAGGAGCTAGAAAGCAGGGGCCAGCAATCAGGAGCCAGACATCAGGAGGCAGACAGCAGGGGACAGGAAGGAGCAGCCAGACAGAATAGCCACACAGCAGAAGCCAGAAAGTAGGAGGCAGACAGCAGGAGCCAGAAAGCAGAGCCAGACAGCAGGAGCTAGAAAGCAGAGGCCAGAAAGCATCAGCCAGAGAGCATGAGCCAGACAGCGGGAGCCAGAGAGCAGGAGCCAGAAAGCAGGAGCTAGAAAGCAGGGGCCAGACATCAGGAGCCAGACAGCAGGAGACAGAGAGGAGCAGCCAGAGAGAATAGCCACACAGCAGGAGCCAGAAAGCAGGAGCCAGAAGGCAGGAGCCAGAAAGTAGGAGCCACACAACAGGAGCCAGAAAGGAGAGCCAGACAGAAGGAGCAAGAAAGCAGGGTCAGTTAGCGGAGCCAGACAGCAGGAGCCAGAACGTTCGAGCCAAACAGGAGCCAGATAGCAGAGCCAGACTGCAGGTGCTAGACAGCAGGAGCCAAACAGCAGGAACCAGACAACAAGGGCGAGAAACCAGGAGCCAGACAGCGGGAGCTAGACAGGAGCCAGACAACAGGAGCCAGTCAGACAGCAGAACCAGACAGCAGGAGCTAGACAGCAAAAGCCAGACAACAGAACCAGACAGCAGTAGCCAGAAAGCAGGAGCCAGACAGCAGGAGCTAGAAAGCAGGGCCCAGCAATCAGGAGCCAGACATCAGGAGGCAGACAGCAGGGGACAGGAAGGAGCAGCCAGACAGAATAGCCACACAGCAGAAGCCAGAAAGTAGGAGGCAGACAGCAGGAGCCAGAAAGCAGGAGCCAGACAGCAGGAGCTAGAAAGCAGAGGCCAGAAAGCATGAGCCAGAGAGCATGAGCCAGACAGCGGGAGCCAGAGAGCAGGAGCCAGAAAGCAGGAGCAAGAAGGCAGGGGCCAGACATCAGGAGCCAGACAGCAGGAGACAGAGAGGAACAGCCAGAGAGAAAAGCCACACAGCAGGAGCCAGACAGCAGGAGCCAGAAAGCAGGAGCCACACAGCAGGAGCCAGAAAGTAGGAGCCACACAGCAGGAGCCAGAAAGCAGAGCCAGACAGAAGGAGCAAGAAAGCAGGGTCAGATAGCAGGAGCCAGACAGCAGGAGCCAGAACGTACGAGCCAAACAGGAGCCAGATAGCAGAGCCAGACTGCAAGTGCTAGACAGCAAGTGCTAGACAGCAGGAGTCAAACAGCAGGAGCAAAACAGGAGCCAGACAGCAGGAGCCAGAAAACAGGAGCCAGACAACAGGAACCAGACAACAGGGGCGAGAAACCAGGAGCCAGACAGCGGGAGCTAGACAGGAGCCAGACAACAGGAGCCAGCCAGACAGCAGAACCAGACAGCAGGAGCTAGACAGCAAAAGCCAGACAACAGAACCAGACAGCAGGAGCCAGAAAGCAGGAGCCAGACAGCAGGAGCTAGAAAGCAGGGGCCAGAAATCAGGAGCCAGACATTAGAAGTCATAACGTAGTAGCCAGTCAACAGAGCCAGACAGCAGGAGCTAGACAACAGGAGCCAGAAAACAGGAGCCAGACATCAGGAGCCAGACAGCAGGAATGACAAAACAGGAGCCAGACAGCAGGAGCCAGCCACACAGAAAAAAAGGAGGCAGACATCAGGATACATACAGCAGGAACCACAGAGCAGGAGCCAGACAGCAGGAGCCAGACAGCAGAACCAGACAGAAGGAGCCAGAAAACAGGAGCCAGACAGCAGGAGCCAGCCACACAGAATGGGCCAGACAGCAGGAACCAGACAATAGGAGCCAGAAAGCAGGAGCCAAACAGCGGGAGCTAGACAACAGCCAGCTAGCAGGATCAAGAAAACAGGAGCCAAACAGCAGGAGCTAGAAAGCTGGGGCCAGAAAGCAGGAGCCATAGAGCAGGAGCCAGAAAACACGAGCGAGACAGCAGAAGCCAGCCACACAGCAGAACCAGACAGCAGGAGCCATACAGCTAGAGTCAGACAGCAGGAGCTAGACAGCAGGAGCCAGACAATAGGATGCAGTCAGCAGAACCAGACAGAAGGAGCCAGAAAACAGGAGCCAGACAGCGGGAGCCAGACAGCAGGAGCCAGAAAGCAGGAGCCAGAAGGCAGGGGCCAGACAGCAGGAGACAGACAGCAGGGGACAGGTAGGAGCAGCCAGACAGAATAGCCACACAGCAGGAGCCAGAAAGCAGGAGCCAGACAGCAGGAGCCAGAAAGCAGGAGCCTCACAGCAGGAGCCAGAAAGTAGGAGCCAGAAAGTAGGAACTAGAAAGCACAGCCAGACAGAAGGAGCAAGAAAGCAGGGTCAGATAGCAGGAGGCAGACAGCAGGGGCCAGAAAGGAGGAGCCAAACAGGAGCATGTCTGCAGGAGCCAGACATCAGGAGCCAGACGGTAGGCTGAAGACAGCAGAAGCCAGAAAACACGAGCCACAAAGTAGGAGCCAGACAGAAGACGCCAGACAGCAGGAGCCAGCCAGACAGCAGAACCAGACAGCAGGAGCCAGAAAGCAAGAGCCAGACAGCAGGAGCTAGAAAGCAGGGGCAAGACAGCAGGAGCTAGAAAGCAGGGGCCAGAATTCAGGAGCCAGAGAGTACGAGCCAAACAGGAGCTAGATAGCAGAGCCAGACTACAGGTGCCAGACAGCAGGAGCCAGAAAATAGGAGCGAGACAACAGGAACCAGACAACAGGGGCCAGAAAACAGGAGCCAGACAGCGGGGGCTAGGCAGGAGCCAGACAGCAGGAGCCAGCGAGACAGCACAACCAGACAGCAGGAGCTAGACAGCAAAAGCCAGACAACAGAACCAGACAGCAGGAGCCAGAAAGCAGGAGCCAGACAGCAGGAGCTAGAAAGCAGGGGCCAGAAATCAGGAGCCAGACAGCAGGAGCTAGAAAGCAGGGGCCAGAAATCAGGAGCCAGACATTAGGAGTCATAACGTAGTAGCCAGACAACAGAGCCAGACAGCAGGAGCCAGACAACAGGAGCCAGAAAAAAGGAGCCAGACATCAGGAGCTATACAGCAGGAGCTAGACAGCAGAAGCCAGACAGCAGGAACGACAAAACAGGAGCCAGACAGCAGGAGCCAGAAAAAAAGGACGCAGACATCAGGAGCCATACAGCAGGAGCCACACAGCAGGAGCCAGACAGCAGGAGCCAGACAACAGAACCAGACAGAAGGAGCCAGAAAACAGGAGCCAGACAGCAGGAGCCAGCCACACAGAATGGGCCAGACAGCAGGAACCAGACAACAGGAGCCAGAAAGCAGGAGCCAAACAGCGGGAGCTAGACAAGAGCCAGCTAGCAGGATCATGAAAACAGGAGCCAGACAGCAGGAGCTAGAAAGCAGGGGCCAGAAAGCATGAGCCATAGAGCAGGAGCCAGAAAACACGAGCGAGACAGCAGAAGCCAGCCACACAGCAGAACCAGACAGCAGGAGCCATACAGCTAGAGTCAGACAGCAGGAGCTAGACAGCAGGAGCCAGACAATAGGATGCAGTCAGCAGAACCAGACAACAGAGCCAGAAAGCAGGGGCCAGAAATCAGGAGCCAGAAAACAGGAGCCAGACATCAGGAGCCATACAGCAGGAGCTAGACAGCAGAAGCCAGACAGCAGGAACGACAAAACAGGAGCCAGACAGCAGCAGCCAGAAAAAAGGACGCAGACATCAGGAGCCATACAGCAGGAGCCACACAGCAGGAGCCAGACAGCAGGAGCCAGACAACAGAACCAGACAGAAGGAGCCAGAAAATGGGAGCCAGACAGCAGGAGCCAGCCACACAGAATGGGCCAGACAGCAGGAACCAGACAACAGGAGCCAGAAAGCAGGAGCCAAACAGCGGGAGCTAGACAAGAGCCAGCTAGCAGGATCATGAAAACAGGAGCCAGACAGCAGGAGCTAGAAAGCAGGGGCCAGAAAGCATGAGCCATAGAGCAGGAGCCAGAAAACACGAGCGAGACAGCAGAAGCCAGCCACACAGCAGAACCAGACAGCAGGAGCCATACAGCTAGAGTCAGACAGCAGGAGCTAGACAGCAGGAGCCAGACAATAGGATGCAGTCAGCAGAACCAGACAACAGAGCCAGAAAGCGGGGGCCAGAAATCAGGAGCCAGAAAACAGGAGCCAGACATCAGGAGCCATACAGCAGGAGCTAGACAGCAGAAGCCAGACAGCAGGAACGACAAAACAGGAGCCAGACAGCAGCAGCCAGAAAAAAAGGACGCAGACATCAGGAGCCATACAGCAGGAGCCATACAGCAGGAGCCAGACGTTAGGAGTCATAACGTAGTAGCCAGACAACAGAGCCAGACAGCAGGAGCCAGACAACAGGAGCCAGACAATAGGATGCAGTTAGCAGAACCAGACAGAAGGAGCCAGAAAACAGGAGCCAGACAGCGGGAGCCAGACAGCAGGAGCCAGAAAGCAGGAGCCAGAAGGCAGGGGCCAGACAGCAGGAGCCACACAGCAGGAGACAGAGAGGAGCAGCCAGACAGAATAGCCACACAGGAGGAGCCAGAAAGCAGGAGCCAGACAGCAGGAGCCAGAAAGCAGGAGCCTCACAGCAGGACCAAGAAATTAGGAGCAAGAAAGTAGGAGCCAGAAAGTAGGTACCAGAAAGCAGAGCCAGACAGAAGGAGCAAGAAAGCAGGGTCAGATAGCAGGAGCCAGACAGCAGGAGCCAGAAAGGAGGAGCCAAAGAGGAGCCAGACTGCAGGAGCCAGACGGTAGGATGCAGACAGCAGAAGCCAGAAAACACGAGCCACAAAGTAGGAGCCAGACAGAAGAAGCCAGAAAACACGAGCAGGACAGCAGGAGCCAGCCAGACAGCAGAACCGGACAGCAGAACCGGACAGCAGGAGCCAGAAAGCAGGAGCCAGACAGCAGGAGCTAGAAAGCAGGGGCCAGACAGCAGGAGCTAGAAAGCAGGGGCCAGAATTCAGGAGCCAGAGAGCAGGAGACAGACAGCGGGAGCCAGAAAACACGAGCCAGACAGCAGGAGCATGAAAGCAGGAGCCAGACAGCAGGAGCCAGAAAGCAGGAGCCAGACAGCAGGAGACAGACAGCAGGGGACAGGTAGGAGCAGCCAGACAGAATAGCCACACAGCAGGAGCCATACAGCAGGAGCCAGACAACAGGAGCCAGAAAACAGGAGCCAGACATCAGGAGCCATACAGCAGGAGCTAGACAGCAGAAGCCAGACAGCAGGAACGACAAAACAGGAGCCAGACAGCAGAAGCCAGAAAAAAAGGACGCAGACATCAGGAGCCATACAGCAGGAGCCAGAGAGCAGGAGCCAGACAGCAGGAGCCAGACAGCAGAACCAGACAGAAGGAGCCAGAAAACAGGAGCCAGACAGCAGGAGCCAGCCACACAGAATGGGCCAGACAGCAGGAACCAGACAACAGGAGCCAGAAAAAAGGAGCCAAACAGAGGGAGCTAGACAAGAGCCAGGTAGCAGGATCAAGAAAACAGGAGCCAAACAGCAGGAGCTAGAAAGCAGGGGCCAGAAAGCATGAGCCATAGAGCAGGAGCCAGATAACACGAGCGAGACAGCAGAAGCCAGCCACACAGCAGAACCAGACAGCAGGAGCCATACAGCTAGAGTCAGACAGCAGGAGCTAGACAACAGGAGCCAGACAATAGGATGCAGTCAGCAGAACCAGACAGAAGGAGCCAGAAAACAGGAGCCAGACAGCGGGAGCCAGACAGCGGGAGCCAGAAAGCAGGAGCCAGAAGGCAGGGGCCAGACAGCAGGAGCCAGACAGCAGAGGACAGAGAGGAGCAGCCAGACAGAATAGCCACACAGCAGGAGCCAGAAAGCAGGAGCCAGACAGCAGGAGCCAGAAAGCAGGAGCCAGCCACACAGAATGGGCCAGACAGCAGGAACCAGACAACAGGAGCCAGAAAGCAGGAGCCAAACAGCGGGAGCTAGACAAGAGCCAGCTAGCAGGATCATGAAAACAGGAGCCAGACAGCAGGAGCTAGAAAGCAGGGGCCAGAAAGCATGAGCCATAGAGCAGGAGCCAGAAAACACGAGCGAGACAGCAGAAGCCAGCCACACAGCAGAACCAGACAGCAGGAGCCATACAGCTAGAGTCAGACAGCAGGAGCTAGACAGCAGGAGCCAGACAATAGGATGCAGTCAGCAGAACCCGACAACAGAGCCAGAAAGCAGGGGCCAGAAATCAGGAGCCAGAAAACAGGAGCCAGACATCAGGAGCCATACAGCAGAAACTAGACAGCAGAAGCCAGACAGCAGGAACGACAAAACAGGAGCCAGACAGCAGGAGCCAGAAAAAAAGGACGCAGACATCAGGAGCCATACAGCAGGAGCCAGAAAGCAGGAGCCAGACGTTAGGAGTCATAACGTAGTAGCCAGACAACAGAGCCAGACAGCAGGAGCCAGACAACAGGAGCCAGACAATAGGATGCAGTCAGCAGAACCAGACAGAAGGAGCCAGAAAACAGGAGCCAGATAGCGGGAGCCAGACAGCAGGAGCCAGACAGCAGGAGACAGAGAGGAGCCACACAGGAGGAGCCAGAAAGCAGGAGCCAGACAGCAGGAGCCAGAAAGCAGGAGCCTCACAGCAGGACCCAGAAAGTAGGAGCCAGAAAGTAGGTACCAGAAAGCAGAGCCAGACAGAAGGAGCAAGAAAGCAGGGTCAGATAGCAGGAGCCAGAAAGCAGGAGCCAGAAAGGAGGAGCCAAAGAGGAGCCAGACTGCAGGAGCCAGACATCAGGAGCCAGACGGTAGGATGCAGATAGCAGAAGCCAGAAAACACGAGCCACAAAGTAGGAGCCAGACAGAAGAAGCCAGAAAAAACGAGCAGGACAGCAGGAGCCAGCCAGACAGCAGAACCGGACAGCAGGAGCCAGAAAGCAGGAGCCAGACAGCAGGGGCTAGAAAGCAGGGGCCAGACAGCAGGAGCTAGAAAGCAGGGGCCAGAATTCAGGAGCCAGACAGCAGGAGACAGACAGCGGGAGCCAGAAAACACGAGCCAGACAACAGGAGCATGAAAGCAGGAGCCAGAAAGCAGGAGCCAGACAGCAGGAGCCAGAAAGCAGGAGCCAGACAGCAGGAGACAGACAGCAGGGGACAGGTAGGAGCAGCCAGACAGAATAGCCACACAGCAGGAGCCAGAAAGCAGGAGCCATACAGCAGGAGCCAGAAAGCAGGAGCCACACAGCAGGAGCCAGAAAGTAGGAGGCAGACAGCGGGAGCCAGAAAGCAGAGCCAGACAGCAGGAGCTAGAAAGCAGAGGCCAGATAGCATGAGCCAGAGAGCATGAGGCAGACAGCGGGAGCCAGACAGCTGTAGCCAGAACGCAGGAGCCAGAAGGCAGGGGCCAGAAAACACGAGCGAGACAGCAGAAGCCAGCCACACAGCAGAACCAGACAGCAGGAGCCATACAGCTAGAGTCAGACAGCAGGAGCTAGACAGCAGGAGCCAGACAATAGGATGCAGTCAGCGGAAACCAGACAGAAGGAGCCAGAAAACAGGAGCCAGACAGCAGGAGCCAGATAGCAGGAGCCAGAAAGCAGGAACCAGAAGGCAGGGGCCAGACAGCAGGAGCCAGACAGCAGAAGACAGAGAGGAGCAGCCAGACAGAATAGCCACACAGCAGGAGCCAACAAGCAGGAGCCAGGCAGCAGGAGCCAGAAAGCAGGAGCCAGCCACACAGAATGGGCGAGACAGCAGGAACCAGACAACAGGAACCAGAAAAAAGGAGCCAAACAGCGGGAGCTAGACAAGAGCCAGCTAGCAGGATCATGAAAACAGGAGCCAGACAGCAGGAGCTAGAAAGCAGGGGCCAGAAAGCATGAGCCATAGAGCAGGAGCCAGAAAACACGAGCGAGACAGCAGAAGCCAGCCACACAGCAGAACCAGACAGCAGGAGCCATACAGCTAGAGTCAGACAGCAGGAGCTAGACAGCAGGAGCCAGACAATAGGATGCAGTCAGCAGAACCAGACAACAGAGCCAGAAAGCAGGGGCCAGAAATCAGGAGCCAGAAAACAGGAGCCAGACATCAGGAGCCATACAGCAGGAGCTAGACAGCAGAAGCCAGACAGCAGGAACGACAAAACAGGAGCCAGACAGCAGGAGCCAGAAAAAAAGGACGCAGACATCAGGAGCCATACAGCAGGAGCCAGAAAGCAGGAGCCAGACGTTAGGAGTCATAACGTAGTAGCCAGACAACAGAGCCAGACAGCAGGAGCCAGACAACAGGAGCCAGACAATAGGATGCAGTCAGCAGAACCAGACAGAAGGAGCCAGAAAACAGGAGCCAGATAGCGGGAGCCAGACAGCAGGAGCCAGAAAGCAGGAGCCAGAAGGCAGGGGCCAGACAGCAGGAGCCACACAGCAGGAGACAGAGAGGAGCAGCCAGACAGAATAGCCACACAGGAGGAGCCAGAAAGCAGGAGCCAGACAGCAGGAGCCAGAAAGCAGGAGCCTCACAGCAGGACCCAGAAAGTAGGAGCCAGAAAGTAGGTACCAGAAAGCAGAGCCAGACAGAAGGAGCAAGAAAGCAGGAGCCAAAGAGGAGGCAGACTGCAGGAGCCAGACATCAGGAGCCAGACGGTAGGATGCAGACAGCAGAAGCCAGAAAACACGAGCCACAAAGTAGGAGCCAGACAGAAGAAGCCAGAAAACACGAGCAGGACAGCAGGAGCCAGCCAGACAGCAGAACCGGACAGCAGGAGCCAGAAAGCAGGAGCCAGACAGCAGGGGCTAGAAAGCAGGGGTCAGACAGCAGGAGCTAGAAAGCAGGGGCCAGAATTCAGGAGCCAGAGAGCAGGAGACAGACAGCGGGAGCCAGAAAACACGAGCCAGACAGCAGGAGCATGAAAGCAGGAGCCAGAAAGCAGGAGCCAGACAGCAGGAGCCAGAAAGCAGGAGCCAGACAGCAGGAGACAGACAGCAGGGGACAGGTAGGAGCAGCCAGACAGAATAGCCACACAGCAGGAGCCAGAAAGCAGGAGCCAGACAGCAGGAGCCAGAAAGCAGGAGCCACACAGCAGGAGCCAGAAAGTAGGAGGGAGACAGCAGGAGCCAGAAAGCAGAGCCAGACAGCAGGAGCTAGAAAGCAGAGGCCAGAAAGCATGAGCCAGAGAGCATGAGCCAGACAGCGGGAGCCAGACAGCAGTAGCCAGAACGCAGGAGCCAGAAGGCAGGGGCCAGAAAGCAGGAGCCAGACAGCAGGAGACAGAGAGGAGCAGGCGGAGAGATTAGCCACACAGCAGGAGCCAGACAGCAGGAGCCAGAAAGCAGGAGCCACACAGCAGGAGCCAGAAAGTAGGAGCCACACAGCAGGAGCCAGAAAGTAGAGCCAGACAGAAGGAGCAAGAAAGCAGTGTCAGATAGCAGGAGCCAGACAGCAGGAGCCAGAAAGTACGAGCCAAACAGGAGCCAGATAGAAGAGCCAGACTGCAGGTGCCAGACAGCAGGAGCCAAACAGCAGGAGACAGACAGCAGGAGCCAGAAAGCAGGAGCCACACAGCAGGAGCCAGACAGCAGGAGCCAGAAAGCAGGAGCCAGAAGGCAGGGGCCAGACAGCAGGAGACAGACAGCAGGAGACAGAGAGGAGCAGCCACACAGAATAGCCACACATCAGGAGCCAGAAAGCAGGAGCCAGACAGCAGGAGCCAGAAAGCAGGAGTCACACAGCAGGAGCCAGAAAGTAGGAGCCAGACAGCATAGTCGCCTTTTACAGAAAGCATGGGTTGCTGAAGACCTATTCTACCCCGGATATTCACAGGTCTCTTTTTGACATTGGAGATGAGTGCTAGTATATCTTCAAATGTAAATATTTAAATGAACAAAGGGACATGAACATCACAAGACACTATTCAAAAAGACCGAATATGTTACAACTCCAGCAGTTATTTAACTGCCATAAGAAATCTGTCCAAAAGAAACTATGTAAATTCATTAAAATTATAATGAAAATTGTAAAACTCCCGGTTAATCTCTGTCCACCGCAATGTAAAATACTGTTGTACCTCATATGCCGATGCACCCGGCCTGCGAGAAATAGTGTTGTTCTCTTCTGTTATGTAACAGGCAAGAGGTGCTCAGGCTAATGGTGGAGTGAGTGTATACTCCGAAAAATTTTGTTAATAAAGAAGATGATATCCATAAATTCTCTTCCTTGTGTACTTCTACATGTGCTTCAAAGACTTCACATGATAAATATCTAACTTCAGAACAAAGAGACAAGACATTATTAGCCGAGTGTGTTTCCGTTACGTAAATATCATACTGTATACTAGTATACTAGAAACAAAAAAATGTATTTACAAAACGGAAACACATGGGAGGAATTCTCTCTTAATCATGGAATGTAATTCTTAAAATAATGAAGTTGGTTGGTTTTGTTTGTTGTTAAACGCCGCACTCGGTAATATTCCAGCTATATGACGGCGGTCTGCAAATAATCGAGTCTGGACCAGACAATCCAGTGATTGACATCATTAGCAAAATTGAAGACGTTAAAGATGTAATTTCACTAAATGAAAAAAACATTAAGTAACCGAGTATGAACACAATATTCGAATTTATCTAATACCGCTGAAGGATTTGTAGCCATGTTTGTCTACAACAACCCCTATCTAAGCATTTAGTGTATTGAGAAAAAAGGCATTGCATCGTTGTATGAAGCTTGTTGCACATATACTGGATCCTGATACCAAGTTGAGGATTGGTTTATAGCGCCGATAGTACTATCCATTAAACTAATTTCTTATCGAGCTCCTAAGTTATCAAACTGTAGAATGTAACACAGATGGAGGTTTTGTCTTACCTGGAGAGACAGTAGCTGCCTTGGATGCCGCGCCGGGGTTATCGTAATCTGTGTATGATGGCAATTATTGAACAATATGCTTGGAAGACGAAGTCGATATTTTCAATTTGAGCCAGGACATTGTGAACATGTACAGATGTATAAATTTCATATTCCACGGATCACTTCCAGAAAGTAAAAGCACGGATGCCATGCCAATGAAAAATGTACAGAAAGCCTAAATGTTTAGTTTATGTCATCTTATCTTAATACAAATTAAAATACATTATGAAATGCTACACATAAATCGCAAGTTGAAAAATGTAATTTCCAGCCCAAATATCTAAATACTAATGATGATTTCCCATCGGATTTATAAATGTCTTGTTGACAATGTCAAGTTATCATTATCAATGTAATCATTTTCATTCACAATGATTTCCATTTATACCCCTTAATTAATTCGTTATATTCCAACATGTATTACCATGGACACAGACCGCACGACCCCGACGATTTTCGAGACATCGGTCGGTGGAAACGCAGGTCTTCATTGAGCAAGCACCTGCTGAAGGCTATGCAAAAGTCAAATAGTATAAGTGCAATGTTTTATTTCAGTCATAATTACACAATTCAAATGTTTTTGCAGCATTATTTACCAACCTGCAAAGGAATATACTTATCCTGAAAAAACTTTTACGCGATATTGTAATTTTTTTGTTTGTTGTTTAACACCGCACTCAGCAATATTCCAACTATATGACGGCTGTCTGTAAAAATGGCAAGCATGGGTTGCTGAAGACCTATTCTTCCCCGGATCTTAAAGGGTCACTAGATATTATATGAAACCTTACATTAAATATAGCACCGTAAGCATTTCTCATTGCAGGAATATAAAAATAAACAAATATACCATACCATCTGATCTTTTCCTTTTCGAAACACAATGTAACCCTCCGTCTCCTGTCGTTCCAAGGAACTAGTCAGCTGTCGGCATGTCAGAGTTTTAATGTCGTATGCAACAGCCTGACAGGAGCCACTTTCCATGCACTTGACTTTGCACAAGTTGAGACCAATAGGATGGTTCAATGTTTGGATGCAGGAAACACTTGCAAGGAACAGAGGCACTAGGAATGGTAGAAACATCTTCTGAGGCACCCGTTGCTTCAACATGGACAGATACACATTCCGGTCTGAACACTGCGGTTTGCTTATAAATACTACATCGTCACGTGAGCCAATATATTGATCAAGTATGGTTTCTCGTCATTTTAGAGTAAAACGATCGTGTCTGTATGGATGTCTTTGTATAATAACTATTACACATTATTAATTTTATTTTTATGTATTTTTGTTGGTAGTTCAACGCCACTGGTGACTGTTTGTTTGTTTGTGTTTAACGCCGCACTCAGCAATATTCCAGCTAAATGACGGCGGTCAGTAAATAATCAAATCTGGCACAGACAATCCAGTGATTGACATCATGAGCATTGATCCATGTAATTGGGATCGATGACAAGTCATTTTCATGTTTTTAAACAAGGTGCTCACGTGATTTGATGCATATCGCGATGTAAGGCCAGTTTTATCACAATGTAAATCTTGATTATCGATCAGATCGTCCTGACTGGGCGCCACCGTTTTGTGTGAAGCAAACACAAGTAATACGTGAGGTGGAATCTGATTAGTCCATAGGAGACTCTGAAGGGACATAACTGGTAATAGCCACTTTTTGCGCTACGATCGAGCCCAGTTATTCCAGCCTAGGTCGGCAAGGGTGGAAACTGGACTTTTAAAGTTAGTTAACTCTCTTGCCTCGGGAAGATGGTGAGACAAATGTTATTTAATAGAGGTTTGGCCTATATGTGGTTATTCCAAGATGTTGGTAATAAGAACATGTTTTGTCCGATTTAGAAGACGTTAAAGAGATTTCTATATCCAAACATGGTACCACAGTTAGTTAGTGCAATGTGGAAATTCCGTATATATCTTCATAACTTTCAACTCAACAATAGTCGTAACAGGTCATTGTTAAATATACCTCATACAGAATCTATATGTAAAGAATGTGACCTTCATGTAGTAGGGGATGCCAGGTCTTTTATATATGTAAGAAATATATTCACTTGAGAAATAGGGGTCTATTTAACCACTGTGATATTAATGTACTACGCTTCATAGCTTAATATGAATTATTTACAAAAATCTCGTCAAAGCAGTAACTCTCTGGACATATGACCCAAAATGTAATTTATCTTATAACTGCACTATGGACCATGTGGCCTGTACTTAGAAATAAACTTGATTGATTGATAGATTGGACAAGGTGTAAATACTGCATGGCGATTTGCTGATTGCTAGGACGTAACTAGGATTATCTTAGGTTTTTTTCAACGCCATATCGATGCGTTACTTTTCCTCCAACATTTAAGCTGACTCGACGTGCTGTTATTGAAATAATGTTCAAAGCGTCTTTCAACCCACCCCACTCACTCTTGTATGAAATACGTCTCCAGAAATTTACTTAAGGAGTGGAACACTTTCAAATAAAAGTCGAAATCAGGTCTCCTCCTCATGACTAAAAAAATAATGAAATAGAACGAAAATACATTATATTGATTTTGAATACATATTTGTCACCCAACTAAGAATTCATGTCCTCATAAGCATTAGATAAAGACACGGTTTAAGAATACAAGAGCCAAAGTTGCCCAAGAAATAATAAACGCAGTTAATGTTCAATCACTGTTAACCAAAATGCGTTTTGGTCTCTTTTCATATTTTAGTTATTAATGCAGTTTCTGTAATGGTGTAGTAATAACCATGGACCATGTAAAATGTACTTCTAATTTCCATCGATCTCATTAAACATCTATGCTTTGTACTCAACATCATTTGTGGAGGCAACAATGCAACTGAAGAACCAAAGGAGGTGAAATAATACAAACTAATCAACTTCTTTGTGTTGTATACTATTCTACATCCGTCAAAACCATTGAATGAAAGGTGTTTAAAGACATAACCAAGAGTGTCATATGTCCTTTTGTAAGCAACTAAAGTATTTGTCCTGAAGGAGGAAAATGGTTTTAAAAACGTGTATTTAATATCATTAAACTAGTATAGTTTGCAGACGTCTATGATATTATTATATATAATTGACAGCAAAGCTAATTTCGCTTTACGCTACAGTTGCAACTAAGGTTGAATTACATTAACAAGACTTAAACAGTTCTGTATAATACATGCATGTATAGATTACGTGCACTATACTTGATGACCCGTTAAGATCCGGACTAGAATAGGAATGCATTTTTATAAGGTCCTGGAAGCAACATACTAAAAGTCCCAAACAATCCAGGTTTGGGAAATATGTCTTATTTGGCCACCAATTATCAATATATTTCGTTTTTTCAGATGAGGTTCAATGTTTTGATGAAAAAAGGGTGTGTTGTATTGCGAAATACCCATACCATCAAATTGATCAGATGTTTATGCATTGTCTGTCCCGGGAGGAAAGCAATAACAATTTGGCAAAGATGTTTGACTGAGAGAAACAATAATTTGTACTTATCATTGTAAAGCATTTGTGATTATCGGCACAAACAGAAGAAAAATATTTGCAAAGTGCTAATATTATCACTCAGTACACATGGACAAGCAGATAACGAAAATCCAGATAATATGAAAATAGATACACACTATAGACCCGTGAAGATTCCGGGGTAGAATAGGTCTTCAGCAACCCATGTTTGCGTTAAAAGGTGACAATGCTTGTCGTAAAAGGCGACTAACGGGATCGGGTGGTCAGGCTCGCTGACTTGGTTGATGCATGTCATCATATCCGAATTGATTGGATCGATGCTCATGATGTCAATCACTGGATTGTCTGTTCCAGACTCGATTGTTTACAGACCGCCGCCATATAACTGTAATATTACAGATTGCGGCGTTAAACAACAAACAAACAAATACTATGATTGATATAATTTCAACACTGTTTTGATTCAGAGTAGATCATCGAGGAGTCGCATTCGCACTTTTTATTATCACGAAATGCATGCTTCACCATGACAGAGTGTGTTCATTATCCATAATAATGTGCCACAAGTGTGCGTGATCGGCTCGTAGTAAGCATACTGTGGCTAGGTTGGGTATTCATGTTAAACAGCGGACTGGTATCTCTGTGGGGTAGCACCATAAAATAGGCATAGGAGTGGAACAAGCAGCCACACACACGCGCGTGCATGTACGTTGCTACATTAGGGCAATAATATTGGACACCACATTAAAACCCCATTTCAACTGCCATCACCTGTAAAATATAACATAGTCAATTACTAAATGCCTGTTTAATATGTTTACTAAAAATGTACCTGGTTCGGTCTCTGTAAGGGTTGTATTGAGTCCATTGGGTTCACATAGAACGGCTTTTTCTATTACAGCAACACAATGGTAATGTGGCAGATGGTATGTCATTCGTTATGTGTATAACGGGCGGTAGCCTAGTAGGTAAATCGTTCGCTCGTTACGTCAAAGGCCCGGGTTTGTTTCCCTATTCAGGTACAAAGTGTTCACGTCTGTTGTCCCCCAACGTACTGCTTCAAGCAAATCACTGCAACCCGGATCTTCATGGGTCCAAAGTAATATTTAGTTCAGGTAACACTTAGCCATGTCTCAGTTATCTAAGGCATCTCAATTGGCTGTGCCGGTTTGGCACGCAAGAAGCCTATGATTCTACGTTCGAATTCCAGTTCGTTAAACCCAACACACTCACTATGGTTTTCAAATTGCCATGGAATTCCAATTAGGTTTGGTCTTGGACAATAAGTCATGTTATACATAGTTACTCATTCAACGTCAGCGATTACGATTAACGTGTTGAACCTTAACATGAGTTATTGTAAAAATTCGTTTCTCGTGCAACTATTACATCGCAAATATCTCACTTGATGTGCACCATATTTAGTTTCAGTGCTTGTTGACCAACTATTACATCACAAATATTTCACTGAACATGTACTGTGTTTATTTTCAGTGCTTGTTGACCTACTTTTACAACGCAAATATCTCACTTGATATGTACCATGTTTATTTTCAGTGCTTGTTGACCAACTATTACATCGTAAATATCTCACTGGATATGTACGATGGTTTTTTTCAGTGCTTGTTGACCAACTATTACATCGGAAATACCTCACTGGATATGTACCATGTTTATTTTCAGTGCTTGTTGACCAACTATTACATCGCAAATATCTCACTGGATATGTACCATGTTTATTTTCAGTGCTTGTTGACCAACTATTACATCGCAAATATCTCACTGGATATGTACCATGTTTATTTTCAGTGCTTGTTGACCAACTATTACATCGCAAATATCTCACTGGATATGTACCATGTTTATTTTCAGTGCTTGTTGACCAACTATTACATCACAAATATCTCACTGGATATGTACCATGTTTATTTTCAGTGCTTTTTGACCAACTATTACATCGCAAATATCTCACTGGATATGTACCATGTTTATTTTCAGTGCTTGTTGACCAACTTTTACATCGCAAATATCTCACTGGATATGTACTGTGTTCATTTTCAGTGCTTGTTGACCAACTATTACATCGCAAATATTTCACTGAATATGTACTGTGTTTATTTTCAATGCTTGTTGACCACCTATTACATCGCAAATATCTCACTTGATGTGTACCATATTTAGTTTCAGTGCTTCTTGACCAACTATTACATCGCAAGTATCTCACTGAATATGTACTGTGTTTATTTTCAGTGCTTGTTGACCACCTATTACATCGCAAATATCTCACTTGATGTGTACCATATTTAGTTTCAGTGCTTCTTGACCAACTATTACATCGCAAGTATCTCACTGAATATGTACTGTGTTTATTTTCAGTGCTTGTTGACCAACCAATACATCGCAAATATCTCACTGGATGTGTACCATATTTATTTTCAGTGCTTGTTGACCAACTATTACATCGCAAAAATCTTACTGGATATGTACCATGTTATTTTCGGTGCTTGTTTACCAACTATTACATCGCAAATATTTCACTGAATATGTACTGTGTTTATTTTCAGTGCTTGTTGACCAACTATTACATCGCAAATATCTCACTTGATGTGTACCATATTTAGTTTCAGTGCTTGTTGACCAACTATTACATCGCAAATATTTCACTGAATATGTACTGTGTTTATTTTCAGTGCTTGTTGACCAACTATTACATCGCAAATATCTCACTGGATATGTACCATGTTTATTTTCAGTGCTTGTTGACCAACTATTACATCGGAAATATCTCACTGGATATGTACCATGTTTATTTTCAGTGCTTGTTGACCAACTATTACATCGCAAATATCTCACTTGATATGTACCATGTTTATTTTCAGTGCTTGTTGACCAACTTTTACATCGCAAATATCTCACTGGATATGTACCATGTTTATTTTCAGTGCTTGTTGACCAACTATTACATCGCAAATATTTCACTGAATATGTACTGTGTTTATTTCCAGTGCTTGTTGACCAACTATTACATCGAAAATATCTCACTTGATGTGTACCATATTTAGTTTCAGTGCTTGTTGACCAACTATTACATCACAAATATTTCACTGAATATGTACTGTGTTTATTTTCAGTGCTTGTTGACCAACTTTTACAACGCAAATATCTCACTTGATATGTACCATGTTTATTTTCAGTGCTTGTTGACCAACTATTACATCGTAAATATCTCACTTGATATGTACCATGGTTTTTTTCAGTGCTTGTTGACCAACTATTACATCGGAATTACCTGACTGGATATGTACCATGTTTATTTTCAGTGCTTGTTGACCAACTATTACATCGCAAATATCTCACTGGATATGTACCATGTTTATTTTCAGTGCTTGTTCACCAACTATTACATCGCAAATATCTCACTGGATATGTACCATGTTTATTTTCAGCGCTTGTTGACCAACTATTACATCGCAAATATCTCACTGGATATGTACCATGTTTATTTTCAGTGCTTGTTGACCAACTATTACATCACAAATATCTCACTGGATATGTACCATGTTTATTTTCAGTGCTTTTTGACCAACTATTACATCGCAAATATCTCACTTGATATGTACCATGTTTATTTTCAGTGCTTGTTGACCAACTTTTACATCGCAAATATCTCACTGGATATGTACTGTGTTCATTTTCAGTGCTTGTTGACCAACTATTACATCGCAAATATTTCACTGAATATGTACTGTGTTTATTTTCAATGCTTGTTGACCACCTATTACATCGCAAATATCTCACTTGATGTGTACCATATTTAGTTTCAGTGCTTCTTGACCAACTATTACATCGCAAATATCTCACTGAATATGTACTGTGTTTATTTTCAGTGCTTGTTGACCAACCAATACATCGCAAATATCTCACTGGATGTGTACCATATTTATTTTCAGTGCTTGTTGACCAACTATTACATCGCAAAAATCTTACTGGATATGTACCATGTTATTTTCGGTGCTTGTTTACCAACTATTACATCGCAAATATCTCACTGGATATGTACCATGTTAATTTTCAGTGCTTGTTTACCAAATATTACATCGCAAATATTTCACTGAATATGTACTGTGTTTATTTTCAGTGCTTGTTGACCAACTATTACATCGCAAATATCTCACTTGATGTGTACCATATTTAGTTTCAGTGCTTGTTGACCAACTATTACATCGCAAATATTTCACTGAATATGTACTGTGTTTATTTCCAGTGCTTGTTGACCAACTATTACATCGAAAATATCTCACTTGATGTGTACCATATTTATTTTCAGTGCTTGTTGACCAACTATTACATCGCAAATATTTCACTGAATATGTACTGTGTTTATTTTCAATGCTTGTTGACCAACCATTACATCGCAAATATCTCACTGGATATGTACCATGTTTATTTTCAGTGCTTGTTGACCAACTATTACATCACAAATATCTCACTGGATATGTACCATGTTTATTTTCAGTGCTTTTTGACCAACTATTACATCGCAAATATCTCACTTGATATGTACCATGTTTATTTTCAGTGCTTGTTGACCAACTTTTACATCGCAAATATCTCACTGGATATGTACTGTGTTCATTTTCAGTGCTTGTTGACCAACTATTACATTGCAAATATTTCACTGAATATGTACTGTGTTTATTTTCAATGCTTGTTGACCACCTATTACATCGCAAATATCTCACTTGATGTGTACCATATTTAGTTTCAGTGCTTCTTGACCAACTATTACATCGCAAATATCTCACTGAATATGTACTGTGTTTATTTTCAGTGCTTGTTGACCAACCAATACATCGCAAATATCTCACTGGATGTGTACCATATTTATTTTCAGTGCTTGTTGACCAACTATTACATCGCAAAAATCTTACTGGACATGTACCATGTTATTTTCGGTGCTTGTTTACCAACTATTACATCGCAAATATCTCACTGGATATGTACCATGTTAATTTTCAGTGCTTGTTTACCAAATATTACATCGCAAATATTTCACTGAATATGTACTGTGTTTATTTTCAGTGCTTGTTGACCAACTATTACATCGCAAATATCTCACTTGATGTGTACCATATTTAGTTTCAGTGCTTGTTGACCAACTATTACATCGCAAATATTTCACTGAATATGTACTGTGTTTATTTCCAGTGCTTGTTGACCAACTATTACATCGAAAATATCTCACTTGATGTGTACCATATTTATTTTCAGTGCTTGTTGACCAACTATTACATCACAAATATTTCACTGAATATGTACTGTGTTTATTTTCAATGCTTGTTGACCAACCATTACATCGCAAATATCTCACTTGATATGTACCATGTTTATTTTCAGTGCTTGTTGACCAACTATTACATCGGAAATATCTCACTGGATATGTACCATGCTTATTTTCAGTGCCTGTTGACGTTGTTCCAATGGAATTTGGCATTTACTGACGATCGGACGATATGTTAAAGTAGAATGTCATGAATATCATGGATAACAACTTCTTTATTGTGAAGGGACAAGAAGCATCCCTGAAATGTTCTGCATATACAAAACAAAGTTTTACATAATATTCCTTGCCATATTTGTAGATTTAATCCAGAAATCGTTTTTCAGATAAATAAATTGTGAAATCTGTAAATAACCACACACGATCAATGAATAATTAACAAATTATATTCGCACACGCAGGAATAGGTTTATAATCGGAAAGTTTCAATATTGCAGTCACAGCAATATATATCAGGACTATGACACACGTCAGTTGAGTCTCGAATGTCGAGAAAGTGTCACATCTGAAAGTCTTGAATGAGGCACGTGCTCTATCCTTGCATCCAGGAAACATTTTCGATGGAAGGCTGAAAGGTTGTGGGGAAGCAGATAAGTTGCAGGCTAAGTCGTTGATGGCCTCGAATATTGTATACATGAAGACAATGTCCGCTTTCTAGAAACTCTAAACTCGGGAAACAGCTGGAACAATGTAGTCTATCCCAGTGACAATATACAAAGGCGGATAACTCTCAAATGGTGTGATTGTCACATACCGTCAATAAAACAAGCTAGTGGACTCTTTACTGCATTTAAGACTTTCTCTCTGATAATCACAATATTTTTTGTTCGTTTTTTTTAACGCCGCACTCAGCAATATTCCGGCTACATGATGACAGTCCGTAATAATCGAGTCTGGACCAGACAATTCAGTGATTGATGTCAATTGGGATACGATGCCATCCATCAACTAATTCAGCCAGCTTGACCACGCGATCCCCTTAGTCACCTCTTATCAACAAGTATAGTCGACTCGTATGGCAAGTATAGGTTGCTGAAGACCTATTCTAACTCGAATCTTCACGGGGTGACAATCATATAAGCACAATATACTTGACATATAACCTGAAAGAGTCAATCGCTATTCATTATCAGTCCAAAAAGATTAACATAATGACGATAACAATTTTGAATTTAACCTATAATTTGGTTTGTTTGTTGTTTAACACCGCAAACAGGAATATTCTACCTATATGACGGCGGGCTGTAAATAATCGAGTCTGGACCAGACAATCCAGTGATTAATATCATGAGCATCGATCCACCCAATTGGGATCGATGACATGCATCAACCAAGTCAGCGAGCCTGACCACCCGATCCCGTTAGTCGCCTTTTACGACAAGCATTGACACCTTTTTACGCAAACATGGGTTGCTGAAGACCTATTCTACCCCGGAATCTTCACGGGTCTATAGTGTGTATCTATTTTCATATTATCATATCTGGATTTTCGTTATCTGCTTGTCCATGTGTACTGACTGATAATATGAGCACTTTGCAAATATTTTTCTTCTGTTTGTGCCGATAATCACAAATGCTTTACAATGATAAGTACAAATTATTGTTTCTCTCAGTCAAACATCTTTGCCAACTTGTTATTGCTTTCCTCCCGGGACAGACAATGCATAAACATCTGATCAATTTGATGGTATGGCTATTTCGCAATACAACACACCCTTTTTTCATCAAAACATTGAACCTCATCTGAAATATCGAAATATATTGATAATTGGTGGCCATATTGAATTATGCAAATAAGACATATTTCCCAAACCTGGATTGTTTGGGACTTTGAGTATGTTGCTTCCAGGACCTTATAAAAATGCATTCTAGTGAAATAAGTTCTGTTGCAATTTGTTCCAAGTGAAACCTTATTTTGGCTGGTCTAAAAGAGGAATATGTCAAGTCACGTGCCAAGTATGATTCTCAATTTCACTTGTCAAGGAAAGTGTCAAATATGCCAGAGTTACTGTCATTGGATGCAAAAATATTTGACTTGTTTTCAACACTTAAACTCTCACGCCGAATTGACTTTTAACATCAGCACGATTCAGGTAGGGTCATCTGTATGGTTTCCTAAGGCAGGATACTTTGGCAAGATCATGTTGTAATATACAACTGTACAGGTAATTTAGATATGAAATGTTCTTTCCTAAAACCTCCTTAACGAAAGGTTAAACTTTGTTTATACCTTACATGTAGTCTAATTAAAGGAGATGTACAGCATAAATAAAATATGGGAATAAATAATAAATAAAGCATATTAAAACAATTAAAAGTCAATATTTGCAGCACTAAATGTATGTTCTTTACTTCCATTATTAATTTTCAATGACGAGTTGTCAAACCGTATCTTTGGCAAATCAATTTATTATCCTCCCTGTATGCACGCAACACATTAAGATACATAAGCCGAGCGTCGCATAGACAGAAAACTCATTCCCAGGAAACTCTTTCTTGATTCTATAGCACACTCCCTTAGTTTCCGTTAATTTGTCATGTCTGAGGTTCATGCATTAATTAGCCTTTGATCTACTGCGCAAAAGTAGGAAAGAAATATTGAAATCGAGAGTTACACGGGATCTCAGCCCTGTGTTGTAGTAATGTATCATGGAATTATCAAGATTCAGAGCAATATTAATAAAAGACACAATTTGTCGCAATATCATCATCACTTTACTTGCGATCTTGAACTTGCAAATGAAAGTAACCTCCCTTGGACCAACCGATGTAATGCCGTGACGTTGAGCTCTGATGCTTCATTATCTGTGTCACTTGACCAAATATCCTACATCACAGGTTCTTCTGTCAGACCCCTCGCATACACTTAGCAGAGTTTGATAATAGAAAGCCAGATATATCACATGCGTTCAGCTTGATCATAGTTTTGGCTCGGGTGACATCAAAAAGATTTTAGTTTTCAGTTTCTTATCATTGTCCTCGTGGAAGATTCGCGCTATATTATCAATTCGTTGAGGAAGGTCTGTGGTTGACGCACCCCTACGAATGTTGTATTTGTACACGCTCCCTGTACAAATGACACTGAATTTGAAAATGCGCAAACTTTACTTGCGTAAATATAACTAGAGCTGTCCCCGTCAGATCCTTCGTTTTTATTTCACTCGTTCGATTCGTTTTGAAATAATAACGTTGCGTAAAAATCTGTCTCCAACGGTGACGTATTGAGTAATCTATACATGATACACATCCATGTGATTTTGTCAATTTATGTGCGGATGTAACAGTCGTAATTCTGCTCCAAAACAAACATCCAACGAATATAGATGATCTGAATCACCATTGATGGTCATAAACATTACGTGTATTAATGTTAATTGATAGTCTCAAGGCTGTTGGTCATACAGAGTGGGTTCGAGAAAATATCTGGGTTCCATGAACTGCACAAATTGGAGAACATGGATAGCAACCAGCCACTACCTGTTCAAAATGTAAGAGCTGTCATGTACGTGGCATCATGACAATAGCTACTGAGGCTACAGCTGAAATCGTGTCATGTAATTTGGACAGTCACGAGTGTTTGCCGTATAACCATGATAGCTATGTTCGAGATATGGTTGTCTGCGAAGTGAGATAGCTGCTGTTTCTCACCACAGTGGCCCCAATGCGCGTCTGTAGAATGACAACCAAAGGGGAAGCTTTTAAAAACCAGAGTGATTTTGTGTTCAAAGCAGAACACAAGTTACCTATTGCAATAACTGCAGGCACAAAACATCAAGTATTATATTTTATTATAACATTTGACAGTTTGCGCTCTGTGGATTATGAAGGAAATCAAGGTTATCTTGGATGCTCATTGTGACCTTGCTACTTAAACGTATGTGCCAATACAGAAATCATTGTTTTATATTGACAAGACAAAGTTGTTTCAGTTCGTTATAAATAGATATAAAATTAGTCTTAAGATGAACCTCAGAAAAGAGTTTTAAATATACTATACAAGGATGGAAAGTTCTACAAATGTCAATTTACGAAAGTGTGTATATGTTATGCTTTTTAAGTATTTGGATTGGAAAGACTCTCGGCAGGTCAAAAGGCACACAGGACGCCTTCATTGTTGGAGCACCATGAAATAAAGCTCTGTAACCAGACTGATCGTAAGTTTAGTTATTATTCCTAATGTATGGATATGGCTAAAATAAATACCAAAACACTTTTATCACTGAAGCCAGTGAGCAAGGATATTGTGACGACAAACCACAGGTCCTATTCGTGGCGAATCTGGGATTCGAACCTCTAACAGAGGATGGTGGCACGGCTAGTGTAGTGTAGTAACATGGTGACACTGTAGATCACTGGGCTGTCTGTGCCGCTTCTAAATTTAAAACGCCAACGCCAGAGAATAACCAGTTTCTAATATATGTTTAAAAGATATTTCCATAGTGTATAAAAGACAGAAGAGTGATGACAATTTATGAATGGATCACTGGACGTTAGTGATCACAGCTGGTGTTCATGAAAAGGTTTAGGATGCCCTGTTTTACTCGTAGCACCCGCCACTCACACAGTTTTAAACAAACAAGTAAGTGCCAGTGAGCCAGTAAAAGTAATGTGAATACAAGCGACAAAACTCTTTCCACAAGAAAGGCCACAAGACCACAAGAAAACACGATTTTACGATTCATGAGCATGTGCTTATTAACCACTATCAAATAGTGATGACACCAGGTGTTAGCGAATGGGTGAGCGTATCCTGTAGCACTGGTGGCACCGTCACAAACGCATGCAAAGACAAGTCAATTAATCACCCGAAAAAACATTGGAACATATAGTGCAAATCTCAATTTGGAATTGCATAATTTTTTTCACTGATTTCGGAAAGTTCCTCTTAAAGTCTACCACATAACGTTTTGAAAGCTTTACTGAGGCCCTGACAGTGGTAACTTTGATGGCAAAACTACTAAGCAATAGGCCCATGACGCACTTTGAAATCTTCGTACAAAGAGCGTGCTCGATTGTATCTTAAAAGTTGTGAAATGTAGACATCAAAGGCTGCAGCTGCCGCAATACTGCTGGACATAGAGGGAAAGTTGAAGTCATCCCTCTTGTCATACAGTTGTTTGATGTGAAATGCTAGCAGCCATGATTCGATTATATTGCGAAATATATTTTAAAGCTTACACCAACACAGTAATTACAACTTTTATGACCCGTGAAGATCAGGGAAGAATAGATCTTCAGATCTTCAGTTTGGTGTTTCACGCCGCACACAACAATATTCCAGCTGAACAGACACTGTCGTCATTCCAGACACCAATCCTACCAGACCTAGTCTTGGGACCAGATCTGAAATCGATGTATTGCCTAACAGGAATATTACTTCGTGCATTGAAACAAAAGACACTCGCCCAAGACACTCTGGCAGTAACGGTGACACTGGATATACATTGGAGTTCAACGAAAATGCACATGTTCTAATCCTCTGTATCGAGGGACGTCACAAAACAACCTCCCAGAAGTAATGTTCCAGAACCGTCAGTTCCCCAAACAGTCCGTCAGATACACAGATCAGCAGAGGAGAAGGTACACACAATATGTTCATTACTTGAATCTTTAAGACATTTAGAAAGTGCAGTACATTGGCGTATTAAGGGGATAGTCTTATCAAAATTATATGCAGATAAACCATTTTAAGATGTGAAAAACACCATGTTTGAATACGCTCATATGCTTGGAATATGTGTTACCAACAAGAGATGTATGAAAGAACGTGCACGCGTCGATAGAACAGAGACTCATGCAGTGCAGGTAACATGAGTCGTGAGGACTATGACGTTTTGAGGAAGGACGAGTATTTCTGGCTTGAAGATATCACACGCCGAGACTATACACCACGACGGTAAAAAGATGATTAATGCAATTGTAATAATGTGTAATTAACGAACAATAAATGAATCTATTGCCATTTATACATGTGCTAATAACGTGCTCAAAGATTGAATGGGCTTCACGGTCCCCGACCACTATGCGGTTTATGTGTATGTGCGCGATGACAGCAGCCACTCTGCACGTTGTTCTGGTGGTATTGCTCTACAACAGAACAACAGATCCATGTGGAATGCACAATGTCTAACTAGCTCGTCTAACTGTGCTATAGCTGCATAGGCGAGTCCCAGAACCCCCTTTTAAAAACCAAAATTAGTTAGTTGTATGCTGTATCGTTATCTAAAGAAGGAGTTTGATATTTTGAATCCCTACCTATAAAAAATGGGATCTGTCCTTGATACATATTGTATCGGTAACTCTGGTTCATGTGAACGTCCGCCCTTCAGCTGTGAGATGACATCGGCCGCGTGCATCTGATATGTATGTTATGTGCTGTCGTCTTCCCTCAACTGGCAGTGTGAAATCGACGTACAACAAGGAACTAGACAAGTTATGTGATACTCTTCTACTTTAAGACATCAACGCTGACATGTCAAAGGTTGTTACGTCATCACAAGATAAACATTTATCTTACAAAACTCTCTAAATAAACTGTTATCTGGTACAGATAGTGACTATGTGGGTACTACACACGATGGTATTGAGACACGCAATACCATGAGAGTGGAATGAAAGTTATATAATTAGATGCCACACACAGTGTATTCTTGAGGGTAGTTTTAATGCTAATATGAAGCCATTATGGAAGGATGACGATCTAAATCTAAATGATGCATATTTTAATATGCGAGCAGCAAAGCGGTGTGAAGAAAACCCAGAGAAGAGAATGCTAGATGCATTTCAAGGAAGAGAGAATTCGGACAACGTCATCATTTCACAAGCTTCGCAAACAATCGTGATTACAATATCAGATTTGCTAATGATCCCAATGGTATGATATAATATGTTTGTTTGTTTGTTGTTTAACGCCCCACTCAGAAATATTTCAGTTTTGTGACAGCGATCTGTAAATAATCGAGTTTGGACCAGATAATCCAGTGATTGACATCATATGCATTGATCCATGCAATTGGGATACGATGACATGCATCAACCATTTCAGCGAGCTTGACCAACCGATCCCGTTAGTCGCTTCATATGACAAGCATAGGCGCCTTTTACGGCAAGCATGGATAGCTGAAGACCTATTCTAACCCGGATCTTCACGGGTATCTTTTTTTAAAAGTTCAAGGACATTACTGCACCCTGCTTCTTCCTAAAACCAAACTGAAGATTATGAGGAAATGTACTGACGTTGCTGGATGTAACTTTGTCAAGTCTACCAAGAGTGATCAAAGGCCACAGTATAAAATATTAACAAAAATACTTACAGTATGAGTCATAATTATTGAGAATTGAAAAATCTTTAAAATTGTAAATATGAAAATCCCCCCCCCCCAAAAAAAAAAAAAAATTAAAAAAATATAACATATTTTAAGTGAGCACAAACCTTCTTAAATCACATCACATTAACATCAATATTTTAGCAGACCACCATTTGCTACAAAACACAGTTTTATATGATTGGGCATACTTCCTATGAGAGAGGTTAGAGTCTCGTGGGTGAGAGAGTCCCAATTTCGCACCACCTCGCGCTTCATGTCATCAACTTTTATCAATCCCTTTTGGTTCACGACTCTTTCATGAGTCCCCACACATTTTCTATAGGATTTAAGTCCGGGCTGTAGCTAGGCCAGTCCAAAACGGTCACATTGTCGTCCACAAACCACTGCCGCGCATGTCTTGCGGTGTGTTTGGGGTCATTATCCTGTTGCAAAATCCAAGTATTTCCATTAAAAAAACCTCTGCATCTGTATACCTTTCACTGGTTAAATTACCCTCAAAGACACACATGGGCGTCGTTCCAAGTGAAGATATTCCTCCCCAAACATGAAACTTCGGACTGTACTTTGGTCTCTGGTACAATGGAACGGAATGACATTTCGTCCACATTTTAACATTGTTAGGATACACCCATACAGGGCTCTCATCCGTGAAAATAACACTGTTCCAGTCAAAGTTTTCATGCGCCAAACACCACTCTACACGTCTTTCTTGTGTTCTTGTTTCAAGAGCAGAAAGGCAATTCCATTTTTTTCCCATCCAAGTTCAATCAAATTTCTTCTTACTGTAGATTTGGATACATTTACTGTCCCTCTATTTACCATTTCATGTTGGATATTTGAGATACTCGCCCTTCTGTTTTTAGAAGCCAAAATACTCAGTCTCACACGATCACCAAACACCAGTTTTTGAGGTCTCCCCGCTCCTTTCTCAATATTCTTCTTCACTCTATACACTGTAGAAAGAGGAGTATCTGTGCTCTTTGCAAATGTACTAGCATCAGTGATGCCTTCATCATGAAGCTGTAGAATCAACCTTCTTTTCTCCTCTGCACTAATTTCTGACATATATCAGGAAAAGTCGTCTGCTCCATAATCAAGGGAGATAACTCTAATTTGCGACTCCTAAAATTGAAGAAGAGTTGCTTCCCTTTGACCATACCTCAATTTTAAACACTTGTCAATATTGATATTTTATGTATGCTTCCTTGAATATGACATTATAATTCACAATAATTTTGAACCGGACTATATGTGCATGTTTGTAGCAGAGACAGATTGTTACCTCCCACACACCCCTCCCCTAACCCACCCAAAGACCAGACCCACGACCATCAAGCGGTGATTAAATAGGTAACAGGTATATTTCAATGTTAGCTTATGGACATATAAAATGATAATTATCTCCAACTTTTGGCATATGAAATATGTATTAAGATAACTTATGAATAATGTTTGGTCGCTCATCGTGTTCGCCATATGTACATCTATTGTCCTTATTCCGGTTTATAAAGAGTATTATTGAACAAAGCTTTTAATACCAAAAAGATATACCTCTCGCCATAACAACTGAGAACCTCTTAATATTTGTTTGGTAAACTTCAGATGCACTCTTTCAACAGCTGGTGCTTCCATAAACCCCCAAATCTCACATCCATAACTTAGTATTAGTGATTTTAATGTCGTTGATATTGGTGAACCGGAGATATATAGGGATTGGAGGTAAGTACAGGGCTATATTTTCATTGATATATCAACATTGATGCCCCATTTGTCACAGTATTGTTTAAGCAAATTCAGTCCACTTTGCAAACCGCAAACTTATTCTCTGAACAATATCATAGGCGCATAGTAACAACAATAAACGAAACAGTCATTCCAAGATCCTGGCACACAGATAAATCACTGTGTTGGATACACAGTGATATCAATACATCATTGAACAATTTAGCAAAAACTGGTGTATGTAAAACTACACGTACCGGTCTTGTTGTAAATCGGACTCGTAAACAAATTTAGTGTCAGTGGTGTGAATCAGATAATACAGTTTTTTCCTCTAAAGGGATGATTCTGTTTCTAGAAGTGGTCTTTTATTAAAATAATGGAATTCCAATGTTAAGGGTAAGCTATTTCGATTGATAAGAAATATGTATCAAAATGTTAAGTCTTGTATCTCATTAAATGACTAACTGTTCTGATTGTATATTTAGTGTCCGCCAGGTTTTGCACGATGTCGTCATTTCTCTTTTCTTTTACGTAAATGATATTGTGGATATCACTTTGAAGATGCAATCTACTTTTTCTACACCTGTCAAAAGTACTATACTATAAGAAACACTATGTATTTCTACACACATGGGCATGATGTAAAAACGATATTATATGGCAGTACATCAGTCAGCAGTTCTACAAACATAACTATTCTTTAATCAATTCACGATTTCTTTGTCAAAATCAAAAGATTTGAGTAGCTTAATTTTTCATGCATGTAGTAATTGAAAACTGCATTATTTAATTTTACAGACACCACTTGCTTCAATGTATTGGCTTCATGTATTTCATTTGTGCAATCCGTATGTTTATGTTCACCACTATCTCATATATAAACGGGGGGCACGGGTTGCCCAGTCGTCTAAGACGCCGCGACTCGCTGTGCAGAGTTGCGTCCCTTGGGCACACTAGAAACCTATGATTGTGGGTTCGAATCCCGGTTCGCCCCGATTATGTTTCTAGGTTTGTCAGCAACATACCCACGCTCGTGGGTTTCACCGAAGTGGTAAACGTCTGAGGCCAGCATCACTTCGGGCTTTCCTCCCACATTAAGCTAACACGCCGCGATATAACTGGAATACTGTTAAAAGCGGCGTTAAACCCAACTTACTCACTCACTCATATATAAACAGCTGGAGAGGTATTTACATAAGAAAGTTTTGCTTGTTTACCGATCCAGATTTCTTTTGAAATAAAAATATGTTTAAACCAAATAAAAATTTTGATTCATGGGAGAGAATGGCCATAGATGTTTAGAGATAGGTCTTCTTCAAATATTGATGTTATTATTTACCGACGATATGTTTGAAGGGACAGTAGTATGTTTGCAGAGGAGGTTGGATAGGTTTTCTAAATATTGTAATAAATGGCAGCTAAATTAAATGTGGAAGATACTAAAATAATGGTATTTAGAAAGACAGGTAGGCTAAGGAAATATGAAAAGTTTTATTTTGATGAAGACAGATTATAAATCGTATCAACTTGTTAGTATTTGGGTATCAATGTTTCAAGCTCAGGTTCGTGGTATGTTACCCAGACAGTTCTCTCTGATCAGACTTTGAAGGTTATCAGAGGGCTATTATGCATAACTTTATTAATCTGCCGTAGGAAAATGTATTGCACATATTTGATGGAAAGGTTGTGCCAGTTTTAATGTATGGTACTTAAGTTTGGGGCTGTCATGTGTCACCAGCTGTATCACGTGTTCGTGACAATTTCTGGAAAGATATTTTACACTTGGGTAGAACTTTACCGGAAATAGTAGCTAGAGGTGAGTTGGGGCGTTTTCTCTTCAGGTTAATCAGTTTGTCAGGATAACAATGTATTTGGTAAGGATGTTGTATCAGCAGGGTAATATGTGTATTTTGTTAAAAAGATCTTTTGAGTACCAGCATCATATGGCTGAGGTGGACGTACTTTTTGGTCACTATGGGTTTGTAAAAATAAGTATGGCTTTGGTTATGTATGGCTGTATCAGTAAATTCTTTTCTAGCTTTAAAGACAAATGTGTCGCCATAGATAATCAAGTTTGGTTTGAAAATATTGCTCATTTTGTTAAACTCGAAATGTACAGAAATATGAAGTCCTATTGAGAATTTATTTGCTGATTGTTACATGCCAGCCTATCGTATTGCATGATCTATTCATTGAAGAAGGGAGAAAGCTGGATTTAGTACGTTATGAAAGATTGTGTCCATTGAAGGATTTACGTTCACTTTGTGTGAGTTCATTTGCGTATGAACCCTCACAGTATGAGCGTTGGAGCTTCCAACGACGTTCATGTCCTGTTTGGTCATCACTCTATGAAGGTTCATACGCCAATGAACTCACATAAAGTTGAAGTCAATTCTTATAATTTGTATATCACTATTTTTCACCTGGAATGACATAGGCCTACATCAAAGCACAATTTTATTTAGTATGTGTGGCTTCATGTTGGCACTGAAAACCATACAATTACTAGCTGTATCGCGGAATAAAAGAGGTCCTCAAACAGAGAGGTGACGTGAGAGTATGTATGCGCAACTTGCTGTACAGGAACATCTTGTGTAGTTTGTTTGCTACAAATGTATTCATCAAATAATTGACCTTCACTTTGTGTGAGTTCATTGGAGTATGAACCTTCATAGAGTGAGGGCCAAACTGTATGAACGTCGGAGCTTGCATGGAAATGTTAAACATCATTTTTAAAATTGTCCATATGTTTATTATATTCGTCACAATGCACGTTTAAGTGACTCCTTCTGACCAAAGACATCCCTGTGAGATATTCGTGTGACACAGCTACCCCTATACCCAATCCTCCGATGCCTATAAAATACATCATGAAAAAACACCAACAAAATCTTTTTTATTGAGTACCCGAAATGAATTCAATTCGTAACCTAGAACGACATAACTATTGTCGTCACTGATATGAACCGTTAAATTAACAAGCTGGGTGATACAGACCAGCGATGGTTGGGAAGCTGATTCAACACTATTTGATTCAACACTATTTCGCTGGAAGGGTTGAAATATACAGATACTATTTACATCAGTCTTCAAGCGCAATCTTTAGTTGCAAAGTACCAAAGGTTTGGCTTTCTTTTACCAGTGACTAAAGGGAAATGAATCCAGTCCGACCCCAAGAGATCACAGTCAGATGTTTTGGCATTGTATTGGTAACCGGTGCAGGTGAATCAGGTCATAGTTACACATTGACGGCAACAGCTCTTTATATTGCCATACATGAATCTGCCAAGGATTGAATGTGTGGTGAAAAGTCCTTTGTACACCGTCCATCGATCTCCATACACTTCACAACCTTGAAAAAATAGAAATCAATGTTGAAACAGTCATCAGTATACATGTATATCGCATACAGCACACAATTAGCATGTTTAAACAATGATGATTACATAATCTTGGTGAGTGAGTGAGGTTATCACCGCTTCAACATTTGTTTAGTTATATCATGACGTGTCAGCTAGGTAGGCCTGATTTGACGCAGATCTTAGACGTGTATCACATTATTAAAACACACGAGCAGGATATGATACTGTCAATATAGTTTTACACTGCTTTTAGCAATAATCCAGCAATATCACGGCGGGGGACTCTAGACATGGCTTCACACACTGTACCCATGTGAGGAATTGAACCCTGGTCCTCGGCTTGACGAGCGAACGCTTGGCTACCCCAACCACACCGTCAAACTAAGAAACATGATTCCTACGGATCTGGAATGTGAGCCCATTTCTGGAGGAAAATATGAGGAGATATAGGCGCCGTATATTGTTCTCACAAATTAAACAGTGGTTATCTCATGGCTATTGAAGGTACGACCGCTTGTAAAACTGTGGATCATTGATAAGGAAACAAAACCTAATAACTTGTAAAACCTCAGTTGTAGTAACGATATGTCATTGTGTATCAGTTTTGACTTACTCTTGATACAGGTGTTGTCAGCAGGGTTGATACGTAATCTCGGCGGACATTTGCATCTCCCCTCGTCGCACATAAGTCTGCCTGGACAGTCGCCGTCCTTGCACCTTCTTTTTAGCACATTTACCGGTTTACCTGTGTTTATTCAAGATTTATTCTGCATATGTAAATACCAAACAGTATAGGAGTGATGGAGCGATGATGTTTACTATCAGGAGCAATATTTCACCAGAAAGTAGGAGCCAGACAGCAAGAGCAAGACAGCAGGAGCAAGAAAACACGAGCCAGACAGCAGAAACAGACAGAAGGAGCCACACAGTAGGACCCATACAGTAGGAGCCAGAAAGCAGAGCCAGACAGAAGGAGCAAGAAAGCAGGGTCAGATAGCAGGAGCCAGACAGCAGGAGCTAGACAGGAGCCAGACAGCAGGAGATAGAAAGCAGGGGCCAGAAAGCATGAGCCAGAGCGCATAAGCCAGACAGCGGGAGCCAGACAGCAGGAGCCAGAAAACACGAGCGAGACAGCAGGAGCATGAAAGCAGGAGCCACACATCAGGAGCCAGAAAGCAGAGCCAGGCAGAAGGAGCAAGAAAGCAGGAGCCAGAAAGCAGGAGCCAGAAGGCAGGGGCCAGACAGAAGGAGCCAGACAGCAGGAGGAAGAAAGCAGGAGCCACACATCAGGAGCCAGAAAGCAGAGCCAGGCAGAAGGAGCAAGAAAGCAGGAGCCAGAAAGCAGGAGCCAGGAGGCAGGGGCCAGACAGCAGGAGACAGACAGCAGGAGACAGAGAGGAACAGCCAGACAGAATAGCCACACAGCAGGAGCCACACATCAGGAGCCAGAAAGCAGAGCCAGGCAGAAGGAGCAAGAAAGCAGGAACCAGACAGAAGGACCCAGATATTAGAAGTCATAACGTAGGAGCCAGACAACAGAGCCAGACAGCAGGAGCCAGACAACAGGAGCCAGACATCAGCAGCCATACCGCAGGAGCCAGACAGCAGGAGCCAGAAAGCAGGAGCCAGAAGGCAGGGGCCAGAAAGCAGGAGCCAGCCACACAGAAGGGGCCAGAATGCAGGAACCAGACAACAGGAGCCAGAAAGCAGGAGCCAGACAGCAGGAGCTAGAAAGCAGAGGCCAGAAAGCAGGAGCCAGAGAGCAGGAGCCAGTCAGCGGGAGCCAGACAGCAGGAGCCAGAAAGCAGGAGCCAGACAGCAGGAGACAGAGAGGAGCAGCCAGACAGAATAGCCAGGCAGCAGGAGCCAGAGAGGAGGAGCCAGACAGCAGGAGCCACACAGCAGGAGCCAGAAAGTAGAAGCCAGACAGCAGGGGCAAGAAACCAGAGCCAGACAGCAGCAGCTAGAAAGCAGGGGCCAGAAATCAGGAGCCAGAGAGCAGGAGCCAGACAGCGGGAGCCAGAAAACACGAGCCAGACAGCAGGAGCATAAAAGCAGGAGCCAGAGAACAGGAGCCAGACAGCGGGGGCCAGGGAGCAAGAGCCAGAAAGCAGGAGCCAGAAGGCAGGGGCCAGACAGCAGGAGCCAGACAGCAGGAGCCACACAGTAGGAGCCAGACAGCAGGAGCCAGAAACCAGAGCCAGACAGCAGGAACTAGAAAGCATAGGCCAGAAAGTAGGAGCCAGACAGCAGGAGACAGACAGCAGGAGACAGAGAGGAGCAACCAGACAGAATAGCCAGACAGGAGGAGCCAGACAGCAGGAGCCAGAGAGCAGGAGCCAGACAGCGGAAGCCAGAAAACACGAGCCAGACAGCAGGAGCATGAAAGCAGGAGCCAGAGAACAGGAGCCAGACAGCGGGGGCCAGAGAGCAAGAGGCAGAAAGCAGGAGCCAGAAGGCAGGGGCCAGACAGCAGGAGCCAGACAGCGGGAGACAGAGAGGAGCAGCCAGACAGGATAGCCAGACAGTAGGAGCCAGAAAGCCGTAGCCAGACAACAGGAGCCAGACAGCAGGAGCCACACAGTAGGAGCCAGACAGCAGGAGCCAGTAACCAGAGCCAGACAGCAGGAACTAGAAAGCATAGGCCAGAAAGCAGGAGCCAGAGAGCAGGAGCCAGACAGCAGGAGTCAGACAGCAGGAGACAGAGAGGAGCAACCAGACAGAATAGCCACACAGCAGGAGCCACACAGCAGGAGCCAGAAAGTAGGAGCCGGACAGCAGGAGCCAGAAAGCAGAGCCAGACAACAGGAGCAAGAAAGCAGGGTCAGATAGCAGGAGCCAGACAGCGGGAGCCAGAAAACACGAGCCAGACAGCAGGAGCATGAAAGCAGGAGCCAGAGAGCAGGAACCAGACAGCGGGGGCCAGACAGCAAGAGCCAGAAAGCTGGAGCCAGAAGGCAGCGGCCAGACAGCAGGAGCCAGAAAGCAGGAGCCAGACAGGAGGAGCCAGAAAGCAGGGGCCAGGAAGCATGAGCCAGAGAGCAGGAGCCAGACAGCGGCAGACAGACATCATGAACCAGACAGCGGGAGCCAGAAAGCAGGAGCCAGACAGTAGGAACAAGACAGCAGGAGCCAGACAGTAGGAACCAGAAAGCAGGAGCCAGAGATGAGCAGCTAGACAGAAGAGCCACACAGCAGAGCCAGAAAGCAGGAGCCACACAGCAGGAGCCAGAAAGTAGGAGCCAGAAAGTAGGAACAAGAAAGCTGAGCCAGACAGAAGGAGCAAGAAAGCAGGAGTCAGATAGCAGGAGTCAGATAGCAGGAGCCAGAAAGCAGGAGCCAGAAAGCTGGAGCCAGACAGCAGGAGCCACACAGCAGGAGCCACACAGTAGGAGCCAGTAAGTAGGAACCAGAAAGCTGAGCCAGACAGAAGCAAGAAAGCAGGGTCAGATAGCAGGAGCCAGACAGCAGGAGCCAGACAGTACGAGCCAAACAGGAGCCAGATAGTAGAGCCAGACTGCAGGTGCCAGACAGCAGGAGCCAAAAAGCAGGAACTACAAAACAGGAGCCAGCCAGCAGGAGCCAGAAAACAGGAGCCAGACAGGAGGAGCCGAAAATCAGGGGACAGCCAGCATGAGCCAGAGAGCAGGAGCCAGTCGGGGGGAGCCAGACATCATGAACCAGACAGCGGAAGCTAGACAGCAGGAGCCAGGAAACAGGAGGCAGAAAGCAGGAGCAGGAAAGTAGGAACCAGACAGCAGGGGCCAGAGAGGAGCAGCTAGACAGAAGAGCCACACATCAGGAGCCAGAAAGCAGGATCCAGACAGCAGGAGCCAGAAATCAGGATCCATACAGCAGGAGCCAGAAAGTAGGAGCCAGTAAGTAGGAACCAGAAAGCAGAGCCAGACAAAGGGAGCAAGAAAGCAGGGTCAGATAGCAGGAGCCAGACAGCAGGAGCCAGAAAGTACGAGCCAAACAGGAGCCAGATAGTAGAGCCAGACTGCAGGTGCCAGACAGCAGGAGCCAAAAAGCAGGAGCAAAACAACAGGAGCCAGACAAAAGGAGCCAGAAACCAGGAGCCAGACAGCGGGAGCTAGACAGGACCCAGACAGCAGGATCAAGATAACAGGAGCCAGACAGGAGGAGCCAGAAATCAGGGGACAGGAAGCATGAGCCAGAGAGCAGGAGCCAGTCGGGGAGCCAGACATCATGAACCAGACAGCGGGAGCCAGACAGCAGGAGCCAGGAAACAGGAAGCAGAAAGCAGGAGCAGGAAAGCAGGAACCAGACAGCAGGAGCCAGATAGCAGGAGCCAGACAGTAGGAACCAGACAGCAGGGGCCAGAGAGGAGCAGCTAGACAGAAGAGCCACACATCAGGAGCCAGAAAGCAGGATCCAGACAGCAGGAGCCAGAAATCAGGAACTACAAAACAGGAGCCAGACAGCAGGAGCCAGAAAACAGGAGCAAAACAACAGGAACCAGACAACAGGAGCCAGAAACCAGGAGCCAGACAGCGGGAGCTAGACAGGACCCAGACAGCAGGATCAAGAAAACAGGAGCCAGACAGGAGGAGCCAGAAATCAGGGGACAGGAAGCATGAGCTAGAGAGCAGGAGCCAGTCGGGGAGCCAGACATCATGAACCAGACAGCGGGAGCCATACAGCAGGAGCCAGACAGAAGGAACCAGACAGCAGGAGCCAGAGAGGAGCAGCTAGACAGAAGAGCCACACAGCAGGAGCCAGAAAGCAGGAGCCAGAAAGCAGGAGTCACACAGCAGGAGCCAGAAAGTAGGACCCAGAAAGTAGGAACCAGAAATCTGAGCCAGACAGAAGGAGCAAGAAAGCAGGGTCAGATAGCAGTAGCCGGAAAGCAGGAGCCAGAAAGGAGGAGCCAAACAGGAGCTAGACTGCAGGAGCCGGACATCAGGAGACAGACGGAAGGATGCAGACAGCAGAAGCCAGAAAACACGAGCCAGACAGCAGGAGCCAGAAAACAGGAGCCAAACATCAGGAACCAGAGAACAGGAGCCAGAAACCAGGAGCCAGACAGCGGGAGCTAGACAGGACCTGGACAGCAGGATCAAGAAAACGGGAGACAGACAGTAGGAGCCAGAAAGCAGGGGCCAGGAAGCATGAGCTAGAGAGCAGGAGCCAGACAGCGGGAGCCAGACATCATGAACCAGACAGGGGGAGCCAGACAGCAGGAGCCAGGAAACAGGAGCCAGACAGCAGGAGCAAGAAAGCAGGAACCATTAGGCAGGGACCAGACAGCAGGAGCCAGACAGGAGGAGCAAGACAGTAGGAACCAGACAGCAGGAGCCAGAGAGGAGCAGCTAGACAGAAGAGCCACACAGCAGGAGCCAGAAAGCAGGATCCAGACAGCAGGAGCCGAGAAAGTAGGAGCCAGTAAGTAGTAACCAGAAAGCTGAGCCAGACAGGACCAAGAAAGCAGGGTCAGATAGCAGGACCCAGACAGCAGGATCAAGAAAACGGGAGACAGACAGTAGGAGCCAGAAAGCGGGGGCCAGGAAGCATGAGCTAGAGAGCAGGAGCCAGACAGCGGGAGCCAGACATCATGAACCAGACAGGGGGAGCCAGACAGCAGGAGCCAGGAAACAGGAGCCAGACAGCAGGAGCAAGAAAGCAGGAACCATTAGGCAGGGACCAGACAGCAGGAGCCAGACAGCAGGAGCAAGACAGTAGGAACCAGACAGCAGGAGCCAGAGAGGAGCAGCTAGACAGAATAGCCACACAGCAGGAGCCAGAAAGCAGGATCCAGACAGCAGGAGCCGAGAAAGTAGGAGCCAGTAAGTAGTAACCAGAAAGCTGAGCCAGACAGGAGCAAGAAAGCAGGGTCAGATAGCAGGAGCCAGACAGCAGGAGCCAGAAAGTACGAGCCAAACAGGAGCCAGATAGCAGAGACAGACTGCAGGTGCCAGACAGCAGGAGCCAAAAAGCAGGAACTACAAAACAGGAGCCAGCCAGCAGGAGCCAGAAAACAGGAGCCAGACAGTAGGAGCCAGAAAGCGGGGGCCAGGAAGCATGAGCTAGAGAGCAGGAGCCAGACAGCGGGAGCCAGACATCATGAACCAGACAGGGGGAGCCAGACAGCAGGAGCCAGGAAACAGGAGCCAGACAGCAGGAGCAAGAAAGCAGGAACCATTAGGCAGGGACCAGACAGCAGGAGCCAGACAGCAGGAGCAAGACAGTAGGAACCAGACAGCAGGAGCCAGAGAGGAGCAGCTAGACAGAATAGCCACACAGCAGGAGCCAGAAAGCAGGATCCAGACAGCAGGAGCCGAGAAAGTAGGAGCCAGTAAGTAGTAACCAGAAAGCTGAGCCAGACAGGAGCAAGAAAGCAGGGTCAGATAGCAGGAGCCAGACAGCAGGAGCCAGAAAGTACGAGCCAAACAGGAGCCAGATAGCAGAGACAGACTGCAGGTGCCAGACAGCAGGAGCCAAAAAGCAGGAACTACAAAACAGGAGCCAGCCAGCAGGAGCCAGAAAACAGGAGCCAGACAACAGGAACCAGACAACAGGAGCCAGAAACCAGGAGCCAGACAGCGGGAGCTAGACAGGACCCAGACAGGAGGATCAAGAAAACAGGAGCCAGGCAGCAGGATCCAGAAAACCGAGCCAGACAACAGGAACCAGACAACAGGAGCCAGAAACCAGGAGCCAGACAGCAGGAGCTAGACAGGACCCAGACAGGAGGATCAAGAAAACAGGAGCCACACAGCAGGATCGAGAAAGGAGGAGCTAAACAGGAGCCAGACTGCAGGAGCCAGACATCAGGAGCCAGACGGTAGGATGCAGACAGCAGGAGCCAGTAAACACGAGCCAGACAACAGGAGCCAGCCAGACAACAGAACCAGACAGCAGGAGCTAGACAGCAAAAGCCAGAGAACAGAACCAGACACCAGGAGTCAGAAAGCAGGAGCTACTCTTTATTAGTAAAGGCTGTTGACGAAGTGTTACACAATATAGACGAAAGTGTTAGATACATGTCAGAGGCCTTGTGCACGGCAGCAAGCGACATGAAAAGAGTGTGTACTTCTAACACATCTAGTCAACAGTGGTTTGACCGTGAATGTGAGCTACTCAAAAAGGAAAGATGTAAATATTTAAACAATTTTAGGAGAAAAAAGGATAATAACTCATTATATGAGTATAATTATATTAGAAATAAATATAATAGTGTATGCAGAGAAAAGAAAACGAATTTTTTCAAAGAGAAACAGGAAAAACTTGAACATTGTATACGCGATTCTAAACAATTTTGGGCAACTCTTAAAGGGCTAAATACTAATCGTTATACACAAAACAATATTCCAATTGATGATTGGTTTAACTAATTCAGGGATCTGTTTTCAACTTCTACAGAGAACGAGGAAAGATGTTTTGATATCGACGAATGGAATGTATTTGATAACTCTTTTTGTCAGTTAACTTCAGATATTCTTGATTCACCTATAACAAGAAATGAAATTTCAGAAAGCATCGCAAACTTAAAAAGCAATAAAGCAGCTGGTGAAGATAATTTGATTCCTGAATTTTTTAAATATTCGTCCGATATTCTCCTCCCCTACCTTGAAATTCTTTTTAACGTTATGCTTGAAAAGACTTATTTTCCAGAACTGTGGACTCTGGGGATAATAATTCCTTTGCACAAACAGGGATCAACTAATGTCACCAATAACTATAGGGGTGTAACTCTTTTGAGTGTTTTCAGTAAGATTTTTACCAGTATTATACACAAACGTTTAGTATTTTGGACCGATTCCTTTAATAAGATAGATGAAGCACAAGCCGGTTTCAGGCATGGATACTCTACAATTGATAATGTAATTGTATTGCAGACACTTGTACAGAGATATTTAGCACGAAAAGGAGAAAAAATGTATCCTATATTTGTTGATTTTGCTAAGGCGTTTGACTCAATTAACCGAAACATGTTGTGGTCCCTTTGCAAATCTCAAGGTATCAGTACTAAAATTGGTAAATTACTATGTTGTATATATCACAATGTGAAGGTCTGTGTTCGAAACAATAACACCTTATCTGATTCCTTCTACTGTAATATTGGGGTTAGACAAGGATGTATTCTAAGTCCATTCCTGTTTTCATTTTTCAATAATGAACTTTCGATACAAATATCTGAAAATTGTAACGAGGGTATCCAACTCCATCCAGAAACTATTAAACTTTTCCTACTCCTTGTTGCTGATGATATAGTTATGTTCTCGAGCACAGTACCTGGACTTCAAAAGTTAATAAATGAACTTGAGTATTATTGTAACAAATGGAAATTGAAGGTCAATATCGATAAGACAAAGGTTGTAGTTTTCAAAAATGGAGGGGAATTATCAAAACGAGAAAAATGGCTATATAAAGGTGAAAAACTTGAGGTTGTAAGAAGTTACAAATATTTGGGGGTACATTTTACAAATCGACTTACTTGGTCGCTGCATTGCAACAAAGCCGCACTACAAGCCAAAAAGATTTTAATTGGCATTTTACAAAACCTAAAACCCCTTGGAAATATTAGCTTTGAAACATTCTCTAAGATTTTCGACACTAAGATCAGTCCTATTTTACTCTATGGTGCTGAAGTCTGGGGCCTAGAGAACTATGATACAATAGAGAAGGTACATCTATTTGCGTATAAAAGATTTTTAGGAGTAAATTCCAACACTCCAAATGTTACAGTTTACGGGGAATGTGGGAGATACCCAATGTATATATTCAGTTACATAAAAGTAATAAAATATTGGATAAAATTGCTTAAAATGCCAAATACCAGATTCCCAAAGAAATGCTATAACATGGTGAATCTTTACGATCGCAGAGGTAAAAATAACTGGGCCTCGGGTGTCAAAAAGATACTCCAATCTTGCGGGTATGAGTACATTTGGAGAGAGCAACATGTAACAGTACCCGATCGTTTCATATATAATTTAAGACAAAGGCTAAAAGATATGTATTTTCAAAAGTGGTACTCTTCACTAAACTTACATAATAAGTTAAAGCATTACACCTGTTTTAAATCATTCATTCTGACCGAAAAATATCTTTTGGATATAAATGTTAAGAAATTCCGAACAACACTATCCCGTTTCAGATGTAGTTCTCATGACCTTCTAATAGAAAAAGGTAGATATTTAGCGATACCAAGGGAAAACAGATTGTGTAAATATTGTACTTGCCAAGAGATAGAAGATGAATACCATTTTTTGCTAGTCTGTCCATTGTATGCAAATATCAGAAAAGAATACATACATAAATATTTTTATCTGAATCCTAGAATAGACAAATTTTATATCCTCATGTCATCCCAAAATGAAACAGTCACAAAATATCTTTCAATGTATATATATCATGCAATGAACATCAGATCCTCTGCACTATAGATGTGATATTTTGTTACGATATATGTAATTCCTATTGCACCTATTGCTACTGTATGTATATATGTACTATAGGCCTATGGCCTTTTCAGTACTTGAAATAAAGATTGAAGCAGGAGCCAGACAGCAGGAGCTAGAAAGCAGGGGCCAGAAATCAGGAGCCAGAGAGTAGGAGACAGCCAGCGGGAGCCAGAAAACACGAGCCAGACAGCAGGAGCATGAAAGCTGGAGCCAGAGAGCAGGAGCCAGACAGCGGGGGCCAGACGGCAAGAGCCAGAAAGCTGGAGCAAGAAGGCAGCGGCCAGACAGCAGGAGCTAGAAAGCATAGGTCAGAGAGCAGGAACCAGACAGCGGGAGCCAGACAGCAGGATATAGAAAGCAGGAGCCAGAAGGCAGGGGCCAGACAGCACGAGACAGAGAGGAGCAACCAGACAGAATAGCCACACAGCAGTAGCCACACAGCAGGAGCCACACAGCAGGAGCCAGAAAGTAGGAGCCAGACAGCAGGAGCCATAAAGCAGAGCCAAACAGACGGAGCAACAAAGCAGGGTCAGATAGCAGGAGCCAGACAGCAGGAGCCAGAAAATACGAGCCAAACAGGAGCCAGATAGTAGAGCCAGACTGCAGGTGCCAGACAGCAGGAGCCAAAAAGCAGGAACTACAAAACAGGAGCCAGATAGCAGGAGCCAGAAAACAGGAGCCAAACAACAGGAGCCAGAAACCAGGAGCCAGACAGCGGGAGCTAGACAGGACCCAGACAGTAGGATCAAGAAAAAAGGAGCCAGACAGTAGGAGCCAGAAAGCAGGGCCCAGGAAGCATGAGCCAGAGAGTAGGAGCCAGACAGCAGGAGCCAGACATCATGAACCAGACAGCGGGAGCCAGACAGCAGGAGCCAGACAGCAGGAGCCAGACAGTAGGAACCAGACAGCAGGAGCCAGAGAGGAGCAGCTATACAGAAGAGCCACACAGCAGGAGCCAGAGAGGAGCAGCTATACAGAAGAGCCACACAGCAGGAGCCAGACAGCAGGAGCCACACAGCAGCAGCCACACAGCAGGAGCCAGAAAGTAGGAGCCACAAAGTAGGTACCAGAAAGCTGAGCCAGACAGAAGGAGCAAGAAAGCAGGGTCAGATAGCAGTAGCCAGAGAGCAGGAGCCAGAAAGGAGGAGCCAAACAGGAGCCAGACTGCAGGAGCCGGACATCAGGAGACAGACGGTAGGATGCAGACAGCAGAAGCCAGAAAACACGAGCCAGACAGCAGGAGCCAGAAAACAGGAGCCAAACATCAGGAACCAGACAACAGGAGCCAGAAACCAGGAGGCAGACAGCGGAAGCTAGACAGGACCCAGACAGCAGGATCAAGAAAACAGGAGCCAGAAAGCAGGGGCCAGGAAGCATGAGCTAGAGAGCAGGAGCCAGACAGCGGGAGCCAGACAGCAGGAGCCAGACAGCGGGAGCCAGACAGCAGGAGCCAGGAAACAGGAGCCAGACAGCAGGAGCAAGAAAGCAGGAACCAGAAGGCAGGGACCAGGCAGCAGGAGCCAGACAGCAGGAGCCAGACAGTAGGAACCAGACAGCAGGAGCCAGAGAAGAGCAGCTAGACAGAAGAGCCACACAGCATGAGCCAGAAAGCAGGAGCCAGACAGCAGGAGCCAGAAAGCAGGAGCCACACAGCAGGAACCAGAAAGTAGAAGCGAGAAAGTAGGAACCAGAAAGCAGAGCCAGACAGAAGGAGCAAGAAAGCAGGGTCAGATAGCAGGAGCTAGAAAGCAGGAGCCAGAAAGGAGGAGCCAAACAGGAGCCAGACTGCAGGAGCCGGACATCAGGAGACAGACGGTAGGATGCAGACAGCAGAACCCAGAAAACACGAGCCAGACAGCGGGAGCCAGCCAGACAGCAGAACCAGACAGCAGGAGCTAGACAGCAAAAGCAAGACATTAGAACCAGACAGCAGGAGCTAGAAAGCAGGGGCCAGAAATCAGGAGCCAGAGAGCAGGAGCCAGACAGCGGCAGCCAGAAAACACGAGCCAGACAGCAGGAGCATGAAAGCAGGAGCCAGACAGCGGGAGCCAGACAGCAGGAGCCAGAAAGTAGGAGCCACACAGCAGGAGCCAGAAAGTAGGAGCCAGACAGCAGGAACTAGAAAACAGGAGCTCTTATTTGAGTTGGGCCTCACATCGAGCATGAAGTACTTTCGAGCTATTCTGACCCTGCACCCTCACAGGGAAATGAAATACAAAACGATTGAGTCACCAACGTTTTAATCAATTGCACCCAGTCTGTTCGAATACTAAGTAGGATGTGTTTAACCAATCGCCTGTTCGCGAAAACCTGGTGTCACGACTATTTGATCGTGATCCATAAAAGCATGCCCATGCTGTAGTCGGAACCGTATAATCGACTCTGATTTTAGTGATTTCTATTGGACATGGAAGGATGTTGTCGCTTTATTTACATTCGTTAGGCTTTTCCTAACCCTCACCATATGGGCATTACTGTACCCATCAAAACACATGACAAATACGGAAGAGAATTTATGGATGTCAAATTCTATATAATGAGGAATACAACGTTTCGGAGTATATACTAACTTCTTTATCAGGTGAACAAATGCTATGAGGCAGAGAACATGTATATGTACCTGTAAGAACAACAAAGGTAGTAAGATAACAAAGGTGGAAAACTTACGGAGGGAAGCCATCAGATAATCGGCGGTGATAGGTGATCAGCAATTGACAAAAGCAGACCAACGCTAAACTTAGAAGACAGCCACAAAAACAGACGAGGTACAACTGCCGAGGAACAGACAAATAAATCCCAAACTCACTTTCTCATTTATTAATGTGTGTGGTTTAATGAGTAAACCAATAATTCCTGACTTTATCCAGTTCATCAAATAATCGAAAACGCCATTATCCTTGCTGAGACTAAATTGGATGACTATGACGCCTTAGATATAATGAACTACACAGCCAACACTAAGAACACATCAACTGACACAAGATCAGGAGGATTAGCAATCCTAGTGGAGAAAACTATCAACAAGTATGTCTCACACAGCCCATTTAACAGTGACTGTTTACTTCTTGTCAAGATACCATCTAGGATACTGCTATCTGAGGGTGGTTTAGTACTTGGTGTTGCATACATCCCTCCTGAGGGATCACCCTACCATGACCATGTGTGTTTTAATGATATTGGAGCTGAGATATGTAGGTATGATTCTGATTTTTATGTTGTAATCTTACGAGAATATAATGCCAGGACAAGACATACATGTGACTTCACTTCTATAGAAACATTTGTTTGTTGTTTAACGCCACACTCAGCAATTTTCCAACTATATGACGGCTGTCTGTAAAATCGAATCTGGACCAGACAATCCAGTGATTGATGTCATGAGCATCGATCAACGCAATTCAGATAGATGACATGCATCAACCAAGTCAGCGAGCCTGACAACCCGTCCCCGTGAGTCGCCTCTTACAACAAGCATAGTCGCCTTTTACGGAAAGCATGGGTTGCTGAAGACCTATTCTACCACGGATCTTCACAGGTCTCTTTTTGACATTGGAGATGAATTCTAGTATATCTTCAAATGTGAATATTTAAATGAACAAAGGGACGTGAACATCACAAGACACTATTCAAAAAGACCGAATATGTTACAGGTGAGGTGAGGTGAAATTGGGTTTAACGTCGCGTCCAAGATTATTGCACTTATATAGCGACGTGCATGCACGTGTATGTGTGTGTGTGGCTGCTTGTACTAGTCCGGACTGATGCCGATTTATAGTGCTAGCTCACTGAGATACCATGCCGCAGTTTAACATGAATACCCCACTCAGACACAGTATACTGACTCCGAGCCGACCAGTCCATGTTTTAGCCCCTTAATGCCGAGCGCCAGACAGGGTAACAACAAGTACAATCTTTTAACGTCTTTTTGTATGACGCGGCCCGGGATCGAACCCTGGACCTTCCGCTCTCCGGGCGGACGCTCTACCACAAGACCACGGAGGCGGTCCGATTATGTTACAACTCCAGCAGTTATTTAACTGCCATAAGATATCTGTCCAAAAGAAACTATGTAAATTCATTAAAAGTGTAATGAAAATTATAAAACAACCGGTTAATCTCTGTCCACCGCAATGTAAAATACTGTTGTACCTCATATGCCGATGCACCCGGCCTGCGAGAAATAGTGTTGTTCTCTTCTGTTATGTAACAGGCAAGAGGTGCTCAGGCTAATGGTGGAGTGAGTGTATACTCCGAAATGTTGTGTTATTAAAGAAGATGACATAAAAGAAGATCCATAAATCCTCTTCCTTATGTGTATCCCTTCTACATGTCCTTCAAAGACTTCACATGATAAATATCTAACTTCAGAACAAAGAGACAAGGCATTATTAGCCGAGTGTGTTTCCGTTACGTAAATATCATACTGTATACTAGTATACTAGAAATAAAATAAATGTATTTACAAAACGGAAAAACACGGGAGGAATTATCTCTTTATCATACAATGTAATTCTTAAAATAATGAAGTTGGTTGGTTTTGTTTGTTGTTAAACGCCGCACTCGGTAATATTCCAGCTATATGACGGCGGTCTGCAAATAATCGAGTCTGGACAAGACAATCCAGTGATTGACATCATTAGCAAAAATGAAGACGTTAAAGATGTAATTTCACTAACTGAAAAAAACATGAAGTAACCGAGTATGAACACAATATTCGAATTTATCTAATACCGCTGAAGGATTTGTAGCCATGTTTGTCAACAACAACCCCTATCTAAGCATTTAGTGTATTGAGAAAAAAGGCATTGCATCCTTGTATGAAGCTTGAAAGTAGTTCTTCCTAGGCAACCTCTGTTGCACATTTACTGGATCCTGATACCAAGTTGAGGATTGGTTTATAGCGCCGATAGTACTATCCATTAAACTAAGTTCTTACCGAGCTCCTGAGTTATCAAACTGCAGAATGTAACAAAGATGGAGGTTTTGTCTTACCTGGAGAGACAGAAGCTGCCTTGGATGCCGCGTCGGGGTTATCGTAATCTGTGTATGATGGCAATTATTGAACAATATGCTTGGAAGACGAAGTCGATATTTTCAATTTGAACCAGGACATTGTGAACATGTCTAAATGTATAAATTACATATTACACGGATAACATCCAGAAAGTTAGAGTACTAATGCTACACCAGTGACAAATGTACAGAATGTGTAAATGATTAGTTTATGTCATCTTATCTCAATACAAATTAAAATACATTATGAAATGCTACATAAATCGCAAGTTGAAAAATGTTATTTCCAGCCTAAATATCTAAATACTAATGATGATTTCCCATCGAATTTATAAATGACCTGTTGACAATGTAAAGTTATCATTATCAATGTAATCATTTTGATTCACAATGATCACTCTTTAAATTTCCATTTACACCCCTTAATAAATTCGTTATATTCCAACATGTATTACCATGGACACAGACCGCACCACCCTGACGATTTTCGAGACATCGTTCGGTGGAAACGCTTGTCTTCATTGAGCAGGCACCAACTGACAGCTATCCAAAAGTCAAATAGTAAAAGTGCAATGTTTTATTTCAGTCATAACCACACAATTCAAATGTTTTTGCAGCATTATTTACTAACCTACAAATGAATATACTTATCCTGAAATAACTTTTACTAAATATTATAGTTGTTTTTTGGTTGTTGATTAACGCCACACTCAGCAATATTCCAGCTATATGACGGCGGTCTGTAAATAATCGAGTCTGGACCAAAAAATCCCGTTAGTCGCCTCTTACAACAAAGCCTAGTCGCCTTTTATGGCAAGCATGGGTTGCTGAAGACCTATTCTTCCCCGGATTTTCACAGATCTCTAAATATTATATGAAACCTTAATTAAATATAGCACCATAAGCACTTCTCATTGCAATCATAGAAAAACAACAATTTTATAATAAACAAATATAGCTTACCATCTGATCTTTTCCTTTTCGAAACACAGTGTAAACCTCCATCTCCTGTCGTTCCAAGGAACTAGTCAGCTGTCGGCATGTCAGAGTTTTAATGTCGTATGCAACAGCCTGACAGGAGCCACTTTCCATGCACTTGACTTTGCACAAGTTGATACCAATAGGATGGTTCAATGTTTGGATGCAGGAAACACATGCAAGGAACAGAGGCACTAGGAATGGCAGAAACATCTTCTGAGGCACCCGTTGCTTCCACATGGACAGATGCACAATCCTGTCTGAACACTGCGGTTTGCTTATAAATACTACATCGTCACGTGAGTCACTATATTGATCTGGTATGGTTATTGTCATTTAAAGACGTTGGATACCATTGTTCATGCGCATACCGGACGCGCATGTAACGGCGAGTATTTGTAACTCGGTTACGTCCCTTTGACTCGCGGCTAATTGTACTTCCGCCAAAATGAACTCATAGAAATGTAAATTTGGGCAAGAGTTACCACCCCTGAATCATTATTTTAGGGGTATGCTGTGTTGATTGAAAATAATTTGAATATCCTCTGTAACATGTTGTTTATATTTTATAATTATATTTTACAATGAATAAACATTAGAAATAAGCCAGTTTCAATAATATCTTGATTTTGTGAAACTCTTTCTTGACTGATGAATCAATTTTTTTGGAAAATATGCTTTTTTTAAAGTCAAATGATGTGTGAAATTAAAAATGTTTTCACTTGAATTTTCATTTTTCGGTTTTGTGTCATATCAATACTGTAATATGTCTTTTTAAAAACACTCATTCAATAATCAAACTTTAAAATGACCATTTTTCTTTGCCAAAATGATTTTATCATCCGGTGCCTCTAGATGGCGCCACTTATTTAAAAAATGCCTTTGTGACTTGGTTTTTTATTACGTAATTTGATTCAAGACATATTTTCCTACAAAATGATACCAAATACACCCATTTCTTGAAGTTTTTTTTTTTGTATGCAACCTCTTTAAGAGTAAAACGATCGTGTCTGTATTAATGTATTTGTATAAAAACTATTACACATTATTAATTTTATTTTTCATGTATTTTTGTTAGCAGTGTGAACACCACTGGCGACTGTTTATTTGTTTGTTGTTTAATGCCGCACTCAGCAATATTCCAGCAGTATGACGGCGGTCTGTAAATAATTGAGTCTGGACCACATAGGGCAGGTATCGCCCACCTGGATATTTACGCAATCATGACAAAATACACATTTGCATTGTACATGTATACAATACAGCAACTATTTCGTATTTTGACTATGTAAGCATTTAAAATGGGTGCACGTGGATAGCAAATCTGACAGCATGAACGTGTATATCACTACATACAAATGTAGCACAAACATCTGAACCGTTTCCATGTTATGATCCAGGATAAATCATATCAAAGGTATTACTCTTTTCATAACAGACAAATGTATACAATGTATCTGTTTATTATAGGGTGGGGATAATATCGGTTTGCATGTTATTGTCAAGGCTCTAACTCCTTGGGAGTGCTGGACAGATGAACAGAAGGGCCAGTCCTGGTGGCATGTGTGTATTCCTTTCATTATACTCTTATTTGTACATATGGTTATAGACCCATGAAGAGCCGGGGTAGAACAGGTCTTTAGCAACCAACGCTTGCTGTAAAAAGCGACCCTGCTTGTCGTCAGATGCGACTAACGGTATCGGGTGGTCAGGCTCGCTGACTTGGTTGATGCATGTCATCGATCCCAATTGAGTGGATCGATGCTAATGATATCAATCACTGGATTGACTGGTCCAGACTCGATTATTTACAGACCGCCGTCGTACAGCTGTAATATTGCTGAGTGCGGCGTAAAACAAAACACAACAACCAAACGACAACCTGACAATGTGCTTATTGTGAATCAATTAAAAATATCCAAAGGAATCAGTCAATCATACGATTCTAATGAATCACCATCACTACTGATAAGGTAAATATATCATAGTCAGATGTACGTAAATGCATCGTATTTTGCATAAATTATTTATTTCTTAATGTTGTTCTTGTACATTTTCAATGTGGCATTACCAATTAGTATTATTATTTGTGCGATATATGATCATGGACAAAATGTTTTGGAAAGCTGTTATTGTGCTTATCAAGGTGGCAGATCGTATATGATAATGTCAGAAGCATTAGTTCTTATAAAACATTACGGTGATGGCAGTTTGTATCCGAGGAAGTGTTGAATATTAGATGTTTATTATCATTACAAATTGGTATATCAAGAGATCAAGTTGCAAATGTCAATGTGTTTATGAATATTGGCAGCTAAATATACTTTAGGTATAAATTAAGTACTGGATGAATGCAGGTCGATACCCCATACAAAGGTATGTTCTGCTTTAAGTATTAGATGCGAATGGAAAATTTCATTGGGCATCGTATGTGAAACTTATGTTATTTTATAGCGGTTTTGCGTATGTGTGGTTATTCCAAGACGTTAGTGATAAGAACATGTAATGTCTTCATTTAGAAGACGTTTAATATATATCTATTTCCAATCATGGTACCACAGTTTGGAGTCGTCTACCTCTTAGTGCATTATGTTGATATAAAATCTCTTCGAATCATACATAACAATAACTAAGACAAAACTGTTATGGATGAGCAACTTCTTTATTACAATTGGGCGACGTTTCGGTGTAGATTCTAACACCGTTATCAAGCAAAAGATGTACAAACTACTTACTTACTTATATTGGAGATTTAACGTGGGCTTTCCGACTGCAAGCGTATGTCGCACACGGGCCCGGCCAGGCCATTTAATGTGTTTCCAAAAAAGGAGAAAAGTGAGTTTGTGCAACCCAGGAGGGGGTCTTTAGGGGTTGCTTATATAGTAATTTTGAAATTTTGAGATTTGGAAAGAATGCCAAGAGTGGGTGGGAGGCGAACTAGAGGAGCTGTGTGTGTTGGGTGGTTGTTAGATAAGGTAGTTTTGGTTTTGAAATATTTTGGGGTATAAATGCGACTAATTAGTCCTGTTTTAATTAGGTATATGCCTAAGGCTTTGAATTTTTCTAATTTATTTTGTGGATTTAGGATTGATTCTAGTGTAAGTCCGGTTTTAAGATTTAGGATGGTCTGTAGTGTTGTTTGGTGTGTTTGGTAGTGTGTGCAATGAATGAGTACGTGTTCTGGTGTTTCTTGTTGTTTGCAATGTGGCCAGTTTCCTGTTGTGTGTAGATTAGCTATTTTAAGGTGATTATTTAGTTTGGTGTGGCCTGTTTGTAGTTTAGTAATTATTCTGTCGATTTTTTTGGATGGGTGTAGTATTTTTAGTTTATTTAGGTTTTTTTTAGTACTTTCCTGATTTGGCTATTTGTGTTTTGGTATATATTTTGCCATGTTTTGTTGATTTTTTGTTTAGTGACACTTTTGATTTCTGATTTTGAGCTGGGTAAGTTTAAGCTTATTTCTGGGAGTTTAAGGGATAATTTTGCTGCTTTCTCTGCCTTTTCACTTCCAAAGATTCCTACGTGGGCGGGGATCCAAATGAACTCTATTTGTTTACCTGCCTTAGTGAAGTTGTTTGAGCTATTGAGTATTTGATTTATTAGTTTGGCGTGGTTTTTAGTGTTTTTATTTTTGAGGGCTTGTTGTCCACTGAGGGAGTCGGTTAGGATGAGGATTTTTTGGTGTTTTCTAGATTGCTGGTTGTGTAGTGCTGAGGCCATGCCCTTTAGTTCGGCCGTGAATATGGATTGGTTGTTTGGGAGTCGGTAAGATTGTGTGTTTTGGGTTGGTTGTGCGATGTGGACTCCGAAACCTGTGTGTTTTGAGATCGGATCTGAGGATCCGTCTGTGTATATGTGACACCAATTTGGCCAATTTTCATGTATGAATGCTAGTGTGGTGGCTTTAGCGATGTTAGGATCCGTCTGTTTATTTAGTGTATTGGCTAGTGTTGTGTCTATTTTTGGTATTTTAAGTTTTGGAGTGAAGATATTGGATGATTTATTGTTTTGTTTAAGATTATTTATTTTGTGTTCATTTAGGTAATTGGTTATTCTTTGGGAAATTGGAGTAAGTAGTGGATGTTTCCGGGCTAGGGCTTGGTTTCTAGGGCTAATATTGTTTTTTATTAAGTTTTAGATTAGAGGGTTTGATTGGGACGCGGCCTAGAAGTTTAGGGCTAGTTGTTCCCTACGTAGTTTAAGTGGCATTTCTCCAGTTAAGGCCTGGAGTGAGGTGGAGGAGGTGCCATGTTGAGTTCGTGTGATTAGTGTTAGGGCCTGATACTGGATTGAGTCTAGTTTTTTAATGAGAGGGTTGTTTAAGGTGTCGTAAATGGCACTGCCATAGTCTAGTTTGGATCTAATTAGTGATATAGAAAGTGAGAGGAGTGTGTTTTTAGAGGCCCCCCAGTTTGAACCGGTTAGGCATCTTAACGTGTTTAGGTCGTGCTGCATCTGGTTACTAGATTTTTAATGTGAGCATCCCGGGTGAGATGTTCATCGAAGATTAATCCTAAGAATTTGGTTTGTTTTTTTAATTTGATTGGTTTGTTGTTAAGTTGGAGGTTTAGGGAGGCGGGTTGCATATTTTTGTGTTTAAATACCATTCCTGTGTTTTTTCTGAGATTAGGGAGAAGCCCCATTTATCAGCCCATTTTTGTATTTTCTTTAGACATTTTTGTAGTAAGTTTTGGGCCATTTTAATGCTTTTAGTGTGGACCCAGAGGGCTCCATGATCCGCGAATGTTGATGTGTTTACTCAGCCTCTAGTTTTAGCTGTTTTAACTAAGATTTGTACTTTGTGATTTAGTTCATGTGCTATCTTTAGGTGTTTGAAGTCACGTTTGGCTTTATTGAATGCGGATTTGCGTTTACGTCTAGTTTGTTCTATCGCCTCGTTCCACCAAGGAACCGAGGGTTTGCCTATGTTGGTTGTTTTGAAAGGAATGGAGTTTTTAGCTGCGTTTGTTATATAGTCAGTGAGGTTTTTACAGTAGATTTCGGGGTCGTTACTTTCTAGGTCAGCTAGGTTAGCCTTGTTGCAAATTTCCTGAAATTTGTCCCAGTCGGCTTTGTTGTAGTGGAATTTAGGTTCCTGGTTTTGGGTTGGTGTTGGGATGTTTACGTCTCCTATAGTTATGTTTATGGGAAAGTGGTCACTACCTAGTGGTACCCCGTGTACTTCCCATTGAATACTTTGGGCTAAATCTGGGGTGCATATGGTTAAGTCGATAGCCGATATTTTGTGGTGTATTTTGTCGTATCTATTAGGTTGGTTGTTATTTAGTAGTATTAGGTCATTTTGTTCTATCCATTCTGAGATGAGTTTTCCGTGTTTATCTATATTATCTTCTATAACCCAGGTAGGGTGGTGGGCATTAAAGTCTCCTAGAAAGATTGTAGATTTATTGCTTAATTGGAGGAGGGTGTTTAAATCCTCAGGTTTGACCTGTTTTTCTACCCAGTGGTATATATTTTAGATATTAATTTTTTGGTTGTTATTTGTTATTTGGATACCGTTTGCTTCTAGGTTTGGTGTGTTCGTTTTTAGTTCTTTATAGCTTAAGTCTTCCCTGACGTATATGATAAGGCCGCCTCTGGCGCCACCTGGGTTTGTTTTGGCTTGGTCAGTTCTTATTGAGTTATAGTTTGGTAGGGTGAATCTAGATCTAGTAGAGAATTTAGTTTCCTGTATACAAACTATGTGTGGACCTTTGTCTCGTTTGAATTTAGCTTTTAATTCCTGGCCGGTGGAGGCTAATTCGTTGGCGTTCCATTGAAATATATTTAGCCCTTCCATTTTGGGGGATGAGAGGTTATTAGTTTGTTTTGTGTTTTAGGTTGTGTTTAATTGGTAGCTTCCCTAAGTTGGGAGAGAAATAACTCAAAGGAGAGAGTTGTGAGTTTTAGTTTTTGCGCTACTGAGTGAAAAGCTTTAGTTCTCGCATTTGGCGAGTTTTGCTTATGCATGTAGGCTAGGAGCAGTGTGAGGTTATTAAGAGTTTTAATGCTAGTAAATTGAGGATTTTTGTGCCTGAAGTTTTTGTTTGTTTTATGTTTTTGAGTTTGTGCTTGCGTGTTCGGTGTAGCTGTGGTTTCCTCAGTGTTTGAGTTTTTTTGTTGTGCTTGGTTGTTGGAAAGTGTTGTTGCCTCGGGGGCTGTAGAGTGTCTGGCTGAGGGTTGTTGTGTGACTGTGGTTTTGCTGTTTGCTTTGCATGCGGGTGTTGATGTTACTTCTAAATGCGGCTCAAAGAAGTTATACATAACAGTACTCAGAAACAAACGATTAGTCAGTGCAATGTGGACATTTCGTATATCTCTTTCGAGTCTACATTATTCGTCATTGTTAAATATACCTCATACATAATCTATATGTACAAAATGTAACCTTCATGTAGTAGGGACGAATACCATGCATGTTTTATATGTAAGAAATATATTCACTTGCGAAATAGTTCTTTTAACTTCTGTAATATTAATGTACTATGCTTGATAGCTTTATATTTGTGTAAATTATTTGAAATAATATCGTCAAAGATGTAACTCTCTGGACATGTGACCTATAGTGTAATTTATCTAACACCTGCACTATGGGCCATGTGACCTGTATTACGAAATAAACTTGATTAATTGATTAGACAAGGTGTATATATTGCAGGGCGATTTGCTAATTGCTAGGCCGTAAGTAGGTTTATATTGGTTTTTCAGTGCCACATCGATGCGTTACTTTTCCTCCAACATTAAGCTGACTCGACGTGGTGTAATTGACGTAATGTTCAAAGCGTCTTTAAACCCACCCAAATCACTCTAGTGTGTAATACGTCTACAGAAAGATAATTCAGGAGTGGAAAACTTTCAAATTAAAAACAAAATCAGGCCTCCTCCAAAGACTAAACAAATAATGAAATAGAACGATAACCAATTATATTGATTTCCTATTCATATTTGCTATCCAATTCTTGTCATCATAAACATTAGATAAAGACACGGTTTAAGACTTGACATCGTGAATACAAGAACCAAAGCTGCCAGGTAAATAATAAATGCAGTTAATGTTTAATCACTGTAACACAAAATGCGTTTTGGTTTCTTTTCATATTTTAGTTATTAAAGCAGTTTCTGTAATAGAGTAGTAATAACTATGGACCATGTAAAATCTACTCCTAATTTCCATCGATCTCATTTAACATCTGTGCTTTGTACTCAACACATTTTGTGAAGGCAGCAATGCAACAAAAATAACCAAAGGAGTTGAATTAATACAAACGCAAGTGCAGTTAGAGGTCAATCAACTACTTTGCGTTGTATACTATTCGACCTCGACTAGTATTGTTTGCTGTCACTTATGATATTATTATACATAATTGACAGCAAAGCTAATTTAGTTTTACGCGACAGTTGCACCTTAGGTTGAATTACATTAACACTTAAACATTTCTGTATAATACATGCATGTGTAAGTTACTTGCACTATATTTGATGACCCGTGAAGATCCGGGGGAGAATAGATCTACAGCAACCCATGCTTGCCGTAAAAGTCGACTATAACGGGATCGAGTGGTCAGGCTCGCTGACTTGGTTGATGCATGTCTACGATCCCTATAGCATGGATCGATGCTCATGTTGTCAATCACCGGATTGTCTGGTCCAGACTCGATTATTTACAGACCGCCGTCATATAGCAGTAATAGTGCTGAGTGCGGCGTCAAACAACAAACCTTACTAAAAACATCTAAAACATCGACTAGTGAAAGGATGTCAAACCCACACATAATTCTCTTTGTAACCCTAATATATGTATATTTATGATGCGAAACCACCCTAATATAATAATTAAAATCAGATAATAATTAATATTCATAAATTGAAAATGAAATATCAGCTAGTACTACATTTCAGAATACATATGTCAATGATCGAGTTAATGAGTGAGTTAATATTTACCGTCGTATCGGCAATAGCTCAGCCATTAAGTGATAAAAACAAACAATACATACATTATTAAACCACGCAGATCACACCAGGATGAGCAATGAATATATAACAACTGTATTAAATATGATAAATGCAAATAATTTCAACAAATTATCACAATGTATGATACAGACAAATTGTTTGAGACTTTTCACTTTTGAGTTCGATGCCAGATATTCTGCCTTTACTAGGAATCCCTGGCGATATCCCTCGACAGTTCATCACAAAGGAAACATATAGGATGTTTTTCCTCGGCAGTTTTAGAGACATTTTAACCGACTGTGGCCAATACGACACCGAAAAATCAGGATGACTTGACTAAACTTTGATTTAACAATTTGAGCTGACAACATCTCCAAAGGAGGTCGCGCCACGAGAACTTGTTTCTTGTCAGTCAGTCGTGTTCGATGCTTCTAAGTTCTCAGCAAGAGACAGCGAAGCATATTGACAAGCATATGTGATTTCTCTATCGCGAAAACGAATATTATTAGGGAGATCTGAATGTAAAAAATAAAGCCGCCCAAGGTTATTGTTGTGGATATTTGATACATCATATCGTCTTTTAGTGACATACAAACCAAAACGGTGAACTGTGGACAATAAATATGTGTGTTATATGGCAGTGTAATATATTGTTAAACAATGATCCTTACTGTATTACATTGTTTCTGTTAAGATTCCTTAGAAACTCATTGTATTGTATTTGGACAATGACTAGTTGTCAGGAATGTATTACTATTTAATGTAAGCAGTGGTGAGGAAGTTATTATATATTCGAATTATCTGTAAACTTCCGGAATAGCATGAAAGGATGTCAAGCGTTATAGAAACATGTGGAATATTCTGTGATGTTCTGGTGGCACTGGAGTAGTTGAGCACTGTGTGGAAAGTGCTGGCAGATGGTTAGACCATATAAAAATGAAGCGGGCTCGTGTATGTCATCTCACATTTCATCTCACAGTTCAAACCCTCTTTCGTGTGAAGATCACTTTTCGGCCCGGTATCCAACCTACGCCTATCACGGAAGCTTGACCAGTGATGCGAAAAGGTGGATATTGTTATCATTGAACTTTGGATATCATCACTGTCATGATATTGTGTATATGAAACACTATATGACGAGTTGTGCAGTGCTTACTCACTGTGGGAGTTGTGCTGTCCTCGCTGTCTGTGGGTGTTGTGCTGTCCTTACTGTCTGTAGGAGTTGTGCAGTCCTCACTGCCTGTGGGAGTCGTGCTGTGCTCACTCTCTGTGGGGGTTGTGCAGTGCTAACCGTCTGTGGGGGTTGTGCAGTGCTCACTCTCTGTGGGGGTTGTGCAGAGCTCAACGTCTGTGGGGGTTGTGCCGTCCTCACTCTCTGTGGGGGTTGTGCCGTCCTCACTGTTCTGTGGGGGTTGTGCCGTCTTCACTCCCTGTGGGGGTTGTGCAGTGCTCACTCTCTGTGGGGGTTGTGCCATCCTCACTCTCTGTGGGGGTTGTGCAGAGCTCACCGTCTGTGGGGGTTGTGCAGTGCTCACTGTGTTGGGGGAGGAGTGCAATGCTCACTGTCTTTGGGGGTTGTGCTGTCCTCACTGTCTTGGGGAGTTGTGCTGTCCTCACTGTGGGAGTTGTGCTGACGTTAAGGACTGTGATAGTTGTGCAGTGCTCACTGTCTGTTGGAGTTGAGTACTCCTCACTGTTTGAGGAAGATGTGCTGACGAGGGATTGAGAGAGTTGTGCAGTCCTCACTGTTTGTGGGAGTTGTGTTGACCTCACTGTCTTTAGGGGTTGTGCAGTGCTCACTCTCTGTGGGAGTTGTGCAGTCCTCACTGTTTGTGTGAGTTTTGCTGTCGTCACTGTCTCTTGGAGTTATGCGGTGCTCATTGTGAGAGGGAGATATTCTTTCCTCACTGTATGTGGGAGTTGTGCTGTCCTCACTGTTTTGTGGGAGTTGTGTTGTCCTCACTGTCTGTGGGAGTTATGCTGACTTCAAGGACTGTGAGAGTTGTGCAGTGCTCACTGACTGTTGGAGTTGAGTACTCCTCACTGTCTGAGGGAGATGTGGTGACGAGGGTCTGAGAGAGTTGTGCAGTCCTCACTGTCTGTTGGAGTTAGGTTGCCCTCACTGTCTTTGGGGGTTATGCTGTCCTCACTGTCTGAGGGAGTTGTGCTGTCCTCACTGTGGGAGTTGTGCTGACTTCAAGGACTGTGATAGTTGTGCAGTCCTCACTGTCTGTGGGAGTTGGGTTGCCCTCACTGTCTTTGGGAGTTGTGTTGTCCTCTCTGTATTTTGGAGGTTTGCTGTCGTCACTGTCTGTGGGATTGGTGTACTCCTCACTGTACGAGGGAGATGTACTGTGCTTATTGTCTGTAGGAGTTGTCCTGTCCTCACAGTCTTTCGAAGTTGAACAGTGTTCACTGCCTGTGGAGATGTGTTGTAATCAATGTCAGGCTCGCTGACTTGGTTGATGCATGTCATGGTATCCCGAATCCATAGAGATACAAATTCATGCACTAATGTAGGTAAACAGACATAGAGACACGTCTTCACACACTAATGTTGGTACGAACCCATGGAGACACATCTTCACACACTAATATAGGTACACACCCATGGAGACACATCGTAACACACTAATATAGGTACATAATAATGGATACACATCTTCACACACTAATCTAGGTACACACCCATAGATATACAAACTCATACACTAATGTAGGTACACACTCATGGAGACACATCGTCACAAACTAATATAGCTACAAACGCACGGAGACACATTGTCACACACTAATGTAGGCACACATCCATAGATATACAAACTCATGCACTAATGTAGGTACACACACATGGAGACACGTCGTCACAAACTAATGAAGGTACAAACCCATGGAGACACGTCGTCACAAACTAATGTCGCTACACACGCATTGAGACACATCGTCACACATTAATGTAGGTACACACTCATTGAGACACCTCGTCACACACTAATGTAGCTACACACTTATGGAGACACCTCGTCACACACTCATATTAGAACACACCCATGGAGACACATCTTCACACATTAATGTAGGTAGACACCCATGGAGACACGACGTCACACACTAATGTAGGTACAGATCCATAGATATACAAACTCATGCACTAATGTAGGTACACACTCATGGAGACACATGGTCACACACTAATATAGGTACAAACCCATGGAGACACGTCGTCACAAACTAATGTAGCTACACACGCATTGAGACACATCGTCACACATTAATGTAGGTACACACTCATTGAGACACCTCGTCACACACTAATGTAGGTACAGATCCATAGATATACAAACTCATGCACTAATGTAGGTACACACTCATGGAGACACATCGTCACACACTAATATAGGTACAAACCCATGGAGACACGTCGTCACAAACTAATGTAGCTACACACGCATTGAGACACCTCGTCACACACTAATGTAGGTACACACTTATGGAGACACCTCGTCACACACTCATGTTAGAACACACCCATGGAGACACATCTTCACACATTAATGTAGGTAGACACCCATGGAGACACGTCGTGACACACTAATGTAGGTACAGATCCATAGATATACAAACTCATGCACTAATGTAGGTACACACTCATGGAGACACATCGTCACACACTAATATAGGTACACACCCATGGAGACACGTCGTCACACACTTATGTAGATACACATCCACAGATATACAAACTCATGCACTAATGTAGGTACACACTCATGGAGACACGTCGTCACAAACTAATGAAGATACACATCCATCGATATACAAACTCATGCACTAATGTAGGTACACACTCATGGAGACACATGGTCACACACTAATATAGGTACACACTCATTGAGACACCTCGTCACACACTAATGTAGCTACACACTTATGGAGACACCTCGTCACACACTCATATTAGAACACACCCATGGAGACACATCTTCACACATTAATGTAGGTAGACACCCATGGAGACACGACGTCACACACTAATGTAGGTACAGATCCATAGATATACAAACTCATGCACTAATGTAGGTACACACTCATGGAGACACATGGTCACACACTAATATAGGTACAAACCCATGGAGACACGTCGTCACAAACTAATGTAGCTACACACGCATTGAGACACATCGTCACACATTAATGTAGGTACACACTCATTGAGACACCTCGTCACACACTAATGTAGGTACACACTTATGGAGACACCTCGTCACACACTCATGTTAGAACACACCCATGGAGACACATCTTCACACATTAATGTAGGTAGACACCCATGGAGACACGTCGTGACACACTAATGTAGGTACAGATCCATAGATATACAAACTCATGCACTAATGTAGGTACACACTCATGGAGACACATCGTCACACACTAATATAGGTACACACCCATGGAGACACGTCGTCACACACTTATGTAGATACACATCCACAGATATACAAACTCATGCACTAATGTAGGTACACACTCATGGAGACACGTCGTCACAAACTAATGAAGATACACATCCATCGATATACAAACTCATGCACAAATGTAGAACACACTCATGGAGACACATCGTCTCACACTAATCTAGGTACACACCTATGGAGACACGTTGTGACACACTATTGAAAGTACATGCTCATGCAGACATGCAGACACGTGGTCAGATATACAAACTCATTTAGTGTGCGTGTGCCGGATGTGGAGCCAGCATCTCCTTGCTAACTGATCTGTCTTTGACGATCTCACGGTTACTATAATGTCCTCTGGACTGTGACATCTGAAATCCTAAGACATCTGAGATCGTTCCAAATGAAGATGGTCAGTGTAAACCATCTCGCCAACTCTCATGAAACCGAAAAAGGCCAGAAAAAAATGCAGTTGTAAACAAAATAGCTTCGTATGGAGAACAGCAAAGAGCATTAAGAGCTTGAGGCATCTTAATCAATTTGGAGTAGGTAATTGGAGCCCTGCCGTCCCTATGACCCTTGAGTCCTAAGGAGCCTTCCAACATCTTTCGGACGATAAAATTGCTTGTGGTATCTCCTGTGAGTTTATGTTGGTAGCTTATCGCTGATATGTGCTGACACTGTCAAGTGGGGCAAACCTTTAAAGGACAAAAATGCAATATATGTTTTTAGTTGACCTGACGGTGCAGGACAAAGAAAATGAAAGTTGAACTGTTGTCAAAAGCATGGAAAACTGGTCAGTGCTCCCTGGTAAGCCTTCCTCGTATTGTGTGAAATAGTCGCCACTAGTAATCGGTTTACTTCTCTTCCACAATCCTCCAAACGGTGTCTGGTATAAGAGTTGCCGCCAAATCTACATCTGAAGCCAGCTGCCGGAATTTCTCTAACTGAAAGCGTGAAAGTGCATCAGCAAGAACATTCTTTTCCCCCTCAATGTACTCGCCCCTCATTGTGATATTCGACTCCAAACAACACAAGACAAGGTGCCTAACCAAAGACATGACTGGATCTGAACTCGAGGTCTTCTTGTTAATAATCTCGACTATTGCCTGGTTGTCAGATGGAATGTGACCCTTTTTTCGAGTAACTCGGAACCCCATATCACAATTGCAACTACGATGGGAAAATACTCAAGGAAGGTAATATTAGTCATAAAGGCCTGCGGTAGCCAATGATGCGGCCAAACTCCACAGGACCATGGACTGGCAAAATAAATACCAAAACCTTTGCCTTGACCACCAGCATTGTCAGTATAAAAACACCAGATCAGCTTTTGAAAACTTTGATCTCATTATGGAAACTACATTGAACTCCTTCAAAATCTCTGCCAAACTCTTAGGTCACTCTTCATGTCCGTTGACAATCTTATGTGGTGGTGAGGCTTCCTACCACATGCTGCATGAATAATAGGTCGGAGGAAACATCTGTCTGATGGAACTGCGTTGCACAGGAAATTACGTAAACCAAGTAACGACTGCATCTCCTTTAATCTAACCTTTTAACGTGTCAAAATATGATCTATAGTATCTAACGAATGATATAGTTTATCTCACGCACACGCACACACATGTTGATTCATCAATAAAAACCTTTACGCGCTGACCTTCTGGAAAGATAGGTGGTGTATTAATCTATAATCTCCTGGAGCGCTCTCAGGGACCAATCAAGCGTGAAACCTTAACATATGGTATAGGAGCTTAGTCCATTATACCCAAGTCCAACTCTTTTTGGATTTTTAAATGTGACATAAGATGATTATTTTTAACAAATTTGAGATGTCTTGCCATTTCTTGCCAGAACCTACCACTGTATCATCATATCCTAGCAATGCTTTGCAATTCGTTCCATCACCTGTGTCTTGACTGGTGTTCGACCGAGCTTGTATAACTCTGGAAGGAGTGCTGGCTGATGTACATCTGCAGGCTGGATCGGCATCGCTTCCACATGCGGAACAGCTGTGTCGGCACTTGCACTTTTGTCTAAAACACTTGCTATGATTGAAGTTGTTACACGTGTTGCTTGCCGGTCGACTCGTAATCTGCCCTGAAATGTGCTGATGTGTCGTTTTTGTATACCAGAAAACCCCAGAACTTAACTGTTGATGGTAAGTGTCTGTACAAACAACATCCACAATTCCACATTCAAGTTTACCCATGGTAGAGACTGGTCACGAGCCTGTCGAAGACGATATTGTTCATCATAGGTTCTCCATCCCAAACCAGTACGAATAGACGCTGCTAAACGGACAGTATTCATGTTTTTGAGTGAACCTTGTACCATGTCCATCCTGCGCTGGACATAAATACTCATGTAAGTTGTGAAAGCTGTTGTCCAATCAAAATTTTTCTGTTTCTCTTGCCTTGAGACTTGGGCCTCAACTCCAGCTGTCCATCTGTACTGATGAATACTGCCGAAGTTGTATATAAACTATCAAATCCCTGTCTGGTTAAGCAAAAGTGCGAAAATTGATGTACTCACCATTCCATATGTTTTTGGTTTTTGTTGTTGTTTGTTAATGCTGACAGGAACATTACAACCCAGGTGATCATACACACTTTCTGTTGTTGTAAGTGGTGGCATATTTAACATGTCAACATTTTGAAACATGGTAATGACTTGTGAATTATGATGGGCAATTGGGTTACTAACCATGCTAGGAGCATTGTTATGATACTGGGATTGAGGGACAACATTTTCAAATTCCGGGAGGATACATTTGTGAGTTAATTAAAGAGTTATATGCATTAGGCCTATTGGGATAAAAAAAAATTGCACCGACTCACTTCCTGAAGGAGTAGTGGTAACATGCGTTATTGTGGATAGCCTTTGGGACCACGTGGACCTCTGCTTCGTCCACGCAGCGGCCGCCACGCTGCTGCCGCCATTTTCCCTGTCTCCATGAAACGCACTCTCATAGTTTTTCGCAGTTACTGAAAATCTTGATTCCATCCCCGAAACAAAATTGTCCAGTGTTTAAAATATTTTTCCATGACGATAAGTAAAGCTTTAACGTTCAACACAATAATAACTCACGCCACAAAAACGAGAATTAGAAATATTTCTTCTAACGTAAGTGTTTCCGCCATTTAAAAAAACGTGTTACCGGTGTGGTTGTGTGGATGAAAAGAGGACGTTGCAACTAAATTCAGTTGCAACAAGGGTTACTTCCCTTTGTTTAGAGCATGTGAAGAACAATTCCTGAATAATACACTGATAAGGTGCCTTGCACTATTAAACCAGGAAGAGTAGCTTCCCTTGCACTATTAAACCAGGAAGAGTAGCTTCCCTTTGACCGTGGAACACAAATGCATGGGGAGACCACCCCTTGAATTGGAATAATGTAAGATTACCAAAAGAATGCATTTTATTACTTAATAATAAAATTAATTAATATCGGAAGACAGTCTATCATTCGCTAATGTTGCCACTAACCTATGGTACTCATCGTTGCAGCATTAAAAACAAACATGAACTCGAATAAGTCTTTTATATTTATTTTTAGAATCCAACAAAGCTCAATATATTATTATTTGACAGGTAATACTGGTAAATGCATACGTTTCCCTGAATAAATTAAAGCGGAATAACTTTCCCCCAAATCCGAAATATAGTTGACAGCATGCTCCATCTGTTCCTGTTGATCTTACTGTCACAATTATCACTCATATGTAATAACGTTTGCATTCTGTAGATCGAATCATTTGGATAATGCCGCATCAATGGAAATGTTAAACATCATTTTTAAAATTGTCCACACGTTTATTATATTCGTCACAATGCCTATAAAATAAATCAAGAAAATTTTAATTTTTTTTCATTGAGTACCCGAAATGAATTCAATTCGTAATCTAGTACGACACAACTATTGTCTTTGATATGAACCGTTACATTAACAAGCTGGCTGATACAGACCAGCGATGGTTAGGAAGCTGATTCAACACTATTTGATTCAACACTATTTCGCCGGAAGGGCTGAAATGTACAGATACTATTTACATCAGTCTTCAAGCGCAGTCTCTAGTTGCAAAGTACCAAATGGTTTGCTTTCTTTTACCAGTGACTGAAGGGTAATCAGTCCAGCCCGACCCCAAGACCTGACATTTAAATTTGTTGGCATTGTATTGGTAACTGTTGCAGGTGAATCAGGTCATAGTTAAACATTCACGGGAACAGATCTTGATATTGCGAATAAAGAATCCGCTACGGATTGAATGTATGGTGAAAAGTCCTGTGAACACCGTCCATTGATGTCCAAACGCTTTACAGCCTTGAAAAGGAAATCAGAGTTGAAATAGTCATCAGTATACATGTATATTGCACAAGATGCTATAGAACACAATTATCATGTTTAAACAAGGAGGATTACATCATCTTGGTGAGTGAGTGAGGTTATCACCGCTTCAACATTTGTTTAGTTATATCATGACGTGTCAGCTAGGTAGGCCCGATTTGACCGGGTCTCAGACGTGTATCACTTTATTTAAACACGAGCAGGATATGATACTATCAAACCTAGAGTGAATATAGTTTTACACCGCTTTTAGCAATAATCCATCAATATCACAGCGGGGGATTCTAGACATGGCTCCACACACTGTACCCGTGTAGGGATTTGAACCCGGGTCCTCGGCTTGACGAGCGAACGCTTTAACCACTAGGCTACCCCCACCACACCGTCAAACTAAGAAACATGATTCGTACGGATCTGGAATGTGAGCCCATTTCTGGAGGAAAATATGAGTAGATATAGGCGCCTTATATTGTTCTCACAAATTAAACAGTGGTTATCTCATATCTACGACCGCTTGTAAAACTGTGGATCATTGATAAGGAAACAAAACATAATAACTTGTAAAGCCTCAGTTGTAGTAACGAGATGTCATTGTGCATCAGTTTTGACTTACGCCTGGCACAGGTGTTGTCAGCAGGGTTGAAACGTGATCTCGTCGGACATTCGCATGTTCCCTTGTAGCACTTAAGACTGTCTGGACAGACGTCGTCCTTGCACCTTCTGTATGACATGTTTACCGGTTTACCTGTGTTTATTCAAGATTTATTCTGCATATGTAAATACTAAACAGTATAGGAGTGATGGAGCGATGATGTTTAAATATTAGTAGCAATATTTCACCAGAGAGCAGGAGCCAGACGGCAAGAGCCAGACAGCAGGAAGCAGCCAGACAGCAGAACCAGACAGCAGGAGCTATACAGCAGGAGCCAGACAGGAGGAGTCAGTCAGACAGCAGGAGCCAGAAAACAGGAGCCAGACAGCAGGAGCCAGAAAGTAGGAGCCAGACAGCAGGGGCTATACATCAGGAGCCAGAAAAGAGGAGCCAGACAGCAGGAGCCAGAAAGTAGGAGCCAGACAGCAGGAGCAAGACAGCAGGAGCAAGAAAGCAGGATCAACCATCCGCGCAATGGGTATACGATGCCACGCAATGGGCATCACAGTCACATAGTCTGAACACAGGATTCTCATTTGAGTTGGGTCTCAAGTAAGATACCCCTGAAAACCATTAGCGTGTGCTAACGTGCCACTGGCGCGCGACGAACGATATGTCAACGTTAGACGAGCGTGTTGAGCGTGTGACTAACGTGTGAATAACGACAGAATAGCGTCTTGCTGGCGTGTTATTTTTAGTCACACGCTGCGTGCGCTAGGGGACCGTTCAGCCGTCGTTGACAGGTCGCCAGTGAGTCGTTCAATGCAAAGCAAACGATTAGTAACAACCAAGTAACGCTAGAGCAACGACTGACTAACGATAGCCGAACGCGTGCAACGCTCGGCGAACGTTAGTAAAACGTTCCACGAACGTTCTTTAACGTTCTTCAGCATTTAAAATTAAACGTTAAAGAACGCTGGTCTCAGTGAGAACTTTTGTGCATGTTCAAAACTTTTTTTCCGCACCAGCGTTCTCCACCGATTCCTGGCGATCACCGACGTTTACTAGCGTTCACACAACGCTCTTCTGGCGCTATCCCAGCGACCATGGGCGACTACCAACGTTTCCTCAAACGTCATAGAAAGCTGACCAGAACGTCATGGTGTGACGGCCCCATAACCAATCGCCTTTTCGCGAAAACCTGGTATCATGACTATTTCATCGTGATCCATAAACGCATGCCCTTTCTATCGTCGGAATCGTACAATCGACTCTGATTTTAGATATTTATATTGGATATGCAAAACGTTTTGTCGCTTTATTTACATTCGTTAGGCTTTTCCTAACCCTCAACATATGGACATTACTGTTTCCATCAAAACACATGACAAATACGGAAGAGAATTTATGGATGTCAACTTCGTTATACACAACAAGATATAATGAATTAGACAGCCAACACCAAGAACAGATCAATTGACACAAGATCAGGAGGATTAGCAATCCTAGTAGAGAAAACTATCAACAAGTATGCATGAATATGACGGCTGTCTGTAAAATCGAATCTGGACCAGACAATCCAGTGATTGATGTCATGAGCATAGATAGATGACATGGATCAACCAAGTCAGCGAGCCTGACAACCCGTCCCCGTTAGTCGCCTCTTACAACAAGCATAGTCACCTTTTACGGAAAGCATGGGTTGCTGAAAACCTATTCTACCCCGATCTTCACAGGTCTCCTTTTGACATTGGAGATGAATTCTAGTATATCATCAGATGTAAACATTTCAATGAACAAAGGGACATGAACACCACAAGACACTATTCCAAAAGACCAAATATGTTACAACTCCAGCAGTTATTTAACTGCGATAAGATATCTGTCCAAACGAAACTATGTATATTTATTAAAATTATAATGAAAATTGTAAAACTCTATTATATATAGTATTTATATAGTAAAATACTATTTGTACCTCATATGCTGATGCAACCGGCCTGAGAGAAATAGTGGTGTTCTGTTCTGTTCTGATCTGTTTTGTAACAGACAAATAGGTATTCAGGCTAATGGTGGAGTAAGTATATACTCCGAAATATTTTGTTCATAAAGAAGATGACATCCATAAATTCTCTTTCTTCTGTAGATCACTTCTACATGTCCTTCCAAGACTTCACATGATAAGTAGCTAACTTCAGAACAAAGAGACAAGACATTATTAGCCGAGTGTTTTTCCGTTACGTAAATATCATATTGTATACTAGAAATAAAGAAAAATATATTTACAAAACGGAAAGACATGAGGGGAATTATCTCTTTAACATGCAATGTAATTCTTAAAATAATGAGGTTGGTTTGGTTTGTTGTTTAACGCCGCACTCAGTAATATTCCAGCTTTATGACGGCGGTCTGTAAATAATCAAGTCTGGACCAGACAACGCAGTGATTGACATCATGAGCAAAAATGAAGACGTTAAAGAAGTAATTTCACTAAATCAAAAAACATTAAGTAACCGAGTATGAACACAATATTCGAATTTATCAAATACCGCTGAAGGATTTGTAGCCATGTTTGTCTACAACAACCCCTATCTAAGCATTTAGGAATGTAAGTGTATTGAGAAAAAAGGCATGGCATCGTTGTATGAAGCTTGAACGTAGTTCTTCCTAGGCAACCTCTGTTGCACATTTATTGCATCCTCATACCAAGTTGAGGATTGGTTTATAGCGCCGATAGTACTATCCATTAAATAAACTAATTTATTACCGAGCTCCTGAGTTATCAAACTGTAGAATGTAACACAGATGGAGGTTTTGTCTTACCTGGAGAGACAGTAGCTGCCTTGGATGCCGCGTCAGGGTTATCGTAATCTGTGTATGATGGCAATTATTGAACAATAGGCTTGGAAGACGAAGTCAATATTTTCAATTTTAGCCAGGACATTGTGAACATGTACGGATGTATAAATTTCATATTCAGCGGATCACTTCCAGAAAGTTAAAGCACTAATGCTACGCCAATGACAAATGTACAGGATGCGTAAATGGTTAGTTAATGTCATCTTATCTCAATACTGATTAAAATACATTATGAAATGCTACACATAAATCGCAAGTTGAAAAATGTAATTTCCAGCCCAAATATCTAAATACTAATGATGATTTCCCATCGAATTTATAAATGACTTGTTGGAAATGTAAAGTTATCATTATCAAAGTAATCATTTTGATTCACAATGATCACGCTTTAAATTTCCATTTACACCCCTTAATTAATTCGGTATATTCCAACATGTATTACCATGGACACAGACCGCACGACCCCGACGATTTTCGAGACATCAGTCGGTGGAAACGCATGTCTTCATTGAGCAAGCACCTGCTAAAGGCTATGCAAAAGTCAAATAGTATGAGTGCAATGTTTTACTTCAGTCATAACCACACAATTCAAATATTTTTGCAGCATTTTTTACTAACCTGCAAATGAATATAATTATCCTGAAAAAACTTTTACGAGATATTATAGTTTTTTTGTTTGTTGTTTGCAATATACCAGCTATATGAAAGCAGTCTGTAAATAATCGAGTCTGGACCACACGATCCCGCTAGTCGCCTCTTACAACAAAGCATAGTCGCCTTTTATGGCAAGCATGGGTTCGGGAAGACCTATTCTTCCCCGGATCATTACGGGTCACTAAATATCATATGAAACCTTACATTAAATATAGCACCATAAGCATTTCTCATTGCAAGAATATAAAAAATAACAAATATAACATACCATCTGATCTTTTCCTTTTCGAAACACAATGTCATCCTCCGTCTCCTGTTGTTCCAAGGAACTAGTCAGCTGTCGGCATGTCAGAGTTTTAATGTCATATGTAACAGCCTGACAGGAGCCTCTTTCCATGCACTTGACTTTGCACAAGTTGATACCAATAGGATGGTTCAATGTTTGTATGCAGGAAACACATGCAAGGAACAGAGGCACTAGGAATGGCAGAAACATCTTCTGAAGCACTCGTTGCTTCCACATGGACAGATGCACATTTCGGTCTGAACACTGCGGTTTGCTTATAAATGCTACATCGTCACGTTAGTCAATATATTGATCTAGTATGGTTTCTTGTCATTTAAGAGTAAAACAATCGTGTCTCTATTGATGTCTTTGTATAAAAACTATTACACATTATTACAGCTGGAATGTTGCTGAGTGCGGCGGAGACAGCAAACAGAGACACAGAGTACATAATGCCGCCGTACATAGCTTGAATGTTGCTCAGTGCAGCGTAAAGCAATAAAAATATCAACACAGATTACATCTTGTTATCATGCGTTTAATAAGAGTGTATTACAATGGGTGTCTGGAGGTCAGTCCCTGCGACTTGGGCCCCCTGAAGATCCGGGGTAGAATAGGTCTTTAGCAACCCACGCTTGCTGTAAAAGGCGACTATGCTTATTGTAGGTGGCGACTAATGGGCTAGGGTGGTCAGGCTCGATGACTTGGTTGATGCATGTCATCAATCCCAATTGCGTGGATCGATGCTCATTGTATCAATCACTACAGGATGATCGGAATAACTTGGATGTGAGACGAAATTTCAGACTGGTCCCTCCGTTTTATGTTTTGGTTTGTTGTTTTACACCGCAATCAGCAATATTCCAGACTTATGACGGCGGTCTGTAAAATAATCGCGCCTGATGCACACAACCCAGTGATTTACATCATATTGGGAATGCGTCGTCTACAACTATTGGCCTGCTTCAACTAGGAGAACTTAGGCAAACGTAGCCTATATGTTCCGTGTGTCTCAGTCTATAATTTGTGACTTGGAAACAGGTTTCGGGGTCCATAAAATGTTAATGATAGGTCAAATTTTGCTCATTTAACATGTTTGATGTAATCCGTTCAAATGGAAGGAGTAACTGAAGTCTGCGGTTCTGTGACTTTTTACGGTATATTGCCATACAAGGTACTGACCCTTTTTCAGAATCCTCGGGATACAATGGGGGGCTTGGGTTTTACCGAAAAAAATAATTGTCCCTGGAATGGCTTGAAAATAACAATTATGCTTCAGACTTGAATAAAGGAGAGATTGTCTCTACACCAAAAATGCATTGTTGCAAGATCTTTGGTTTTTAATAAAAATAGACTGGTTGGTTGGTTTGTTGTTCAACGCCGCACTCAGTTATATTCCAGCAATATGACGGTGGTCTGTAAATAATCGAATCTGGACCACATAGGGCCTGTATCGCTCACCTGGATATTTAAGCAATCATGACAAAATATACATTTGCATTGTACAGCAAATATTTCGTAATGTTGACTATGTCAGCATTTAATATGGATGGATAGCAAATCTGACAGCATGAATGTGTATATCTCTACATACAAATGTAGCATAAACATCTGAACCGTTTCATTGTTATGATCCATTATAAATCATATCAAAGGCATTACTCTCTTCATAACAGACAAATGTATACATTGTATCTGTTTATTATAGGGTGGGGATAATATCGGTGTGCATGCTATGGTCAAGGTTCTAACTCCTTGGGAGTGCTGGACAGATGAACAGAAGGGCCAGTCCTGGTAGCATATGTGTATTCCTCTCATTATACTCTCATTTGTACATATGGTTATAGACCCGTGAAGATCCGGGGTAGAATAGGTCTTCAGTAACCAACGTTTGCTGTAAAAAACGACACTGCTTGTCGTCAGAGGCGACTAACGGTATCGGGTTGATGCATGTGATCGATCCCAATTGAGTGGATCGATGCTCATGATATCAATCGCTGGATTGTCTGGTATACAGACCGTCGTCATATAGCTTGAATATTTCTGAGTGCAGCGTAAAACAAGAAACAACCAAACGACAACCTGACAATGTGCTTATTGTGAATCAATTAAATATAACCAAAGGAACCAGTCAATCATACGATTCTTTTGAATCACTATCACTTCTGATAAGGTAAATATATACCAGCCATTTGTGCAGAAAAATGTAAAGAGACAAATGTACGTCAATGCGTTGTTCCTTTGTGCATTTAACCAGTTCTTGATATCGTAATTTGCATGAATTATTGTTAATATGGCATTAGCAATAAGTATTATTATTTGGGCGATATATGATAATGGACAAAATGTTTTGGAAAGCTGTTATTGTGTTCATCAAGGAGGCAGATTGTATTTGATAAAGTCAGAGGCATTAGATTTTATACAACATTACGGTGATGACATTTGTATCCGAGGAAGTGTTGAATATTAATTACATGTTTATTATCATTATTGACGACAATTACGTGACAATTCAGGTTTTAAACTGTGAACACTGAGGCACGAAATCAATTAGTGTTTCATAATGGTGTATATGTATTAATATAGCAAAAAATGGAATATAAAGTGATCAAGTCGCAAATGTCAGTGTGTTTATGAATGTTGGCAGCTACATATACTTTCAGAAAATATTAAGCTTTTGCGAATGGGGGCGGTCGGGTAGCCTAGTGGTGAAAGCGTTCGCTCGTCATGCAGATGACCCGATTTCGATTCCCGACATAGGTACAATGTGTGAAGCCAATTTCTGGTGTCCCCCGCCGTGATATTGCTAAAAGCGGCGTAAAACCATACTCACTCGCTCACTTTTGCTAATGAATGCAAGTCGATACCCCGTACAAAGTTATATTCTGCTTTAAGTATTAGATGAGAATGGAAAAGTCACTTGGGCATCGTAGGTAAGACTAATATTATTCTATAGCGTTTTTGCGTATGAGTGGTTATTCCAAGATGTTGGTGATAAGACCATGTTTTGTCTGCATTTAAAAGACGTTTAAGATATATCTATTTCCATTCATGCCACTACAGTTGCCACTACTAGAGTCGTCTACGTTTTAGTGTATCGTGTTGATCTCTTCGAATCATACATAACAGTACTCAGCAACAAACGATTAGTTTGTGCAATGTGGACATTTCGTATATCTCTTTCGAGTCAACATTATTCGTAACATGTCATTGTTAAATATACCTCATACAGAATATATATGTATAGAATGTGACCTTCATGTAGTAGGGGACGAATACCATGCATTTTTTATATGTAAGAAATATATTCACTTGAGAAATAGTTTTTTACCTTCTGTGATATTAATGTACTACGCTTGATAGCTTATATTTGTGTAAATTACTTAAAATAATATCGTCAAGATGTAACTCTCTGGACATGTGGCCTAAAGTGTAATGTATGTAACACCTGCACTATGGGCCATATGGCCTGTACCACGAAATAAAATTCATTGATTGATTGGACAAAGGTGTATATATTGCAGGGCGGTTAAGCTGACTCGACAACATTAAGCTGACTCGACTTAGTGTAATTGAAGTAATGTTCAAAGCGTCTTTAAACCCACCTCACTCACTTTAGTACGTAATACGTCTACAGAAACATACTTAAGGAGTGGAACACTTTCAAATAAAAGTAAAAATCAGGCCTCCCAAAAGACTAAAAAAATAATGAAATAGAACGATAACCCATAATATTGATTTCCTTTTCATAATTGCTATCCAATTCATGTCCTCATGAACATTAGTTATAGACACGGTTTAAGACTTGACATCGTGAATACAAGAACCAAAGTTGCCAGGTAAATAATAAATGCAGTTAATGTTCAATCACTGTGAAACAAAATGCGTTTTGTTTTCTTTTCATATTTTAGTTATTAAAGCAGTTTCTGTAATAGAGTAGTAATAACTACGGACCATGTAAAATTTGCTTCTAATTTCCATCGATCTCATTAAACATCTATGCTTTGTACACAACAAATTTTGTGATAGCAGCAATGCAACAAAAAAGAACCAAAGGAGGTGAAGTAATACAAACGCAAGTGCAGTTAGAGGCCAATCAATTACTTTGAGTTGTGTACTATTCGACCTCCTTCAAAACCATCGAAGAAAGGGCGTGTAAAGACCTAATCGAAAGTGTCATTATGTCCTTGTGTAAGCAACTAAAGTATTTGTCCTGAAGGAGGAAAATGATTTTAAAAACTTTTATTTAATCTCATCAAACTATAGTATAGTTTGCTGACACTTATGATAGTATTATATATAATTGACAGCAAATCTAATTTCGTTTTACGCTACAGTTGCAACTAAGGTTGAATTACATTAGCAACACTTAAACATTTCTGTATAATACATGCATGTGTAAGTTACTTGCACAATATTTGATGACCCGTGAAGATCCGGGGTAGAATAGATCTACAGCAACCCATGCTTGCCGTAAAAGGTGAATGTGCGTATCGTAAGAGGCGACTGACGGGATTGGGTTGTCAGGTTCGCTGACTTGGTTGATGCTTGTCATCGTATCCAGGCCTGTGAAGATCCGGGGTAGAATAGGTCTTCAGCAACCCATGCTTGTCGTAAAAGGCGATTATGATTGTCGTAAAAGGCGACTAACGTGATCTGGTGGTCAGGCTCGTTGACTTTGGTTGATGCATGTCATCGATCCCAATTGCGTGGATCGATTCTCATGTTGTCAATCACTGGATTGTCTGGTCCAGACCTCATCATTTACAGACCACCGCCATATAGCTGTAATTTTGCTGAGTACGGCGTTAAACAACAAACAAACAAATACTACAATTAATATAACTTCAACACTGTTTTGATCGAGGAGTCGCATTTGCACTTTTTGTTGTCACGAAATGCATGCTTCAACATGACCGACTGTGTTCATTATCCAAAATAATTTTTCACAAGTGTGCGTGATCGGCTCGTAGTAAGCAAACTGTGGCTAGGCTGGATATTCATGTTCAACAGCGGACTGGTATCTCAGTGGGCTAGCACTATAAAATGGGGATTAATCCGAACTGGTACAAGCAGCCATACACACACGCGCGTGCATGTACGCCGCTATATTAGAGCAAAAATATTGGACACAACATTAAAACCCCATTTCAACTAACATCACCTGTAAAATATAAGATACTCAATTACAAAATGCCTCTGAAAAATGTCCATTAAAAATATGCCTCTTTCGGCGTCTGGAAGTGTTGTATTGAGCCCATTGGGTACACAGAAAACAGGTTTTCTGATACAGCAACATATGGGTAATGTCCCAGATGTCCATGGTATGTAATTGGTTATGTGTAAAACGATGCCGCCAGACATTGATGCGAGTATTTGGTTTGAAATAGTAACATGGAATGTTCATGGTTTGAAACAGAAACTAGCTGACTCTGACTTTATACAGTATTGTCTGAAGTTTGATGTCATTGGATTTGTTGAAATATGGAACAATGTAAATAAAGATGACATTTCTTCTATATTTACAAACCATACTGTTTATATTAACCAACGGGACTTTAATAACAGAGGCGGTGTTGCCGTTTGCCATTTTGCAAGTCAATACATCAAGAAGATCTGGTCTGACTTTACTGATTGTATTTTCGTGCTTTTGGATAAGAAACGTTTTGGTTACACATACGATATTTTATATGGGTGTGTATATATTCACCCTGTATATTCATCCTTCCGGAGCGATCCAAGACTGCAGAAAGGGATTGATTATTTAGAAAACTGTTTGCTCTCGTGCATCACAGATGCTGACATTGAAGACTTTGTTTTTGTGATTATGGGTGATATGAATGCTAGAACAGGCAACTTAAAGGATTATATTTTACAGGATGGCAACAAATACATTCCTTCACTGGAAGATTTGAATTATAAAACTGACAGTTTTAGCATATCTAGAAAGTGGACAGATGATAGTGTAAACTCCTATGGTTGTGATTTAATAGATTTATGCTGTTCTATTGATATACATATGAAGAATGGGAGAACAATATCAGATCCCCGCGGGGATTTTACATGCTTTGCTGGTGGGGGTGCCAGTATGGTTGATTATTGTTTATGTTCATCTGAATTATTTAGTACTAATTATGATTTCAGTGTAGCCACAAGATGTGAGTCAGATCATTTTCCCATTGTGTTTAAGTTTGCTGTTACGGATACAGAGAATGTTATCAGAAACATGAATGCTGATAATGCAGAATCTATTTGTAGATACCGATGGTGTGCTGGTAAGGCTGAAGCGTTTTCTGAGTTACTTCGGGCCTCGCTATCATCATATAGTTTTGATGATTTCATGGGTAAAATTTCTAGCGGTGTTAATTGTGCAGTTACAAAATTGACATCATTGATCACTACTTGTGCTTCTGTCAGTGATATGAAGGTAATTACAAGTTCAAACATATGTACATTTTCAGGAGCAAGATGGCATGATAGCGAATGTAAAGAGCTGAAACATGAGAAATATCGTATTCTTAATATGTTTAGAATAACTGGTGATCTGAACTATTTACAACAGTTTAGACAGTTAAGAAATGCGTATCGAAATATGTGTAGACAAAAGAATTTGATTTTTGAAGAGCGATTACTTGAGGATTTAATGTCTAAATGGATTTTAGTCCTAAGATCTTCTGGAACCAAGTGAAGGGACTTGTATCAAAACACAGTAATGAAACTCAGTTTATAGCCCCATCAGAATGGGTCTCCTACTTTAAAAATATTTTGAATATAAGTAAATATGATGTTGATCATGATAATCTTGCTTCCGCCGAGAGTTTTGTTTGTGAACACGGGCAATCTAACTGTTTTGTCTGCAATGATGAAGAATTAAATGATATCTTGAATTGTGAAATCACTGAACAAGAAATTTTACATGCTATTAATCATTTGAAAGATGGTAAGGCGGCTGGTCCCGATGGAGTTCTACCAGAAATGATAAAGTGTTGCAAGGGAAATCTTCTTCCTTATCTAGTTATATTATATAACGCTATTTTGCAGAGTGGTAATTTTCCTGAGGATTGGGCTCGCGGTTTAATTACTCCCCTTCATAACAAAGGCAGCAAATTTGATGTTAACAATTATAGGGGTATTACACTTAGTGATGTATTGGGTAAAATATTTACTTTTATTCTTAATAAACGGCTTACTATGTTTTGTGACATTTACGATAAGATACCAGAGTCTCAGGCAGGTTTTAGGGATGGATATAGCACCTTTGATAATATATTTGTGTTGCAAAGTCTAATACAGAAATACTTATCTAAAGCTAATGGCAGATTTTACTGTTTATTTGTTGATTTTAGAAAAGCCTTTGATTGTGTAAATAGAAAATTGTTGTGGTATGTCATGTTAAATAAGGGTATACATGGAAAGTTATTTTTATGTCATTAAAGATATGTATTTAAAAGTGAAATCGGCTGTAAAGTTATCAAATAGCACAGCAACTTGCTACTTTGAAACTCTAAGTGGTGTACGCCAAGGCTGCACCCTTAGCCCTATATTGTTCTCTTTGCTTATCGTTGAATTAGAATCAATGTTGCAGTCCTCCGGCGAGAGGGGAATATTTGTGAGTCAAGAATCTCTAGACATTTTGTTGTTATTATATGCCGATGATTTGTGCATAATTGATGATACTGTAGTTGGTCTCCAACGAAAACTTAATATCCTTTATTCTTGCTGTACTAGAGGTTAATCATAGTAAGACTGAAATTTTAGTTTTCAGAAATGGTGGAAACCTTAGGAGTAATGAGAAATGGAGGTTTGGAGATGTTAATGTTAATGTATCTACCTATTATAACTATCTAGGTTTATTATTTTCAAATCGGCTGTGTTGGACGACTGGTATCAACTCTCTTGTTCAGAAGGCAAATAAGGCTCTGTTCGTTGTTAAGAAATTACAGCATTGTTTGAAGAACATACCCGTACATATACTTTTTAAAATATTTGACATTCACATTAAGCCTGTATCATTATACACTTCAGACATATGGGGCTATTCAAAAATTGCAGCAATTGAAAAATTTCAGATTAAATTCTGTAAATTTACTATTGGAATTGGAAGTCATGTTACAATTGTTGCTGCCCTTGGCGAATGTGGCAGATACGGATTATTTATTGATTATCACAAGAGATGTATTAAATATTGGTTGAAATTGTTATCTTTACCCAGTTATAGATACCCTAAGCAATGTTATTTGATGCTGAAATCTTTACATGAAGTTAATCGCACTACATGGGTAACTTGTGTCAAAAGATTATTATTCAGTTATGGATTCGGCCACGTGTGGATTTCGCAGGAAGTTGGTAATGAGACCCTGTTTATTAGTTCATTTATTCAAAGGTTAAAAGACTGTAACCAACAGGACTGGTATTGTAAAGTTTGTGAAATACGTAAATTATCAATGTATAAGGAATATAAGTCATTGCTAACAGTTGAAAAGTATCTCTGTGAAATCACAAGCCGTCATTATAGACGTATGTTTTGTTTGTTAAGAGTTGGCGAGTTGCCATTGATGGTAAATTTAGGTAGAAGATGCGGTATAGAGTACTGTAATAGGCAGTGCAGATTTTGTAATTTACAGGAAATTGAAGATGAGTTTCATTTTGTGCTTGTCTGCCCAAGTTACCGATATTTAAGAAATAAGTATTTACCTATTTATTACTATTCCAATCCTACTTTATTTAAATATAATACACTATTATCTTGCAACCGCACTAGTATTGTAACTAATTGTGTTAAGTATAAACTGGAAGCACTTGCTATCCGAAATACAGTCACTTAATACCCTCTGTCATCTGCCTCATACTGTATTTTCAATGAGTATTTGTACGTGGGCATATGGCCTTTATACTGAAATAAAGAATTGAAAACGGGCGATGGGGAGCATAGTAGGTAAATCGTTAGCTCGTTTAGGTCAGGATTCGATTCCCCATTAGGGTACAAAGTGCCCGACCCGTGACGATCCGGGTAGAATAGGTCTTCAACAACCCATTCTTGCCGTAAAAGGCGACTATGCTTGTCGTAAGAGGCGACTAACGGGATCGAGTGGTCAGGCTCGCTGACTTGGTTGACCGATGTCTGTGCATCGATGCCCATGATGTCAATCACTGGATAGCATGGTCCAGACTCGATTATTTACAGACCGCTGTCATATAGCTAGAATAAACAAACAAACAAACAAACGTCATTAGATATTATCGTCTTGGATCAGAGTTAAGCACTGACCCTAGACTGACCAAAACAAATTTCATTTATAAGATTCAATGCCTTCCAAATCTCGACATGACCATTTCAACTTCTTGTTAAAAAATTAGTGAGTGAGTGAGTGAGGGGATGATTGAATGAGTAGCGATCACGTGAGTTTAACATCGCTTGGAACAGTGTTTCAGTCATATCACAGTGTGTCAGCTTGATGAGGTTGAGGGAGGCAACCAAAATTAATGCAGGTTTTCCGCTGGTGCAACTCACGAAACTGTGATGGTACCGAGAAACCTAGACACGTAACCAGGACGAATCTGGGATTCGATCAGTGTTGCTGGGATGTCTTAGGGTAGCAACTCCATGCATCGAATTAGACGACCTTAGACGACCAATTCCCCCTGACCCTGTTTGGAAACAGAAGCTAAAGATGTCCCAGTTAATTGACTGCGTTGATCCCAGGTGTTCATTTGATATATTATGTGGGCATTTAATTTTGTCCCCATTAAATATCAAATCTCAATAATATCGTTTTTCTCCATTAAATATCAAATCCTGATAATATATCACTCGAATACAGTTCAAACCAGCATTTAACCAATCTCACTCATACAATCGCTGTGTTGGTTATCTTAGCGAACTTAAACAAAGGATAAACAAGGTCACATATCAGGAACTACTTTCAAGCTCTAAAAACCGATGAAGCTTGTTCAACAAACTAGTGACGCATGTTTCCAATAAGTTTAGATATGGGGTCTGTATGCATGTTTCTGAAGCGTGTTTGTTATAAGCGTGTTCGTTATAAACGTAGTTCACTGTAGTACAAAAACTAACCGTAGGAATAAGTTTTTTTCTGACTCTTGTGGCCGTCAAGACGGGTGACCGTTTTCTCATTTTTCTTAGGCCGTTTTTGACGGTGGCCGTTTTCTCCGTCTCCTTCTATATTGAGCCAGACAAAGATTAATGTCATTTTAAACACCCATGTGCTTCGATTCCTGTTCCCCTTGCAAAATTATAATAACATGAAAAAGATCTGATACATTTGGCTTAAACATCTCCTTGCATTGATACTGACTAAAATATCTACATTCATAGGGCGTCTGATATTCTAAATACTCGGTTCAACAGGGGATCGTACGTCGGAATGGTTGAGAGTTAGTAGAAGCCCCTGGAGGATAATTATGTATTCATTACTTGTAAAGGTGATATTGTATCAGTCAACAGATCAAATAAAACAAGAGTTTGCCACTAACGTGGCTATATCCCCCGCCCCTGTTGCAGAGTTTATGACATAATTAAATCTAAACAAACCCTAACCATTTTTTAACCGAGGTGGATCTTGTCATGGAAATTGTAAAAAAAGATGAGTTTGGAACCTAAGTCGATCTTGTTGCCATGGAAACGTAAAAAATAGAAATTTCTAAAACTTCTCAATTGTGAAAAGCACCTGTTCGGCATGTACCTGACAGACCTGCGAAGTTTGATGAAAAAATATCGAACGGTTTATGAGTTATGCTCCAGAAACGAAACGTGACGGAAGGACGGACGGAGCCCGTTTATATACTTCGTTTGGCGGGGAATAATAAAATGATAACATCGGTTCTCGGCAAATAAGAAATACATACTCAGACATCAGTATCCCACGCTACGAAATGGATGTTCCGGGTTCGCTTTTACTATTGCTGGAGTTGAGCACGGCCGTGGGGGCAAGGTGGACATGTTTAAAGAACAGCTTCAGTGTAGGGACACCGTGTCAGACTACCGACATCTTCATGTTTCGAAAGGCCTGGAAATATTACATTGTTTGAGAACATGCTTAGATGGTCAGTTCTGTTTGTCTGCGTACTTTGAACGTGACAATCAGACGTGTATTACAAATGGATTTGCACTTCCTGATAGAGCAAGCACGGATATCACGAAATATGCCCCAGGATTCAGTCTATTCACGCTGACAGGCAAAGGTATAGTTCTCTACTTTTACTAAAATACTACTGAAAATCTCTCCGTACATGGTCAGTACGTCATAGGTTTGTATACACTCTCGTTTTTCCATCATCCGTCAGTAAACTGAGTGGCAGATCCGGGATAGAATAGGTCTTCAGCAACCCATGCTCGCTCAATTGGTTGATGCCTGCCATCGAATCCCAATTGCGTGGAACGATGATCATGACATCAATTACTGGATTGTCTGGTCCAGACTCGATTGCTTACAGACCGCCGTCATACAGCTGGAATATTGCTAAGTGCAGCCGAAAACGCCAAACAAACTACAGGATGCACGATGAATATTGTCGACGTAATCGAGTACTCGATGGACCCAGGTCTTGGCTTGAGTCGTTGCCTTAAAAGAGCACCTACACGGCATGGATTCATGGATGGACGAGATATTGACGATGGTTTCCATTTTACGTATCTCTATACCTCCCAGTATTACTGCCAGAATATACGGAGAACAAAGTGCGAATCCTGGTTCACGCCCCGATTATGTTTCTAGGTTTTCAGTACTACACTCCATGTAGGTACACACCCATGGAAACACATTGTTACACACTAATGTAGGTACACACCCATGGAAACACATTGTTACACACTAATGTAGGTACACACCCATGGAAACACATTGTTACACACTAATGTAGGTACACACCCATGGAAGCACATTGTTACACACTAATGTAGGTATACACCCATGCATACATGTCGTCACACACTAATGTAGGAACACATCCATGGAGACATGTCGTCTCACACTAATGTAGATCCACACCCATGGAGACAGGTCGTAACACACTAATATAGGTACATACTCATGGAGAGACATCGTCACACACTAATGTAGGAACACATACATAGATATACAAATTCATGCACTAATGTAGGTACACACTCATGGAGACACATCGTCACACACTAATGTCGGTAGACACCAATGTAGACACGTTGTCACAAACTAATGTAGGTACATACTCATGGAGACACGTCGTCACAAACTAACGTTGGCACACACTCATGGAGAAACGTCGTCACACACTAATGTAGGTACACACCCATGGAGACACATCGTCACACACTAATGTAGGTACGCATCCATACATATACAAACTCATGAACTAATGTAGCTACACACTCATGAAGAAACAACGTCACACACTAATGTAGGTATACACCCAGGGAGACACGCTGTCACAAACTAATGTAGGTACACAATCATGGAGACACGTCGTCACACACTAATGTCGGTACACAATCATGGAGACACGTCGTCACACACTAATGTAGGCACACGCTCATGGAGACACATCGTCACACACTAATGTAGGTACAGGACCACAGATATACAACCTCATGCACCTATGTAGGTACACACTCATGGAGACACGTGGTCACACACTGATCTAGGTACAGATGAACAGATATACAAACTCATGGAGAAACATCGTCACACACTAATGTAGGTACACACTCATGGAGGCACATCGTCAAACAATAATGTACGTAAACACCCAGGGAGACACATCGTCACACACTAATGTAGGTACAGATACATAGATATACAAACTCATGCACTAACGTAGGTACACACTCATGCAGACACGGCGTCACACACTAATGTAGGTACACATCTATAGATATACAAACTCATACACTGATGTGGGTACACACCATTGGAGACACGGCGTCACACACTAATGTAGGTACAGATCCACAGATATACAAGCTCAAGCACTAATGTAGGTAGACACTCATGGAGACACGCCGTCACACGCTAATGTAGGTACACATATACAGATATACAAATTCATAGACTAATGTAGATACATACTCATGGAAATACGTCGTCACACACTAATGTAGGTACTCCCTTATGGAGACACGTCGTCACACACAAATGAAGGTACACACTCATGGAGACACGTCGTCAAACACTAATGTAGGTACACATCAATAGATAACAAACTCATGCACTAATGTAGGTACACACTCATGGCGACACTGTGTCACACACCAATGTAGGTTCACACCCATGGAGACACGTCGTCACACAACAGTGTAGGTACACATCCATAGATATACAAACTCATGCACTAATGTCGGTACGTACTCATGATACACGTCGTCACACACCAATGTAGGTACAGTTCCATAGATATACAAACTCATGAACTAATGTAGGTATACACTCATGAAGACACACCGTCACACACTAATGTAGGTACACATCCATAGATATAGAAATTCATGCTCTAATGTAGGTACACACTAATGGAGACACGTCTTCATATACTAATGAAGGTACACATATATAGATATACAAATTCATAGACTAATGTAGATACATACTTATGGAAATACGTCGTCACACACTAATGTAGGTACTCCCTTATGGAGACACGTCGTCACACACAAATGAAGGTACACACTCATGGAGACACGTCGTCAAACACTAATGTAGGTACACATCAATAGATACAAAATTCATGCACTAATGTAGGTACACACTCATGGCGACACTGTGTCACACACCAATGTAGGTTCACACCCATGGAGACACGTCGTCACACAACAGTGTAGGTACACATCCATAGATATACAAACTCATGCACTAATGTCGGTACGTACTCATGATACACGTCGTCACACACCAATGTAGGTACAGTTCCATAGATATACAAACTCATGAACTAATGTAGGTATACACTCATGAAGACACACCGTCACACACTAATGTAGGTACACATCCATAGATATAGAAATTCATGCTCTAATGTAGGTACACACTAATGGAGACACGTCTTCATATACTAATGAAGGTACACATATATAGATATACAAATTCATAGACTAATGTAGATACATACTCATGGAAATACGTCGTCACACACTAATGTAGGTACTCCCTTATGGAGACACGTCGTCACACACAAATGAAGGTACACACTCATGGAGACACGTCGTCAAACACTTATGTAGGTACACATCAATAGATACAAAATTCATGCACTAATGTAGGTACACACTCATGGCGACACTGTGTCACACACCAATGTAGGTTCACACCCATGGAGACACGTCGTCACACACCAGTGTAGGTACACATCCATAGATATACAAACTCATGCACTAATGTCGGTACGTACTCATAGAGACACGTCGTCACACACCAAAGTAGGTACAGTTCCATAGATATACAAACTCATGAACTAATGTAGGTATACACTAATGGAGACACGTCTTCAAACACTAATGTAGGTACACATCCATAGAAAAACAAAGTCATGCACTAATGTAGGTACACACTCATGGAGATACGTCGTCACACACTAATGTAGGTACACACTCATGGAGGCACATCGTCAAACAATAATGTACGTACCCACCCATGGAGACACGTCGTCACACACAAATGTATGTACAGATCCATAGATATACAAACTCATGCAATAATGTAGGTACACACTCATGCAGACACATCGTCACACACTTATGTAGGTACACATCTACAGATATAGAACCTCATGCACTAATGTAGGTACACACCCTTGGAGACACGGCGTCACACACTAATGTAGGTACAGATCCACAGATATACAAGCTCAAGCACTAATGTAGGTAGACACTCATGGAGACACGTCGCCACACGCTAATGTAGGTACACATCTATAGATATACAAATTCATAGACTAATGTAGATACATACTCATGGAGATACGTCGATACACACTAATGTAGGTACTCACTCATGGAGTCACGTCGTCACACACTAATGTAGGTACACACTCATGGAGACACATCGTCACACACTTATGTAGGTACACATCTACAGATATAGAACCTCATGCACTAATGTAGGTACACACCCATGGAGACACGTCGTCACACGCTAATGTAGGTACACATCTATAGATATACAAATTCATAGACTAATGTAGATACATACTCATGGAGATACGTCGATACACACTAATGTAGGTACTCACGCATGGAGTCACGTCGTCACACACTAATGAATGTACACACTCATGGAGACACGTCGTCAAACACTATTGTAGGTACAGATCCATAGATATACAAATTCATGAACTAAAGTAGGTACTGCCCTAATAAATACATACTGATTCACTAATGTAACAGACACTTGTTCATTAATATCAGAACACAGTCCATCTTTAGCTGATGTTGCCACTCACCTATGGTACTCATCGTTGCAGCATTAAAAAACAAACATGAACTCGAATGAGTCTTTTTTATTTATTTTAAGAAACCAACAAAGCACGATATATTATTATTTGACAGGTAATACTGGTAATTGCATACGTTTCCCTGAATAAATTAAAGCGGAAAAAACTTCCCCCCGAATCCGAAATATAGTTAACAGCATGATCCATCTGTTCCTGTTAATCTTACTATCACAAGTATCACTGATATGTAATAACGTTTGCATTCTGTAGATCGAATCATTTTGATAATGCCGCATCGATGGAAATGTTAAAAATAATTTTAAAAATTGTCCACATGTTTATTATATTCGTCACAATGTACGTTTAAGTGACTTCTTCTGACCAAAGACATCCCTGTGAGATATTCTTGTGACACAGCTACCCCTATACCCAATCCTCCGATGCCTATAAAATAAATCAAGAAAAAACAACAATAAAATCTTTTCATTGAGTACCCGAAATGAATTCAATTCGTAACCTAGAACGACATAACTATTGTCGTCACTGATATGAACCGTTAAATTAACAAGCTGGCTGATACAGACCAGCGATGGTTAGGAAGCTGATTCAACACTATTTGATTCAACACTATTTCGCCGGAAGGGTTGAAATGTACAGATACTATTTACATCAGTCTTCAAGCACAATCTCTAGTTACAAAGTACCAAAGGTTTGGCTTTCTTTTATCAGTGACTAAAGGGAAATTAATCCAGCCCGACCCCAAGACCTGACATTTAAATGTTTTGGCATTGTATTGGTAACTGTTGCAGGTGAATGAGGTCATAGTTAAACATTTACGGGAACAGCTCTTGATATTGCGAATAAAGAATCGGCTACGGATTGACTCTGTGGTGAAAAGTCCTTTGTACACCGTCCATCGATCTCCATGCACTTTACAGCCTTGAAATAGAAATCAGAGTTGAAATAGTCATCAATATACATGTATATCGCATACACCACACAATTAGCATGTTTAAACAAGGACGATTACATCATCTTGTCGAGTGAGTGAGGTTATCACCGCTTCAACATTTGTTTAGTTATATCATGACGTGTCAGCTAGGTAGGCCCGATTTGACGCATGTCTAAACAATTAAAACACACGAGCAGGATATGATACTGTCAAACCTAGAGTGAGTGAGTGAATATAGTTTTACACCGCTTTTAGCAATACTCCAGCAATATCACGGCGGGGGACTCCAGACATGGCTTCACACACTGTACCCATGTGGGGAATTGAACCCGGGTCCTCGGCTTGACGTGCGAACGCTTTAATCACTAGGCTACCCCCTACACACCGTCAAACTAAGAAATATGATTTGTACGGATCTGGAATGTGAGCCCATTTCTGGAGGAAAATATGAGGAGATACAGGCGCCGTATATTGTTCTCACAAATTAAACAGTGGTTATCTCATGGCTATGGAAGGTACGACCGCTTGTAAAACTGTGGATCATTGATAAGGAAACCAAACATAATAACGTGTAAAACCTCAGTTGTAGTAACGAGATGTCATTGTATATCAGTTTTGACTTACGCTTGATACAGGTGTTGTCGGCAGGGTTGAAACGTAATCTCACCGGACATTTGCATGTTCCCTTGTAGCACTTAAGACTGTCTGGACAGACGTTGTCCTTGCACCTTCTGTTTAGCATGTTTACCGGTTTACCTGTGTTTAGTCAAGATTTATTCTGCATATGTAAATACCAAACAGTATAGGAGTGACGAAGCGATGATGTTTAAATATCAGTAGCAATATTTCCCCAGAAAGCAGGAGCCAGACAGCATAGCCATACAGCAGGAGCCAGACAGCAGGAGCCAGACAGCAGGAGCCAGAAAGCAGGAATCATACAGCAGGAGCTAGACAGCAGGAGCCAGATAGTAGGAGCCATACAGCAGGAGCCAGACAACAGAGCCAGCCAGACAGCAGAACCAGACAGCAGGAGCCATACAGTAGAAGCCAGACAGCAGGAGCCAGAAAACAGGAGCCAAATATCAGGAGCCATATAGCAGGAGCCATACAGCAGGAGCCAGACAGCAGGAGCCAGAAAGCAGGAATCATACAGCAGGAGCTAGACAGAAGGAGCCAGATAGTAGGAGCCATACAGCAGGAGCCAGACAACAGAGCCAGCCAGACAGCAGAACCAGACAGCAGGAGCCATACAGTAGAAGCCAGACAGCAGGAGCCAGAAAACAGGAGCCAAATATCAGGAGCCATATAGCAGGAGCCATACAGCAGGAGCCATACAACAGGAGCCACACAGCAGGAACCAGACAGCAGGAGCCACAAAGCAGGACCAACCATCCGTGCAATGGGTATACGATGCCACGCAATCGGCATCACAGTCACATAATCTGAACACAGGCCTCTTATTTGAGTTGGGCCTCACATCGAGCATGAAGTACTTTCGAGCTATTAAGACCCTGCACCCTCACAGGGAAATGAAATACAAAACGATTAAGTCACCAACGTTTTAATCAATTGCACCCAGTCTGTTCGAATACTTAGAAGGATGTGTTTAGCCAATCGCCCGTTCGCGAAAACCTGCTGTCACGACTATTTGATCGTGATCCATAAACGCATGCCCATGCTGTAGTCGGAATCGTATAATCGACTCTGATTTTAGAGATTTCTATTGGACATGGGAAGGGTTTTGTCGCTTTATTTATATTCGTTAGGATTTTCCTAACCCTCACCATATGGGCATTACTGTACCCATCAAAACACATGACAAATACGGAAGAGAATTTATGGATGTCAACTTCTATATAATGAGGAACACAACGTTTCGGAGTACATACTTACTTCTTTATCAGGTGAATAAATACTATGAGGCAGAGAACATATATATGTACCTGTAAGAACAACAAAGGTAGTAAGATAACAAAGGTGGAAAACTTACGGAGGGAAGCCATCAGATAATCGGCGGTGATAGGTGATCAGCAATTGACAAAAGCAGACCAACGCTAAACTTAGAAGACAGCCACATAAACAGACGAGGTACAACTGCCGAGGAACAGACAAATAAATCCCAAACTCACTTTCTCATTTATTAATGTGTGTCGTTTAATGAGTAAACTAATTAATCCTGACTTTATCCAGTTCATCAAATCATCGAAAACGCCATTCTCCTTGCTGAGACTAAATTGGATGACTATGACGCCTTAGATATAATGAACTACACAGCCAACACTAAGAACAGATCAATGGACACAAGATCAGGAGGATTAGCAATCCTAGTGGAGAATACTATCAACAAGTATGTCTCACACAGCCCATTTAACAGTGACTGTTTACTTCTAGTCAAGATACCATCTAGGATACTGGTATCTGAGTATGGTTTAGTACTTGGTGTTGCATACATCCCTCCTGAGGGATCACCCTACCATGACCATGTGTGTTTTAATGATATTGGAGCTGAGATATGTAGGTATGATTCTGATTTTGATGTTGTTATGTTACGAGATTATAATGCCAGGACAAGCAGATGTGTGACTTTACTTCTATAGAAAGATTTGTTTCTTGTTTAACTCCGCACTCAACAATTTTCCAGCTAGATGACGGCTGTCTGTAAAATCGAATCTTGACCAGACAATCCAGTGATTGATGTCATGAGCATCGATCCACGCAATTCAGATAGATGACATGCATCAACCAAGTCAGCAAGCCTGACCACCCGTTCCAGTAAGTCGCCCCTTACGACAAGCATAGTCGCCTTTTACAGCAAGCATGGGTTGCTGAAAACCTATTCTACCCCGGATCTTCACCGGTCTCTTTTTGACATTGGAGATGAATTCTAGTATATCTTCAAATGTAAATATGTCAATGAACAAAGGGACATGAACATCACAAGACACTATTAAAAAACACCACATACGTTACAACTCCAGCATTTAATTAACTGCCATAAGATATCTGTCCAAAAGAAACTATGTAAAATTATAATGAAAATTGTAAAATTCCCGGTTAATCTCTATCCACCGCAATGTAAAATACTGTTTGTACCGCATATGCCGATGCAAGAAGATGGCATCCATAAATTCCCTTCCTTCTGTATATCACTTCTACATGTCCTTCAAAGACTTCACATGATAAGTAGCTAACTTCAGAACAAAGAGACAAGACATTATTAGCCGGGTGTGTTTCCGCTACGTAAATATCATACTGTATACTAGTATACTAGAAATTAAAAAAATGTATTTACAAAACGGAAACACATGAGGGGAATTATCTCTTTAACATGCAATATAATTCTTAAAATAATGAAGTTGGTTGGTTTGGTTTGTTGTTTAACGCCGCACTGGGTAATATTCCAGCTATATGACGGCGGTCTGTAAATAATCGAGTCTGGACCAGACAATCCAGTGATTGACACCATGAGCAAAAATAAAGAGTGAGTTAGTGAGTTAGTTAATATATAAAGTCACATCGGCAATATTTCAGCCATATAATGACTAAATCAAGTTATATATTAATACATATAGACAGTAAAATCTGTCGACAAAGGACAGTAAAAACACTAAACTATTACAGATGTAGATTTAAAACTGGCACATCATAATAAATTCGTAACAATTCATAACATTACACAATAAAAATGGGTCATAGATCACCAATATCCACAGGAAGGTACCATGGGGAGTTACGATACTTCTGCTACCTACAAGGTAACCCAGCAGGATTTACACCATGCAAAATTGAAGACGTTAAAGATGTAATTTCACTAAATGAAGAAACATTAAGTAACCGAGTATGAACACAATATTCGAATTTATCTAATACCGCTGAAGGATTTGTAGCCATGTTAGTCTACAACAACCCCTATCTAAGCATTTAGGAATGTTAGTGTATTGAGAAAAAAGCCATCGCATCGTTGTATGAAGCTGGAACGTAGTTCTTTCTAGGCGACCTCTGTTGCACATATACTGGATACTGATACCAAGTTTAGGATTGGTTTATAGCGCCGATAGTACTATCCATTAAACTAATTTATTACCGAGCTCCTGAGCTATCAAACTGTAGAATGTAACAAAGATGGAGGTTTTGTCCTACCTGGAGAGACAGTAGCTGCCTTGGATGCCGCGCCGGGGTTATCGTAATCTGTGTATGATGGCAATTATTGAACAATATGCTTGGAAGACGAAGTCGATATTTTCAATTTGAGCCAGGACATTGTGAACATGTACACATGTATAAATTACATATTACATGGATCACTTCCAGGAAGTTAAAGCACGAATGCCATGTCAATGAAAAATGTACAGAAAGCCTAAATGTTTAGTTTATGTCATCTTATCTCAATACAAATTAAAATACATTATGAAATGCTACACATAAATCGCAAGTTGAAAAATGTAATTTCCAGCCCAAATATCTAAGTACTAATGATGATTTCCCATCGAATTAATACATGACTTGTTGACAATGTAAAGTTATCATTATCAATGTAATCATTTTGATTCACAACGATCACTCTGTAAATTTCCATTTACACCCCTTAATTAATTCGTTAAATTCCAAAATGTATTACCATGGACACAGACCGCACGACCCCGACGATTTTCGAGACATCGGTCCGTGGAAACGCATGTCGTCATTGAGCAAGCACCTGCTGAAGGCTATGCAAAAGTTAAATCGTATAAGTGCAATGTTTTATTTCAGTCATAACCACACAATTCAAATGTTTTTGCAGCATTTTTTACTAACCTGCAAATGAATATACTTATCCTGAAAAAACTTTTACGAGATATTATAGTTTTTTTGTTTGTTGTTTAACACCGCACTCAGCAATATTCCAGCTATATGACGGCTGTCTGTAAAAATGGCAAGCATGGGTTGCTGAAGACCTATTCTTCCCCGGATCTTAAAGGGTCACTAAATATTATATGAAACCTTACATAAAACATAGCACCATATAAAAGCATTTCTCATTGCAGGAATATAAAAATAAACAATTATAACATACCATCTGATCTTTTTCTTTTCGAAACACAATGTAACCCTCCGTCTCCTGTCGTTCCAAGGAACTAGTCAGCTGTCGGCATGTCAGAGTTTTAATGTCGTATGCAACAGCCTGACAGGAGCCACTTTCCATGCACTTGACTTTGCACAAGTTGATACCAAAAGGATGGTTCAATGTTTGGATGCAGGAAACACTTGCAAGGAACAGAGGCACTAGGAATGGTAGAAACATCTTCTGAGGCACCCGTTGCTTCCACATGGACAGATGCACAATCCGGTCTGAACACTACGGTTTGCTTATAAATGCTACATCGTCACGTTAGTCAATATATTGATCTAGTATGGTTTCTTGTCATTTAAGAGTAAAACGATCGTGTCTGTATTGATGTCTTTGTATAAAAACTATTACACATTATTAATTTTATTTTATATGTATTTTTGTGGGCTGTGCAACACCACTGGCGACTGTTTATTTGTTTGTTGTTTAACGCCGCACTCAGTTATATCCCAGCTATATGACGGCGGTCAGTAAATAATCAAATCGGGAACAGACAATCCAGTAATCGACATCATGAGCATTGATCCATGTAATTGGGATCGATGACAAGTCATCGAGCCTGACCAGCCGATCCCGTTAGTCGCCTCTTATGACAAACATAGTCGCCTTTGAGGGACTTGCATGGGTTGCTGAAGACCTATTCTACCCCGGATCTGCGCGTTAGATGCTTAGAACTTGAGAAACATGGGAAACATGCTGTTTAATTGACAACATTCTTTAACTCCGGATCTATTAGACAAGTCCGGCAAAATGAGTTTTATATTATTTGAGATTGCAAAAACTGATGGCTTAGATGAAATGTTTTTGTGGTCACCTTTCCATGTTTTCCTTGGACTCCTTGACTCTCATGCAACCGTCATGTAGCTGGAATATAGCTGATGGCGGCGTTAAACAACAAACATGCACACGCACACGCACACGCACACGCACACGCACACATGACCATACACACAGAGTACATTATGCCACCGCCATATGGCTGGAATATTGGTGAGTGCGGCGTTTGACAACAAACAGAGACACAGAGTACATACTGCCGCCTTATATAGCTTGAATGTTGCTCAGTGCAGCGTAAAACAACAAAAAAAACAACACAGAGTACATCTTGCTATCATGCCTTTAATAAGAGTGTTTTACAATGGGGATCGGGAGGCCAGTCCCTGCGACTTGGGACCCGTGAAGATCCGGGGTAGAATAGGTCTTCAGCAACCCATGCTTGCTGTAAAAGGTGACTATGCTTGTCGTAGGTGGCGAGTAACGGGCTCGATGGTTAGGCTCGATGACTTGGTTGATGCATGTCATCGATCCCAATTGCGTGGATCGATGCTCCTTATATCAATCACTGGATTGTCTGGTCCAGATTCGATTATTTATAGACCGCCGTCATATACATGTAGCTGCAATATTGCTGAGTGCGGCGTAAAACAACCAACCAACCAACGAAACAGAAATAATTCCTTTCAGCATGATTAGAATAACTTGGATGTGAGACAAAATGTCAGACTGTCCCTCCGGTTTATGTTTTGGTTTGTTGTTTTACGCCACAATCAGCAATATTCCAGCCTTATGACGGCGGTCTGTAAAATAACCGAGTCTGGAGCAGACAATCCAGTGATTTACATAAGTCATCATTTTGGGAATGCGTCGTCTACAACTATTGGCCTGCTTCAACTAATAGAACTAAGCGAAACATAGCCTATATGTTCAGTGTCTCAGTCTATAATTTGAGACTTTGGAACAGGTTTCGGGGTCCAAAAAATGTTAATGATAGGTCCAATTGTGCTCATTTGACACGTTTGATGTAATCCGTTCAATTAGAGGGAGTAACTCAAGTCTGCCGTTCAGTGACTCTTTACGGTATATTGCCATACAAGAGACAGCCTTTTTTAGATTCGTCGGGATACGAAGGGGGGCTTGGGTTTTATCGAAAAAAAAGAATTGTCTCTGGAATGGCTTGAAAATAATAATTATGCTTCAGACTGTTGAATAAAAGAGAGATTGTCTACACCCAAAATGCATTGTTGCAAGATCTTTGTTTTTTTAAATTAGATTGGTTTGTTGTTCAACGCCGCACTCAGCTATGATCCAGCAATATGATGGCAGTCTGTAAATAATCGAGTCTGGACCACATAGGGCCTGTATCGCTCACCTGGATATTTACGCAACCATGACAAAATATACATTTGCATTGTACATGTATATAATACAGCAAATAGTTCGTAATTTTGACTATGTCAGCATTTAAAATGGGTGGATAGCAAATCGGACAGCATGAACGTGTATATCTCTACATACAAATGTAGCATAAACATCTGAACAGTTTCCATGTTATGATCCAGGATAAATCATATCAAAGGTATTACTCTCTTCATAACAGACAAATGTATACAACGTACCTGTTTACCAAACGACAACCTGACAATGTGCTCATTGTGAATCAATTAAAAATATCCAAAGAAATCAGTCAATCATACGATTCTTATGAATCACTATCACTACTGATAAGGTAAATATATTACAGTCATTGGTCCAGAAACATGTGAATACACAGATGTACGTTAATGCGTTGATCCTTTGAGCATTTAACCGGTTCTTGATATCGTAATTTGCATAAATTATTGTTTCTTAATGATATTCTTGTACATTTTTAATATGGTAATAACAATACGTATTATCATTTGTGCGATATATGATCATGGACAAAATGTTTTGGAAAGCTGTTATTGTGCTTATCAAGGAGGCAGATCATAGATGATAAAGTCAGAAGCATAAGAACATTACGGTGATGGCATTTGTATCCGAGGAAGTGTTGAATATTACATGTTTATTATCATTATTGACGACAATTACGTGACAATTCGGGTTTTATGCTGGAAACACGTGCACTGATACACGTAATTGAAAGTGTTTAATAATGGTGGATATATATTAATATAGCAAAAATTGGTATTTAAAGAGATCAAGTTGCAAATGTCAATGTGTTTATGAATATTGGCAGCTAATATGCTTTAGGTATAAATTAAGTACTGAATGAATGCAAGTCGATACCCCGTACAAAGTTATGTTCTGTTTTAAGTATTAGATGAGAATGGAAAATTCAATTGGGCATCGTATGTGAGACTAATGTTATTTTATAGCGGTTTTGCGTATGTGTGGTTATTCCAAGATGTTGGTGATAAGAACATGTTTTGTCTGCATTTAGAAGACGTTTAATATATATCTATTTTCAATCATGGTTCCACAGTTCCGTGTCGTCTACGTTTTAGTGCATCATGTTGATATAAAATCTCTTCGAATCATACACAACAGTACTCAGCCAGAAACGATTAGTTAGTGCAATGTGGACATTTCGTATATCTCTTTCGAGTCAACATTATTCGTAACATGTCATTGTTAAATATACCTCATACAGAATATATATGTATAGAATGTGACCTTCATGTAGTAGGGGACGAATACCATGCATTTTTTATATGTAAGAAATATATTAACCTTCTGACATTATTGTACTACGCTTGATAGCTTATATTTGTGTAAATTATTTACAATAATATCGTCAAGATGTAACTCTCTGGACATGTGGCCTAAAGTGTAATTTATCTAACACCTGCACTATGGGCCATATGGCCTGTACTACGAAATAAACTTAATTGATTGATTGGACAAGGTGTATATATTGCAGGGCGATTTGCTGATTGCTAGGACGTAACTAGGATTATCTTGTTTTTTCAACGCCATATCCATGCCTTACTATTCCTCCAACATTAAGCTGACTCGAAGTGGTGTAATTGAGGTAATGTTCAAAGCGTCTTTAAACCCACCTCACTCACTCTAGTATGTAATACGTCTACAGAAATATACTTAAGGAGAGGAACACTTTCAAATAAAAGTCAAAACAAGCCTCCCAAAAGACTAAAACAAATAATGAAATAGAACGATAACCCATTACATTGACTTCCTATTCATATTTGCTATCAAATTCATGTCCTCATAAACATTAGTTATAGACACGGTTTAAGACCTGACCTCGTGAATACGAGAACCAAAGCTGCCAGGTAAATAATAAATGCAGTTAATGTTCAATCACTGTGAAACAAAATGCGTTTTGTTTTCTTTTCATATTTTAGTTATTAAAGCAGTTTCTGTAATAGAGTAGTAATAACTACGGACCATGTAAACTTTGCTTCTAATTCCCATCGATCTCATTCAACATCTATGCGTTGTAATCAACACATTTTGTGAAGGCAGCAATGCAACAAAAAGAACCAAAAGTGGGGAAGTAATACAAACCCAAGTGCAGTTAGAGGCCAATCAACTACTTTGAGTTGTATACTATTCGACCTCCGTCAAAACCGTTGAAAAAAAGGCGTTTAAAGACCTAACCGAAAGTGTCATTATGTCCTTGTGTAAGCAATTAAAGTATTTGTCCTGAAGGAGGAAAATGATTTTAAAAACTTGTATTTAATCTCATTAAACTAGTATAGTTTGCTGACACTTATGATATTATTATATATAATTGACAGCAAAGCTTATTTCGTTTTAAGCGACAGTTGCACCTAAGGTTGAAACCGAAATTAGCTTTGCAGTCAATTATATATAATAATATCATAGATGTCAGCAAACTATACTAGTTTAATGAGATTAAATAAAAGTTTTTAAAATCATTTTCCTCCTTCAGGACAAATACTTTAGTTGCTTACACAAGGACATATGGCACTTTCGGTTAACAAGACTTAAACATTTCTGTATAATACATGCATGTGTAAGTTACTTGCACTATACTTGATGACGCGTGAAGTTCCGGGGTAGAATGGAACTACAGCAACCCATGCTTGCCGTAAAAGGTGACTGTGCGTATCGTAAGAGGCGACTGACGGGATCGGGTGGTCAGGTTCGCTGACTCGGTTGATGCATGTCATCGTATCCAGGCCCGTGAAGATCTGGCGTAGAATAGGTCTTCAGCAACCAATGCTTGCCGTAAAAGGCGATTATGATTGTCGTAAGAGGCGACTAACGTGATCTGGTGGTCAGGCTCGCTGACTTTGGTTGATGCATGTCATCGATCCCAATTGCGTGGATCGATGATCATGTTGTCAATCACTGGATTGTCTAGTCCAGACTCCATTATTTACAGACCACCGCCATATAGCTGTAATGTTGCTGATTGCGGCGTTAAACAACAAACAAACAAATACCATAATTGATATAACTTAAACACTGTTTTGATCGAGGAGTCGCATTCGCACTTTTTGTTGTCACGAAATGCATGCTTCAACATGACCGAGTGTGTTCATTATCAATAATAATTTGTCACAAGTGTGCGTGGTCGGCTCGTAGTAAGCATACTGTGGATGGGTAGGGTATTCATATTAAACATATTCTTCCATCTCTAAATAATATCCCATTTTACTGTAAAAGCCTTTAACCCAGTGTCTTCGTGTGTCCATGACGTCATGTGAAATTGATTGCAAAGTGTGAATGACTTTCGTTAACATTATAAGTCAATTAAGCTGAATTGGTTTCTCTGACTCTTGTGGTCGCTACATACATAGGGCGACTGTTATTCTAAATACTCGGTTCAACAGGGGATCGTACGTCGGAATGGTTGAAAGTTAGTAGAAGCCCCAAGAGGATAAAGTGTCAGGTAAACTATAAATGTTAATGTCCCAGCTGCCCATAAAAATATATTTAGAAAACGCTAGCACCCTGACAAAAGGGAATTTTATACCGCAGCTTCACTGGGACTAGTTTCAATAATGTATTCACTACTTGTAAAAGGTGATATTGTATCAGTCAACAGATCAAATAAAATAAAATGATAACATCGGTTCTCGGCAAATAAGAAACACATACTCAGACACTAGTATTCCACGCTACGAAATGGATGTTGTAGGATCGGTGTTACTATTGCTTAAGTTGAGCACGGCCGTGGGGGTCAAGGTGTACATGTTTAAAGAACAGCTACAGTGTAGGGACACCGTGTCAGACTACCGACGTCTTCATGTTTGGAAAGGCCTGGAAATATTGCATTGTTTGAGAACATGCTTAGATGGTCAGTTCTGTTTGTCTGCGTACTTTGAACGTGAGAATGTGACGTGTATTACGAATGGGTTTGCACTTCCTGATGGAGAAAGCACTGATGTCACGACGTATGCCCCTGGATTCAGTCTATTCACGCTGACAGGCAATGGTATAGTTCTCTACTTTTACTAAAATACTAATGAAAATGTCTCCGTACATCGTAAGTACGTCACAGGTTTGTATACACTACGTTCTTCCATCACCCGTCAGTTAACTGGGAGGCAAATGGAGCTATACCTCTCAGCTGATCACATGTTTAATTTTCAGTTGAAAATGTCTTATATTTGCGATATATTAGAAAAGATGAACTGTACTAACGCTTAGTAAAACAAAATAGTACACCGTGGTTTTATTTTATATAATAACATTTGATTAAAACCTTTCATACTTATATTATTTGGCATAATACAAAACTTCTCATTGGTATCTCAGACATTTTATCTTTGAAAATCAATTTATTTACGCTTAGGGAAAAATTTACAACATTTCAAACATGGTAGGGGGTCATGTGGTTGCAAATTAATTTCTCACTGTATTGAACCAATATCTTTTTGCAATAAATTACCCTGCCACAAATAACTTTTTGCAAACTGTTGCAGGAATGAGTTATGGTTAAATGGACATAATCACATTCAACAACATTTATCTTTTAATTTTTCATATAAAAACAGAACAACTCAGTAGAGTATATCTTGCCCCTCAGTTTACATACAGCTTTGTGGTGTACTAGTCAATATCTTGAGAATTTGGTATTAATGCTATATTACAGGATGCACAAGACCCGTGAAGATCCGGGGTAGAATAGGTCTTCAGCAACCCATGCTTGCCGTAAAAAGCGACTATACTTGTCGTCAGAGGCGACTAACGGGATCGGGTTGTCAGGCTCGCTGACTTGGTTGATGCATGTCATCGAATTCCAATTGCGTGGATCGATGCTCATGACATCAATCGCTGGATTGTCTGGTCCAGACTCGATTATTTACAGACCGCCGTCATATAGCTGGAATATTGCTGAGTGCGGTGTAAAACAACAAACAAACAAATGCACGATGAATATTGTTGACGTAATCGAGTCATCGCTAGACCTAGGTCTTGGCTTGAGTCGTTGCCTTAAAATAGCACCTACACGGCGTGGATTCATGGATGAACGTTGCTTTTACACATCCCTAGATATTGACGCTGGTTTCCATTTTACGTCTCTCTACTTTCTCCCAGTATTACTCACAGAATGTCCGGAGAACAAGGTTCGAATCCTGGTTCACGCCCCGATTATGTATTTAGGTTTTCAGTACTACAACCGAACAATTTATTTCCAGTTCTATTTGTTAATAATATTTGCTTATTCGAACAATTCTCATAAGGTTAAGAGTACTCAACAATGAAAATGCTGATAAAAGGATTCGCGTTTGTTCGAGACATCATTATCAGCATTCAACTTCGGTGCCAGGGTTGCCAATAATGACTGGGTTGTTTTTTTAATCATTTTTTTTTTAACCATAAGTTTGAAGTATTATCAATGCAACAGAACGAAGCTTTGCTTCATTGCTTTTAACTTCTTATGTAGAACGTAAGAACTGTTCGAGCAAGGACAATGTCGACGTCACGGTAATAGAGCTCATTAAAGTGTGTATATTCTGAAATAGGCATTGACGTACTTATCACCAAATTTTGCGTGTAACGTCTCAATGATTAGTTCCTGGCTTTAAATTGATTTGGTGAAGATTTGTAAGACATCAAGGTCTGAATGCAAAGGAGGTGTTTTTTTTCCGTTTTGGCATGTTATGTTAACAATCTTATAACGACTGATACATTTTCTATACTTTACTATACTTTTTTGCCACATTGGTGTTTCTATGTGTAATTGTTGATCAACATTGACAGCCTTTTTCGTTTAGTTTTGTGAAACGATTGGTGAAATATTTTGGAAATTTTATAACACCTTAGAAGATACAACAGACTCAGAATTTACTAAGGACATTTATGTGTTCTTTATTGCGACAATTTTCATGTTTAAATTAAACTTACTTGTATCATACTCACAGCAACTGCAAAGTGGCTGTTTCTTTTGCCGTACGCGGCACGGTGACGGTAACATAAATAGGTAACACCATAGAAAATCTCTGCTATAAGACAAAGACACCTGAAAGACGATGTAAAACTGGCTTAATCTAAAATGGGTTCATCCTTGTTACGTAATATGTATTGGCATTTAAGTTGTGTTCCCTTTTTGTCTTGATTATTTTAAGAAATATGTTTTTGCACGAATGTAACATTCTCTTGTATGGTGTGGTTGTGTACCCATGTACCAAGGCACACGAATGTTCGACGTGTTGGGTATTTTAGCATGCATTGACATCACAATATTGTATTTTCTAATGCAATCCTGCAGGTGGGTAACTTCGATCAGATAAGATCCTAGGGGTTTCAAACTGCATTATACATCCGCGATCGATATGGCATGAAAGCCGTGGTCGATGAAAATGACTAAGGGGATGTGCTGAACGTCTCTTCTGCAGTCGATTTTCTACATTCAATGGACCATTGTAGAAGGTTAACCACTGCTACCAGCGATGGCGATTTCGCTCTGAGGTTTCATTTTGAGCTCATCTGACTGAAAGTAATGTCATGGCGCGTTGTCCATCGTTACATTGTACATTTATTTCATTTCCCCTGTTACTACAAGACCAATGGAGCTGATACTTGCTACGAATGATCCCAACTTTGGTGTCTCCAAAAAGCTGCTCACAAAGTTCAGATCCGACCTTTCACATGGAAATGCCATGCAGGAAGTGTGTGACGTGCTGCATAACATATCACACGTGTTTTGCTGCATATTTTGATGTTTTACCCAAACACGACTTTTGATTCACATTGCCCCATTTTTCTTGTGTTACTGCATGTTCAAAACTACAACTGTTATGAATGACTCCACCTAGGCCGTCTCCAAACATTGCACACAAAATTCCAATCAATTAAATAATTACATAATTACATTACTGTATGTCAATACAGTTTCAAACAGCTTGAGTTATAACCCCCTCCTCCTAAGGATTAGACACTTTCACGTATGAGTCACTATAAAACCACTTACACAGAAGGTGTAGATTGTCAGTATTTGGGAACAGGTGGGAGGCTTTTGAGTGACCCGTAAATCTTGCTTATTATGTCATTCTGCAGTGGTCAACTACCCATCCACATGTTCTGAAGTTAAGACTCAGCTGAACGTGACCTCCGACGGGGAGTATTGGCTGTACCCTAGGTCCTCCACCATGTACAACAACAGAGCCAGAGTCTACTGCCGCGGCATGAACACCACCACTCCGACCGAGTACGTGTCCCTAGCCACTGTCAATGTCGGTGTATACCCACGCAAACAGAACCGATGGTGCAGAGGGGAAAGCAATAGTGTTACAGGAGCTGGGAGACCTGGAATAACACGATTCTACAAAATCCGTATTAGACCAGAGGTAAACAATGTTCATGGTGCTTTTTTATACATGGTGTTAAGTCCAGGGTATCTCAAGGGACTGATAATGTTATTGATTCCTTGTGGCTTGAATGCTTACTCACGCTATCGCTATGACTCGCCAAGCGTGAATAGAGACTCTTACCCGAGTGTCTTTTGATATCAAAGACGTTAAATCGAATCGATATATACTTAAAATCAAAAGACAATGGTAACATTCTATGTATCATCCAAAATCATTCTGCCAACATGTTTAGCTTGTAACAGTAATAACAAATGCCAGGGGTGTTCAGAGTAAAGCTATCCAGCTTCAGGAAGTGGCAGAGAGATGTCGTTTCATTGTGACGCCATAGTACCAATGATGTCACAATGGCCTTAGACTAATATCTAGTCTCTGAAATGAACATATCGTACAGAAAAAACAGGTGCTCAGTTATCTTAATAAAAATATAATAAAAAGGGAGCCCAGTTATTCTCTTCATTTTCAGATAAGTAATCTAGACTTGCCAAACATTAGACTTGCATGGGCTGTATTTGATTTATATTTGTATCAGGGTCTGTAAGACAGACTACAATGGCCTGCACTCACTCACTCAAGCTATCAGTGTTTCTTATCATGTAAACAAGTTATTACTAGTATTTAAAAACGTTGTCAGATATCAGAACACATTCAACATCATCTTTGTACCTAAACAAGGGTGTTAGGATACAACTTTTCTTAGTCTGTACATTACTATCCCAGACGATGACAGTGGTTCTAGACGACTTCACCTTCGCAACATGGGAAGAAAACCGTCATGGTTACGCAGGAGCCATGGACTGCTACAACAACTACTACGGTTCGGCTCCTTGTGGGCCTGTCGGGACGTTCAGAGTGGACACACGAGGGACTGGCCTGGTCGTCGACCTCAATGTGAGCTTACATTTAGCAATTGACGTATTGTTGTGAGCCCTGGTTATTCCAGAACGTAATAGTTCCCAATACCTAATTGTAATCTTTGAGATATACACTCAAACATGCTCTTTTTACGAATATTTAAAGTTTCATTCGATTGTTGCTTAAAAAACGTTGTTTGTTTAATTGTTTTATTATTAATTATACTGTGAAGATACTAATCCTTTATATTGTGGGGATTCTGGGATAGAGTAGGTCCTCAGTAACCTTTATTTCGTTAGAGGCGATTCAAACGGATCCCTCATCCTTCTTGTCAAACGCACCTGCATTCTCGTGCCACCAAAAGTTTTTAAACTCACATCATTTAAATGACTTCTATCACAGGCAAAATGGAAAGGGTTCGACTGGCGTCCATACACCAGTGTGACACGCTCGGAAGGGGGCGCCGTGATCGACCTACTGTGTGGAGGATGGTGTGGAGGCTGTGTACCGGCCCAGGGTCTCCGTCTCTACTACAACCACAACGACCGTGAGTACTCCATAACCAGGTCGGGTGTAACTTAAACAACAGCATGTGTCATGAGTAGTGTGTTGTTTTATACCCGTGGTTATACTGTCCGTGGCACGAGTTGTTTATCGTGGTGCTGTTTATTATCAATTGTTATACTGTCCGTGGCACGAGTTGTTTATTGTGGTGCTGTTTATTATCAATGGTTGTACTGTAAGTGGCACGAGTTATTTATCGTGGTGCTGTTTATTATCAATGGTTGTACTGTAAGTGGCACGAGTTGTTTTTCGTGGTGCTGTTTATTATCAATGGTTGTACTGTAAGTGGTACGAGTTATTTAACCTTAACATGGTGCCATTCGTTTCATGCCATCACAAATATCTCACTGTATATGTACAATGTTTAATTTCAGTGCTTGTTGACGGAAACGCTGTACCCACGGAGTTTGGCATCTACTGAAGATCGGCCGATATATTGAAGCAGAATATCATGAATATCACGGATAACAACTTCTTTATTGTCTCACCTGATGAACGGACAAGAAGTATCCCTGAAATGTTCTGCATATATAAAATAAAGGTTTACATATTTCTTGTCCATCCATTCCTTGTCCATCCAAATATTCCATATATGTAGATTAAACCTAGAAATCGTTAAGCAGATAACTAAATTGTGAAATCTGTAAATAACCACACACGATCAATTAGGAGATAAACATACTGTGTTTTCAATGTAGAGCTACGTTACCTGTAGATTTAACCCCGCTAAATTGAATTTGGAACCGAACGCGCGAAAATGCACAAAATGTATTGTCACACATCCTTTGAATATTGTAGTAACAGCATCTGTGCATTTTGTAACCTGTAATTGTAGATATAATGATTTAAATATGCCTACCGACACTGACTGAAAATGGTACTATTCTATGAATATTAGCTTCCGCGGTGATGCGGCCGTCAAACCAGCTGTTTCAATCAGAGGGGGTTCATTGTGATTTAACCAATCAGAATCGAATAAATTCCAAATTCATTGTAGAATGAATAATTTACAAATTATATTGACACACGCAGGATTAGGTTTAAAATCGAAAAGTGTCAATCATGCAGCAGCAGCAATATATATCAGGCCTATGACACACGTCAGTGCAGTCAGGAATGTCGAGAATGTGTTACATCTGAAAGTATAGATTGAGGCACGTGCTTCATCCTTGAATCCAGGAAACAGTTTCGATGGGAGTCTGACAGGTTGCTGGGGAAGCAGGTAAGTCGCAGGCCGGGTCGTGGAAGGACTCGAATGTTATATAGGTAATGGGGTCAGTCAAGTAGCCTTGTGGTTAAAGCGTTCGCTCGTCACGCCGAAGACCCGGGTTCGATTCCCGACATTGGTACAATGTGTGAAGCCCATTTCTGGTGTCCCCCGCCGTGATATTGCTGGAATATTGCTAAAAGCGGCGTAAAACAATACTCACTCACAATATAGGTAATGTCAGCTTTCCAGAAACTGTAACCTCGATTACGGTTAGAACAATGTAGTCTATGCCAGTGACAATATACAAAGGCGGATAACTCTCAAGTGATGTGATTGTCGCATACCGAGAATAACAACAATCTAGAAACACCAACACTTGACATTTTACGTGGGTTTCAAATAGTTGCTACTAAATCACCAAAAACAAACTTGCACTATATACTGCCTCATAACACAAGAAATATTACTACATATTGTATGGTGATCACTAAATACGTATATGCACACTTCGACTGCACTTGGATCAGGTAAAGGTACTTAGGTGTCCATTTCCGAGTTTGATACTTTCAAATAATGCGAGAAAGTCAGCCATGTAGGACATAAGTCTACTGTGTTTTGAAATTTGATTCAGTTCCACTCTCCCTCTTATTTTAATTTGGAAATCTGCGTATAAATAAGAGGTATTTACTCTACAGTGGGACTACATCAAATTTCAAAACACTGTAGGTATGTCCATTCTACCATGACGGCAACAACGCTTTGAAAACAGTGCTCTCTTGCAACGCGTTACAACACAGGGTTCAATCAAGGGTCCGCAATCTTAGAACATTCCGAAAAATGGTCACAGGTAGTTATATATTTAACAAATATTACTATAGTTCATGATTAAAAACACCATAGTTTTAAGTAGTTCAAAACACATAGTTTTTCAAAATGAAGTTGACAAAAAAACCTCCAGATATTTAAATTTCTACCAATCAGCAAGGTCTTTTCTTTGACATAGAACATGCCATTTCCATTGTAGGGGTGACAGGTTGCAGAAAAAGGTTTTAAAATGCTAAACGAATATATTGCTACAACAAACTTTATGAATTACTATTTATTTTGCATGTGTAAGTCTTATTCGTTAATTAGCAATAATCCCCAGTAAATGTTAATAATTCAAAATAAACGCCTCTGCATCCCCATCTTGGATGTGGCAGGACTTGACCTACATCACAGTTACTCACACTTCAAAGCTGTCAACATGGCTGCCAATGTTTACATTGTCCGTGCCTCAGCAGACAGGCTACGAAGCAAGATGACAGCCCCGATCTATGATGTGGTGCAACATTAACCGGGGGCACGGGTGGCCCAGTCGTCTAAGGCGCCGCGATTCGCTGTGCAGAGTTGCGTCCCATGGGCACGCCAGAAACCTATGATTGTGGGTTCGAATCCCGGTTCGCCCCGATTATGTTTCTAGGTTTGTTAGCACCATACCCGTGCTCGTAGGTTTCATCGAAGTGGTAAACGTCTGAGACCTGCAACACTTGGGGCTTTCCTCCCACATTAAGCTGACACGCCGTGATATAACTGGAATACTGTTATAAGCGGCGTTAAACCCAACTCACTCACTCACTCATTCAGAGACACAAGTGCGTAATACGTTGTGAAGAATAGTTCTTGAAAATTGTTCAGAAACTGTTGTTGATTATCACCATTCCACTGTGAACTGTCATGGTTTACATGGGTCACGGCAGAACTATTGTGATCTGTTGTATCCAAGGTTATGTTTTTTGTTTATTTGAATGAAAAAGAACAATGGGAAATGATGAATCCCAAAATCAGTAAAGTCGACAAAGGACAGCAAAAGCACTAGATTATCACAGATATACATTTAAAACTGGTATGTAACCATAACAATGTGACTATTCATAACTATAGTTCGTAAAAGAATGGCTATAGATCACCAGCAACCAAAGTTAGCCACCATATTAGGGTACATGGGGACTTACGGTACATCTGCTGAGTGAGGTGGGGTGAAATGGGGTTTAACGTCGCGTCCAAGATTATTGCACTTATATAGCGACGTGTGTGTGTGTGTGTGTGTGTGTGGCTGCTTGTACTAGTCCGGACTGATACCGATTTATAGTGCTAGCTCACTGAGATACCACACCGCAGTTTAACATGAATACCCCACTCAGACACAGTATACTGACTCCGAGCCGACCAGTCTTTGTTTTAGCCCCTTAATGCCGAGCGCCAGGCAGGGTAACAACAAGTCACATCTTTTAACGTCTTTTGGTATGACGCCGCCGGGGATCGAACCCCGGACCTTCCGCTCTCCGGGCGGACGCTCTACCACTAGACCACGGAGGCGATCCCTAAGCAAGAATGTAATCTACTACATTTTGCCCATTGTGGGTAACACAAGTGAACTGACCAGCAGTATCACTGAAGAGCCTGCTATTCAATGTGTGTATGTTATCAGTACAACAAAGGTCTGATAGCTTTAAACCACATTTGTTATGAGTTTTATTATCTTTGGTTGATCTGAGGATATTACAATTATCACTCGGACAATCATCCGAATTGTCAACAGCATATCTACTAATATAATTAATTATGTAATCAAACCAATCTTTCATTCTGGCATTAAAGTCTCCTAGCAAAATTATGTCAGATTCAGAGTAGTCAGCTGTAACAGATGCCAAGTACGCACTTCTGTTCTATCAACATCACTGTTCACATGTGTAGGTAAGTTTTCAGGAGATATATACACGAAAAATACAATTGTCTCAGTTTTCAACCCAAACAATAATGTCTTGAAGTGAAACACAATACGGTTTGGAAATCATCAGATACATTTTATAAATGTCTCGTGTAATCAAAACTGAGAAATTTATATGATATAAATGTCTCTTGTAATCAAAACAGCCGTCATATAGCTGGAATATTGCTGAGTGCGGCGTTAAACAACAAACAAACAAACTGCAATCAAAACTTTTTTTAATAAATACTGTGATTCCTCCGCAGTATCGACCTAGTCGTTTGCTGTTGTCACGTACGCTGTTGAATGCTCGAAATTCGAACAGAAAGTCCATGAAATCACCTTGTTTCCGGACAAAAGTGTGACATAAACCCTCAATGTCATACTCACTGAGAAAGTTTTTGAATTGCAGATCAGGTGTGTATTTATATAATCCTGAGCAGCCTCGTTAGTTTATTTCTTAGCGAGTGAGTATGGTTTACGCTGCTTTTAGCAATATTCCAGCAATATCACGGCGGAGTTTATTTTTTAAATCTAGCGCTCGGGGTTGGTGTTACTTTCAAGCTGAACTTGTCCTTATAACGCCTAATGTGCATCCCACACCTGTACCAGCATCTACATTGCCGCGCCAGAATACATCTTGATGGCATCACAGTGGCGATGTGGAGGCCAAGTGGTGAAAGACTCCGCCTGTCACGCCAAGGTTCGGGTTCGATTCTCCACATGCCCATTTCTAGTATCTTCGACGTGATATTAGAGGAATATTACTAAACGTGTCTAAAAACCAACTCACGTTCTTATTATAGAGGTGGACCGACCATTATCGTTTACCTGTAATGACAATCGCTGTAGCCTATAGACCTATGCCCACATGCACAAAGCGATCTCAGCGCTATATGATCGTAACTCTCATAGTCTAACATAGACTTAGATACTCATAGCGCTAAGATCGCTTTGTGCAAGTGGACCCAGGTCTACAGGCTACAGCGATTGTCAAGTAAATAACACAGAGATTGTCATCTAAAGACAAAGGAAAAGTATGATAATTATTATTGTCATAAACATTCCATGGACAATGCACATCTTGGTACCTTAAAGATGAGGATGTTTTCGTTTTATACGCATTATCCAAAACCAGCTTAAATTGTCAAAATGTTAATGAGCGAATAAACAGTAAAACCCGACATCCCTGGTATAAACACTTTACCTCGCAGTGGAACAGCAGGGTAGTGGAGTTATTGTCAATGGAGCTTTGTGGAACTGTCGCACACGAGGCTGGTGGATTTAGGAGGAGTGCAATTAACGAGGAACAACGCTGGTTTCCCTCCCACCCCCTCCGATTCCTGTCATTTTACATCGTACACGAATCGTTTATATTTCAATCTTTTCACGGGTCAGCGGACAATTTCTACACCCGTTTTGTACTCATCTCATCCCTATTAGCAAATCTCGTGGACGAACAATTCCGCGCAGACCGTAACTGTCTCCTTAAATCAACCCGCCATACAACACAGTTACCTATGATCGCGTAACGCCTTTTCTTAAGGGTGGCGTAGGGGGTCTTTGGCGTGATGGAACGCTCATTAGAAAGTCGTGAAGGAATTAATGGTGACTAAAGGATTATGTGGCCGTTACTTGCTCCACTGACGTCGTGGTGAGCTTGGAAGCTGTCTGCAGACAGTCGTCAGACAGTATCTGTTCAGCTGCCGACATGGACACACATCGGAGGGAGAGTTTGGTAAGTCAACTGAATATTTATTATTTAAACAATTGTTTACGACGTGAAATTAATAACATTGTGTATAATTATTATAATGGCAGAATAAATTGTGAGAAAATTATGTTTATCTACAGTTGTTAATTAGTTATATAGAATGCCTTACTCGCGTGATCCGTACATGCATATGTGTAGTAAAGCAGTTGTAATTTTTCAAAAGTTAATTAAATGTTAATTAAAACATAATAACTAAAAGTTATATTTGTATTCGTAACAACCATGTACTACTGTATACTTTATATCATTGACGTGTTCTGTTTCGGCAGATATTCTAGACTGCTTATTCTTTTGCATTGGTGATTTATATTATACGTACGAATAAAATCTAACCCGCCATGTTGGGTGACACTGGAAAAACCTTCATCCGGGACATCTCGGCCCCAAGGCTCTGATATAATTTCTAAAGTTTGTCATACTCACAAAGTTGTTGAAATCATTGAGCAAGAGCCAAGTAGAGTGATGACAATTAAAGTTATATTGTTTTCCCATGTTGTACATAGTTAGCGTTGGTGTTGCGTTTTTAAATATTTGAGTATATGTCTATTCAGAGCATACCGCCAGGTATGCTTGAAAGCTAACAGAATGTTATTATTTTATTTTGATATATATTATTGTGTTTTAAACAAGTGTAAAATGCAATATACATTTACATGTTATGCTTTCTTTGAAAACTGACAAAGGTGAAAAGGATAATATTATCCTTTATCATTTAACTTAAGCATTTATCCATGACATAAGCTTATGACATAAAAACATGTATGTCATACCCCAATGACATAAGTATGCAAATTAGATAACCGGAAGAGCGAGCGGTTTGATTTGAAACTATATAATATAAGTGAAGTTACACCATAGATATAATCAGATAACACAGAATCGTTGTTGTTACCGTTATTAAAATTTCAATTATTCTGCAAAAGTCTGTTCAAGTATTTTGTTTAAAATAATCCGAGGAACTTTTTTTCTCAGCGAATTGTTTATTTTGGTTTACATGGCTATGGAAAACATGTATCACTACGCACGATCTATACGTAAGATTTCGACAAGCTGCTGATGGTAATGTTTAATGCAATTATTCCTTAATTTGGAAGCAAAAATGTGAAAATGATAAATAGAATTCATCACTCGTGTTTTTTAATATGGGAAATATCAACCTCGTCCCGTTAATCGGTATTTGCCGAGCCTTTGGCCAAAGGCTCGGCAAATACCGATTAACTAAGACTCAGTTGATATTTCCCATATTAAAAAACACTCGTGATGAATCCTCTATTTATAAAAGAAAGTATAAAATTACAAATTGGATTTGACCAAACATTTACTAGGCGGAATATAACATCACCATCGAAGCATTTCTTGCTTTTTCATTTTTAGCCACCATCATAACAATATGGGTGTAAACTTTCTTTTTATGACATGTATTTGTATGCAACTGGAACATAATTAAGCAGGTTGCAAAATATATTTTCCATAGAAAATAACGTTTTCTAAATCGTATCACGTATTTGCTTTCTGACGAAACACAAATATTTTTGTTGAGAACGTGAATCAAAACAGACAATAAAATGACATGACAACCCTGCGTACATCCGCAGTGTTATACAGTATACCTCGGTGAATCTTTCAACAAGGATCTGTGGTATGGCAGACCTTTATCAAAATGAGGTCAAGGGCACATACAGATATTTTAAAAGATGCATAGAAGGGAATATGTAAAAATAAATAAGTATTTCTGTCCCGTTACAGACACGTAAACACCTGGCAGAGAGACGGAGACGAGCCAAGATAAACTACTACCTGGATGAAATTGAAGCTTTGATTTCGCCCCCAGCCACAAAGGTAAGGTAACGAGAGATGACATTATGTAAACTATAAAAAACATATCAAAGTATACCGGTTTGGTTTGGTTTAGTTTGTTGTTTTACGCCTCACCCAGCAATATTCCAGCTATATTACGGCGGTCTGTAAATAATCGAGTCTGGACCAGACAATCCAGTGATTGACATCATGAACATCGATCCACGCATTTGGGATCGATGACATGCATCAACCAAGTCAGCGAGACTGACAACCCGATCCCGTTAGTCGCCTTTTTCGACAAGCATAGTCGCCTTTTACGACAAGCATAGTCGCCTTTTACTGCAAGCATCGGTTACTGAAGATCTATTCTATTATACTTGCGAGATAACGAGGTTTGAGTATATATTCACGTTAACTCGGCTATGACACATTCGCTATCTCCTGTGCAGTGGAAAGTTTTCAAAACTCTCAGCATGCATGAGGTCATAACGTGATGACTGACAGCGCGCCATTGTTTAATGGTGAAAAGGTTCAAAGTAGATTTCAAACAATCTTGAAATTTAAAAAGTTAGGGCGCCGCAATTAACTGTCGATGTTACGACCCCTAGCCTTGGAGCACTCCAGTCGTCCTTGATGGGTTCGAATCTAATCCCCCCCCCCCCCCCTATTATGATTTACCTGTCTGCTCACGATGCCAATCACCGGATTGTCTGGTCCAGACGCGATTATTTACAGACCTCCGTCATATAGCTGGAATATTGCTGATTGCGGCGTTAAACAATAAAAAAAAACACAAACAAACATGATGCTCATTGGCTCAATTTGTTTGTCCTGTAGAACTTCAGTACCCTTGGAGTATTTTGTAAAAAACATATGGACCAGAATTCCATGGATTTTGAGAAATCACAGTGATGTTGTCGTACAGCATTTGTGTTACACGTAAAAACTCAGCAAAGGATTTCAACGTCCAGTTAATGGTCAATAGCCTGCAGTATTGCCCGGACAGTTTCGACCATTGGTAGTTGCCCCAGGCAAACTGACCAGCGACGCTAACCGCACCCCTCCCGGCCCCCTACCGTCAGCTTACACAACTCCCCACCCCTCTCCTCCCACCCCTGCCCACAACACACTACCCCGACAAAGAACCATTCACATCTGAACTTCCAAATACCTATTAAAATTAGTTCTTGCCTCTCGTGACACGCCCACCAAACACGTGACAGTCACGTGGCTATTGCCTGAGGGCTAATTATAGCCCTGGTCGACTAATAATAAGCACTTGTTAGTGTTTTCTTAAGTGATTTTGACGCTTGAGTAGGAGCCCTGATCTGTCTATACATTGTGTGGTCACAGTGTAGCCGGGGAGCGTATTGAATCGGCTGCTGTGGGCGGGGTTAGCCGCCGGACAAGGATTCATCCGGCTTGTATTTTTTGTTAAGTTAAAATTACGCTTTAAGAACCATTGATTGGATAATGAGATAAGAATTATTATGAAAACACCAATAGTCATTCGTGAAATTTGATTTAAATTATTTGATTGTAAAAGAAAATAGAGGCAACTGGGGATTTTACTGAAATTCACCTCAGGGGAGCGGTGTTAACTAAAGACGTTTTTTCTCACAACAACTATAGTCTTAATAACTGAAATGTCTTATAAAATTATCATTTAAAAAATTAGTCCACATCCAAGATGACCTTAACGGAAGGTTAACATAACTTGTTACAAATTCAACACAAAACTTACAGTGACGTCAATAGAAATTTTAAGTTTGAACTAAAAGTACAAGGATTGATAATCACTCGAGTCTCTTGTTACCGTTAGTGGTAGCGGGGTCCTTTCTAACCATGTCTTATCAGTCAGTAAAATGATATTATGCGCGGATTTCATATAACTACACCGGAAACCACTTTAGTGTGGATCCTGTTAATTCTGAAACCCTTCACTCCGGATGATATATCGGGGAATTTATTCACGACCCGAAATTACTAAAAAAAACATCATTTATCAGAAGGAAAACGTACAACTTCATGGATAACAACTTCTGGTTAATTGTATATAGAGGCGTTTCGATGTAGGTTCGTACACCGTTATCAAGCTGGAGCTATAAACGGTGTAAGAATCTAACATCGAAACGTCGCCATAAGCCATACGTCAGAAGTTGTTATGCTTTAAGTTGCACGTTTTCGTACTCACTAACTTCTGGAATGTCAATCAAATAGTCACTATTTATCAGTGTGTCAGTAAACTGTGTCTACTTTGGGTATCCATATTCAACTACGGCCTACTACCACCACCACCACCACCACCACCACCACCACTACTACTACTACTACTACTACTACTACTACTACTACTACTACTTCTTCTACTACTACTACTACTACTACTACTACTACTGCTGGGCGGTCGGGTAGCCTAGTGGTTAAAACGTTCGCTCGTCACGCCGAAGACCCGGGTTCGATTCCCGACATGGGTACAATGTGTGAAGCCCATTTCTGGTGTCCCCCGCCGTGATATTGCTGGAATATTGCTAAAAGCGGCGTAAAACCATACTCACTCCACTCACTCCACTACTACTACTACTGACCGCCTCCGTGGTCTAGTGGTAGAGCGTCCGCCCGGAGAGCGGAAGGTCCGGGGTTCGATCCCCGGCCGCGTCATACCAAAAGACGTTAAAATATGGTACTTGTTGTTACCCTGTCTGGCGCTCGGCATTAAAGGACTAAAACAAGGACTGCTCGGCTCGGAGTCAGTATATAAGCGCAATAATCTTGGACGCAATAATCTTGGACGCGACGTTAAACCCAATTTCACCTCACCTCACCTCACCTCACTACTACTGCTACTACTACTACTACTTCTACTACTACTACTACTGATACTGATACTGACACCAATAATAATACCACTCCCACAGTCTATATCATCGTATGTCGTGTTGCAGGGTACACCGGTGAAGATGGAAAAAGCCGAACTACTTGAAAAGACAGTGGCCTACCTAAAAGCGCTGCGGTCGAGCGGTAAGCACATATGACTCAGAGAAATGTTTGACACGGCAGTCAAAGATGGTCCAGCTATGTTGACATGGCAGCGTCATGAAAATAATAGAACCTGGGTGAGGGAAACTGGTGATCAACAGCATGAACTGTAACCATGTTCCTTGTTTGGACTCCACTTCCATGCGACGGCCCAACAGGAACAAACGACTTGAGTTTCGATTAGACGATTATTTGTTCAAACGGTTTCTAAATACAGTATTCAGATTCTTCTCAGCCTACCGAAAGCAATGTGAAAAGTTGGAGTAGCTTTCCGACCTTAGCTCTCAGATTCTCAGCCTTTCTCCCCGACTGATATTTTTGCCCTCGTGTTGTAATCTCCCAACCTGTAACACGCCCTTTCTCGTATGATTAATGGACAGCCGAGGGTAGATTCTAGTTTTTCTCTTCTAAAACTGTTGCTTAAACCCCTGATTTATTAACCTCTACAAGGGTCCTTGCTAAAATCCTGTTTAGTTAGCACGTGATGCATCATCTTGTCCTACATCCAGCGGCCGCTTCGTGGTTTGGACCGCGCCCCCGACCCTGACCCCCTAAAATGCTATTTATTTAACTGCGACCTAATGATCCCCCGTCAGACAGAACTGGTGCTCTCTGTCAACCGTGTCGTACATAGCCCCGAGTTTTACCTCCTCTTGCCAGTACATTGGTCCCTGTCACCCAAATCCAGAAAAACTCCCTGCTTGACACATTTCGAGTTACAAACACAGATACATTTACAGTAAACTACGGTTATAACGAACTCAAAGGGACTACTAATTATATTTCGTTATAACCGTAGTTCGTTATAAGCATATACACAGCATAACTACAGCAAGTAGTCCGGACCAAAAAGTAAGTTCGTTATATCCGTCAGTTCGTTATAAGCGTGTTCGTTATAATCGTAGTTTACTGTATATACATTCATTTTTGTAGTTTACATATACAGTTCTATTCCATGTACAATCAAGTCACTTTATATTTAATTATATTAAATCAATAGTTGATTTTCTACATTCTACCACGACAAGAGCGCTTTGAAAAAGGTTCTCACCTTATTACTCAAGTTCAAGATTAAATTTCACATTCTTGACTAGTTGAAAATAACGATTACAAATAACTGTATTTATAAAAGAAATGAATGCAATAACCATCCATAAATATACATTTAATCAACATCCCATCTCGCATTGTAGGGGTGACAGGTTATATACACAGGGACAAAAACATCGCTAAACTCATTTTCTTCTCAAATCACGTATTTAATCCGATGATTGTGTAGCCATTACCCAGCTGTTTTACAGTGTGTGTGTGTGTGTGTGTGTGTGTGTGTGTGTGTGTGTGTGTTTTACTAGCGTATGGTCTGAAATATGTTTCATCATGTTTGCTAAGATTGGTTGGTTGGTTGGTTGTTTAACGCCGCAGTCGGCAATATTCCAGCTATATGACGGCATTCGTTTATTAATAAGATGCTGTTCTGATATCGAACGTGTAAATTCTAATGGGTTGTCGGCAGCCATTGTGACCGCCTCCGTGGTCTGGTGGTAGAGCGTCCGCCCGGAGAGCGGAAGGTCCGGGATTGGATCCCAGGCCGCGACCTACCTAAAGACATTAAAAGATGACACTTGTTGTTGCCCTGCCTGGCGCTGGGTATTAAGGGGTTAAAACAAGGACAAGTCGCCTCGGAGTCAGTATACTTTGTCTGAGTGGGGTATTCATGTGAAAACTGCGGCATGGTATCTCAGTGGGTGAGCACTATAAATCGGCATCGGTCCGGACTAGAACAAGAAGCCACACACACACGTGCATGCACGTCGTCTAATGAGTACAATGATCTTGGACGCGACGTTAAACCCCAGTTCACACCTCACTTCACCCAGCAGCCTTTGTTACTTGCATCGACGAGTAGGCTTTCGATAGGTCGATGTTTTCATTAGCAAGGTGTTGTATAATTTTCTTTGTTTGTTTCTTGTTTAACGACGCACTTAGCAATATTCCAGCTATATGACGGCGCTCTGTAAATAACCAAATCTTCACCAGACAATCCAGTGATTGTCATCATGAGCATCGATTTGCGCAATTGGGATACGATGTTATATATGGCAAGGCTTGTTAATTTTGAGGCGTAGAGTGACATTAGATACCCGATTGTAGTATCATATTATTCAGTCAGAATCAAGCATTCGTTAGTGTTTTTCTAGAAACGACTAACACCCCGAATCATTCTGGGATAGGTAAGGTCAACAGCAACGTATGCTTGTGGAAGGAACTGGTTTGTCTGGCCCAGACTCGAATATTAACATGGCTGGAATGGAGCGGCATTAAAACACAAACACCAGACCCACTCGCTAATACTCGTAATTCTGTTGCAGGCGTCGACTTTCGTCATTTCCGGCACCAGCAACTGCCTCGACTACAAGCGCCACGAGTAGGTGTCTACTCTCCCTACAACCTTCCGCCCATTACGGACAGAACGTCACGTCAAGATGACGCCATCACTGACGAATTCCAGCCATTGAACCTGAAGACACAGTCAGACGACGATGCCAAAGAACAGAACTCAACCTCTGGCCCTGAAGGCCTTAACCCAGGAACTCCGAAAGCGAAAGACATATCTGACATTTCCAGTGCGGGAGTGACCTTGTTCCCTGCTGCATCTGTAGAGTGTGGGAGCGATCCTCGTACTTGTGACACTTCTGTGGGGGGATACCTGCCCCCTGAGCTAGTGGTGAAGCAGGAGAGTGACACTGATCTTTCTCTATACACACTGGACCCCACTCGTTCAGGAAACTTAGTGTGGCGGCCGTGGAAGAAATTAGTTTAGTCTGCACGGGTCCTTTAGGTAGATCACCGTGACGGACAAAGTCAGCGCATTTCAACAATAAACACATTTGCCATAGGTGTAAGACTTGTGTTTGTGTACCAAAGGGATTGTCCAAACACACCAACATACGGTACAATTTTCATGTCTAGCCATTCAGGCATATACACCAGGAAAGCTCTGAGGAGCAGGAGGTTGTATATTCTCTTTGTCCTTTTCCAATTCTCTCATCAAGATGATTAATTGGGAAAGAAAATAGCAGTTCTTATATTGTAAATCTCAGTGGTCAATGTATTATGTATAAGTTTTTTATGGACATAATATTTTGAGCATCAGTAAACAAGTCTTTGAGAGGCATTTAGAAGTTAGAAGAACATGCATCACAATTTCTTTATTGTTCATGACGACGTTTCAGGGATTTTTGCACCTTCATTAGGCGAAAAATGTTGAAGCGTATTAAGTTGAACATTATACACGCTGATTTGGTTACACAAGATAGGATTAGTGTATAAAGATAACAATAAAACGAAGAAGCCAATGCCATTAACGCGAGAGAAGCCAATTATGTTGTCATCCACTGGTTTGACCGTGTGATTCAAGGTCCAGTCTTATAGTTGGAATGTCATCTCCCATTTGTCATACACCCCATTTGTCATACACCCCATTTGTCATACACCCCATTTGTCATACACCCCATTTGTCACACGGCTTAAAACAACAACTGTTATGGTTGAGGGCACATCAGGTGTGTGATATAATATTATTCCCTTAAATCCGAATACTCTAGTCCTGTCGTCAACAACTGACTGAGAACTGGTACAAAAGAAAACACAATTTATACAAATCAGTGCTTATTCTTGATGCATTATTGTTTTACACATTGGAATATATTTTAGCGATGTTTGATAGATGGAGCCTTCCAAGTTCCTCATATACCATGGAATTTGGAGTACATTTTGTTTGTGATAAAAGGATATTTTTGGAAACGCAAATGAACAGCTTCTAGTCGTTGAGATGTGTTCAAATCCCCACACTTCGGGGGGGGGGGGGGGGGGGGGGGGGGTCAAGGATTCTGAAAAGTGAGTTGTGTCCCACAGCGGATTTGAACCGACAATCTACATTTTCACACATTTTATAAACAAAAACATATTTCCAAAATTAATATAAAAACTCGGGATTATATTGATCGAAGTGCCCATATCCTGACGCGCCTTCTTATTGGCTTAGCGCAGTTTAGTGACGGCATGCGACAAGGGGACGAGCCTTGATTTACGTTACGTTACGGAATGTGAGCGCTGGGCTGATATAGCTGGGCTGTGTCGCATCATATAGAGTTGACAACGCGCAGAGAGAGTCGGGAACCAGCTAAGGATTTATTTCGTCACTGTGCCTATAAGGTAATGCTTATTTCGTATTTGTACACCGGTTGCGTTGACCTCAAAAGGAATGAAAAGAAATCGACGTTTATGACACATGACCGTCAAAAACATATTTAACCCCAAACGAATTGTCTGACATTATATTACCGTCAGAATGTACATCATTGTCGGCACTGGTGCGATTCATGACATCGTAACAGTAGGCGTCTAGCCTGGTCCAGAACGTGTCTGCAACACGTAATGCCTTGCAACAAGCAGTGGATTATATCCCTTTATGGAGAATACGCTCGGACACCGTGCACCTTGTATGCATGTACGTTTTAACAGGTATCGGTTACACCCAACTCACTCACTCCTGAAGATTCCGGGGTAGAATAGGTTTTCAGCAACCCATGCTTGCCGTAAAATCTTTAAATTTTTCATATAAAAACAGAACAACTCAGCAGAGTATATCTTGCCCCTCAGTTTACATACAGCTTAGTGGTGTACTAGTCAATATCTTGAGAATTTGGTATTAATGCTATATTACAGGATGCACAAGACCCGTGAAGATCCGGGGTAGAAAAGGTCTTCAGCAACCCATGCTTGCCGTAAAAGGCGACTATGCTTGTCGTAAAAGGCGATTAACGGGATCGGGTGGTCAGGCTCGCTGACTTGGTTGATGCATGTCATCGATCCCAATTGCGTGGATCGATGCTCATGATATTAATCACTGGATTGTCTGGTCCAGACTCGATTATTTACAGACCGCCGTCATACAGCTGGAATATTGCTGAGTGCGGCGTTAAACAACAAACCAACACACCAACCAACCACTCACTCATATATTTGTGGACGAATGTTGATATATTTGATGTATATAGACTCGAGGGCGAGATTGTATTTATATTCAATATCATTTGTAAGCATTTAATGTGATTAATTTGAAATTCGCGTTGATGTTTTTGATTACCTCAATTTGAACTAAATTGACAGAACTGACAAAAAACAAAAAAACAAACCTGAAACAAAACACTGTTATGCAGTGAAGGAATGGCTACTACACTGCGAACCAAGAAGGAACAAGAGCACCTGCGTGAAGAACTGCATGTTCCCGAGGCAAGGTAGTTAACTGACTATAGAAGTTCAGTTTCCAACCTTGCCGAACTAGGCTGGACTTGTGGAGTTATATTTGGTTGGACTAACGAGTTTATGCATAGTCCAATCAAAATCGCGTTACGAAATCGGCATCCGGTTCGTAAACTACCGGGCCGATTTCGGTCGATTGCAGGATTTGCCGAGCATGTGTACAGATATTTTCCAAATCTTTTCATGTTTTTAATCAAGGTGCTCACGTGATTGATGCACTTCGCGATTTAAGACCAGTTTTATTACAATAAAGATCTTGATTATCGATCAGATCGCCTTGACTTGGCGCCGCCATTTTGTTTGAAGCAAATGCAAGTGACATGAGAGGTTCTGATTGGTCCATAGGAGAGGCTTAGAAGGGACATAACTCGTAATAGCCAATGGTGGCGCTACGATCGAGCCCAGGAATTACAGCCTAGTTCGGCAAGTGTGGAAACTGGACTTTTAAAGTCAGTAAACTCTCTTGCCTCGGGAAGATGCCTTTGTATTCGCCCTGCGAGACCTTGCTCAATGTTACAGTTTTGCAGAGTTCCGCTGTATTTTCTGGGTCGCATTTATTACAATGTTTTAGCCAATGATCGAGACCAGGAATTGCAGCCTAGTTCGGCAAGGGTGGAAACTGGACTTTAGCCGGTTTATTTTGAGATGCCATGCCGCTGTTCAATATGGATAACTCACTCAGACACAGTATACTCCGAGCCGACGCATTGTTTGGCATGACGCAGCCTGGGATCAAATCACCGATCTTCCACTCTCAGTTTATTTTGAGATGCCATGCCGCTGTTCAATATGGATAACTCACTCAGACACAGTATACTCCGAGCCGACGCATTGTTTGGCATGACGCAGCCTGGGATCAAATCACCGATCTTCCACTCTCAGTTTATTTTGAGATGCCATGCCGCTGTTCAATATGGATAACTCACTCAGACACAGTATACTCCGAGCCGACGCATTGTTTGGCATGACGCAGCCTGGGATCAAATCACCGATCTTCCACTCTCAGTTTATTTTGAGATGCCATGCCGCTGTTCAATATGGATAACTCACTCAGACACAGTATACTCCGAGCCGACGCATTGTTTGCATGACGCAGCCTGGGATCAAATCACCGATCTTCCACTCTCAGTTTATTTTGAGATGCCATGCCGCTGTTTAATATGGATAACTCACTCAGACACAGTATACTCCGAGCCGACGCATTGTTTGCATGACGCAGCCTGGGATCAAATCACCGATCTTCCACTCTCAGTTTATTTTGAGATGCCATGCCGCTGTTCAATATGGATAACTCACTCAGACACAGTATACTCCGAGCCGACGCATTGTTTGGCATGACGCAGCCTGGGATCAAATCACCGATCTTCCACTCTCAGTTTATTTTGAGATGCCATGCCGCTGTTCAATATGGATAACTCACTCAGACACAGTATACTCCGAGCCGACGCATTGTTTGCATGACGCAGCCTGGGATCAAATCACCGATCTTCCACTCTCAGTTTATTTTGAGATGCCATGCCGCTGTTCAATATGGATAACTCACTCAGACACAGTATACTCCGAGCCGACGTATTGTTTGGCATGACGCAGCCTGGGATCAAATCACCGATCTTCCAGTCTCAGGGCAGACACTATATCCACTGGACCACCTAGGCTTTCGCATGTGTCATAGACTATCGTGGCCTATTTTCGAAACTATCGTAGCCCTACGATATCGAAAGATTGATTGTCATAAATCTAAGATAGCTCCATACCTGTCGTAAGTTTATTTTAACTTCATCCATGATGGCGGCATACTTTTCCTTAGATATTTTTCAAACAAATAATCTGCTTTACGTTCAAGCATTGATATGTCATTTAGTTAAACTGTGTGATTCAAATTTACACTTCGAAAACACGAAGAACGCATCAAAGATTTCATGTCAGAAATGTTCTCAATCGCGACAGGGATCCACATAACTATGGAGTAGCTTACGATATATTTTTATCCAAATCCATGCTGACGAAGTGTGAAACAACATACATTTTCGATAATTTGGGAAGGATTAAAACGGAAGGTGTCGGCTGGCTATAGAGATGACAGTGACCTTATTGATAACTCAAGGGCAGCTAATCTAAGTTCATACTCTAACTGAGAGTGGTTTCTCTTTGTATTCACCCGGCGAGACCTTGCTCAATGTTACAGTTTTCATCAAGCGCAGAGTTCCGCTGTTGTATTTTCTGGGTCGCATTTGAAACAACGTTTTAGTCTTTATTTACGCAAATTATATCAATCTACATATGTGACGAAGTGCAAAACCATAAGCGTTCTGCATCAGGTTTTACATCTTAAATGGTGTGGGACGAGCGGTTTTAACAACTGAATATAACTATACAGTGTAGTACTTATTGATTTAACAAGGAAATACATGTGATCAAAGATGTGAATAGTATATCAATTTGTAGAAAGAGTATATTTTATTTTTTTCTTGCAAAAGTAATTGTATTTTGTTTCGTTTTTAAACCAACAGGTTATCTATATTATTGAAAGACAAATATTTGATAACAAGTGATTAAATAGTGTTTGTTGAATAATTGTATTCTTTAAAAACAGGTGATTAACGACATAGATGTATTCCATTAAATATAACAATTTATTGATATTTTAACAGCAAATGTTGAGCACATATCTTTGTATCGTATTTTCGAGATTGGCGATTTGACAAATCAAGTAAGAAAGTGGCTCCCATGCTCGTTTGGGTTTCCAATGTCGTTAAAAAGTAACATATTTGGAACTCGGATCGAAATTCAATATCCATTATATTTTCGCAGCAATTGTTTATTGTATGAAATTAACTGATCAATATAAAATAGAAATTTTCACCACAATAATCTTTGAATTTTGCATTCAATGGACCGACTTTATAATAATAATTGATGTTGGTCTTTTTAAAATTGAAGTGTACATTTACCCGTTTATATTTAAATATATAGATACTTGAGACCATTCAAACAATATCATTGTAAAGGATATGGTCACCGGACAAATACTATTAAATGACCCTAAGCAAAGCTATGAGACAAGCTAAACGTCATCGAACTACGTTCTGGAATAGATTTCACACATTTACAATGTACATATTTCGCTCCTCAGCCAGATTTAAACCAAATCAGACAAATCTGTTTATTAGCTCTACTTGATTTAAAAGGATTGAAAAGGGCTACATTACATTTATGTTCACGTTAACTTGTGGCGTGTTCCATGAGACAACATAACTTGACAATTCCTAAATTATCTCCCTTTGTGAACGAAAATTGGTGTCACTTTCAAATTTTGAAAAGAATTATGGATACAGATAGATAAAAAGATAACATCATCTAAATACAAAAAGATTGATATATGTTTTGAGTCCTTGGTTTATTCGTGAAATGTATTGGATCTATGAATAACAAACAAACTTTAGAAAACATCATAATAATAACTCGCTCGTGGTTGCGCTGCTTCCTGGACAATATAGGTTTTGAGTGTTTCCAGGTTTAATGGTGGTGTTTTTCCTATTAACTTGACCTTTGATATAAACGCAAAAACAAACAGTATTGTCCAACTGACCCAGTATACATCACGCAACATCAGACTTCAACACTCATTTTAAATGCTGAATGCCTGCTGTTCGATCAAAGGTCTCGTCATTGTCATTTAGAATAACGTCCCTTACTTTCGTCCTTGACTTTGTACGCGATGTGTTAACATAACGTTCTGCGCGCTCGCGAGATGACCATTTGCAGGGAAAACGGTGAAGTATATTTTTGCACATTATTTCAATTCTAATAGCTGTAGTGTGGTAAAACTACACTTATTGATTATGAAATTTATTGTGTTTGAAAAATGCCGTTGCATGACACATGAATGATATTGGTGTTCGGGTAGTCATGGCATATTTTATCATAAAAAGAACACGTCTACATGTAGGACGTATGTAGGATTGTACGGAATGTCACTCAGTTAGTTGCTTCCTAAACAGTTTGACCTGACAATGTGATCATGAATTCTGTGTCATTTATCTAAGTTGTTGTTCTTGTCAGCGGCTGGGAAATCCCCGTGACGTCATTGGGAAACACCCCGCTTTTTCAGTCTCTAACACAAATGAGTTCTCTGTCAGAGTTACGACAGGTATCGTAGCTCTGAACGATCTGCGACAGGTTTACGCTAGTTTCGAAAATCTATCTTATCTTAACCTTAATATATCTTAAGATCTTTTAACGTAAGTATTTAAGATTTATCTTAGCTAAGATCGTTTCGAAAATCTAGGCCCTGGCTGTCACTATACACATGAATATTGTCCCTCTAGGGAGGTAGGGTTCTAACTGTCACTATACACATGAATGTTATCCCTCGAGGGAGGTAGGGTTCTGACTGTCACTATACACGGAGGTAGTGTTAACATGATGACCACCAATATTTTCAAGTTGGTAACATTTGTTGTGGAACTGGGATTCATGATTTAGTTTCCTTGACTATGAAAAACAACTGTTTCAGCTCGCCTGAAGATGTGATTGCACCACAGCTTATTAAATTAGGATATGTATACTTGTGCATGTAATGGTTGTTAATGCCTAGATATTTATAAACAAATATAACACAACCAAAGCGGCCTATTGGAAAACATTTGTTTTTGTGTAGCCTATTCCCCTGTTGCTCTTGTTGAGAACACTTAACCTAATCAATAATAGGCAAGTTACCAATCTCCAAAAATCTACCTCTGAATGAAGATATGAGAATGACACCTCAGGGGACTTCGCGTCAGGTGAACTTTCCAATAAGCCAATCAGAGTCGAAGCTTCTAAATTCTCGGCCTTCAGGCCAACCGATTTCATCCAAGCGAAGGATTCTCCTGAAAAATTGTTGAATATTTCAACCCACAGAAAAGTAGATCAGCAGTTTCTCGATATTCCAATAGCAACAGTCTGTAAAATATTCTGTTTTGTTTTTACGACCAGAAAGCATTTATCTGGCATAACCGATTAAATTATCGGTACGATTGACCGAATCATTCAAACAAGCATATCTGATTTGTAAATCTCGAAACCGAACTAAGGCGACGCATTCCAAAATGAAGATCCGCACCATTATGTTCATTCGTCACCACTCGGCCCTTTCCGTAACCTGCAAGACGACTCGTCCCCATATCGATGAAGCTATGCACCCTTCATTCAGATTGGATCTCAAGATTGGACGTTCAGCTGATAGGCGATTGGCACAAGAAGCCATGCATCCTCCAGTTAGATTGGTCCTTAAGCTGACATGTGAGCGGTCGAAGAAGCTCTGCACCCTTCATTTAGATTGGAACGTCCGCTCAGCGTTCCCCTGTGTGACCTCATGTGATATGGAGTGTCCTCAGATTTTTCCCTCAGTTGGAATTTCTCGCAGGGCAACACAACACCTGCAAGTTCGAAACTCCTGTGCAGCAGTTCCAAAATATTAACGGTTTAAGAGTTCTGTTCCTGACGCAAACTCTGCCTACATTGAAGTATTTTTTTTTGTCTTGGAACGCAACATCTAAATAAAAAAAAACATGAATAGGAAAGATTTGTCTGATTTTCATACTATTGAGCTGCTCTGTGGTTAGATAATCCATACTCGCAACTTAACATGTTCAATGTACACATCATTAGACCCGTGAAGATTCCGGGATAGAATAGGTCTTCAGCAACCCATGCTTGCCGTAAAAGGTCACTATGCTTGTCGTAAAAGGCGACTAACGGGATCGGGTGGTCAGGCTCCCTGACTTGGTTGATGCATGTCATCGATCCCAATTGCGTGGATCGAGGCTCATGATAATAATCACTGGATGGTCTGGTCCAGACTCGATTATTTTACAGACCGCCGTCATATAGCTGGAATATTGCTGAGTGCGGCGTTAAACGACAAACAAACAAACAAACAAACAAACCAACAAAACATATAATTAAATATGAAATGACAGGTTCAGCATTTAACTTATAATAACTGTTAAACAGCTTATGATATGTTCTTATGAATCCAACCTTCATTTACACCCGATTCCGACTAGCTGTCTTGTAACGAAAACCAAATGATAACGGTCGGGTCAAAGGACCTTCAGACAGAAAGAAATATAAACACGACGATTATCAGGGATTGGTGGAATTCTTTAATGCGAGGCATCTACACGGCACCAAAACGCCACCATAACTCTCTCTGGCTTATTAGGACGCACGAAAGTTAACAAAGTGAGATGGAGATTGAGAGAATGAAACAAATATTAATGTGCTGTTACAGCGTAACAGTTTTCCGCAATGTATGCTCCCTGACTGTCGGAACTCTCCTGTGCGCGAGTCAAATTTGTCGTTGCGTAAAGGTAAGCCACACAAACCAAGCCGTTTGCTCTCTTTTGATCACTTGTGACACACCACAGTGTGAGTATTGGCAGTATATTTATGATAGTAGGGTTCAGATTGTTTGTGTACAGTTTAATTGGGCTGTCATAGGATAATTAACGGGAATTCGCTTTGACAAGCCTTGTAATGTGACTAAGTTTTCGCGCGGTTTTTGAATATGCTGACGCATTCAATTTATGTGTTCGATTTCCCTTATAATTTATTGTCGTATAAGGTTATATGTGAAAGGATATTTTTTACGTTGTTTATGTGTCTTTAAACTCTGTTTTAAGGCATTGTGGACTGAAAGTTGTTATTTTTGTTGTATAGCAAATTACCGTAATGATTTTAAAATGTGGACACTTTTTGTTAAACACATGATATCATATGCTAGCGACCAGGTTAAGTAATCATTTGTGTTTGTATTTCCTACAGCCTTTTACCTTTATGAGAACCTCCATCTACAGAATAAACACCTTCAAATCTGATGACACTTGTACCATCATTTCTTGAATGGAAGAGGTTCGGGGTTATCTGACTTGTAGCTCGCAAGGGTGATACAAGTACAATTAAAGTCTTGCGAATAACGTCATTATCACGATAACAATACATGCTATATGTGCACACTGTCGTAACTGATATGTAGCCTTTCAGTGGCTAATGTATACTTTAAATTCATTTACTATAAATGACATTAAAATGAGTACAATATAATCACATATTATGACACCACACAAAATACTCGACTCCATGGGACAAAATATGAAAATCAGTTTTGGTCCCCTGTCACGATGTTGCTGGAATACTACTGAAAATTTCGTTATATCTTTTACAAAACATCAACGCAAAAGTGATTTTAGACGTATATTTTATATATCATATAAATAAGCAACAGATGGTTACCGATTGTTCAAACTTTGCACACATCATTGTCATTGACCAAGGTAGATTTTCAAGGTGAACGTTAACTGTGCTCAGATCAAATATATCATCTGGCCACCATTAGAGTCTAACACTGACTTGCATCGTCGTCCCATGGAAGCAATCAGATCCCGAATTGTGGGGAATGTTCACCCACTCTGCCTGCAGTGCTTGTGCCAACTGTCGGGGGTTCTGTGGTTGGTACTGACGTGCTCGTGGTGGTTGATCCAGTGCATCCCATAAATGTTCGATTGGGGTAAAAGGCGACTAACGGGATCGGGTGGTCAGGCTCGCTGACTTGGTTGATACATGTCATCGATCCCAATTGCGTGGATCGATGCTCATGATGTCAATCACTGGATTGTCTGGTCCAGACTCGATTATTTTACAGACAGCTGGAATATTGCTGAGCGCGGCGTTAAACAACAAACAAACAAAAACAAACAAAACATAAATCTGGAGACCTGGAAGGTTATTAGTGTTGTAATTCCCCAAGATGGCAGTTGTCAGTCCTACCCTTTGAAGTCCGGCGTTGTCTTGTTGGAAAATGAAGTTGCGTAATGGGAACAGTTGTGCGCGGAAAAATCTCATGTGTTGATATGCTCAGTATATCAATCACTGAATTGTCTGGTCCAGACTCGATTATTTACCGACCGCCGTCATATAGCTGGAATATTGCTGAGCGCGGCGTAAAACGACAAACCAATCAACCATCACTAAGCCAAACTTGTCTTCATCGCAATTGTGACCATACTCTGTGACCTTGATACCATTGACATCGCAGCTGGGAATGTATCTTTTTAGAAATTGCAGTTGGGACCAACATTCCTCCTGCTTTTTATTGTAGCGAAATGTCTCACAGAAATGCTGGACTTTAAGGCGTCCTTGAAATATACTTGATATTTTCATAAAAAGGTATAGATTTTATGTCTAGAACACATTTCACTTTAAATTAAAAGTTGGTAACTCATCTTAATTAACCCCATGGATGACACAGGGACATAAATGTCCTTCCTCTACAACCCTCACTTTGAAGTGGAATAAAATTCAAAATACATTACCCACACAAATACACGTCACAGTTTTGAATAAGGTGGGAAATTCCCTGTTCAGTTATATCATCCACTGGCATTTTAGGCCAAACAAAGGTACTGAAAATGACCTGAAAATTAGGTGCATCGTAAATGTCGCCACTTTTAACACATTACTAAATCACCACTCACGGCGTTATTTACAGCATGTTTTGAAATCTAAATTTCGGATATTTACTCGGAGAAATGAATTTTTAAAATCACATATTAGTGATCACGGGTATCTCTCTTTTATCAAATCACCAATGATCATTCAAAAACGTCTCCGATAACCCTAGAATCGTTTCGAATGTTTTGGAAAATACGCAAACACGAACGCCGAAGTGAACTTTCCGCCATATTGGATAGTGTTTACAAAATCACGCTTTGCGTACACCGGTTAGCTGCCGCATACATTTTAGAATCAAATGACCAATGGTCTTTGTCACCAATGCTAAGTGGCTAGATGAAGTCAAGCAAAACAAGTTAGGTGTGAAAACGAACGCTGTGCTCGAAAAACTGCAGTTGTTTGAAATGTAAACAAAGCAAAATTCAGATTTTACACAGCGTGTCATTTTCTCCTATTTTGAGCTTTCCATTCGTCTATTCGTTCAAGGTATTGGCTCAACCTTTTCAGAATATGCATGGAAAGAGAGCTGTAGGTTAAAATTAGGGAAATTAAAATAGATATATTGCCATGATTTGATATTTTCAACAGAAATTGACAAAGTTACCGTCCCGTGTGACGCCATGACTGACGCAAAATCACGCACAACGACAACGGTATTTATGGGAATTTCTGACTATTTCCGTTAGTTTCAGTGAGAATTATAACAACAAATAACAGTACAAAGATTGTCAGAATGTTTCTGATTACTTACATGTCACATTAATGTATATACGATCCCTGAATCAACGAAAGTCCCCTCGTAAAATCCCACGTTCTGATGACAGTGAACACGCCATTTTGTTAAAGTCGGTCACCGGTAGTGATGTCATACGTCAACATTGTGGTACATATTTGGTAATTTCTTTGGAGTGAAGGTCCTTGAATGAGAGTTAAGTGCACACGATCATGTATCATGTTGTTTACAGTTTCATTTATGATGTAGATTTTACATGTCTTTTATACATTTTTTCACAAAATTATTTTCACTTTGGATATTTGTTAATGTTCAAAATGATATCATACGTAAACAACATGTATGAACGAACCTTTGATAATCTCCTGTTTGTTTGACCACTATTTACATAACAATTGATGGGTTTAAAGTGTCGAATACGATATTTCTTTCTTTTGGACAAGTGTTACAAGATGAAGTGTAAATGTAACTGCAGCATGTACGTATTTCTTGTGATGTGTTATAGTCAATATTATAAGTTCACCAAACCAATGTCCATGAATAGCCGTTTCATTTTATTTTATAACTAAAACTGAATATATTACTTTAACAATATGGATACTATTTTTCGTTAAAATATATGCACACATTGCTGAAAGAATTGTCTTGGTCTTGGAATTGTTTTTGTATGTCGTTTGATACACAGAACAGTGGTATCCAACGATTCGCAAGGTGCGCGTTAGTCACAAACAATTTACGAATTATTCCTCTCGTTTTGCATTATATAATCAATGGGTTCATTCTTTTTTCAATATTGTGATCACAGGAAATTAAACTGTTTACTTAATTTCTCCAGGAATTGTAAAAAGTATAAAAGCAAAACCCATGCCAGGTACCCCGTTGGTTCAACCTTATACGATTATCCTCATAATTCTATACCAATAGAGCTTTCTTCACATCTTTTATTGTAAAATTCTGAGCCGAGATGAAGAGAAATAACAACATAATAATGAACAAATATATGTCCAAGATCGAATATAATTTTGGCTGTTTTGAAATACTCTTTTGGGAATTTCATTACGTAAATTGATGCCAAACAGGTGCGTGTCTTGTCCAAAGATACACGATAAACTATCTAATTGTTTACATATTCAAGACATTATTTACTTTGTGAAAGCAGTCATTTTATGTTTTGTCGAATAAGCGTCAAATTCCGTTTTACACATCGAGATTTTCCATACCATGAACGGAAATTAGGTGAGATATATATTAATCAAAATACCAGTGTCGTCTTTCTCCGACGTTATCAAAGACATAAAACCAGCCATGAAGTCAAAAGGAATGGTGTTATTTTTTTGGTATTTCATTACATTTGATGATAAGGCTGGTGGTGCTCCATTAATAATGATGCAACATTAGTCAAATTACACTTACACAATCAGGAGAATGTTGGAATCTAAGGACTAAGTTATAGGTTAGATAGGGCCATCCATTTCTCTTTTACCTCTTTTTTATGAAGTACGAGTTCATCTTTTTCTTATGGTTTTTTTTATAACTAAACGTATACTATTTAATTTCAATATCGATATTTGTGTTGGAATAGTTTGGGTACGCGTGAACAAAACACCACGAAAATATATTGTCCTTACCCACAGCCTATTCTCACCAAGTGACCTGAGTTACAAAAAACTAGTGCTAAGCATAGCAGAGTTATGCCCCCTTTTCTTTGTACGTGTGCAACCTCTCTGTCGCCTTTTGACGTCATAGAGAAAAATCAGTTTTCGTCATTTACGGCATGCTATTTTTGGCATTGAATGTATGTCGTTATACATACGCATATAACTTCATTTGATATGTAGTTATGTCGTTCAGATATTAGGCAGTATTTTGTTCGCTCACAGTTTTCGTATAGCTTCTAAATAAAAATAATCGTCGCGCAGTACTTTTATCGGTGTACGATAAAAAGCGGAGAAATTTACTGTTTTTCAACGCAAAATATATTCTCGGACAAGACTTAGAAGTGTCTTTTTTAAAAACCGGTTTAATATTTGCAGTTACATTTACACCATCAAATAGGAAATTTAATATTCTCCACCTCTGCGTAATTTTATAGCCAGAGGTAGATCCAGTGCCGCGTGAGCGCAATTCTCGCACAACCTTCACTTTTCCAATCTTCGGAAAATGTGCGTCAGAAAAAAAAACTCGGCATCCAGAGGATTGATAGTAATCACCGGATTGTCTGCTCCAGACTCGATTATTTAAAGACGGCCGTCATACAGCTGGAACCAACGACCTCGAGACGAAGTCTGGTTACGTGTTTGAGGGGTATGCTGTATTGTTATTCAATGGTTGTCATACTGAATTAATGAACGCAAAGTATTTATCCTTGTTATAGCATACTTGTGTGGGCCATCGATTGTTGGTTGGTTGGTTTGTTGTTTAACGCCGCACTCAGCAATATTTCAGCTATGTGACGGCGGTCTGTAAATAATCGAGTCTGGACCAGACAATCCAGTGATTTATATCATGAGCATCGATCCACGCAATTGGGATCGATGACATGTATCAACCAAGTAAGCGAGCCTGACCACCCGATGCCGTTAGTCGCCTTTTTACGACAAGCGTAATCGCCTTTTACGGCAAGTATGGGTTGCTGAAGACCTATTCTACCCCGGAATCTGTGAGCCATCGAACAATCAGCATCACACACACAACCACACATACAGTGCTACATACACAGCCACATACACGCACAAACACACACAGCCGGCAAAACACACACACACCACACACATGTATGTAATAGTCTCTGTAAAAATAACACCTGTTTCGACTATATATGCTGTTTTCTTTTCTAAGCGTATGTTGTGTTGTGTTGTGATCAATGTTGAAATGTCATGTTAACTATACTGAACAACAAAACTTCCTGACATTGAATAGGATTTAATGCAAAGCTATGTGTTTGACCAAATCTGAAACAATTTCGGTTTGCAACAGATAAAAGACTCCTGTAAGTTTTCAAATGGTTTAATTTGCCATACTGACTTCAGAAAATGCGTGATTTCATAAAAAAAACATGAACACGCCAAAATGTCAATTTACAAATCAATATCGTGTGTCCATCTCTGGTTGCGATGAAAGCAACACATCTTCGTCTCATTGAATGGACCAGGCGTCGCACAAAGTCCTGTGGGATATCTGTTTATATCTGCTGGAGCATGTTTCGAAGTTTTTGGAGTGTCTGTGGAACACGTGGTTGACGTCGAAGGCGTCGATCCATCTCATCCCACATGTGCTCGATTGGTGAGAGATCAGGGGAGCGAGCCGGCCAGGGGATGACATTCACGTTGTTTTGTTGAAGGGAATCCTGAACAAGTCGAGCAATATGAGGCCGGGCGTTGTCATGTTGAAAGGTAATGCCTGGGCCATGACGACGCAAAAACGGTAGAACAACAGGGTCGATGATCTCGTCGCGGTAGCGCTGTCCATTGAGATTTCCCTCTACCACTATCAAACGGGTCCTCTGTCTTGCTGTAATCCCAGCACATACCATAACGCTGCCGCCCCCGAACCGGTCTTTTTCCAAGACACAATGATTGACGTGACGTTCACCTCGACGTCGGTACACTCAAATCCGTCCATCGCTGTGGCTGAGGTGAAAACGAGGCTCATAAGTGAATAAAACTTGTCCCCACTGCATGGCCGTCCAGCGTAGACGCTGTCTGCACCACTGTTGACGTGCTTGACGGTGGTTTCCTGTCAAAATGGGACGTCTGGCGGGTCTTCTGGCGACAATCCCTGCACATCTGGGGCGGCGACGTACGATTTGTGAAGATATTCGTCGAAGGCCAGGGAGACTTCTTGCAGTCACTGTTGCTGGCTGGAATCGATTTCGTAGGTGTGTTGTTCGAATCCAGTTGTCTTGTCGATTATTGGTTACGCGTGGCCTGCCACTCCGAGGATGGTCTCTGACTGCATTCGTCTGTTGCCAACGTTGCCATAAACACCAAATGGTGTTTCTGTGGACGTTAAATTGTCTAGCAATATCACATTGACTCGATCCTGCTTCAAGCATACCAATGGACATTTTCGGACAAGCGTGGCTTTTCGTAATGTTGAATAATTGCGTAATTTTGTTGTTTTTCTGAGTGGTTGTTGTCAGCACGATGCTAAACAATGCATATGGAATCCCGTTAACGCACATGTTTTTTATACCCATTCTTGAGTATTGAAGTGCATGGGACCTGCATAAAAGTCAACTTTTGCATGGAATGTATGCTTTTCTGTAGCAGTTGCGTTTTGTGACTTGATTCCATACATGTACTACAATATTGAAAACCAAACTTTACTTGTTTGAAAAATACACTAAAATACACACACACACACACACACACACACACACACACACACACACACACACACACACACACACACACACAGCCCATCCTTTCTCCCTTCATAATATGCTCGGTGTCACTAAAATATGACAAACTGAAGCCAGCATTCTAATGGTACGTGTATCTACCGCTTGTGACTGGAACTTACAGACAGAAGTAGATAGAAGTGATTCGGAAGTGTAATAACATTGCTTTTTTCCTATACAATTCAGTATCAGGTATAGAAATATAAGTATACCCAATTATCTCAGATAGCACAATTGCTTTTATTTAAAAAGTACAAGTGATTTAGTAATAACATAACTATCTCATTAATTCTACATCTACTTTTTTCCGCAGATAACAGATGTTGTTTGGCTACATTACCATATAATGGAATAGGACAGTTTTCACTTAGCAACATGTGGAATCGGATGAATTCATCCACACTGACAACAATAACTACATCATATATACAGTAGAGAGGGTTACCGCCAAATGTGTGATTATTTAACGACACACCCAGTAACATTCCAACATTAAGGGGGCGGCCTGGATATATTTGTGTCTGGACCAGATAATCCTGTGACACTGACTTTGTGTAGGTAAAATTCCACGCAACCAGGATGCCATGACACACCATTAACCAAGTGTACGACCCTGACTACAGATCAATAAAATCGCCTCAAACGACCAGCATGGACCGATCGTGATCCGGAATACCTACGAGGAGAAAGTGAGTGGCTGAGTGAGTGAGTATGGTTTAACGTCTCATCACCGATCGTCTGTTGTAGCACCGGGACGGTCGGGTAGATAAGTGGTTAAAGCGTTCGCTCGTCACGCCGAAGACCCGGATTCGATTCCCGACATAGGTACAATGTGTGAAGCCCATTTCTGGTGTCCCCCGCCGTGATATTGCTGGAATATTGCTAAAAGCGGCGTAAAACCATACTCACTCGCTCACTCACTGTTGTAGCACAACGTGTCAGCTTTGAGTTTGGGGAAAGCACAGAATGTCTTAGATGTTTAAATTTCCACTTTGGTGAAACCGACGACCATTTTCAGAGCCCAAAAAGTGATTGCGGTGTTCTGTGTGGATATCCCCTCTAGAGATTTGTGAATTCTCACATACGTGTTCGTATACTTTTATCGCTGAATATATTATAATGCCATATGAGAATATTACTTTTATCCCCATATTAAGTTATGGCTTGTATCACCATGTGAATTATGTTTTTTATCACTATAAGAAGGTATGACGTTTTCCTTTCGCAATAAGGTTTGTCATTGAACATACGAATGGTATCAGCCTGCTTCGTCTAATTGTTAAAAACAGGTTAACAGTAGCAATAACACAACCCAGGCGGGGCGGTCGGGTAGCCTTGTGGTTAAAGCGTTCGCTCGTCACGCCGAAGACCCGGATTCGATTCCCGACATAGGTACAATGTGTGAAGCCCATTTCTGGTGTCCCCCGCCGTGATATTGCTGGAATATTGCTAAAAGCGGCGTAAAATCAAAGTCACTCACACAACCCAGGCATATTGAGGAATGAGGGATTTTATTAGTTAGATAGCTTAGGCATGTTGCTCAACACAGTTCACTGTTGACAGGGGTGCACAAAACTAAAACAAAAAGACATTCATGTTGTGTTGTATCATTTATTTATCCATCTTAGCACTTATTCATTAGTAGAAAGGTTGTCAGCAAATATGATGCAGCACGTATCACCACGAGCAGAATGTCAACACTTATTCAAAACAGACACTTTATTGTGTCTGTGTTGAAGCATAATGTCAGCAACTATTCAACACAAACACTTTATTAAATGAAAAAAAACCCATTTAATTAATCTTGTCTCATTACTAAGTATTTGAATAAATACACTGGTACTTATCTCCAGCTTAAAGTGCATATATCGTGGGTATATTCATCTTTGCAGAATTGGTTAGATCGCAACATTGCTAATGCAAATATTTCAAAAATCAAAACATCGAAAGCGGCGCGTAAATAAAGTGTATTTTCGTTTTAGTACTGTCTATCAATTAGTCCTGTCAGTCTGAAACGATAAGTAGAGCGGTCCGGAGGCGGATGTAGAGGTAACTCACCAGCTGTTGCGGATTGCTCCACTATTTTTTTAAAGAAAAAGCTTTTGATACAATCCATAGATAGATAAATAGACAGATAGACATATGACACCTATTGGGCATAACTGAAATAAACTTACGTGATCAGTTGATCAGGGGGGATACTGGTCTTTTATGTGGATATTGACGGATACATTCATCGAACAAGGCTACTGACTAATATTTTGTTGTTACGTTTATCGCTTGTTATTACGGTATTGACATTTTGTGTTCATGTATTTGCTGTAGCAAGAACGCGAGAGGCCTCAACGATGACTGATCAAATTGTTCTACACGTAAAACATATCCGTCAATTAACATCAGCTGTTCCAAAATGCAACGCTAATGGTTGTTATTCTTTTAAATATAGTAAGTAAAATAACCCGATATTAAAATATAGTTTTTCTCATAAAATAATAGTTTCAGATACAATTCATCCGATCATGGCATGAACATTGTTTGGACTTATATTTATTGCCATTTTGGGTATTTGTTAGCGAATCACCGGTAGAGTGATAGAAAATGTGGGCAGAGCTCATTTTCATTTCCATCTTGCTTTACGAGAAAATACCCACGGTAATTATTTTTGTAACAATGCCTAGCAGAACAGAAAATACAATTTAAATGGTAAAGCTACATGTCTTGTCATAACTAATCGCACATGTTACCTGTTATCGCCTGTTTGTTTGTTTTTTATCGAGGGATATAATGTAGTTTTATTGTACATGATATCACGTGGACGGATATCCTTTCAAGTTGTGTATGCATTAACTAAAACAATGTCAGAAATTTAGCGCATACCTTTCTTTGATATGCGGTTTTTCATTCTTCGATCATCCGGTAGATGTCGCTTTGCGCAGTGCAGCGAAAATAACGCTGAACACAAGACGAACTGGTCGAAATTATAGTCCATAAAAAGTTTTGAATCCGCGAAGAAAAAGCCGACCCATATTTCAAGACTTTCTTGGTGTATTGTATCACTTCAAACTGAAATATGCTCCTCTTTCTTTCAACAACGAAATGTGGCAAAGGCCATTTACATCACGAATTGAGTTCACTATTCGGTGAGAAAATAATGTTCGAAACACACTTCTTCTTCAAATGACCGCCTCCGTGGTCTTGTGGTAGAGCGTCCGCCCGGAGAGCGGAAGGTCCAGGGTTCGATGCCGGGCCGCGTCATACAAAAAGACGTTAAAAGATTGTACTTGTTGTTACCCTATCTGGCGCTCGGCATTAAGGGGCTAAAACAAGGACTGGTCGGCTCGGAGTCAGTATACTGTGTCTGAGTGGGGTATTCATGTTAAACTGCGGCATGGTATCTCAGTGAGCTAGCACTATAAATCGGCATCAGTCCGGACTAGTACAAGCAGCCACACACACACATACACGTGCATGCACGTCGCTATATAAGTGCGATAATCTTGGACGCGACGTTAAACACAATTTCACCTCACCCCCACCTCAAAGAGTATCCATAATCCTTAATAAATAAAAGAAGTACATTTTTTATATACACAGAAAGTATTCGAGACCAGTGGAATTAATGCCATGTGCATTCTCAAACAGTGAAAGGATTTGCTCGATTTTTTGCAAAGCAGACACAATTTTTGCAATCACGGAAAAGTAGGAAGTTCATTTATGTCAAAACAAAACTCTGCCACACGACAAACTTAAGGAAATATTTAATTTCTAGATTTTGTCGGAAACTCGAGACTGGTTATTCTCTCGCTTTGACATTTCATATTTCCGTAACATGGTGACCCTACATTGTAGCTATAGTAACACCTCTGGCGCTCGGCATTAAGGGGCTAAAACAAGGACTGGTCGGCTCGGAGTCAGTATACTGTGTCTGAGTGGGGTATTCATGTTAAACTGCGGCATGGTATCTCAGTGAGCTAGCACTATAAATCGGCATCAGTCCGGACTAGTACAAGCAGCCACACACACACATACACGTGCATGCACGTCGCTATATAAGTGCAATAATCTTGGACGCGACGTTAAACCCAATTTCACCTCACTTCTTCTTTAAATGCGTTTATTGTACGCGTTTCGATACTTTCATTTATTTTGCTCTGAGACTTTTCTGCGTTTAACACTGATCTGTGCATAAAATGATGACGCATCGCATGATCACATCATGCGATTTGTCCCACTCACTCACTCACTCACTCTGTCACTATGATTGTATGACTTTTATTACCTTAAGAAGGTATGACTCATTCTCACAAAACTATATTGGAGACAGGGGACACATGTTGATTCGGGGTAGACTGAGTTTCCGTCAGACTCCGTCGGAGTAGATGGTTGAGGTCTAGTACAAATGTAAATTCAGCGTTGTAATGGTTGGTCCAGATAATCTGACCTGATGCACACTCAATTAGTTATTTTCTCAACATCAACATCTAAAATTGTCTCCAAATCACTTGTCTTTTGTGTGGATTATCTGTTTCATGAAAACTTCATTATTATTATTATTATTATTATTTAAATAACAAATGCAGCAAAGAGGGGTTGGGTGATCCTGGAACAGTCAGGCTGGTTAGGCTCATCATCAACTCAGGGCCCTTGCCCCCTCTACACGCAGCCCAGCGAATGTGACTTCTCCCAGGAAGCGCTGCCTGGTCAAACCAACCCAGAACTTTTCGGTGAATGTGAAGACTCCCCAACACTGCAGCCTTCTGCATTACAGAGATTGTCAGAAGGGCTGTATTTCTGGAAGCAAACCCGAGTACTCTGCCAAAGACAGTTAACAGATTGGGAGGTACCAAACCTAAGGCACCGAGAACAATGGGGAGTCCGACAATTTGGTACTTGGGCTGCAAGCGTGACATTATATTTGCCATGTTTTTCCTCAATCTTGTCAATCACGTTACTGTCAAAAGGGACAGAAAATTCAATGATATAAACGATTTCGGTGGATTTATCAACAACTACATGATCGAGTTTGTTGGCTTGGATACGTTTAAGGCTGTAAATGGGCCTATTCCAAGTAATCTTGTTTTGATCATTTTCCATGACGCCCTCTACATATTCCGGGTCGTACCATGGGTGGACCTCTGTGTCAAAACTACATTGCGAAGACGGTAATATAATGATCGATCTCCACCATCGTGTCGCTTTAGATACTGTGTTTGTGCCAAAGCTGGGCATCCACTGACAATGTGTTGGACACAGTAAATTCATTACATAATCTACATTTCATATTTACATTTTGCTGCAAAATCACACAAACTTGTTACCCTGTATTAAATAATAAATAAGCAATGTCCTTCATATGTAACTGATCTCAAACCACCACCTGCGTCACAGAACGTCAATTATAATCTCAGAAACCGCCATGATTTTGTAGTTCCATTTGCACGGACATCTACGTTTAAAAGGTCTTATCATAGATACATTGGGCCAATGGAATAATCTATAATCAGGAATCAGGGATAGTCCGTCAATATCTTATTTCAAATCTGTCGCATCTGAGCAGCCTACACCAGCACCTATGCAGTATAATTGCGGTAAGAGATCTACAAACATATTGCACACTAGAATGAGACACAATTGTAGCACACTAAATTCCGACCTCTTTCGTGTTAATTTATCTGATACTATTTCCTGTAAATGCGGAATTCTTTGTGAAAACTCATTCAATTTCTTCTTCGAATGTACCTTATATGATGATTTTAGGGAGACATTACTGACAGCTATCGATAATCTTTGAGGACAAAAAACTCTACATAGTATTCTTTTTGGTGATCCAAACTTAGATGTTTCCCTGAATACAAAAATATTCTTGTCTGTACACAAATTTATAGAAACGGCGAACAGATTCAGTAGCTAGCATATTATTGTTTCGAAACTGTTAATCATTAATATTGTTAAATCTAAACTGGGCGGCAAAAGAAAGTATAGGTCGAGTTCCATGATCGATAAAAAAATAACAAGAAGAGGTTTTGTTGTGAACTATAATTTAATCTAGGGGGAGGTAACAAATGATTGATTAACCACAGTTTGAATGAAATTGTGCAATCACAAGTAATGTAAGCTCAAGGTAAACAATGCGGGGGTAAGAAATTTCAGTTTCAAAAGTTGTCTGAAATGTCACCAAAACATTGTCAGACACACTACAAGTTCATTGTCGACATAGTTGCCTTCAATAGCGAGTATGACCTTCAGCTGCCTCAATGCATGCTGTGATACGCCGCCTCATCGATGACGTCAGTCTTCTGATGACGTGGACTGGAATCCGTTGCAACTTGTCTCTCAGGGCCTGCTGCAATTCTTGTCTGTTGACGGGAGGATGATGGCGTGCTCTAATCGGTCTGTGAAGATTGTCCCACAGATGTTCAATAGGATTCATATAGGGTGAGTGGGCAGGCCGGGCAAAACGTCAACGTTCTGCTGGTTTAGAAAGTTCCGAGTTAGTCTTGCAGTATGGGGCCTGGCATTGTCGTGTTGAAACAATATCCCCTGTTGTTGGTTTTGTAAGAACGGAAGCACAACTGGCTGCAACACTTGATCTCTGTAGTTCACAGCGTTCAGGTTTCCCTGTATAATCACCAAATCAGTCGTCTGATCTCCACAAATACCGCCCCACACGATGACACCTCCCCCGCCGAATCGATGGACCTCTCGAATACACGCCGATAAACTCGTTCTCTGCCGTCATTTCGAAACAAGTTAAACCGACTTTCATCAGTAAACAGCACTCGACGCCAATTTCTCACTTGCCAGCGTCGAGCCTGCCTCGCCAATCGCAGTCTCGGACGTCGATGTTGAGCAGTCAGTACCAGAAGTCGTCGTAGTACTGTGCGTTGGCTAATGGGTTGTCCCAACGCTGTTGCTGCCGTCGCCGTCGCCGTTACGAATCTGTTTCGCATGTGAATGAGCCGTATCTGACCGTCTTCCAGTGGTGTTGTCACTCGGGGTCGTCCGGTTCTAGGCCTGACCTGTGTCCTCCCTGTCTGCCTGTACCGTTGAATCAGCCTGGCTACTGTCAATGGTGTACAACCAAACCTTCTGGCAATTTGGACCTGTGTTGCCCCCATTTCGGCCATACCGATGTCTCTCTCTCTCTGCTCCTGTGACAGACGTGGCATTTCTTTTGTGTGCTTTCATCACGTGTAGTTATACCCTGCAGACGAACGCATTTATACAGCTAACATGCACGTGCAGTTTATGCCATAGGCGGGAAACCTGTTTCACCATTTTCTTGTCACCGCACGAGCGCCGTCAAAGGTGGCGCGTTCGGGTGAGGTGTTTTTTGGTACCTGTTCGTGGGGCAGTCATCCTCCCAATACCCACTTTCCAGCACATTGTACATACATGTATCCTTCATATGAGCACTGTATATATATATACATATGTTATATATACTTATATATAACTGTATATAGGGAGAAGGCGGTAATAAGTGCTGCAATCCCTTTGTCTTTTTGGACAATAAAATATGTTTAATAAAAATATGGACTGTTTGAAAAGATCTGCCAGAGGCGAAACAGCTTATTGCCATGTACTGTATATAATAATCATATATTATGACAGGGGTCACAGGTCATTCTAAACATTGTAAAACAATGTTTCATTTTGTCATTGAATCAGGCAATAAAAAAGAATAGAGGGTATTAGTACGTCTATAAAAAAGTGTTAATAGAAAACAATAGAAGACGGCACAGGTTTCTAAACATAGACGATTACCCACGACTGCTTTTAGAGTGATGTGAGTATGGTTTTACGCCGCTTTTAGCAATATTCCAGCAATATCACGGCGGGGGACACCAGAAATGGGCTTCTCACATTGTACCCATGTCGGGAATCGAACACGGGTCTTCGGCGTGACGAGCGAACGCTTTAACCACTAGACTACCCGACCGCCCCTACTGCTTTTAGAGCTTGAGGATTATAAAAGGGAAGAGTCACTATCAGGTACCTCTTGATCATTGAGGAGTGTGGCATTCGGCCAGGATTAAACTTACGGTACTGATCATACCACTGATTTCCTATATTCATATCACTTATATGGTATGTTGAATATTCCAGTGATCGATTTAACTAATATACTCTTCAAAAAAAGAATCGCAATGCGGATATTTTTGGCCATAAAGGGAAATAAGCGTACCAAGAGATGCAAAATGAAGAGGTTTAATGTGCTATTGTGTCACTGACAAATTTCCAGGATCAAAATGAACACAACAAGGACAAAAAAAAGTACGATTCGTCAAAACGCACCCAGTGTATTAACAATAGGCCCATGGAGATGCACGCACTGCATGTGCAGCAGCACTATTAACAGTAATGAAGTGCAGGGTTTTTTACTTGTTGTTGTTGTTGTTGTTGTTGTTGTTGTTGTTGTTGTTGTTGTTGTTTGTTTGTTGTTGTTTTTTGTTTGTTTTGTTTGTTTTTTGGTTTTTTTTTTTGGGGGGGGGGGGGGGGGGGGGGGGGGTTAGGGTCATCTATGATCGAAGGTGGCGCAACTCACTGAGCCAAGCCCACAAGCTGTCGGAATTCAGTATGCGTGTTTTTTTACGCAAAACAGGGCGGTGGGGTAGCCTATTGGTTAAAGTGTTTGCTCGTCACGACGAAGACCCGGGTTCGATAACATACATAAGTACAATGTGTGAAGACCATTTCTGATGTCCCTCGACGTGATATTGCTGAAGCACTGCTAAAAGCGGCGTAAAACCATACTCACTGACTCTTAAGCAAAACTATAGTCCTCGCTACTTGAAGTAGAATGACGAAGATAGCTGGATGTGTGGTAATACATGTGAAGTGAAACGAACCCATTCCGGCGACAAGGGATTGCACTTACAGTCATGAGAAAAAATGCAAATTGCGCTTTTCATGAAACATTTTGCTAGCGATAATCGTCATCATTGATCGTGGTTACAATCCGAGTAAGGATCGGCACTCATGTGAGAGTATAATCAATTGTTTAGCCCTACATTCAAATGGTAAGCGAATATACTGGCTGTATGTCACTAGACTAATATGGTAAGCGAATATACCGGCTGTATGTCACTAGACTAGGATGGTAAGCGAATATACTGGCTGTATGTCACTAGACTAGGATGGTAAGCGAATATACCGGCTGTATGTCACTAGACTAGGATGGTAAGCGAATATACTGGCTGTATGTCACTAGACTAGGATGGTAAGCGAATATACTGGCTGTATGTCACTAGACTAGGATGGTAAGCGAATATACCGGCTGTATGTCACTAGACTAATATGGTAAGCGAATATACTGGCTGTATGTCACTAGACTAATATGGTAAGCGAATATACTGGCTGTATGTCACTAGACTAGGATGGTAAGCGAATATACTGGCTGTATGTCACTAGACTAATATGGTAAGCGAATATACTGGCTGTATGTCACTAGACTAGGATGGTAAGCGAATATACTGGCTGTATGTCACTAGACTAGGATGGTAAGCGAATATACTGGCTGTATGTCACTAGACTAATATGGTAAGCGAATATACTGGCTGTATGTCACTAGACTAATATGGTAAGCGAATATACTGGCTGTATGTCACTAGACTAATATGGTAAGCGAATATACTGGCTGTATGTCACTAGACTAGGATGGTAAGCGAATATACTGGCTGTATGTCACTAGACTAGGATGGTAAGCGAATATACTGGCTGTATGTCACTAGACTAATATGGTAAGCGAATATACTGGCTGTATGTCACTAGACTAATATCGTAAACGAATATACTGGCTGTATGTCACTAGACTAGGATGGTAAGCGAATATACTGGCTGTATGTCACTAGACTAGGATGGTAAGCGAATATACTGGCTGTATGTCACTAGACTAGGATGGTAAGCGAATATACTGGCTGTATGTCACTAGACTAGGATGGTAAGCGAATATACTGGCTGTATGTCACTAGACTAGGATGGTAAGCGAATATACTGGCTGTATGTCACTAGACTAGGATGGTAAGCGAATATACTGGCTGTATGTCACTAGACTAATATGGTAAGCGAATATACTGGCTGTATGTCACTAGACTAATATGGTAAGCGAATATACTGGCTGTATGTCACTAGACTAGGATGGTAAGCGAATATACTGGCTGTATGTCACTAGACTAGGATGGTAAGCGAATATACTGGCTGTATATCACTAGACTAGGATGGTAAGCGAATATACTGGCTGTATGTCACTAGACTAGGATGGTAAGCGAATATACTGGCTGTATGTCACTAGACTAGGATGGTAAGCGAATATACTGGCTGTATGTCACTAGACTAGGATGGTAAGCGAATATACTGGCTGTATGTCACTAGACTAGGATGGTAAGCGAATATACTGGCTGTATGTCACTAGACTAATATGGTAAGCGAATATACTGGCTGTATGTCACTAGACTAGGATGGTAAGCGAATATACTGGCTGTATGTCACTAGACTAGGATGGTAAGCGAATATACTGGCTGTATGTCACTAGACTAGGATGGTAAGCGAATATACTGGCTGTATGTCACTAGACTAGGATGGTAAGCGAATATACTGGCTGTATGTCACTAGACTAGGATGGTAAGCGAATATACTGGCTGTATGTCACTAGACTAATATGGTAAGCGAATATACTGGCTGTATGTCACTAGACTAATATGGTAAGCGAATATACTGGATGTATGTCACTAGACTAGGATGGTAAGCGAATATACTGGCTGTATGTCACTAGACTAATATGGTAAGCGAATATACTGGCTGTATGTCACTAGACTAATATGGTAAGCGAATATACTGGCTGTATGTCACTAGACTAGGATGGTAAGCGAATATACTGGCTGTATGTCACTAGACTAGGATGGTAAGCGAATATACTGGCTGTATGTCACTAGACTAGGATGGTAAGCGAATATACTGGCTGTATGTCACTAGACTAGGATGGTAAGCGAATATACTGGCTGTATGTCACTAGACTAGGATGGTAAGCGAATATACTGGCTGTATGTCACTAGACTAGGATGGTAAGCGAATATACTGGCTGTATGTCACTAGACTAGGATGGTAAGCGAATATACTGGCTGTATGTCACTAGACTAGGATGGTAAGCGAATATACTGGATGTATGTCACTAGACTAGGATGGTAAGCGAATATACTGGCTGTATGTCACTAGACTAATATGGTAAGCGAATATACTGGCTGTATGTCACTAGACTAATATGGTAAGCGAATATACTGGCTGTATGTCACTAGACTAGGATGGTAACGATTATATACTGGCTGTATGTCACTAGACTAGGATGGTAAGCGAATATACTGGCTGTATGTCACTAGACTAGGATGGTAAGCGAATATACTGGCTGTATGTCACTAGACTAATATGGTAAGCGAATATACTGGCTGTATGTCACTAGACTAATATGGTAAACGAATATACTGGCTGTATGTCACTAGACTAGGATGGTAAGCGAATATACTGGCTGTATGTCACTAGACTAGGATGGTAAGCGAATATACTGGCTGTATGTCACTAGACTAGGATGGTAAGCGAATATACTGGCTGTATGTCACTAGACTAGGATGGTAAGCGAATATACTGGCTGTATGTCACTAGACTAGGATGGTAAGCGAATATACTGGCTGTATGTCACTAGACTAGGATGGTAAGCGAATATACTGGCTGTATGTCACTAGACTAATATGGTAAGCGAATATACTGGCTGTATGTCACTAGACTAATATGGTAAGCGAATATACTGGCTGTATGTCACTAGACTAGGATGGTAAGCGAATATACTGGCTGTATGTCACTAGACTAGGATGGTAAGCGAATATACTGGCTGTATATCACTAGACTAGGATGGTAAGCGAATATACTGGCTGTATGTCACTAGACTAGGATGGTAAGCGAATATACTGGCTGTATGTCACTAGACTAAGATGGTAAGCGAATATACTGGCTGTATGTCACTAGACTAGGATGGTAAGCGAATATACTGGCTGTATGTCACTAGACTAGGATGGTAAGCGAATATACTGGCTGTATGTCACTAGACTAGGATGGTAAGCGAATATACCGGCTGTATGTCACTAGACTAATATGGTAAGCGAATATACTGGCTGTATGTCACTAGACTAATATGGTAAGCGAATATACTGGCTGTATGTCACTAGACTAGGATGGTAAGCGAATATACTGGCTGTATGTCACTAGACTAGGATGGTAAGCGAATATACTGGCTGTATGTCACTAGACTAGGATGGTAAGCGAATATACTGGCTGTATGTCACTAGACTAGGATGGTAAGCGAATATACTGGCTGTATGTCACTAGACTAATATGGTAAGCGAATATACTGGCTGTATGTCACTAGACTAGGATGGTAAGCGAATATACTGGCTGTATGTCACTAGACTAATATGGTAAGCGAATATACTGGCTGTATGTCACTAGACTAATATGGTAAACGAATATACTGGCTGTATGTCACTAGACTAGGATGGTAAGCGAATATACTGGCTGTATGTCACTAGACTAGGATGGTAAGCGAATATACTGGCTGTATTTCACTAGACTAGGATGGTAAGCGAATATACTGGCTGTATGTCACTAGACTAGGATGGTAAGCGAATATACTGGCTGTATGTCACTAGACTAGGATGGTAAGCGAATATACTGGCTGTATGTCACTAGACTAGGATGGTAAGCGAATATACTGGCTGTATGTCACTAGACTAATATGGTAAGCGAATATACTGGCTGTATGTCACTAGACTAATATGGTAAGCGAATATACTGGCTGTATGTCACTAGACTAGGATGGTAAGCGAATATACTGGCTGTATGTCACTAGACTAGGATGGTAAGCGAATATACTGGCTGTATATCACTAGACTAGGATGGTAAGCGAATATACTGGCTGTATGTCACTAGACTAGGATGGTAAGCGAATATACTGGCTGTATGTCACTAGACTAGGATGGTAAGCGAATATACTGGCTGTATGTCACTAGACTAGGATGGTAAGCGAATATACTGGCTGTATGTCACTAGACTAGGATGGTAAGCGAATATACTGGCTGTATGTCACTAGACTAATATGGTAAGCGAATATACTGGCTGTATGTCACTAGACTAGGATGGTAAGCGAATATACTGGCTGTATGTCACTAGACTAGGATGGTAAGCGAATATACTGGCTGTATGTCACTAGACTAGGATGGTAAGCGAATATACTGGCTGTATGTCACTAGACTAGGATGGTAAGCGAATATACTGGCTGTATGTCACTAGACTAGGATGGTAAGCGAATATACTGGCTGTATGTCACTAGACTAATATGGTAAGCGAATATACTGGCTGTATGTCACTAGACTAATATGGTAAGCGAATATACTGGCTGTATGTCACTAGACTAGGATGGTAAGCGAATATACTGGCTGTATGTCACTAGACTAATATGGTAAGCGAATATACTGGCTGTATGTCACTAGACTAAGATGGTAAGCGAATATACTGGCTGTATGTCACTAGACTAGGATGGTAAGCGAATATACTGGCTGTATGTCACTAGACTAGGATGGTAAGCGAATATACTGGCTGTATGTCACTAGACTAGGATGGTAAGCGAATATACTGGCTGTATGTCACTAGACTAGGATGGTAAGCGAATATACTGGCTGTATGTCACTAGACTAGGATGGTAAGCGAATATACTGGCTGTATGTCACTAGACTAGGATGGTAAGCGAATATACTGGCTGTATGTCACTAGACTAGGATGGTAAGCGAATATACTGGCTGTATGTCACTAGACTAAGATGGTAAGCGAATATACTGGCTGTATGTCACTAGACTAAGGATGGTAAGCGAATATACTGGCTGTATGTCACTAGACTAGGATGGTAAGCGAATATACTGGCTGTATGTCACTAGACTAGGATGGTAAGCGAATATACTGGCTGTATGTCACTAGACTAGTATGGTAAGCGAATATACTGGCTGTATGTCACTAGACTAGGATGGTAAGCGAATATACTGGCTGTATGTCACTAGACTAGGATGGTAAGCGAATATACTGGCTGTATGTCACTAGACTAGGATGGTAAGCGAATATACTGGCTGTATGTCACTAGACTAATATGGTAAGCGAATATACTGGCTGTATGTCACTAGACTAGGATGGTAAGCGAATATACTGGCTGTATGTCACTAGACTAGGATGGTAAGCGAATATACTGGCTGTATGTCACTAGACTAGGATGGTAAGCGAATATACTGGCTGTATGTCACTAGACTAGGATGGTAAGCGAATATACTGGCTGTATGTCACTAGACTAATATGGTAAGCGAATATACTGGCTGTATGTCACTAGACTAGGATGGTAAGCGAATATACTGGCTGTATGTCACTAGACTAGGATGGTAAGCGAATATACTGGCTGTATGTCACTAGACTAGGATGGTAAGCGAATATACTGGCTGTATGTCACTAGACTAGGATGGTAAGCGAATATACTGGCTGTATGTCACTAGACTAGGATGGTAAGCGAATATACTGGCTGTATGTCACTAGACTAGGATGGTAAGCGAATATACTGGCTGTATGTCACTAGACTAGGATGGTAAGCGAATATACTGGCTGTATGTCACTAGACTAATATGGTAAGCGAATATACTGGCTGTATGTCACTAGACTAGGATGGTAAGCGAATATACTGGCTGTATGTCACTAGACTAGGATGGTAAGCGAATATACTGGCTGTATGTCACTAGACTAATATGGTAAGCGAATATACTGGCTGTATGTCACTAGACTAGGATGGTAAGCGAATATACTGGCTGTATGTCACTAGACTAGGATGGTAAGCGAATATACTGGCTGTATGTCACTAGACTAATATGGTAAGCGAATATACTGGCTGTATGTCACTAGACTAATATGGTAAGCGAATATACTGGCTGTATGTCACTAGACTAGGATGGTAAGCGAATATACTGGCTGTATGTCACTAGACTAGGATGGTAAGCGAATATACTGGCTGTATGTCACTAGACTAATATGGTAAGCGAATATACTGGCTGTATGTCACTAGACTAAGGATGGTAAAGCGAATATACTGGCTGTATGTCACTAGACTAGGATGGTAAGCGAATATACTGGCTGTATGTCACTAGACTAGGATGGTAAGCGAATATACTGGCTGTATGTCACTAGACTAGTATGGTAAGCGAATATACTGGCTGTATGTCACTAGACTAGGATGGTAAGCGAATATACTGGCTGTATGTCACTAGACTAGGATGGTAAGCGAATATACTGCTGTATGTCACTAGACTAGGATGGTAAGCGAATATACTGGCTGTATGTCACTAGACTAGATATGGTAAGCGAATATACTGGCTGTATGTCACTAGACTAGGATATGGTAAGCGAATATACTGGCTGTATGTCACTAGACTAGATGGTAAGCGAATA